>NC_069103.1:1252751-2495502 GCF_947172395.1 Bicyclus anynana | reverse complement strand
GTAATACTTGTAGAGTGGGGCACTTACCGCATTCTGTCGTCGCGCCATGTTGTGGATAATTACTGTCGAGCATCTGATGTTCACTTTTTATTTTTGGAAAATATAATTATTTCGTTCATAAATTTCATCTAAAAAAAAAAAGATCAATATGCGGTTATGGGGACTCCGGACTAGAAAGCGCAGTGTTGGTCGACCCCTCATCAGGTGGACTGACGACATCTAGCGGGTCGCAGGTATGCACTGGACTGGCGGCTCAGGATCCGATGGATCATATACTTGGTCCGTCAATTATGAATATTATTGACACTATAATTATGTAGAGTAAGGTCACCCAGATACGTAATACCCACTGCGTAAATCGTACTTACTCGTTATCGGTGAAGGAAAACATCGTGAGGAAACCTGCATACCAGAGAAATTTCTTAATTCTCTGCGTGTGTGAAGTCTGCCAATCCGCAATAGCCCACGTGGTGGACTATTGGCATTATCCCTCTCATTCTGAGAGGAGACTCGAGCTTAGCAGTGAGCCGAATATGAGTTGATGACGACGACAAAGTCGTACTATGATAGTATTATTTACTTAGGGCAACATTCCCCTGTATATTGACAATATTGATGTGAATGTGCAACCTTAGAAAAAAGTATTCATTATACCTATGTGAAGTGTAAATAAACCAGCCAAGTGCGAGTCGGATACAAAAATATACCTAACTAGCGGACGCCCGCGACTTCCTATTTACCAAAATTCATCTTGATCGGTTCAGCCGTTTTGCCTTAAGGTCAAGGTAACAGACAGACAGATATACTTACTTTCGCATTTTTAATATTAGTATAGATTTAACGAGCCAGAATCGAACCAGAGACTCTTCAATTTGAGTTGAATAAAGTTTAGGGCTTAGAAGGTTTAAAAATATATTATTTACTGAAGTCAATGTTAGCTATATTTCTTGACATAATGAAATAGTATAAAAGCATCGCTTCTCATATTTAATGATGGAGTATTATGATAGCGGGAAAATAACATGCACCGAGGGCGTAATGAGCTACTTTATATGTCTGAAAACGGTGGCAAAAGAGACTCTTTACGAGAAAATGTATTGAAATTTCATTTTATAAGCATAACGTTGACATTTTAAAGAATCTTTCTATATTTTAAAATAAGCATTTGTTTACCAAAACAATGGTTCAAAAGCCTTACACTGAGAGCCTGAAATTGCCAAAATACTTTATTTAGATAACCGTGATAGCCCAGTGGATATGACCTCTGCCACCGATTCCGGAGGGTGTGGGTCGAATCCGGTCCGGGGCATGCACCTCCAACTTTTCAGTTGTGTGCATTTTAACAAATTAAATATCACGTGTCTCAAACGGTAAAGGAAAACATCGTGAGGAAACCTGCATACCTGAGAATTTTCATAATTCTCTGCGTTCACACACACAGAGAATTATGAAAATTCTGCTGAAAAGTCTGTCAATCCGCATTGGGCAAGCGTGGCTATTGGCCTAACCCCTCTCATTCTGAGAGGAGACTCGAGCTCAGCAGTTAGCCGAATATGCGTTAGATATGGGTCAACAAAAATACGGACAGACAGACAAAAAATAAATAAATGTGTTCATTATCGATTATATAATGACCTTCAAGTATTTCAAAATATCTTCAATGTATAGAATTTGACCTGTTACAGTTTTATTATATTTTAAGTATAGATTTCTCGTTTCAGCGTCGCCCTTGCAAGAGATAATGTTCGAAACTTGTACTATACAAACACAGCTTGGATATTTTTAAACAAGCTCTCCACGTTTGTGTACACACTAGATATTCAATATTTTCTTTAAAAATATGCTCCGGGAGTGCAGTCCGGGTGGACAGCAGAGATACGAGTGAAATATGGCTATTTGGATTCCCTCCCCGCGCCGTTCGGAGCGATTGATTAGATAAAAGTGATGTTTTATACAAAAAAAGCGCACTGCACGACTGTTGGAATATTTTTTAAACTGAATATAGTTTGTCTATAAAAAGTGTTTACATTTTATGTTGAACTTTGTAGTAATTGGGAAACGAAAAATTCTAGTTAGGTTTTTTTTTTTAATTGTTGTTTGTTGTAAAACTATAATGTAAAATAATGTTTGGATTTTATTCATATTGAAGTAACCTACAACATATTATGTCATATTATTATCATCATCATCATCATCAACCCATATTCGGCTCACTGCTGAGCTGAACTCTCTTTTCAGAATGAGAGGGGTTAAGCCAATAGTCCACCATGCTGGCCCAATGCGGATTGATAGACTTCACACACGCAGAGAATTAAGAAAATTCTCTGGTATGGTTTTCTCACGATGTTTACCTTTTCCGTTCACAGACACGTGATAATTATTTAATTAGTTAAAATGCACACTACTGAAAAGTTGGAGGTGCATAACCGGACTGGATTCAAACCCACACCCTTGTTTGTATTGTATTATACTTGTGTAATAAAAATTACTAGATCAAAGGACTATTTTAAATGGAAGTCCTTACTCGATAACGATAATTTCTGTAACGATATTTTTATAACTCGCAAGTGCGAGTTTCGAATTCACCTCTACCTCTCTTTGTTGAACACGATACTACAGAATGAGAAAGATAGCAGTGAATTCGAAACTCGCACTTGCGAGTTATACAAAACATTGTTAGAGAATAGCCGTGCTGATAATAATGATCATGTTGATGATGATATCGACATAAGAATTGTAGTATCGCACAAAAAAATATAGTGTATCAATTCTGCTCTAAAAAAATGCATTGAAAACATCTGCTCTTTCAAACTCAGCGTTTCCTTGTATTTTACCTAATTCGGCCTCTTAACCTGAGATTTTTTTTTTTATTCTTTACAAGACAAGACTGTCCTTTTTTTAAGAAATTAATTATCACGTGTCTCAAACGGTGAAGGAAAACGTCGTAAGGAATCCTGCATACCAGAAAATTTTCTTGATTCTCTGCGTGTGTGAAGTCTGCCAATCCGCATTCGGCCAGCATGGTAGACTATTGGCCTAACCCCTCTCATTCTGAGAGCAGACTCGAACTCAGCAGTGTGCCGAATATCGGTTTATAACGACAACGGACCTGAGATGTATAGAAAAAAAAAATTGTCGACTATGATAAAATAAATAAACAATTTTCCATTAAAACTGCAAACAAGATTGGAAGAAGAACAAGCTATCGGAATGTCACCCACTAATACTCGTACACGGTTATCGCAGAAGGTTTAAATCTCGCATTAACTCGGAAACCGCCACCCCGGCAGAAGATAGGTAATATCCTGCCGAATGACGGCTACTAAAATATCTAATTTAATGACACTTTGATAACTTTTATCGCAGGTTTTCGCTTCAGTTGTCGCGTTTTCGAACCATTAGTTTTATGTGGATTGCCGTTGAGGAATTGCTTATTTATTACTCTCGAGTTTTATGTTATTAATATTTATCTACTCCCATGGTATAAAACATGAATTATGTCATTAAAAAAGTTACTAGTCCCACACAGGACTAGTCCTCCCTCAATATAAAAGATGTTGAAAGATATGAAGCTTAGACTCACCATACTGCTCCCATGTGAGTTGACAGGATTAGGGTCATAATGTGAATAAAGACTAAACGTACAGCAATATTGAAAAGCGCGGAAGAGCGTCAGCCAAATTAGAAATAACGTCTGACAACGTGACAAGGTATCCTTACACGAATCATAAGAGGCAACTTTTGTCTACTTAATAAATATAAAGACTAAACTAAGCTAACATTATATATGAGGCATTAAAAATATAAATGAAATATTAAGAATAAGAGCTTAGAAAACTATAGACCTATGATGCTTGATATACCTCAGTGTGAAGAACGCTGGATGGCATATTGTAGGACAAGTTACTTGCATTCTAGGCCTGTAGCCAAGTTACACATTAATTCTATTTCTACAAACGCTAACGTATCGAAAACAAAAAAAATATCGGTCGTATGCACATCCGACCAATAGGTAGATAACGTGACCTATCGGTAACGAATGTAATCCCCATACAATTTTTAGTTTTTGAAGCATTAGCGCTTTTAGAAAGAGAATTAATGTGTAATGTGGCTAAAGACTCTGCAAAGTGTTGCTTTGATAGAAGCGATAGTTTTCCACATAAAAACAGTAGTACATTCCGCAAAGATGAGTTTTAAAACTCGCAAGTGTGAGTTTCGAATTTCCATCTATCTTTTTAATTATATAGTATCGTGTTAGACAGAGAGATGTGAATTCAAAACTCGAACTAGCGAGTTATAAAAACATCGTTACAGAATAGTAATACTGTGACGGTTTTGAGGGCCTCCGTGGCGCAGTGGATGCGTGGTGGATTTACAAAACGGATTTTTTTTCGATCGATCCCCGGCTGGGCAGATTGAGATTTTCTTAATTTGTCCAGGTCTGGCTGGTGGGAGGCTTCGGCCGTGGCTAGTTTAGCGATAGCGATTTAGCGTTCAGGTACGATGCCGTGTAGAAACCGAAAGGGGTGTGGATTTTCATCCTCCTCCTAACAAGTTAGCCCGCTTCCATCTTAGACTGCATCATCACTTACCATCAGGTGAGATTGTAGTCAAGGGCTAACTTGTAAGGAATAAAAAATAAAAAATACTGTTCGGGCATTTGTCATGACTATTGGTACTTTAACAAAAACAGCAATAATAAGCAGTATTTTTAATATAAATGAAATTTTTAAGCGCCGTAATTAACAAAGAGTAAAGAGTCTAGTCACTCTCATATCACATGGAAGCGTTTCACTCTATGACACGCGCCTTTTAACCAGATTTGGGAGATTGTAGACTTGCGATTAAATCGTCGACTTGCTAACAATTATCATCGAAATCTCTTTAAGAACCCTTTAAATGTAAACATCACCTGTATAAAACGCGTCAACCTCACCAATGCTGATCTCACCAATGCATATCAATATCTCATAGTGTCAGATTACAATAATATGTTAAATATGTTAATAATATGTTGGTTTAACAGGGCCCCTGTACCAAAATTTGTTGGGGCGCCCAATAAACAAATCCCAAAAAATCTCTCTTGTTTTGATTTACCTATAACTCTATTCCCCACTATGTAAAATTGGTAACAGAGTTTTTGTTGCAATACAAGATGTACCTTTATAATGTTTTTTTTGGGTTCGAGTGTGGGAACATTACCTTTAAAGTTGAAAGTTGTTTTATTCTTTACAATTTTCATTGCTACAGATAATATAAAGCAAAATTCTTTCCAAAAAGACCTATTTGCCACTGGTGACCCTTTGTTAATTCGAGAAAATCGAATTTATAGAAAAAAAAAAAGTATTGTTTGTCCCTTCGTGCCACCACCAAACCCCAAAATAAATTTTAAAAATGGCGCTCATAATTGAAAAGCGAAGAGCGCCATTTTTTAAATATATAAAGCCCATGTCACTTCCAAAATTCTGTCAAAGTCAATGATACCTCATATGTCAAAATCCGTTCGACTAATTGGACCGTAGAGCGTTACATCATTATTATTCTATTATACATATTATTATGAAGTCTTGTATTTTTCCTTTTAAAATCTATTGTAAAAGTCATGCTTTTTACTTAAAAGCGTATTTTGGTGGAAAAGGAACTAAAAATGGAAAACAAGTAAATGTAGGTATTTTGAGAAATTGTTACTGTTTTGTCGTACGTCTGCGCGCGTCGTAATCTGATTTACCGTGCCTATTTAATGTTCTTAACAAGTATGTTTCCCTCCCCAAAACTTGGCTCTTCAAAATTAGTCCGATTACGAGAACTGGTGATTTCACGTGCTTTCTGATGTAATATCCAATTTATAATACAAATGCGAAAGTAAGTCTGTCTATTTGTCAGTTACCTGTCTAATCTAAATATATGTCGGAGATTAGATAATAATAGTGCCATCTTATGGCGGCAGTAGGAAACGTCAAGTACCTACTGCACTTGGGTGAGGTTTATGCCATGAAGGCCTGTACATGTGTAATATGGCCAGTTTGAATGTCGTTGGACGTTTTTAAAAGAAGAAGAAGAAAAAGAATATGGATGAATAATGAAAAAGTAGAACTGTCATAAGAAAAATGGGACGAACGGCCTCATGGCATAAAACTTACCGCGTTTCCATCCAATTTATTATTATTAGTTAATTGTTATTGTTAATTAATTTTGTGATTACATTAAAGTGATTATTTTGCTATTTACTGGCATTATTATTTCCAAGATTCCATCATAGCTGACCCATACCTATTCAGTCCTTCGATATATATGTAACTCAAAAGTGACTGACTGACTGACTGACATAGTAATCTATCAACGCACAGCTCAAACCACTGGACGGATCGGGTTGAAATTTGGAATGCAGGTAGATGTTAAGACGTAGGCATCCGCTTAGAAAGAATTTTGATCAAATCTAACCCCAAGGGGATAATATAGGGGATGAAAGTTTGTATGAAACTTTGTCAATTTTGTGGCGATTTGGCTGAAATTTGGTGTGCAAATAGATTTTACTCTGAATTAACACATAGGGTACCTTTCATTCCGGAAAAATCCACGGTTCCCGCGGGATTTGTGAAAAACTGAATTCCACGCGGATGAAGTCGCAGGCGTCTGCTAGTGTTACATAAATTGACTCATTCAAAGGCAGCCCGAGAATGTCGTATTTGGACCAGTAAATATTTGAACGTTTACAATCATAACGTTATTCTTTAGTCCTCGCAAAGCATCTATGGTCCATGCATAGTGATGTCAGATTTACTTACATAAAATGACGAAAGTCTGGTCACCACTGGCTCTTACACTATATTGGAAAGCAACTTGACAAACTGAAACGTTTCGAATAAGCCGTAGCAAGTGGGTCACACCTCCCTCAATAGTAATTGTCCCGCTATAAACCTGCTCTCTATAACTAAGCGGCTCTATTGAAAACTACACATATTGTGCACTGGCACGCTGCCAGACGATTATCCGGCCCTATCCGCCATATTTGTGTCTCACGTACGCAGTAGAGTTAGCGCCAAGTTACCAATAAACATACATTTCTATTCTAAATAGTCGAAAAGAGAAAATTTAAAAATGGAATGGTTTTATCGCAAGCTTTTGGGAAAGGCTTATAGTGTTAATGATTATATTAATGATAAAAAAGCTTGGCGTTAAACTGTAATATACGACTGTGTGCTTAGTTTAGTTTAGTTTAGTTATAGTCAAAATAAGTTTGTAAAATGGTGGTAAACAAAAAAAAACCTTGGCTGAGTTTGTTGTGGGCTCTTCTCGGACCAAAGCGCGTTTGGAACCCTCGAAACTTTAGTTTTAAGTTTTCGACTATTATTACCACCATTAAATTAAATTAAATTATGACATAATCTTGAACTTTCAAAAGTGCTTGTAAACTAAGCCTAATTGAAATAAATGAATTTTGACTTTGACTTTTATCGCCGTTGTAGTTTGTATGTTGATATAGGATTAAACACGATGTACAAATATTATTTATTGCACTGATCAAATTCAAAAGACTATAAAAGACGTATAAAATAGTTGTGGTGTATGGAATGGAGTAATGCGTAATGAATAGCAATGAAACTACTGTTACACATGCTCATTTTAAGCACGAAAGCATGTTACTATTGAGCAGTTGCTACTTATTAGCATGTGTATCGCAACATTGCTAATAATGAGCATGCTTATTTCAAGCTTGGTCAAGGATCAACAGACGTGCGATTTATGAGCTTGCTGCGCGTGCTTTTAGCCCGTCTGAACAGGTTTGCTTATTGAGTATGCTAGTCGATCAACATTGCTATTCTTGTTCACTTTCATCTCTCCCTGTCTAACACGATACTTAGCCAGAGAGCGATAGATACAAATTATTAGCATGTGTAATTGGAATGTTAGCTTTGAATATGCTTATTCAGTAGCATACTTAAAAATAGTATGTGGCGTCAGAAAGAAGCTTGGCTTTGGCAATACTGAGCCGTTTTCCTCTATAAGTGTCGCTTACTTATAATTTGTCGGTCATAAGTCCGATTTGTACCTCCCTCATGTGCTGTTCCTAACGGATTTTTTTAAAACCTTTAGTGGAAAATGGCTTATTCTCCGGTCACCCTCACTGAAAGCGAGAAATCGCAGTCCGCGGAGCTGAAAAATCACCAAACCCTTAGGCTGATGGCCTCAACCCCCAGGAGGGGTTGGAAGAGATTACCGAAGGAGCAAGATCCCTTGCGATGCACCCGAGCAAGGAGGTATTGCCTCGAGCCCCGTACCCCCGCCCCGTCCATATGGGCCGGAAAAGACCCACACGTCGTCATTCTCCGGACGAGCTTTGTCACTAAAAGCTAAAATTGTTTGTCTAATGTTCGCGTTAATAAGTGTAACATAGTAAGGCTTAGCTACACACAACAAAGGTGTAACAGTAGACACGGCGGTAAAGTTCGTAATGAAATAGCTAACTAGGAGCAAAGTTGTGATTTCGTTCGTAGTTAGTTGGGCGCGAGACATGAATCTTGATCTAACGCTACGTCTCGTTACTAGTGATCAGCTTTACAGTCTCTTGTGTTGATTGAGTTACGCCCTAATGTAATGAATTTCAGATATGAGGCATTTGGGGATGTCTTTTGTTGTATATTAGAGGTCCGGATTAACTATAATAATAAAAATATAACCGACTTCAAAAACATAAAACGTATAATGACTTAACTAAAAAGCGCAAAAATAACATGATATCTTAATACGATGTACTGATAATATGATGTACCTACTGATCAGCAGGTAGAACACCTGCTGATCAGTCAGGCGGTGCTAAACCGTTTCGTTTTTCAGACTGTTCTTTTATGTAAGTATTTATGTCAGCTACTGGTTGAAAGAATGTAACAAAATTATAATGTTATTAAAATTTAAAGAAAAACGTAATCACTTGTTACAAAATATCGTCCAGTTAATCAAAACATGATCAATATTAAAAAAAAAAAGAAAACAACAACAAAAAAGTGTTAAAATTTCCGATTTGTCCCTGACCGTCGGTCGCAGAGACCCACACGCGCCAGTGTTTTCATTACTATGCTAATTTTATTGCTCCAATAAACGCTGGTGACCGAGCGCCGCGGAAAGGTTAACTTTGACGAGAATTTTACAATGTCCACTGAAAAATTTATATCCCCTCTTTTTTGGATTGACTTCGTAACCAAAATGCTAAATAGATTACAATATACCGTAAGCATAGTCTATATATACTGTAAGCATAGTATATGTATGTATCACAGAACAGAGATCGCTAAAAGCTAACGCTGTATGTATGTATGGTACCGAGACTTGGTCACTAATTAGAGGCCTCATAATAAGGCTCAGAGTCACACAGTGGGCGATGGAACGAGCTATGTTAGGAGTGTCTCTGCGTGATTGAATCAGAAATTAGAAGATCCGCTGAAGAACCAAAGTACCGACATAGCTCAAAGAGTTGCGAAGCTAAAGTGGCAATGGGCGGGGCACATAGTTCGAAGAGCCGTTGGGTCCCAAAGTGCTGGAATGGCGACTCCGCACTAGTAAGCGCAGTGTTGGCCGACCCCCCACCAGTTGGACTGACGACATCAAGCGAGTCGCAGGGATTCGCTGGATGCAGGTGGCTCAGTATCGTGATGTTTGGAAGTCCCTACAAAAGGCTTATGTCCTGCAGTGGACGTCCATCGGCTGATATGATGATGATGATGATAATTGTCAGTATTTTTACCCACGTACTGTGATCGAAAGATACACTATTTCTATTTCTTTTTTTAACACGCTTATATTAGCTTCACTTTAACTAGCATGTAAGAAAAAAAAGATACAGCCTAATTATCGCAGTCATAGGCTAACTGTCATAAAATAAAAGAATAAAATAGCATTAGGTTTTATTTATTTTTACAAATAAACACCAATTTTAGTTTTGGTGTAGCCAAGAGCATAAAATAATTGGAAATGCCTAATTAAAAATTAAAAATTAAAATTCCTAATTCTAGCAATGCTACGATTAAAACCGATGTAAGTTTTCTAGCATAGATAGGTACTTACTTCATGTTTACAACTACAATTTAATAAAACAAGTCCTTTCAAAACATCATAAGAATTGCAAAAGATAAAAACAACGAGCAGAGCTCGTCCACTCAGCTACCATTGTTATTTGTTACAATAGCTATTTGGTTATTAATTATTGAATAATGACTGCGTAATTTATTTTAGCTGTTTTTAAAAAAGGAGATATAATTTCCAACAGAGAGCTAGGAAAACAAATGAAAAGAAAATGACTAGAACAATTTGAGACAATAGGAACGTGGTCGGTTATAGAATTACGCATTGTTCGCTTAGAAATGTGCTGAGCCCGAAGACTAGGTGAGTGTTTTCCGAACAATTTCCAATTGTTGCTTTTGTAATGGTCAGTAGGAAAAGCGATAGTACCCTTGTCAACGTTTCATAATTAATTCCTGCACTAGGACGTTCTATAAATAGACGGATTAAAATTATATGTTTTTATTTTCAAGGTCTCTTTAAGCTGGGCTTCTGCATAAATACTTACATACTTTTTTGTCCTTCTACTTTTCAGAGCAAGCGTATTGTCCTAAACATCTAATAGTAGGTAATCGTTACAAAAGTGAAATATATCAAGCTGTCAACTTGCAATGGCTTAGGCTTCAAATTGCACCATATATATTGACTTGTTCTTTCTTGTGGGCCAATAAAATGACCTTTAGGTGATGATGTTTTTTTTTTTATTCTTTACAAGTTAGCCCTTGACTACAATCTCACCTGATGTTGCGGTCTAAGATAGAAGCGGGCTAACTTGTTAGGAGAAGGATGAAAATCCACACACCTTTTTGGTTTCTACACGACATCGTACCGGAACGCTAAATCGCTTGGCGGTACGTCTTTGTCGGTAGGGTGGTAACTAGTCACGGCCTAAGCCTCCCACTAGCCAGACCTGGACCAATTAAGAAAATCTCAATTGGCCCAACCGGGGATCGAACCCAGGACCTCCGTTTTGTAAATCCACCGCGCATACCACTGCGCCACGGACGCCGTCAAATTCGTTTTCGTTGACGTTATTTTATTTTTTTTTTAATTTAAGGGGTAATTAGTCAGATAGACTGTCTGTGTGAGTGAGTACGACAATCCATGGGCTTGCTCAGCAATTCCAAAAAAAAGTGATTTTCAATAAATTAAATACCGGTAATTGCCTTGGTTTATTATCATCATAATATGAACACGCTAGTCGCGTCTACTTTCACACATCTCTGTTCTTGTGAAATAATATTTCTCTTATGTAACGAATCCTTTACCTCGTTTCTGAAGCTTTCAGTTAATAGGACACTGAAAGAGGTAAATCGCTTGTATTAATATTATTTTGTGTTCTATAACCACAAAAGGCACATAGTTCGAAGAGCCGTTGGACTTTGGGGTCCCAAGGTGCTGGAATGGCGACCCCACACCAGAAAGTGCAGGTCGACCCTCCACTAGGTGGACTGAGGACATCAAGCGGGTCGCAAAGAGCCGCTGGACACTCGCGGCTCGAGCTCACCACAACCTTTTGTACAACCGTCATGTCCATCTTTTTTAAGCGCCTGTCTGTATCTGCAAAAAAATAAATTGATGGATTGATTAAGGGGGTAAGTAATCTTACCTACCTCAGTAAGTGGTAGGAATTGAGTCATTGACTCAATGGTCGATGACGTCCACAATGACGTGAATAAAAACGTCGCTATACGAAACAATCATGAACTTGTGGTAAGGCCCCTGGTCTTGTAGTAGTGGACTATAATATTAAACTTACCTTAGACCTCTTTAATTCGGCCGTATCGTAAAATCCGTTTTCCGTTTTTTAAATTCCGTTAGCGGACGTTTACTAACTATAAACTACGAGTACCTCTCAGCCAAATTTCATCTCGAGATTTTGTGATGAGCGATGTTTTTATATATTTTTATTAAGATTAAAATAGGCTGATTATAATGAAAATTGGAACAACAGTGGAATATTTAATGTGCCAAGTAAAAAACCTACATAATACCGTAATAACAAAATTGTCCCCTATTTGTCAGGTTATTCAGCCAGGCCGTATACCTGAACGGCTCTATTGAAAACTATGCGTACATATTGTGTCCTGGCACTACGCCAGCCGATTATCCCGGCCTTTCCTGCTATATTTGTGTCTCACGTAGTCCAATATAGTCTAGGAGCCAGATAGTATTTTGTAGAAGTGTTTTATACATCATCACATCATAGACGTCCACTGCTGGATGTACTGCTTTTATAAGGCTTCTTATCAAGACGGTTTTGAGCATCAAATCAAATCAGTGCTTTTATTTGCAAGGAGGGGCTCGAAAATCCTGAGTTTTCCGGTACGAGGTTGCAACTCCAACATATTGGGACCTCGACGTCTATCTTGATTGAAAATTGGTATATTTGTATATGAGCTGTTAGAACAAATTAACCGAGAAATAGACAAAAATAATTAAAAAAAAACCAGCTAAGTGCGTGTTGGGCCACGCGCAGTGTAGGGTTCCGTAGATTAAGTTAGCACTTTAAAATCTTATCTAATGCACAAAAATATCGATAACGATACCCACAACGTAGGTTACACGATAAAAATACATCCTCACTTTGCATGTAAGAAAGGAACCCTAAGTTTTTTCCAAGGAAATCAATTCTTTTTATCACTTTGTAGACGTAATTAATATGCATACCCACATCAAATTTCAGGTTATTAGTTTTAACAGACACTGAGTTATCTTACTGACAACTTTATCTTTCTAATAACAATGGAATCAGTGTGCAATTTTCGATATTCAATTAAGTTGGTCGTCTATAAATAATTCTTCAAATAGTCATTTCATTATATACCCTATTTTCGTGTTTTTTTTACGTATCCATAAACAAGCGTTTAGCCAGTAGTAGGTACACTTGATTCTAACAAAAATTATCTCTTAAAAGCTATTACTTTCCAACGGATCCCTAAATCGAAAAATGCTGGTAGAAGACCCCTCATATCTTTCTTAGATCTATCCAACGATACCCTATACTATTAAATTATTTAGTAAACAGTAATTCATCCAAACTTTCCTTGTAGGAGAGGTACGCTAAAAAAAAATTTTACATGATTTTATTTTAAGAATTTGTTCACATTTTTAATGTACACACTCATGCAAATTTACAGCTGTCTAGTAGTAACAGTTTTGCGCTAAGCCCCAGACGGACGGACAGAAAGACGGACATGACGAAACTAAAAGGGTTCCTTGTGGACTACGGAACCCTAAAAAGATGTATTGAGATAAGATGTAGTGATGTGTATAGTTTAAGTATATTTATTTATTTATTTATTTAAGCTGTTATTTTTAAGATTCGATTTCCTTAGGATTATAATGATATTTTTTTTGTTACAGCTCCACGACTCATTATTGTCATTTTAACATATTACGGACGTTTTTAAAGATGCCCTTGTGAATCTGACAGTGACGTTGCAAGTTTGCATTAGCAAAATAGTACGCCAGCTCTCGGTCTATAACTACCATTCGTTCGATCGAAAAACTTTTCTAATATTCGACAGGAAGGATCGTTTCGCCTGATCAACGTGCAAGTTTGTATGCAACATTACTAGAGATCCCTTTTTTTAATACTACTCGTACCTGTCAAGG
This sequence comes from Bicyclus anynana, assembly GCF_947172395.1. Lineage (NCBI taxonomy): Eukaryota > Metazoa > Arthropoda > Insecta > Lepidoptera > Nymphalidae > Bicyclus > Bicyclus anynana. Next base: position 2,481,831 of record NC_069103.1, on the reverse strand, counting down.
AAAGCCTAGGAATTGTTAAAAGGTTTTTAAAAAGAATTCTAATTTTCAAAATATGATATCTAATTATTATTTATCTTTTAAACCTAAGGATGAAAGCCCAGTGGATGTGCTTCTTATTCGGAGGGCTAAGATTCGAATCCATCTTGTGTCTGTGAAGGAAAAACATTGTGAAGAATCTTACATACTTGAGAATTTTCTTGATTCTATAGTTGTGTGAAGTCTGCCAATCAGTATTAAACCAGCGTGGTGGACTATTAGCCTAACCTCTCTTAATCTAAAAGGAACCTCGTGCTCAACAGTGAGCTAAATATGAATTGTTATTATGATGATGGTTAAGTATAGTTTCTTCTATGTCTTCTATTGATTCTTTGAACACGAAGTTTGAGTTTAGTTCTGGGCCAGGTTATAAAATACAAGCGGACGCCCGCGACTTCGTCCGCGTGGAATTTAGTTTACCACAAATCCCTCGGGAACCATGGATTTTTCCAGGATAATTGTTTGGAAAAGTAGCCTACGTGTTCGGTTCTGTAGCCGAGGCGTGAAAGAGTAACAAACATTGAAACCATCATGTTTAAATCTTCATTTTCAATGTTTTTATTTATTTTTGTTTTTATTTGTGCAATAAAGTATTTTTGCTAATTTCTTCTTCTTCTTTTTAGAACAAGAAGTTCTTTAATGATGATATCCGGGACTGACGGCATGTATGTATGTTTGGATGTTTGTTACTTTTCAATGCCGCAACTATTGCACCGATTTGGCTAAAATTTGGAAAGAAAATAGATTTTACTCTGGACTAAGACATAGGCTACTTTATATCCCGAAAAATCCATGGTTTCCCGAGATTTGCGAAAACTGATGATTTAGATGATGTGAATGTTTGTTACTCTTTCACGCTTTGACTACTGAACCGAATTAGCTGAAATTTGGTATTAAGATATATTATAGCGTGGATTAACACATAGGCTACTTTTTATCCCGAAAAAATCCATAGTTTCCGAGGGATTTGTGAAAAACTAAATTCCATGCGAACGAAGTCGCGGACGTCCGCTAGTTTAATAATAAAGGCGCTTTCAGAAGCGAAAACGAACAAGAACACAATCCAAACCTTAAGTAAACTCCACAAGCACGCTCCCATAATGTATTCAGTCTCATCTGAATTTATTACTTTCATACTCGTTTCATACGTGGTTTTCAAAATGAAAAAAAAAAAATATTAAAAGCCGTTGGTATCAGATTGTAAAAACCACGCTACGTCACGTACTAAGCACGGCATCACGTTTGATACTTTAAACAGTTTGTTCTGGAAATCGTTTATTAATGAAAACAAGATTATTATACAAGTGCTCGCCCGTGACTTAAGTTCATCATCATCATCATCAACCCATATTAGTCTCACTGCCTCACTGCTGAGCTCGAGTTTCCTCTTTAGGTTAAGCCAATAGTCCACCACGCTAACCCAATGCGGATTGGCAGACTTCACACACGCAGATAATTAAGAAAATTCTCTGGTATGCAGGTTTCCTCACGATGTTTTTTCTTCAACGTTTGATACACGTGATATTTAACTAGCAGACGCCCCCGACATCGTCTGCGTGAAATTTGGATGGATGCATGGATTTAGCCGGGTTGAAAAGTAGCCTATGAGTTACGCTTAAACGCGAAAATTTGTATGGATATTTGTTACTCTTTAATGCCGCAACTACTAAACCGATTTGGCTGAAATTTGGTATGAAAATAGAAATTACTCTAGATTAATACATAGGCTACTTTTCAACCCGGCAAAATCCATGGTTCGCCAGGGATTCGTTAAAAACTAAATTTCACGCGGGCGAAGTAGCGGGCGTCCTCTAGTTAAATTAATTGGTATTTATATAACATACTTAACGACTAAAATAAGAAATGAAATGCACTTTAAGATACTATTTAGTTTATAATATTATTGTTGTCTAATTTCGATTAAAGTAAAATAATAATAGAAGTTGTAAAATGTATTAATAGATGGCGCTGATAGTCCGTTATGTCACGGTAACGTTTGTTGTTATGAATAGTATAAGTAAAATGTCAAATTGCGAATTCCTCCGGTGTCGCCGTAGTGGTTCCGCAGAGAGCTATAGGCTCTTACTCAAACAGAAAAAAAAACGAATTAATGCACATATCAATGAGTAAATTAATCTGCTCATACGTTTACAAGGTATAATGCGTACAATTTCCCAGGGCAATAAGACGACCCTGTACAATTGTAAAATAGTGTTAAACAAAAAATCCCTAGCAAAGTTTGTTGTGGGTGCGTTTGGATCCCTCGTAACTTTATTTTTAGGGTTTCGACTTTAATGATCACCATTATTTAATAACATTGCCTGACGTTTAACACATTCGCTGCGGCACTGATTTTTATGTAGGTACTTTTCTCTGGTGCGGTAAGAGGTTTTTTGACCTCATACTAGAACATTGTGGTGTTGTACGAGGTCAATCAACCTCGTAACCCTTGAAGACGCTAGACGTACAACTCAATTGATCTCGTACCACAGCGAACGTGTTAAAAAGTGCTTGTAAACAGAGCGGGGGCACTCGATGCGTTGCGGCGCCGCATCGAAAAGGAAGAAAGGCCGTATCAGCGGGCACACGAGCGGTGCGGCGCCGCAACGTTGTAATATCGCAGCGATGCCGTAGCAGCATTGGACAGTTTGTTAATAAAGTAATGTTGTGACGCATAAACAACTGAGCGGTGCCGCTCCGACGTCGCAACGCATTTAACCCCGCCTCATATCGGTGGTTGCAAGTCCGGTGCGGTGCGGAGCGCATCGTGTGACATGCCACAGATATTTCTATGTAGGACGACGCATATTTGGGATGCCCTTCCGGCGTTTGTGATTCCTGGCACTTACAATTTAAACACCTTCAAAGCAAGAGTGAATAGACATCTGAGTAAGCGCGCTCCATCTTAAACCTCCGTGGCGCAGTGGTATGCGCAGTGGACTTACAAGACGGAGGTCCTGGGTTCGATCCCCGGTTGGGCCGATTGAGGTTTTCTTAATTGGTCCAGGTCTGGCTGGTCGGAGGTTGTGGCCGTGGCTAGTTACCACCAGTTAGTTAGATGTGTAGAAACTGAAAGGGGTGTGGATTTTCATCCTCCTCCTAAGTTAGCCCGCTTCTATCTAAGATTGCATCATCACTTACCATCAGGTGAGATTGTAGTCAAGGGCTAACTTGTAAAGAATAAAAAAAACCGCATTAATTCTTTCCAGCAGGCTTAATTGTAGTCAAGCGCAAACCTATATTGTATTAAAAAAAACGCAGCGACACTGCTTCGGCGCCGCACCGCCGCCGCACCGCTGCCGCACCGCCGCCGCACCGCTGCCGCACCGCCGCCGCACCGCAGCCGCACCGCCGCCGCAACGCATCGTGTGCTCTCGCTCTAAGCATAATATTTGGCGATCTCTATATACACTGTATTATACTAGCTTAGAACAATCAGGCTTTAGTTAACAACCAGTATACTAACTGGGACAGGAAACTGTGAACAACTCCATCTCAACTTTAAAAAACTTCTGCGCTATCTATAAAGTTTCATATTACATGGAGAGTTGAAAATTGAATTTTCCAATATCAACATTTTATCTAAACAACGCATTGGGGAAAATTAAAAAATACTATTTAAAAAAGTGATTTGATTGATTGCTATACTCTGTTCGTCAAAATTTCATACTAATATTATAAATGTAAATGTGAGTTTGTTTGTTTGTTACGCTTTCACGCCTTAACCACTTAACCGGATTTACTTTCACTAATAGTAAGCGACATTATCAGCAAGTAATAAATGCTATATTTTATCCCCGTATTCCCACAGGAATAAATAAAATCACGGAGGCGCCCGCTAGTAGATTACGAGTATAAGCTTTGGTCAGAACAAAAAAAAAATATGATTTATGAGTTCTAAATATTTTATTTAGTTTATTTTCTTATCAGTTGTTATCATCTAATTTTTTTTTAATTATAATATAAGTTAAATATATGATTTTAATAAAACAAAACCCGTATGTTTTTTTTATACTCTACAAGTTAGCCCTTGACTACAATCTCACCTGATGGTAAGTAATGATGCAATCTAAGATGGAAGCGGGCTAACTTGTTAGGAAGAACATGAAAATCCACACCCCTTTCGGTTTCTACACGACATCGTACCGGAACGCTAAATCGCTTGGCGTCTATGTCGGTAGGGTGGTAACTAGCCTCGGCCGAAGGCTCCCACCAGCCAGACCTGGACCAATTAAGAAAACCTCAATCGCCCAGCCGGGGATTGAACCCAGGACCTCCGTCAAGTAAATTCACCACGCATACCACTGCGCCACGGAGGCCGTGTTGATTAAAACTAACTTTAAGACTTAATATCCGTGCCTCGGAGAGCATGGTAAACTGATAGTGATTGTAAAAGTTTAACATTAACATCCTAAGCCCACCAACCCGCACTGAAGCAGCGTGGTGGGTCTAAGCGCCATAGCACCTCTCCTATATTATGGAGGGAGATCTCGCATAGTGGGCCACCTAAATAGGTTGATTATTAAGTTGAATGCAAAGATTTTATACTAATAGATATGTTACGTGCCTACAAAATCACCACAAAAAGTGATTTGAATTTAGTTACTCCACTGAGCATAGTTTTGTGTTTACTTACACTAAATATTTATGTATATAGGTATAAAGTATTTACACTTCCTGAACACACAACTCTACGTTGTTGGCAATATTTAATAATATTTGTTTAAATAACTTTCTTACTATATATCCTTAAGTTTTCCTAAACCGAAAGAAATCGCTACTTTGCGATAAGGCCGCCTTTTGTATGCTGATCTCTTCTTAATATGTTTTTATTTCACTTGTATTTGTCTTTGTGGTGTGTAGATAAAGAATGCTATCTATCTAAAATTCGTCCAAATGAAATAAAGACAATTCATTAGCCTCTATTGTGCGCCTCAATTTTGAAACGCTATTGACATGTCTATAGTATAAAATATCATTGGCTTAATGTGTCTGTGAAAAGTTATTAAGTAGTTTCAGAAAAAATTGTGAAAACACTTACAAACTGAAATAAAATGTATGAATTTAATCAAAGTTTTAAACTGTATAACATGCGCCAAATTTCAGCCAAATCTGTTAAGCTTTTTGCGGAACTTATTAACAAAATAATATAAGAAGAGTTTGGCAGGTAATTGCCTGCTTCATTTTAGTTATCGTAGGCGGATATTAATTCCATATCGGCGATGGCGTTTTTGGGTCACCCTGTATATAAGCAAGTTTGACCCCGATACTGGAAACAATATGCCGAAATATTAAAAGTGGTTTAAATTAAAACCTATATCGACGATGTCTGATAATATTATATTTAAACAAGCAGACACCCGCGACTTCGTTCGCGTGGAATTTTGTTTTTCACAAATCCCGCGGGAACCATGGATTTTCCGAGTTAAAAAGAAGCCTATGTGTTAATCTAGACTATTATCTATCTCTAAGTCAAATTTCAGGTAATTCTGTTCAGTAGCCGAGGTGTGAAGGAGTAACAAACATTCATACCATCAAAATGATCAGGTTTTCACAAATCTCAGGTTTTTTCGGGATAAAAAGTAGCCTATGTATTAATCCAGAGTAAAACCTATTTCCATTCCAAATTTCAGCTAAATTGCTTCAGTAGTAGCGGCATTAAAGTGTAAAAAACATCCAAACAAACATCCTGGACATCTATTAATCTATTAACACACACATATATTAATAGGATTTTACTTTTACTTGAAATGAAATGGAAATTTATGACTCAAAATATAATGTATTATGTAAGTTTTTTTCACAGCTATTTAGGCATGTTTTCTTAGAAACCATAATCACTGCAAGCCAGGCTGGGTAACAATGTAGAATTTAAATAACCCTCACGAAATCACCAAGTAATCATTTGCTAAAAATAGCACCAAGCCCTCCTTATTCAAAAACAAATGACTAAAAAAGCATATTCCCAGGAAAATGTCTATAAAAATTAAGTCAAATAACAAAATAATCACCAAGTTTTTAATACACTTTTCAAGATATTTCCTTCTAAATAATATATACAGGGGGATGGGAGAGATCTGATAGCTTAAGATAAATGAGTCTTTTGACACACCCTCTATACAAAGCGATTGTTTATATGAAAGTGTATTACGCTTCAAAAATTCAATTTTAAACTTTCCGCAGTGTAAAACGTAACTTCGTCCATATGAAGAAGTTCCGCGAACTTTGCATGAAGTTGCCTTCAAATTGTATCAATAAGTGAGTTCTACTTAGAAAAACGGCGTGCCACGTCTTCAAGTTGTCCAAGGCTTTATTAAAAAACTAAAATATTTTCATATTCATAATCGCGAAGTTTTAGCTTCTAGTAATTCTCAGATGGAGTTAATTAAAGGATTTTGTGTATATTATTCTTTATTTCGCATTGTATGCATCGACTCAAACGAATTTTAGTATTCTTTTAGAAAGTCATACAAGTCATACAAGTGTGTCCACTGATCCACATTTTTTTTTATTCTCTACAAGTTAGCCCTTGACTACAATTTCGCCTGATGGTAAGTATGATGCAACGTAAGATGGAAGTGGGCTAACTTGTTAGGAGGATGAAAATCCGCACCTCTTTCGTTTCTACTCGACATCGTACTGAAACGCTAAATCGCGGTACGCTTTTGTCGGTAGGATGGTATAGCCACGGCCGCACACCGGCAATCGTCTTCAGCACTCGGAGTTCGCAATAATAATAACTTAAAATATCACACTTTCACACTTCACATTAATATTATAAAGGCGAAAGTTTGTGTGTAAGTAAGTTTGTTCCTCTTTTACGCTGCAGCTACAGAAGCGATTTGGCTGAAATTTTGAGTGGAAATAGATTTTACTTTAGATTAACACATAGGCTACTTTCATCCCGGAAAAATCCATGGATCCCGAGGGATTTGTGAAAAACTGAATTCCACGCGGACGAAGTTGCGGGCGTCAGCTAGTAATACATAACGGACGCATACCCGAAGAAACAAATTAAATTTATCAAGTGAGGGTATGTGCGCGCATTGGATAAATACAACATATTTTAGAGGTTGCTCCGACTCTGCTAAGATTGCTCCGAAGATCCTTGCTAAGATCAGTTATTCTTATGATACTGAAGAAAGTATTTTTTGAGACTCTCCTTTATGTTCATTGGGTTGATCTCCTGCTTCAGCTTTCATGCAGCAGGGCAAGCCGTTTAGTAATGTTGGTATAATATACTCCATCGTTTGCCTACCATACAAGTTGTTACATTGTGGAGTGATGAGTTTGCCTTTTGATACACTACGAGTTATTTTTGGAAGTATAACCTTACCCCTAATTGTAAAAGTGAGGTGGTCCATCCCAAAATGTATAAGGTAAAACAACGATTGCCGGATCAGCTAGGTTTTTTTTATAAAAACATCGTGGCACTGCTACTAAATTTTATATTGTAGTGGCAGAAGTCTTCACTTAGTTTAATTAGTGAGCGCAGAGTGAGTACGCGCGAGTTGGTATACCGCATTTTGTGCAGCGTACCATGCTCGCAGTAATTGCAGTTTCCGCTGTAGGTAACAATTTCACCCTTTTCAGCAATGTGTACCAAGGTTGATATATGAAATATATTTGAATGTAGAAAATATATATGCATATAACGCGTCTTTTAAAATAGTTAAATTTAGAAACGTTTTTAATTATCAACAATTTCTTTTAATTTAATAAAGTCATCGACATGGCTCAACAAGTCGCGAAGCTGAAGTGGCTCAAAATTCGAGTCGATGGACGTTGGGGTCCCAAGATGCTGGAATGGCGACCCCGCACTAGATAAGAGCAGTGTTGTTCGACCCCCCACCAGGTGGACCTACGACATCAAGCGAGTCGCAGGGATTTGCTGGATGCATTCAGCTCAGGATCGTGATGTTTGGAAGTCCCAAACAAAAGGTTTACGTCCTGAAGTGGACGTCCATCGGCTGATATGATGAAGATGAGTTTTTAATATATAATAAGCTTTGATTGCAGACAAAAAATGAGTAGGAAGATGGAAAAAGTCCTGAAGCAGAAGTTTAGGAAGCTAATCGCCGACCTTTAGACCTTCACAAATTTAAGAAGATGAATGAGCCTTAATTCTAATCTTTGCTAATTAATACCTATAACAGACTAAAGACCATCTCACTTAATGGTAGGTGAAGATAAACTTGAGCGTGCTTGCCTAAGAAATGTCTAGTTTCTTTTGTTTAACTATCCAATTTCTAAGAATCAGAACTAAATTCAGAAAAAATTTACAATTTCCAAAACTGTTACCTATTTTCTCCTCAGCTAAGCCTAAAGCAAAAAGCGTATAATAATCGACTATAATCCAACAAATGTGACCTTTTTGAATTTGATAGATTATATCTATACTAATATTATAAAGCTGAAGAGTTTGTTTGTTTGATTGAACGCGTTAATCTCAGGAACTACTGGTCCGATTTTAAAAAATCCTTCAGTGTTAGATAGTCCATTGATCGAGGAAGGCTATAGGCTATTTATTATCCCAGTATTTTTACGGGAACGGGAACCGCACGGGTAAAACCACGTGGCGTCAGCAAGTGTTTTGTAAAAGCTCCAAAATTAATATTTTTAGTTCATTTTCCGCAGCTGAAACTGCGGACCACAACAAGTTTGCACGAAATCTAATAATATTAAAAAAATGCACTGTCTCTCCATAATACCTACAGTTTTAAAATTTATGACACTCGACTCGTTTAGCCGGCCGCAAGAGGCTTAACCTGAAATGGACGCGAGCGCCAGGAAATATATTTTTAAGTTTACTGGCCCATAAATAACTGTGGAGTGACAGAGCGATGATAAACACCAGTCTTCAGTGGGAGTTCATCTCAGGCTGTGAAATCGAATAAACAATAAAATCTTGTACATTTTTTGTTTATGAAATGATTTTTTTAAGGTAAAACTTCTTTATCAAAACTGGTAACGTTACAAAATCTTACTAATTCATAACGAGCTTATAAAGATACCCATTTTCATAACTCCCGGGAAACTTTCCAGGCAAACACATCAGTTGATTGAACTATACCTACAGCTATATACACGGTTCTTATTTTAAAAACTATTTTTTTATTTTTTTTATGTCACTCAGTTGTGTTCCAGCTGATCTCTGAGAACGAGAAAAATAAAAATTTTTACTCCCATTTTTTAATCAACTCAATATAAAGCCTCAAACCATATTATAAATCTATTCATTTGTACAGGTCATTTGGTAATGTAAGTACATTAACCTAGAGTAATGTAAGTACATGACCTAAATAGATTTATGATGAAATGATACATTACTACACGGATAAACCGTGCTAGAATGATTTTTTTTAATTAAATAGTTTCATGACATTGGCTATAAAAATTCAGCCTTTCTTATTAGAGACAAATCTAGAAGGCCATGCCCAACGCCGATTATATAATTATGTACCAAGTTTTGTTATTCTTTTATTTCTCTAATAACGTTCGTAAAAAAGTATTGTATGCCAATGCACCTAATTAGCGATTGTAGCACTAGTGCGCATCATAAACTTACTCGTACATTATTGCGATCTACTCAGGTAAATTCATTTAATACAGTCAGTTAATAATAAAAATAAATAAACATAGAATTTCACCTCCAAAATCGTTTTCTAACGTACAGCGAAAATAGGATAGGTACCAAAAGAACTAATTTCCGTCACTTCCCGATTTAGGGCATCCATCAAGACAAAATCCACTACCTTGTCATGTCGCTAATGGTGATTTGGGTCCCACTAAGCGGCCATCTTACTGCCAGTCATTGTGACATTCAGACCCTTCCTCGTAACTAAACGTCCTGGGGCTATCATGAACCAGTTTTCCAGTAGGTAACCTTATTTCTCTCCGATTTATTTGTTCAAGCGAACGTAATTGAATAATCAGTAGTCCAATTTTGTTTATATGTTGTTTTTATTTGATAATATAAAATAAATAAAATTCGAGTCGGAAAACAGGGTTACAAACCCAGGGTTTCGTACAATTTTAAATTGATTTAATTGTATTCTTTTTTTGTATCTTTCTGTTTCATTTGTGGATAGCCTATAGACTGCTTTACGCAACATTACAAACACCATACATTTATTATCAATTGAGATTTTACGTATACCATTTGTAACACTAAACGTTACAGTGGCATAACTGACGCCATCGCCATCTAGAATCTCGACGAACTCTGTACATTTTATACATTCTGTACATTAAATATATTTAAAATTTTTTTTTTGGGGTTATTATATAATCGAAACTGAAGTTAAATTTTTTTTTTTCGATTTTTTGTCGGTCTGTATGTCTTTTTTTTGTTATTCGGGCATCACGCTGAAATGAATTCAAATGAAACTTGGCACGGTTTAAGACCATAATACGGTGAAGGTATAAGGTATAAGTATAGGTATATAAATAAAAAAGGGGTGAAATAGGGGTTGAAAGTTTGTATAGAAAGTCCTTCATTTTTAGTTACAGTTTTAAAAATTTGTTCATAAATCATAAAAGAAATACGAAATATAATGGAATTCAAAACTTTTTTAAATTCAAAATCTAAAGTGGTGAAATAGGACTAGAAAATTTACATTGATTGACGCGGACAAAGTCGTGGGCGTCCGCTAGTTTATATAATATAACTTAGTGCCTCAAAAAAATTTAATATATGACCAGCCCTGTAAATACAATGAATATTTTCTTAAGTACAATCATTTACGAAGTTGTCAGCTGAAAACTTTATAATATACTTTTGTATTACAAAACAACAAAAAGGTAGAAATTTCGTTGAGCAGCCATAGCTTAGCCGAAGTTTTAATTGCTTTGAAATAACTTCACACCTAACTGTACAGGGACTGACGCGAGATTTCAAAGTTTCAAATAGCAATGAAAGAAAGGGGTAAGGCACCTACATTATTTACTACGGTCTCAAAGTTATTGTTAGGCTGAATTCCCATTGTACAAGTTATACGAAACCATTTTGCATTCCACAATCCTGTTTTTACAAGTCTAAAGATTTTTTTTATACGGTATTAAAAAGTATAAACTTTCTCTCCATATTTCGTTGGTTGATAAGCAATTTTCATAAAAAAATTAACCGACTTCAAAATCAGCAAATAAACTAAAAAGCGAAAAATAACATCGTACGTACCACCTTCTGATTACTTTGAAGGCGGTGCCAACACGGTGATGCATTAACTCACCAGCGAATCCCTGCGACTCGCTTGATGTCGTCAGTCCACCTGGTGGGGGGTTGACCAACACTGCGCCTACTAGTGCGGGGTCGCCATTCCAGCACTTTGGGACCCCTACGTCCATCGGCTCTTCGATCTATATGCCCTGCCCATTGCTACTTCAGCTTCGCAACTCGTTGAGCTATGTCGGTGACTTTGGTTCTTCTACCGATCTTCTTATTTCTGATTCGATCACGCAGAGATACTCCTAACATACCTCGTTCCACCACCCGCTGTGTGACTCTGAGCCTTCTTATGAGGCGTATAGTTAGCGACCAAATCTCGAGAAAACTTCATAGTTATATGAAATGTTATCGCCGCGTTGCAACGACTTGCAGTACAGACGGCTTCAGTGTGCTCGTGGCGTTCGAGCCGTCCACATCTCTTGTTGTGTAATTCTTTATGGGTTACTTGGAATAGGCGGAGAAAGTGACTTGAGTGGAAAAGGGGAGTGTTTGTTAACAGTCAAAGGATCCTTTAACCCTACACACATCGTTCACAAGTGCGTGACTCCACTCAAGGTCATTCTCATTGGTATATATATAATATACTTAATATTTATTTATTCATTTTTTAACTTACATTCGAACTCATAATAATCAATGTTGTAAGTATGATAAAAACCATTTAAAGTCACATACAACTCAAAAAGATTAAACTTTTCACGTTACCACACGTACAATGTACGAGGGCAGAAATTAAAATAAATTATTTTCAGCACCGTATTTCACAAATTACGTACGAATGTAAAATGAAGTCTGAATTATCGATATGATAAACCGTCGAAGATACATTTTTAATATAGAATAGACACCAACTACTTTTACTACTCCCATTTCGTAATCTACTCAATAAAAAACCTCAAACCATATCATATGCACAGAGTAAACATAATATAGAGTGAGTCTTTACAAGCAGCGTGTTGAAGCAGGTGAAACCCATAAAAACCACAAACGTCACGCGTCTCCTTGACATCCGCATATATACAAACTTTTTTCATAATTTGTATTTAAAAATTTAACACTAACAACAATTTCGTAATTTCGTAATTTAATATATTATTCAATAATTACCAATAAAAAATACTCCATCTTATTTCTTTAGTTTTTGTGAACAGTTTTCCACCATGGATTTTTACGGGATGAATAGTAGCCTATGTGTTAATCCAAAGTAAAATCTATTTCCATAACAAATTTTCACACTTACACATAAACTTCCGCCTTTATAATATTAGTGTGATCTAGAAGGCCACGCCGATTTAAAAATCGAGGAGGCCCAAGGCCAATTATGTTAATTACTAAGTTTGTTATTTTTTATCGTGGACGTAGAAAAAGTAAGAATATCTTTTGATTCGACTTGAAACATCTTTTGCTTTGCGGTTAAATATATCAGTGGTATGAAAACTCGATATTTCCGATTGGTGTAATTGAAAAGCTTAAAGGTATTTATTTCCCATTTCCTATGATACGAGCCTTCCCACCTGAGATATACTCGTATGGCATCTGTCTGATATTAAATTTTGTAGCTCGATTATTTTAATACAAGCTATTATTCCGTTACCGCGTAATATTTAACTTTAAATATTCGTTTGGGTTATTGAAACTTAAATTTTAAAACTGTTGTTGACATTTGACAATTGAGCTGATATTTTTGACACGTTACTCGTAGACATTAATTTTTTTTTCTTTACAAGTTAACCCAATCTAAAATAAAAGCGGGCTAACTTGTTAGGAGTACAATAAAAATTCACACTCCTTCCGGTTTCTACACGGCATTGTACCGGAACACATTGTTTGGCGGTACGTCTTTGCCGGGAGGGAGGTAACTAACCACGGCCGAAGCCTCCCACCAGCCAAAATATTGTCCATATTATTTAATGTTCACTTTATACAAATATGTTAGGGTAAGATCAGGTTAAGGTTGCCTAACATCGTACCGCGGCGTAAATTGTACCCCGGCAATAATATAACATAACTTCCTTTGGAGTTACCTTACCTTACATAATTATATTTATACTAGCGGACGCCCGCGACTTCGTCCGCGTAAAAATTGATGTAAACTTCTCTACCTCTACCTTACCCTGCTCGTAAATCTACCCCTAATCTACCCCTACCCTACCTTACTCCTACCCTACCGCTAACCCTAACCCTTCCCTACCCTACCTTATCCCTACCCTAACCCTACCCTACCCGTACCCTACCCCTACCCTACCCTACCCCTATCCTACTCCTCCCCTACCCTATACGTTCCATATCCTTCCCCTACCTCTACCTTGCCCCTACCCTACACTACCTCTACCTTATCCGTACCCTACTCTACCCTACCCTACACTTTCCCTAAATTACCCCTACCCTACCTCTATCCTACCCCTTCCCTACCTCTATCCTAACCCTACCCTCAGCAAAATTGGTCCAGCCTTTTGTGCGTGGTGCAATGACCAAAAGACTATAATTTCCCAAGCGACTTCTATGCTAATACTATAAAGAGGTATAGTTTGTGTGGTTGTCGGGGGTAATCTCTGGATCTACTGGACCGATTTAGAAAATTCTTTTACCAATAGAAAGCTACATTATTTGCGAGTGTCATAGGCTATGTTTGGTCCTCATATTCACACGGGAACGGGAACCTCGTAATTGAAACCGCGGGGCGTCATATAGCGGCATTTCTGCGACTTTCAGAAATTTTGTATTATCTCCGAAACTATATAACTAATTAACATACTGTAAAGGACAAATCTTATCTCTATAATATCCTTGTGATTATTAAATCATTTATTTTGATAAAGATTTAAGTTTACTTGTGTAAATAATGACGTAAACCTTAGTTTAAAATATAAATAATTTATTAAAGTACTAAAGGTACTATATCTGCTAAAATATAAAAGATAGATATATGGTGTCGCGGACTTTTTTGTAGAACTTTTAAAGGTTCAAAAAGCCTCCATACATTTATTTCAGTTATATGCAATGGTTGAGGCAGCGCATGCGAATATGTAAGTTTTTCGGTCTGACCTGTAAGAGAAAACCCGCGATATCTCAGTAGTTATATATGGTAGAAATATAAAATATAGCCTATAGCACTCCCCGATAACGTAGCATTCTATTGGTGAAAGAATTTTTAAAATCGGTCCAGTAGTTCCGAAGATTACCCCATTTCAAAAAATTGTTACAAACTTACAAACTTACAAACTTACAAACTTACAAACTTTACCTCTTTATAATATTAGTATAGATTCCGTGTATACGAACCAAATTTTAATAAGCATTTAGCTGAAACGTTATTATCTTATGATAATTGATAAGTAAGTAAGTTAAGTAATTTTGAAAATACTATCTTAACTCATAAACTAAATTTCACTCCCCCACACGTAATATGAATATCCAAAAAAACCTAAAAGGTATCATAACCAATGAGGAGTTTACTTAACGTTTTCATCACCAGATCTCTTATACAGTCACAACCCATATGGGTGGAAAGTTTTCATCAATATAAAATTAATCAAGTCCAAACACAAGGTAGCTACTGTAAACCGTCGAGAAGTTCCCTTAACTGATCTTCGTCTGCATCACCATACCTAATACAGTCTCTACAGTGTGCACTCTCTCTCAGTTCTAATACAGTCACAACCCATCTAGGGGGAAAAGTCTCATCAATACAAACTAATCAAGCCAAACGAAAGGTAACTGCTGTAAATCATTGACGAGTTCTATCGTCTGTGTTTCGGCTTCATCATCAGACCAACTCCAGACCTTCATAAAACTGTAGTGGTTTAAAATAACTTATGGAAACACTAACAAACGCACTTTCCGTCTCTTGAACGCGCTAATCTCAGGAACTACTCTTCTGATTTGAAAAATTCTTTCAGTGTTAAATAGGCCATTTATCGAGAAAGGCTATAGACTGTATATTATTCCCGTATTCCTACGGGAACAGGAACCACGCCGGTAAAACCGCGCGGCGTCAGCTAGTAATTAATACACTCGTAGAAATCAAAAGACTCATAATATCGTATATCAAAACCGTGGAGCTTTAATTTCATTGTCGTGCACCGAAAATTTTTAATAAGTTTCCAGCATAATAAATTCGCTGGCTTCAATTTTCGTGTAATAAATAACTTTATTGGCTTCATTTAATACTTTGAGCCATTACTGTAACGAGGCTGTCCGACGAGTCGCGCGTTTTATTGGTCACATGATATTTTATGTGGAAGATAAACACGGTACATGTTATAAATTACACGGATTTTTTTTAGAAAATTTATTCAGCGTGTAACGCTGTAAATGAGCGTGTAATGTTATAAAGTGAGAGCATGTGATGACCAGACTTTGTAGCAAAGGGTTGTAATGAATATTAGCAACTGAAGACATTATTTTCGTACAGAATAAAATTTTAAAAAAGATCATTACGGTATAGGTTCTTAGATCATTACTATTATGAGGCGACTATTATCTGAAAGCGTTTTATCGACTTAGTATGGTAAGTAACTAAATAGTTATTATTGGAATGATCACATGATATTTTATAGTGAAAGTTATAAATTACACGGACTATTTTTAGAAAATGTATTCATCGTGTTATGCTGTAACACGATGAATACATTTTACAATTACATTTACAATGAGCGTGTAATGATATAAAGTAAGAGTGTGTCGTTTGTGAGTTCGATCAAAGAGGAAATCAGCAGTAACTTTTGGTAAACAGGGTAGTTTACTCCTCCCTCCCAAATTGTATCAATAACGAGGCTATTAAAAGTTGATACTAACCAGCTGTTTTGTTACTGTTGCATAATTAATAGTTAAACAATTTGATAGCCACAATGACGTGGCTTCATGGCTACATTATCTCGTTCCAACGCTCAGAAATTTTTAATTCCTGGTAATTCAGTTCGCTACAAGAATCAAGAATTTTCGTAAATAAAAAAGTTGATTGTCTCATCGAGATGAAGCTACTCACGAAAAATTAACTTGGTAGTAATCAGTTGTAAGGAATATTCTACGTATCCCGGATTATATTGTCGTATACCGAAAAAAATACACACACTTAAACACTTAAATACACTTACATAACATTGGATTTATTTACTTACTCTTTGATAAATTATTTAATGCACTAGTATATTATTATATAATTTATAATTTGCTTCGAAAAACGTTAAATCCTGTTAAATCTATATTAAGCCAGCTTGTTTCCCTACATCTATTACCATAATGCTGAGTCACAAAAGAAAGCAGTGTTCGCTCCACACGTCGCGGTGACTGGCACTAAATTGCTGGCCACGGAACGGCGGTGCAATTCCTGCTGCCAATGCTCACAGTAGGGGCACCCCCAGGGTATCCTTCACCCGTGTGTCAAATTATCAAACAAATAGAGGTTAACCGCTGTATCTACTACTAAGGTACTAACTTTTAAATTACAAGAAAAAGAAGCTATAATACTTCTGAGCCACGCACAGCCAACTTGAGTTTATGTCATATTATTAATTAAATTTAAAGATATTACAATTAGACTTTTGGCTTAACCACTCTCATTCTGAGAGGAAACTCGAGCTCAGTAGTGAGCCGAATATAATTCGACACTCAGCGGCTGAATGATCCCCTACAACGTCTATGAATTCCACTGTTAGTATAATACTGTACTATATGTCTCAATGGTGTTTAACTGCCATACTATCCAATGTGTTATTGTCGGATTTGGGATCTAAAAAACCGAAAGAAACATTGGTATTTTTTCGGCTAAGTTTTATGTTAGCAGAATTTTGGACGATTAGCATAACCCCTCTCATTCTGAAAGGAACCATGCTCAACAGTGAGCTGAACATGGGTTGTTCATGATGGCATACAAGTATAGACTGCCATGACTGTCCTTAATTTCGCCATTGTACATTCCGGGATAAGTCTGGTTTCTGAAAGTCGTGAAAAATCTTATCTTTTTTTTTAATGCAATATAGCTTGACTACAATTAAGCCTGATGGTAAGCATTAATGCGGTCTAAGTTGGAGCGCGCTTACCTAGAAGATGCCTATTCTATTCACTCTTGCTTTGAAGGTGTTCAAATTATAAGTGTCACGAAACACAAACGCCGGAAGGGCATTCCAATTTTTTCATTGTGTTCCTCCGTTTATCTTCTGACATGTCGGTTGAAGAATGTTATTGGTCGGACTTGTACCAGCTTTGACTGTTCCTTTTTATTGAAATGATTTTAGTATAATAATTGGTGTAGTCAGAGATACAATAAGTACATATGACAAACAATATATATTTTAAAATACTTATTATTATTTTTTTGTTATATTATCTCTTCGGCATCTTACTTATATTTCTTCTATGTCTTTAGGTAGTTTCACACAACTATCATATTCTAGGTTGTTTTTCGCCGTTCTCAAACGAGTTTCCGCGTCTAAACCTCATGGCCCGCACGTAAGGGCCAGAGGCGCGTCCCTCTGGACCCGTGTCACCGTTTAATGACATGACAAGACGCTGTTGTTCTTGATGGATGACTTTGCTCCGGAATCGAAGGAAATGAGCTCTCTTATACGATCTCTATATAAGACTTGGCCGACAAGTTTTATTTTGTTAGAACATTAGCGTTAGAAGAGCGGTAGCAATATATGGTCTAAATCTTTATAAACATAATTCATTGATACTTATGGCTTGGCAACTTCGTTTGTAAAACTCCCGAAGGTTCGCACGGGCTGGGGAGAGTGTAGCGACGAAAAACCCACGACTGATGCAACTCACTTCCGCGCACGCATGATTTCACACCCACGCAATCTTTCCCCTCGTCGCCCGCATATCATCGGAGTGTCATTAACGGACTTGCCAGACTATAGTTGCCACAATGAACAAGTTATGTCGAACTTCCATAAACTAAAACTCTGGTGTTTCAACCATAGTCTTGAGACTAGGCTGCAGGAATGCAATCACAAATAAACGATACCTACTACTAAACCCACCTACAGACTAGTAGATTTTCTTGGACTTTTCCTATATTATTTTTCCCGTACTAAGCTTATTCTGTAAGCAGTGTTGTCGACCCCCCACTAGATGGACTGAGGTTATCAAGCAGGTTGCAGGGAGCCTCTGGATACTCACGGCTCGAGACCGTCTTTTTGGAAGTACACGCAAGAGGCATAGGCCTCTTGCATTGCTGAATATAGATCTAGCAGTGGACGTCTATCGGCTGTTTATGATGAAGCTTACTCTGCCTGTAAAAACTGCGTAAAAATCAGTCCATTGCTTGCCTTAATGTTTAACCCTTTTACTGTTATTCCATGTCGATAATGATTTTCGTCGTTTTGAATTTATTTTCATTAAATAAAGAACAATCACTTGAAACTTCCATTTTTCAATTATGAAACTAACCTATTAATTAACCATGTACAAAATGCAACTGTAACCTGACTTATATATACATAGATGTACTATTAGAAAGGTACGAAAAATCTCAAAGCATTAGCCCCTTGGGTATCGAGGTGGGCAAGTTTACCTATATCGGAAGTAAGTAAACGCCATAGCTACTTAGCGGGTTATGAGCCGGAGCAGCTGCGCCCAACTTCGCCACTCAGCCGAAATATAGCGCGTTTTATTAGTTCACGTGCAGTTAACCTGCGCGTATATTTGTTCCGCTTTACTGCTGGGATCGGGTTTCATTGTATTTCCTTTCTTTTTAGGATTCTGTACTTCATATTAATAAAATATAATGAGACGTTTTGTTTTACAACATCATAATAGTATTGTCCAAACTAATCATACCAATAACGCATATGTTGACTTGAATGTCTTTAAAATTGCGTTTGCTTGTTACCTTTTCAAGGCTAAATCTCTATATCGATTTTAAACATACAGCCATAGAAAACATACAAACAGTTAGAAACATAAAGGAAGTATGGAGGGTGCTTACCATATTTTTCATTTTACTACAAAATGAGACTAATATTTTCCATGGATACACCATGCAGGTGCCGGGTCGGGAGAGAAAAACTCCGAGCAGAGTCCCGGACTTGTGACTACTGGAGGTAGGCTTAAGGAATTCCTTGTCGATCGATCAACACTCCCCTCCTCCGCTCGTGTTGTTCTCACTGCATAGCCAAATTTGGTAAGTTCCTATTAGAGTGCAGCTTTAGATAACCGTTCTAATATAGAACTTGGCGCAGTTCTAGACAGTTATATCTCTGTATTTAATTGATGATTTGTGTAGAATTTTGTTTGTTGTGTACATCAGGAAAGATTTTTATCAAATATGAAGGAAAAAATATCTGCAATAAACAAAGATATTTTTTACTGGCCGACGCCCCGTGGTTTTGCCTGCGTAGTTTCCGTTCCCGTGAAAATACGGGAATAAAACAGCGCAAGATGTGCCTAATAACTCGGTTTTCTAGTGGTAAATCTAAAAGTAAGAATTTTCAGTTCTGTAAATCAAGAAATTACCACCTATAACACCACTGTTTAACCTCTTTATATTATGAGTATAGAGCCGTGATAGCCCAGTGGATATGAGCTCTGCCTCCAATTCCGGAGGGTGTGGGTTTGGATCCGGTCCGGGGCATGCACCTCCAACTTTTCAGTTGTGTGCATTTTAAGAAATTAAATATCACGCGTCCCAAACGGTGAAGGAAAAACATCGTGAGGAAACCTGCATACCAGAGAATTTTCGAATAATATAATTCGGGTTTATAGAATACAATATAAACAAAAACAGTATACACAGCGGCATACAGACAAAAACCAAACTTATAACAGCCTTAAAACTCGATTTTGCGAGGGTTAATAAGAGTCGTGGAATGCAAAATGATAAATGTGCAAACGTCGGTATTTCCGACCGAGGTAATTGGAGGCTTAAATAGGAATTTATTTCCAATTTCCTATGATACGAGGTAGCCTGCCAATGAGACATGACAGCACAAGTAATATGAAATTTACCGCCGAATATTTTACTCATTAATTCATTTAAATTTTATTTGTGACTATTATCATTAATCGATTCTGTAATTGAAGTCGTAAATTTTGGTTTTAAATTGCATCAGAAGTTTCACAGACATTTTGTATAGTGAACTCTCAATAGCTCAGTGGTAAAGGGGTCGGACTAACAACCAAGGGGTGTTGATTCGATCCCCGCCAGATAGACTATTGCCGCGTCCACTCCTAATATGTCCACTCTTGAGTACTTGTAGATGAATGGCATTGGTCATATTTTAAATATAATGCAAATCTATACTAAAATTATAAAGCTGAACAGTTTGTTTGTTTGATTTAACGCGCTAATCTCAGGAACTACTGGTCTGATTTAAAAAATTGTTTCAGTGTTCGATAGCCCATTCATCGACGAAGGCGACGACGACTGCAATTATCACAGTATTCCTACGGGAACGGGAACCACGCGGCGTCAGCTAGTATTCTATAAAAAAAGATATTAATGGAAGTAACTTGCATTGGAGCAGCATGGTGGGTCTAAGCTCCATGTTCCCGTCTATAATATGGAGAGAGGCTTTGTAGTGGGCCGTTAAAATAGGCTGGTATGGTGCTGAATTAACGGAACAATCAGGCGTTCGTTGCGTTGCGTAAACAAAAATAAAAATATGCTTTTGGAACCATGGATTTTTCTGGGATAAAAATTAGCCAGGCTATAATATATCTCAATACTAACTTTCAGCAAATTCGGTACAGGAGTTGAGGCGTGAAAGAGTTACAAACATTCATATCATCAAATTCGCAAATCTCGAGAAACCATGGATTTTTCGGGATGAAAAGTGGCCTATGTGTTAATCTAGACTAAAATCTATTTCCATTCCAAATTTCAGCCAAATCGCTACAGTAGTATCGGCGTTAAAGAGTAACAAACATCCAAACATCCATACAAACTTTCGCGTTTATTAGTAGGATTATTGAATGTTATGGGCTTGGGTCCTTAAAATCTGCCACCTTCCAAAGCCACCACAGTCCAAACTCTGTAACTTGGTTACCATGCTAATAGAAGGAGTTTATGCAGACAAACAGTCATATCATAGGGTATGTTTGGCTATGCGAGGTCTCGTTCCACAATATTAGCAGTGTATAAAACAGTTTATTCCAAGAATTTTGGCACCATCCACATTGTCTTTAATTAAAAGTGGGATCTACGTAGCATCTGAGAGCAAGCCACTTGGTGTCGCTTTTTTGGTTTCAAGCCAACTGGCTATTTGTTTAAACGAGAGCTATTTAACTTGGAAAATGTCTATGAGTTTTACTGTTATTTTGCGCCATATAACGGCGATTACCTACTTTACAGATAGAGCCAGAAACGAGATACCTCCTCGTACGACGATGACAGTTTTGTATTACTTTTTTCAAACGACATTAACCTTTTTGTAAAGGTGCACTTACATTAAACGAGCCATCTACCAACGTCTCATCCTTTCCTTCTTGACAGAATGACAAAATGCAGCACATGCAATTATCTATAGGTACTAATCTATATTAATATACAAAGCTGAAGAGTTTGTTTGATTGAAAGCGCTAATCTCAGGAACTACTGGCCCGATTTGAAGAATTCTTTCAGTGTTAGATAGCCCATTTATCGAGGAAGGCTATATATTATCCCCGTACTTATACGGGAACGAGAACCACGCGGGTGAAACTCAGCGTCAGCTAGTTACAAATAATATCGATACTGGAATATGATATTTTATTAAATGACTAAAAATATAAACAAAAGATTTGAATATCTCTTGCTTTAACCTCTGGAGTGAGTAAGTGTGAGAAAGTTAATTTGGAAAATGTCCGGAAAATGACTGTGGAAGATAGATCCGTGACGAAGGTACTTCCTCGTACCACGATGACAGTTTTGTATACAGAACATAAAGTATTTATACATGTAGTATATATAAATGTACTATTTTTATTATTATATAATTTTTCTTTTTTTTTTTTGTTGCACTAATTACATTAATTCCTTTGTCCAAAGGTTGTCTGGTAGTTGGTGGTGTTCACCGATTCAATATTTAATTATTGGAATGATTAGTTAATATAATATTACTTTTAATATTCATACACCTGTCAAGGTAGAAAGTATGTATGTCTATAGCTTGTTCTGTAAACCTTTTGTACTTTCTTATGAATAAATGAATTATTATTATTATTATTATTAGATATTGCTATAAGCAATAAGACCGCCTTTGCACAAACTTGTTTTTTTTTTATGTTTTCTTTGTTATTGTTTTTGTTTTGTGCAATAAAGTATAAAATATAAAGCACTTATACTGCGCAGTGGTTATGCATTAATTTTTTCAAACGACATAAGACTTTTTCCAGCTGCATTAACATTAATCCATCTCTCATCTCTACTGTATGTATTTAAGTACTAGTAGTAAGTTTTGACACTAACACTCCTCTATGTACTGCCAGTATTGCTTTTTGGATTGGGACACCTTCTGACTATTATTGAAAGCCGAAAGCCGTGTTCTATAATGCAGGAATCATTATCAGCCGATAGATATCCACTGCTGGGCATATCCGAGCCGTTAGCCTAAATTCAGCTTGATGTCATCGGTGGGGGTTGCTATTTCAACAACCCAGTCAACGTCCATCATCTCTTCAAACGATTAACCTCGCCCATTGCCTTGCCACTTAAACTCTGAACATACTTCAACAATGCTTCGCAATTCTCCTATTTTCTAATGCGATCATGCAGAGGTACTCCAAACATACATCCATTCTCCATCAAAACAAAGCAAAGCAGGAATTTGGATTATAAATCCTCTGTTAATCTGATAAAAGCGTTTAGTACAAAGAGTTGACAATACCAAGTTATTCTCTGACAAAATAGACGTAATTTTTTCTAAAAGGGCCTAACATTTATGTTTGTGCCGAAAGAGGTTTACGTACACTATTATAACTTAGGGCCGGTCGTTAAAGACATACTTGTGCTTGTACGAACCGTCAACTACTCGGTATTGTGTAGTTTGGGGGCTCGGACCCAATTTTACTTCAATGGCCCCGAATCGCGGTCAGCTTTTGTGCCCGTATAGTGGACTTGGGGAACTTATATTGCGGTAGGCAGTATTTTTGTATGGGGATAAGTTTAAATTGCTCACTTACAGCCAAACATTTGCATTGGACATACATTGTTGTAGTTTAAGTGTTCTGTCATCTTTTTTTTTTTTCTTTTTTTTAGGTGTGGTGTTTTACGTGTGCATTATAATATTTATTATCCTGTAACTGAGAAATAATTATAATTACGTTACCGTTAGGTATATTTTATTATGATCGATTAGTTACCTAAAGTCTCGTGTCATACTTTCCTGGAAAGTTTTCGGGAAATTTGAGAATGGGTAAATTTATAAATCTTGCAGTTCTCTTTTCGAATATACTAGGCAGGTCATCTCCTCCCGGACAAAAATCCAGGTGGGGGTACGGGCCTCAAAGCTATGCCTCCTTGCCCGGGTAAGGCGCGGGGAATCTTGTTCCCCCGGTCATGTTCTTCCAGCCCCTTTCGGAACTGAGACCTTTCGGCCTAAGGGTAGTCGACGATGTCAATCATGTGCCCCGCGCGGACTGCAATTACATATACTATTTCTCTCATTGCGAATGCCACGTATTTTTGCTCTCGCGGAAACCACTGGCACTAATTGACGCTTTAAAGCAGTTTCTGACGATATCTACTTACCGCGTAATTTTACGATAAAAACATTTATGTCAATGTTTGAAAATGTTTGTCAATTAAGTGGCAAAAAGTAAATTCGAAAAGAGCAGCTCAAATTCTATAAATACACCCATTTTCAAAACACTCGGGAAACTTTCCAGGCCATTCTTTACTACATTATTATACGAGTATCAAGAAATTTAATAAAAATAACATTTTATCGGACGCACCAAAATCTGGAAGATGGCTAGAAAGAAAAATGACCCACTACCACGGTTCGCTACATTTACAATTTTGTTCGACTTGCCATGAATATCATCATAATAGTTTAAACAGTACCGGTTATAAACAAATACTTTATTCCAGAGCCCAAAAACAGATTGAAATTGGATAAAATAATGCAGTTAAGTGACATTTTTATATCACATTATATTAAATAAACTTGTTGGTAAAAGTCCAGCAATGCTATAAAGACTCGAGGGCAGTCGTTAGAACTCCATACTTTACAGTACGAACTGTCAACTCTTCAGTATTGTGTAGTTAACAAAGTTGGACCCAAACAGGGGCCATGCTTTCTTACCCTACTTTCTAGACTCACGGAAGTTAGTACGAAAGAAGAGTTATAAATTGCGATAGAATATATTTTTGAATGGAAATAGTTATCTGTCAGGTTTGACTGCAAAATTTTGTTCGCAGAGAGTGCATTTACGGATTAACGGATGCCCGGCGGTTTCATTCGCGTACTTCACGTAAAATTCATTACTCGGCTCATTGTGAAGCACGAGTACTCAGAATGAGAGGGTTTAGGCTAATAGTTTCTTCTGTGTTGAGTAAATGCCGATGACTTTGGGTTTGGGCGAGCGCAGAAGCGATAATGAGACCCGAAAGCAGAAATAAAGACAGAGGAGGGAACGACTCTCTAAGGACATCTATTAGACTCGGACCTTCAAGAAGGGATAACCTAGGCCAATCGTCCACCACTTTGAATCAATGATAAGGAGACTTCACACAGGTAGAGAATTAAAAAAATTCTCAGGTATGCATGTATCTTTACGATGTTTGTTCTTCACCGTTTGAGACACATGATATTTAATTAATTAAAATGCAAGTAACTGAAAAGTTGGAGGTGCACGCCCCGGACCGAATTTGAACCTACGCCAATAATAATGCAGCACACTCGTTTTTACGTACCTACTCAAGCCAGTCAAATTAATAAGTAGATAATAAATATCTTTGATTTAATTTAAAACTAGCTGACGCCGCGCGGCTTCACCCGCGTGGTTCCCGTTCTCATAAGAATGCAGGAATAATATATAGCCTATAGCCTTCTTCGATAAATGGGCTATCTAACACTGAAATAATTTTTCAAATCAGACCAGTAGTTCCTGAGATTGAGATGAGAGAACAAACAAACTTTTCAGCTCTATATTATTAGTATAGATTTTGTTTAAAATTGAAAAAAAAAGAACAAATAAACATTTTTTTATTTTTTTTTATTTAAACAAAATTTTGAATAACCCGAATATAATGCATAGATAGATAGACAGTGGTCACTTGGTTGCAAATAACCTCCCTCTTTACAGATCGCCAACACATTGCCAGTGGGTGAGTGTACGGGGTGCCTGCAAGACAAAGTACCCTAAAATCCATTAAAACTACTTCTAAGTATCCCTTTTGTACATGAACTTAACAAATGGAACTTGTAATCTCGCGGTCCGGCAATAAAAACGACAATTGTGATAATATAAAACGCCGGCAGATGAATAAAGTAGACCGCCCGCCGCCATTTTGAGTCTGAGAGCTAGTGGTAATATTTAGAGACTAAATATTTCCTTGGCCCCAAAAGGGAAAATTAAGTGTAAGAAATGGTTGTAACAAAATATAATGCAATAGTTTGTGATAGTTATTCTAATTATATTCATAAATATAATTAAGATGAGTTATTGATCTCTACAATTCCAGTGTATTTTAGTGGAAATTTTATGCAAGAGGTTGCAAAGGTATCATCCAAAAATCCAAACGAAACCACTTTTGTAAATATAATTTAGGTAATAATTTTTAACAATTTTGGATTTCCCTTACAATATAATTTTAGTATATTTTGACCGTCATTGGGTTCACAAAATTTTAGCGGACTATTGGGGATCTAATGGATATTATATGAGTGGGGATAAAATTTGAGTGAATTTCTAGCATAACATTTTCCTAAGCAGGTATTATACTTTAAATCTTTTCTTTTTAATTTTCTTTAAAAGTTAGTCCTTGACTACAATCTCACCTGATGGTAACTGATGATGCAATCCAAGATGGAAGCGGGCTAACTTGTTAGGAGGAAGATAAAAAACCGCACCCCTTTCGGTTTCTACCCAACATCGTACCGGAACGCTAAATCGCTTGGCGGTACGTCTTTGTTTGTAGGATATTACAAACTTACTTGTAACTAGCCACGGCCGAAGCCTCCCACCAGCCTAAAAGTGATTATGATGACTAATCTGCTACTTAGAGAGTTTGTTATAATGATCCTGTCCTAAAAGTATTTTATTTTATGTGGACAAAGTCGCGGGGGTTTACTATTCATAAATAATTTAGTTTTCGCCATAATATTATTACAAACTAGCAAGTGCAGGTATAATAAATTTTATTTAATTTTTATTGCAAAAGTTTACACTCTGGTGTTCAAGTGCCTTGTAGACAACAGCCACTATCTCTTATACTATCCGTTGGCCCCAACCGTAAGAAATCCAATTTAACTTTGTCGCTGAACAGAATGTTTCAATAGAAATAATTTTGTCAAGAACAACCGACAGCTGTTCGATTCAATCAGAAATACCCGTTTTTTTGAAATTTTATCTTCTAAATGGGTGGTGAAGTTCCTTAATGATTTTTTTTCTATATTAAACTTTTTTATATGAGAGCCGTGATAGCCCAGTGGATTTGACCTCTGCCTCCGATTCCGGAAGGTGTGGGTTCGAATCCGGTCCGGGGCATGCACCTCAAACTTTTTGGTTGTGTGTATTTTAAGAAATTAAATATCACGTGTCTCAAACGGTCAAGAAAAACATCGTGAGGAAACCTGCATACCAGTGAATTTTCTTAATTATCTGTGTGTGTGAAGTCTGTCAATCCGCATTGGGCCAGCGTGGTGGACTATTGGCCTAACCCCTCTCATTCTGAGAGGAGACTCGAGCTCAGCAGTGAGCCAAATATGGGTTTATAATGATGAAACTTTTTGAAGCTTTTTTGGGTAATGGATGCTGATTTCGTATAATAGACGTGTGTGTGTGTGTGTTTTAAGATTCTGTAGCTCAAAAAAAAATCTGTAACCTTATTATTGAGTTGCTCAATTTTATGGCAGGGTTTTTTTAAATTATGGCTTTACTTAACCCCCAACAATCGATATCTTGACAACCCCTATCGAATGGCGAACCCTACTTCGAGTAACCCTGGACTAAGGAAACCAGACAGATTAGTAAGAAAACGACCATTAGAAATGCTCTTAGGCATCAGATTTATAAAGGGTAGGCCCTATTCAGCTAAAATTTTTGCACTTCGACAATTGTTTTTCACATTATATTTTTTTATTTTAATATTAATTATTATATTAATTTACTTAATTGTTGTTAGTGCTAATTTATGAAATACAAATTATGAAAAAAGTTTGTATATGCCTAGGAGACGTTTATTTTTTTAAGGGTTTCACCGGCTTCACCACGCTGCTTGTACAGACTCACTCTGTATGTCGTCTTTACTCTGTGTCGAGACATTCGATTCCCATCAGATCCGAAAAATTATGATATTAAGTATGTTTTCAAAATTTAAAAACAGAGAAAAAGGTTCTTTTCATTGAAGTAAAGGTGAGGGTAGGTATGGGTTATATCGACACAAGACACGTTCAACAGAATCATATTTTACGTGATCCTATTCTCCTGTAATGCAGCCAGGCGGTAACTTTTTCTACGTTTTCTAGTTCAAACTGATACGATCTATTTTCAACTAAATAAAGAGAGATAATCCAAAAATGCTATAATGGATTTCATACTCGGCTAGTTTATTTATTTATCTCGTTACTAGCTGACCCCGTGCACTTTGCACCACCAATGCGATTCAGATAAAATGAGTTTTGTGAGTAAAAAATATATATATGCCATCGTGGATGTTTTATACATCAATAAATGAGGAATATTACACTAAAATATGTTTTTGTTATATGTTCAAGGCGCATTTAATGAACCAATTTGTCTAAAATTATGAACTTTTCAGTTGTGTGCATTTTAAGAAATTAAATATCACGTGTCTCAAACGATGAAGGAAAAGATCGTGAGGAAACCTGCATATCAGAGAATTTTCTTAATTCTCTTCGTGTGTGAAGTCTGCCAATCCGCATTGGGCCAGCGTGGTGGACTATTGGAGTAACCCCTCACATTCTGAGAGACCCGAGCTCGTGAACTGAATATGGGTTGATATGGTATGGATGGTACGAATAGAGATAGAG
This sequence comes from Bicyclus anynana, assembly GCF_947172395.1. Taxonomy (NCBI): domain Eukaryota; kingdom Metazoa; phylum Arthropoda; class Insecta; order Lepidoptera; family Nymphalidae; genus Bicyclus; species Bicyclus anynana. The sequence goes on along the minus strand of NC_069103.1, from coordinate 2,453,427 downwards.
TATACTTTATATTGATACATATGTTACCTATACGTACACGCATAGGAACCCTAGATATAAATCCTCTGTTCCCAGAGGATTTATAAAAAACCTTATTCCACAGCAGTCATAGGCGCCTGTTGTAAATTTTTCGACTCGTTCTTCACCTCATGACCCGTTGCCACAAAGCCAGTCCAGAAGGTAATAATAAACCTAGAGGAATTTCCTCATATATTTATAATTATTACACTCATAATATATAGCATACATTCCGCCTATAAACTAAATAATATGTCACAGTATCATCAGGGTGATATTACCCCTGCCTACCCTTCACAGACCACTCTCGTCATTTCCTACGGGCGATGTTTATCCGATAGGAAGGGGAGCGCGGGGCAATATCACCGAGTGCGTGTTTACTCGAGAGCTATTGCATTTGTTACTCCCAATACATGGATATAGCGTCTTCGGATCAAAGTGGGAGAGTTCCAATGTTTAAACTAAGGACCCGTTTTAAGAGAGAGCGGAAAAGTTACTGACATCTATGTCTATCTATGCATTGTATAGCTGTTTGCCTACTGGTCAAAGTTTGCCCACTGTACTCTCGCTTCTATCTTAGACTTCATTGTCATATAACTTACAGAAGCCCCAACAGCACTACAGTAAAGAGGCCGTACTCAACACCGAAAAGTCATGAGTTTGATTCCTGGTGTTCGGTCGGTATTGTATTTCTGATACAATATTTCTGACTAATAATTTGTAGGGAAATGGGAAAACTGCTAAAAATCAAATTAAAATCTGGTAAAACAAAAGTCAAGAGTTATTATTCGCTACAGGGTACTCTCTTTATAGGAAGAGATAACGAACTAAAATCTTCCACTCTTCGCCATTGCAGGTTGACAAACATAGAGAGATAATCCGATAGTAATTTTAACAAAGCCAAACTCTGTTATTATAATTATAGGGCGTTCTTCAGGGGTTGCCTGGTAGAGATTACTTATAGTTATAAGACCGCCATTGCATGTTATTCTTTTTATTGTTTTTTATTTTTTTTTTGTATGTTGTGGGACCGACGGTATAATTCGCTCTACGAAGCACTGCTGTTCTTGTAACTAAATTCCAAACTTCAAGTTGCTACAGAGAATTTTTCGAAAGAAAAAGAAATCCATTATTTCCTAACCCCATTCATAGTACCGTAGTACTTTTCTATAATATTTTTTTTTAGAGTGAGCCCCGAGGATATCTCCATCTGTCTTTTTAAACAGCATACTTGATACCTCTAAACAGAGAGAGATAAGGGAAATATAAAAAATCGATACTCATTCTGTCGAGTCTGTGGAAGCATACACAGAATAGGGCTACAAGAATCAAACTTAGAGCTTCGTATACACAAAAAAAAACACTAATGGAAGAAAGAGACAGATAATAAATTTTATTCTTAATATGGAGCCTCGTTATTCTAAGTATTTAATTCCACATGCTTTTCTTCATGGTATTTTAGACGGCCTCCGTGGCGCAGTGGTATGCGCGGTAATTTACATGACGGAGGTCCTGGGTTCGATCCTTGGCTGGGCCGATTGAGGTTTTCTTAATTGTTCCAGGTCTGGCTGGTGGGAGGCTTTGGCCGTGGCTAGCTATCACTCTAACGACAAAGACGTACCGCCAAGCGATTTAGTGTTCCGGTATGATGTCGTCTAGTAACCGAAAGGGGTGTGGATTCATCCTCCTCCTAATAAGTTAGCCCGTTTCCATCTTAGATTGCATCACTTACTATCAGGTGAGATTGTAGTCAAGGGCTAACTTGTTATAATAATAAAAAAAAGTACTTCTTACCGTCACTATGGTAATATTTTATGGAAGACGTTCATTGTTGAAAGATTTATCTCATATCAAACAATATATATTGCTCGTGTTGTAGCAATTCCAGTAATGCTATATAAATAGAAATACGCAGAATTGTTCATTTCCATTAGCTTTGCTTTAGAGCTTCTCTTGGGACATCAATCAAGGCATTCTTAGTACTCACAGTCAGAAATTACAGGCAAGTTTACGAAACTTAACATCTATGTCTTATGTTGTATCTAATCTCGTGTCATAATATTCTAATTATGAAATTAAAAAATATATTATAATGGCATAGATTAATCGCATACAGCAATAAATTAAAACACAGCTCTTTGTATGTAAAGTGTTGTTATCTTAGCTCTGATATGGAACAAACTCTTCCGGATATATTGGAAAGTGCTACAAATACAACCATCAATCGTTTTTTTTTTTATTCTTTACAAATTAGCCCTTGACTACAATCTCACCTGATGGTAAGTGATGATGCAGTCTAAGATGGAAGCGGACTAACTTGTACCGGAACGCTAAATCGCTTGGCGGTACGTCTTTGCCGGTAGGGTGGTAACTAGCCACGGCCGAAGCCTCCCACCTGCCAGACCTGGACAAATTAAGAAAATCTCAATCTGCCCAGCCGGGGATCGAACCCAGGACCTCCGTTTTGTAAATCCACCGCGCATACCACTGCGCCACGGAGGCCGTCAAAAATTTACCTTTTACCTTTTAAGTCGCGGAAAATGTAGTAGTAGTATTTAATTTTTTTAGATTCCTATTTCATCAGATTAGATAAAGTAATTTTTATGAAACATGCATAACTAGGCATTAAATAACCCGTGTCTCTATTATAAAACTCCCTTCGTTCGTTTTATAAAATGCAACTCGTGCTTAAATGACCGTTAGGCATTTAGAAAGAAAGAAAGAAAGAAAAAAAAGTTTATTCACTTTTTTAGTGTCACAAACAGTACATCCTATCTTAGATATTATATGACTGTCTGTGACACCAAACAGAAAGGGTTTACAGCTCAGTATTAGCCGTTTATCGCAGGAAAGCAATGCCCAGCGCTGATTTTCAGCTGAGACCCTGGTGACGTCACAGTCAGTTTCATAATCTACTATTTTAAAGTCGTAGGAGTTTTTTAAAGTTGAACGTAGGTACCATTTGAGAAATTTCGCTTTAGTCATTTCTTATTTTTAGCGAACTTAGAGCGAGTTTTTAACTAACAGCAAGTCGTTTTTAAACGAGTATATAAAATTATAAAAACGCAAATCTTGTTTTCTCCAAACGAAGTGTAAAGTTCAGTCATTATTTCGCGAAACTCGAGAAAGAGGTTGACCGCGAGCCTAACAAAGGCTTCGAAAGTTTGACTTTATTTTTTGTTGCAAACTTTCTGTATCTCTGTCGATAAAAATCTTTTTTATGATTTCAAGGAAATGCTTCTCTTACATTATACGAATGTTATACAGGCTGCTCGGGAGTATTTCCCATAACTCCAAGGTTTTGTCGAGTCCACTTATAGGAACTTAACTACACAATTTTTTTTTAAAGTAAAAAAATAAACTTTTTAATTTTTCATACAAAGTAATTCAAATAATTCCGACTATCCTAATAATATTTCTTTTCATTTTACCTAAAGACAAGTGGTTACATGTCTTTAGGTAAAATGAAAAGAAATATTTTTTTTTAAATTAATAAGTTTCGGTACGTCATTATTTTATGGATTTTATTTACCAATGAAATATTATTTACTCCGAAAATATTTATTTTAGAACACATGTTCCTTGGAAATACCAGAGTTATGGGTTTTTATGGGTATTAATACTCTCGAGCTTTTTTTTCTCTGTTTTTTTTATTAGAAACGTTTCGTGTGAGTCGACTGGACATCAACAATTAAAGGATGCCACGTTTCACTACGCTCGCTCTTCTGTGGTACCTGTGCACACTCTCCGAAGTATATCCGGTAAACTTAACGTAACACTTGATGCAGGCTTAAGACCGTGGTGGTAGGAATTCCTCGCAAGAGGCTTATATCCATGTTTTGACGGCCTCCGTGGCGGAGTGGTATGCGCGGTGGATTTACAAAACGGAGGTCCTGGGTTCGATCCCCGGCTGGGCAGATTGAGGTTTTCTTAATTGGTCTGGCTGGTGGGAGGCTTCGGCCGTGGCTAGTTTACCGACAAAGACGCACCGCCAAGCGATTAAGCGTTCCGGTACTATGTCGTGTAGAAACCGATAGGGGTGTGGATTTTCGTCCTCCTCCTAACAAGTTAGCCCGCTTCCATCTTAGATTGCATCATTAATTACCATCAGATGAGATTGTAATCAAGGGCTAACTTGTATAGAATAAAAAAAAATGTGAATGGCTATCGGCTCTCAATGATGATGCCTTTAGTATATATAGTCCATCAACAGAGGCTCTTCCGTCTTGATAGGATAAACGATTCTTAAGAGGGCATAATGATATTTATATCAGGAAAAAATGGAGCATTATATGGTATAAATCACACGGGGCCGTCCGTACCGGCGCCGGTTTGGAAAATAAAACGTACCGAGCACCATCCGGCGACGTGTCGGAAATATTAACTCGGCATTTGAATACTTTATGATCGGTAAAAATACGATTTTTAATAAAATTCTACCCTTTGGATGGTTTTTTACTCTCTTTCCTTTGTCTATCAATCAGATAGAGTCTCTGGACCATAATCCGATCAAATGACTGCTTAGTATGTAGACATGCGTCCCTTCAGGAGCGAATATATGTACCTATATTACGACACTATTCTTAATTTCTTTACATAATACAATATACTCTAAATAAATAAATTATTTAATTGATATTTCGATAATATTGCAATACATACTTAAAATTACTTGATAGGTGTTCTCACGAAGACAGTTAAACAAAGAATGAAAACCCCCTACGACAGCCAGCATCGTCTTTTATAGCCAGACCAGCCAGAGATTTTGCCGCCATATTGGCGGAAGTCATTGTTCCACCATGCTCATTATATTCATTTAATAAAAATTAGGTAAACATGAATGATATTGATATTTAATCTATTATTAACAATTGCTAATAGCTAACACTATGTTGGCCAGTCGTGTTCTTTTCAGGCGGTATTTGTAGTCCCTCACGTCTAACAAACTGACGGCCAGGCTGTTTTTACCTATAGATAACTAGTGACTGCTAAGCAGGTGAGAATGGACAAAACATTTTGTATATTACAAACGAACTCCCACGACATCGTTTGCGTCAAAATGTTCTTCATAAATCCCGCGCGAACCGTGATTTTTCGAGATAAAAAGTAAAAGAAATAACTAAAATAAAAAAAAGGTTAGCCTAGATTAACTAGTAAAAACTGTACAGAGCGCCTAATGGCAGTTTGATACTGTGACGATCACGTTAACGTAAACGCGATTTTTTTTATATTCTTTACAAGTTAGTCCTTGACTACAATCTCACTTGATGGTAAATGATGATGCAGTCTAAGATGAAAGCGGGCTAACTTGTTTGGAGGAGGATGAAAATCCACACCCCTTTTGGAATTGGAATTGGAATTTCTAAGGAATTGAAACAGCGCCATCTAGTGGCACTACTGCACAGCTATTTCAATTTCATATAAATTCGCGTTTACGTCAACGCTATAGTAACAATATGAAAATATTGAAAACTCCCACTAGGCACACTGAACTCCCAAATGTCGAATATTTTTTAGCCATAATTTGGATTTATTTCTCTATTTACGAAGTTGGTTAAAAAATAGCATCGCGCGCCGTCCCCCGGTGTGTCGGATATATTAACTCGGCATTTGAATACTTTATGATCAGTAAAAAGGGAAGATTTGAATCGCAAATGTGTTCGCATTTTAATCAAACAAGTAGAATTTCGCGCAATACAGTGTCGCTCTTGTATTTTATATGTCGTATTCAATCCGTATGAGTTTATTTGCAGAGATACGGTATATTTAAAGTACGATAGCCCCTTGTACCTTCGAACAGTGCGTGTTGCCAGTGATGACCTATGGATCCAAGACTTGGTCGCAAACTATGGGCCTTATAAAAAGGTTCAGAGTCACACAGCGAGTGATGAAACGAGCTATGTTAGGAGTATCTCTGCGTGATCGAATCAGAAATGAGGAAATCCGCAGAAGAACCAAAGTCACCAACACAGCTCAACTAGTTGCAAAACTGAAGTGGCAATCGGCGGGGCACATAGTTCGAAGAGTTGATGGACGTTGGGGTCCTAAAGTGATGGAATGACGACCCCGCACTAGAAAGCGCAGTGTTGGTCGACCCCACACCAGGTGGACTGACGACATCAAGCGAATTGCAGGGATTCGCTAGATGCAGGTGGCTCAGTATCGTGTTTTTTGGAAGTCCCTTCAAAAGGCCTATGTCCTGCAGTGGACGTCCATCGGCTGATATGATGATGATGATGATGATGAATTACTAGGACCGACGGCTTCGCTTCCTAACTCTGGGCAAAGGGCTTACTAGAAGAAAAAGCATTCAGTATCTAGCCCGAGCCAGGATTCGAACCTATTCGTCTTATATACTAAGAACCATATAAGTGCCTCTTACGAGGCTCTTATGAGTAGTCGTTTAGAAACTTGCGGAGTTAGGTGGAAGTATAGCTGTTACTGTGTGTTAGAAACGAGGTCTTGATAAAGTTCGAGTACGGATTAGCAGTGAACAAGTTTTTGATTAAGTAGCAACTATATTGCGAAAACTTTGTTATGTTGCTAACACGAATTCTATAAGACCACACATTCTGTGCCAGGTGAATTCCAATCTGTGTTTAGGCGTGCTACTGGAAGTTTCTAACGACAATTGGATGTTTGGTTAGATTTTGATGACCTCTCTGGTACAATTGGTAATACAGTGACTCAACAGACATGACTTGAGTTCGATTCCTGGGTCAATTTAGGATTTTATATCTCAGTATGACCTCTGCCTCCGATTTCGGAGGGTATGGGTTCGAATCCGGTCTGGGGCATGCACCTCCAACTTTTCAGTTGTGTGAATTTTAAGAAATTAAATATCACGTGTATCAATCGGTGAAGGAAAACATCGTGAAGAAACCTGCATGCCAGAGACTTATCTTAATTCTCTGCGTGTGTGAAGTCTGGCAATCCGCATTGGGCCAGCGTGGTGGACTATTGGCCTAACCCGTCTCATTCTGAGAAGAGACTCTAGCTCAGCAGTCAGGTAAATATAGGTTGATAATGACGGTCTGATGGTATGGATGGATGGACGTTCTGTTCTGTTCTGTAGAGTTTAAACTCTCAATTGGGAAGTGGTGTTACACCCTCTTGCCTCGGATAGCACGTTAAGCCGTCGGTTCTGTTGGTCCTTTCGCTAACTTTGGGTAAATTTAGTGGACACAGATACACTATTGTTAGGAGTTCTTAAGTCACTAACTAAGACACACTTAATCAGTTAGCAATAAATTACATTGTGATTTTCGTTAACAATGTGAATTTCGTTAACATTTAATAGTGGTAGTTAAAGAAACATTATCACCCTTAATCACCTTTGAAGCAGCACGGCGGATCTAAGCCCCATATCCCCTCTTCTATAAGAAGGGAAGACTGGACCTGTAGTGGGTGTTAAAATAGTCTAAAACTGATGATGCTTTATTGTATATCGGACAAAAATTGCGTCATCTGCTCAAACCCTTATACCCGTATGTCAGCTGGCTAAGCTGCGAAAAAACCTAAAAACTGCTTTTAAAAAAAAACGTACACGATTCACCTATTTGACTCGTTGACTCAACTGGGTCACAGCACCGCGTCCGCCGTCCTTTTACACGTAAAACGTAAAACAATTGGATCAACTATGAACTGACTTTTTAACAAGGAAAAATACTATGACTTTTTTTGGGTTTTTCTCGTGCATAGGCGCTTAAAAACATTTAAAAATGTATGCTTTTTGGTGGCGAAAGTATTAACAATGGCAGTTTACGGAAATTTTACACCTCCATCACAGGTTGACAGGCGTAAGTGACCACTTAGCCCGTAGGTAGACGTGTTATTAACGAATATGTGTCCTACATGTTTCATTCATCATTTATTAATTATTTTCCGCTCATTGAGCGGTTTAGATCTTTGAGAGTAACATAATATATGAAAAGAGTATAAGAAAATGACATTATATACTATTATATTATTATTATTATTATTATACTATTATATAATGTCATACTTACTACTAATATTATAAACGGGAAAGATGTTTGGATGTTTGTTACTCTATAACGCCGCTACTACTGAAGCGATTTAGCTCAAATTTGGAATGGAAATAGATTTTACTCTAGATTAACACATAGGCTACTTTTTATCCCGGAAAAATCCATGGTTAGCGAGGGATTTGTTAAAAACTAAATTCCACACGGACGAACTCGCGGGCGTCCGCTAGTTTTTCATAAAATAGCATTTAAAACGAAGCCCCTTCCTGAAGTAATGCGCGTAAACTGCGGTACCAAGAAAGATAGGAGGAGATAAGAAAAAAAAAAACATTTAAAACGATATCATGACAACTTTATTTGCATACAAGTCAACGGAGAGCGTTGGACATTTAGTTTCTTTGGTACACATCATCGCACCGCCTAGCTACTAACATCCGCTCATCTCAAGAGGCAAGACGCTTTACGTAATTACGTAGGTCCACTACAAAGATCCAGTCTAGATTTGTTTGAGATTCGAGTACTTTGTGAAAGGCCGTCGTTAATATCTGCCGTCGGAGCGTGCCTTATCTCTTTAGATGGCAAGACAGAATTCTTCGTTAAGGTTAATCCACATCTTACCGCACAAAATATATTACATTATTTATAAGAAACTATAAAGTATATTGCTTTATTTTATATCTTTATTTTATTATAGTCAAAAACTAAGCAGTACATTGAACATTGCAGCATTACAAATGCAATGAAAAAGCAGAATTTATATAATTTTACTATCATTTTATAAGGCTTACTAGCTGATGCCGCGCGGTTTCACCCGCGTAGTTCCCGTTCCCGTAAGAATACGGGGATAAAATATAGCCTATAACCTTCCTCAATAAATGTGTTATCTAACACTGAAAGAATTTTTCAAATCGGACCAGTAGTTTCTGAGATTAGCGCGTTCAATATTAGTATAGATTTCTGAAAGCAAAAAAGATCTTCATATGTATGTTTACAGGTAAGTTTTATTCTATGACGACGTTTACTTGTTAATTTCGTGTCATTGAATTTACCTTCTCAATAAATATTTAACAATAATTTTCTAGCAACTTATAGTTTTCCACAGTCTTAATGACAATACAATTTACTTGCATAATTTCAGTGTTAGATTTCTAATAGTATTATTAAATACGTTTCGTATTTACGGCTGAAACTCACGGCTATTGTCGGAGTATGCCCTGTTAATTTCTATATCATACGGAGCCCTTAATCATGAGCTAGATTTTTCATCGCGGTGCGAGCTAAACTAACTATAATTCTGTGACTTTGAATTATAAATAACACACGCTAGTTTAAATAAGAACTCAGTACCTTCATAAATTATAATTTGATGAATTAAGAGCATGCCTTTTTTTAACTTTTCTTTCGTCATTTTCTAAAAGTTAAGAGTTTGTCAACCTAGGCTCGTAGCATACTAAAGTAGTTTAAACTCCTTAGTTGTCTTTCCTGTTAACCTATGATATGAGCAAGGACTTCTAACTTTTGTGGATGCAATTAACTAGATGAACCAAATTTTCCGCCAAGTGTGTCGTTAGTTTTACATAGATTTTTATTGCCTTTGCTAGATTCGTTCAACATTTTACTTTCGATCGTTGATTAAATCAAACTGATAAAAATGCGGGTGCAGTGGTTTTTAAAATTGATTTCTATATTTTTATTTTTATAAAAAGGATATTTAGCTATATTTTTAAAATATGCCCAATATTCATCTTTCATCTTTCTACTAACTGAGCTAAGCCCAGGTGATGAGAGTTGAAAGATGACCCTGTAATCTTCAAGGGCTTCCAGCAAAGGGTTGACATAAAGCTAAATATATACGCGCTCATACTATGCCAAATAAAATAAAAAAAAATATGTTTGAGTGGTGGAGGGTCAACCCTTGAATCCGGATACTCTTAAAGCTGTTGTATACTGATCTCTTCATTTATATTTCTATTTCTCATTTTTTTATTAACGTTGCGTATAAATAAAGTATTAATAATACACTTTTCTTTATTTTTTTTCATTTATTTATTTGTACCGTGTAGAAACTTGCCTACCGTACTTAATTATTGTAGTAGAGTGAACTGACAATCTCTCTGATTTTAAAGATTTTGTAAGATCAGCAGGCTAATTTACTATCTTTGACGTATGTTAGTTGACACGAAATTGAGATTATATGTGACAAATGTTATCCAGTGCCTACTATGCAGGCAGATGACATTTAGTCAATTGATTTGATGTTTATTTTAAAAGGTTGATGATAAAGACCAAAATAGAAAAGAAAAAAAGAAAGAAAAAAGCTTTATTAGAGAATTATGCCACACAACACAATTTGTTCTTTAACAATATCCTGCGATGTGTTGCACAACCCAGTAAAGCGATCCAACTCAGCATAATGCTACATACTCTTTAAATAAAAAGAGCATGCAGCGCTGGTTTTCAGTTGGAACCGTTGACCAGACACCGCCACAAACACAGCACACAACAACCTTATTAACTAAAATGAACAATAATAATAACTTAAACTTAAAATAATACATTACAAATAACTAAAATAAAAAGGGAAAAACAATAAAATACCATACTAAAAAATAATAATGTGAGAGGAAAAAATATTAAAAATAAAATTATATCATATATACAAAGGTATTTACAAATTTACGCAATTACTGAATAGGCCAGGTGGTCATAGCCGGATCTTAGCTTATTATATTAAAGGCGCAAGGTACATTTAAAATATTATGTCTGTATTTTAAATTTTAATGCAGTTCTTGGAAAGTATTAATTTTTGAAGAAGCTTCGTCTGTAGGTGTATCGACTATATCCGTAATCGTGTAGGCACGTACATCATCCGATGTCACATAAATGTCAATTACGAGTGTATGTCTGTGCAATTACCATTTTATTTATTTAGCTTACGAAACATGGTACAAAAATATTATACTTATCTATACAGTATACATGCATTTTTGTACCGTACCGTTCGAATCCGGTCCGGGGCATGCACCTCCAACATTTCAGTTATGTATATTTAAAGAAATTAAATATCACGGGTCTTTTCTTAATTCTCTGCGTGTGTGAAGTCTTTTTTTTCTTGGACTTCCTCCGTAGCGCAGCGATATGCGCGGTGGATTTACAAAACGGAGGTCCTGGGTTCAATCTCCGATTGTGATTTTCTTAATTGATCCAGGTCTGGCTGGTGGGAGGCTTCAGCCGTGGCTAGTTACCACCCTAGCGGCAAAGACGTACCGCCAAGCGATTTAGCGTTCTGGTACGATGTCATGTAGAAACCGAAAGGTGTGTGGATTTTCATCCTCCTCCAAACAAGTTAACCCGCTTCCATCTTAGACTGCAATATCACTTACCATCAGGTGAGATTGTAGTCAAGGACTAACTTGTAAAGAAAAAAAAAAGTCTGCCAATGCACATTGGATCAGCGTGGTGGACTACTGGCCTAGCCCCTCTCATTCTGAGAGGAGACTTGTGCTCAGCAGTGAGCCGAATATGGGTTGATAATGATGATCATGAACAAACAAAGGAAGTTCAAGAAAAACAAATACCTGTAGTGAAAAATAAGCACCTTATACTTCAAGCTAATACGCTCACTCCTATAACTTATGGCTTTAATTTGCGTGTTTTATGTCTACACATATCTAATTTTCCCTCAGCGAGCGGCGTGCGTGAGAAATGGATCCCCGGCGTCTTTGTGACATGTATGGCATTTTTTTTTTCTGAAAATAAACGCTATATATCTTGTGGGTGGGAAGATTTGCGTGACGTGTTTATCACGTGGCACTGCCTCAAAATATATATCTTTAATATCTAGTATACTTTTATTTTAAGCCGAATTAATAAAAAAATATATATTAGTTAAAGAACCAAGCAGTTGGGGCAGGCAGTAAGTGAAAAACCATTGACTATAAACAGAGCCTAGTGGGAGATTTCAATATTTTCATACTGTTACTATTGTGTTAACGTAAACGCGAATTTATATGGAATTGAAACTGTTGTGCACTAGTGCCACTAGTTGGCGCTGTTTCAATTCCATAGAAATATGAATTACGTTGACGTGATCGTAACAGTAACAAACTGCCACTAGGCCCTCTAGTTTAAATACAATAATATTCTTAGGGATTACACATAAAGCAAGAGATATGATAGAAGAATCAAAAGGTACATAAAAATATTTTTTGAGTTTATGTCTGTGATTTCAATGACGCTAAAACACTTTTTAAAATGTCTGTCTGTCTGCTTATATGGGCTAACATTCGAAAAGGCTGAAACAATTTAAATAGCTCTAGCGCTGGTAGATTGAGGTTATTGAGCAACATATACGCTACTATTATCCCGAAAAAATCTATGATTCTCGTGGGATTTGTGAAAAACTAAAAAAAAAAAATATTTTTTTCATATATTTTGTTTTCTAAAATAGAAAATCTTTTACGAATCGCTACAAAACGGTGTTATTTTTACAAAACCGCGAATCTACAGTGTTATTAATACATAAACGATATTAAACCTCAAAACTATTTCAGTGTGAGCTGTTAGAGACCGGCTAAGTTACGGCCATAATAACCGAAATGCATGCAACTTTGAACAGCCATTATATAATTGCATTATTGGAATTTGTCGTAGACTTTGGCTACGAAATGCTACGCCGTAGCGTGTTTGCTACACGTTAGTTATAATATTATTATCACGTCCGAAGGAATTTAATATTGTTTAATGTGGCAACATTCTTAGAGAATAACGTTCTTGGTTGATGTTAGAACTGTAATTTAGGTGATCAATTTTATGTTTGAAAATAAACTAATGTTTAAAAATATACTTTAAAAATAACATTTTATTTAAGACTATTTGCAAAGACCAATGTACAAAAACAGATTTTCTATTTTGAAGAATAGTTTAAAAGTCCAAATGGTCACCTTCCATCTTCATCACTACACCAGATTCATGGTACTGTAATAATAATTACAGTACCAGAGCCTTGTATTTGTATTTTTAGATTAAAATTATGTAATTACTGTAACAATCACTAGTGGATCAAATAAATAAATAAAAAAATCACGTGTCTCAAACTGTGAAGGAAAAACATCATGAGGAAACCTGCATATCAGAGAATTTTCTTAATTCTCTGCGTCCGTGAAGTCTACTAATCACGTGTCTCAAACTATGAAGGAAAAACATCGTGGGAAAACCTGCATATCAGAGAATTTTCTTAATTCTCTGCGTCCGTGAAGTCTACTAATCCGCATTGGGCCAGCGTGTTGGACTATTGGTTTTACCGCTCTCATTTTGAAAGGAGACTCGAGCTCAGCAGTGAGCCGAATATGGGTTGATAATGATGATGATACAGAGTTTCCTAAGGGAACGAGTGAAAGCGCAGGATAAAGCTAATTGTACACGAAATATAATATTTCCCAGTAAGATTGTAAGCTTTAAGCTCTGAGCTTAAGATATCTGTTTAAGTTGATTAACACAGTCTCGCAGCTTTTCGGATCACGGTCTAATACAATTTATTTGCTGCCAGCGCCGCGCAAACCTGTCAGTAAACGGCTAAACGGATCCTCTTAGAGGCCGGTTACAAGTTTAAACTTAATTTGTCATGTTTATGTAACGTTGCTGGATAAGATACAACGGCCCCTGTAACCAAATTATCATAAGGGTCAGAGTAGAATTAATGGCGAGTTGTCTGAGTATTAATTAGTTTCATTACCATCCTTAAAGTATAAACTAGTGGGGAAGTAAACAATAATTGATTTATTTTGATATTTTTGATATATATTTATACTCGTAAGTCAACACTTATATAACTCGCAAGTGCGAGTTTCGAATTCACTTCTTTCTGTATCTGTCTAACGCGATACTATAGAATGAGAAAGTTAGAAGTGAATTCGAAACTCGATCATGCGAGTTATATAAAGCATTATTACAGAATAGCCTGGCCGATTTGATTATTTGTTTAGTTGTTCGAAATGACTATGCTCTGAATTTGAAAAATTATTACACTATTAGTATCCTGTAATATAATCCCTGATGAAAATAAGCTATTTTTTCATCAACACGGGTGAAACCGTAGGGCGCCTGTAAATATGCAAAATTATATTATTTGCTTACGGTTACGGTACTCACAGACTCACTTAGCAGAGTTCACACACGTAGAGAATTAAGGAAATTCTCCGATATGCAGATTTCCGCGACTTCGTCCGCGAAGCTTTTCGCAAATCACGCAAAAACCATGAATTTTTGGGTTTTTTGGGAAGGTTCAGGATATTATCTAGCTTCATTTTAAATTTCAGTCTAATCGGTTCAGTAGTTGCGACGTTAAAGAGTAGCAAACATCGATACAAACTTTGGCGTTTATAATAGGATGAAGTACAGTGTGAGTCTGCCCTAACGTAGCGTAGTAATGCAACCTTATTCGGAAAGTTATTGGCGTGTAACGGACCTCACCAAACAGCAAGCACCGACAGTCGACGCCGCTTCGACAACTTTATGACCTCAAACCCGATTTAAATAAATCTAATTTCACAACTGATCCACTAAGGTTTCCTGGAACTATTACTGTAAGAAATTTTGTTTACTCTTTCGAATAAATATAACTTTAAATCGTTAGATGGGCCCCTCCATATTAAAGAACGCACAATGTTGTCATTACTCAAAGACGTGCACGCACATCTTAACTTAGTATGCAATAAGCGCATGCTGTGACTTGAAAAAATATTTTACTGTTTTTTTCTTGTTTAGATCCATAATTATGCCTTCGTGATCATTTTGGAAGTGTAAAAACACACGTCGCAACACGAATACTGAGAAAGTTGTTACCTTTCATTCGTAAGTGTTTGCGAAACCAATGACAAATCCGCGATGCTTCGGGGCCCATCTAACGATCTACGATTGATGACTGTAATAGGTAGTAATAGTTTTAAACAAAGATTTTATATTATTGAATATGTTATATGCTAACAAAATCACCACAAAAACTGATCCGAATTTAGCTAGTTCTCTGAGCATACATGCATGCACAATAGTTATATGTTTTCTTACATTACATATTCATTTATATATAGTTATTACACTTCCTGATCACACAACTTGACAAATTTTGAATTGAATTGTATTTTTAATCGAATTGAAATTAAGACAATTATCCACTTTTGTGCGCCACAGTTTTGACGTGCTTGTGACTTGTCTAATAGTATAAAATATTTGGTATTAAATGATTTATCGTTTTATATATAAATATATAAATCGATGGACCTCTACTGTTGTTGCTGATCATATGCTTTCTGTATGGGCAAGGACATCTAGGTTTCAAATTAGACTCCTTAACTCCATTCAACTAAAGAGCAATCCGTTTAAAAATATTTAACATTTTCAGCATCTCTGGACCTGGACCATAAGTTTGGTAGTTGATGTATAGTTGATGTATAGTTGATGTAGGTGGTACTGTATTGGACTCAAAGTTAATGGAGTAGTTCCATGGTTTAGTCATCGTTTATTGTTATCAACTATTATCATACAAGTACTTTTTTTTTCTTTTTCTTCCTTGCAGCACCTGAAAATATTTACATAAAGTGTAGTAATATGAAGCAAAAAGTCCATTATGTTCAAACTCCATTCGCTTTGACATTTTCGCATTAATTTACAACCACAACTTGTGAATTTAGGCTGTAATAAAGATATTGATGCTCAAAAATATAGCTTTAATAAAGTAGGGCCGCTCAGAGATCGCGTTTCTGACAGGTCGTGATAGAATGGGCGATGTAACTTCGAACTGGCGTACAAGGTTGTTGAACTGCGCTCTTTCAAGGTTATGCCAACTGTTTGTCTTTGTAGTGATTTGACAAAATAACGAGCCAATTGTAATTGACTATGTGTGTCCCTTTCAATCACGACTTGCCAGAAACGCAATTTCTGAGCTGCCGGACTTTAAATTCCAGCTATAGACTAAAGTATAATAAGTATTTATGAAACCACTAGCGGACGCTGGTGATTTCGTCCATGTAAAAATTAAGTTTTTCACAAATCCTGCGGGAACACACACAACCTGTGAATGTAGGCTGTAATAAAAATATTGATGCTCAAAAATATAGCTTTTTTTAAATACAGCTATTTTTAGAGTACAACAAACTGTTTGACAAAATAAAAAAAACAATATTCAGATTTCTCATTGAGCTGTTCACATCGATCGGTCATGTTCCTTCGATTTGATCGATTCGATTTTGACAAGACTTCAATAAAATCTTGTGCGAATAAAAGGGTTTTTTGTCCGATGAAAAATCGGCTCCCAACATCCGACAACTGGGAACGGGCTGTCACTGCATTACAAAGAGAATAGAACAGAATCACGTAAAATATGACTTCGAACGTGACTTCTATTCAAGCATAAATCTTTTTAAATTGTGGGCCCTAATTTCATTTAAATGTTGTGAGTCTGGGACACATCATACAAACAAAAATTCAATGTAATTCAGCTGGATGGATGAAATTCATTAACCATCCGATTTTCCACATCATGTGTTCCACGCACATTTAAATTGTGAAACCAACCCCTAACTGTGGTAATTCCACATTTAGGGTTTTTTTTAAGAAAGAAAAATAAAAGAAAGAAAGAAAAGTTTATTCAGAATATACATCATACAAAGATAGAAAATGCAGCAATATGCTGAGTGGAGATCCTTTTAGGAGCATTATGTGATCCTTAAAGGGTCTCCACTCAGCATATTGTTGTGACCCGTGAGGACACGGCGCTGATCTTCCGTGGAGCCATTAAGGTGATGTTTGGTATCGAGACGTGCGGAGCGCCCCTAGTCAAATATCAACAAATATTATAAAGATACAGGAACGTAATTATATACAAATATATAACAAATAGAGAGGTGTACAAAAATAAGCCCATAAATAAGTAATGATAACATAATAATTTTGTAAATAAATATTATAATTAATTAAACAAAGGACCATTTTTTTAATTTCGGGTAAACAAATCCTTCAAAGACCAGCAACGCTTTACAAGTAACGACCTCTGGCCTGGCTCAATTAACAACCCATATTCAGCTCACTATTGAGCACGAGTTTCCTCCCAGAATTAAAGGGGTTAAGCCAATACGCTGCCCCAATGCGGATTGACAGACTTCAAACACATAGAGAATTAAAAAATTCTCAGGTATACAGGTTTCTTTACGATGTTTTTTCTTCACCGTTTGAGACACGTGCTATTTAATTTCATAAAATGCACTTACCTAACTGAAAAGTTAGAGGTGCATGCCACGGACAAGGCACTCACTCTCTTAATCGAAGGCAGAGGGCTTATCCACTAGGCTATTATGGACCCAGCACAATACCATGGAGCTATTGATGCTAATATAAATTAATATCAAAAATTCAATATCGGCGATTTTTTAGTTAACACTAACAAAAAAAAAAACTGTAGTAAACAAAACATCCCAAATTGACCCAGGCTTGGAATAAAACCTGGACAGAGTAAAAAACAACTGTACTTAAACTATAAATATCTTAGTTTTTAAACTAAGGCTTTAACGCCACAGCGCTGTCAAACTTTAGCTCCACTTAGATCCAACAGATAAAAGTTAATCTGTTAAAATTAAGAATTAGAACTCTCATTAAATAAGTGTCCGGTGGAATTATTGAAACATTCAGCTGTGGGAAAGTTAAATTGGATTTCTCAAGGTGGCACTGAGGCAGCGAACGGTCGACTTCATCTGATGGCAAAGATTTCTGAATGTTAAGCTTAGATAGGACTAAAGTCGGGCCGCTCAGATTTGTGAAAAACTAAATTCCACGCGGATGAAGTCGCGACCGCTATTAGCCCATAAAATAATATCGTCGTCGTCGTCGTTATCAACCCATATACGGCTCACTGCTGAGCTCGAGTCTCCTCTCAGAATGAGAGGGGTTAGGCCATTAGTCCACCACGCTGGCTCAATGCGGATTGGCAGACTTCACACATGCAGAGAATTAAGAAATTCTCTGGTATGCAGGTTTCCTCACGATGTTTTCCTTCACCGATTGAGACACGTGATATTCATTTTTCTTAAAATGCACACATCTGAAAAGTTGGAGGTGCATGCCCCGGACCGGATTCAAACCCACACCCTCCGAAATCGGAGGCAGAGGTCATATCCACTGGGCTATCACGGCTCACTAAAATAATATAAACATTTATAATATCGTTGACAAAGCAACACCGAGCGACAGTATTCATAAAGAAATACAATTTAACTTCCTCTGAACACAAAACATTTTCATTTGTAAAGAGTTTCCTGAAGGATTGTAACAAATTGAATCTCACGCCCGTTCAATCCTTTATTTCAGATCCCGTACATAATGCTACTGGGATGTTATTAATCGAAAATCCAACCTCCCCCCATAACCCCCCCATTTCATCGCTTTAATAACTTAAGTAAATGTGGCACCTGTTTACGGAAACATTTAGGTACGGTGGTTTGATTGAACGAGAACCAAACTAATATAATTGAATAGAAGCAGGTGTTATATTGCGGTAGTTCAGTTTGTGCAATATTATTAAGATGAGCGTTAGTTTCAGCGGTTTTGTATGTTCTGTGATAAAGGTCAAAGGAATTATGCTTTTTTTTCTTTATTTCAATAATACGAAATAGTACATTATGATATAAGTGCGTTAAGTTGAAAATTACAGCCAAGGCGATATTGCAGCTCAAGCCAAAGGCGAGAGCTATAATTATTAAAGCGCACGTATGTCATATAGACGTTTTATAACACATTTGCGAGGAAACACACTTTGAGTACACTTTCTGAAAATTATTTTGCATCTTTGCCTGTTTTCCATATATGACATTTTGATACGTTGTCACTTTTACACAGATTGCGAAGTGCGAGCACAAGCTTTTTTTTGCAAATGCACCAAAAACAGCCAGTATTACTCATAAAGTAAATTAATATTTTTGTGGTTCTGTTACAGTTAAAATGTTTATTTATTATATTTTACTTTTAAGATTGCCTGCTTCTTTCTAAGATTGCATCATCACTTACCATCAAGTGAGATTGTAGTTACAAGCTAACTTGTAAAGAATAAATAAAAATCCCCTATCCTTTGTGGAGGAGACTTTAGTTAAACAAATACGCTGATAATAGTAACGCTTATATAATGATTTATTTATTTTGCTATCATCCGCGAAAATTCGGCGAACCCATGCGACAGGAGATGTTGACTCTACAACGTGCAATTGCACGTTGTAGAGTCAACATCTCCTGAGGATGCTCCGGTTTCGGGGTGAAACGTACGTAGAGAATATTTTGTCGGACCTGGGTGACGTTGTCGCATGGGTTCGCCGAATTTTCGCGGATGATAGCAAAATAAATAAATCATTATATAATCATGATGAACTTCCGCAAAGTAACGCCTGCTTCTATCCAATATTTAATAGTAACGCTCTCAAATCTTGAAAACACAACTCCTATTTACAAAACAGTTATCGCTAAACATATATCAAAAAGTAATTATGGGATTTTCTAGTCGAAAAGTGCTACTACGCGGTAAATGACTACATGAATGATAAATAAAACAAAAAATAAAATAGGTCTCCCTATCACTCACTCGACAAAAAGCTACGCTCAAACTGGGTATCTATATATCCACATTGTATAATAAAATGTAACTTGTATAATTATTATTATATTATATATATGTGTGATATTGCTTGATTATTAAATAAATAAAATATATCAAACGAAAAACCCTGAAAACAAAATGGCCTCCGCATTCCAGAAAGCAAATAACCGAATACCAAAACGCGTGTTACATTTCGCAATCTCCACAACCAATAGCTAAACAATGTAATAATATTCTGCCCAAGGCGTTCGGGGTACAGTCATCGATAGTCATTATCGAGAAAGCGGGACTAAGAGGCTTCCTGGTCCCGGCGGGACCTTTACGAAGGTCTCATCCCGACGCCTTCTATAACTATGCTAATGTTATTTGCGCCAGTGGGTTTCAAAATCGGTATCCACTAACTTGCGTTCACTTTTACGCAGGGATTCCCAAAGTGAAGGTACACGTGTTATGTAAAAGAATATTACTTAGTGATTATTTTTTTTATTTAATGATGGAAGTCTCTTGATGTCAAGTGTATCCGTTATAAAACGTCTGCTGTGCCAGCAGACTTGTTCACTATCTTTGACGTTTGCTAGTTGACATATAGAAATTGAGATTCTGTGTAACAAATGTCATCTGACGCTTACTGGTGGATATCATACAGTATGTAGATGACATTTTTGAATTGATTTGATGTTTATTTTTATAAGTTGTTAATATAAAAATAATAATAAAGACTAATAGCGTGTAATGTCCGATTTTTGATAGTCTTTCCGCCTCTTGAATTATGGGGTTATTTTAGTTAGTTACTTAACATTTTTAAATATGTAAATAATATGGGCTGTGATGATTATATTTACAAAAAATCAGTGTAAGCGTTTTTAACGATAAGTATGCTATAAAAAGGACAAATAAGAAAATTTGAGAAAAAAGTGTGCTTATGATACGTACCACGACATATTTTAACACGAGAGAAAGACAAATGTTGACTATTGTTGTCTCTTTCGTTGCGTTGGGGCGAAAGAAATGGCACTAAGACAACTCCGTCGCTTTTAGTCGACAATATTATGTCTTTTTCTCTTTACTAGATATTATGTTGTTGACGCATACTATGCTTATAGAAAAAAAGTGCATACTTTACAGATTTGACACTCTATTTAACTCTTTAACTTGCTCTTTAACTAGTCACTGTCCTCTTGCTAGAACTTCCAGCTTTGCAACTCGTTAAGCTGTTAGGTAGTAAGTTTAGTTCTTCTTTATCGCTTTTTTGTGACTGAACCTGAGCATCCATAGCATCTAGGCATATAGGTAGTGATTAGAATGACCATATAACTATAGACGGTGACGTATTACAAAGTTTGGGAACGACTGGTATAAAGGCATGAACGTTACACGCCTTGCGTGCTATTATCCCGCGTGGAAAGATTTGAGCTATATTGCTTCACCGTTATGAATTTCCGATGGATACAAATAGCTAAAATAATACCTTGAGGGCTTAGTTTTAGCATGCAATTTGTTTAAGTTTATATTAATTCGTAATATTACTGTTACTTTTTTTATTCAATTTTCAAAAACAGTGTTGTACATCGTCAATTTTATGTAATAGTCTTGCTACCAATATGTTGAATTGTCTGACGACTGAAGACTTCATTTCGTATATTATTTCGGAAAACATACTGGAAAATGGACACATAATATTTATAATTTTTTTGTTATTTTTATGGTAAGTAATTTATTTAAATATCACGTATTTCAAACGGTGAAGGAAACATCGTGAGGAAACCTGCACACCAGAGAATTTCTTAATTCTCTGCGTGTGTGAAGTCTGTGTCAATCCGCATTGGGCCAGCGTGGTGGACTATTGGCCTAACCACTCTCATCCTGAGAGGAGACTCGAGCTCAGCAGTGAGCCGAATATGGGTTGATGATAATAATAATAATAATAATAAGTTCACGGATTCAGCCATTACCAAGTGATGGTAAGCAGAAAGCTCGATTCCGCTATTATGAGATACCAAAATTAAAATGTCATTATCAACGATGTTGCTATGGAAACCACCGGTGTCACAGCGCTGTAACTTTATATTTAACCGTAGGCAGAGTAAAGATATATTGTGCTGTGGGTGTCAAGCTTTGCATCCCTATCCCAAACTTTGCCCTTCAGATTCAGACCATAGCCTAAAGTATGAGAAACACTGTTACAACGAAAAAAAAAATAAGAAAT
The DNA here is from genome assembly GCF_947172395.1 of Bicyclus anynana. NCBI lineage: Eukaryota > Metazoa > Arthropoda > Insecta > Lepidoptera > Nymphalidae > Bicyclus > Bicyclus anynana. Next base: position 2,431,583 of record NC_069103.1, on the reverse strand, counting down.
ATTCTAGTACCGGAATCACTGAATTACTAAGTCACGTCATGTATCCTCCGAGAGGAGCAAATAAACTCATCTCCTCAGACTTTTAATTGGAAGACACCGCACGAGATGAAAACAATAAAAATGTTTAGCTTCTGTAAGCGTTGTGTGCGGAATAACAAAGGGGTCCCATCTGCACATTTATGTCTCACGTATGTAGCGGCACTATACAGTTGATCGAAAAACTTTTCCAATACCAGTGACGGTGATGATAGCGGATTGTGCGCGGAACCTGCGTGGATACTTTTGCCATGAAACTACACCTTGATAGTTTGAAAGAAATACGAGTAACTTGTCTTTGACTCAGCTATATTTTTGCAGTGCATTTTCAAAGTACCTACCACAGAAAAATATACTTCTTGTATTGATTTCTTCTTTTCAATTTAACGAGCAATTTTCGTATGAAAATCTTATTTTGTTGTTGATTGGTCAAAACTTATAAGGTTATATTCTCATAAGAGCCAGCCCGCACACTACCTGCATCTTGCGATTAGTAATATTTATATGGACTTCTATTCATGATCTTCTGTACCTTATACCACTTAGGTGGGGTCGGCAAAATATGTCTATCTCCTTCATTCACCTCTATTACTCGCCAACTCATCATCCACTCCTTTTACATACATTTCCTCTTGTACACACTCCAACCGTTTTTTATTTGGTCTTCCTCTCCTCTTAAGTTTATACTATTTATATATTATATGTACTTCTACTATACTTATTATTATTCCACTTGTTTTAAGGACTTAAATCAAGAGTTTACTCATACGCCTTGCGTTGACTGTGCTCTACCAATACTTTGAGTAGACCACGCGCTTATATTTGGTTTTTACTCAAGGATGGTGTTTTAATTGCAGTCAGTCGCTGATAGAATAACTTCAAATTTATAGACCACGTGGCACACACTCATTAACCACGTGATATTTACGCAGTGACTAATAGCTTGCGAGCTTGTAAGCTAGAGGACAGCGAATCTACTCGCATGCTTACCTTGCGTTGATTGCGCTTTTCCAACGTAGGGTAGGGTCGTTTGTAGACAACGTAGGTACTGACAGCATATTGTTAGCTCAGGGATGGTATATCAATGCGGCCAGTCGCTAATACACTAATCTATAAATTGTGGACTAGGAGGTGTACACTTGTTAGCCACGAGAAATTTGCGCATTAACGGCGGAGGCTCTAATGAGTTGTAACCATTAGAAACCAAAGATTTAATTTGTGATTTATTAAATATTGTTTATGTCGTGATGATTGTTTTATTACTATTAAACAATATCAGTATTATTCAACCATTTCATACATAATAATATGACTTGAATAAACAACAATATATCAAAAGGCAACAAGACTAAGTGTATTGTTTAGTGAGCACGACATAATTGTAACTAATGCACATCAGATAAGCAACGTAACTGTTTTGGCAACTAAAGTTGCCAAGTGGGCAATGGGCCCAGATAATACGCATAAATTATATCCAAGAACTGTTGCTACTTAGTATGCAGCCTACAAACTATGCTTAGAACAATATTGGATGGGCTTTTAATATGGCTTATAATAAAATGTCCTAGTTATCTTGATCGTATAATATTTATAATACACTAGCTGACGACGCGTGGTTCCCGTTCCCATAAGCATACGGGGATAATATATAGCTTATAGTCTTCCTCGATAAATGGGCTATCTAACACTGAAAGAATTTTTTAAACCGGACCAGTATTTCCTTATATTAGCGCGCCCAAGTAAAAAACTAAACAAACTCTTCAGCTTTTTATTATTAGTAAAGATAAAAGAAATCAAATAAGATAGTCAGTTGATTTTTCTTAAAAGGGTATTATTATTTGTTTTATGGAAAAGGTTTATAGTACGAAGATTTTTGGTTCGTATTGATTTGGATTTTATTATAATGATACAAATAGGTACATAAAATTAGGTACAAAAAAACGTTTTTTTTCTACTGGCTCCACAGAAACTTGAGATGTACATTTAGTACACACAAAAGAATATATTTTAAAGACCTTATAACAGAACATAGGCTACTTTTAATTCCGAAAAAATCTATAGTCCCTGCGGGATTTTTTAAAAACTGAAATTAACACGAACGAAAAGTCACAGAAGTTTATTATTGATAATAATGTAAGGTTTAGGCCAGTGTGGAAGTAAAACGTCGTAGTGCACAATAACTTCACTATTTATTCACTTTTCTTAACTTAATAACACTTTTTAGTAATCACTCCAAAATCTCAAGACTGAATGCCCGACTCGACCGCAGTCGTCGTACCCCCTCTACCGACCTTTTCCCCCAGTTGGTCGGCCGTGATTGGTCGACGTCATGCGATTGCTCAAGCTCCCTGATTGGTCGACATCAATTGACCATCTTTTTATTAAATAAGAATCAAAAAGAACACTTTTAAAATTGAAAGTACATTTAACAGTTAATTAGTAGACATATAATTCTACGGAAACCTAACAATAATATTAAAAGGGTAAATCTTGTAATTTAAGTTCCTTTGCTATAATATAACTGCAATTATATTTGGATAAAGGTATCTAATTCAAAGTGGTAACTTTCAGTCATTTTGTGGACAAAGGATCAAAGGTCGAAGCACTGAAACGAGAGAATCCTGGAGAGGTCAAAGTTCAGACATAGTAAATAGATATTCCGAATATAAACTCTAGTACAAATTTAGCATGGAAATCGTAGACTCATTTGCAATAAATTTATTTATAGATGCATAATATTGCAGCTTATTAGGATTCTCGTAATCATAATATTAAAATTGGTCTGATCCAAATTGAGAAGACATAAAATCTTTAAGGTATAATGGGGACAATGACTAGGTTTGAATTTTTACGAGACATTCGGCTAAATACGGTCAATAGTCCTAATAGTCAAGTCCAATAGTCCTAATAGTCAAGGGCTTACTTATAAATAATAAAAAACTACTGATTTGTACTTGAATGGTTGCACCAAGGTCATAAAACTGCCAAAACCAATACGGTCGAAAAACTAATTTGATTAACGTAACTACTTATTATATCAAAGCATTAGCTGCTAAACTTTAAAATTTTATAAACTGCCCATCACAGGATCTCCGTTTATAAATACCTATAGTTTTGTAACCAGATAAACTTCAACAAATAAATGGGTTTTATTCGCCATCTCTTGTACTATAAGAGGACAAAGTCCAACTCCAATACGTTGAGGTAACAGTGAGTACATAAGTCCTGTTCTAGTAAGTTTTACGAACTTCACAGTACAGCGAAGTGTTGCCTTATTGGAAGTACTCCTTCTAGAATGTTTGCGAAGACAATAAACTACTATACAATGTATTGTCTTATAAAATAAAGGGGAATGCCCACCGGTCCATACAATGTAACCAAGGAACGCAGGTATACCCCCACATAAAAATATATGGACATGATAGTATGATGTATAAATAAGGATCTGGTTAAATAATTGACTTAATAAAAGTATGTTTCTTGAAGAAAAATACATTTTTTTATCACTCTTCTAGGGCAAAATGTTCGACGGTGTACCAAAGCGGCGAAGTAACATTTCAAGCTATATTAGTATTATATAGTATTATTTTTATGTTACTTGTTGGTAACAAACAAAAAATGAACAAACAAACCAATCATAAGTATACAAAAAATATCGTAAAACTCAGGCTATATGGTCAACGATCTGAGCTTCTCCCCGATGTAGACAAATTAAAGATTAATTAAAAATGTCCTAAAACGTTGTAGCAAATTTTTTTTGATAATGATTTCATTCATCATCATCATCATATCAGCCGATGGACGTCCACTGCAGGACATAGGCCTTTTGTAGGGACTTCCAAACATCACGATACTGAGCCACCTGCATCCAGCGAATCCCTGCGACTCGCTTGATGTCGTCAGTCCACCTGGTGGGGGGTCGGCCAACACTGCGCTTACTAGTGCGGGGTCGCCATTCCAGCACTTTTGGACCCCAACGTCCATCGGCTCTTCGAACTATGTGCCCCGCCCATTGCCACTTCAACGTCGCAACTCGTTGAGCTATGTCGGTGACTTTGGTTCTTCTGCGGATCTCCTCATTTCAGATTCGATCACGCAGAGATACTCTTAACATAGCTCGTTCCATCGCCCCTGTGTGACTCTGATTTCATTATTAAATTGGAATTATCAAGATTTTTTTAAGACATAAGTAAAACGTCGGGCGGTTAGGGTAGGCCTGAGCCGGGGATGGGCATTCTTCTTTATGACATTGTTTAATTCCAGGCGGACGAAGTCGCGGGCGTCTGCTAGTTCTCTATAATAGAAGGACGAGCAGGTAGGAGCTTCAAAACAAATTAACTCTAAATAATTGAATACTGAACAGGCAAATCAAATAAAGCCATTTTCGAAATAAATGTTTCTTCGAATTAACATAACCATCACGAATATTGAAATGTAAATTTGTAAATTCGTAACAGTAGGTACCTACCGGCCATGATCGATTCGCGATAACAAATTGCCTTTCAGGAGAGGATTTGGAATGATTTGTTGAAGTATTCTCGAGGGTAGTTTTATAAATTTTGTCGACTTTGATGTTTCTTTACATTCTTTTCAAAGATGGCAGCACTTAAGATAATTTGGCGAGTTTGTTTATTTATGTAACGATAAAGCCGGATTTATATTTGTCTGACGTGTCGTGTTGTTACGCATCAGAACAGAATCGGATTCATACATTTTGTATGGGGCACATCAAAACCCATCACGACATGTCACAACACATAAGTTTTTTGACGACCTCCGTAGCGCAGTGGTATGCGCGGTGGATTTACAAGACGGAGGTCCTGGGTTCGATCCCCGGCTGGACCGATTGAGATTTTCTTAATTAGTCCTGGTCTGGCTGGTGGGAGGCTTCGGCCGTGGTTAGTTACCACCCTACCGACAAAGACGTACCGCAAAACGATTTAGCGTTCCGGTACTATGTTGTGTAGAAACCGAAAGGGGTGTGGATTTTCATCCTCCTCCTAACAAGTTAGCCCGCTTCCATCTTAGATTGCATCATAACTTACCATCAGGTGAGATTGTAGTCAAGGGCTAACTTGTAAAGAATAAAAAAAAAGAAAAAGTGTAAACTTTGCCATACAAAATGTATGATACCGATTATGTTCTGATGCGTCACGACACGACACGTCAGACAAATATAAATCCGGCTACTATGATGCTTATGCCTTGTTGATCTAGTGTTTAGTCTATTTGGCTTCAGACCATGAGGTCTTGCACTCGATCCTTGGTCGAGTTTTTAAGATTTATTATTGAATGTTGCTAATTTTTGTAATGCTCGAGGAATGGAGCGGAGCATGCTAAACATAAAATTAATAAATAAAGTAAGACATTAAAATACGCAACATCACAAAAGCAACAGACGGCTTAGCTCAAGCTCTAGCATTAAAATGAAAGTGGTCATGTGATAATAACAACTAAAAGATGATCGTCGGTCACGGACTTTATCTATATCATCTGATAATGATCATTGGGTAGCCGTTAAACGTTGTATCGCCCCAAGCCACGACCGAAGCCACCAGACTGGATGAATTTGCATTTATAAAAGTAGTTTTTGATAATTTTCTGACGAATGTTTTTCAATATTATTATTTATTACAGCTAATTGTTTGCAGCCGTTTAAAAATATACAAAATTGATTATGAAACACGGCTAAAACTAACGTGATATTAGGTCAGAGTATGCCCGACTAGTTTCGAACCCATACGGGGCCCTTAGTCATGAGCTGGTTCTTGCATCGCGGCACGATCCAAACTGCTAAGCGGCTGCGCGACGCGCTGCTGCTCGCATTGCGCGCTGGGAGAGGGGTTGAAAGGTGGGGAGTGAAGGTTCCGTTACACTCTCCGACGGTTCATTAATGTCATCTTCATTAGACTTGTCTTCTTGTAAGCAAACCGAACTACTAGTCGGGCATACTCCGACCTAATATCACGTGAGTTTTAGCCGTGTTTCATAATCAATTAATATGAATAACACGATTGTTTAAATTCTAAAATATACAAAATGATAAAATATTTAAATAAATAATAAAAGTGCCGAGAATTTAGAGCTATGAAACCAGTTATAAATAAACATTAAAAATTACTATTTTAATAAATTAAAAGAAGTGGATAGTATAAGTTAGTTAGCACCAGTCCGTAACGCATACAGAAAACTTTGAATTACTAGATATAACTAGAATATTACGTATTTAAAGCGTGTTGTGCAAGTGCTATTAAAACTCGAGCGTCGCTCGTTAGAGCCATGCTTTTGCATATCGGTCTTGACTACTACTAAAATGGTTATTTATTTATTTAATTTTTTACTGAATTTAACCATTCGCTGCCCGCGAGTATTTTATCGAAAAGCCCGTCTGCATTGAGAAGCCAACAGTTAGGGAATGCGGTTTTAATCTACCGTGAGCCACTTAAAAAATCTTTATATTCCTCTATCGCGCGGAGCATGATACTGTGCTCGCCTATTGCCCTTAGTTTACTTTATATTTTTTTACATATCACGTAACGGATACAATGGGCGACCGGTCGTCCATTTAGGAGTCAAGTGGTTAACATTCTTTCTCATTAAAAAAAAATACACAACAAGCTTTTTTTGCATTGAATGACAAGATGATAGCCGTGATAGCCCAGTGGATATGACCTCTGCCTCCGATTGCGGATGGCGTAGGTTCAAATTCGATCCAGGGCATGCACCTTTAACTTTTCAGATAAGTGCATTTTAAGAAATTAAATATCATGTGTCTCAAACGGTGAAGGAAAAATATCGTGAGAAAACCTGCATAAGTGAATATTTTTGTTTCTCTACGTGAGTGAAGTCTGCCAATCCGCATTGGACCAGCGTATTGGCCTAATCCATCTTATTCTGTGAGGAAACTCGTGCTCAGCAGTGAGACGAATATGGGTTGATAATGATGATGATGAACTAATATTAAAGTCTATTTTCCTTTAATACAAACAATTTTGTGTCCGTCTATATCGTATCGGGCCCTGGGCCTATAGCAAAGTGGCACGTCGATTCTCTTTCTACAATCGTTAACGCTTCATAAACTAGAATAATGTATGGGAGTGACAGATCCGGACGATAACTTGATCACGGGACCTGTCGATAGCAAATGTCATTCCCATACAATTTTTTAATTTTCGAAGCGTTTACGATCGTAGAAAGGGAATCGACGTACAAGTTGGCTACATGCCCTGCTTCCTTGCTATTTTTCTATTGCTAAAAGCGTTCGCTTTAGCATTTTCTGTTCTGTACCTGCAGTATTAACAAATAGAATTTAAAGTTTGATATTGTAGGTTCAGAATCAAAATTCTAACACAATAAAATTATTAACGTTGAAATACATTCCCAAAGTTAAAGCATAGCCACTCCAGTAAGTAATAACTACTCATAACGTTGTAGCAGTTAATTCGTAGTTGCTAAGCAAACTTTTGAAAGCTATGTAGTCCGCGAGTCAAACGTGACAGGGAGTTGGTTCGGCGTTGTCATACATAGTGCAAGAGCTACTGTTAGTTTACAACTTTCAACGGTTCCTAGCAATTAACAAACGGCAATACAAACGGGGCTAAGTTTTAAGGACGTAAGGCGCAATTGAGAACGTAGCTACAACAAGAATATGGTGAATTTAGGTACTATAAATTTGTTATGCTTAAAATAAGTGTTTAATAAGTGTTTTTTTTTTTATTCTTTACAAGTTAGTCCTTGACTACAATCTCACCTGATGGTAAGTGATGATGTAATCTAAGAAGGAAGCGGGCTAACTTGTTAGGAGGAGGATGAAAATCCACGCTCCTATCGGTTTCTACACGACATCGTACCGGAACGCTAAATCGCTTGGTGGTACGTCTTTGTTGGTAGGGTGGTAACTAACCACGGCCAAAGCCTCCCACCAGCCAGACCTGGATCAATTAAGAAAACCTCAATCAGTCCAACCGAGGTCGAACCCAGGACCTCCGTATTGTAAGTCCACTGCGCATACCACTGCGACACGGAGGCCGTCATTTTCCTTCTAATGTCCGCGGCTTCGCTCATATACTGTAGGATTGTTTTTTTTTTAATGAATCTAACTTTAGGCAACCGTCCTAATATTTTTTCTGTTTTTTTCTTTCTAGGAAATGGATAAATTTACTTTTTCTTCAATACTTAATCCTTTACGTACATCGCAACATGTATGAAACATTTCTTGGTGATGGGTTAATAAATATTGTAGCTGTCTCCTAGACTAACCAGAATTAATTAAATTTGTGTGTACATTGAAGATTACACGCCGGTCCTCGTTTGTACAAAGATTAATGTAGGTGTTATTACAATAATAGATTATAAAAATAGTATTTTTACAAATCTTTACGAGATGGCGTTACAATATAACACAAGCCTGACACAGAACGATAGACCGGAAGCACACAGCACAGCACAGTAAAATAAAAAAAATCATATCATTATATAATGATTTATTTATTTTGCTATCATCCGCGCAAAGTCGACGAACCCATGCGACAACGTCACCCAGGTCCGACAAAATACTCTCTACGTACGTTTGACTCTACAACGTGCAATTGCAAAGTTACTTTGCAATTATAAGCACTATTAGTATATATTATTTGCACGTTGTTGAGTCAACATCTCCTGAGGATGCTCCGGTTTCGGGGTGAAACGTACGTAGAGAGTATTTTGTCGGACCTGGGTGACGTTGTCGCATGGGTTCGACTCATGGCATCGACTTCGTGGATGATAGCAAAATAAATAAATCATTATATAATCACGATGAACTTCCGCAAAGTAACGCCTGCTTCTATCCAATATTTAAAAATCATATCGGCTAATGTTTAAAAATCTTATAAGGGTCTTATACACAAACCGGATTTAATAATTAAATACATGTGTACACAAGAGATTACTCGAGCCTTGTTTGTGTTGAGGTTAATCCATTATTAAAATGCAACTGCATTCGCTGCGGCAATATTAATACGGGCATTGTCGCTCGAAATGTATTTTCGATGTTGTTTCCATCGCGATGTTTTCGAGGATTGGCCGAAATATCCGCGAAATACGCAATTTCTCGAATGGAGTCAATACAAAAGTTTATTTTTAACAATTTTTTTTTTATAAAACGTCACTTTAGTTGCGGACAATCTATACTAATATATAAAGCTGAAGAGTTTGTCTGTTTGTTTGTTTGTTTGATTGATTGAACGCGCTAACCTCAGGAACTAAAAGTCCGATTTGAAAAATTCTTTCAGCGTTAGATAGATAGCCCATTTATCGAGGAATGCTATAGGCTATATATTATCCCCGTATTCCCACGGGAATGAGAACCATGCGGGTGAAACCGTGCGTGGTTCTCGTTGGTAATAGGCTGAGAGTCCAGGTAAACTGAATGTGGATATGAATGCTAACTTACTTTATTAACTACTAGCGGACGCCCGCGACTTCGTCCGCGTAAAAATCGATGTAAACTTTCAACCCCTATTTCACATTCTATTTTGCAAGTTTTATAACTTATACCTAATAAATAGTCCACTTATCATTTTACATTTACAAATGTACCTAGAAAAATTAAGGACTTTCCGTACAAACTTTCTACCCCTACTTCACCCATTTCTGATTTTGTTTTCGTGACAAAAAGTATCCTATTATCCTTCTACGTATTATGGTCTCAAATCGTCTTAAGTATCATTTGAATTCATTCTGTAGTTTCAGCGTGATGCCCGGTCAAAAAAAAGGCAAACAGACAGACAAGAAATAGAAAATAGGCTTCAGTATCGATCTCCTACCTTTACCCTACTCCTACCCTACCCGTACCCTTACTGTATCCTACCCCTACCCTACCCGTAATCTTCCCTTTCCCTACCCCTAGGATAGGGGTAGGCCCTACCCCTACCCTAACCCTAACCTAGGCATACACTCCCCTACCCTGCCCTACCCCACCCTACCCCTACCCTACCTTTACCCCTACCCTACCCATACACAACCCCTACCCTACCTGTACCCTACCCTACCCTATACCTTCCCTACCTTACCCCTACCCTTAGCAAAATCGGTCCAGCCCTATGAGCGTGGTGCGATGACAAAGGAAAATAGAGACTTCTATGCTAAAATTATAATCTTTGGATCTACCTTTGGACCGATTTGAAAGATTGTTTTACCAATAGAAAGCTACGTTATTTGCGAGTGTCATAGGCTATGTTTGATTCCCATATTCACACAGGAACGGGAAATACGTAATTGAAAGCGCGGGGCGTCATGTAGCGGAATTTCTGCGTCTTTTAGAATTTTTTTATTATCTCTGAAACTATTTAACTAATTAATACTATAAAGAGCAAATCTTATCTCCATAATATCCTTGTGATTATTAAACAATTTATTTTGATAAGGATTTAAGTTAAGTAGCATAAATAATGACGCAAACCGAAGTATATAAAATTAATAATTTTTAAAACACAAAAGGTACTATATCTGCTAATATATAGAAGGTGGAAGGAAGATATATGGTGTCGCGGACTTTTTTGTAGAACTTTTAGAGATACATAAAGTCTCCATACATTAATTTCAATTTTACACAATGGTTAAGGCAGCGCATGCGAATAAGTCTGCTTAAGAGAATTTTCGGTCCGACCTGTATGACAAAAACTGTATTTACTCGGCGAATATATATGATACTAATATAAAATATAGCCTATAGCACTCCCCGATAATGTAGTATTCTACTGGTGAAAGAATTTTTGAAATCGGACCGGTATTCCGAAGATTACCCCATTTAAAAAATGTGACAAACTTACAAACTTACAAACTTTACCTCTTTATAATATTTACCTCTTTATAATATTAGTATAGATATAGACTAGTGGAACCGACAAACCTCTCGAGGTTATGCAACGTAAATTGTTAAGCTAATATCATATTTTAATACATTCAAACCAACAGACAGCCCGCAGTTTTACATGCGTAGTTCCCGTTTTTGTGGGAATACAGGGATAGAATATAGCCTATGACACTCGCAAATAACATGACTTTCCATTGGTAAGAGAACTTTTAAAATTGGTCCAGTAGAACCAGATGACCCTTTCAACCTCACGAACTTTACCTCTATATAATATTAATATATGGATTGTTTTCAACGATGTTTTAATAAATATTTTAATTGGATAGTGCATCAAAAACTTTTATTATATTACCAGTCGGGAATTAATCAAAATTTTAATATTTACCTTGTTAAAAGTGATCATTTATGTAGATAGAGATCATAACTATTTTCATATTAAATATTGCTAAATTCAATAAAGCCACCATCAGCCGTCCAATACTGGACTTTAACCCTACAGTGGTCGCGTATCTAAAAGTAACGGGAGTGGTCGTGTGGATTATATGTAGTCCATTTTCAAAGTGTAATAAAAAAATATTTAAGCATAATTTTTTTTATACTGTGATCTCTCAAACGTTCATTTAAAAGTACCTAGAAGTGCTTTTAAGGCTAAACGTTTTTCAGATATTTTCCATTTTGTATGGGTAGACTACCCATGTAATCCACGCGACCACTCCAGGGTTAATTAACTATTTAGCCTGGTTATTTATTTATTTTACGTATCTTTTTTAAAACCCAATAAATACATAGGTCTCTTTTAAATACCTTCAAACAACGATTTCAGCCGCCATTTAGAGGCAACGCAGTGTTGTTTTATTATCAGATTTAAAATAAAATTGCTACTATATAAAAACACACAGATAAATCAAAACGATAGGGTCCCGTTTTGTTTGACTGTGAATCCCTTAAAAGCTTGTACATTTAATTAGTTAATTTTAATTATTCCACCGTGTTGTGGTATACACATTATTAAAATTTCTGTTTGTTTAGGTCAAAGCAATTTATGCACGAGATGCGTGGAGTTGGCTATAGGAAATAAACAATTTAAAATTTGTTTTATCTAATGACTTGGGCGTCTTTTGCGTTGATTTAGGCCGTTTAAAAAGGGGTGAGGAATTAATTAAAAATAAAAATAACATAAATAAACTGAATGTTGTATGAATTCTAATGTATTTCAATGAAAATGTTATTTAATGTTTGTTTTGTGGAACGTGGAAATGAGACAACAAAAACAATTGGATTTAAGTTAGGTATTTTACAATATTTGTTATCAGTGTTGTAGATTTTTTGTACCTCTTCAGTATCTATACTAATTTTTTATAGAGGTAAAGTTTGTAGTGTTGTAGGGGGTATTCTTCGAATTTATTGAACCGATTTTGAAAATACTTTTACTTTTAAAAAGCCACGTTATTTGTGAGTGTCATAGGCTATATTTTATTCCCGCGGGAACGAGAACTACGCAGGTAAAACCGCGGGGTTTCTGCTAGTATTAAATATTCATTACGATTTTACACAAGATTTAATATTTGTAACACCATAAAATCCCCCTAGCATTGCCATATGTACCAGTAAAAATACGTTACAACATAACACAATTTATTGCTATGCTAACAACTAAAATACATTTATTAGGGTTCCATAGACTTGAGGGTCTGTAGTCAATAAGGAACCCTTATAGTTTCAAATATAGGATAGAAGCAGGCGTTACTTTGCGGAAGTTCATCATGAATATATAATAATTTATTTATTTTGCTATAATCCGCGAAAAGCGGACGATCCCATAAGACAACACGTTGTAGAGTCGTGAAACGAGAGAGGGTGAAACGTACGTAGAGAGTATTTTGTCGGTCGTAGTTGAAGTTGTTGTAAGAAGAAAGAAAGAAATGAAAAAAAAAACATTTTTTTCAAAAATTGTGCCACACTTAACCACTTGATACAATAATTGTAGTGCCTAATACTCAAACCGCTTAGTCTAAGCATCAGAACACCACTATGTCATATTTGGCACAACCTTGAAAAAGGTTGAAAAACCTTGAAAAAGTCCAGCTCAGCATTCTGCTGCATGTACCAAGGAAATATTGGACATACAGCGCTGATTTTCAGCTGACAACCTTGTTCGCTCGTTGTCGCATGGGTTCGTCGGCTTTTCGCGGATAATAGCAAAATAAATAAATTATTATAGTATATTCCTTATAGTTTCGCCATGTCTCCATCTCTCAATAATATTCGTTGCCCTACAAATAGTTACCTGTGAAATTTTAATTTTCTCCATATGTTTGCCGTAACATATAGCGCGCCTGACCGTGTTACTTGTTTGAAAGGCTAAACGCTTGCAAACAAAATGGAAAGTACACCTCGTGTTGTTAATTTATTTCTGGCAAACAACCAACCTTCCGGGGTGCTTTGCGCCGTTACACAATTTTCGCTAACGCCCAAGAGATTTATCTAGACTAGAGGTCTCCGAAATGTGTTTGCCTGACACATTCTATATCCTATATACCAGTAATTGGAAAAAATATATTTAAAGGTTTATATTCACAAAAACTCTTATTCGCTACAACCCACCAAATTTATTAGACTCATTAAAAATAAATTTTGCGGTTATGGATAATTGTGGACATCATCCTGGGAAGTTTTACCAATTATCAAACCTTAACTCTGAGATTTCTTCAAGAAAAGTCTGTATACCTATTCTTATTTTCATAGTCAGATTTAGAACGTCTAGATTTATATGTTATCAGGTAATCACTAAATTATCGAGGCAATAGGGTAATAATGGTTTAAAATTCTACAGTTAAAGAGGAGTAAAAGGTTAGCTTGGTATGGATGTCTAATGCGGAGGGATGAAATTCATCATCATCATCATATCAGCCGATGGACGTCCACTGCAGGATATAGGTCTTTTGTACGGACTTCCAAACATCACGATACTAAGCCATCTGCATCCAGCGAATCCCTACGACTCGCTTGATGTCGTCGTTCAGTGACTTTGGTTCTTCTGCGGATCTCCTCATTTCTGATCGATCACGCAGAGATACTCCTAACATAGCTTGTTCCATCGCCCGTGTGAAAGATGACAATTGTGTGTAAAAGGAGTGGGTGACAACTGACAAGTAGACGAATAATAAAGTAAAGGAGATGATAAATACAGCACAGCATGCAGCGAATATCAAAGTAAATAATTATTATTCATTGTTCTTAGTACTCTATAAAACTATTACGATCAGATATAACTATTACACAACGTTCACGTAAAAGGCATAAAACTGCATGTCTAAGTAACATTTTAGAATGAAACAGTAAAACGTGTAACGGATTTCCATTCGTACGACATACCCCAGCACGTATCCACTCGCAGTATGGCAGGACATAATCGTTACCTTGCTTTTACAGCGCTATTAACATTATACGACTCGACTGACCGAAGCACTATGGGATAAAATTACCCGCGCGGTTTAATTTTTGAATTACTAACTGCTGGATTTTGAGCTAAAAATAGTTTCAATTGAAAAAAAATTCAATGCCGACATTTAAATTTACGAACTTAGTTTATAATTTGTACTTTAAGTTAAATAGCTTGTAACAGTTTTTGTATTTTTAAGAACCCGTGCAAATGTACACTTTTTATTTAAACTTGAAATCAAACGAAATATAATAATTTAGACAAACATAATATTATAATAACATAAACAAATGACAATCAATAATTTAAACTAAGAAATATCCAATCGTTTTTAAAACTCTTATTTATCAACAATCTAATCTAAAAATATCTTCGAAATCGAAATTTAAACGTTTTCAGTTTCGTATTAAAAATATATCATCGAATTTCACTCGTTAGTTCGTTATCAACAAATATTAGGCTCACTGCTGAACTCGAGTCTCCTCTCAGAATGAGAAGGGCACAATGCGGATTGGCAGACTTTGCACACGCCTCACGACGTTTTCCTTCACCGTATGATACACGTGATATTTAATTTCATAAAATGCAACTGTAAAGTTGGAGTTGCATGCCCCGGATCAGATTCGAACCCACACCCTCCAGACTCGGAGGCAGAGGACAAATCCACTGGGCTATCACGGCACTATTCTTACGACACGGATTACTTTGAATTATTCGGATTTACTTCTCCATTATCTTACAAACTGGAGATTATTACTTTTCCTACATAGTACTCCTAATTACTTTCATATCCAAATTCGAAAAAGGTTTTATATATTTTCTAAGTTAGAGCCTTTAAAAGCATTCAGAACAAAATAGCGAGAGGAAAAAACTACAAAATTAGACATGCCATTAACAAAATAATAATGACAAAAAGTTTAAACAAGGTCACTCGCAGGACCACTATTATTGTAGGCAATATAGTTTTTACACCCATTAGCTCACTTTGTGTGTTTTTGCGCCGTTCGGAATGAAAATATCCCGACATCTGGATACAAAACAAGGAGGCTGACCGCTTCGCCCATTTATCTTTCTTTACCCTAATTATGTGATGAAAATTTATCGTAGTCACTGCGACCTAAAAGTCAAAAGAGGACAAAATGTTCGAAGCTATTTATGAGGGGCAAAGTAGTTTAAACTATAGCCTTAACTGCAGGGTTTACTCACCTTTAGCTAAATTAAAACTTAAATAAAACAAAAGCAGATAACTCAAGATAAAATTAGAAAACTCGTAATTTGAAATGGCTATTTTTGACAGGAAATTAAATCCTTCAAAAAGTGCGTACAAATAAGTTATTTAATAAAGATACTTTATGCAAAAATTTGCCTATTCAAATATCGAATTTAAGTGTAAATATCTTAGGTCATCTTTCCATCAACTTTTTATGTATGTAATTATTTGACTGTTTGAATGCAAGGAGTTACATTAAATACCAATCAGTTTTCTAGCAAAAAGGGAAGAATTTGAGTTTTTTTGTATTAGAATATTATATACTAGCAGAACCAATAAAAAGCTATATTATCAGGGAGTGATATAGGTTATCACCGTATTCCCACGGGAACGGGAACAACGCGGGTGAAACTGCGGGGCGTTGACTAGTGTACTAGAGACTATTTGATAACACGTCACGCTCTTAGCTGGCATCTTGTCAAGCGATGTGTAGCAATTCTCGTCCGAACGCCTGTTTGCAATTGTATATGTCGTGTCGTGTTCTACATACTATTTGTAGGATTTCCATGTCGGTGGAAGTTCCTGGGATAGTCCTGTGTTTATTTACAACTTTAACAGCCAGTTTCTTCATGTAAAGCTAAAGTAACAGTAAAAGTAGTAAGTAGTAAAGAAGACTTTATTTTTCAGTGAATAAGACCGTCACTTTTGATTTATGATGTTACTTTGACTGTTACTTGCCATGAAGAAACTGGCCCTAACAAGTAAATTACAAAAATGAAACACTACATTTAGGAATTAACTGTACTGTTTTATGACACGATACCTAAGGTAAGTTAATATAAATATAAATTTAAAATTTAACTTTTTTAAAAGTAAAATTTTGCTAATAAGACACAGTAATAGTAATAATAATAATTTTGTGTATATTAATTTTCCACAAGACGATAATCCGGTTAAAGCTGAAAAGTGAAAAGTATTAAAATACCTTGTTCACGAAATTACCACCATGTGGAATGTTGAGTCAACTATTATTGTTCCGATAGTCATTTCAGTCAATGATCTCATAGCAAAAAGCTTCAACCAACACCTTAAGAAGCTTTCGCTTAACTGCTGGATCAAAGTTGGATACAGAAGGCATATGTAATAATAATATTGTAACTTTTAATTTAAAATACATAAATAAATGTACACTAAAATATTTAAGACTACTGTATGTAAGTTTGCAATTCTGTATAATTTGTAATTGTTAAATTTTCTGAAGACTATTTAGATTAGTTCGTAAATAATTATTATTGGTTTTTGTATTTTTAATAATTTAATAAATAATTATCTATCTATATTGTATAATAATCATGCATAGCAACAATGATTTACCGTGTTAGATATCACTTGGATGCAACTGTTCGGTTTGGTTCCTTGTTTCTCATACGCACTGCAAAGATTTTAATGTCCTTCTCTTTTTCCTACCACCTACATTGATATAATTAAGGGCCAATTGAATAATTAATTGAAATGTAAGGGCCAATCTTCTGAGCAAGCACGTTCTACAGGTTACATAATTATTCCTGTAGGTCTAGGATATCTTCTTTATCGTCAGCGTCAGACTTGATTCCAGCCAATCACTACCTCACTTCGTTTTCAACATCGTCAAAGATATTTCATTCAGTCCCCTGAATAGTTCTGATTATCCTTTGATTATGTGTCACATGGTCACCCCAGCTGTACACAGACACTTGACATGACAAGACAGAATAATAATAATTAGGGCAATGTCTAACACTTCAGCTGTAAAGTGGTATTCTAGTTGTTTGATATTGTACTTAATAATATATATCAGTGGGTGTTCTCTTTATTTTAGTACTGTTCTGTGACTGTCAATTAAAAAGTAACATATAAAACTCTTTCACCGCTACTTTTTCGACGGTCTCAGTGGCGCAGTGGTATACGCGGTGGGTTTACAAGACGGAGGTCCTGGGTTCGATTCTCGGCTGGGCCGATTGAAATTTTCTTAAGGCTTCGGAAGTGGCCACCGCCCTACTGGCAAAGACGTACCGTCAAGCGATTTAGCGTTCCGGTACGATGTTTTGTAGAAACCAAAAGGGGTGTGAATTTTCATCCTCCTCCTAACAAGTTAGCTCGCGTCCATCCTAGATTGAATCATCAGGTAAGATAAAAAGGCTAACAAGGACTAACTTGTAAAGAATAAAAAAAAATGTTGAATAGAATCAGGCGTTATTTTGCGGAAATTCATCATGAATAGATTATAATTTATTTATTTTGCTATCATCCGCGAAAAGCCGACGAACCCATGCGACAACATCACCCAGGTCCGACAAATACTCACTACGTACGTTTCACCCCGAAATCGGAGCATCCTCAGGAGATGTTGACTCTACAACGTGCAATTGCGCGTTGTTGTTATCTAAAAAAAACGATGGAAAGTTATATTAACAACGAGTAACAGAAGGTATATTCTATCCCCGTAACCTCTGGGAAACAGGTACTACGCGGGTGAAACTGAAGGGACTAGTAAATACCTTTTTTATATATTTATAGATATTTGCTGCAAGACTTCACCTTTAGATAAATTCCAGCAATCTCTACCTATCTAGTCGTTGAAAGTATGTATGTACATTGCACCGCATATACCGTCATGCGATATAAATATTAATATTTACTACGTACTGAATGTTATCAGTATCTTTATAGAGAATCTCTCTATTGCTTCCGAAGCTTTCAATCTTCAAGTTTGTTCGTATGTGAAAATATCCTTCCTAAGAAGTTTTGGTTCACTTTAAAAAAATTGTCAAAGCCACACCTACTACATTGCGCTTATGGTAGTAAAGTTAGAATTCTATCACAAAATAGGGATGATGTCAGTTTTTTTAAATTATATATAAATTAATAGTATGCTAATAGTAAAGCAATTTTGTAAAAGTAACAGGGTATCTGCGATCATTACTTTCGGAACTACAGGGATTTATAGGGTTAGATTTCCGGCGCTGCCAAAGATCCCTGAACATGCAAAATGATACGAACTAATGACGTCGTAGGTACATACTAATTAGACTTGTGGGCGTTTAAACAAAATTACTAATATTTTTGCTATTTGTGCGTTTATGTTTATGCTCATAAGAAGGCTCAGAGTCACACAGCGGGCGATGGAACGAGCTATGTTAGGAGTATCTCTGCGTGATCGAATCAGAAATGAGGAGATCCGCAGAAGAACCAGAGTCACCGACATAGCTCAACGAGTTGCGAAGCTGAAGTGGCAATGGGCGGGGAACATAGTGCGAAGAGCCGATGGACGTTGGGGTCCCAAAGTGCTGGAATGGCGACCCCGCACTAGTAAGCGCAGTGTTGGCCGACCCCCCACCAGGTGGACTGACGACATCAAGCGAGTCGCAGGGATTCGCTGGATGCAGGTGGCTCAGTATCGTGATGTTTTGAAGTCCCTACAAAAGGCCTATGTCCTGCAGTGGACGTCCATTGGCTGATATGATGATGATGATGATGACCTTATTTACCCGAACGTATCATAAAAATCAATATATTCAGACCTAGTCATCATCCCCATTGTGATAGGTCTGGTCTGAAAGGAAGCACGGGGGCTTAACACTACCAAATAACTGTCTAAACTGCCACTGAAAAAAAAAGCTTACCTGAAGAATGACGTCATCATTACCACTTCTGTATTCAATGTAAGAGTCAGTAAAGTATGACCTTCTCTTTCACTCGTTTTTATCAAATCCAATAAAAATCCCAGGCGCCTTAACTTTTTTCCGACACTTTCAACAATTACCCTTATATTTCAACGAATTTAAACAAACCCATAACAAATTAATACAACATACCCATAACACACCTCAACCTTCCTCATGAATCACTGTTCAGTAGTTCCCAAATTTATCGTTAACAGACAGACATACTTTGTGTTATTATGAATATGAGTATATACAGATTTATACATGCAAGCTCATAAACACCTGAACACACCTCTGCTCCAGTTAAAGAAACACCTATTCGTGTTAAGGAGGCTTTACTCCAATTCGCCGTTTGTAAAACCCACCGGCGCAAATAACATTAGCATAGTTATAGAAAGCCGGGACGGGACCAGTATAAGGGTCCGTCGGGACCAAAATGCTCTTAAGTTTGCTTTTGCTGTTCCCAATTATGACTATCGATGATTTTGTAGCTCCCAATCACGGATCTTGATACAATTTTATTGGTTAACTAGCTGACGCCGCGCGGTTTCACCCGCGTGATTCCCGTTTCCGTAGGAAAATGGGGATAATATTATAGCCTTCCTCGATAAATAGGTTATCTAACACGGAAATAATTTTTCAAATCGGACCAGTAATTCCTGAGATAAGCGCGTTCAAACAAACAAACTTTTCAGCTTTATAATATTAGTATAGATTTAGACTTAACATCGAGGTCTTATTAGACCAGTGTCCTAATTCACTATTTTGGTCTTTATTATCAACTTATTGAAGTGGACAACAAAGTGCCTATTAAATGATATACACTGTAAGTACTGGATGACATTTGTAATTTGTATCATAGTATGTGGATGACACTTTGTCAATTAATTTGTTTTTTATTTTGATGGGTTGATAATAAAAACCAAAATAGGAAATAGGCCAGCAGGAGTATCTCAATCATAAACGCAAAGTCTCAATTATAAACGCTAAAGTTTGTATGAATATTTTCTTTAACTATTATTATTACTTTTTTACGCTACTACTGAATGTATTTGGTTGAAATTTAGAATGGAGATAGATTATAATATTATCTTATTTATACTCGCGGACGCCCGCGACTTCGCCCACGTGAAACTCGATGTAAACTTTCAACTACCCCTACCCTACCCTACCCCTACCTTACCTCTACCCTTTTATAATTATAGGTCCTATTTGGCGAAGTGGCGCAGTGGTGTGCGCGGTGGATTTACAAGACGGAGGTCCTGGATTAGATCAACGATTGAGGTTTTCTTAATTGATCCAGATCTGGCTGGTGGTGGTTCGGCCGTGGCTAGTTACTACCCTGCCGGCAAATACGTTCAACAAGCGATTTAGCTATCCGGTACGATGTGTAGATTTTCATCCTATTACTAACAAGTTAGCCCGCTTCCGTCTTAGATTGGATCAACGCTCACCATCAGGTGAGATGGTTTTTTTTTTCAAGGTTATGCCAAACATGACAAAGTGGTTTTTGATGCTTCAACTACTTAAGTTTTGGTTTTCAATTGTTCAGGTGGTTGAAACATCAGACATTGTGGTGAATGGCACTATTATTTTTTAAATAAATGTTTTGTCTTTCTTTGTTTCTTTTTTAGCATTGTTGAATCCATTTGTAATACACCGGAATGATTCATGTAAGAAATACAATTTAACTTAACGCAAAATACAAAGCATTCCATTCAGAAGCGTTTCCTGAATTAAAGCAAGAAATTGAATATCACGCCGCCCAATCCTTTATTTCATCACTCGTAATGCGACGGGGAAGGTTATTAATCAAAAATATTCCCACCCCACCATTGATATAGATACGCGAGGATACTCAATACACATTGACGTATTATCATCATATCAGCCGATGGACATCCACTGCAAAATATAGGCCTTTTGTAGGGACTTCCAAACATCACGATACTGAGCCACCTGCATCCAGCGAATCCCTATGACTCGCTTGTTGTCATCAGTCCACCTGGTGGAAGGTCGACCAACACTGCGCTTACTAGTGCGGGCCGCCATTCCACTTTGGAACTCCAACGTCCATCGGCTCTCCGAACTATGTGCCCCGCCCATTGCCAGTTCAGCTTTGCAACTCGTTGAGCTATGTCAGTGACTTTAGTTCTTCTACGGATCTCCTCATTTCTGATTCGATCACGTAGAGATACTCCTAACATAGCTCGTTCCATCGCTCGCTGTGTGATTCTAAGCCTTCTTATGAGGCCCATAGTTATTAACGTATCCTTACCTTACCTTACCTTATCAGCCGATAGACGTCCACTGCTGGACATAGGCCTCTTGCATGGACCTCCAAGCACAACGATCTCGAGCCGCCAGCATCCAGCGGCTCCCTGCAACCCGCTTGATATCCTCGGTCCACCTAGTGGGGGGTCGCCCAACACTGCGCTTTCCGGTGCGGGGTCGCCATTCCAGCACCTTGGGGCCCCAACGTCCATCGGCTCTTCGAACTATGTGGCCTGCCCATCAAAAATATTAACGTATGGCGTCAAAGATATTAACGTATGTTCTACGATAATATCTTTGACGGTATCAAGTTGAGTAGCTATCTTGCTAAGTATCTAGCGACCGTGGAAAAGTACTGTCCCATAAAGCTCTATAAATAAAAAAAATATTCATCTCCTTAAAGATCCAAGTTATTGGACCAAAAGACATTCACTTCTAACAAAGTGCACGTGAAAGCGGTCTAGCAAGCTTCGAGATTTTATAAATGCTAAAAGTGTTAGCCTAATTCAGTAATCAACTAGATAGAGTTTGAACTAGAAGTTGCAAGTTTGCAAGGTCTAAATTCTCAACCGTTTAAGTACAATATTAATATTTTCTTTAGGACATTGAAAGAAATTATGTAATCAGTCTCCATACACTCAGCTTCGTGGTTTTTTCCTATCTTCGGATTCGGTCAAACGTATAAATTTTTATAAAGATCACTCTAATGAAGTCGCAACTGATATCGCCATTCATAGAAGTATTAAAATTAATCTAAGATTTTTGTAATAATAATAACAATAATAATAATAATTTATTTATTCATCAGAAAGCAGGTTTACAAAGATTACTTAAATATAATAAGACCCTGATACTTTCTACCATAATAATTTGGTGTATGAAAAATTTAAATAGACTATGTATAATCCTAATTAAATTAAAGCAAACAAATAAAAAAGAAAACATATGTAATAGCTTATACAATTTAACATTTTAAGATTCAATGATTATGACAAATGTAACTCAAAACTACTGTGACAGATAAAATAAAATAATAGTCGTAATATATACTGTCAAAATTATTAAACCTTGTTAAATTTAGTGCAAAGTCAAGTAATTATTACCAGTTAAATGTTAAAATGTCAATTAAAATTATGTCAAACACACATGTCACTTAAAATTATGTCAAAATATTTAACATACGTCAAAAAAAAAAAAAGAATATCATTAAAATTTGTAATTTAAATACTCATTTAAGTTATAGAAACATTTATCCATAAGCATTTTAGAAACCTTACTCTTGAAACTATTTACATTGTCAATCTTATAGATATCTGGTAGTGTGTTATATATTGAAATTGCACTACAATGTACACTCTTAGCGAACATGTCAAGCCTTTTTGGCTTGTACTTAGTAAGGCTAACGTTATTTTATTTAATTTGTACATCACATATTTTTTCCCTGTGACACATCACACATAAAGTAAACATGTAAGCATAGTTGAAAAAACCTAAAGTGATGCAAGAATCCAGTACAGTACATTTTAATCACGATCATATTGAAGAATATCTACATAATGACCAGAAACTGCATATCTTGTATTAAGTATAATATCAACGACCTACCTTGAAATATTTTCCCCATTTCCCTCCCCTTTTGGGACCCCCATTTTGATTTCTTAAGTAAATATTTCACCTTCAGCGTAAATATCCATTTTGGGTTTTAATAACTTCAGGTTGACTGATTAGATGTTTGTGCAATACGGTTTTATATTATCGAAACAAATAGCCTGAAGCGATCCAGGAATAAATATTATTTTAACAGAGAATTTTCTCTGTTAATATAATAAGTATACGTATCGATAAACAAAATTGTTTCAATGTCTTGGTGTTTTAAGCTCTTGATGCAAATAGAGGTTGTTAAAAACCTATTTAGTTAAACGTATTTACCGTATCTTTCTGTGGCATCTTCTTTCAAAGAATTAATATTTAGTCAGTTAGATATTATTTTTTTTTTTAAATAGTTTTAACGTATTTTTTTTTACAATTGATCTGAGTTATGGCCTAAAAATATTATTTAATAATAGAATTAATTATTGTACTAAAACATTTTTTTTTTGTGCTTTTTGTTTATTTTTATTAATTTACCCTATTGCAAAACAGTAAACTTGTTTAGCTGTGCTTAGTATTATGGCGTTCAACATACACTTATTAAAATAGGTTTTATTTTTTTGAAACAAATTTTAGGTTTTTTAGGAAGTTAAATAATTTAGAAGACATTACAGATAAAACATAATGTCCGTCCGTTCGACCATGAAGGCGATTTACAATTTAAGGTAGTAGGCAATAGTAACAGCCTTAAACAGTATTATAGAAACTAAAAAGTAAGTATTACCTACAGACCGCGTTAATTTCAAAGTCAGAAGAAACAAAATGTAATGAGGTAAAGTTTATTTAACTCTAAAAACAGGATTAAAACAAGAGAAACGTTATTTAAACAAACACTTAAATGAGGTCTTGAATATAAAGTAGCTGACCTGCTGAGATGTGAACACCTGTTGTTCAACTCTCCAGAGGTTTGCAAACTTGTTTTTATGCCAACTACCTACAGTTATTATAATATAATAATACCTAGGATACCGAGCAGCGCTTAGTGTTTTTTTTTTATATATAATAATTTATTTATTTTGCTATTATCCGCGAAAAGCCGACGAACCCATGCGACAACGTCACCCAAGTCCACATACTTTGCAATTGCATGTTGTAGAGTCAACTTGACTGTCAACATTACCTGAGGATGCTCCAGTTTCGGGGTGAAACGTACGTAGAGAGCATTTCGTCGGACCTGGGTGACGTCGTCGCATGGGTTCGTCGGCTTTTCGCGGATGATAGCAAAATAAATAAATTATTAGTTATACATGATGAATTTCCGCAAAATAACGCCGGCTTCTATCCAATGTTTTTCTTTTTTTTTTTAATTTTTATACTCAACTTTTTTAGGCAATAGCTGGTCGCACCAAAACGAATCATCCATCAAATCTCCTCGTCCCGAAAAAACCTTCCTTTCGGCACTGTCTATCTTATCTCTGATAAAACGGCGTTTTGACATTTTAGTTCTTTGAAAGCAGCTGTTATCATATATTGAAGAAACTCCATGAGTTTTCAACCGTGAGCCAGTTGCGGCGATAATCAAAAATTATTGTAATCTTATACTTTTTGACGGCCTCCGTGGCGCAGAGGTAAGCGCGATAGATTTACAAAACGGAGGTCCTGGGTTCGATCCCCGGCTGGGTTGATTGAGATTTTCGTAATTGGACCAGGTCAGGCTGGTGGGAGGCTTCGGCCGTGGCTAGTTACCACCCTACCGACAAAGACGTACCGCTAAGCGATTTAGCGTTCCGGTACGATGTCGTGTAGAAACCGAAAAGGGG
This sequence comes from Bicyclus anynana, assembly GCF_947172395.1. NCBI lineage: Eukaryota > Metazoa > Arthropoda > Insecta > Lepidoptera > Nymphalidae > Bicyclus > Bicyclus anynana. Next base: position 2,406,652 of record NC_069103.1, on the reverse strand, counting down.
TGGTGGCTCCTCCTAACAGGTTAGCCCGCTTCCATCTTAGACTGCATCATCATTTACCATCAGGTGAGATTGTAGTCAAGGGCTAACTTGTAACGAATAAAAAAAAACGGCGTTTTGACATTTTAGTTCTTTGGACGCAGCTGTCATCGTATATTGAAGAAACTCCACGTTTTCTTAACCCCAAGCCAGGTGCGGCGATAATCAAAAATTATTATAATCGTATACTTATTGTCGGAAAATCTATGTGCAAATATCAATCAATATGATAAACTGAAGCCTGAAATCAACATAGAAAAGAACGACAGGAGATACGTGTCTCCGGAAAGCAGGACAAGATCAACAGACAAATACGAGATCAGTGTCGGTTCCTTCTGTATTTCCTCTAGAATTTTCTAGAACACGACATTTCATACAGTCAACAATTAAGCCCCGCAACCAACATCCTTGAAGACACTACAGTAGGTATATGTAAGTGCCTATAACGGTTTCGTTAAATATTAAATTTTGTCACAATTGTATTTTATATTATTAACTAGCGGACGCCCGCGATTTCGTCCGCGTGGAATTTAGTTTTTCACAATAAATGAACCATGATTTTTCCGGGATGAAAAGTAGCTTATGTGTTAATACAGAGTAAAATCTATTTCCATTCCAAATTTTAACCAAATCGCAATAACAAACATACTAACACACACATAATCTTTCGGCTATATAATAGTACTAGCAGACGCCCGCGACTTCATCCGCGTGGAATTTAGTTTTTCACAAATCCCGCGGGAACCGTGGGTTTTTCCGGAATGAAAAGTGCCTATGTGTTAATCCAGAGTAAAATCTATTTCCATTCCAAATTTCCAAATCGCTACAGTAACCGCAGCGTAAAGGAGGACCATACATACTTACTCACACACACACACACAATCTTTCGGCTTTATAACATTATTAGTGTGTATCAATTATCATCAAAAGAAATAGTCCAGTCGTTTTAGGTTTAGTCGGTTTAGGTTATTGTATAAACCTTTATTACGGTGTCATTATAAAGATGTGAAACATCGACATCGATATCGTTCCGGCTATAAAAGTTATCAATGTCAAAAGGTCACGAAAATCAGTTTTTTGCAAATATTTCGCGACCTATTGCTCTGAGGTCAATAGAGGTCATTATAAAAATCGTTCCTCATAAAATCGTCTACAAAAAATGTCTCTGTAGTTTTTCTGTTAAATTAACGGTTTTCGTATTAAAGCGCTGGGACAAAAATCGCATGAAAGAATTAATAATTTCATAAATATATAACACATTATCACGACACGATAGCTTATCAAATGTGGACGCACCCTTATTCCTTAAACAGTCACATCCAAACGACGTAAGACACTCGTAATATTAAGCTTTGCTTAAATCTAACTCGTCCTTTATAATTGTTTCGGTTCAACAAAGGCGCTTCAATTATGCAGTACAACATTGGAACAAAGCACATACAGTGTAAAACATAGGTTAACAATCTATACAATTGTGTAACTTGTTAACGCATAGTTAAGCGTTGAAGCCCTTATAGAAGTTACAAACTTAGAATATTAGTACTTCTACTTACCTAATACTAAACTCTGAAGTTAATATACTCGAAGTTCTAGTCTAAGGCATTGATATTATTATCTAACGGCAATCAATGAAGTAATATTAATAACATACGCGTGTGATTTAAAAAATAAGGGTTGTTATAAAATATACATTTTGTCATAAAATGACCCTAAAATTCGTTTTCATTGTTTGTTGATATGATTTAATAGATGCTTATATTATAATTTTATGCACACATTTTAGGTACATTGTTTTCAGAAACATCTATATTGGTTGGATTCCAAACATTTTTGTTATGGATTACCATAATTTATTTTGTTATGCCTATATATTTTTTGTATCGGTATTTTCGTCATCCTGTTGGAAATATCAACTTGATAAACGGCTTCACAGATTTATTTATAATAGGCATATACAATATAATAGCCGTAATAGGCCAGTGAATATGACCTATGCCTCCGATTCCGGAGGGTGTGGGTTCGAATCCAGTCCGGGGCATGCACCTCCAGCTTTTCAAATTTCGTGAGGAAACCTGCATACCAGAGAATTTTCTTAAGTCTCTGCGTGTGTAAAGTCTGCCAAACCGCATTGGGTAAGCGTGGTGGACTATTGGCCTAACCCCTCTCATTCTGAGAGGAGACTTTAGTTTCTAGTTCTAGTTTCTTGATTTGGAAAATAAAAACAAATTGCAATTGATTTATACTAACTGTATGATTGCTAAGCCGCGATGTTAAGCCACAAGTTCCGAACGTTGCACAAAGATGGCTCGTATTAGCCAAGACTCGCAATAGTTAAACGTCGGCGCGGTCTAATAAGTGATGAAACTGTTCCGCGCTTGTTGCAGATTCAACTCGCTCCTGTAATCGCTGTGCTGTGCTCCATGATGAATTGCATTGCTGGAGTTTGTTCATACTAATTCTACGATTAAAGTACTATAGGACTCAAAAGTGATTACAAATAGAAGAAAACTAATGTCGAACAAAGGTCAGGACAACTTAATTAACAAATCAAACTGTAACCAAAATAAGAGCCTAGAATGGCAGAGAATGACCTTGAGTGGAGTCACGCACTTGTGAACGTTGTGTGTAGGGTTAAAGGATCATTTGACTGATATCAAACACTCCCCTTTTCCACTCAAGTCACTCTCCCCGCCTATCCCAAGTAACCCATAAAGAATTACACAACAAGAGATGTGGACGGCTCGAACGCCACGAGCACACTGACAACACGAGATCGAACGACGTCATATCCGTCACAGACTACTATTTCCTACACTATTTATAAAAACATTTAAATTTAAAAGCGGCCAACTCGGCGATAACAAGAGTTACTATGCTATGCTCATTCTGATTACTTGCTAAATATAAGTGTCTTTTAAAAAAAAACCTGTCACTTATTAATTTTACTAGCGGTCAACTGCGACTCCGTTGGCGATAAATTCAATTTTTTTGCAAATCCTATGGTAGCCATGTTTTTTTTCGGGATAAAGTCCATGTTCTGCAGATCCAATTTATCTCTTAAACAAATTTAATCCAAATCCGTGACCTGTCGAAAGTGAATGAAGCGTTAGCGTTTGTAGAAAGAGAATCGACGTGCCACATGGTTAAGGCCCCTGGGACCGACGGCTTATCGTGCTCTTCGGGAAACGGAGGTGTAACACCAAAGAAGGAAAAAAGCAGTTAATTATTAAAGATCTTTGAAAGTTATATTGTATTAAAATTTTAAAATAGATGTCTTTAGCAAGCTTTTTATTAAAGAAAACGGGAACCGCTTACTTACCAGTATATTTCATTTTGCACAATTCATAAGAAGCACGTAAAAATATAAAGAATGTGCTGTGCACTCGAACAATTTTATAGCTTCAATTTTCTTTGCACCTTCTGTTACGTTCTGCCTTATTTCGTCTTTCTTGGAGACTATAGTTGTGTTGTGACTATACTTGAAATTCCCTGCTTCATTGGACTTGCGGTAAGCTGATTCATCTACGGTCAATAAGGTCCAGGGTTTGAAAACCAACAAAAAAATACGTTATTGGATTTTTTTTTTAATCTTAATAGATTTAGCTGAAAATTGGTATTTCAATATATTATAGCATGAATTAACATATAGGCTACTTTTTATCCCGGGAAAATCCATGGTTTCCGAGGGATTTGTGAAAAACTAAATTCCATGCGGACGAAATCGCGCGCTACCGCTACTATTAATATCTATACTAAATAATAACAAAGGTAGACTTTTGTTATTATTCTGTAAGTTAGTTTGTAAGTATTTTATTTTTCTCAAGTATTTTATAAAATTTCAAAACTTTGTAAAACTCAGGGACATCACAAAACGTAATCAAAATTAAGTGTAGTATACACAAAATTCATCAGGCTAGTATAGCTGTGGCGTGCCCTATCGCTCCATCTGGTGGAGGAGCGGTTAACTTAGGACAAGCAACAAGCTTAACTGAATAACATTACACTATATAAATGGTTTTACCCAAAGATTTTATAATAGAGATATGTCACTAGCGCGTCAAAACGCGAGGCGAACAAAAGCGGCAAGGCGGAATTATATTTGTCTGACGTGTCGTGTCGTGACGCATCAGAACAGAATCGCATTTTGTATGCGACAAATCAGAAGCAATCACGACATGTCACAACACATAAGAGCGCGGGCACACAGTGCGTTGCGGCGGCGGTGCAACGCCGAAGCGGTGTTGCTGCGTCGTCTTACATAGAAATATCTGTGGCGTCGTACCGGACTTGCAACTTTGATATGGTGAAATCTTTGCATTTCGACGTCGCGGTCGCAAAGCGTCGTGTGCTCCCGCTCTAAGTGTAAACGTTGCCATACAAAATGTATGATACCGATTCTGTTTTGTTGCGTTTGGACACGACACGTCAGACAAATATAATTCCGCCGTAATCGACCGCATTTCATTGAGTCGCATAGTATATGACGAAAGTTATTAAAACAAATAATACCTAAACATACATTGTATTACTTTAAAAACTGTATAACATAAATATATAATAAAATTAAACACTAAATTGAACATGTGTGTGCTCAGTGAAGTAGCTAAATTTGGTTCACTTTTTGCGGTGAGCTAAATTTGATTTATTTTTACGGTGATTTTGAAGGCACGTAGCATGTCTATAGTGTAAAATCTCGTTGGTTTTACCTCGCCGGTTCAGTGGCACAACTCACTTTATTCATAGTCATAGATAATGGAACAATGTGTTTTTCTGTCCGTAAAAGTTTTTGTGACAGTTGTTAGTTTTACATACTTGTGCCTCGGAGAGTACTTTACATCTTTGGTCTAAGTTACATGAAAACCCTAAGCCCGCTATCCGACATTAGTAGTATGATGGGTCTCAGCTCCATAACCTATCTCTTCTGGCTTGATTATTAGAATAGACTGAATATGAGAATGTTGAGAGCTGTGATAGCCCAGTGGATATGATCTCTGCCTCCGACTCCGAAGGGTAGAAGTTCGAATCCAGCCCGGGGCATGCATCTCCAACTTTTCAGTTGTGTGCATTTTAAGAAATTAAATATCACGTGTCTCATCGTAGTGGACTATTTAGCCTTAACCCCTTTCATTATGAGAGGAGACTCGAACTCAGCAGTGAGTCGAAAATGGGTTGATGATGATGATAAGAATGGTATCTAATTGATACCATTTTACTACTACTACTATATTTTTCGAATGTACAATAATATGTGTGCCATTTCTTTGCTCAGCTAATTGGCTCATAATTTTCTAATAGAATAAGCCGATGACAGGAAAAAAGTATGAAGAGAGTCAACTCTCCTACTACTAACAGAGTAATTATACAATAGAGTGCAGATACATATCGGCGAACCAGGAATACATATTTATCTAGATATCGCAAGACACCCATTTGATTAGTGCATGGTATGAACGCATCGCATGAAACGGATTTTGAATTTTACGGTATATTCGTGTCATGTACGATGCAGATCAGTGTGCACTTGTATGATTTTTTTTACAAAAAACACTACGATCCGTTCGATGGAATGCGTTCGATACGTACGATGCACATAATATGTGGACGCCTATTAGCGTCTCTCATTTGGAGTGGTGTGGTTCTCAACAAATGGGTCCTGGGTTCGACTCCCAGATCGGGTCAGAATTTTATATATGCAAAATTAGTTACGGTTTAGTCTGGTGGTTCACCAGCTTAGTTCCATCCTAAAAGCAAAGACATAAAGCTTGGCGATTTAGCATTCCGGTACGATTTCAGTGTCGTAGTGTTATGCGCGGTAGATTTACAAAACGAAGGTCCTGGGTTCGATCTCCGGCTGGACCGAATGAGGTTTTCTTGATTTGGCCAGGTCTGACTAGCATCGGCCGTGGCTAGTTACCTCCCTACCGACAAAGACGTACCGCCAAGCGATTTTACGTACCAGTACGATGTCCTTTAGAAACTGAAAGGACGTGTGGATTTTCATCCTCCTCCTAACAAGTTAGTCCACTTCCATCTTAGATTGCATAATCACTTACCATCAGGTGAGATTGTAGTCAAGGGCTAACTTGTATAGAATAAAAAAAAACAATGCAGCGTAGAAGCCGTCACAGTTATAAGTGGAATAAACTAGCACCTCCTCCAAGTAAGCTTGCCCTATCTTAGACCCCATCGTTACTTAACATCAGAAGGGATCGCAGTTAAGTGCTAACTTGTCATTGATCAAAAAAATAATAACTCTCTTGAAGTTTTAAATATCACTGTTCTTTCAAAATATAAAATAAAAAGCGGCGTCTACATAAATATGAGTCTTTGGGTCGTACGCTGCTCACAGCGGGGTTAGCTGTTAACTATTTTTCACTTCAAAACGTTTTTAAACGATTAATTACTATGCTAAAGGCGTTTAGAAACCGTTTACATTTCCTGTTGGTTATACAACGTCGTTGACAACTTAAAAAGTGTACACTCATTTTTAATTTTCAACAAATTGGTTACATTTTTAATTTCTTTTCCGACCTCAAAAGGCTCTGTTTTCAAACCTGTATATTTGAAAAACTGCCTTTTTGCCTGAGAAATTTCCTTAAGTATATAGTATAAGTGTCGGGCTTTCTGTTAATGTGACTTCCAAAAAACCTGACAATATACGTGTACTCTAAATTAACAGGCTTGTAATGGCTTTTGTTTCTTACTAGAAATTCTCATATTCCTAGCCCAGAGTTGGGAAGTAGTTAGTTTTATTTCCCTCCCACCCACCAAGAGCCTGAAGGGAGGATGAAGGATCGAATCCGGCCCGGGGTAAGTACCTTCAACATTTCAGTCATGTGCATTTCAAGAAATTAAATATCACGTGCCTCAAACGGTGAAGAAAAACCATCGAGAGAAAACCTACATACCTAAAAATTTTCTTAATTCTCTACTTAGTGAATTCTGCCAATCCGCATTAGACCAGCGTGGTGAACTGAGACCTAATCTCTCCCACTCAGAGAGGAGACTTGTGCTCAACAGTGAGCCGAATATGGGTTCTTAATGATGATGACCCACCACGCTGCTCCATTATGGGTTGGCGGGCTTAGGGTGATAATGTTTAAATCTTATACCGACGGCCTCCGTGGCGCAGTGGTATGCGCGGTGGATTTACAAGACGGAGGTCCTGGGTTCGATTCCCAGCTGGGCCGATTAAGGTTTTCTTAATTGGTCCAGGTCTGGCTGCTGGGAGAATTTGGCCGTGGCTAGTTACCACCCTACCGACAAAGACGTACCGCTAAGCGATTTAGCGTTCCGGTACGATGTCGTATAGAAACCAAACGGGGTGTGGACTTTCATCCTCCCCGATCAAGTTAGCCCGCTTCCGTCTTAGATTGCATCGTCACTTACCATCAAGTGAGATTGTAATCAAGGGCTAACTTGTAAAGAATAAAATATATATATATATATATATATATATATATATATATATATATATATATATAACGATCACTGTTAGATGTTAATTATGATGATGACCTGCCTTCCGAACCGGTGGTAGATTTTTTACAAATAGTCAACTAACATTTCAAAAGTGCTTGTATACTAAGCCTGCTTGAAATAAATGATTTTTTGGGTGACCGAGTGATTAAGTGCCCCCGCCAAGGCGCCGGGTTGTATTATCACCAACTGTCCACTGGGCCATTACTGGGCTATGACGCATGCTAGATGTAAGCTCCAAAATATCTCTCCTTTTAGGAGCGAAGCGAAGTGGTCATTCAAATAGGTTTATATTGATCATCATCATTATCCACCCATGTTCAACTCACTGCTGAGCTCGAGTCTCTTCTCAGAATGAGAGGGGTTAGGCCAACAGTCCACCACGCTAGCCCAATGCGTATCGGCAGGTTTATGTTGATAAAACACAAAAATTAAACGACGCTCGTGAATTTGTCCGCGTAAAATATTCCTTAAATCTTTTTTTTTTTATTATTATTCTTTACAAGTTAGCCCTTGACTACAATCTCACCTGATGGTAAGTGATGATGCAGTCTAAGATGGAAGCGGGCTAACTTGTTAGGAGGAGGATGAAAAATCCACACCCCTTTCGGTTTCTACACGGCATCGTACCGGAACGCTAAATCGCTTGGCGGTACGTCTTTGCCGGTAGGGTGGTAACTAGGCACGGCCGAAGCCTCCCACCAGCCAGACCTGGACAAATTAATGGAATGGAAAATCTCAAATCTCAAATCTCAAATCTAATCATAACGAAAGAAAACTTCCAAACTTATAATTATGTTAGTCTAAGATTAATCAGGTTGTGCAAATATTGTAGTCTAGGAAAATTCTTTATTATTTGACGTTTAAATTCTAAATAATTCTTTTGACGTTGGTCAAAAACATTGAAAGCTTTATAAAAGCTCTGTTTGTGGAGAACTTTTAAACTGTTTTGTTCTCAAAGTCTTTTAAAAGCATTAATTATTATGCAAACATGGCGTTTGAAAGGAGTTTTCATTTCCTGCTAGCGACACTACACGCATGAAGGCTTACCAAATATCAACACACACATATACACATCAAATAGGTATAAAGCTCAGACATAAATTAGTCGCGTTCTGTGTTTCAAGTTCTGCGTTCTGTGTTCTCTATAATGTATGTGACTTTATTGATCATAATTGTCATCAAAAACAACCTAAATTTGGCGCATTGCTGAGTACGAGTCTCTTCTCAGAATGAGAAGACTAATACATCACCCACCACGCTGGCCCAATACGGATTGGCAGACTTCCCATATATAGAGATTTACCTAATAAAATTCTCAAGTAGGTATGCAGATTTCCTCACGATGTTTTTCCTTCACTGTTTGAGACATGACATATTTAATTGCTTGAAATTCACAAGTACAGTACCTAACTGAAGGAACTGTACTAACGTATAGTAGGAGGTTGAGAGGAAAATTTTTCAGCTTGAATAAAATGAGGAATATCTGGTTATCACAGGCCCTCCTGTCTCTAGTCCATAAAGTGTGTAAGATAAATTTGCGAAGTAGGAAACTTCGGTATGATGGAAATTTTCCTTCTGTTTTTTTAGGAAAATTATCTCGGTGTATAAAAAACAATTGAATAAATGTATTGGTTGAAAACTGAACGAAACATTAAAAGATACATCGCTCAGTATTGAGGAAAATAATTTCACAAAAGGAAATTACACGCAAAAAATCAGGTATACCATTATGTGTGTATAATAAACGAGTATTAAGAGTGAAACGAGGTCTTTTCATTGGAATAACATCGAAATAAATGATTTTCCTTTCACACAAAGCCCGCCTTCTTCAGTTATTCAGTATCTTATACCTATTCAGGGAAAGAAAAAAAGAAAAAAAAAAATGCTAAATGCCTCGACGTGCTTCTGTTAAGGATTTCCATTTCACATATTAAAATACTTTTCAATAAGAAATGTACTCGTTCGTGAAATATGAAATTTTTCCTTACAATCGAACCGGGATGAGTGGGAAAGCCGAGCGCTCCCGAGTGCGTCCGAAATCCTCACCTTTGAAAAACAACGCCGACTTCATCCATTGCCCAACCGAATCAGTGTTCGTTCAGATTCCGACGTGAACGCACGTTTTGTTGCGAAATTTTTCGTTCGGTTCGTAAAATCGAAATCGTCTGTAACAATTGAATGTGGTTTGATAAACTCATTACGCGCCAATGATCAAAGCAGAAATTTTGTTTCATGTAACACAATTTTTCACGTTTTCCCGATGAAATGTTCGCTTTAATTTTGTGATGGATCTTGGATATGGTATTTAGCGGTTTTTTTTTAATTTAATTGAAATGTTGAAACAAGCGGTATTGTTATATCAATCGAGATTTTTGTGTGATTTCGTTTCGATGTGATTATGTGGTATGTACGAGTAGCAATTATGTAAAGTGTGGAGTGTTTTTGTTTGTAGAATATTTATAATTTTATATTAATTATTATATGTTAAGCAGTTCGACTTACTGTTACTTATCCCAGTTTTTGAAACGTTTATGTAGATACTTAACAAGCGATAATTTTCTAAACTTAATTATTCGATGATTAACAATTCAACCACTGCTAAGTACCTACTCACTCGATTTAATACAAAATCGATTAAATTTATGTGTGATGTTACAAAATGTTTGAGTTTGCAGACATGAAGAGTTTACCCACACTAAAATAGCGATCCTATAAATAAAAGGTGTTCTTTTTGCATAATAATTAATGTGTAAATATAACAATTTAAATGTGTATCGTGTGTTGATCGTGATTTAGTTAACGTTTCTGAAACTAGATGTCTACAATTAAATTGTTTTTACCTGGCATCTCTACTTTAACGCTATGTTTAACTGTGTTTGTCAAAGGTCATATATGAAAAACTGAATTGTTTTTAACATGACCCTATTAGGTACTAAGACTTTGCTGTCCATCCTTCCGTCACCAAGATGTATCTCATCAACTGTGATAGTAGTTTTGTTGAGATTATCACAGATGATGTAGGTTTGTATATTGCCGCTATACAACACATACTAAAAAAAAAAACCCCGACTGCCTAACCTGCTCGCACCTAGTCATCCGCCTCGCGTATTTTGTTTAGCGATTAATAAAATAATAACCTTCTTTCTAATTGTAGGTTTTTTAATATGGCCATGATATACCATTTTGAAATCCTCTTGATGAGCTTTTGACTTTGATACCCATATTGCAATATTCGGAAAAACAAATTTTTTTTCGAGTCTATAACGTCTGTCACAGTCGTCGTGTTGGTTTTTTTTAACTTCATTTATCGAAGAACACTTGGGTTATTAAGACAAATCTAACGATATCTTAATTACGTAAATACGTTTGGAAGATATGCGGTAATAAAGAATATTACATACATACATGGTTTTTACACTTTCTGAACACACAACTCGATATTGTAAACAATATTTAGGTATTATTCCTTGAAACTACTTTCGTTGTTTACATTACGACTAAATGAAATTAAGACAATTAGGCTCTTTTGTCCGCCTCAGTTTCCAGGCAGTAGTGACATATCTAATAGTGTAAAATCTTTGACCAAAACGCTGAAATGCTGTAAGTACGTCTTTGCTGATAGGGTAGGTCATGGCCTATAACCAGAATAAAAACTGGATTGGACTGGACTGAAAGCGACTGAAAAATAAATCTATTCATAAACAATACACAAACACCATTACATGTATGTGTTGAGGTAGAAGGTAAAAAATATTTAAATGTTTTTTTTACCCGACTGCGTCATAAGGAGGGTAATGTTTTTCATAATTTAGATGTTGTTTTTTTACCCGACTGCGTCATAAGGAGGGTAATGTAATGTGTGTATGTATTGAGAGAACTCAATGACTCCTCATAAATCAAAATCCATCCAGCCGTTTGGATTGTAGGGCGTTCCAAAGAAATAAACATACATACACAAATACCCAAATACACACATACATACGCTCCTTCATATTCATAACATTACCCTCCTTCTGACGCAGTCGGGTAAAAACCCCACTGCGTACATGGCAACAAAGAATTTATTAAGAACTTTATATAGATACTAGCTGACGCCGCGCGGTTTTACCCGCGTGGTTTCGGTAGAAATTCGTGGATAAAATATAGCCTATAACCTTCTTCGATAAATGGGCTATCTAACACTGAAAAAAATTTTGAAATCGGACCAGTAGTTCCAGAGGTTAGCGCGTTCAAACAAACAAACAAACTCTTCAGCTTTATAATATTAGAATATAGATATAAACTTGTTTTTCTCTTTTCAGTTCATTACGCATAAGCAGTCGGGATTTTTTGTTTTTATAATAATGTTTTATTCAATACCTACATTTTTATCTATCTTATATTTTAATAAATTACTTATTTTTATTTTGTTTTTGTTTTCTTTTTTTCTTTCCTTCCTTTTAAACGAAAACACGTTTTTAGAGTTAAAATTCGAGGCTTTTATATAGCCTAGTTACTTTAGTCTAAAGCCAAGTGCAGTTCACCGCAGCTCTGACCGCATCGCCTCGTATTAGTAAAATCCGTCTGCAACCATTTATTTTATGCATACTCTTATATTTAGGTTTAAACCCTGTATATTAATACTCGTATGTAGGTACTACAGGATTTACTTATTTGCCTCCCTTTTACGTGCGTTCCGAAAGTGAAAAGAAAAATTAGAAACTGCGTAGATCTGTTAGTCTTTTATAAAACTAGCCGACGCCCAACGGTTTTGCCCGCATAGTTCCCGTTCCTGTGAAAATATGGCGATAAAATATAGCCAATGATACTCACAAATAACGTGGCTTTCTAGTGGTAACATGTGGTAATATAATTTTCAAAATCGGTTAAGTAGATCCAGAGATTACACTTACAACACCACAAACTTTGCCTCTATAAAATTAGTAGAGATATGGATGACGAAAGTGGCCAGCAACGAAATTTTTTACTACAGACATGTTTTGTGTCTACCAAATCACCGCAAAAATGGATCCGAATCCGAGTATTATTTGTTTAAATAACTTTTGTTGTTTTCTATGCGACACGTTCCAAACACTGGCTGAGAATAAATAATATTTATATCTTCCGATATAATCCTAATATAAAAAAGGTCATTCATGACGAAATATCGAAACCGCTTGATGTACAAAGACGAAATAAGGCAGGGAGGTAGTTTATAGATAGTAGATATCCACTAAGAATGGATTTTGCGATAGGGCCGGAATAACGAGGTCTAAAGGCGGACGAAGTCGCGTGCGCTAGTAAAATTTAACCTATAAAAATATTTAGTACGAGAGTTCTCTAAAGTAATTAATAGATGGGACGTCACAACGCTTTCGCATATTACACAAATGAGATACATTCCCCAGACGTCATTAATGTAATTATTAGATGGGAAGTTGTAATAAATTCACAGAAATGGGATGCATTTTTTAATCTTACTCAAATTGAGGAGGGGCATTGAGCAAAAACTGGGTTATAAAAATTACATTGCATGTTCGTGACACATTCGGGCCGTGAATGCCTCCGCATCCAGGTTACGCGGTTGCTTTATTTTCTAAACATTTTATTTTTAAAATGTCTTACCTAGACCTAGAGTTTGTTGAATAATGTTAAAATAAAAAGGAACATTATAACTACTATAACTTTACATATCATAACGAAATATTACACTTAATAATAAAAATTAAGACAACACCGGCTAAGCACCGCCTTCATACTGATTAGCAGGTAGAACATATTATGATGTTATTTTTCGCTTTTTAGTTTAGTGGGTACGTTTTTAGGTTTTGAAGTCGGTTGTATTTTTTTTTATTAAAATTTTTATTATTTTTCGATTTTTAGTGTAAAATTTCATCTCAAACGAATACATCAGACCCTTAATGACAGTCACAACCCATCTTGGTACAAAATCCTCAGCAATACAAATTAATCAAGCCCAAGCACAAGGTAGCTACCGTAAACCGTTAAGGGGTTCCCTTAATTGACCTTGGTCTTCATCATCAGACCTATAATAACAGACACAACTCATCTAGGTGGAAAGTTCTCAGCAATACGAACTAATCAAGGCCAAACACAAGGTATATTATGTCATTTCGTTGAAAAGACAATGTTAGATGATTGCAAAACCAAAAATACGATGAAAAACGATGAAGTGATTGTTTGAATGGTACACCGAGTTACATAATAACCCTGCAGGGCATCTTATCGTAACATTAAAGAGTCTTTCCACATAATATACCTACTTCATCATTATTAGGAACAGAAATATTGCCTCCGCTATACGTAAGGAAAATACGAAATTAATTTACATTTTTATGACTATGGAGTACGTAGCCTAATTTATAAAAGTGGAAGAAATTTCACAGTCGCTAAGTACCGTGGCGTGTTTCGTAAGAGTTCAGACTGGAGGTGATTTTTTTAGCTTCCTCGCATGTTTCAATAGCTGCGAGTACCTACATTTAGTTTTACCTATTATGTTTAGTTTTTTGATGACGTAAGTAACAACACTTTTTTTCTATTCTTGACAAGTTAGCCCTTGACTACAATCTCACCTGATGATCCAATCTAAGTTGAAAGCGGGCTAACTTGTTAGGAGTAGGATGAAATCCACACCCCTTTCGGTTTCTACACGACATCGTACCGGAACGCTAAATCGCTTGACGGTACGTCTTTATCGTGTAGAAACCGAAAGAGGTGTGGATTTTCATCTTACTCCCAACAAGTTAGTACGATTCCATCTTAGATTGCATCTACACTTACCATCAGGTGAGATTGTAGTCAAGGGCTCATTTGTAAAGAGTAAAAATAAAAAAAATCCCCAAATATTCTTACTTTCACGAAATATGAGCTCACTTAGGCCCATCCTTTACTAGCTACGAACATTTTTACCCCGTGAACTTTAACCCAAAAATACTGACCTATTACCTACAGTTTTACCAACATAAATTGAATTCGCTGGTCGGACGATCGATAGGCGCGGCTAAGGCTGGTCGCACATTATTTTGATTGCGTAAGAGTATAGATTATTTTTTGACTTAACAATATTTGACGGATTATTAGCCGTGATAGTCCTATGGATATGACCTCTGCCTCCAATTCCAGAGGGTGTAGTTTCCAATCCGGTCCGGGGCATGCACCTCCAAGTTTTCAGTTGTGTGGATTTTAGGAAGTTAAAAATGACACGTCTCTCAAACGGTGAAGGAAAACATCGTAAGGAAACCTGCAGATTTCTTAATTCTTTGCGTATGTGAAGTCTAAAAATCCGCATTGAGCCAGCGTGGTGGACTATTCGCCTAACCTACAATAACGACGATTTGACGGATTGAGCAACTGTGGCGTGCACTGTATAGATGCTAATATGCAATGCATACCCTAAGGACTCAAAAAAAACGTATGTTGGATGACAGAATAAATAGTTGGACAAGGATTTTTCCAATTTTTACTTATAATTTATACCCTATTTAATAACCTTATGCACGCCACTGTTAAGTAGATAACCCACGGCAGGGTCGGTAACATTAAATGAAATTAGTCTATACTAATATTATAAAGATGTAAAATTTGTGGTATTGTAGGGTTATCTCCTGATCTACTAAACGGATTTTGATAATTATTTTACCACTAAAAGCCATGTTATTTGTGAGTATCACAAGATATATTTTATTCCGGTATTCTTACGGGAACGGGAACTACGCCGGTGAATCCGAGGAGCGTGGGCTAGTACATCATACAAAGAATACTGAACAGCTCGAGTTGATGCAATACTAATTCCCTTTCCGAGTCGATATGTGTGCTGTCACCTTAACACTTTACAAGGTAACTAAGGAACATATCCTACAAAGTACTGCCATAGACCATCTGATACGTATGTGATATGCTTCATGTTATACCGGCAACCATGTCATTCAAACATGAATACAGGAATGTTTGTCGACAAATATAAGCCTAGTGGTAGTTCTTCCTCGGACGAGCCTTGTCACAAAAAGCTCTTCTACTGCCTATTATTTCTTAGTAAGCCTTAACTTATAACTAGTCCCAGTGACTCGGTTTTTCGGGAAAATCCTCTCGGTAAATATAGATAGATAGGTACAATACGATTGATTTACTTTCATTCAGTTTGTGGATTATTGACACTAGCAGTTACTGTGTGTTGTAGTAGTAAAAGCTACTGCGTCCGTAAGTAGTAAGTAAGTAAAATTAAATAAAATCTATACCTACTTATAATAAATCTGTAGGTAGAGAGGTCAATTCTGTTCATGAAATATATTTCCAAAATAACTATCAGGGGGTGGTTAGTGATCGATACTGATGTCAAAAATGCAATCAGTAAAATTTTTGTCTGTCTGTCTGTATGTTCGATATAGAAACAAAAACTACTCTACGGATTTTAACAAAACTTGGTACAATTATTTTTGATACTCCTGGGCAGTTTATAGTATACTTTTCATCACGCTACAATAAAAAGGAGCAGAGCAGTGAAGGGAAATGTTGGAAAACGCGAGAAGTTAGTCCATTTTAACAGCGATACTGCTGTAAGGCTGGATTAAAGAGGTCTAAGGGCGGACGAAGTCACGGGCGTCCGCTAGTAATAAATAAATTACTTCGTCAATCTGCTGTACGAAAATAGCAACAATAGTTTAATAGTTAAGTAGCAAGCGAGTCAACTATAAACTAAACTGCTTTAATATGCGACCAGCTTTACTTGAAATAGGTTGCGAGTCCCCACTACAAATAGTACTTTTATTTTCTTTCCGTGGACTCTGGGAGGAAAAGTTCTCAAATTAGGGGCCGGAAAGTTAGTTTTTTTTACCTTCAAGTTTTTATTGTTTGTAACCATATTTGTTTTTTTTCTGTTTTGTTGTCTTATTATCTCGTAAAGAGACTGTAACTTGCAACCTTGTGTAGAATTCGGTTATTTTTCGATAAGTTTTCCTTCGTTTTTCAATGAAACAAGTCTTATATTCATGCCCTTACTTGTAAATATGCAATTTTTTTTAATAGTTTTGGAGGTCATTATATACAGAAATACAAAAAAACTACATGTCTTTCTGCAAAAATATCTCGAAAAATTCCGTTAAAGTAATATTTAAGTTGTTAATTTCAAGGTAGATCAAAGTAGGTATAGTATGCGCTAAACTTCGAGTCCGCTATGCCATTGCAACACTGAACTAGAAAGCTGTTACTAACCCGGCTGGATATGTTTTCGTTTACTGCGCAACCACACGCCTCGTGTTCAGAATGGACTCGATGTTTGGCGCGGTCTGTAGGACCTACTTTGAAAAGTCACAATAGTTGTTTATAGTTTGGGAAGTAGAATAAACTAAGAAATGCGAGCATTGGGAACAATTTTTTTGAACGATATAAATTTCAAATTTGAATATATTGAGAAACGCTGCCTAGTTTTATAAAAGCATAAAATTCAAATTAGATAATTTCAAGTATATTCTAAAGCTAGGCATCCACATATCATAATTCATAATAAATAATTATTTATCATTTATAACATGAAAGGCGATCTGCTAGCCTATTCACTATTTTGGCCTTTATTATCCACACCTATTAAAATAAATATCAAACCAATTGACAAAATGTCATTTACATCATGTATGGTATCCACTTGTAAGCACCGGATGACATTTTATTTTAAACATTACATAGAATCTAAATTTGGTATTTATGTCAACTAGCTTATGTCAAAGATAGTGAATTAGCGTGCTGATTGCCACCAAGTAGGTGCCCTTGCCATCTATTATTAAAACTCCAGTAAGCTTAGAAAGCTAGAAAAGTTAAATGAACAATTCGTTTATCTATGATTTAGTTGTTTGTCACAAAACAAAACCATCGACAAATGAATATTCAACAGAGCAACACTATAGGCGCCAATCAAAACTAAATTTCTCACATGGTGAATTACAAACAATGTCAAAATAAAAATTGCTATCAGTTTATAGTTTTTTAAAACTAAGCCCGTGAACAAAAAACATGCTATCTAATATCCATCGAACAGTTTTTTGAATGCTGTACGTCATACGCCGTTCAATGTGATATATTGAAATCCAGATATGCCTATCATTTTTAAAACCCGACGCAATAGTGTCATAACTTTACCATGTCTATCTATATCAGTTACCCCTCTGAGGCGCCCTGTATTAAAAATAGTTAGGGGCCCCAAATAAAGGTTAAAAATTTCTCACATAAGAAACAAAATGGTTGCTTAAAATAAATATGACAGCATTAACCTAAGCCCGGGAAAAAAAGAGATTGCATTTTTTTACTTTTGTCATTTCAGAAGTAACTCAATTTTGTTTTGTTTTTCGGGAAACACCAAATTCAGTGAGATTGTGGATTGGACATCACTAAATTTTGATTTTACATGAAAGGGGCCCCTGTTCACCGGGTGCCCCTTACGTGTATAATCAATATTTGGTCGATTGATATGCCTGATACGGCGGTAGCTACGCCCCTGATCTGTGTGTTACATATCCGACCTCTCTGACGCAGTTTGTAGTGTTGTGGCTCTCAACAGAGGTCCTGGGTTCAGTTCCCAGCTCGGGTCAGTTAAGATTTTTATGATTTCTAAATTAACCTACTTCTCGAATGAGATAAAGATCAATCGAATTGGATGCGGTTTATTTTAATATAATTATTACTTTAATTATAGTTCAAAGGTAGGAAAGAAGGTCAGTTATCTACATCATCACTTAATAAGTATTTACTATAAAAATTATCAATATTCCCGTTGCCCTTTAGCTAATCGTAAATACCTACTGTGTTAGGAGTGGGCATGATAATTGTGTAAATTACCAGCGGACGCCCGCAACTTCATCCGCCTTTATACCTCCTTAATCCGGCCCTGTCGCAAAATCCGGTCTTAACGGAGGTTTTCTCTCTATCTCCCTGCGAAATTTCATCATCATGATCAATACCACATCAGCCGATGGATGTCTACTGCACATTATCTATACTTCTATACTAATATTATAAAGAGGTAAAGTTTGTAAGTTTGTAAGTTTGTCACATTTTTTAAATGGGGTAATCTTCGGAACTACTGGTCCGATTTCAAAAATTCTTTCACCAGTAGAATGCTACATTATCGGGGAGTGCTATAGGCTATATTTTATATTAGTATGATATATATTCGCCGAGTTAACACAGTTTTTTTCATACAGGTCGGACCGAAAATCCTCTTAAGCAGACTTATTCGCATGCGCTGCCTTAACCATTGTGTAAAATTGAAATTAATGTATGGAGGCTTTATGTATCTTTAAAAGTTCTACAAAAAAGTCCGCGACACCATGTATCTATCTTCTATATATTAGCAGATATAGTACCTTTTGTGTTTTAAAAATTATAAATTTTATATACTTAGGTTTGCGTCATTATTTATGCTACTTAAATTAAATCCTTATCAAAATAAGTTATTTAATAATCACAAGGATATTATGGAGATAAGATTTGCCCTTTATAGTATGTTAATTAGTTAAATAGTTTCGAAGATAATACAAAATTTCTAAAAGACGCAGAAATTCCGGTACATGACGCCCCGCGCTTTCAATTACTTAGTTCCCGTTCCTGTGTGAATATGGGAATCAAACATAGCCTATGACACTCGCAAATAATGTAGCTTTCTATTGGTAAAACAATTTTCCAAATCGGTCCAGTAGATCCAAAGATTATAATTTTAGCATAGAAGTCTCTATTTTCCTTTGTCATCGCACCACGCTCATAGGGCTGGACCGATTTTGCTAAGGGTAGGAGTAAGGTAGGGAAGGTATAGGGTATGGTAGGGTAGGGTACAGGTAGGGTAGGGGTTGTGTAAGGGTAGGGTAGGGGTAAAGGTAGGGTAGGGGTAGGGTGGGGTAGGGCAGGGTAGGGCAGGGTAGGGGAGTGTATGCCTAGGTTATTGGTAGGGTAGGGGTAGGGCCTACCCCTATCCTAGGGGTAAGGAAAGGGAAGATTACGGGTAGGGTAGGGTACGGGTAGGGTAGGGGTAGGATACAGTTAGGGTACGGGTAGGGTACGAGTAGGGTAGAGGTAGGAGATCGATACTGAAGCCTATTTTCTATTTTTTGTCTGTCTGTTTGACTTTTTTTGACCGGGCATCACGCTGGAACTACAGAATGAATTCAAATGATACTTAAGACGATTTGAGACCATAATACGTAGAAGGATAATAGGATACTTTTTGTCGCGAAAACGAAATCCGAACTGGGTGAAGTAGGGGTAGAAAGTTTGTACGGAAAGTCCTTAATTTTTCTAGGTAAATTTGTAAATGTAAAATGATAAGTGGACTATTTATTAGGTATAAGTTATAAAACTTGCAAAATAGAATGTGAAATAGGGGTTGAAAGTTGACATCAATTTTTACGCGGACGAAGTCGCGGGCGTCCGCTAGTTCCTATATAAAAAAAAACAAAATGAACCATAATAAAAAATTCAAAAAAAGAACCCGTATAATGTCTTGCAATATAATTTCATTAGAGAGGCGCCTCGAGCGTCCTTGGAAACAGATTTAATTAGCCTTTACTATTTAACTTTTAAATGAGCATTTTTAATACAATACTTTAATTAACTCGACTTACCGTCAGACAAATTTCAATATTTTAATTAGTACTTTCTAATATTGTGAACAAGAAATGATTTTTTTTTAATTGATTCTTTACAAGTTTAGCCCTTGACTACATGGGACACACCTGACGGTAAGTAATGATGCAATCTGAGATGGAAGGGGGCTAACTTGTTAGGAGTTGGTTGAAAATCCACACCCCTTAAGGTAGGTTAGGTAAAGGTATTAGTAACAATATCACAGATACCTATAGAACTAAATTACATTATTATGTATTACTAGCTTTTGATTACGTTAATTATTACCAAAATTTTGCGACGCTAACTATAGGCTAAGAAGGCTCAGAGTCACAGCTGGTGATACAGTGAGCTATGCTTTCAGTATCTCATGAGGAGATACACAGAAGTCAAGACAAAGTCACTTACATATGAGTCATGAAACTGAAATGGCAATTGTTGGAGTACATAGTCCGAAAAGTCAATATTTTGGGGTCCAAAGGTGCTGGAACCCTCCCTTATGTGGATCGATGACATCAAGCGGGTAACAGGGAGCCGTTGAGACCCATGTCTAGCAGTAGACGTCTATCAGCTGATAATCATTATGAAGAATATTCAGAAATGGATAGGTAAAATTACTATTTAACGGGTATGTAAAAAATAAATAAAATAACTAGCTTTTGATTGCTTTAACCAATATTTCGTTTTTCGTTAAAATTTTAATTTCGATTGAATGCAAAAATATCATTTTTTGTTCATATTTTAAAGGGTTGTGCTTGACTACAATCATGCCTGATGGAAAGTGATAATGAAGTCTAAGATTAAGCGTGCTTACCTGTAAGATACCCATTTATTCTTGCCTTGAAGATGCTTTTGATTCAATTATAGAAGCTGGAACACAGATCATACAGCTATGCTTACCGTTCATTGGCCAATTACTGCATGATTTTCGTTAAGTTGCAAGACTTAAATTGCTCTAAAATACTCCCACATAAAAATAGGAAACTCCCCACGTGAAACTAGAGTAGCTGAGCGATAAAGACAATTACTGTCAAAGCGCTCGACACTGTTTGTTCTGTCCGCTACAGACAACGGTGGCAAAGAGAATTAATACTTTCAATACAAATTTATTTTGTATCAAAACAATGGGGTCGTGTACAGGTAGATTTACCCTAATTTTAGAATTTAATCCAAGCTTGATTACCGGCAAAACCCATACCTTTTGGCTACCAATCTACCAACATTTTTTTGCTACGTATCTACTTGTAAACTGTGGAATAAGTTCTTACCGTTAGTGTATTCACACTGTTTAAGTTTGACGTTATTCAAAGCAAAGCTAAACAATCAAACAGATAGTCGGCAATGCATTGGTGGCTCTTGCGGATGTTGTTAGACGGCGGTGATCACTTAACATCAAGTGAAGTTTCTAATGCTCATAAGCCGGCGAAGTGCGTGTCAAGTCACGCACTGTGTAATGTGTAGGGTTCCGAAGTTGTACGTCACCAACGCCAACTTTATTTAGTGGCTTTGATTGGTCGACTACAGCTCTTTTAATTTTAATTTATACTTACGTAGCTATGGTACTTTCTCTTTCAATCTTAACATATACCTATACTATTTCTATGAAGTTTATAGGTATAGGTATATTAAATTTTCAGGGGACATAATATTATTTGATCCTGGACGCTCTTGTTGAATCAAACTAATTTATCACACTATAATTTCTATATTTCTTTACATAATACAATATATTGATTATTTAGTTCATATTTTTTGATATTTTAGCAATATTGCAATACATACTACTAAAACTTGTTACGTGTTCTCGCGAAGACAGTTGAACAAAGAATGCCGCCATGACAGCCAGCATCGTCTTATACACCCCCACTCTGTGTCAACACCAATATGGCGTCTGCCGCCATTATTGGTGTTTGTTCGTGGCCGGAAGTCATTGTTTAACCGTGTTCATTACATTCACTCATGTTATCTCTTTAAATCAAGAGACATTATTTTTATAACTAAGATTATTATAGATCACTAGTAATAGCTAACACTAAGAATCTAAGTCTGGAAGATTTGAAGGAAAACGTTCCACCACTATGGTTCGTCTCGTTCATAGTTTTGTTAGCTTTGCCATGAATATCACATACAAAAGTTTGACCTGTATGTAAAGGAATAAATATTTTGTTCATGGGCCCAAATACGTAATTATTGTCACTATGTACTACGTGCGGGCAACCAAAGAGGTCGTTAATTTTAAAGCTATCCTATGGGATTAATTCAAATAAAATATATTACTGCAAATCGGTTTTAAACCAAAAGCAAACTTAGTTATCGACCAACAGAGAACATGGGGTGCATACGAAAAATTGGAATTTTAAAAAACCACTTTTTTAAAAGTTCTATTCAATTAATTAATGTTCTTAAGCGAACTGATAATTCAACTTTTGTTAATGCAAAATCGTCACTAAAGTCCTCTTCTAAGCCGAGATTTAAAACAAAATCCGACAAGTTTTTCGCTGAAATGAAATTAGCCGAAAAAGGCTCTGCCATTAAAATTACATTAGCATAAATAAGAATGCTAATCTAAGGGGAATAAATCTTGGGTGGGGGAAATAAAAATAATCCGCGGACCCTTCAATGACGTCATGACAGATTTCCTTTCTGTAATTTCTCTTTATTTTTCTGTAATAATTAAGCGCTAATTATTCGCCTGTAATCCTTTGGCTCTGCGCTTTATTGGCTGTAAATAGCTATACGGGTTTTAATTATTCAAAAATGTTTTAATTAAAGATCTGGAATTGGGTTGCTTTAATTTAAACAATTAAATATAATACGGCATATTTTTGGGAATGGTTTTAAACAAGACTACGCCTAACTATGTTTACAGTTGTTGAAAAAATATGCAAAATGCTTTTCTTTCTCTCAATAAATTCTTAGTTGGATACCGGAGTTGGAAAGTTAACTCTATATAGGAATCTAACCTTAGACCTCTTGATTCAAACAAACATTTGTAAGAGAGGTAAATGCCATTGGAAATTAATGCTAAGAAAATATCAAAGAATATACAATAACCTACCTACGTTTCTTTATCAAAGATACACTTATCCTTTTTTTGTATCTTTATCAGAAAAAATAGTTTTATTTATATAAAACGATATAGGTTTTCACAATATTTTCTTCTATTGGCAAATATAATAGTGGTTTTTGTAACCAGGTTCAGATACCTACTATTGTTAAAGCTTACAAAGAAAATAGTCAAAACGCAGCTTTTCGTTATTCTGTTTCTGGAATACAAAAAATGTTTCTATTGTATTATAGGACTCAAAAGAGATTACAAATATAAGAAAGCTAATGTCGAACAAAGGTTACGTTTCACAACACTTGTTAGGACAACTTAATTAACAAATCAAACTGTAACCAAAATAAGACCCCAGAATGACAGAGAATGACCTTGAGTGGAGTCACGTACTTGTGAACGATGTGTGTAGGGTTAAAGGATCCTTTGACTGATATCAAACACTCCCCTTTTCCACTCAAGTCACTCTCCCCGCCTATCCCCAGTAACCCATAAAGAATCACACAACAAGAGATGTGGACGGCTCGAACGCCACGAGTACACTGAAGCCAACACGAGATCGAGCGGCGTCATATCCGTCACAGACTACTATTTCCAACACTAAACGGCGATAACATTCGGCCATCCTGGTGGCGCATCCGTCCCTGGATCGCGTCCGTCCCTGATGCAGTTGCGTTTACACTGACAACTTGAGCGTGTACAAACCACTATTGAAGGTCGTGTATGACTCATTTTTAATCGAATGAGTGTGTATGGGCCTTGTGTATCTAGGGTTATGTATAGTTCAAGTCACCATTGTATGTAAGGTCATGTATGACTAATTTTTATCGAAAAATGACAGTAGGGTTACTTAATCCGGTAACCAAAATACACAAATTTCAAACAGTTATAAGTTGCAATTATTAACACAAAATCTATACGGCATAATTTCGCGTCTTGTCATAATATTAAAACGCAAATTTCATCGAGAACACCGTGAAACACAATTTCTAAACAATTTCTGTCAATACCGTCAATACTAAAGTTATACCGTCAATACTTAAAATTTGGAATCACGATTCACACAGTATTGATATTCGAATTTAACAATACCGTAATGTAAAATTCATCAGTGTACTCAATTAATTTGTTACCCTCTTTTATAAAAAATGCTCTCATACCATATTAACAAAGAAATGTAAAACGATTGGCCTGAACTAGGGTAGTTTTAAATTACGTCGTTATCTTTATTCACTATGTGGGCACAAGTTCTTTATCCCACTTCTGATATTATAGGACTCAAAAGAGATTACAAATATAAGAAAGCTAATGTCGAACAAAGGTTACGTTTCACAACACTTGTCAGGACAACTTAATTAACAAATCAAACTGTAACCAAAATAAGACCCTAGAATGACAGAGAATGACCTTGAGTGGAGTCACGTACTTGTGAACGATGTGTGTAGGGTTAAAGGATCCTTTGACTGATATCAAACACTCCCCTTTTCCACTCAAGTCACTCTCCCCGCCTATCCCCAGTAACCCATAAAGAATCACACAACAAGAGATGTGGACGGCTCGAACGCCACGAGTACACTGAAGCCAACACGAGATCGAGCGGCGTCATATCCGTCACAGACTACTATTTCCAACACTAAACGGCGATAACAATTGGAGCAATAATAAATAAAATTTATTACTATTTGTGCTTCTAAGCTCATGCTACTTATGAAAATCTTTGTCCTTTGAAGGTATAAAATAAACACAAGAAAAATCATCTACTAAATCTAAATAATAGTAATATTACTGACCTGCTGGGTTTAAAATAAACTAGCTGACACCGCGTGGTTTCACCCGCGTGGTTCCCGTTCCCGTAGTAATACGGGGATAAATATATAACCTATAGCCTTTCTTGATAAATGGGCTATCTAACACTGAAATATTTTTTCAAATCCGACCAGCACTTATGAGATTAGCGCGTTCAATCGGACAAACAAACTCTTTAGCTTTATAATATTAGTATAGATGCCACTTTGTCATGTTAAGTCGTCAGTCTTACTAATTATCATTAACATAGGCTGATAGTCATCTTCTGATGATTAGAAAGACGTGGGTTTCAGCTCCATATTTCTTTAAGGAGGAAGGCCTGGACCTGTAGTGGATCTTAAAAAAACTAATTATAAAGAGATAGCACCAACTTGTGTAAGATGATTTTCACAATTAAGTATACCTTGGCAAGTTTGTTAATGACACTCACATGATATGCCATAAAAAACAACACTGGTAAAATGTAGCAATTCTCGCAATCAGTTATTCTACCGCAAAAAGTTGTGAGATCCATGTAACACCAAGTCGATTACTTTATTCTGTCCGTAATTAAGGGATTTTCTGTTTCAAGTTATTACGTAATTAGCTAACCTAACAACATCTTAAAGTGATCTTATCTATATTTTTTTTTATATTTTAAATAAATAGATCGACTTGGGATGCGCTCTAAGCAATGTTATTAAATGTAATATGCATTAATTGTAACATACGAGTATATGCGATGGCCAAGTCAATCTATTTATTTATAGATACTGAAGTAAATATTTTTGTCAAACTGTCAATAATAATTGTTTTTTTTTATTTTATGCAGATTTGGAAGAAATTTTTGCTCGTTGAATATCTGTCCAAAATCAGTAGATATTTGACTCTGCATTCGATATTCATTCTGTTCACCGTACCGCACTATAATGGAGGAACCTCAAAACGCAGCGTTCACGGTCGGAAACAGGGTCTAATGCCCTGGAAGGACCCTTCTTTGGGTCAACGACGATGCTGAATCTTTTATTAGCCCCGTGAATGGACGGTCAGCTCCCATAACCGTCATTGACATCTGTTTTGATATTACGCCATAGGCCGTCCAAGCCAGACGTTGTAGGACGATTTGGGAGCGATTTCGCTATATTTTTCTTGCCTACTTCCTTACACGTGGAATATACGGTGGGAGGATATTAGGAGTGTGAGGGCACTGGGGAATTCTCGTTTAGAAACTTTTTAGTGACACCTTATACGTTACAACGTAGTATGGAAGAAACTTTTGTTAAATAAACTCACACTAATATTATAAAGGCGAAAGTTTGTGTGTTAGTATGTTTGTTCCTCTTTTACATTGCGGCTACTGAAGCGATTTGGCTGAAATTTGGAATGGAAATAGATTTTACTCTCGATTAACACATAGGCTACTTTTCATCCTGGAAAAATCTATGGTTTCCGCGGGATTAGTAAAAAACTAAATTCCATGCGGACAAAATCGCAGGCGTCGGCTAGTGTTAAATAAACAATGATGTATATCTTTGAAAGATGACTGCTAAACACTAGCACCAATGATAATTTTATACTATAGATAGATTACGTCCCTACAAAATAACCGCATAAAGTGATCCGAATAGGCTACAAAACTGAGCGTACACATGTACAATTTTGTCTTTAATTCTATTATATATTTATGTATATATAGTTTTTACACTTACTGAACACATAACCCGACGATATTTAGGTATTATTTGTTTAAATACTGTTCACTGTTGACCACAACTAACATTGAGATATGAAAATTTCCTCTTTTGAGCGCCTCATTTTTCATGATCTAATAACACATCCGATTTAACATCATTGACTAGCACAATATCTTTCCTTATGTATAGATTATTATTAATGTTTGTGTTGCTATTGTTGGTGTGTCAATAAATAAATAAAATTAATATTAAAAATATAATGCTAAATTAACTCAAAATTGGGGCGTGGGTATTGCACACTCAGTCGTTATTTTTCGTATTTATGTAGTGGTAATCATACAAAATCGTAACAATATTAACCAAAGCCCGCCAATTGTTGGAATAGCAATTAGCATGGTGGTTCTAAGCTCTATATTTACACTAAGTAAGGAGACCTGTTCCTCTACTGGGCCTTTTAAAGAATATTGATAATGATAAAATATTTATTTTGCTGGAGTTAGCGTTAACAACTCCAGCAAACTAAATCTTTACCGGTGCTTTGCCAACTAACTGCGTTTATTTAATACTTGTAATTAAAAAATCCTTTGTTCCCTTTAGCTTTTATTTTTTATCCTTAGCTTTTTTTTAGTTTTATACACGAGAAATATTGTTGAGTAAAATAAAAGTGGTGTTTAGGGTAAAGTCACACTAAATACCTTTTTGTCTTTAGCTTTAAATATTATTATGTAAAATTTTGAAATGTTTTCATTCAGATAATCAGATAGCCCACCCAATATAACTGATAATGGCACTGCAATTTGATACTGAAAAAAAAAGAAAAAAAAATCATTTTTTTTTAAATTTTAATTAAGTGTATTTTTTTTGTTACACAAATCATATTTTAACCTATAAGCCCTATGTATAGCCCCTCGTTAGTCTAGTGATTAACCCTTGAGGCTTCAAATCATGAGGTCCTGAGTTCAAGAGTCCTGGACAAGGCTATGGAATCTTGAAGTTTTCTTTCTGCCAAAAAAATCTCATCAGTAGACGGATTTTGGAGAGTCGGTTAGGTTATTTTAAGTATTATTTTAGTAGCATGGTGGGTGAAAGCTCCATAGGTGTGATCCTGTTGAGTTTCATTCAAATAAGCTGATGATGACGATCCTGCGTATTTACCTATTATTATTTTTTTTATTCTCAACCCACTAGAGGACGCCCGCGACTCCATCCGCGTGGAATTCAGTTTTTGACAAATCCTGAGGGAGCTATGGATTATTCCGAGATGAAAAGTAGTATATGTGATAATCCAGAGTAAAATTTATTTCCATTCCAAATCTCTTCAGTAGCCGCAGCGTAAAAGAGGAACAAACATACTTACACACTTACACACACACAAACTGTCACCTTTATAATATTAGTGTGACTAGTGTGATTGTGTGATATTCGACTCACTGCTGAGCTCGAGTCACCTCTCTGAATGAGAGGAAAGAGTTAAATTTTCAAAATATTTTACCAATATTAGATACGACGATATATTGTCGCGCGACATGTCGCTAGGGTGGGCGGGGTGTGACGTGTCGAGGGGTGAAACTGCTGAATCGAGGAATATGAATGTATTGTGCGTCATCAAGAATTTTCTACGTACAGCCTTCTTCGGGAAATTGACTGATGCGTGGACCGTTTCTGCTTATATTGCTTTTTATTATTAAAAAGCTGAAGAGTTGAGTAGTACGGCTCTTTCTGAGAGATTTTGCCGAGGAAAGCCTTTTTTTAGAGTTCCGTATCAGTAGACAAAACTGTAAGGGTTCCGCTTGATAGTTTCACCATGTCCACCTGTCCTGAATTCATTGAATAAATGAAAACTAAAATTACAGATTTCCGTAATAGTAGTAACCCGTTATAGCTCAGTGGATATAACCTCTGCTTCCTATTCCCGAGGGTGTGAATTCGAATCCGGTCCTGGCCAAACACCTCCAACTTTTCAGTTTTGTGCATTTTAAGAAATTAAATATCACGTGTCTCAAACGGTGACGGAAAAACATCGTGAAGAAACCTGCATACCAGAAAATTTTCTTAATTCTGCGTTTGTGAAGTCTTTTTGTGAAATTTTTCAATTTTTATTTATAGTGGATACCTTAGATAAAAACCCTGTGCACGCCACTGCCAACTGCAATATAATATATATCACGGCATGTGTAGTATGTGCGGCGGATTTACAAGACGGATATCCTGGGTTCGATCCCTGGCTGATTGAGGTTTCTTAATAGGTCCAGGTTTGGCTGGTGGTGGGAGACTTTGCCTGGCGATTTAACGTTCCGGTGCGTCTTTGTTATTAAAAAATTAGCTTCCTTTGAAAAAAAAAATTCAGGTGAATGTATTATATTCACAAATTACGTTTAAGTTAATTATTTCTTACAGGCCCTTTTAAATGCTTTTCCAAATAAAGGCTGCCTTTTACAAAATTTCAACAAACGATAATCATGGCGAGTCTTTTCTAGAAATTTTCTCATTAAAAGTAACGACAAAGCTAAAATGTTTAACAGTCCGCAAAAAAACGAAATTATGTTTTTACAAATACACGACTCGGAGTTAATTTAAAATGTCTTTTGTAATACTTTTTATTACATTTTTAATAATTGTTTTGGTTTTCTTTACATCCTACTTCCTACTAATCCTACTAATATTATAAACGCGAAAGTTTGTATGGATGTTTGTTACTCTTTAACGCCGCTACTACTGAAGCGATTTGGCTAAAATTTGGAATGGAAATAGAGACAGAGTAAAATTACTCTGAATAAACACATAAGCTACTTTTTATTTTGAAAAAATCCATGCTTTCGCGAGATTTGCGAAAACTGATGATTTTGATGATATGAATATTTGTTACTCTTTCACGCCTCGACTACTGAACCAAATTAGCTGGTATTAAGATATATTATAGCGTGGATTAACACATAGGCTAATTTTTATCCTGGAAAAATCCATGGTTCCCGAATGTCTGTAAACTTAAAATCCACGCGGACGAAGTCGCGGGCGTCCGCTAGATGTGTTATATTATTATGTAATATCTGGTCGACGAACTTTTGCCTAGTGCGTTTATGGTAAGTGATTCACTTTTTCAAAAATAATTCAGTAAAAATTATTTTCGAGCCTTTTTCTTTTTTAAAATTAGGAAGCAGATGATATTACGCCTCCGTGCCTCGGTGTTTCGATCGTTATCATTAGCATCTGAATGTGCAAGATCATAATCACCTTAGGTCCGCCAATCTACATGGGAGTAGCATGGTGGGTTTACTCAGAAGGTTTAGCTCTGTATTTGCCCATCAAACAGTCTGATAATGATGCAAATTTGACATAATTTATGTGTAGATGACAGCTGATCCAAATTACTATAAGCACAAGCGTTGTAATCATCATCATTATCAACCCACATTCGGCTCACTTCTGAGCTCGAGTCTCCTCTCAGAATGAAAAGGGTTAGGCCAATAGTCTACCACGCTGGCCCAATGCGGATTGGCAGACTTGTTGACAGATGTTTTTCCTTCACAGTTTAAGACACGTGATATTTTTTTTTTAAATGCACACAATTGAAAAGTTGGAGGAGCATGTACCACACCCTCCGGAATCGGAGGCAGAGGTCATATTCAGTGGGCTATCGGCTATCGACGGCTGATTGTTATCATGAAAATCCTTAATAGAATATGCTTTTATAAAGTTACACATTTTACCTGATTTACCTGAAACCGTAAATTATAGAAGAGGCTTCAATAAATTAAAACTTAGCCACCCGTTTTAGTATGTACATACATTATAACTGGAAAGTGAGAATTGATGGACAATCTAACCCTTTAAATTGCACGGGTGTCCCCAGGCCCAAGCGACCGAGGAGTTTGCAGTTTCAACTCGAGGGCCTAATTAGAATAAAAGAGTGTTAAAGTTGCCTTTAACTGACGGTCTCATTTGGCCGGGACTGTCAAGGGAACACCTTTCCGGGTTGTGGCGACATGAATATTTTGTGCCTCTTTATTTTATTGAAATATCATTCCAAATTTAAAATTTCTTAGAAATAAAAGCCATGTTTTAACTTTTTGTTAAGGGAAAAGCTTTCTTGATGAGTACTGTTTACCAACAAAGAAATTAGAAATGGAGGTAGACAACGCATGCCATTTCATAATTTATTTATTTTAAATTATGTATGGTTTGTTTATAAAATATATTAACAAGCTTATTAATCAAATTTATTTTCATTAATTTAAGAACAAGTTAATTATAATTATTATTCATCGTCATCATCATATCAGCTGATGGACGTCCACTGCAGGACATAGGCCTTTTGTAAGGACTTCCAAACATCACGATACTGAGCCACCTACATCCAATTATAATTATGATTAGGTGTGAAATGACTAGTGATTTATACCCTCATTTTTAATTTGTTTGTTGGTAAACAGTACTCATCAAGAAAGGCTGTAATATAGTTACATTGCTTCTCCTGACAATTCGAGCCATTGGTGTTAAGTCATGGGCATGTAATTTAATGGACAACCACCCTTCAGACTGTAAGACAATACTACAGCCGGCAAAAAGCAGGAAAAACTATCATTAAACCCTATACAAAACATATATACTTTCACTGTAAATCTATTTAAAATTCCAAGCCAAAGAATTCGCTAGTAGGAAAATGAAGTTTTATATAAACTTTCACAAAATAGGATTTTTTATTTGAACTTGCATTAGAAATTTAGAACCCGCACGTGTTATAAACAGCAAATGTATCGAGAAAAAATACGCTCGATCAAAAAGCTGCAATATCTATACATCAAATAGGAATTGGCAATTCCGGATTGGGAAGGTTCACCCTATAAAGTACGTGAGGCGGTCAAAAACAAACTTGTGCAATAAATAACACGATCGGATAAAATAAAGGCCATCGAGTAATGTATTCGTGACTGCGAGTGGACATTACGCTCTCGATAGAATATTTGAATCTTTACAACGCTTTAATACAAAAGAAATGCCAACTAAACAAAGCAAAATTGTGTAAAATTAGGTTAGAATATTAAGAGATATTAATTTGGATGGACGGGAAGTTCGAGCTATGCCCTTGCAAATTTATAATTTTAGATATATTGAACTTTCTTTAAAGTATTAGGAATTCTTAGAACGCACTTCTACAAAAGACTGAAGCGAAGCGAAAATATACTACCTACTGAGAGTTAGGCTTATAGAAAAAATATTGCGATATAAATATTGTTATCTAAATAATCTTGTCACTTTAGAAAAACATGAGAAATGTGTTCAATAACCAGAGGCATATGCCATACGTTACCTTATTTAGAGATATTTCTGATATTCTACGAAAGGCTGGCTAAACAAAGCAACGACGTTCAGGAATACATTTAATTATTCAGAGATAACCTGATTAAGTAAGGTTTGTAGAAGGCTTAAACTAGGATTCACGCGATACTATACGCCTTAATATAGTTGAGTGTTTTAGGTAAGAGCATGTAAAGCTTTGGCTCTTAATACATCATTAATACTTTTGTATGTATTGCGAAAATATGTATGTCAAATATGTATTTCTATACTTTACATGCAAATATTTTTGATAGTATAGATGTTTTTTACATGCAACTTTATATTTGAACAATATTATCATAACCACATTTTACGACCTATTGGTCTAGCACTTTGGCACAGACCGTCGTCGTCGAGTAAAGGCACGTTGCTTTTTGAAAAGTAGTTACAAAATCCGGCCATTTTATGCGGTGAAGGTAAAACATCATGAGGAAACCTGGATACCTGATAATTTTCTTAATTCTCTACGTATGTGAAGTCTGCCAAACCGCATTGGGCCAGCGTGGTGGAGTAAGGCGTAACCCCTCTTATTCTGAGAGGAGAACTGTGTTCAACAGTGAGCCGAATATAGGTTGTTAATGACTGCAGCGTCTATACTGTATAGACTGCATTTACGTTTCACAAAAACGGCACACAAAAGTTGTTCCCAATGCCAAGCAGAAAGCAACTATTTTACAAGTTTTAATATACATAGTTTCGTGAGCTAAGCGATTGACAGTGATAATCGAGTTTATGGACCGTAGGTAAAATATATTTGGGGTACAGTTTGTCAAACCTTGGCCTGGTTTCTATGCATTCTACTGAAAAGTTAATTCAATTCATCATCATTGGCTTATTAATAACTCTCTGCACTGCTCGATGACGGATTGGAGGCTGCATGCACTATACTTGTAGGTCCTAGTGGTTGGTCTATGGTGCTCAAATCACAATCTCCTGTGTTCGAATTCTGTGTTGGGATATGATATGTTGAACGTTACTTTTTTCAAGAAACTCACCCGAAATTGAGCATTACAAAACGAAAAATTATCACCCTATACTAATGAAAAATGGAGAGAGGTGAGTCTAAGATCTTCTCCCTTCTCTGTACAGAAGGAGAGACAGTTGACCCAATAGTGGGCTGTTTCACCTGCATGGTTCCCGTACCCGTAAGAATATGAGGATAAAATAGCCTATAGCCTTCCTCGATAAATGGGCTATCTAACACTGAAAGAATTATTCTAATAGGACCAGTACTTTCTGAGATTAGCGTGTTCAATCAAACAAACAATCAATCTCTTCAGCTTTATAATATTAGTATAGATTATCCTATAGAATCACTGCAATGGGCTATCTATCATATGCATCATTACTCAGGTGAGATTGTATAAGAAAAGGGTTGTAACTAGAAAAAAATGCCAAAAAATAATTTACACATTTCATAATCTCACACACCTAAATCATTTAGTGTAATAGGTGTTTACGTAATACAGTCACGTATTCCGAGTTAAATTCCCCGCATAAAATACCTAGCAAGGGTCCAACCACTTGAACCATCCCTACCCTTTCCATTTGACCGAATGTTATACAACATAATCGAAAAATAAATTTTTCTTTACCGTTCCTCTAACCTTTCTGGCAACTTTTCACGGAATAAGGGTCAGAGATAGGGTTACCGTCTCACAATAAAGTGTGGTACTCTATTTTGGACAAAGGTACTTTGTATTTTACGACGGAAATAAAGTTCGCAAAAAAATATTATTTTCTTTTTCATATTTTCACTTGATTAGGGAAAAATTGGATGAAAATTATTATGTCAATAACCATTATACAAAAATCAAATAAGGCAGTTATGTTTTTGTATTTTAATAGATCATCATCTTATAATAAATAAAAAAATATTATAAGCTTCTTATCTTATTTTTAACCGACTTTGTATAAGTACTTAAATTTATCGCTATTTGAACTACTAATTACTAACTAAAACATTGTACACTATATGTACTCGTAAAGTCTTTAATAAAAAATCATTATTCTTAATTTAAAACCTGCCTGTGAAACCGGTATTTAATAAAATAAATACAAACAGACGTGGCTTAAATTTTCAGATGAAAATTCAATTATAGAAAAATATAAACAACAACATACATACAAAATAGAGGTAAATCGAATGAAGTTATTTGGAAATCAATTATTTTCTCAATGTAATAGCTGCCAGCCCTAGCTCAGAGATTAAAAGATATTATTATTTACTCGTGTATTCTAAACGTAAACGGGTCCGTCAGTTTTATAGGCCTGACATGGGATGAAAGGCTGAACCTTTTGCACACGCGTTTGACTTTCTGGTTGACTATTTAACACGAGGGCCACTACAGAAGACGCTTAGCAATCCTCACTGAGCGGCAAGCGTCGACGTCAATCGCTTAAAACTATGGCAGTGTATTTACTACTAAATAATTATCCGATGGACGTCCACTGCAGGACATAGGCCTTTTGTAGGAACTTTGAAACATCACGAGCCTGAGCCACCTGCGTCCAGCGAATCCCTGCGACTCGCTTGATTTATCTTTGTAGATGTACCAACAAAATAAAACACTTGACAGGGTTAAATTCTTGTAATTACGTAATTCGTACCGCCAAGCGATTTAGCGTTCCGGTATGATGTCGCGTAGAAACCGAAAGGAGTGTGGATTTTCATCCTCCTACTAACAAGTTAGCCCGTTTCCATCTTAGACTGCATCATCACTTACCATCAGGTAAGTCAAGGGCTAACTTGTAAAGAATAAAAAAAAAATTGACTGGGGCACATTTGTAGCAAGCGATTAAACGTGTATTCGACGCGTGGCTTCGTGTGCTTAAGCTGAATGTACAGCAAAATTATTTAAAAGCGACTGGCGAGCGATAAGCAGTATACGCATACAAAACACGAGTTGTTTGACGCTAGTCTCGTGGGAAAACGGCCTAGAGATAATGATTTGTAGCAATTAAGCGGACAGTCTCGTGGCCCAAGCGTAAAATGTTTATGAGCGAAACGATTTGCTCACAAGCCGCGATATGATTAATTAGACCTCTATATAAAATACATGAATCTGTAATACCCCTTTTAGCGTTAACCTTTTAACTTTAATCCCCGTTTTGTTTTTAATGTCTCTGAACCCTTTTCTGTAATTCACTAATTTGGGATAAAAAGCTTATGTAAAGCCGTAATTAAATGGGTACTTATTGGTTTGTTTTTTGCTGTTTTATCTTTGAAGCTCTGTGAATGAAAAATCTTTCGCATTTAATTCTAACAACATGAATTAAATTGCTGTTTCTAGAGACATAGACGTACTTTTATTTAAATTTATTTGATAGTATTGTATAGAAAATATTGAACCCGTGGCGCAGTGGATAATCAAGACGAGGAGGTCCTGGGTGCGATCCCCGGCTGGGCTGATTGAGTTTTGAGAGACTGGGTTTTTGTTAATTGGTCTAGGTGTAGCTGAATTGATCAATAATACTTACATAAAAGTTTGTCTATTTGTTACAGCTACACCCCTAAACCACTCGAAGAATTTTAGCATAGAGTTTTTATCAAAAACTAAATTATCGGTTAAGTTACTCTACTTATAACTTAAAGGTACTCTACTTAAACGAAATGTCATCAAAAATGGCACAGCGTCTGGAACAGTAAAAAAGCTATTTTCTCTCAAAATGACCATGGGATTTAGTTCTACGCGAACGTGACTACGTGACACAGATACTAAACACATAAAACCTATATTTTAGAATTCAAAATAAATTTTCCATACCGTAATTCATTGTAAACACAAAGATTGAAGACAAAGATTCCTTCAAATCCCACTATGAAGCCATTTATAACGTTTTAAGTCGAAGTTTTTTTATACTGTTAGATATTTCACTAACCTGTCGAAACTGAGGCGAATAAAGGTGCCTAATTGTCTTGCAACAAATAATACCTAAATATTGTCTACAATGTCGGGTTGTGTATTCAGGTGTAAAAAGTGCAAAAAGTGTAAAAACTATATCCTGTATATAGTTTTTGTAAGGATAGATAAAGGCGTGTGTCACATTATTACTTTATATTATTTGAATTATTACTTTATATTAAAACATAAAAGTTTTTATTTTTTATTTAAAAAAAAATTAGTTGTGCAGTTCGGCTTCTATATGTGGACTCGTCAACTCCTTGAAGTTATGGGAAATACTCCCGAGCACCCTATATATATATACATAAATATATAATGTGTATTTATACACAATATGGTGCATGTGTGCGTTGTGTGGACATCTAAATTTGGATCACTTTTTGCGGTGATTTTGTATGCACGTAACACATCTATTATAAAATATCGTTGGTTTATGTAACGAACGCCGGCAAACTTTCCAAATCTTAGATAGCATTAACTCAAAATCTCCCGAGAACGGGGACTCTAATAACCCAATGAAAGTCAATTTCCTCCTGGAAAGCCTGCAGGAAATCGACAACATTATAACGAGCGTCCTGCCCGAACTATAGCAGGTGAAATGACAGTTCAATTGGGCAAATTTCGCTAGCTATTGCCGGGCGCTCTAACGAAATTGGTGTTCCAATGAACCTCTGAACTAACTCAGCGAACGTAGAATAACATTAGCTTTTTTAACTTAGTCGCTAGTCGTATTTATTCGCGTAAACATTTGTTATTTTTAATTTGAAACTACGTAGCGTTAGTTTTCGCAGAAACTAGTTTAATATTAAATATGATAAAGTTAATTATTCTTTGAATGTTCGTATAGTATTTTTGTATTTGCTAGAAAATCTTGTAATGAAAAGGAAAAGAAAAATTGCGAAAATAAAGCCAGTGACTTCGTAGAGTTTATTTTAACACAGATTTTTTCCCGTGACTTTATTTACTGTAATGTAAATATTGACAATCGAAACAATCTTGTAGTAAATTTCTTGATCTCAATACCACAAGTTCCACAAGAACTTTCTAGTTTTCTGGCTCAAAAGCACATAAACTTGTTTTTGTATCTCTGACGAAATACGAGTATTGTATGTAAAACTTCAAGGTATGAAATGGGATGAGTATATAAAATACGTAATGCATAATAGACAAAAAAAAAAAACAATAATCAAACAATGTAAAATGTACATTTACTAGTGAAAGTTACACTTATTCTAAATAATTAAAACTTCAGTTAATATAATCAGCTGAAAAGGCTGCAAATAATAAAAGGTATAAAAGAAAATTGTTCAGAATTTTTCATGTAATGTTGAAATTTTCCAAGAATGTGTTTTCAAATATACCGTCACTAATAATATTATTCAGAGGCTTTTGACTTTAGGCTTAGCGTAGGTTAACTGTTGGCTTAAGGTTTTAGTATTTAAAATCACGCACCTGATATTGCTTACTCAAAGCAACTTTGTTTCTTACTTGATAGCGATGCGGTTTATGACTAAACTTGCTTTGAACAAAAGTATAAGTAACTAATGTTTTATCACTTACAGATATTACTCATCTATTTAATTTATTAATCGTTACAGAATGATTATCAGATTCCGTAAATCAAAAATAAATTTGACGAAATTTTTATTAATGATTTTTCATATATTTATTTCATATTCTAGCATGAGTTTTAGACTAAGAGCCTGTAATCGCCAGACCTTCATCATCTTATAAAAGCTGAAAGTTTTTCTTAACAACCCTCCGCTAGAAACCCTTCAATTTAATCTGTAATAGTGTTTTTCAAAGGGTTTTCGCTGAGTTAAGTGATTGACAACTAGTGACATAATGGCAAAAATGTTTAGCAAAAATCGAAAAGGAACTATTTCTTATAAATAACGGAAAATTTCAAGGTAAATCAAAGAAATACGCGTATACTTTAAAGGTTAAAACTTGCTAACTCTCAGAGCTACTATGGTTTAAACTCCATAGTTGTTTACCATATTTACCTATGGTCTGAGCATAGACGGACAAACTTTCAGCTTGTATAAATTTACGAAGGTCTGGTCATTACAGGCTCTCAATCTTTTTCTATTCACTTCAGATGTTGGTGAAATCTCAAAAATAATTTAAAATTATGTGTTCAATGTGATTTAAATTCAATAGTGAGTGTGCCAGTGATTATAAAGAAATGGTGGTGAGATAGATACGTAACAAACAGTGGCAGTGACAGTGTGTGGCGTCATGAGCAATGACATGATGTGAGCGATGTGCTCCGTACAGTGGGTCCGGTTGTTCGTGATGCTGGCCGCTTGCTGGGCGCAGGAGGGCGAGTGGAGCGAGGATGCCGAGGACTTAGGTGAGCATTGCTTAGATATACATAGATAGCGAGCAGTGACACTGTCAGTGTTTTGCGTCTTGACTTACGACGTCATGTGGAATAATGTAAGCTGACTGTTGTTTTAATCATCTATACTTATAATAAATCTGTAGAGAGGTCAATTCTGTACATGAAATATATTTCCAAAATAACTATCAGGGGGTGATTAGTGATCGATACTGATGCCAAAAATGCAATCAGTAAAATTTTTGTCTGTCTGTCTGTCTGTCTGTCTGTATGTTCTTTATACAAACTACTGGACGGATTTTAACGAAACTTGGTACAATTATTCAACATACTCCTGGGCAGGTTATAGTATACTTTTCATTACGCTACGATTAATAGGAGCAGAGCAGTGAAGAGAAATGTTGAGAAAACGGGAGAAGTTACTCAATTTTTTAAGCTTCCGTCGCGTATACAGCCTTAATGGTTTAAGCTACATAGAAATCATGTATGACAGAAATGTTGTCCTTAAAATTATCTATAAAAACACTACAGCATATATAAGTCTATCTTTTATGGTTGACTCACAATAACACGTGTAACTCCCGATAGCTTAGCAGTTCGGAGCTTTCTAATTATATTTGTTTACTCTTATGTTTATAACACT
Organism: Bicyclus anynana; assembly: GCF_947172395.1. Classification (NCBI taxonomy): domain Eukaryota; kingdom Metazoa; phylum Arthropoda; class Insecta; order Lepidoptera; family Nymphalidae; genus Bicyclus; species Bicyclus anynana. Next base: position 2,367,765 of record NC_069103.1, on the reverse strand, counting down.
CATCACACATTATTACCTATTCAATAAAAAAAGAATCATAAAAATCGGTAAAGAAACACCAAAGTTATACATGAAATACGCTAAGCCATCGCGCGTGAATACTAATTCATGCTTTAAGGACTTTAAGGATTATTTTTGTATAATGGTTGCCGCGCTCAAATGGTTGCCGGTTGACTTTCACGCGGACGAAGTCGCGGGCGTCCGCTAGTGTATCATAAATCTGAAAGAGAAACCTAAGTATTTAGTTTATAGACTTTTAACCTATTAATGAAATTAATAAACTAAAATCAGTCATAAACCTACGCGTTATTGTAGCACATACCTACATAAAAACAGATACATACAGACTGATAAAACTTCGCGTTACTTTTGCGTAATCGAGAAAAATCAATAGTAGTTAAAAATTTTATTCAGAACAAAGTGCCGATTCAGCATAAACACAGAGGTTTTCAGTCCAAATGGTAAAATGAAACAGGTGAATAGGAGTTTTTAAATTAGAGCGAATCGAACTCAAGTGGGATTCGAGTATAACCCATTAATGGACCAAAAACCTGCGATGTTCAGACTTACTTCATTTTAGGAAGGCTTAAATCAGCCTAACAAATTAAAAATACATACATCACTAGTAATTAATGATTATAAATTTCTTTTTAAATTAATGAAAATAAATTTGTTTGTTGGTATATAGTGCACATCCAGTAAGGCTTTAGTACTCGTATAAGTGAGTAAGGTGGCCCGTTATGGATTTGTGACCGAGGTGACTTTGGAAAGTAGCAGATTTCAAGACTCTTCCGATGCCTCTAAATTTTTTATCGTATTATTATAATTACTGTACCATAACGTAGCTTCTTGGCAACATTTGTGTAGAAACCTAATTCTTTTAAAAAATCTTTACCGATGTTTTTCGGTTGTCTTAAAGCTAAGTGACTGACGATTGATGACATGAATTTTCCTAATTATTATACCGAGGAAATTATAAAATAACATTCCTTAAACTTAGATAGTTGAGGGTCTGTTCCAACAGGATTCGAGGGTCCCCTTGAAAGACAAGCAAGCAAAGCAATTATCGAAAGCCACCAGAGTCCGGACTCCTTAATTGGCAACGTACTTACTATTTGTGGACCATATGCTTGCTAACTTTACCTAAATGAGGTAGGTCTGGCTATTGCAGGCTCTCAGTTAATAATAAACCTTCGCTGTTTGTTGAAAATTAAATTGGAAAATTTCCGATTGTCCGAGGGCGTGATTTCGTGTTTTCGTACGATTTTTATTATGCAATCCACCGGGAGCTGCGTTTACACGCAATTGCTCACTTTGATTTAGGGTATCGTGTATGTTATAAATGTACTCTCGCTAATACAACTTTTCACCGACCCCGCAATGTATTTGCTACTGGCTTATATAAATCTACACAGGTGTACCTATTTGTATGTGTGATGTTTCATCATTAACAGCCTTGTTTGAAGTGAAGAAATCCTCATGGATACCTTCTCGTCACGGAGAGCCAAGTGCAAAATTCAAATTCAAAATTCATTTATTTCAAGAAGGCTCAGTTTACAAGCACTTTAGATACGTCAGTTGACTATTTGTAAAGATTCTACCACCGGTTCGGAAGGCAGGTTCTGCTGAGAAGAAACCGGCAAGAAACTCAACAGTTGCTCTTTTGAATAAATCATACAATATTGTAATTTACAATTGATGACAACATTAAAATTTCTTATAGTTTTAATTCCTGTGTGAAGGTGGAAACTGATCCAATGGCCTCCAAGCATCTTTATGATTGAGAAACTCATCAATGGTGTAGTAACCTCGACTAAGTAAATGTTTTCTGACACATTGCTTAAAATTATGCATAGGTCTGAACTGCCTCGTTGGTCCAATGGCTAACCCATTTGGATTCGGATCAGGAGGCCCTGGGATCGAGCTTTGGGTCAATTTATTCTAAGAAATTTTCAGTTATATTCTCAGCTCGGAAGCTGGGGCCCAGTTGGGAAGTTGGTGGTGCTACGTACGATACGTTAAGCTGTCCTTTCCGGTCACCATAATTAACATCTGTTAGTGGTTGATAAGAAACATTACTACCCTAAGCCCACCAACCAGAATTGGAGCAAAATGATGGATCTAAGCTCAATAACCCTACTTCTATAAGAAGGGCCATGGCCAGGAATAATAGGGCCGCGAAAATAGGCTGATAATAAACTGAAATAAAGAAACAATAAGAAGAAGGTACTAACCAACATATATACCAAAGAAAACGAGCTTGATTTATCGGTCCACTGTGAGGACAAAAAACAACAGACCAATTAAAATGTGTTCTCGCATGGGCGGGCCTATTCGATTCCAGTTTTATTGAGACCATTAATTTTATTGCGAAATTTGCTGAGCTAAATGAGAAAATAGATTTGTCTGACATTTTGTGGGCAAATGGTTTTTAAAAGTTCTCGGAAACTGATTCATTCTCATTATTCGTCGTTTGAAGCTTTCCAGAGCTATCCAGCTCACCCAAATACGGTAACACAACTTTAGTTTCATTAGGAAGCGTATATCTTCTTCTTTTCTGGGTCTTCTCCGCACTTGGCAACTAAAATTGGCCATTCTGCGTAGGTCCGTTAGGTGCTTGTCCCAGCTAGAGTCACTCTAGCCAACCAATCTCGCTCCAGAATCTTAGCAGGTCGAGCAGGTCGCCGAACGCCTAATGGAGAGTTGCTGGGGAGCCAATGTTTTCTACGCGTTGTTTAGATACACCTCTGCATCTAGGCATAACATGTATCGGTGTTTCTTCTTCCTCCATGCATGCTCTGCATAGATAACTGTCGGTTATACCTAGAACCAAAAGATGTTTGTTTAATGAACAGTGCCCTGTCATTAGTTAGGAAAGAAGATTAGGAAGCTTACCTATCTGTACAATCTATACTAATATTATAAAGCTGAAGAGTTTGTTTGTTTGATTGAACGCGCTAATCTCAGAAACTACTGCTCCGATTTGAAAAACTCTTTCAGTGTTAAATAGCCCGTTTATCGAGGAAGGCTATAGGCTATATATTATTCCCATATTACTACGGGAACGGGAACCACGCGGGTGAAACCGCGCGGCGTCAGTTAGTTATATCATAAATAAACATTCAGAAAAATGGTAGGCGTCTAACATTACATCAGGATTGATAGCGATGATTATTATTTGATTTGACCAACTGTTTAGTTTCTTGTCGCTGTCAACTTGACACTTTATGACCGGTAGTAAATTCACTACTGACAGACAAAGTCAACGTATTAAAAATGTTTAAACTAAGCCTATTTGCATAATGAATTTTATTTCACTGGAAAGGTCCCTTTTAAAATATTATTTGAAAGGACATCACTATTGTTTTTTTTATCCCGTTCTTGCAAAGTAATATAATTAATATAATTGACGGCCGCGTGGCGCAGTGGGTAGTGACCCTGCTTTCTGCATCCACGGACGTGGGTTCGATTCCCACAACTGGAAAATATTTGTGTGATGAGCATGGGTGTTTTCCAGTGTCTGTGTGTATTTATACATTATATAAGTATTTATATGTAGTATATAATTGTATATTAATATTATAATATCAACTATCTTAGCACCCATAACACAAGCTACTCTGTATGCTTACTTTGGCGCTAGATAGTGATGTGTATTGTTTAAGTATATTTATTATTATTTATTATTAATAGTCTATACTCTTACTTTTACTATAACATAAAGAGGAAAAGTTTGTGATGTTGTAGGGGGTAGTCTCTGGAATTACTAAACCGATTTTTATATTTTTTACCACTAGAAAGCCATATTTATGAGTAGCCGACGCAACGCGGGTAAAACCGCGAGGCGTCGGCTAATATTTTAGTAAATAAATTGAATTACAGAAGTCTAGAAATATTTCAGTCTTATTTTGTTTACTTTTACGGAGAGAAACAGAATTGTTTTGCATCGATTCCTTTAATTAAAATGTTCTCATTTGTTATACAAGAGTCATGAAATAAATGGGTTGAGTATAAAAAGGACTTTCACAGAAATGAGTTTCGCATCGTTTTTAATTAATAATATTTTAATCCATTGCTATTACAAGTACGGACTCCGTGGCGCAGTGGTATGCGCGGTGGATTTACAAAACGGAAGTCCTGGGCTCAATACCCGACTGGGCAGATAGAGATTTTCTTAATTTGTCCAGGTCTGGCGGGTGGGTGGCTTCGGCCGTGGCTAGTTACCACCCTATCAAAAGAAAAGACTGCAAAGACTTACCGCCAAGCGATTTAGCGTTCCGGTACGTTATAACTCTAGCGTTATATTTTAAAGAAAATTAATTAAAAATGTCTGAGGAACATATTGTGTTCTATAAAATCTTTTTAACAAAAAAAACGACTTTTTAACGACTTCAAAATTACAAAAATAAACTAAAAAGTGAAAAATAACATTTTGAAGGCGGTGCTAGGCCAGTGACGTATTAATTAAAGCCGTTTCTGAAAGAACCACGGGAAAGAACTGTCTTTGAATTCCTAAAACTTTATGATTTAATCGGCATAATTTAATGCATAAGGTAGCACATACGATGTTATTTTTCGCTTTTTAGTTTATTTTTGGAATTTTGAAGTCGGTTTAATTTTTTAGGTAAAAGGATTGTTTTTTTTCTGTTTTAAGCGCGTCCTAGCATAGTGAACAAAAGCGCCACAGTACGGATAATTTCCTTATTTTCATTTTAAAACCAAATTACTGAACCGATTTTTATTAAAATTAAGTGGGATCAATCTGTCAGGAAGTAGGTGAAAAACATTTCTTACTAAATTTTAAAATTGAAATCGAAAATAGGAAAATCTAAGTCCTCTCACAAAATTTATAAAGCCATTCAAATAATCCTCTTTCACAAAGTAATTAATAGAGTTTTTAGAAAAGTTTGAAAGCACGCAAAGGAATGAAAGCGTTCTTAAGAATGTACTCAAAATTCGGATTTATCTCTAAGCTGAGGGTACTTGTTCAAGTTTGATATCGTTTTGAATGGCGGTGAAAGGAGCAAAAAGACGGATCCAATTAAAAGTGTTTATGCATGGCCAGAGTTATTCCGCTCCTGCTTTGGGGGAGCGATAAATTGCGCTGGATAAAGTAATGGAATTGATAGCATTGTCCATATTAATATATAAAGCAAACGTAATTCCCTGTCTATCTGTCTGTTGCCTTTTCACGACTGAACTGCTGAACTTAAAGATTTTAAACTATTAAGGTACTGTTATACATGCTCTAAAATGGCATGCTAAAAACGTGCTATTAAGTATGCTCTATACGAGCATGCTTATCATCAGTTTACATTTGCTAGCAATAAGAATGCTATTTTTAAGTATGCTCCTGAATAAACATGCTCGAAGCAAACATTCCAATTACACATGCTAATTTGTATCTATCGCTCTCTGTCTATAGTATCGTGTTAGACAGAGAGAGATGAAGGTGAAGAGAATACAGAATACCAATGGTGATCGACTAGCATACTCAATAAGCAAACTTGTTAAGACGCGCTAAAAGCATGCCCCCTTCCACCCACGTAGCAAGTAGCATGCTCATTATTGGCAATGTTGCGATACACATGCTAATAAGCAGCAACTGCTCAATAGTAGCATATCCACACTGAACCTGATGATCGAAGCAATATTGACTAATCTCTGAACCAAAGAAATTATTGATCAAAGTTAAAAAACTCTTGTTTCTATTTTAATTTTATAACAAGCAATTTTTAAATTAATAATGAAGAGAATTAAGAGAATAATTTTATAAATGAGATCAATTCAATCTTTTTAAAACCCAAAGTAATCTTTAATTAAGGAACGAAAAAGTCGGTCGAATTAAAAAGCGTTGAAGCATAGGCGCCGGGCAGCTCTAGTGGGCCCCAATTTTATTGGAACCATTAATTTTATTGCGAAAATTTCTGGGCAGCGAAATGGAGAGTAGGCGATGTTTCACCGACCTTTCGCGGTTACTCGATGGATGCTGGGTACAGCGGAATCTAATCAAGGGGGTCACTGTTTTGGTGTTTTAAGGTCATAGCACACATACCTATCACCAAAAACGTTGGAAGAGCAACTGTTAAGTGTATTGTTCTTCTTAACAGAACCTGCCTTTCGAACCGGGTGGTAGTCTACAACCAATCTGTCATTTTAAAAAATCTTGTAAACTAAGCATAGATCATCATCATCAGACATTGTGCATCTACTGCTGGACATTGGCATATTTCAAGCAGCGCCAGCCTACTATTTTTGGATATTGGATAGAAGCAGGCGTTACTTTGCGGAAGTTCATCATGATTATATAATGATTTATTTATTTTGCTATCATCCGCGAAAATTCGGCGAACCCATGCGACAACGTCACCCAGGTCCGACAAAATACTCTCTACGTACGTTTCACCCCGAAACCGGAGCATCCTCAGGAGATGTTGACTCTTTGTTGTTGTAGAGTTGAATTTTCGCGGATGATAGCAAAATAAATAAATCATTATATACTATTTTTGGCTTAATTCATTCAATCGAAGCCAGCCACCTTCCGGAGGTCATCGCTCCACCTAGTGTTCACCAGCGTAAGCGTAGCGTAGACTAAAAATAAAATTTTCTTAATTTTTGGATCAGCATTCCATTAAGCGGAATCGTAATGTGATCGCTTCGTGATGGTGAGGCTAAGACGCTAAGAATTCATTACATACCAGTATTGGAGGAGGAATTTCCCATTTTGTACAATTTGTACCTATAGTGCATACCCTAGTTAAAAACCTTGTGCACGCCGCTGCTGGTAAGAGGGAATGGTAGGTAGGGGCGGCAAAGATTGGACAGCCTACTGGCGGAAAATTTATAAATCCGCCACTGAATAAAAGAACTTCCTCCCAAAAAATACATCACACGACGAAGTTGCAAACCTCGGCTGTTTTGCAAATATTCTGGCTGAAAATACACAACAGCCAGCTCAAAAAACACGCCCGTCCGGCCTCTGACGGGTGGGTCAGGGCGCTACGTGTCGCCACAATAATTTTATTAATATTACTCCCGCACGCTCGTCACGCGCGACCGCATCTCTAGACTTGAAGAAAAAATGATATATCGGGAGGACGAGACACGGAGATGCTCGCCTCAGCTTTTATTGCTTGAGTTTTGCGTCAGTTTACAAAGCACACAAATCCCTCGGGAACCATGGTTTTTTCCGGGATAAAAAGTAGCCTATGTGTGAATCCAGGCTATAATACATCTTAATACCAAATTTCAGCTAAATCGGTTCAGTAATCGACGTGTGAAAGAGTAACAAACATTCATATCATCAAAATCATCAGTTTTCGCAAATCTCGGGAAACCATGGATTTTTTCGGGATAAAAAGTAGCCTATGTGTTAATCCAGACTAAAATTTATTTCCATAGCGGCGTTAAAGAGTAACAAACATCTAAACCAACATACATCCAAACATCACGATTCTACCTGCGACTCGCTTAATGTCGTAGGTAAGTCCACCTAGAAACTCCACCCACACTCCACCTGACACTGGGATGACCTTGGGACCCCAACATCCATCGGCCCTTCGAACTATGTGCCCCGCTAATTGCCACTTCAGCTTCGCGACACGTTAAGCTATGGCGGTGACTTTGGTTCTTCTGCGGATTTCCTCATTTCTGAATCGATTACCCAGATCGGGTCAACGGAACACGTCGCAGTTACGCAGCGAAGACGTCGCGGAGGCGTGGCGAAATCGCAGCGTTTCCGTCGCGGTTTTGTAGCGAATTAACGACGTTAACATAAGTTAGATTCTGACGAGGAAATACTGCAGTTTTATTTATTAAAAAAACAGATTTATGGCTAAAAAACTATTGTTTAAATATTTTTTTCCAAATCAACAAACCAGCAGTTAACCTGCGATGATTTGTTGGTGTTTTTCGTCCACTAGTTAATATTTTAGTTCGTTATGATGATGGGCCTAAGATTTGAAAAATGGTAAATTTTGCCTACTATTTCGATGACTCGATGTACATCGTACATGAGCCAAAGAAGATACTCCTAGCATAGCCCGTTCCATCGCTCGCTGTCTTCCGAAAAATACTCACTCTAATGATATACAAAGCATGTTAAGAGTCTGAAAACTTGAAAAATCGCATGGCAAACAACAGTACCGTTCACCGCAATTACAAGTGGCACAATTCCTTAGTGCCTTCCAACACGACACCATCTCCGAGACCGCATTTATGGCGGTCATTACACAAGCGAACCAGTAATCTAATATAATTTATATTTCCGATACATTATGCGCGACATTAAAGGCCAAAGTAAGGTAAACGTAAGTTAGTAATTCAAGGGTGAATAGGCATATTCTAGGCAAGCGCGTTTCACCATAGACTATATCATCGTTTAATATCAGCCGTGCATTGTTTTCGAATGCCTAATATACTCAGAGGCACAATTATCCGCCTACTTTATACTCGCGTCATATAAAAGTGGGCGGATAATTGTACCTCTGAGTATAATAAATAGCTGTAAATGGTAGCAGGGTAGGGGTTCAGTGCGAAAAAAATCTATTAATTAGAAAGAAAAGCAATAACCGGACAAGCATATGGTAGGGATGGACTTTCATAATAAGTAACAAAACAACATCATTGAAATCATTCATTGCACTGTAAGATACACCATCTTTAACAACCCATAATCGGCTCACTGTTGAGGACGAGTCTCCTCTTAGACTCTCAGATTAGGCCTTAGTCCACCACGCTGGCCAAATGTCACCTATTAGTAATTAAAAAAAAACGAATTGTAATCGCTTCATCCGTTCGGCACCTATGGTGCCAAAAACAGGCTGACAGACAGACACGTCAAACTAGCATCAAAAATCATTTATTTCAATTAGGCTTAGTTTACAGCACTTTTGACACGTCAGTTGACTATTTGTATAGATTCTACCACCGGTTCGGAAGGCAGGTTCTGCTGAGAAGAAACCGGCAAGAAACTCAACAGAAGCTCTTTTAAAAAAAATCATATAAAATTATAATTTACAATTGATTATAGTGTATAATTTTTTTTTTTTAATTCTTTACAAGTTATTATCTCACCTGATGGTAAGTGATGCATGCAGTCTAAGATGGAAGAAAGAAAGAAAGAAGAAAGAAAGAAAAAAGCTTTATTAGTGAATTATGCCACACAACACAATTTGTTCTTGAACAATATCCTGCGATGTGTGGCACAACCCAGTAAACGGATCCAACTCAGCATAATGCTGCATACTCTTTAAATAAAAAGAGCATGCAGCGCTGGTTTTCAGTTGGAACCGTTGACCAGATGCCGCCACAAACACAGCACACAACAACCTTATTAACTAAAATAAACAATAATAATAACTTAAACTTAAAATAGTACATTACAATTAACTAAAATAAAAAGGGAAAAACAATAAAATACCATACTAAAAAATAACAACGTGAGAAGAAAAAATATTAAAAATAAAATTATATCATATATACAAAGGTATTTACAAATTTATGCACTTCTTATACCTACAACCTATAAGAAAGAAAACTCCGCCACATGATGTTGGAATTCAATCTGCTTTTCAAGTAGAAATCTCTTTAGCAGTTTTTTAAATGCGAATTTAGACTTAAGATTTTTTAATGGAGGGGGAATGTTATTCCAACATTTAGTGGCGGAGTAGGTAAATGAACCTCTAAAGGCGGCAGTACGGTGAGGTGGTATCCGTAATTGATTACGGCAGCTTCGACGCTCCGTTCCGCCACCATCACCCGCCCAAGTGAATTTATTTAGAAGGTATAGCGGTTTACCCTGATTAAAAACACCGAAAAGTAGGCCTGCCAAATGATACTTTCGTCTAGATCTCATTTTTAGTAACCCAAAATTATTTAAAAATGGAGTGACGTGTGCTTTTGAGGGAACATCAAAACAAAAACGAGTACAAGCATTTTGCACACGCTGTATTAGACGTTTAGTCCTGCATAGAAGTCGCGGGCCATAAACAATATCTCCATAATTCAGCTTAGAAAGGACTAAGGCTTCTACTAAACGGATACGCAGCTCTTGGGAGAGGTAGTTACGTATTTTGTAAATGATTTTTAGTCGGTAGAAACAATTACGAACTACCTCTGCAACATGGTCTTCAAACCTAAGATCTGAGTCCATCAATAAACCAAGATTACGCGCCTTGAAAACTCGATCCAATGTATTGCCTTTAATATGTATGTTAACAGTAGCCAAGTTGACTTTGTGCAAGAGTTTATTTGTACCGAATAACATAAACTTGGACTTCGATGGATTAAGGACAAGAGAGTTGCGGTCAGACCAATTTGCAATTCGATCAAGGTCTTCGTTAATACTATTCACAGCTTGGTTTATGTCCTCCGGCTTACATGAGTAATATATTTGCAAGTCATCCGCATATATATGGTACTTGCAGTTTCTAATTTCATGTATAATATCTGCACAATAGATTATAAAAAGTAGCGGACCTAAAACTGAACCCTGTGGAACGCCTCTGGTGACAGAAGTTGACGCTGAACGACGCTTGCTACCATCTTCGTATCCTAATTCTACAAACTGCGTACGATGCGAAAAGTGGAAGCGGGCTAACTTGTTAGGAGGAGGATGAAAATCCACACCCCTTTCGGTTTCTACACGGCATCGTATCGGAACGCTAAATCGCGTCGTATTGGCGGTACGTCTTTGCCGGTAGGGTGGTAACTAGCCACGGCCTCCCAGCTAGTAACAAGCCTCCCACCAGCCAGACCTGGACCAATTAAGAAAATCTCAATCTGCCCAGCTGGGGATCGAACCCAGGATCTCCGTTTTGTAAATCCACCACGCATACCACTGCGCCACGGAGGCCGTCAAAAATACTAATATAATAATAAAAATAGACAACATTACAATTTGTTATAGTTTTACTTCCTGTGTGAAGGTGGAAGCTGATCCAATGGCCTTCAAGCGCCTTTATCTTTAAGGAACTCATCGATGGTGTAGTAACCTTGACTAAGTAAATGTTTTTTAAGACATTGCTTAAAGCTATGGATTGGCATTTTATATTACTACTCTACATTGCTTTGTCTAAGTTCCTCAAAGTAAAAGCACCCAACTATATAACAGTACGTCGAGAAAGTTCCGGATGAGACAAGTATTCATTATTTAAACCCTATCCAACTTTTAAGTGTATTAAAACAAATTGATATCCCGACTGCGAGCTCACAATCCATCTCTATTTGGGCGGGTAGTCTCGCGGAGTAAATTGAAAACTTCCACTAAGTATGACTGATGGTGAATATTACTTGGCCTCCGAGGTGACAGTTTACCCTCCGAAGAAAAGAGGACGTTTTCATATTACGTCTATTTATATTCGCGGATTCCGTTGAAAAAGGGAGGTGTGAATTGCTCGTTTGAGGAGTCACTTATGGTTATTGTTTCAACAAATAAATAAAACTATGTACTTATGTAATAAAAATGCTCCAGTAAAATAGAGAAGCATCTTGAAGAAAGAAACTGGTTTTGTTAACATTTTTGGTTGCCAAAAGTCCTAATATCAGGATTATGCTGTTTATCCCCCTAATATTATAAATGTGAAAGTTTTCATGTAAGGATGTTTGTATGTCTTTCATGCAAAGGCTATAAATAGATTTTTCTAAAGTTTGAAACGGACGTAGTATTATATTCTGTAGTAATAAATGGGATAACTTTTATCCCAATTTTCCATTTTGGCCCAGGTGACAGTAACTATATTACTAAATTTAACTAAACCTTGTAAACCTGATTTTAACTGATTGTTTTAGAAATCCTACTAATATTATATACGCTAAAGTTTGTATATATGTTTGGATGTTTGTTGCTCTATAACGCCGCAACTACTGAAGCGATTTGGTTGAAATTTAAAACGTAGATAGATTATATCCTAGAGTAACACATAGGCTACTTTTATCCCGACAAATTCATGAAATTAGCAAGATTTGCGAAATACTAATGGTTATGATAGTGTGAATTTTGTTACTCTTCCAAGTCGTGACGACGTAACCGAATTGGCTGAAATTTGGAATTGAGATAGATTATAGCCTGGATTATTAGGCTACTTTGTTAGAAATTGGTATCGTCAAAATACTAAACTATGTATGAAAATCATCCGAGTATGTGAAAAATCTATGTTTCCATCCATACCATCTATACTTAGTTTTTTTGCCTATTGATACTTTTCTTCCTTCTCCCGGTGTCCGCCATTGTATAACAAATATGTGTTATAAAGTTCCACTAATTAATTTAATAAAGCCGTTTCATTTTATTATACTTTTTATCCCGGAAAAGTTACATATTTATTTTTAGCAGGTAACACCGCAGGGCGCAGCTAGTCTTTTTTAAAAGAGATATATCTATTTGTTGCAGTGTCAACGGTGGATGTGGACGCTGTGTTGGGCAAGACGGCGTCACTCCCGTGTGACGTCACACCCGACACTAACGAGGATCGCGTATACATGGTGCTCTGGTTCAGAGCCGGCAAGAGCACCGGCGGGAAACCTATATACAGGTTGGTCTTAAATAAAACTATCAGTATACTATCATCATTATCATTATTAGACAGTGGATGTCCATAGCTGTTCAACAGTTTGGAACCAGCATCCAGCGGCTCTTTGTTACTCTCTTGATATCGTCGGTCCACCTAGCATTGACCAACACTGCGCTTTCCGCTTCAGGTTCACCATTCCCTCAGACAAATTATTGTATAGGACCTGCCTCGCTTGACATTACTTTTCGTCAAAGTATATGATGAGTATATGATGATTGACGATCTCGATCAATCGATCTTTAATAGTTGTAACCGTGTTCATCGGTTAAAGAGCTCCGTAAAAATACCTTTTTGTGCAATTGAGTTGTGTAAAAAACGGGCAAAAACCGTACTTTAGTATAAAATATATACCAAATCTAAGCTCGTTTTCTTCAGAAAATGACAGACAATTTTGTTTGTGACTATGAGTGCAATACAGGTCCTTCTATAATTGGTCTAAGACCATTCCAACACCCCAACATCCAGCTCTGCGAACTATGTGTCCCGCCTATTGCGACAAGTTATGCTAAGTCAGTAATAGGGTAGTTGACTCATATGATGCAATCTAAAATGGAATGGAGTGTTAAACACTCCATACAAACTTTGTTAACTGTCAAAGGTACCTTTAACCCTATATACAACGTTCACAGGTGCGTGACTTCACTCAAGGTCATTCTTTGCCATTCTATGGCATCTTATTTTGTTTACAGTTTGATTTGTTAATTAAGTTGTCCTGACAAATGTTGTAAATCATAACCTTTGTTCAGCATTAGTTTACTTATTTTTGTAATCACTTCTGAGTCTACTGAAACTCCGTCTTGTAAATTCACCGCGCATACCACTGCGCCATGGGGACCACAGTCAAGGGCTAACATTTCATTGATTAAAAAATAAAGGTAATAGGATAAACCAATTAAGTAAAAGTTATACTTTCACTATAAATCAATGGGTGACTTTATTCACAAATCGGTAGCCAACGAATCTCCGGAGATATAGGCTTCCGTATAACACCAATATAGCGCCAATAAACAACAAATACGAGCACTTATCCGCCAATCCAATGTAAACTTTAACTTTAACAGAATTAGGTTGAAATTTCTTCAAAACGGTAACAAATTTAATATTGAATCCGAACTTTGAAAGTCATCATAAAAAAGGGTTTTATTATTGAGCATGTATTTTGTATCAGCTTAGCATACATTTGATTGATACGCTAGCTTTTGCAGATATATGAGGATATTGGAGCTTGTGTGAGCATTAACAATTTCATTATATTGAGACACGCGGAGAGCGTCAGCCAAATTAGAGAGAACGTCTGACAACAGAGCGACAAGACATTTTTACACGAACCATTTGGAGTCAATAACTCAAAATCTATTTAACATGAAAGGTTTTTAAATTAAATCCTGTGGGTTTATATCTAAAATACCAAATTTCATAATTACACCTCAAATACTTGTTGAGATCTAAAAATTGTTATTTTTGTAATGATATTTATTTTTACATTCCTTTCATCCAAAGTCTATGCCCCAGACTTTCCTGAATCCATTAAATAGTCAGATCTAACGCAGACTTCGTAAGCGTGAAATACTGTTTATCACAAATCCCGTGGGAAATTTGTATCTAGTCTGGATAAAAAGTAGTCATATACTGCTCCATAATCTTCTCTATCTTCCAGTAAAGAGCCGTTACAATCGGTTCAGCCGTTCCAGAGATTATCCCGGATAAACAGAAAGACCGACAGAGAAATATATTTAAAAAGCTTGATTAAGTCTTAGTATCGTGTCGATAGCTCGTATCGTGTCGATAAACACTTGAAAAACACACTTATTACGACTACGGCAAAGCTAAAAAGAAGAGTAATATAAAATACAGACAATTCAAGTTTATTATGATATACCTACTAGCGGACGCCCGCGATCTCGTCCGCGTGGATTCTTTTTTCACAAATCCAGCGGGAGACATGGACTTTTCCGGGATGAAATGCCTATGTGTTAATTCAGGGTATTAACTATCTTCCCGTGTGGGGTTGTTAGTCCCCCATCGGGCGCGTCCCCGGGTGGTGGATAGGGGAACGCCTCCCACACCTGGGAGGTACCGGCGAAACCCGGCGCGAACCAAAACTAGCATGGGGGGTGCGGGGCTTTGCGCTTGTAAGTTGCCGTCTAGATGCTCCTAGTACTTATCTGCGTCAGACGGCAACACAAGGAGGGAGGCTTTAGAGTCCCGAGGAAAGAAACCTCGTTAAAAATACCAGTATGGGTGGGAACGCCCTGCGCGGCGGGCTTGCGGGCCTTAAAGGTCCGTGAGCACTGGCTTTGGCCACCGTCGGGCAACCCGTAATCTGCACTGAGCAGAACCGGAGGCCTCACGCATGGAGCGTGAGGTCACGAGGAAGACAACCTCTATAAAAATTACCCCAATCTTAAGGTTCGTCGCCCGCCGATGAGATGAATGGCTGTTGGGAGTTCAGCCGCTAGGGCGTCAAAAAAAAAAAAAAACACATAATATGGAATTGCGATCAGCCAAAAATTCTACCCGGGAGGGTCCCGCTTGCGGGGAATCCCTTGGTGCACTGGGAAGCCCGTGCATCGGCCCTATCGTATACGGGGGGGCCAACTGTCGCAACAGAGAAGAAGAGAATGGGGAGGGGATTGAAATAGGAAATGCGCAGGGGGGAGAGGGAGTGGCGGATATGGATGTAGTTTTAGAAGTAACGAATGTGAAAGCAGTAGAAGGAGAAAAAGAAATAAGAGAGGAAAAGGAGGAGTCTGAGGTTATGATGGAGTCAGATTGCAGCAATAGAAGGAAGGATAGTAGGCTTAGATCAGGCTCTGACTCTTCTGCGGCTGCGTCAGGCTCTAGTCGCTTATGGCAAGGTGTCAAACGGCCTCGTAGGAAAGTTCTGGTACTTCCGATGAGGATAGACTTGGGTCAACCATGCCTAACGAAAGAGAAAACAGGCCTACGATCTCTAATTATGGCTGGATGAAAGCCAAGGAGTCCCTCAAGAAAAAGAAAGAGGAGAAAAGAAATAAAGTCAAAGATGAGCGCTTGAGGGCTTCAGTTGTTGAAAATTTTCGGCGCGAGGAAAGAGTGCAGTCCATAAATAAGACCGCAGCCCAAATTCAGAAGCAAGTTTCGGAGGATGTGAAATTGATTAATAGAATCGCTAAAACGTCCTCCCACCTAAAGGGAACATTTGTGCGCGACCTTAGGGACGCTGCCGCCTCTATTCAGGAGGCCGTGGAAGTCCTAAGCTCGCGCACCATCGCAGAAGAGACTCGGCAGCTGCAGGCTGACAATGTTCGTCTGCAAGCTGAAATGGTTGAACTCCGTAAGGAACTAACCCAACTAAAAGAAGATATGGATAGGGTACGCAATCAGGAGACTACGTGCTCCCCTATGTATGTAACTGAGGAGCCGCAAGCTGTAGCCCATTCTAAAAAGAAGGACAAAGACCGTCGATCTGCAAAAATATCGACGCAGCCTACCATGGAGGAGATCTGTCACAAAGTGATGTTACAGGTCGGAGACATGGTCAATGCCCGCCTTGCTTCATTAGAAGACAGACTTCTCCCAGAGAAGCGTTTGCGTCCGCCATTATCTGGGGATAAAAAGAAGACCCATGGCACAACAGAACATACAGCCGGTAGTAGCCAGCAATCCACTCATGAGAATCCACTTACGCGTCCTGCTGAAGTAGAACAGACAGCTAAACCTTCTGCGCATGATGGGGAGCAGTGGGCGAAAGTTAGCCGCCGTAAAACAAAGAAGAAGAAAAAGCAAAGTGGTTCGCTCGAAGAACCTTCATCGCTGGCGAATGAAGAACGCAAGCGGCAGCCTGCTGACAAATCTCGTAAGCTTCGCTCCCCGCGTTCAGCAGCCATAGTCCTAACGCTGCAACCCGGTGCTGAGGAGAAAGGCGCCACATATGCTGCTGTGCTTAAGGAAGCGAAAGAAAAAATAGATCTTTCAGATCTTGGAATTACTGCTTTGCGGTTTAGGAGAGTGGCAACAGGAGGACGCATTTTGGAGGTTCCGGGAGCCACAAGTGAAAAGATGGCAGATTCTCTCGCGCACAAACTGAGGGAAGTTATCAGCGAGGAATTCCTTCGAGTCTCTAGACCTGTAAAATGCGTCGACATGCGTGTTTCAGGGCTGGATGATTCTGTATCCAACAATGACGTAGTAGCTGAAATAGCGTCACGCGGAGGCTGCTCTGCCGATCAGATTCGGTTTGGCGAAATAAAAAGGAGCTTTTCGGGCTTAGGGACGCTTTGGTTACGCTGCCCAGTCACAGCTGCAAAAAAAGTGGCAGAAGGTGGTAGACTATTAGTGGGCTGGGTTTCAGTCCAAATAAAAATCCTGGATGAAAGACCCCGCCGTTGCTACCGATGTCTAGAGTCAGGACACCTAATAGCACAGTGCTCAGCTGAGGTTGACCGTAGCGATACTTGTTACCGCTGCGGTCAGGCGGGCCATAAAGCGAGGGAGTGTTCAGCTGCGCCGCACTGCAGGGTATGTGAAGATGCTGGTAGACCGGCAAATCATTTGGGAGGTAGTCGTGCTTGCAACCAAAGCACCTACACAAAAAAGAAGAGCAGTGGAAAGATTGACGATGGCCCCCGGGCCTCCTCGCAGTCTGCTCGTCCGACCACAAGTGCGGCCGAAGATGTTACGATGTCTGTAGGATAGTGTTAATATGGCTCTCAAATTTTTACAGGCTAATATCAACCACTGTGCCGCAGCTCAGGATCTACTGTTCCAGACTATGGCAGAGTGGTTCATAGACGTTGCTGTGGTTTCAGAGCCATATTTTGTACCTTCTGGTGATGATTGGGTAGGTGACAGAGACGGTTTGGTGGCCATCGTCAGTCGGACTTCTGTCGGTTCCCCAGCAATTGAAAAAGTAGTAAGAGGTCGAGGATATGTCTTAGCGCTAATTGGCGGTGTGTCTGTGATTGGGGTGTATTTCTCTCCGAACCGTACTCTGGCCGAATTCGAGCAGTTGCTGTTGGAGATCGGAACAACGATCAACAGTAGCCGTCCAAGTCGCGTGCTTGTTGCTGGCGATTTCAATGCTAAATCTGTAGCGTGGGGATCCCCGGCAACCGATGCACCTGGCGAGACTCTTGAAGACTGGGCAATTTTGACAGGCTTGGAAGTGCTGAACCGAGGGTCAACATTCACGTGCGTGCGGCGAAATGGCGGCTCTATTGTAGATGTTTCGTTCGCCGATGCTTGCCTAGCGCGTTGTGTTAGTGGGTGGAAGGTTTTTAAAAATGTGGTGTCACTTTCAGATCATCGATATATTAGGTATGATGTGTTTACCCATTCGATTTCAATAAGACCTCGAACCCAAACCATGCGGAATATTGGCCCTCGTTGGTCCATTAAGCGTCTTGACCGTGATGCTTTAGTTGAGGCGGCGCTGGTACAAGCGTGGCTTCCGGTACCTGCAGATACCATAGTAGTAGAAGAAGAAACTGAGTGGCTCGGTCAGGCTATTACGCAAGTTTGCGATGTGGCTATGCCACGGACCGGTTTTATTCCCCCGAGAGATGCTGTATACTGGTGGTCTGAGGAGCTAGCTCAATTGCGCAGATCCTGTGTGGCCACTAGACGCCAATTCACGAGGAGTAGGCGACGGCGAACTCGTAATCAGCGAGAAGAAGAGCGACTTTACGCGGTATATCGGGAGGCTGTCGTGACTCTCCAGGTGGCTATAAGAACAGCTAAAAACTTAGCCAAAGAGGAAATGTTAGCCAGTCTTGATGCCGATCCCTGGGGTAGGCCCTATAAAATAATAAGACGCAAGTTACGTCCAAAGGCGCCACCACTAACGGAAACTCTCCAGCCCCAGCACCTGGAATTAGTAGTGGACACGCTATTCCCTAATAGGGAAGATGTGACCCCGCCAAGCATGGCACCTTACATCAGTGAAGGAGATACATCCTTTTCGGAAGTTTCCGAGGGAGAGTTTCAAGCAGCGGTGAAACGGCTTCAATCCAAAAACACTGCCCCGGGTCCCGACGGCGTCCCTGGGAAGGCGTGGGTGTTTGTCCTTGGCCCTCTGGAACCTAGAGTTAGAGCTCTCTTTAGCGCATGTTTAGAGCAGGGACAGTATCCTCGTACTTGGAAAATTGGAAAACTTGTATTACTCCGAAAGATAGGTCGTCCTGCTGACTCAGCTTCAGCATACAGGCCGATTGTCTTGCTGAATGAGGTAAACAAACTCTTTGAGCGAATAGTGTCAAATCGGCTTGTCAAGCATTTGGAGGAGGTGGGGCCAAACCTGAGCGAAAACCAGTATGGATTCCGTCGAGGCAGGTCCACTATCGATGCTATTGCTCGGGTGAGGGCTTTGACGGAAGACGCACTTTCCCAAGGCGAAGTGGTTTTAGCGGTATCTCTTGATATTTCAAACGCATTTAATAGTCTCCCATGGAGCTGCATACGGGAGGCTTTGAGGTATCGCGGGATACCGGGATACCTACGGCGAATCGTGGAAAATTACCTTTCTGAAAGAGTAGTGACATACCCAGCTAACAGTGGATGGACGCGGAGGGAGATGACATGCGGTGTTCCACAGGGTTCGGTCCTTGGTCCACTTCTGTGGAATATCGGATACGACTGGGTGTTACGGGGCTTTAACGTGCAGGGCGTTGACGTCACGTGTTATGCAGATGACACCCTTGTTACTGCCCGTGGCAAAACCTTCAGAGAGGCGCGTATACTTGCGACAGCTGGTGTGGCTCAGGTAGTGGCACGGATCCGGCGATTGGGGTTGGAGGTAGCCCTTAATAAATCTGAGGCTCTATACTTTCATGGCCCAAGGATGTTACCTTCGGTTGAGTTTGACCTCGTCGTTGGTGGAGTATCTATCCCTGTTGAGTCGACTATGAAGTACCTTGGACTCGTCCTCGACAGTCGATGGAAATTTGCGGAACACTTCCGACGACTGGTCCCAAAGTTAATTGGTGCCACCGGGGCGCTGAGCCGGCTTCTCCCAAACGTGGGTGGACCCAACGTCGCCTGCCGTCGCCTTTACACTGGAGTAGTGCGATCGATGGCATTGTATGGGGCGCCAATATGGGTATACTCTCTGACTGCTCAAAACCGAACACTGTTGCAGAGGCCGCAGCGGGTCATGGCTGCCAGGGTAGTCAGAGCTTATCGAACCATCTCCTGCGAAGCTGCCTGCGCTTTGGCTGGGACGCCTCCATGGGATCTGGATGCGGAGGTATTGGCGTCAATGCACCTGCTCAGGGTGGAAGCCCAATCACGAGGAGAACAAATTTCCCGGGGAATAATAACCAAGTGGAAGCGCAAAGCTCACGGCGAAGTTCTTAGGAAGTGGCAAGAGAGGCTAGAGTTGCCAGGTGCAGGTCGACAAACAATTGAAGCAATTCGACCTGTACTCCAACGGTGGGTACAAAGGAGGCACGGTGAAATTACGTTTCACCTTACACAGGTTATTTCGGGGCACGGCTGCTTCGGAAGATACCTGTGGAAGGTGGCCGGTAGAGAGCCTACAGAGGTTTGCCATGAGTGTGGCTGCGCCTCTGATACCGCACAGCATACTCTGGCTGAATGTTCCAGTTGGGAGGAGCCACGCGAGGCACTGGTGGCTGTAATCGGAGGAGATCTATCTCTGTCATGCGTCATAAAAGCCATGACGGAAAATGAGAAGTCCTGGGAAGCTGTTGTCTCCTTCTGTGAGATTGTGATGTCACAGAAAGAGGCAGCGGAAAGGTTGAGAGAGGTCGACGTGGATTCTCATCCTATCCGCCGTAAGACAGCCGGACGCAGGCGGCTCATTCAGGACCGTCATTTGCCTCCTTGACGAGGACCTCCGGGTGATAGATACGGGGAATCTGTCACCCACCGGAGATAAGTCCTCGAGTCGTTAACGCTTTCAGTGTTTCCTAAGCGATCTTAATAAAACTACAGGAGAGCTCAATTTACGAGTGTCGCTGGCTGGGTTGCGGTAGTTTACGAAATGTTCCCGTGGCTCAGTCATCAGGCGGCGAGTCGGAACACCGTGGGGTTTTAGTCGGTTGAAGTCCGACATAACCTTCTTGCCTCCCCGTGGCGAGAAGGTATCCATGAGGATTTCCCCACGTAAAAAAAAAAAAAAAAAAAAGGGTATTAACTATCTTCGTTCGTTCAGCCAAATCGGTTAAGTAGTTGCGGCGCTAAAGAGTAACAAACATCCATAAAAACTTTCACGTTAATAATATTAGTAGGATCTATTGATAATTTTATTTTAAGTTTTTTTTATATTCTCTACAAGTTAACCCTTGACTACAATGCCACCTGATGGTAAGTGATGATGCAATCTAAGATGTAAGCGGGCTAACTTGTTAAGAGGGATTAAATCCACACTCCTTGCGGTTTCTACACGACATCGTCCGGAACGCTAAATCGCTTGGCGGTACGTCTTTGTCGGTAGGGTGATAACTAGCTACGGCCGAAGCCTCCCACCAGCTAGACCTGGACCAATTAAGAATTTAAGAAAACCTCAATCGGCCCAGCCGGGGATCGAACCCAGGACCTCCGTCTTGTAAATCTACCGCGCATACCACTGCGCTACGGAGGCCGTCATAAATTAATAGAGATATTCGGTTTCTACTCTCTTAATATAGATAGTATAGACTTTAGTGTATTTTAAAATAAGTTGAAATTTTAATTAACAGTTAATTGGTGTAACCTCACGCCAGGATAGGGTGGTTACCGTAAAATGGCTGCGGTTTTGTATTCACGGTGCTCGTAAAATAAGATCAGATACGAGATAGTGGTGCGATGAAACTTGTTACTGCCTCTTCAAGGTTGTAAGGTAAAACCTTTAAGGGTCTAGATTACTTTACATGTGAAAAGTAGTACAAACAAAGTAGTGTTAATTACAAGCTAATAGAGAAGAATGAGTTTTGAGGATTTTCATACGATTTTCACCAATAGATAGAGACATAAGTCTTTTTTTTGGTGTTTAGTATTGTCTAAATGTTATGTAAATTGATTGAAATAATTCATCATATTCATCATCATTAACAGCCGACGGATGTCAATTCTTGGATGGACTTCCAAGCAAAACGGTCTCGAGCCGGGCTAGCATCCAGCGGCTCCATGCAACCAGCTTGATGTCCTCAGTCCACCTACTTGGGAGTCGACCGCTTTCCAGTGTGGGGTTGTCATTCCAGTTGGAACCCCAACGTCCATCAGCTCTTCGAACTATGTGCCCCGCCCATTAGCACTTCGCCTTCGCGATGCGACGCGTTTTCAATTATTATAACTATAATATAATTATTGGAACGATCAATACACTAATCAACACACGGTGATCATGAAAGTGACGAAAAAAGTAAAAGTTGCTTGAACAGTTGTTCAATTCACATGCCTTGCCTTCAAGACATACTCGTAAATGTCATGAAGTTTATTTTTGGACGTATAAAGTTACTATTTTTTTTATAAAAGTGTTATTATAATTTTACCCTGAAAGAGGGAAATTTTTGTTCAATATACTGTTCTTAAAGTTACAAATAGAAGGGAAGTTCGAAGCCAGAAAAATCGCGAACATTTGTTAGTACGAGTACTTTACTTAAATAGCCGTGATAGCCCGGTGGATATGACCTATGCCTCCGATTCCGGAGAGTGTGGTTTCGAATCCGGTCCGGGGCATGCACCTTCGACTTTTCAGTTGTGTGCAAGTTTAAGAAATTAGAAAACACGTGTCTCAAACGGTAAAGGAAAAACATCATGAGTAAACCTGCATACCAGAGAATTTTTTTAATTCTCTGGAGCCTGCCAATCTGCATTGGGCCAGCGTGGTGGACTATTGGCCTAACCCCTCTCATTCTGAGAGAAGACTCGAGCTCAGCAGTGAGCCGAATATGGGTTGATAATGATAATACTTAAATAAAAATGCTGCTAAATAAAAATGTCACCCACATACATCACAAACACACAAATACATGGTTATTTTTCTTCTCTTTATCAGCAGAATAGCTCATGATTTCCGAGACGCGAGCTATAAAATAAGATCAGATGATAGTGGGACGATGAAAATTGTTATACCATCGTAAAGTTCGGGTATTTGTATAGCTTGTTAGGGGTTGGATGTGCTTTTACGATTATCGTACGAATCAATTACCCGTTATGTGTTGATCAGATATTTTATGGTGCGAATTTTATTTTGTCACTTTTTGTGTGTCGCACAATTTTGACGATATTTATTCATTTTTTTTTAGCAGTCTCAGCAGTGGATTACGAAAATAAGGAAACCAATATCGAACAAAGGCTATGATCACAATATTTGTCAGGACAACTTTATTAACAAATCAAACTGTAACCAAAACAAACTTTATAATGGAAGAGAATGACCTTGAGTGGAGTCACGAACTTGTGATCGTTGTATGTAGGGTTAAAGGCGCCTTTGACAGTTAACTAACACTCCCCTTTTCGACTCAAATCACTCTCCCCACCTATCTCAAATAACCCACAAAGAATAACACAACAAGAAACGTGGACGGCTCGAACGCCACGAGCATTCTGAAGCCGACCGTACGACGAGCGCCTTATATCGCAAGTTGTTCCAGGTAACCAATCGCTACCTATCATCTCATCATAGATCTCAGGCTACTATTTCCTACACTATGCTATAAAAAGCTAAGGTTTGTGGTATTGTAGGGAGTAATCTCTGGGTCTACTGAACCGATTATGTAAACTATATTATGACTAGAAAGCCACGTTGTTTGTGAGTGTCATAAGCTATATTTTATCCCGGTATTCTCACGGGAACTACACGTGTGAAACCGCAGGGCGTCGGCTAGTATTTGTACAATACTACTCAATTAAACAAGGAAACAAGCAATATGAAACTGACGGCTGTGTGATGGATCTAGACATCTGCATCCACTGCCTTGAGTTCGATTTCCTCAACTCCCAACTGAAAGGGCCTAGGGTAAGGCCTATCTTGGCGGCCTCCGTGGCGCAGTGGTATGCGCGGTGGATTACAAGACGGAGGTCCTGCGTTCGATCTCCGGCTGGGCCGATTGAAATTTTCTTAATTGGTCCAGGTCTGGCTAGTGGGAGGCTATGGCCGTGGCTAGTTACCACTCCACCAACAAAGACGTGCCGCCAAGTGATTTAGCGTTCTGATACGATGCCGTGTAGAAACCGTAAGGAGTGTGGATTTTCAACCTCCTCCTAACAACTTAGCCCGCTTCCGTCTTAGATTGTATCATCACTTACCATCAGTTGAAATTGTAGTCAAGGGCTAACTTGTAAGGAATAAAAAAAAAATTGTTGACATCCATTTGCGCATCCTTAAAAATTTAGGTACTGACAATTCAAAACGGGCGCTACCTTTTTTATGAATTTAGACTTTGACTTGTAATTTAGATTACAATCGATTTCTCGCTTACACTGACTTGAAATCTTGATAGTCCAAGTATCTCTCCATCGTACAGTTAACGTATTAAACTTTAATTTAACACTGAGGCACCTCGCCCGCTTGCCTCAAAGCTTCCTCGGGAGAGCCATACAGCTAGCCTTACATGCGGTGTACGTTAATATATGTCGTAAAACTTGAGCCGCTTACAAAGTACTATTTAGATTAAGTGTACCCACTCGCTTATAGGGCGTTACCTCATGTTACATACAGTGAAATGTTGTGATGTTAAATTGTTAAGAATTTTGGCTCGTATTGGTCGGATAATGTACAAAGAATATATAGTTTTTGGATTTGTTGTTAGCGTAGTCACAATTATTTAAAAGGACGTATTTTGCTAGATAAAAGCAATATACTAGCGCATCGTTAACAACGAAAGTTATTTAAACAACTAATACCTAAATATTGTTTACCATGTTGAGTTGTAAGTTCAGGAAGCGTACAAAATATACCTATAAATCATAAATACATAACGTAAGTAAACACAAAATTGACCATGTGTGCACTCATTGTTGCTAAATTTGGATAATTGTTTACGGTGATTTTGCAGGCACTTAACATATCTAATAGTATCAAATCTATATTAAAAGCTGAAGAGTTTGTTTGTTTGATTGAACGCGCTAATCTCAGGAACTACTAGTCCGATTAAAAAAATTCTTTCAGTGTTAGATAGCCCATTTATCGAGGAAGGCAACAGGCTATATATTATCCACATACTCCTACGGGAACGGGAACAACGCGGATGAAACCGCGCGGCGTCGCCTAGTCGTTGGATAAAAGTCTTTTGTGGAGACTTCCAAATACAATGTACGCCGCCTGTATCAAACGGATTCTTATGAAACGGCGAGCCGTGTCAACTCTCCTCTAGAATATACTTATGGTGATTACCTAGTGGAGAGTTGAGTTAAGAGGTGTGCCAATCCAACATCTTTTGATCCCAATGCCCTGAGTTCTTTCAACTTTGTGCCACTTTAAAGTTACGATTTCTTGAGCGGTAACTTTGTTTTTTTTATAGATGTCTAATTTGATCACGTAATTTTATTTAAATCGATACTACTATATCAAATACACCTGTATTAAAGTGTAGAACAAATTATTAAATTATTAATTGCATAAAACATAAATTAAGCCTGAATCATAAATGTCGGCGAAACTAACGTAAATGAAAACAATAATTTGGTCCAACAATTGAATTAAATCAAACTACTTATTTTAATATAATAATTTTAATACTTGGAACGCCCCACAAATTAGTTTTTGTTCCCTGTTTTTGGCGGCAGCCGTAATTACTTATTGGTTGGAACGAGCCGATACGTATTTTGATGTTGAAAATGGGAAAATTTACTCATTTTAATTTTACCTGCGACTTTATTTGCTTAGAATTAGGTTTATAATTTTCAGTGTAAGCCAAATTGATTTTTATAATGAGAAAGAAAAACAAAGTAGTAGGTCAATACAATAACAATACATATACATATACATATACATATACAATAATAATAGCTGATTTTCTTGCCGGATTTTTGTCTTTCCTATCCCGTATTCAAATCTCTATCTATACATCTATACTTTAATATATAAAGCTGAAGAGTTTGTTTGTTTGATTGAACGCGCTAATCTCAGGAACTACTGGTCCGATTTGAAAAATTAATTCAGTGTTTAATAGCCCATTTATTGAGAAAGGCTATATATTATCCCCGTAATCCTACGGGAACGGGAACCACGCGGGTGAAACCGCGCGGCGTCAGCTATATAAGACGAACTTTACACAAATGGTCCTCGGTATACCGCACTGGATAATGGGGCCTTTCTTTCGCCCAAATATCTAAGTGGCCTAAGTCACCTGGAACAGTTAATCAAATAACATACGTACTTAATCAAATTATTTACTTACTTATTTAATTTATTTCTTATTTACGAGTGGACGTTTGCAATTCCGTTCGCGAGAAATTCTATTATTTACAAATCCCGCGAAGACCTTAAATTTTTCCAGGTAAAAAATAGTCTAGGTTCGCCTCCATCCATCCAATTGATCTTTATAGGAAGAATGCCAGATCCTAACCCAGAATTCTGCAGAAAATGTAAATGTACAAAAAATATCCAATTTTTTCATTAACCGACTTCCAAAAAGGA
This sequence comes from Bicyclus anynana, assembly GCF_947172395.1. NCBI lineage: Eukaryota > Metazoa > Arthropoda > Insecta > Lepidoptera > Nymphalidae > Bicyclus > Bicyclus anynana. Next base: position 2,341,629 of record NC_069103.1, on the reverse strand, counting down.
AGAGGTTCTACGTTCGGCTGTATGTATGTTTTTTTTATAATTGTAGTTCAATAAACCATTTTTACTGTGAAACTCCGGATTAAAAATCTACCAAAAAAAGAAATTAAATCTATTACGTTTTTTCCTCTTAGCAGACATTGATTACTTATTTTTTTAAAAACTTATTAAAACTAATATTTGTTTAATAGTACAAAGAATGATATGTTTTATCATTAAAATTATATGATAGGCATTGTTGCAAATATTTTTTTTACTGGGTTAAACTTCTAAACATTGTCTGGAATTGTCCTTTTATCCAAATCGGTTCAATAAAAAGGCTTAACATATAGACTTTCGCAATTATAATATTCGTATGCATTTGTTTTTTTTTTAATATAAACAAGAGGGTTTTGATATCTCTCTCGGAAACAAGTTAACAATACAACAAAGGCTGTTGCGAAGATTCAATCGTGGTGAGAGTACATTAGGGTCGCGCTAAACGTCGCGTCACGACCATTAATCACCGGACGTCGTTTGCTAGTATTTATTGAGGTAACCGCCGAGTGTCGATAGCCCTTAGCTTGTATACGTAGCCGTATCGTTGATAAATAAGGCTTTTAATAAAATTAAAAAAGTTTACTATGGTGAAATGTTGTTAGTCATTTCTACAACTTGTTCTTTTACGCGGCTTACAGTAAAGTAAATCAAAACGTAAATATTAAAATTGAAGCCAAATTCAATATCACCAATGTTATTTGTCATTATCGATTTGCCATAGTGCCAAATTTAATAGATTATGGAACTTAGAATACATTAAAGCTTAATTTTAATGTATACTAATATTATAAAGCTGAAATGTTAGTTTGTTTGTTTGTTTGACTGATTTATGCTTTACAAGTTAGCCCTTGACTACAATCTCACCTGATGTTAAGTGATGATGCAATCTAAGATGGAAGCAGGCTAATTTGTTAGGAGTAGGATGAAAATCCACACTCCTTTCGACACTTATACGACAGTATCGGAACGCTAAATCGCTAGTGGTACGTCTTTGTCGGTAGGGTGGTAACTAGTCACGGCCGAAGCCGAACGCTCTTGCTAAACCTAGACCAATTAAGAAAACCTCAATCGATCCAACCGGGGATCGAACCCAGAATAGATCACTGTGCCACGAAGGCCGTCAAAAGGCCATCAAAGGTTGATTATAGTCATTATTAAAGTGTTTACTTTTTATGAAAAAGCGTTAAGTTCAAGCTCAAAGTACCAGGTTGTAAGAAACTGTAGGATCTTTTATAATATATTTTCTCTTTCTCTTAGAGCCGAGCCCAGTGGATATGACCTCTGCCTCCGATTCTGGAGGGTGTGGGTTTGAATCCGGTCCGGGGATGCACCTCCAACGTTTTAGTTGTGTGCATTTTAAGAAATTAAATATCACGTCTCTCAATCGTGAGGAAACCTGCACACCAGAAACTTTTCTTAATTCTTTACGTGTGTGAAGTCTGCCAATCCGCATTGGGCCAGCGTGGCGGACTATTCGCCTAACCCCTTTCATTCTGTGGGGAGATTCGAGCTCAGCAGTGAGGCAAATATGGGTTGATAATCATGATGATGATGATATTTTCTCGAAAGAAACTTCAATCTCTATGTGAATGTCTTGCCAACGCTCAGCCTTGGATTCTCATAACATTTTTTGCAATGTTTCTGTTTTGTTGTATACGTTTTTTTTTAATTAGTTTTATTCTATAATAATAAATGAAATAAATACTCCACGGGTAGATTAATATATCTAAAAAAGGAACAGTCACCTTAATAAATAGTAACAAACGACATTGAAGTGATTAATGAGTCGTCGTTTAGGGCGCCCCTAATGTTCTTCATGATTGAATCTTTCTAAATGCCTTCGGAGTTTTGTCAACTTGTTTCCAAAGGAGACGTCAAATTAATCGTACAATAATTTGTCAACTATCGGTCATTATAAATGTGCTCTATTTTTTTTCGAATGGTCCCCGATTTGTCTAATATTCTGAAAAAGACCACGCAAATAAATATTGTTAATATGTTATAATTTTTTTATTCCGCCAATGATTATTATATTTCAGTAGCGGACGCCCGCGACTTCGTCCGCGTGGAATTTAGTTTCACAAATCCCTCGGGATCCTGGTTTTTCCGGAATAAAAAGTAGCCTATGTGTATCCAGACTATAGTCATCCTAACGTTTGCGTATTATATATTTCCATATTATAAAAATAACCATATTATAGACAAATTTTTCAGGCAACACATTTGCTGACATAATATGTATATGATTTTATATAAAAATCTTTTTATCAAATAATCTCGATGAAGGTCGCTGTATCTTAGACTAGTAAGTCAGTCAGTCAGTGTCTATAAATCACTCGTAATATTAATAAAATCGTTGTAAGTAGGATTAACTTGTGAAATAAGATGGAGAAACACGATAGTATTTTATTAAAACAACGAATTTTACCAGTTACAGCGAGTTAGTAGCGGCAACCAGCCAGCAGCCTCAGGAGGATGGTGCCGGTAATCACACCACAGTATAGCGGAAAACTTCGCAGGATATGCTAATCAAATCTCCCGTTACTAAATTAAACTTTAATCATTAATAGGATTGTCTAGATGTCAGACTTGAATTTTCATGTTTGAAATATACTTCGTTCAAATGTGTTTTAACTTTTTCATTCATTATGTATATATTTTATACTTTTCTAGTAGTACATATTATTCTTTACCCTAACAATATTCATATTATAACAAATTATACTTACTAATATTTCGACGCTAACGAAGTTAATTACGTCCTCTACTCCGCTAGTAAATAAAGTCCGTTAAGTAAAATACTAAAAACTTAAAGTAAACTTACATTTATAAGTAGGATTCATCTCAGAGGGCGGAAATTAGATAGATAAACACGATAGTCTTATATTAAAACAATGAGTTTAAATAGGTACAGCGAGTTAGTACCGGCAACCAGCTAGCGTCCCAGGAGAGTCGTGCCGGTAACCACACCACAGTACGGAGGAAGACTTAGCAAGATGTGCTAATTAAAGCTCACGTTACTAAATTAAACTTTAATCATTAATAGCGTAGTCTAGTCTTAAGTCAGGCTTGGCTTTCATGCTTGAAATATAATTCATTCAGATATGTTTTAGTTTTTTTATTTATTAAGTATATTTTTTCTACTTTTGTAACTGTACATATTGTCATTTATACCTTGGCTATATATTTATTGTAACCTTACTTATAAATCTATATATTTTTCTACCGGTCGAAGTCTTGTGCGTCCACGACTCTGCTACTATTAAGTAAAATATTTCCTAATGAAGTTGATTCCTCTACTCCGTTAGTGTTAAATAAATACTAAAAACTTAAAGCTAACTTACACTAATAAGTAAGATTCACTATAGAGGGTGGAAATTAGATGGAAAAACACGTCTTATTAAAACAATGTATTTAACCAGTTAAAGTTAGCGAGTTAGTACCGGTAACCAGCTGGCAGTCCCAAGAGAGTCGTGCCGGTAACCACACCACAGTACGGAGGAAGACTTAGCAAGTTGTGCTAATTAACCTCTTAATACATAATTAAACTTTAATAATATCGTAGTCTAGATTTTATTTAGCTTGCCTTATTTGGAGGTACCCTAGATTGATGCGAAGAGTGGTGTGATGACTGGTACCTACCTAGGACTTATCGAATTATTATATTTTTACTGTTTAGTACGTTAACTTTCTTATGAACCATTTAACTTTAAAATTATCATTTTTTTAACAACAGTTTAACAACCAAAAATACAAATTGCGTGGTACATAATCTCGTTCAGACGCTTGGATATTTTAATTTTCTGGTAACTCAGTTAGCTACCAGCATCAAGAATTTTCGTAATATAAAAGTTGATCGACTCACGAAAAATTAACTTGTTAGTAATCAGGTGTAAAAAATGTTCTACAGATCCCTGACTATAGTTGATTAAAATGAAAGTCATTATGCTGACTTACTTTTGTAAACTTTTAATTTTAACTCATAGCATGGAAGCAGTTGCGGAATCCCGTATAAATATTGTTCGGTGCAGGATATTCTTAGGTCAGCTAAGACCTACCGCGTAACCATCCGGCAATTCTCACGGGAGCCGTATCACTAACCAGCACATAATGTGGCGTAAGTCTTAGCGAGACGTACAAAATTAATCCTTACGTTACTAAGAGTTTTAAGAGTTTTATTTATTTTTACATATAACCGACAATTTTTGTCTATACGAGTAGATACACTGTAACAGACAGACAGATAGAAAAAAATGTTTAAAAAAACTTGTTGGTATTTCATCATCATTATTAACAACCTATATTCGCCTCACTGTTGAGCACGATTCTCCTCTCAGAATGAAGATCCACCACGCTGGCCAAATGCAGATTAGCAGACTTCAGACACGTAGATAATTAAGAAAATTCTCAGGTACGCAGGTTTCCTCACGATGTATTTCCTTCATCGTGTGAGATACGTGATATTTAATTTCTTAAAATGCACATAACTGAAAAGTGCATACCCCGGGCCGGATTCGAATGTCGGTGTTTAGTGTCGTGTAAATAGGTAATGTAATGTAATTTTATTGATATGTATTAATTATATATATTGATTTAGCAGACTCAGGAGTGGATTACAAAAACAAGAAAACCAATGTCGAGCAAAGGTTATAATTCACAGTGTTTGTCAGGATAACTTAATTAACAAATCACTGTAACCAAAATAAAACCCTAGAATGCCAGAGAATGATCTTGAGTGGAACGCACTTGTGAACGTTGTGTGTAGGGTTAATGGCGCCTTTGAAAGTTAACAAACACTCCCTTTTTCCACTCAAGTCACTCTGCCCGCCTATCCCAAGTAACCCATAAAAAATTACACAACAAAAAATGTGGACGGCTGCCTGCCCGGACCGAAGGACGAGTGCCTTACAGCACAAGTCGCTCCCGCCAACTGATCGCTACCCCTCTCTAACTCCCTACTCTTTACGAAACTAGTCGCGCCACCTAGTGTCGGCATGAGCCAACACGAGATCGAGCGACGTCATATCCGTCCCATATTTGCTACAATATTAATATTACTTGAAATCAGAATACGTGTCCTACTAACATCGTAACACAAAATTAATGAATGTAGGTAGTTGAACAAGAGCCTGTCATAGCTAGATCTTCCTAATATTATAAAAGCTGATAGTTTGTCTATAAAGTATGCACATGTTAGTGCGGTAGGCAACTATGGAGTTCGGATCGTGATAGTGGCTTTGGAAGAGAGCAGGACTCAAAGAACCAGACTCTCGACCATCCAAGTATAAAGCGTATTTTTAATATTTTCCTCATAGTCCAGTCATTTTAGGCATTTTATACCCCAATCTGGGGAAAAATTCCTAGTGAGCTGAATTTTTGTATACACCTTTATTACGGCGTTATTATGAAGTTGTGTATGTATCGCCGACACGATATCGATGTCAATTTTTCACAACTTCATAATAACGCCGTAATAAAGGTGTACACAAAAATTCAGCTCACTAGGAATTTTTTCCCAGATGAAACCTAAAATGACTGGACTATCAGCTTACCGGCCAAGTACAGTAGGGCCACGCAAAGTTTAGGGTTGCGTAGATTAAATTAGAACCAACTTTAAACCCTTAATAACAAAAATACCAATAAAGATACACCATGGGATCAACGATAAAAAAAAATATCCACACTTTTTTCACATTTTAAATATTTTTTTCTCATTTTTTATGTAGGTACATACTCATGCTAAATTACCGCTTTCTAGTAGTAGTAGTAGTACTTTCTAGTAATAGTCTCTGCGCTAAACCGCAGACAGACGAACGGATAGATAGACGGTCATGGCGAAGCTATAAGGGTAGTGAACTACAGAACCCCAAAAAATTATGTCTCCAGTCACCTCTTATTTCCGTGGCACGCTTTCCAAAAAAAGTATTTAAAATCAAACTTTAAGAGGTTTTAGCGAAGAGTAGTTACGAAACTAAATGTCTGGCAACTGAAAAACATGATTTCTCATGTTAACCTGTAGAAAATATTAATAAAAAGATGTTTTATATTTGGAGATTTTTGGAGATATTACTTCCCAAAACCACATCAGACTACAGTTTCCTACTATTTACTACCTACCATTCTCGTATGTCATAAATGTATAAAAGCTGACAAATGTTCAGCTTTTATGACGTGAAGAAGGTCTTACCATCACAGGTGCATTGTTCATAGACGATAATTCATTTCCTACATGTGCACGTTATAAATTAAATTATACGATTTCCGCAGGAAGAGCGGCAATTAAAAATTCAGGGGCACGCGCCCGGAGCCGTTGAGTGCTTGTGAACGACTGTTTGTAATGTACAATAATTTTTAATTACCCTCATTTGACGAGTACCTCTACCACGTGACATACTGATGCTCATTATGATGTCTTTTTGAGTTTTTTAAAGTAGGTGAGTACTTTTAATGGATTGCTATTGAGCGCTGGTTTTACGTGCATCATAAATAAGATGGGGGGTTTACAATCGGATGCTGCGAATATCATGGAGGGATCGTATACGCAATACTACTGTGCTGCAAAAAATGGGAAAGCCAACAAAAGTTCTACAACAAGTCCAAAGGAGGAAGCTCAAATACCTGGGTCATATAATGCGAAACTCCAAATATCACCTGCTCCAACTTATTATCCAGGGAAAGATAAAGGGAAAACGAAGGCCTGGTCGTAGACGTACATCTTGGCTCAAGAACTTACGCCAATGGTTTAATATGAGTACCAGATCACTCTTTCGGGCGGCAGTGAACAAAGTTAAATTAGCCTTAATGATTGCTGACCTCCGATAGGACATGGCACTATAAGAAGAAGATAAATAAGAATAATCATGAAAGAGTTGCATAATCTAAATATATAAAACTCAAAGGTGACTGACTGACATAGTGATCTATCAACGCACAGCCCAAACCACTGGACGGATCGGGCTGAAATTGGCATACAGGTAGATGTTATGACGTAGGCATCTGTTAAGAAAGGATTCTGATCAATTCTCCCCCCAAGGGGATAAAATAGGGAATGAAAGTTTGTATGAAACTTTGTCAACTTTGCGACGATTTGGCTGAAATTTGGAATGAAAATGGATTTTACTCTAGATTAACACAAAGGAAAATTTCATTCCGGAAAAATCCAACGTCCGCGACGACGAAGTCGCGGAAATCCGCTAGTTTATGAATATTTTTACATAGATTGAAAAATATATTAAATTTAAAATTATATTAAATAAGGTTTGTAATAGACACGAGAGTGCCGTTTTATAGTTTATTTAATTAAATCGCCAGAAAAACATAATGTACTTAAACTGAATTTGAAATTTGAAATGCGTTGTCCGTCAAAATTTTGATCGCACACATATGTTCTAAGAATGAACACACACACACGAAACACCACAGAACAGAAAACGCTAAAAGCTTTGGTACATTCACTACCTATCGAAAACACATTAAAGTTTCGCTATTTGAGTAGTGTCAAATAAATAGTGAAACTCCTCTAAAACTATGTATCCAGCATTCTAAAGAATTTTTATAGGACTTTAAACACCAGATGAGATTGCAGTGAGACGAATTTTATTGTTGAAAAATATAAAGAAATCTTTCTAGGGTGATTGCATATTCTTTACCCCAGATATTCCGAAGAAAAGGATTGCTATTAACAAACGTATTTTTTGCAAATTGTTGCCAGAATAAAAACCACAAAAACCTCCCTCCGAAAAAGGAAACCTCATTCAGGAGGTTTCTCTTTAAACTAAAACAATTTGCTACGGAATTTCGTATTTAGCAAGTTGAATATTTTCTTTTGAGGTGGATACACACTGACTGGGATTAAGAAACGTAATGTAACATTCGCAGCGAAAACAACGTTGTAACGTGTACCTAATTACTGTTTATTTTATTTAGTGACAAGAGCCCTTGAATGCGATATCACCTGTTGTTAAGTGACGATCAGTCTTATGGTGGTTTTAGAGTCACGCTAACCGGACGCTGACAGCTCATAGCCCAAGAGCCCACGACAGCCAGACCTTCGTTATTTTATAAAAGTTGAAAGTTTCTCTGTAGATGTCTCCTATACAGGTAAGAACGACCAGCGACTATAAAGTTTGGGTTGTGGTTACCTGGGCAGGTAACAGGTAGTAAAGGTGTATAAAATAGTACTTGAAATTCGTTAAAGTATAAAGCTCAATTTTTTAATATTTCCTTCGGGATAACTTTAAAAATCTCGTCATCCATTGCCGGACACTTATGACAGTTGCTACCCCCTGCCAGACACCCCTAAACTTTAATAAATTATTATTATACTTTCGTTATAGTATAAAAGCTAAATTTTATATATGTTACTTGGGAACTTTTAAAAAGATGTTACCTCAATAGCCGGACAGTTTTCGTGGTTTTTACATCTTGCCAGACACATCGAAAGTCCACTATAGGTGCGAGTGCGGGGTAACAACTGTTCAAGTAGGTGCGAGTGAGATAGAGCGCTTAGTCGAGTGCGTTCTTTTACTGCGCACCATCCATAGATGATACATTATATATTGAGATACATACGCAACTCTCATTTCAGTAAAAAAGGTTATATACCGTGATCACTAGATGGCGCATTCTAATTAGATTTATTGGCTACCCATAGATGGCGTTCTCTCTACGAGTACAATCTATATTTTAGTTGTATGACTATTGCTGTTTGTTTTACTTAATTCTTATATATTATTAATGAAAAAAAATTAACATAAACATAATATTTACAAAATCACCTATTTCACTAAAAATAGTAATCGACTAAGCATTCGCGCTCGCACCTATAGTGGACTTTCGATGTGTCTGGCAAGATGTAAAAACCACGAAAACTGTCCGGCTATTGAGGTAACATCTTTTTATAAGTCCCCAAGTAACATAAGTTTTTTTTTTGCGGGTAGGTGCATAAAAAAGAACAGTTGTGTTTCTAAAGTTATATTTTTTGAAACTAAGTTTTTATTATATTTAATAGTGATACAGTGTTAAAAATGATGTAATCTTACATCTTCATAATACCAACAAGTGTTCCAAATATAACATTTTCGAAACTTTCACATTTGAGTTCAGTTTATAATCACTTTATATCTACTTAACAAAGCAAGCAACAATGACTGACATAAAATCTATTGAGCACTCAATATCCACTTTAACGGAGCATTTCAATGAACGTATGTCAGAGTTTCAAAGAGTTCTTCAGACTTCTGCTCCTGCCTCCAGTCCCACATCAAACATTGCTGCACAGTTTGGTTCATTTAGAGTGTTTGTCCTGGCAGCACTGGAAAGCTTACAGATGCAAGTGCAGATGCTGTCTAGGCAGTGTGATGTGATGGAAACAAGAAGCCGGAGGAAGATGCTGCTGCTGCATGGTGTTCCGGAGGCTCAGAAAGAAACGTTGCAATCTGTGGTGGTTCAGGCGCTTACAGATCATTTAGATGTCCCAGAGCTCACAGATACAGATCTCAGTTTTTGCAAACGTTTGGGTAAATCGAAGAACAGTAAGCCACGGCCAATTTTATTAAAATTTTATAATCTCACTCAACGAAACAAAGTTTGGTTCAAGAAAATAGGCTTAAAGGGCACTGGGATTACTCTTTCTGAATTCTTAACTAAAGATAGACACGATGCATTCCAGTTAGCCAGACAAAAGTTTGGTGTTTCTCGGTGTTGGACATCGGACGGAGCCATCACAGTGCTCGGGTTGGATGGCAAACGTCACACAATTCACACGGTGGCAGAGGTCAGGTTGATCGGATCCAAGACAGGTGACTCCCCGATAGCATCTACTTCTGGTGCCGCTAGTCAAGTTGGAGCTGTACAGTCTGGTGGTGGGCAGTCTCACATAGCGGTGCCTGTGTCAAAGTCAACGAAGCCCCAGACCGATAAACATAAGAGATCTGCACGGAGATAATGCCCCTTTGCTTGGCTTGTGAAATTCTTTTTCTTTTATGTATTTCATGTAATTCATATTGCATTCAGATAACATATTCTTAGTATGTTTGGAAAAAGACATTGGTTTAAGAACTTCTGTAGACAAATACAATACATAATATGTAATGTAGTTACAACACTGGTAAAGCTCTGGTCATATAATAGGCTCAGCTTGTTGTTTAAGCATGTATTTGGTAAATTTTGTAGGTTGTAGGTACTGAGAAATAGCTATTAGTGAAACTTTTTCTTTACAATTTGTTTACATTATTTTAAATTCACCTATCAGTTGTGTCACTTGTCATGATTGTCAATGTCATTTGTTATTCATCTGTCAATTGTCTAAGTCATCTGTCAACTGTCAAATAATTGTCTACATTGTCTAATACCTATGACTTTTAATTTTGTTAACAAATTTCTCAGTTCTGGGATCGAGCAATTTTGAACGTTTATTATTATTATTATTATTTTTTTTTTTTTTTAAATTAATGTTGTAACTTGTAGTTTTTATTACTTCACTAAGTGTGTAGTTCTAATTGTCTGTCACAGACCTGAATTAGTTTAAATATTAGTATAGTAAATTATACAACTATACTAATAATTAAACACATTTAACGTTTGTTGTTTAATTTTTGTGTTATTCTAAAATTTAGATCAGCTGAAGTTTACAGTATATAAAATTTAAGCTTTGTATTATGAGCAAATAAGTATTCCAAATATGATCAAATGAATCTGTAGGTATGTTTTACGTGGAATAACATAATCTTAATAATTAACTGACTATTGATGTTTGGTAGGCTCAATAGTATATTGATGTATAAATACTTTGTATTTTCTTTGGGTCCAGCATAATACATCTTTTCAATGATATTTTAACTAGTTATATACCCTTTGTTTGCCTATTTAAGTAGATTATTTTCATAAATAGCTTTGTACATGGATATAATTTGTATTTATAATTGTTTATGATTTAAGCAAAGCGATCTCCCACAGAATTTGTTGGTAGGTGGAGGAGAAATACCATTAAACCTTTAATCTTAGTTAATTATATATACATATTATATAATATTTTTAACATATATTATTATTTTATAATTTATTACATTTATATTACTATATTTTTAGTATATCTATTATTTTTATTTAACTGAATAATATGAATAACTTTGATCTGAATGAAAGTAGCTCGGGTAATGAAGATGTTTATGTGTCAGACTCGTCGCAGTCTGGCTGTAGCGACAGCTTTCACAGTGCGGCTATGCCACTTAATTCTGCTCTGGATGTTACATTTTCATCTTTTCGCAAAAATTTTAATGTAGTACATATTAATGCGCAAAGCATTCCCTCACATTATTCTGATTTATTGACTTCATTTGAAAGTACGGATATTCATGCAATTTTAGTATCAGAGTCTTTTCTAAAACCTTGTCTACCTTCTACTTCTTATAGTTTGCCTGGCTTTCACCTCATAAGGAATGATCGTACGGGAAAGGGTGGCGGTGGTGTGTGTATTTATCTGCGTAGTCATATCCCATTTCGTATTTTAGATAAATCTCCATCTGCATACTCTGAATCTTCTGAGCATTTATTTATTGAAGTACAGTTTGGTTCTAAAAAGCTTCTTCTTGGTGTTTTTTACTGTCCTTCTCTGCATATTAATTATTTCGGCAGCTTTGAAAATTTACTGGAATTATATTCGTCCACTGTTGATCATACTATCATTATGGGTGATTTTAACACTTGTCTCATTAAAAATGATCATCGCTCTAAACGCTTAATGTCGATAGTTAATAGTTGTAATCTAGCCTTTCTCCCAACACACGCTACTCATTTCTTTCCCAACTGTATTCCTTCCCAATTAGACCTTATGATTGTTTCTTCTTCCAACCTTATTGCCAGTCATGGACAACTCCCTGCTGAGGCTTTCTCTTACCACGATTTGATTTATCTGTCTTTCAAAATACGTCCACCTAAGGTAAAGCCAAGTATAGTTATGCGACGTAGCTTTCGAAATTTTGACAATGACAAGTTTATGGAGGATCTCGGTAACATCGATTGGGACCCTATTCTTAATGCTTCAACTGTAGACGAGAAACTGAACATTTTTAATTCTTTATTGACCGATCTGTTCGACGTTCACGCTCCAATAAGACCAATTAAAATTAAACATCTACCTGCCCCATGGCTTACTTCTGATATTAAGTTGTTAATGTTTAGACGTAATGTTGCTAAACGTAAATATAAATTTCACCCTAATGATAACAATTTGGAAAAATATAAAAAACTTCGAAACCAATGTAACAGAGTGTGTCGTGATGCACAGCGAGAATATATCCATTCTTCCGTGGACCAGAATAATTCCGGTAAGACTTGGCAGTTTTTAGCTTCGCTTGGAATAGGTCGGCAGTGCCTTCAGGTTTTGCGTATCACTGATTTGGACAGTATAAACAAACATTTTGCTACTACTATTCCTTTTGATGTGCTGACTAAACTTGGTACGCTTAATCACCTGAGGTCTTTGCCTACGCATGGTGGTCCTGAGTTTGAGTTCACTCTTGCTACTGCGGAGGAGGTGAAAAAACATATCTTTGCCATCAACTCAGATGCAATTGGCAGTGATGGCATTAGTAGAAAAATGATAATTACTTCGCTTGACTGTATTCTGCCAGTTTTGTGTCATATACTAAATTTCTCGCTATCTTCTGCTACATTTCCCTGCTCATGGTGTAAAGCCTATGTGGTTCCTATTCCTAAAATCAATAAACCTTTAACTCCTTCTAATTATCGTCCTATTTCTATCTTACCTTTTCTTTCTAAAGTTCTTGAGCGTATTGTACATGAACAACTTAGTCTTTATTTAATCAGACATGATATTTTAAGCCCAGTTCAATCAGGTTTTCGTTTTGGGCATAGCACAACAACAGCCTTAGTTAAAGTCTGCGATGATATTCGCTTAGCTATTGATAAAAAATTCCTTACCATTATTGCACTTTTAGATTTTAGCAACGCATTTAACACCGTAGACTTTGATTTACTTTTAACTTTATTGAGAATTTGTGGTATGTCTCCATTTGTGGTCAATTGGTTTCAAACTTATTTATATAATCGTCAACAATGTGTGCGTTTAGATAATAGGCTATCTTCGTTTATTACTCTTAATTCTGGCGTGCCTCAAGGTGGTATTCTTTCTCCTCTTCTATTTTCCGTCTACATAAATTCTGTTACTTCAGTCTTATCATCGTCTCATCATCTGTACGCTGATGACTTACAAGTGTATTTATCTGCCCCTATGGATGATCTACATAATTCTATAAATGTTCTGAATACTGAGTTAAATAAAGTTAGCGCTTGGTGTCGGTCATTTGGGGTTCAAGTGAATGCAAGTAAGTCTCAAGTGGCTATTATAGGTTCTTCTTATTTCTTTTCTTCTATATCCTTTGATACGTTACCTCCAGTCTCAATTGATGGTGCAACTATACCTTTTAGCAGTACAGTCAGAAATTTAGGTTTAATTATAGATAACAACATGTCTTGGGTACCGCAAGTAACAGAAGTTAGTCGCAAAATTTTTTCAGCTGTCGGATGTCTTAGACGATGGAAAAACTTTTTACCAATTAAAACTAAACTTTTGTTAGTTAATACTTTGTTGTTACCAATTTTAGATTACGCGGATGTCTGCTATTTAGACTTGTCTGAGACTTTGCTAAATAAATTGGAAAGGCTACAAAACTTGTGTATACGGTTCATCTTTGGTCTACGTAAATTTGATCACGTGTCTCAGTATCGTGCTCAATTACAATGGCTGCCAATCCGATCCCGTAGAAACTTACACGCACTTTCGCTCTTATATTCTGTTTTATATAATCCTCGAACGCCACCTTACTTGAAAGAACGATTCAACTTTGTTGGTAGAAATGTTGAGTGCAGTTTACGGGCCAGGGATGAAAACCGTTTACAATATACAGTCTGCCATTCAGTGAAGTATCAAAAATCATTTACAGTTAAAACAGTCAGCCTGTGGAATGAGCTACCGAGTGACATAAGACAGTCCGCGTCTCTAAGCATCTTCAAAGATCGTGTTAAAAAATACTACTTATCTACTATACTATAATAATTATTATTTAAGTAGTTATGTTTATTTATTATGTATAATTATGTATGTAGGTGTATTTATATATTTATTATGTATTTAGGTGTACTCATATATATATATATATTTTTATTTATGTATATTTAGTATGTAATTGTATATGTAGTTTAATTTAGTATATTATTTTTAATAGTTTAATTATTATAGGTATGTTATATTGCACTATCCGCTTTCCTTTCTTTAAATATTTTATTTAAGGTTGTCTGGAGGAGATCGCTTTTAGCGATAAGACCGCCTTTGCGCATCTTACTTTTCTATTTTTTTTTTCTGTTCTCTTTTTTTGTATCTTATTTGTGTGCAATAAAGAATTAAAATAAATAAATAAATAAATAAATAACATATATAAAATTAGGCTTTTATACTATAACGAAAGTATAATTATAATTTATTAAAGTTTAGGGGTGTCTGGCAGGGGGTAGCAACTGTCATAAGTGTCCGGCAATGGATGACGAGATTTTTAAAGTTATCCCGAAGGAAATATTAAAAAATTGAGCTTTATACTTTAACGAATTTCAAGTACTATTTTATACACCTTTACTACCTGTTACCTGCCCAGGTAACCACAACCCAAACTTTATAGTCGCTGGTCGTTCTTACCTGTATAGGAGACATCTACAGAGGAACTTTCAACTTTTATAAAATAACGAAGGTCTGGCTGTTGTGGGCTCTTGCTCTATCAGCACGTAGCGCGCCGACCAAGTTTCTTCCCACGACCACAATTCTGATAGCTATTCTGAAACGCTCCCTAGGAGTTCATACATTTCGTCTGTCAGCGCCGACAGTCAGCGTCTTGTCAGCGTGACTCTAAAACCAGCCTTAGATGGAAACGGACTTCTTTGTTAGAGGTACAAGTTTGTTCCACCTATACCAATTAATCAAGGTGAAGATTCATAGCACATTGTAGCTAATTCACTTTGCGGTACGTGTTTGCCGGTAGGGTGGTAATTAGCCATGGCTAAACCACCAGCCAGATCAGTTGGACTAATTAAGAAACCCTCAATCAACCCAACCGTGGATCGAACCCAGGACCTCCGTCTTGTAAATCCACAGCGCATACCACTGCTACGCGGAGGCCGTTAAAATACGCTGGTAGCAATAGGTGGGAAGGTATATGAAATGGACACATTTTTACAATTCATACGGTTGATAATTATGATAGTGCCAGCTGACGCCGCGCGGTTTCACCCGCGTGGTTCCCGTTCCCGTAAAAATACGGGGATAATATATAGCCTATAGCCTTTCTCGATAAATGAGCTATCTAACACTGAAAGAATTTTTCAAATCGGACCAGTAGTTCCTGAGATTAGCGCGTTCAATCAAACAAACAAACTCTTTAGCTTTATATTAGTACTAGTAGACGCCGCGTGGTTTCACCCGCGTGGTTCCTGTTCCCGTAGGAATACGGGGATAATATGAAGCCTATAGCCATCCTCTCAAAAGAATTTTTCAAATCGGAACAGTAGTTCCTGAGATTAGCGTGTTATATCAAACAAACAAACTCTTATAAAAAAGAAAGATTTTTATAAAAAAAAAAGAAGAAAGAACTCTTATTAAAGCTTTATATTAGTATAGATTTCAAAATATTTACTAAAAACAAGATATTTGGTCGCTCTTACATGCCGAATCAACTTGTAATACTCACACCGAGAAAACATCCATATCAGTCCTCACCTTTAGGAGATCTTTGCCACTTCATAAAAAAAAATATTCAGGGAATGAAATGAAAACATTGTTACAGTTTCGACGTCCGCGGGCGTTCATTCAACAAGGCGCTGCAGTGGTCTGACCCCAATGTGTTCGGGCCCCGCGCGTACTTCGCGACGGTGGCCCGTCCCGCCTCGCTCACCCTTGACACGGTTCAACTCGACGACGAAGGCGTGTATCGCTGTAGGGTCGATTTCAAAAACTCCCCTACGAGAAATTTTCAGATACGACTCTCTGTTATCGGTGAGTATTGTTTTAGCACATTATCGTAAGCTATTGTTGTGTATTAAGTTTTGAACAAAATGTCGACGTATGGCTAGTCATAGACTGAAGTCGTCCGGCAAATAAAAAAAAAATAGGAGGGCATTCCCAAAATTATAGTGCAAGTATTAAAGTGTGTTATTCCAATAACTCACTTTAACACTTGCATTTTTTATAATGTATAGGTACGTATAGTTATGTTTCCACAAACATCCACGTCCACGTTTTTTTAACAAAGTTTATTATTTTTTAATTTTTTTAATTTGCCGAGTGATATCAGTCTATTCTTTCAGTAGCCGAACCCTAATTCATTATCTTAAGTATTGTTTCAAGTTTGGTTCGAACAAAAATGTCGTTTAACTATATCGAAGATTTGATGATATTTAAATTTTTCACAACCTTACCTTTTTATGCCTATTGACAACAGTTTAGGGACAGAATATAACAAAATAATGTAGGATTTATGTTCTTGCATGCCATGCGAAGTGTTGCATATTCTACTTACAAGCTAATCGGTCATCTGCTTGATCCATCGGTAATCCGTCAGGTGGTTAACGTCACAATTGAATAACGAATATGTTATCGATATTACTTTAGAAGTCATCATCATATCAGCCGGTGGACATCCATTGCAGAACATAGGCCTTTTGTAGGAACTTCCAAACATCACGATCCTGAGCCGCCTGCATCCACCTGGTGGGTTGCCATTCCAGCATCTTGGGACTCCAACGCCCATCGGCTTTTCGAACTATGTACCTGGCCATTGCAACTTCAGCTGCGCGACCCGTTGAGCTATGTCGGTGACTTTGGTTCTTCTGCGGATCTCCTGATTTATGATTCGATCACGCATTTTTGTAGTGAAAATTATATTTCGTGTATTGGTTATTGATCTCGTTATCAACCCATATACGGCTCACTGCTGAGCACGAATCTCCTCTCAGAGTGAGAGGGGTTAGGCCTATAGTCCACCACGTTAGCCCAATGCAAATTGGCAGACTTCACACACGCATAGAATTAAGAAAATTCTCTGGCATGCAGATTCCTCACGATGTTATCCTTCACCGTTTGAGACACGTGATATTTTAGTTTCTTTAAAATGCACACAACTGAAAAGGAGGTGCTTGTCCCAGACCGGATTCAAACCCACACCCTCCAGAATCGGAGGCAGAGGTCATATCCACTGAGTTATCACGGCTCTAATAATACTTTATGATCCCAATAAATAAAAAAATACCGTCAATTATTATAATAAAAGATTAACTAGGTCGCATAGTAATTAGCAAATGAAATAAATATTACAGATTAATTGTAACCACGTGTACGAAGGATCAAGGTTAATTATAATGTTAATGCTTAATTATACGCCCCCGGAGTTCGGGCGCTGGTTTATTTCGAGCGGAACTACGCCTCGAGGCCTTAATTGGTATATTCCTAATTAATTTATCATTAACACCAATGATTTTTAACCACACCACGTGAAAGGGGTAAGGTAAACATTTATCGAGTGTATCTGTGACGGCCTATGTGGCGCAGTGGTGTGCGCGGTGGATATACAAGGAGGAGGTCCTGGGTTCGATCCCCAGCTGAGCCGATTGAGGTTTTCCTAATTGGTCCAGATTTTTTTTTTATTAACCGACTTAAAAAACAGGAGGAGGTTCTCAATTCGAGTCTATGTTTTTTTTGTATGTATGTTACCTGATTACTCAAAGACGCTTGGACCGATTTACATATTTTTTTTTTGTTTGAAAGGGTATACTCCCGGAATAGTCCCATTGTCATCATGTCAGGATCTGATGATGGGATCCTGGAGAAATCGAGAGGAACTTTCAATAATCGAAGGAACAAAAATGTTTTCTAGACCTTTATCTAGTATGATTACACTAAAAATTAAAAAATAAACAAAATTCAACCAACTTCAAAAACATACAACGTACCAACTAAACTAAAAAGCTAAAAATAACCTCATATTACGTTCTACCTGCTGATCACTTTGAAGGCGGTGTTACACCGGTTTTGTGTTAATTTAAGTTATGATATTAGTATTATGAAACGATATTTCCAAAAACTTGCCCCTTCCCGTCCAAAATAAAACAACATAAATGAAGAGAGCCTTATTTACGACCGACGACCGTATGACCCCACATCAAGGTCAATAAGTTATTATTGAAAAGTTAACCTAGAAATATTATTTCTTGCCATTAGACTATCGCTTTAACCTAAATCTAACTACTGGAAAAATTTATTATTTTATTATTATACCACCAAATTGATCGTCATTAAGGAACAATGAAACTTGTTATAGCCAATTTGGAGGTAGTAAAACTAGTTTTATAACAAAAGATAAGCCCCTTTAAACGATCCTTTTCAGTATGAAAGTATATATTTTTTTTCTGATCATCTTGTATGACGAAACACGTCTCAATCATTAAGCTTCGTAGCGACACTTCGAAAAAGCTTCGTAGCGACACTTCAAAAAACTCTGTTAAAGATTTTTTAAAGAAAATTTCAAGGGGTTTTCAGCGAAGGGATGTCACGAAGAATAGTATCTGGCGAATACCTACATGATTCCATATGATACCCTGTATCGATTAATTATCAAACAATTACATTTTTTATTTGATCAAATACTTAACGATGTAGACCCTTAATACTTAATATCGTAATATATTAACTAACATTAGAAACATGACAATTTGATAAATTAAAGTAGTTCTAGTTAAAGTTAATTATGTATATTTCTATAAACCAAACTAAATTTTGTAAGGCATAAATCAAAAGTTTGTCAGAGGCGCACTTCTAATAGTAATAATGATATAACATGCTCTACAAGGCATAGGAAAATCATCATCATCATCATCATATCAGCCGATGGACGTCTACTGCAGGACATAGGCCTTTTGTAGGGACTTCCAAACATCACGATGCTGAGCCGCCTGCATCCAGCGAATCCCTGCGACTCGCTTGATGTCGTCAGTCCACCTGGTGGGGGGTCGGCCAACACTGCGCTTACTAGTGCGGGGTCGCCATTCCAGCACTTTGGGACCCCAACGTCCATCGGCTCTTCGAACTATGTGCCCCGCCCATTGCCACTTCAGCTTCGCAACTCGTTGAGCTATGTGACTTTGGTTCTTCTGCGGATCTCCTCATTTCTGATTCGATCACGCAGAGATACTCCTAACATAGTTCGTTCCATCGCCCGCTGTGTGACTCTGAGCCTTCTCATGAGGCCCATAGATAGCGACCAAGTCTCAGAATCAACACGCACTGTTCGAAGACTTTTGTCTTCAGGCACTGAGGAATTTCGGACGAAAAGATGTCGCAAAGTTTCCTGAATGCAGCCCAGCCGAGTTGGATTCGACGGTTCACCTCTTTCTCGAAGTTGGACCTACCTAACTGGATCATATGTCCTAGGTATATGTATTCGTCTACAATTCCGAGTGCAGCGTTCTCAACTATAACGGGAAAATATCAAACAATAAAAAGTCGATTCTCAATCCAGTTACCAAAGTTGCTACCTACCCAGTTAGAGCCAATATTGGCTAGAAACAATCGACTACTTTGAGCTACTTCAACAAGGATGAAACTTCATTACTACTAGACAAACTAATAGATAATACTAATAATCTTTTAGTCTGATATCTTGAAAGAAGTTATCGTTGAAGTATTATTGAGTTATTAATCAGAACTGTCTATAACGTCTTGCTCTGAATAGAGTTCGTATCTAAGATTGATGTGTCTCTCGATAGTGATCTAATTATCTTTAGATGGATATTTTTTCGTCTATTTTACTTTTTAGTCTGAAATAGCTATTTTAGTTAATCTAGACGTTGTACAGACTGAAACAAAATTTAGGCTTAGTTTACAAACATTAGAAGACTACGGATTAAAGTGACTCTTTTTTCAAGAATTTTAATTTCAAGTGATTATATGTTACTGAGCAGCAATGCTGTTTTGGCCTTAGAAGTTTACTATGTGGTTTTGGGAGATAACAGGTTTTAAGTATTATAACCCTCAACTATTATATTTTAATAAGAAATTATTGTTCCAGTAGTCTAGCCTAGAAATATGATTTCTTAGATAAGTTAACCTTGACGGCCTCCGAGGGGCACTGATATGCGCGGTGGATTTACATGATGGAGATCCTGAGTTCGATCCCCGGCTGGGCCGATTGAGGTTTTCTTAATTAGTCCAGGTCTGGCTAGTGGGAGGCTTCGGCCGTGGTTAGTAAGCACACTACCGGCAAAGACGTACCACCAAGCAATTTAACGTTCCGGTAACCACACCCTTTTCGGTATTTACACGACATCGTCGTGTAATTCATTCATCACGAAATTTCGAAAACAGCTTGATGTACAAAGCTGAAATTTGGGAAGAAGGTAGTTTATAGTTTACATTCACTAAGAACGGATTTCTTGATAGGGCTGGATTAAAAGGGTCTAAGGGCGGACGAAATCACGGGTATCGGCTAGTATATATATTTCGAAGAATATATTAAACGTCAGAAGGTCTCTCAGACCTATGAGCATTAAAGCTTAGACCATTCTACATTCTACTGTCAAATATTATACCAAATAAGTTTTATTTATCAGCGTTCTCTTATATACTGAAACTAATTAATAAAGTACTTACAGTCCCTATAATCCTGTAATAAAAAGTTCATAACACCAATTTAGTATTAAATACGTAAGTTTCTTAGAAAAAAAGTAACTTTTATATTACCCGTTATTGTTAGTAACGGCCCATCATGTACTATAATGTAACACGCAATGTTTTTTATTCGTAGACTTTTATTTCTTTTTCTATTATTAGTTTACGTAAAAGTTACGTAAAGTATTTTTCTTCTGTGAATACAACCTTTTAAAGGTCTCTATGGTTGAGTAGTTTTTCGTTGCTTTTGTGGCAGAGCGTTCCTACGTTCGATTCTTCGGTTAATTTGGCTTTGTTGAAAGAACCATTTATTATTTCCTACGGGAACGAGAACCACGCGGGTGAAACCGCGCGGCGTCAGCTAGCCTGATGTATGTATTATTATTTACACTAACTAAAACGACAATATTTAATTAAATTGTATTATTATTCCAGTTGTATTGTCTAATATTGTCATTTTTGTCGAGTTTTGGGAGCTAGTCAAGTCTGTAGTCAAGGGCTAACTTGTCAAGAATAAAAAAAAGCTGAATGAGCCTATGCCTAGGGCTACTACGACATTAAGGAATATTTGACTTAATTTTTAATGACATACTCGTACTTACTTTTAATTCCAATTATTGTATTATATTGTAATTGTAACTTTTTCTTTTCTTTTTTTTTTCATTTAACTTGGGGACTATTTGTGTTATTTTTATTTTATAATTTAATTTAATTTAATTTAGTTATTGTATTTATATTTTTCTTAATTTTATTTCACTGTTTGTATTTTTTTCTTTTTCACCATGTATTTGCACACTATTAATTTGGTTGAATGCTGGAACGGTAATTCTTGCAAATAAACGATATTATTATTATTATTATGCTCCTAACATATGAGTATGTAAGTAGGGTAGCCAATTATGGAGTTTGAACTGTAGGGGCTTAAGAATATAGCAGTTGCAGTTGCAGGTTTTAAGGATACAGACACTTATCCGAACAAAAAACTAAATTTTTGCCCTAATGCGTTAGAAGGAGAGGAATGTTTCTCGAGCGTATGTGTGTATTATTTTGTGTATGCGTGTAAGTATGTCCTTTTCTTTATGATGTTAGTTATCGTCAGAGTTAAACATTTTCACTCTTACGCAACTTGCGTAATAGTGGTGGTTCTAAGCACCACATCCCTTTTCCTATAAAGATATGTTAAAATAGTGCCAGCGAGACACTGTGTCATATCTATGTGATGAACATTGTAAACTTTGTACTAAAGCACTCATTTACAATTTAAAACTGAGATAACCGTGTATGTTCATGGCGGCATAATACATTTTATATACTCTGTAGCCCGGGGCGCTCGCCACGGAGATAATAAAATTACGGGAAAATCAATTTAGCTCACGACATGTTAATGTTACCAGGAAACCAACCTCTAATATCAATATGGATTCCTAGTACTTGGACCTAGTATGCAAATACTCTCCACTGCATCGTTGGTCCAGTGGGTCGTTTCAACTTTATATGTGGGCCTGGAATCACCTGGAACCTCAGTCCCAGCTGCCTCAGCCCAGCCTGGATGGGTATAGATGAAACATAGTCCGAAGATATTGATTATGCAAACGATTAATGTTACCAGGAAACCAACCTCTAATTTTATTATGGATTCCTAGTACTCTCACTTAGTATGCAAATAAAATGCCTCATTCGTCCCATTGCAGCCTTTTCTACTTTGAATCACGAGGTCCTGGAATGTTTATAGAACTACAACCTTGAATCTCAGTTAAAGCTGAATGGATCTGCAGGCTGATTCACTAACTTTGACGTAAGTTATTTGACATACTCGTATATACGAATTTGAGAATATATGTAGCAAATGTCATCCAGTGCCTACTGACAACCCATCGTGGATATCATACAGTAGGTAGATGACATTTCTCCACAAATATAAGATTAGTTTTTAACGATGTCTGTTATGTGCATTTCTCTATCTATTAAATGTGTTTTTGAATAGGTTGATAATAAAGACTAAATTAGTAAATATGCCAGCTCAATTAAATTTGACAGAATATCAATATAGCATACCAGGAAATTACTCGTAATCTCTAATGTTATTATGGATTCCTAGTACTCGCACTTAGTATGCAAATAAAACGCCTCGTTGGTAGCCTTTTCTAATTTGAATCCTGTCCTGAAATCCTTGAATGTTACTTTAATTCTGGAACCCTAGCTATAGCCCAATAGCTGGATGGATCTAGATGAAATTTAGGCACAAATATATTAATTTTGTTCAGGACACTTTAATGTTACCAGGAAACCATCCTCTAATGATAATATGAATTCCTAGTATTCGCACTTAGTATGCAAATAATATCAACTGCTGCCTTTGCGTATTCGACTCGGAGGTCCTGGAATCTCACTTATACTTCAACGTGGACCTCAGACACGGATTGGCTGAATGGATCTCGATGAAAGTTCATTTGTTTTTTATTAAACGAGTACTTAGTCCTGTTATTTTTATCACAATATTCCCACTGAATCGGGTACTTCAAACTACTACATTACTTTATAAATGTTATATGATCAATAACATATAATACCATATGAATGCACAAAAAAAATATTATAATATCGAGATAAAAATGTAATATAATTAAAAGGTATTTAATAGTCTTTGCTGAACTCTTATACCTACAGTCGATAGAGTTTTCATCCATACAACGTTAAGCCGGCCCTACTTAGATAACTCATACATATTCAATGCCCCTTTTAAGGGTAGGCAAAAAAGATTACCAAGTGTACCCATTAGGATATAATTTCAATGTTTTACACCTAGATTTATTATAGATCATGAGGACACCTATTATAGATCATGAGGACACCTATTATAGATCATGAGGTTTGGGTCGGGCTATGAAATGTTAGTACTACATACTTACATAAATATTATTAACACGCTTATATTAGCTTCACTTCTAACTATATATGAGAAAATCTTCGAATCTTAATTTGACCCACTTCCCGGTCTTCGATTAGGATGAAATTTTGCACACGCTCTGACAATACATGACTAGCTAAGAAACGTCATTACAAATCCAATATGGCGGCTTCCCCAAGATGACGGACTGGCTGTTTGAAATGCACCCCCATGGTATGGGTATCAAGCGTGTTTGTTTTTAATTTTTTACTATCATCAGCTGATAGAGGAACTTCATCAGCATATCTCCAGGCTTCCAATCACTACGATCTTTAGCCGCCTGCTTCCAGTGATAGTAACACGTTTGATGTCGTCGGTCCAGCTAGTGGGGATCGACTAACACTGCACTTTCTGGTGCGGCTCACCATTACCTGGGACCCCAATATCCACAGGCTCTTAAGCGGGATCCATTGATATTGGCAGCTTTGCGACGCGTCGAGTTATATCGCTGACTTTGATTCTTCCGCGGATCTACACATTTCTGAATCGACCAAGCAGATATGCATGATGATGATGATAATGATGATATTTATTTATTTATTTAGGCAAATCAAGCGCTAATACATTAAGTCCATGCTTACACTTATGTACATTGTTAGATTAAGAGAATGCTTAGCTACTAAAAAATATAGATAGTTTGGTATTTACTTGACTTGACAACGTGCTACTCGTGTAAATGAACCCCTAATGTTCTTCAAAAACTAAGGCCTTTTGTTAAGAATTATTAAGAAAAAAATACTCAATACTAACTTAATTTGCCTGTAACTTCATTGACACTCTTCCAAAACATCAATGTTTCTTATCCAATAATAAGAACAACACTAAAACTTCCAGTGATGAACCTTTAAAAGGAATAATAAAAAGAAGTCACCCATAAACCGGAATAGAATTACGCCAGACGTCCACATTCCCACGGAAAATCAACTCTGAATGTTTTAGTGCGCGGATAAAACTGAACCTAGATAGAGATAGAGGCAAATGGGACCTTATCTAAAAAGCTCCTACAGAGGTTACAAGGGACGTTGCAAAACAAGGCTTTGTCATAATTCCTTTGAACTGCGCTTGGACTGAGGTTACCTGACGCAATAAAAAATTGCTATCGTGTAGTCACCGCAGGTATGCTACGAGTATGTAACATTGTGGTACTTAGACGATAAAAAGACCGCTACCGCTAATCTATATCTACTTTAAAACTGTAGAGAAGACAATTTTGTACATGAAATAACTCTCAGGGGGTGTAACTAATTTCCAAAATAACTATCAGGGGGTGATAAGTGACTGATACTGATGCCAAAAATGCAATCAGTAAAATTTTTACCTGTCTGTATGTTCATTATAGAAACAAAAACTACTCGATGGATTTTAACGAAACTTGGTACAATTATTCTCCATACTTCTGGGCAGGTTATAGTATACTTTTCATTACGCTACAATTAATAGGAGCAGAGCAGTGAAGGGAAATGTTGGTAAAACGGGAGAAGTTACTTCATTTTTATAGCAATACTACTGTAAGGGCTGGGTTAAAGAGGTCTTAGGGCGGACGAAGTCGCGGGCGTCCGCTAGTATATAATATTAGAGGAAATGTACCATTAATATCGATGTTTTTTTTATAACAATGTTTGCCATATAATATCTTTTGAATATGATCAATATTTCTGTTTTTTTCCAATTAGTCAGAAAGACTGCTTTAGGAGTAGGTACGACCATACCTACTAGACCGTCCATCGGGCGGGGATCGAACTCACAACCTCTTGGTGTTGAGGTCAGCACTTTTACTCGAGAGCTAGGTTTATAGAGAACTTTGACCTTTTGTTCAGTAACACTTCTGTCTTATTCACTTGAACGTCCATGATATCAACCAGATATTATATAAACAAACGCCCCGATAAGCCCCGCCCCCCAAAAATTACCAAAATCCAACAGATGCCGACCTACTAAAAACGTTACGACGACTTAAGTGTCGCACGTATTCGAAAATAAAATACCACGTCGTGCAGGGCAGAATATACAGAATAACTTTACCGTTGTATTTATTGATCTAATTAATTTCCTTGCTGTTTTATTGGTTATGGTATCATAAGGAAAAGACTAAACTGTGAACTGAACGGCAAAATAATACTAATATAAAAAGAAACTCTACACACTACTGTAACATCTTCTTTATGATGTGCGGTGAACTCATAGACCAGCCTTATCTAAAAAGGCAGCCTTTCAGGCGTTCTCAAGCGATGCAAAACAAAGCTTTGTTATAACGCCTTTGAATTTCGGCGGAGAATGGGCGGGCGGCGCCCCACACGACGCGCCGTCAAAGAAGCCCGTAGTGCTCTTATCGCAATAATGTACGACGGTATCAAATTTGGAGTGGTACACGCTTTCTTGACGGGAATTAATTTGAGGAATTTCGCTTTCCGTAAATAGGTTACAGTTCAAAATGGATCGCAAGAAGAGTGAAATACATGTACCAATATGTACTGATACACGATACACTGGGCTATCGTGTATCAGTACATACTGGTACTGGTATGACTTCTGCCTCCGATTCCGGAGGATGTGGGTTTTAATCCGGTCCGGGGCATGCACCTCCAACTTTTCAGTTGTATGCATTTTAAGAATTAAATATCACGTGTCTCAAACGGTGAAGGAAAACATCGTGACGAAACCTGCATACTAGTGATTAGCCTATTTTATCAATTTCCAGCTAACAGTTATAGAGGCATGCTAGACTGGTCATAAATATTAGGTTGTTTCACGAAATATTATTCAAATGAAT
Organism: Bicyclus anynana; assembly: GCF_947172395.1. Classification (NCBI taxonomy): domain Eukaryota; kingdom Metazoa; phylum Arthropoda; class Insecta; order Lepidoptera; family Nymphalidae; genus Bicyclus; species Bicyclus anynana. Next base: position 2,315,151 of record NC_069103.1, on the reverse strand, counting down.
GAATAGAACATTCTTCTGAATAATGAATTGAAACATCGCACAACGCGAAGCCACTTTGAATCCCCATTATCTCTCAGTGAGGCTCGTTCGCTCGCTCGTCTCCGATCCGTCGCCTGCAAATGTACGGATCAGATCGATGGCCGCTCAGCGCTCAGCTGTTCACCAACTTGTTTCATTAAATTCAAATTTAGTGTTGTACTTATTAATTCAAGCGAACGCTCCCTTCACGGCGCGAGTCGAAGGCGCGGGTGCTTTTAATATTCTTGTCGTTTTCGCATTTATAAGAGAAAGTTTATTTATGAATGTAGGCGTAGGTCGTGTGAATGTACAAGCTTTTAGAGTCTCGTCGTTAAGAAATCGTTATTGCTATCACCTATTTATAAACATAGTTGATAAATCTATATATATAAAAATGAATTTCCGTTCGTTAGTTTCGCTAAAACTTGAGAACGGCTAAACGGATTTATTTTATCTTGGTCTTGAAATGTTTGTCAAGGTATAAGGAAGGTTTAAAGGGTGAGAAAAATTTGAACAATTGCCGGGAAAACCATAAAAATAATTCTCTTATATTTCCCATACAAACGTTTAAGATTCAAGGGGTAGGGGTAGGGTAGAGTAGTGTAGGAATAGGGAGGAAGTGCATATAAGTCCGCTAGTATGAGATATTAATAAGATATTTCTGCTGGTGTGCTTCAGCAGTGTGAGAGGCTAAAATAACCCCGTGAAGTATTATAAACTTTAACAGTAACCGTAGCTGGCGGAGGGTGGTATGAAACTTTTAGTGTTTAACAACTAAGGAGATTATATATCATCATATTTTGAGGCAATTAAGAATAAAATGCTATTAAACAAAATCAAAATTTATTTACTTCAAGTAGGCTCAGTTCACAAGCACTTTTGATACGTCAGTTGACTATTTGTTATGATTCTACCACCGGTTCGAAAGGCAGGTTCTACTGAGAAGAAACCGACAAGAAACTCAACAGTTGCTCTTTTTAAAAAAAAACATACAGTATTATAATTTACAATTGATGACAACATTACAATTTCTTATAGTTTTACTTCCAGTGTGAAGGTGGAAGCTGATCCAATGGCCTCCAAGCACCTTTATCATAAAGGAACTCATCAATGGTGTTGCAACCTCGACTAAGTAAATGTTTTTAACACATTGCTTAAAGCTATGCATTGGCAGGTCCATCACAGTCTTGGGGATCTGGTTTGTAATCTTTTGTAGTTTTGGGTGTGCTTCTATAAGAGCACTCCATACAAAAGATTATATATTTAGTTTATTAAAGGTCTAAATTTCGTAACAAACCTCTCAAAACCGTACTTGAATAAAAAAGTCAAGATTGAGATATCCTACACGATGGATGGCCGTAGACAATACGGCAACACAAAATTCGTCGTGGTACTATGTGTCATCGTAGCAACCATGACAAAGTAGAAGAAGAGTATGAAAATAATAATAAACCCCATATAAATATGTATACTTCGCTAAAACATCTTTCATAACAGCAGATCGTCGCTCCTCTCAGCTTTTCTGAACTTGTTTCATTAAATTCAAATTTACTGTTGTACTTATTAATTTCAGCGGGCGTTTCCACGTCATGAGTTGGCCGCACCGATGTTCTGTATATTCTCCATTTTAATTTAAGGGGGAACAGGATATTTTTTTTTTAGAGATATAGGTTTTTAGAGCATAATCTTAATTTTTATCGGATTTTACGACGCACATAATTTAATACAAATATTGAACTAAACACTTTTGAAATACAAAAATAGGGGTGTTGTAAGTTTGACGTCAATGTCTATCTATGTCATCGTAGCAAACAAACGGATAGATCTATTTCAATGCAGTTTTTTTTATTTGATAGCCAGTTTCTTTGCGGTGGTAATAAGCTATGTTTTAATATTAGTACAGCAGTGTAAGAGTATCAGTTCTTTTCCAAAATGTAATCTAATGTAAGGCATTTTAACCCCCCGACGCAACTAAGAGAGGGGTGCTATAAGTTTGACATCGATGTATGTCTGTCTGTGTCTGTTTGTGTGCATGTCTGTCTGTGACATCGTAGTTTTCTAACGGATGGACCAATTTCGATGCGGCTTTCTCATTTGAAGTAAATAATTTTATTTGATCCAACTCGTACATTGCAACACAATTCAAACTTTAAGGATAAAAACAATTTCTGGCATTAAAGTCATTATTCTAGTTAATTTTATGTCATTCGGGGGTTTTCAAAACTTTTAATATTAACTTTTTTGTTTTATTAATAAACGACGTAGGTGGCTCTTGACTGTTGTTCTTAGTAAGACTTTACAGAAGGTCTAGATCTAGCTGCAGTATTTTTAAAATAGTCTGTCGTCGTAAAATTAGTGGGAAGTTCGCTCTGTCAAGTGCAAGTTTAGCTTTAGCTGTAATTAGTTACGACCAAGCGGTTCACCCTCTCATAAGGGTGATTTCAGTGGTGGTGGTGTGGTATTCTTGCGTCGGAGAGTACTTTAAGACATCGGGCCAGGATACTATCTATACTAATATTATAAAGCTGAAGAGTTTGTTTGATTGAACGCGCTAATCTCAGAAACTATTGGTCCGATTTCAAAAAATCTTTCAGTGTTAGATAGCCCATTTATCGAGGAAGGCTATAAGTTATATATTATCCCGGGAACCACGTGAGTGGAACCGCGCGGCGTCAGCTAGTAATTTAATAATTGAGTACAGTTTGTTGTACAGTTACAGAGTCAAAAACTTTAAGCCCGGATCAGACTGGATTTTGGATTGGACCATATTGCGTTTGATTTCTCTCATAATCTCTAGAAAGTTTTGGCTTTAAAAACTAAAAGTTTAAAATTCGCAGAATCATAAAAGCCATGGTAATTATAATTAGATGGAATAATAAAATTATATTATGACGCAATAAATAGACTAGCAGTCCGCGTTCAATTTACGACGTCTGAATAATGCATTACGTACTGAGCTGAAGACAGTAAAACAACTCCCGTGTGGGAATTGCTCGCTCGAACGCGCCAACTGTTCTGTATGGTTTAAGTAATTTCAACCGACTACAAAAAAAGATTATTGGGTTTTACTTATGTACCTATGTACCTGAGTGACGTGATAGCCCAGTGGACCTCTGCCTCTGATTCCGGAGGGTGTAGGTTCAGATTCGTTCCGGGGCATGCACCTCCAACTTTTCAGTTGTGTGCATTTTAAGTCTCAAACGGTGAAGGAAAAACATCGTGAGGAAACCTGCACACCAGAGAATTTTCCTAATTCTCTGCGTGTGTGAAGTCTGCCAATCCGCATTGGGCCAGGGTGGTGGACTATTCGCCTAACACCTCACATTCTAAGAGGAGAATCGAGCTCAGCAGTGAGCCGAATGTGGGTAGATACTGATGATGATGATCTATGTACTATTCATATGTTTGTCGATTAAGCGAAAATGTCTGGACTGGTTTGGGTTTTTTGTTCAAAAGGGCCTCTTATACTTCTTATACTATAGTTAGTACATAGGGCTTAGTAGCCCAATAAGAGCCCGGACTCATCTTAAAACTCAAAGCTGACTAAAAGAGGTTTTATTTTTTTAATTTATTTTTTGACGGCCTCCGTAGCGCAGTGTTGTGCGCGTTGGATTTACAAGACGGTCCTGGGTTCGATCCCCGGCAGGGCCGATAGAGGTTTCTTAATAGATTCAGGTAAGGCTGGTGGGAGGCTTCGTTACCGACAAAGACGTACCGCCAAACGATTTAGCGTTCCGGTACTATGTCGTGTAGAAACCGAAAGGAGTGTAGATTTCATCCTACTTCTAACAAGTTAGCCCGCTTCCATCTTAGATTGTAGTCAAGGGCTAAATTGTAGAGAATAAAAAAAAAACGTAACACGATCTCTTGCACTTATTGTATGCAATGCAGTAACTGATATCTATGATCGCACCGTTTTCACCTATTCTGCTACTGAATCTAAAAAGTCAAATTTACAACACAACTCCATATTGAAGCCACCGGTTCATACATAATTCAGACGCCATAATTACAAGCGTAGTCTCTGTTATACCGCATCAAGCTTTCAGCAATAAAGTGGCCTAACTTCCGTTTTTATAGTTTTCATTATAATGATAACTTCGTGAGGATAAGCCGCTTGGTAACGAAACGGTTGCAGCTGAAGTTAGCACGTATGACACTTTCACTTGACAGAGCGAACTTCGGACTGTTTTTACAACCACAGACTGTTTTCGTTCTAAAAGTTGCTGTGTTGTTGAAAATGAGATTCCTCATGATATCCCTGAAAATAACAATAAAATACGTTGTAAAGCCTAAAAAGAACGTATTTTATTGATATTTTTATAAATTTATATCACTTAGTACGTATTTTATAGCCACTGTAATCGAAATAAATAAATAAAATTAAAAATATATAAGTAAATATATAAAGTTTCATAAAATGAAGCCTTCATTAAATGAAGTACGTCTGGCTACCATATCCTCTCGTGTTAAAGGCTTCTACACCATAAGGTCAGATGTCGCAATGTCGCAATGTTTTCGTATAAAAAAAAACATTCTGAAGTTTTAAGACTTATACCAGTTTGACGGTGCTGTTCCCACATTATACCGTCAAATATATTACGTACAAGCGAGTAATTGTATAAGATCGCACAAATGATAACATATGAGTGTTAGTGGGGGAGTATAATGATGGCGAACATTTTCATTTCAACGTAAGCGGCAGTTACTATGAATGGTCGCTGTTTATTTAATTAATAACTAGTCCTGCACAAATGTAGAACGTATTACTATACGAATATTATTTAAACGTGAACATACCACGATAACGACGAGATTTTTAATGTCGACGAGATTTTTATTAAAAAGAGTAGATCGGTTCTGCCCCTAATCCTTTTTTTTTAATTATAAAAGCAAATAAAAAACCATGTTTTGTGACATTTTCAGTATTAAATATTTTGCTTTGTTTTTATTTATTAACTTGTTTATCCTTTGACATTGTAAATATTATACTTTTCTTTCATTAATTATTATTATTTGACATACTTTATATTTTTGTTTAATCATTTGTTATTGATTTTTTTTTATATATTGGCAATAATATTGTATTTGTAATATAAATAGTTGTATGCCAGAAATGGCTGAATACATTTGATTGTATGTGTTATCAGCAAATAAAGAATTGAATTGAATTAACAGCTGATGTCAACTTCACATCTTGCAAACTTCAGTCCCGTCGTGACCACGATCCATGCAACTGGGTCGAAATATCGACATTAAAAATCCCATCGTTTTATCTTGGTACCCGTTTAAATAATATTCTTAATAAGGTAGTAAAACAAGGATAAGAATACTTTAACAGCGTATACGTTTTTGATAGCCTCCGTGGCGCAGTGGTATGCGCGGTGGATTACGAGGTTGAGGCCGATTGAGGTTTCTTAATTAATCTAGGTCTGGCTGGTGGAAGGATTCGGCCGTGGCTAGTTACTAAAGATATAATAAATAATAATAAATAAATAAATATACTTAAACAATACACATCACTATCTAGTCCCAAAGTAAGCATACAGAGTAGCTTGTGTTATGGGTGCTAAGATAGTTGATATTATAATATTAATATAAAATTATATACTACATATAAATACTTATATAATGTATAAATACACACAGACACTGGAAAACACCCATGCTCATCACACAAATATTTTCCAGTTGTGGGAATCGAACCCACGGCCGTGGATGCAGAAAGCAGGGTAACTACCCACTGCGCCACGCGGCTGTCAAAAGTATAATGTATATGTAATAGTAAATGTACCCCCAAGCAATTTAGCATTCCGGTACGACGTCGTGTAGAAACCGGAAGGGGTGTGATTTTCATCCTCCTCCTAGTTAGCCCGCTTCCATCTTAGATTGCGTCATCACTTACCATCAGGCAGGATTTTAGTCAAGGGCTAACTTGTCAAGAAAACCAACCTGGTCTGGTGGTAGGATTTTGCCGTAGCTGGTTACCAAGCGATTTAGCGTTCTGGTACGACGCCGCTTATAAACTGAGAGAGGTAGAATAAGCTTATAACTATAGCTCTTCCAATTGGCTAGTTGACACTTTTTTTTAAATGGCCTTATTTAATTCACTAGCGCTTCACATAAATCTGCACAATGTGCACAAGAAGTGCATATCCCTATCCCGACTCTACCTACCCTAATTCGTTATTTTAATGTTAAATCAAGATACTGAACCAATTTTCATGAAAATTAAATAGGACTAATCTGAAAGTATACTCTTTCAAACAAAAACAAATTTTCAAAATGGAGTTATTATCTTCCAAAGCGACCACGGTCCTAACACCATAACTAGCTACCGTTCTTTTTTTTTTATTATTCATTACAAGTTAACCCTTGACTACAATCTCACATGATGGTAAGTGATGATGCAGTCTAAGATGGAAGCGGGCTAACTTGTTAGGAGGAGGATGAAAATCCACACCCCTTTCGGTTTCTACACGGCATCGTACCGGAACGCTAAATCGCTTGGCGATACGTCTTTGCCGGTAGGGTGGTAACTAGCCACGGCCGAAACCTCCCACCAGTCAGACCTGGACAAATTAAGAAAATCTCAATCGGCCCAGCCGGGGATCGAACCCAGGACCTCCGTTTTGTAAATCCACCGCGCATACCACTGCGCCACGGAGGCCGTTCTTCTCATATTAGGAACATAGACTAACATTCAGCCTTCGTAAAATGTGGTAAGTCTAACTCTCGCAGGCTGTTTGTTAGTAACTGTCGAACTACAAAGCCTGCAACACCAGTCAGTGCTCACCATTACGATGTACGGACGCTAATCGGCCAGTTTGCATGTGTCGTTCTTTCGTTCGAATGCGCAAGTCAATTTGTCAATGTCTATCAGTTTGGTGCTGAATTTCTCATGTTCTCTCACTATTACACTTTGTTATTTATGCTCTCACTGACGAATGCCCGTGACTTTGTCCTCTTTGACTACATTATTTGCTTCTGACTTTGTCTGCAATGCATTTATCTTATTTTTCAAAAAAAGGAGTGAGGTTCTCAATTCAACACGTGTGTTTTTTTTTAAAGTTTGATATTTATTAACCAACTTCATAGCTTCGTCATTTATTAACCAATATTGAAAATTCTCGTTTTGTTTGGAAGAGTATACTCCCAAATTGGTTTCACTTCATTTTCATGACAATCGGTTCAGTAATTTTGTGTTAAAATCAAAATAAGTAAAATGAGTTTTTTAAATCGGTTCCATTTTTATGTTAAAAAGTTTATTATTTTTAAATTCGGACAATCGCAATCCATGCGCGGGATATTCTGATAAACGCAAATCCAGCGGGAGCCATACATTATTCCAGGACAAAAAGTTGCCTATGTATTAATCCAGTGTATGTCCATTTAAAATTTTAATCAAATCAGTTTTGTAACGTTTAAAGACGTAATAATCACACAGACACAAGTACACACGAAAAATAATAATAGTGAGTGAGATAAAACCACGTCTGTACTAATTGAAACAAAGCCTATGTAATTTCTCTACTTTAAGTTTAACTTAATCGTTCCTTACATCATGTAAATTTAATATGTCCCACTGCTTTATGAAGTGTTATACTGCCTTAGACCATTTAAATAACAGGACCTGCCTCGCTAACCGTTACCCCTCTGGCAAAGATCAAAAATCTATGATCTAACGCATTTATAAAAACTGTTGCTATAGAATCGATGTTTCATTGTTGTAATCGTTTTCGTTGTGTTCCGTAAAGAGCTCCCTAAAAATGCCGGTTTGTGTAGTTAAATGGCATAAAAAACGGCAAAAACTTGTAGTTTAGTAAAAGCTGGAGTAACGTTTCATTTGAAAGTATTTAAACCTTAATTTTATCAAATTTGTAATAAAAACAATTTATAAAAAGAATCGATTCTTTCGATGAAACAGCCAAACATCGATCAGTAATCGAATATTCTATGTATTTAATCTGTGGATAGTCTAAGCAATGTGTTTGTTAGGCTGTGTAAAAATTACGCGTGTGTGTATTGCGAGTCTAATTTATAGTTGTGTGTAGTGTGTGGACATAGAATATTTTAATGATGTTAAATATTTTCCGTTTGAGTCCCCCTCAAAAACGACAGACAATTTTGTTCGTGAAATTGAGTGCGATGCATCTCCATTTTCTAATTCCTCTATGGGTCGGGTTAAGAAAACAGTTTTCTTTTTTATTTGAATTTTCAGACCTAAATGTCCATTATACAATTATACATAAATGATTTTAATTACAATTGGATTAAAATAAAAAAAAAAAACAATTACAGTCACCATTAATACTATAGCTCAGACAGCAAACCATAATATTATGTCCAAAAATATCAAATAAATAACTCATCCACATAAATAACTAACTCAACCACCAAACTATAAATAACAGCGGCAGTAAACTAAAGTGTTACGAGTTAAATAAAGCAATACTACAGCAAATCATAAGCTGCAATTATGGAATAGCGTTGCAATTGGAACAAACATTCGTAGCGTGCATGCAAATATGCATCTAGAGGGGAAACCGGAATGGCGGCACACCGGCTGACCTACCAGTACCAGTAATTACAACGCTGATGATATTCTATGTTTTACATATTTTTAACCGACATCAAAACGGGAAGTACTGTTAACTCGTAGGTATTATATATTTGCAATTTTTAATCTATACTAATATCATAAAGCTGAAGAGTTTGTTTGTTTGATTGAACGCGCTAATCTCAGGAACTACTGGTCCGATTTGAAAACCTCTTTCAGTGTTAGATAGCCCATTTATTGAGAAAGGCTACATATTATCCCCGTATTCCTACGGGAACAGGTACCACACGGTTGAAACTGCGTGACGTCAGCTAGTTCAAAATAAAAGGAGTAGGTTCTCAATTGGACGCGTATTTTCTTTTTGATGTTTGTTACTTCATTACTTTGTTATTTATTAACTAGTTTTGAGAATTATATTTTGTTTCATTTAATTTTCATGATAATCGTTTTTGTTTAAAAATCGAAATAAATGAACGAAATTGCACATACTTTGGCGGTTTCGATATCTATGCTAGGACACATTAAAAAAAAAATTAAAATCTTTTGACAAAAAAATTTAACCGACTTTAAATATACACTACTCTTAAAAGCAAATAATAACATGTCATTTCTATTGATCGATTTGACGGCAGTGTTATGTCAAATAGGCTTTTTTTTATTCTTTACAAGTTAGCCCTTGACTACAATCTCACCGTATGGTAAGTGATGATGCAGCCTAAGATGGAAGCGGGCTAACTTGTTAGGAGGAGGATGAAAATCCACACCCCTTTCGGTTTCTACACGACATCGTATCGCTTGGCGGTACTTTGCCGGTAGGGTGGTAACTAGCCACGGCCGAAGCCTCCCACCAGGCAGACCTGGACAAGTTAAGAAAAACTCAATCTGCCCAGCCGGGGATTGAACCCAGGACCTCCGTCTTGTAAATCCAGCGCGCATACCACTGCGCCACGGAGGCCTTTTAGAGTAATGCATTTTTAATTTTTTGTGTTAAAAAGATTATTTAAGATATCCGCAATTTTCTCTAAAAGTTCCTTCTAATTCAACTTTTCGAAAATGAAACTTGATGGTAAGCGGTGATGCCTATGGCGAAACGGTACGAAGAAAATGTTTATTCACCCAGTACCCGTGTTATATGTAGGTGGGAAAACAACATCTAAAAGGATAACATTTCTGTAACAACTCATCGGACAGTAGAACTAATGTCGAACAGAATATTGCTATCTTTCGTTGCATTGGAACGAGATAAAGAGAGAGAGCTATATTTCGACTTTGGCCTTCAAACCTCAATCGGCCCAGCTCAAGATCGAGTCCAGGACCTCCGTCTTGTAACTCCACCGCGGTTACCACTGCGCCACAGAGGCCGTCAAAAGAGAAGAGAAATAGACAATGACGACGTGCCAGTCCTATCTCTTTCGTCCTAATATTGTCTGTTGGATTTGTCTATTTTTTCGTCACAGAATATTGTCGTTTATGCCTGCTAGGCTTACTGGCAAAATAATTAAATTATCTATACCTAAAACAACCCGTCTGGTCTGGTATTCCTTTTGCAATAATATTTGCTGGCGCTCAACAAATGTTTGTCTCGGCGTATTGGCAGTGTTACTACATACTCGTATTAAACACGTATGAATACATAGCTGGGTATACTATAGTATTGTTTTATTGACCGTTTCGGCTTTGAAAGCAGCTTGTCATATTTACCTATGCAACTATAACTACATTTGGTGTATAGATATTGTTAGGGGCTGTTCCCACTGACGATAGGGTAAGTACGGCAACGGTTTTATGTGAAACTAGCAAACGCCGCTCGTAGGAATACGGGAATAAAACATATCGCATATCGGTGATACTCGCAAATAACGTGGCTATCCATTGGTGAAATGATTTTCAAAATCGGTTCAGTAGATTACCCCCTACAACCTCACAACCTTTACCTCTTTATAATATGATAATATTAGGTGTATTATAAATACTTCTCATCAAAAAAATCGAAACAGTCCGCAAGTACTAGGATAAACTATAATTATAAAATATAACTCCAATTATGTATTTAAAAAACTATTTAGCATTTTATCCTTTGGCTAAGCCATTTTTGGATAAGCTAACGCCAGTTTATCCCACCGGCAAAGAGCCCCTGTTTCAGCTAGTAGAGTACATATCAACTCATAATAAGATGTTTTTCTTGCATGCTCTGCAAGTTTTGCACTGTTGTAGGTAATGGTCTTCCACTTACGATCAGGTGGACGATCTGATTTTTCTATTCATCATCATCATTATTGAGATGGACGTCCACACCTGAAAATAGGCCTCTTTTAAGAACTTCTAAACAACACGGTTTTGTGTGGATATGGAAAGTCAACCTACAATGCGCTTTCGGGTGCTGGGTCGCCATTTCAATACCTTCAAACCCTAATTTGCTGGAATGGCGACCCGGCGTATTTCCATTTAAACTGTATGGGGTATGATTTCGCTATTTTATACTTGTCGATGTAATATTCGCCTATAACAAGTTTTATTAGAATTTGAACTTTATTTTTATGGGATGTCAAAAATTAAATTTCAACAACAACGTTGTTGCCATTGAGGGCCTCCGTGGCGCAGTGGCATGCGCGGTGGATTTACAAGACGGATGTCCTGGGTTCGATTCTCGGCTGGGCCGATTGAGGTTTTCCTAATTGGTGCTGTCTGGCTGGTGGGAGGCTTCGGCCGTGGCTAGTTACCACCCTACCGGCAAAGACGTACCGCCAAGCGATTTAGCTTTCCGGTACGATGACGTGTAGAAACAGAAAGGGCTTCATCCTCTGCTTAACAAGTTAGCCCTCTTCCATCTTAGATTGCATCCTCACTTACAATCAGGTGAAATTGTAGTCAAGGGCTAACTTGTAAAGTAAACAAAAAAAATTTAAATGAGCGATGTCACATAGCTGTAACTTTACAGAATGCAGGAGTCAACAGACAGATGTAGACAAGCAGGGAGTAAATATACGACTATGACGAATAGCGTGGTTCAAGAATATAAAGGCGCTAGCAAAATGAATTTTACATTGAACTGAGATACCCGATATACGAGTACAAGTTGAACTGAAGGAAAAGCTAGTTTTTATTGCAGTAGGTACAGACGGAGAGCCAGCGACAACCAGACCTTCGTTATTTTATAAAAACTGTAGGTTTCAGAGAAGAAACCGGAAAGACTCAACAGTTGCTCTTTTAAAAAATCATAAAATATTATAATTTACAATTGAATCCAACATTACAATTTCTTATATTTTTACTTCTTGTGTGAAGGTGGAAGCTGATTCAATGGCCTCCAAGCGTTTGTCAGCTCATGCTCCTACTATAGAAGAGTACTCAACTAACTATGAAGTTTGGACCGTGGTGACTTTGGGAGATAGCAGGTTTCAAGGATCCAAACCCTCAAACGCCTTCATGGCAACCCTTCGCTAGAGACCCTGGAAGTTTCAAATAAAATTGTGTTTTTCAAAGGGTTTCCGCGAAGCTGAGTGACTGGTGACTGGGAATAAAATTTCTCATATTATGCCGAGGAAAACATAAACTACACTTTATACTTAGACGGTTGAGGGTCTGGATTCTTAAAACCTGCTACCTCCCAAAACCACCACGGTCTAAACTCCATAATTGGCTACCGTACTTATGGTAGGAGCATGAGCTGACAAACTTTCAGCTTTTATAAAATGACGAAGATCTGGGGTTTACTGGCTCTTAGTCTAGCGTGTCACTCGTGCATGCATTCATATTAACTTTATTGAGTGCAATTTCAATAAATATACAACACATACACACATATCGCCCTATAATAATTTAAAAATTACACTTATTTAGGGTTTATAAAAGCTGGAAAACTTTTACAGTTTCAACTTACATAAACTAACCGGTATAATCAACAACGCCTTGGTTTATAGTTGGCTTGATTCTCATATCGGATCGTTGATGAATATCATGGAACAAAGTTAAATTCATCTATAGAACCGGACAAGTGCAAGACGGAGTTAGCCACCAAGGGTTTCGTACAAGTCGTCGTCATATATCGAAAACTTAACATTATAAAAATATTTAAAATCTACATAAGATTGTGGCAATGAAACGATACGATACGATTGATACGATATGATATCTGTTGTACGATTGATACGATACGATACATTATTAGACGGTTAACTCAATTCAAAATTTGAACAGTCGTGCGTTGCATCAAGACCCTGTATTTTTTGTGATTTAACAAATTAGTGTTTAGATTATTCCTTAATATATTACAGAGAGTTTCGTAATACAAAATAGATTGTGGCCCTCTGTGGTTTTAATTAATTTCGACTCTACATCTCCACGGGCTCTCGAAATAAGGGTAGCAAACAGAAAAATGGAAGGATAGACAGACGGACTAAGTGATTCTATAAGCACTCCATTTTACAAGCTAATTTTTTCTTCTGCGCAGTGATAGCCCAGTTGGAGCAGTGATAGCCCAGTGGATATGACCTCTGCCTCCGATTCCGGAGGGTGTGGGTTCGAATCCGGTTCGGGGCATGCACCTCCAACTTTTCAGTTGTGTGCATTTTAAGAAATTAAATATCACGTGTCTCAATCGGTGAAGGAAAACATCGTGAGGAAACCTGCATACCAGAGAATTATCTTCATTCTCTGCGTGTGTGAAGTCTGCCAATCCGCATTGGGCCAGCGTGGTGGACTATTGGCCTAACCCCTCTCGTTCTGAGAGGAGACTCGAGCTCAGCAGTGAGCCGAATATGGGTTGATGACGAGGCACGGAACCCTAAAAATAAAGAAAATTACTTAATGGAGACTATAAAATACATGCCGATTCGCAAAATATCTCACGATACAGCGTCACAAGTTATTCAGAAAAAAAAATCTTTATAATAAATGCGAAAACGACAAGAATATTAAAAGCACCCGCGCCTTCGACTCGCGCCGTGAAGGGAGCGTTCGCTTGAATTAATAAGTACAACACTAAATTTGAATTTAATGAAACAAGTTGGTGAACAGCTGAGCGCTGAGCGGCCATCGATCTGATCCGTACATTTGCAGGCGACGGATCGGAGACGAGCGAGCGAACGAGCCTCACTGAGAGATAATGGGGATTCAAAGTGGCTTCGCGTTGTGCGATGTTTCAATTCATTATTCAGAAGAATGTTCTATTCATTCATTTGAATAATATTTCGTGGAATCACTTGATGTTTGTGATCTGTCTATCATTGTATGGCCTTTTAAAAAGCTGGACATTGAATTAAGGACTATACCCAGTTCAAAATGGTATTGCGTGTTGATCTGATTTTCGACGTGATAGCCAAGTGTGACCTCTGCCTTCGATTCTTAGGGCGTTGCTTCGAATTCGATCTGGGGCATGTACCTCCAACTTTTCAGATATGTGCATTTTAAGAAATTAAATATCACGTGTCTCAGACGGTGAAGGAAAATCTTCGTGAGGAAACTTGCATACCAGAGAATTCTCTTAATTCTCTGCGTGTGTGAAGTCCGCTACTCCACATTGGGCAAACGTGGTGGTCTATTGACCTAACCCCACTCATTCTAAGAGGAGACTCGAGCTCAGCAGTGAGTCGAATATGGGTTGATAATAATGACCTTGAATTTAATTTTTTTAGAAAATAATGTTCATCACATCACATTTAAACATACACTTACGAGTAGTACATAAAGGTCGAAGGCAAAACCATTTTGAAATCAAATAAAGACACATTTAACTTAAATGTTAAAGCATTCTGAAAACGTAACACACGAAAATGTAACAAAAACATATTACCTGCTAAATTCCGCTTCCGGGGAAAGTGACTCGTATTTTTAAAAACCTTATTCAAAAGAAACGAATGTACGAGTATATTAATTTGTACGAACGTAAAGTGGTTCCATTTTCTTTGAATTTCTCTTTTCAAGAGAAAAAACAGTATTTATTCATCGGTTCTTGATTTTAATAAGCTTAAATGAACCAACCAACCAATTTGTAAGTTGAAAAAGGATCAAAACAATCATCTTTATCGATGGCTCCAACAAATACTTTTTTTTTCCAAGTCGAAAAAACGCCATACCGGGAAGCAACGCTAATTGCCGGCGTTGACTTTAAAATTCCCTTTAAATTGGCCATTACTTGGGGAATCTTCAGCGGTATTGAAATTGGGCAGGAATACATAATTGGGTGTAAAACTGAAACTAACCAATTTGATTGGTAATAAAGAAAAACCCGTGCATAAACCTTCAAAGTTCAATTTATTTATTACTGAAACACGATCCGGCTTTTAACAGATCGATCGATAATTACAATTATTTTTATTTTTATTTTAGATTCACCCCGCGGATTCACCCATCATCATCAACCTATATTCGGCTCATTGCTGAGCTCGAGTATCCTCTCAGAATGAGAGGGGTTAGGCCGATAGTCCAGGACGCTGACCCAATGCCAATTGGCAGAATATTAAATGATTATCATTTGGTCAACCATTTTTGAGATATCCTATACATTTGTCAGACTATATGCTCCCACATTAAATAAGAATGGTAGCCAATTATCCAGCTTAGACTATGGTAGTAGGTTTCAAGTATCAGAGACATGACAGACAGACAGATGCGTTGATAATTTGCATTTTTATTATTAATGAACTTATGTACACATCATCATCATTAACAACCCATATTCGCTTCACTCCTAAGCACGAGTCTCCGCTTAGAATGAGAGGAGTTAGGCTAATAGTCCACCACTCTTGCCCAATATGGATTGGGAGACTTAACGCACGCAGAAAATTAAGAAAATTAGTAGTTTCTTAAAAAGCACATAACTGAAAAGTGGGAGTTGCATGCCCCGAACTGGATTCAAACCTACGCCCTCCGAATCGAAGGCTGAGGTCACACCCACTGGGCTATCACGGCTCTAAGTGCTGTGTGTAAACACATCCGGTAAATAATAATTTGTTGAAATAATTGAAAACTCAACAAGGACCGAAACCAATTAGCAATGTCAATGGATCAAACAAATTGAGCGGCATTTGAAGGCGAACTAATCTCATATCGGAGCGGAGTGGCGCTTAATTGGCGGCATCCGGAGTCGATTTCAAAATTCCCTTTCAATTGGCTATTGTTCGGCCGTGCATGCCTTCGGAGTGTTGCACAATACTGTTCATATGTGTCAAATAGGGCAGGCAACGAGAATGTAAAGGTCCTATTTTTGTTATAAAAAAAAGAAAGAAAAATGCCTTTATCACTACTATCGGACGCCCGCGACTTCGTCTACGTGGAATTCAGTTTTTCAAAAATCCCGCGGGAAAGTAGCCTATGTGTATCCAGAGTAAAATTTATTTCCATTACAATTTTCAGCCAAATCGCTTCAATATATTGCGTAAAAGAGGGACAAACATACACAATTACACTCACATTTAAGCTACTGTTACACATGCTCATTTCAAGCATGACAGCATGCTACTTTTGAGCAGTTGCTACTTATTAGCATGTGTATCGCAACATTGCTAATAATGAGCATGCTTATTTCGAGCTTGCTCAAGAATCAACAGTCGTGCGATTAATGAGCATGCTTCTTGCTGCGCGGGTGGAAGTGGGCGTGCTTTTAGCGCGTCTAAACGGGTTTTCTTATTGAGTCGCTGGTCGATCAGCATTGCTATTCTGTATTCTCTTCACCTTCATCTCTCCCTGTCTAACACGATACTATAGACAGAGAGCGATAGATACAAATTAGCATGTGTAAATGGAATGTTGGCTTTGAGCATGCTTATACAGGAGTATACTTAAAAATAGCATGCTTATTGCTAGCAAATGTAAACTGATGATAAGCATACTCGTATAGAGCATACTTAATAGCACGTTTTTAGCATGTTATTTTAGAGCATGTGTAACAGTACCTTTACACACAAACTTTCGGATTTATAATATTACTGTGATTAGCATAATTGTCTTTAATATGCCACACATCACAACATCTCCAATACGCTTTCCCAGGCAAAACGCTTTTCTAACGACCGTTAAAAAAACTCTCGTGCGAATGTGGGCTTAAAAGAAAAATAACGTTTATACCGCTATCCGATTATACTTAAACAAGTAACTTAAAAGCAAATCATGGCCCTAAACGGGGAATCATCGTCCAAACAGCCGTACAAGGGTACCCTAGTCGATTGTATTGACCGTTTGTTTAATACAGGAAAGGGTCTGAAACAAGTAATTCGGGTTTTGCGGCGAACCCTTTTGTCTTACACCTTGTTATTATTGTTTTGTTTATGAAATTGTATTGAATTAATTTGAGAAATTGTAGAACCTGAATAGTAATTTGAAAGTGTTTGATACTTTCTCAAGTGAGAGAGATGGAGATGCCCTTTGAATATTTATGTAATTCTAATTGACAAGTAATTTAGTGTTTCACTGTTATACTGAGTTAGTTACGATTTTAGGGTACAATCTTGTACCTTTTCCAAGTAAGCCTCAGATTTAGCTTATTAACATCATGACAGATCTCAAGAAAGTGTTAACTATTCTTTAATTAAAAAATAGCCTTGTCATTAAAGATTCATACTTACCTCTTTCTCGAAATTGGAGCTACCTAATCAGACCACGTGGCCTAGGTACACTGGTCTACAATATTGAATGGAGAGTTTTTAACAATAAACTTTAAAATATAGTTAATATATTTTGAATAACATTACAATACATATTTAAACAACAAAACAAAACAATACTATTTTAAAATAAATAAGTTATGAAATGACATGCATTTTCCACCTTTATTACTTATTTGTTTGTTGGCAAAAAGTACCTACACAATCGAGTGAACTGTAGGTGGAGTGTTTCATAATCATTACACATGATCTTTGTCTTGCTCATGTATATTTTAAAGGCCATCTGGTGACAAAACACTGCTGAGGCCATTGAGCTTGATACTTAGGTCACCTAGAGTGTCTACCATGCTGACTACATCAACGGTAATATTATACAGAATGACCATAATTATTGTTTAGTTTTATTCCTTTATATAACTAATAATTCTCGTAACTTCTCGAGAAATTTTCGATTCACAGCTCTATTTAAACTTTATTAGTAAAAAAGTGATATAATGTTCTTGGTAATTAAGTACTACTGTATTACGCCAGGGAATAATTTGTTCTTCTTTGAGTGCATATCTGTCTAGAGAACTTTTGGCAGTTAGATTCGTAATCTACTCTTTTTTTCTTTTTGTTTCCTCACCTTACATATTTTCCTTCACCATTTGAGACACGTAATATTTAATTTCTTAAAATGCACTCAACTGAAAAGTTGGAGGTGCATACCCCGGACCGGATTCGAACCTTCGAATCAAGGATTTAGCTATTCAAAAATGTAACAAAATTAGGATTTTTAAAAGCAATCAAAATGTAAACCAACGATATTGTACGTTAAGCATGCAAACAACATTAACTCAACTAGGAACTTCCTTCGTCTATCTCTTTTCTCAATAAAAAAAAATGTTGATAACAGTATTCATTTGTTTGTTCCAGTACCACCACATCAGCTGATACTCTACGACAAGTCGGGGAGAGATGTGTCGGGAGTCGTCGGCCCGCTGGAGGAGGGCAATGAACTCGTCCTAGTGTGCGAAGTCAGAGGAGGTATTCACTATACAATCTATTTTATCGTCATCAACCCATATTCGGCTCACTGCTGAGCTCGAGTCTCGTCTCAGAATGAGAGGGGTTAGGCCAATAGTCCACCACGCTGGCCCAATGCGGATTGGCAGACTTCACACACGCAGAGAATGAATATAATTCTCTGGTATGCAGGTTTCCTCACGATGTTTTCCTTCACCGATTGAGACACGTGATATTAAATTTCTTAAATATTATTCTATTTTATCGACTTACCATTAATAACAATTCAAATTCAAAACGATCGCAAACGCCTTGAAAACTAGAAAAATGTATAGGAATGACAGATCGTGATCACGTGATTATAGCAAATGTCATCGATTGTAGAAAGAGAATCGACGTGCCACTTGGCTACAGAGGCTGATTCTATTAGGAAAATATAAAATCCTAAACAGACTAAAGCTGGAAGTCGAACGAAGAAACTCTCTGTTGATAACCACTGCTAACTGCTAGTTCGTCAAAATAAGAAAAAACTGTGAAAAAAAAATCATCATCATCATTATTATCAACCCATATTCGGCTCACTGCTGAGCTCGAGTCTCCTCTCAGAATGAGAGGGGTTAGGCCAATAGTCCACCAAGATGGCCCAATGCGGATTGGTAGACTTACACACGCAAAGAATTAAGAAAATTCTCTGGTATGCATGTTTCCTCACGATGTTTTCCTTCACCGTTTGAGACACGTGATATTTAAATTCTTAAAATGCACACAACTGAAAATTTGAAGGTGCATGCCCCGGACCGGATTCGAACCCATACCCTCCGGAATCGGAGGCAGAGGTCATATCCACTGGGCTAAATATTAACATACTTTATCTAAAGAAATCATCATCATCATCATTAACAGCCGACGGACGTCCACTGCTGGACACAGGCCTCTTGCAGGGACTTCCAAACAAAACGTTCTCGAGCCGCCAGCAACCAGCGGCTCCCTGGTTGCTGGCGATTGATGTCCTCAGTCCATCTATTGGAGGGTCGACCAACACTGCGCTTTCCGGTGCGGGGTCGCCATTCCAGCACCTTGGGACCCCAACGTCCCTCGGCTTTTCGAATAATGTGGCCTGCCCATTGCCACTTCAGCGTCGCGACTCGCTGAGCTATATCAGTGACTTTGGTTTTTCCGTGGATCTCCTCATTTCTGCAGGCAGAGAAACCCCAAGCATAGCTCGCTCCATCGCCCGCTGAGTAACTTTGAGTGACCAGGATAGCAGTCTGAGACTGATATGACGTCACTCGATCTTGTATTGGCTTCTGTCTACGCTAGGTGATGCGACTTGTTTCCTTTGACTTGATAAAAAGTAGCCTATGTGTTAATTCAGAGTAAAATCTATTTCCATTCCTAATTTCAGCCAAATCACTTCAGTAGTAGCGGCGATAAAGAGTAACAAACATTCAAACATCCATAATTACTTTCGCGTTTATAATATTAGTAGGACGCCACCCGTTCCCATAAGAGTACGGAAATAAAATATATCCTATTTTCATGAGAAATAATGTTGAATTCTAATGGAGAAATAATTCACAGCAAAATATAAAAATAATAAATTAGCTAGCCAAATCACAAAAAATAGCAAAAGTATTCTTGCCACCATTCCACGTAGGCATGATTTGTATAGTTATTAGGATAAGTTAGCTTAAGTTCCTTATTGTATTCTTTCTCAATAATAAAAAAAAATAGCTTATTATAAACCAATTAATAAATGACCAAGCGGTTTATTTTTATCAGATTACGTACAAAACTCTCAATCGCTGTCGATATCCATAAAACGGGCAATAAAATAAACCCCGGATAATCTTTTAAGTAAGGCAACTGATCGCTTAAAGTGTCCCAGAGCCCCGGGACGATTACTAGCACATGTGCCATATGTGGCACGTTTTATAAACATTAGTTGTTCATATATCGGCACAGTACCGCACCGACGACACAGTTAGTCCGTTATGTGACGTCACGGCCACTTTATTGTATAAACTTACTGGGTATGAGAAACTTAACTGAGTTTAAATTTCCTCGCACTAGTGTGTATGTAAATTGTGTAACTTTTTTTGGTGTTGTAGTACCGCCAAGCGATTTAGCGTTCCGGTACGATGTCGTGTAGAAGATGTGGATTTTCATCCTCCTCCTAACAGCCCGCTTTCATCTTAGATTGCATCATCACTCACCATTAGGTGAGAAAAGCCAAGGGCTAACCTGTAGAGAATAAAAAAAAAGAAAATAAAAACGCCGGAAGGGCATTCCAAATGTTTGTTGTACGAATTAGAAATGTGGATGCAAGGTTGTCCGCTAGTTTTTGTATAAATATACAACTTAAACCCAGAACTTCATGGTCTAAAGTCAACAAGACTAACCACTAAGTCTCTAATATGCACTTAGATTATAACTAATCTCAAATCCTAAGTGGTCTGGGACCGCCAAGCTATTAAGCGCAGATGGTACAAGTTTAATACGCATTAGAGTTAAATTTAGCATCGTAAAGTTATTAAAATAGATATATTAAGTCCAGAATGATCTTACGTCACCAGTCGATTGATAAACGTCACTTAACTTTATCTATAAATATGAAAATCAATGCCACTTTTCGTTGTAATTTTTCGAGTATATCTCAAGAACGGACTCACCTATCAAAACCAAATGTTTAGACTTTGTTATGACTATTTACACATTTTTTGGAATTAATGAACTCAGGGGTAGGGTAGGGTAGGGTAGAGGTAGGAGTAGGATAGCGTAGGATAGGGATAGGGAAGAAGTGCACAAAACGAAGCTTGACCGGGGCCGCTAGTTTGTCATAATTTACAAGCAAATGACTTTTTACGCGTTACGTGAATTTTTAGGTTGCTATCTTATTCCAAGTCCCTATCTTTAATAAACAAACCGCGATATTGCATGGAAATTCTTCTTCCTCGTTGGTCCAGTGGTTAACTTGTTTGGTTTTGGATTATAAAGCCCTGAGTTCGAGTCCAGGGTCGGCCTATCTAATGTTGAACTTTTATTTCTTAATTTATAGTAAAATTTATCATATTATTATATTCATTCTGAAGTTGGTGGTGTTAGCCCCCATGCCTAGTAGAGCATGTAATATTCGGAGTATTCTGTTGAAATTTGTCTCTTGAAACACGAAAAAAAACAGAATGTCAGTGGCAGGCAAATAGATAGATCGATTTGCTGTAATTTTGTATAGCCTGTAATACGCAGGTTGCTACGTAACAATTTGGAAAATATTCGCTCGTTTGGAAAAATGCACCCGGCAAATTTTTTACCTACCACTCACAGGAAAGCATTGCGTTGCAAGTTCTTTGACACCAGTCAAAAAACGGACGGCGATTGCATTGTGTTGAAACTGCACAATTTTTAACATTTTTCTTTTATTTTTTTTTTATTTTTGCATGCATTCGCACGTTCGTGCACACGATGAAAATTTATTTGCGGAAGCACGGGCGTGTAAAAATGTTTTTCAATATGAAAACCAAATAATTTACATTTTAGAGTAGGTATATTCAGTAGTTGGCTTTCCATAATACACAACAAATATCAGGGATTTTTCATTTTGGAATCCGCGCCGGAATTATTCGGGTAGTAAATTAATATAACAAAATATAACAAAAAAATAAATACGTGTTGTATTTGTTTTTTGTTATATTGGTGGTCGAATAAAACCTCTATACTTTCTTGATGAGTACTGTTTACCAACAAACAAATTAAAAATGAAGGTATAAAACACTAGTCATTAACCTAATAATAATTATAATTAACTTGTTCTTAAATTAATGAAAATAAATTTTATATATAAATAAGCTTAGAACAATTAGATATGGCTTATATATTTTATATAACATTTTATAAGCAAATCATACATAATTTAAAATAAACAAGTTATGAAATGACATGCGTTGTCTACCTTCATTTCTAATTTCTTTGTTAGTAAACAATATTCATCAAGAAAGGCAGTAGGTAGTATAGGTACTTATTATAGCGTTCAAGCTTCGCTTTGACTTATGTGCACTATTTCCCTATCCCTACCCTACCATACCCTACCCCTACCCTACACCATCTCTAGCCCTACCTTACCCTACCCTACTTATTGTAGTTTTGTGGGTAGTAGTTGAAACTGCCATAAACAACTTTTGACAGCCCGGGTTTGTGTGTGTAAAAAACGTGTTTATTTAATTGCCAAAATTTTTGGAGAGTGTTTAACTTTATTTTTATGTCCACCTAGTGACCATTCAAAAATGCTGGTAAGCTAAGCCTATTCTAATTTTGAGTTCGAAATTGAAATATACAAAATCGTAGATAGATACACTTATTTTATGTTATGTTTAATGGTAAAATGGTATTTTTAAACGCAAGCTTTTAGGAAAGTCTTATTATAGTGTTAATGATTATATAAATGATAAAAAAGCTTGGTGTTAAACTGTATTATACGACTGTGTGCTTAGTTTTAAATAAGTTTGTAAAATGGTGGTAAACAAAAAAATAAACCTTGACTGAGTTTGTTGTGGGCTCTTCTCGGACCAAGGCGTATCAAGGCGTTTGGTACCCTCGTAACTTTAGTTGTAAGTTTTCTACTATTAGCACCATTAGATTAAATTAAATTATAACATAATCCTGACCTATCAGAAGTGCTTGTAAGCTAAGCCTAATTGAAATAAATTAATTTTGACTTTTTGACTTTTGATTTTGGTAGGTAAAAACAATCGTTAGCTAACATTACCATGCCAAGACATCAGATGATTCCCAGCAACACCCCAAGGCGACAAATAACTAGGGGTGGTATTTGGAAGCAATCCCGCAGTGACTTATCGGCAAGTTTTAAGCGCAATATATCAAAGTAATCTGCTTAATTTCTCATCTCCCACTTGGGAGTGAGATTTATGCTCATTCCTTGAGTGATAATGTCTTGATGAAGAGTAATTGCGTCTTTATTTAGAGAAGTATTTGTTAATAGTAAACAATTTTTATGTGATAAATGTTGTAAATGATGACTTTTTTAAACGAGGAACTGCTGAGATGTTTTCGATAGTCTACCCTTTAAACCTCTTTGACTTTAACAAACCCCATGTGGTATTAGTACGTTTAAACTGGGTCTGCGTAAAATTAATGAATTTGATTTTATTTGAAGATAATGTATGATTTTATTTGAAGACAATTAATGGAATTGAACACGACAATAATGACACATCATGTATTGGAATCATTTAAATGGGTTAAAGAACGTGACAAATAGTGTAACATACGCATACGCTCGAAAATGTCTTTAAAAGTACCTTAAAAACCACATTCAATTTAAAAATAATTAAAAATCTTAAAAAAATACATTACAGCTGCTTTACCTATAGCATAGAAGTAAAGCAGCTAGCGATAGCGATAGCGATAGCTTACCTATAGCATAATTACCCTAACCCTATGCCCGCTCAGTGCCTGTGTCATTAGCTCGTCGACTTCACCATGTTTTCTCTTATGCCATTTTGGGAGATCTTGAATGAGGTCTCGGGTCCATTGCCTTTTCCCTCTTTCGCTGTACTCTTTACTTTAAGCTAATCTATAATTGTAATACATTTTTACTTTCTGTGTTTTTAATACCATGTACCTATTTTTCCCTTTTTCCCTGTCACCCTCAGCTATAGATAACCCGAGGGTGCGCCGCGGACGCGATCACCCTGTGACTTATTGGCAAGTTTAAGCGCGATATATCAAAGTTATAGGTTTAATTTCTCTCTCCCACTTGGGAACGGAATTTATGATTATTCCTTGAGTGATAACGTTATGATGAAGAATAATGGGTTGTTCATTTAGATGTTTTATTCATGATTTATGAGTATATTTTGAGGAAAAGTTTTGAGTTTAAGTGTAATTGTTTAGAGATAGAACATAATATATAAAATTAACTTTTTGACGTCTTTAAAATTGCTTCCATAGTGGGGCATATTCCAAAAAAACTAATGTATCAAAATCGGGGGATACAGTTTGCTGTTGCAGCCACGTTACTATCATATTTATCCACAAGGTAATTACATGATTAGATAGGTAAAGGATCCAACCGATGTGTCTTAAACGATATGTTTACGTTTACTTAAAAGTTTGTTTTTATCGAAATTCAAGGAACTGTAGAGTGTAGACCTGAATACATAGTTTTCATTTCAACTCGATACTTTCACGTTCCCGAGATAGCATCTCTTGGCCGTGATAGCCAAACGGAGAGACTAACACAGACAAAATGGCATAGAGATACTGGAAGGTTTCCTTTTTTTTTTCGTTTTATTTTAGACGAAGAATAATTTAAAATTTTACGCAAATTTAAAGGCTTGTTAGTGAATTGTTTAGTCGAGTCAATCCATTTTACTCTATTTTAACGGGTGAGTAGCGCCTCGCACCACGCGTCCGCGCTTACTGGTTCACTACTAAACAAGTCCGAACCTGGCGAATTAGTCGAGTTCATTAATTAGTTGCTCCTAAAATCATAAAATGAACTTCGCTGGAGCGAAAAAATAACTATGAAATTTGTTACAAAATATTTAGACCATGAGTGTTAAGTACACACTTGCGAACTGTACTCGAATAAAGAGCGAACGATTTTTGGGCAGTAACAAATAGATTAGTACGCTACTCGACTAAAATGCTAAAGTAGTCCGAACTAGGCTTAAGTCTAACCAGCAGGCTAATTCACTAACTTTGACGTATGTTAGTTGACATATCAGAAATCGAGATTATAATATGTAACAAGTGTCATCCTGTGACTACTGACGTGGATGTCATACAGTAGGTAGATGACAGTTCTCAGTTAATTTTAAGTTTATTTGAATTGGTAATAAATACCAAATCAGTGAATAGGCCAGCTGATCTTCCTTTGACAATAGTTTATGAAAGTTTCATTACAATCTGATGAACGGCTTAGAATTACAGAGTACAAAACATATTAAGTAAAATTTATTATCATAAGGAGGTATATGAGAATTTATGATTTAATGCTGTTAATCGTAAACTCAATTTATTATTCTCGTCATGAATGTGTCGTGTTCCATTAAATGCCATAACATTACGCTAAGTTCGGAATCTTCTTGTGTAAACACTGTTGATAATAATCCAAGGCAGCTCCTGATAGTATAGGAGATAGCGATCACATTTAGAATATATCAAAAACACGCGAAAAACAGAAAATTTTAAATTATGTAGTATACATTTGATACTATATAATTTAAAATTTTCTGTTTTTCGCGAGAATTTATATATAATAGAAGTCTAAATAATTATCTCAAAAGTAAGAACATTTTTTTGACGTATTAAAATACGTTTTGATACGTCATAATACTTTCTCGCGTAAAGAATTTCAATCGCAATTCAACGCGAGAATGCTGCCTGCGTGAGGGGCAAATTACCGAGGGCGGCAAATTTTGATAAGTATTTTAAGTATTAGTTTTCATTTATTTTAATTTTATAGTTTTAGTCAATTTATTTCATTTTATGTTTATTTTAATAGTTAAATTGTACCTTTTGTGTTTTAATAAACCAAGTAATACCTAGTATTTGTTATTGTTTTTTTTAGTTATTATAAAAAAATGTAAGGTAAGTATCGGTGAAGGAAAACATCGTGAGGAAACCTGCATACCAGAGAATTATCTTAATTCTCTGCGTGTGTGAAGTCTGCCAATCCGCATTGGGCCAGCGTGGTGGACTATTGGCCTAACCCCTCTCATTCTGAGAGGAAACTCGAGCTCAACAGTGAGCCGAATATGGGTTGATGACGAAGGTAAGTAAAGTTGCAAACTTAAAAATGAGAGTTACAAAGATTACAAAAGTGCCAGTAATTATGCTTCAACGACATAAGTCGTGAAGAGAAAAAACCATATTGGCAGCCAATAGCGCTGCAATTGAAATATCGCTCTCTCGATTTCAGAGGAGACTCGTGCTCAACAGTGAGCTGAATATGGGTTGTTAATGATGATGCTGATGAGGAGGACCATTAAAATGTACCTAAAATTGCAAGCTATGCCTAATTTGTCATTCTCAATTAATTCAGTTCTAAACATCGTAAATATTTATCAATGCTAAAAAAATCTAGCAACCATCTCTTGGCCTATAAGGTTCTGTGTTGGAATTATGCATAGCCTTAGGGATTAGAGGGTTGTCATCCCGCACCGCTTTGCGGTCGAATTCGCCGGATCGTTCCGTTATATAGGTTAATAGACAAATTATACGCCTCACTGTTAACTACTGTTATACACAAAATACATACAAACAAGCTTACCCTACCTATGAAAGGTAATGGGGTAATAATGACTCAGGTAATTATTTTCGTGATAAATTCAAAAGTATTTATTTCAATTAGTCAACGACCCGCATTAGAAATGAACTTCACCCATCTGTTTACTGTCTAGACTCTCAAAACCTGCTACCTTCAAAGCCATCACAAATTTCATAATTCGAATGTGCTTACTTGAAGTCAACCTTTATAACATGAGGTTGTTCTCTCGTTCTTAGTAATTACACAGTTTCAATAGTTCACAGTAATAGAACTAAGGCATAACGCACCTGTAAAACGTGAAATGTGCATTTTAATTCCACCAATTTTTCGGTTACAGTATTATGTTTGCATTTAATCTGTTTTAGTGACAACGCGGTATAATGGATTAAAAATTAGCTATTCAATAGTTAAACATAGCCAGCTGTGTTTTCATTTATCAGTGCCTTGTGGAGTATAGATTTTATACGTATTGGGTATAGCTCGCTACTTCGTCCATACGGGATTCGGGTTTTTGGATAAAAACATCTATTATTGGCAGTCATCATCATCATCGTATCAGCCGATGGACGTCCACTGCAGGATACAGGCTGTTTGTAGGGACTTCCAAACATCACGATCCTGAGCCGACAGCATCCAGCAAATCCCTGCGACGCGCTTGATGTCGTCAGTTCACCTGGTGGGGGGTCGACCAACACTGCACTCTCTAGTGCGGGGTCACCATTCCAGCACCTCCGGCGTCCATCAGCTCTTCGAACTATGTGCTTCGCACATTGCCACTTCAGCTTTGCGACTGGTTGAGCTATGTGACTTTGGTTCTTCTGCGGATCTCCTCCACAGTAAAATCTAATAAATCAGTTCTTGATTAAAAATAATATGTTTTATAAACTTACTATTCTGAAACCGATTTTGAAGTCAATAAACATTATATTAAAAAGAAAAATTAAAATCTTTATTCGCTTAAAGTGACGGAATAAGACATGACGCTTTACTACCGATAGACTACTTTGTTAAATAATAGGTGCCTGGGACTTCAACCGCATAAAATTCCGTTATATACAAATCTCGCGAAAAACATTATTTTTTCCAGGATACAAAATCAAAATCAAAATCAAAATCAAAATCAAAAATCATTTATTTCAAGTAGGCTCAGTTTACAAGCACTTTTGACACGTCAGTTGACTATTTGTAAAGATTCTACCACCGGTTCGGAAGGCAGGTTCTGCTGAGAAGATACCGGCAAGAAACTCAACAGTTGCTCTTTTGAAAAATTCATACAGTATTATAATTTACAATTAATAACAATTACTGTTTACATTTTTTATAGTTTTACTTTCTGTGTGAAGGTGGAAGCTGATCCAACGACCTCCAAGCATCTTTATCATTAAGGAACTCATCAATGTTGTAGTACCCTCGACTAAGTAGATGTTTTTTAACACATTGCTTAAAGCTATGCATTGGCAGGTCCATCACAGTCTTGGGGATCTTATTATAGAAGAGTACACCCAAACCTACAAAAGATTTTTTTACTCTTTGGAGACGATATGCAGAAATAACTAACTTATGCCCGTGTCTAGTAAGACGTGGGTTTAAATCTCCTTTTCGTTTGTACAAATTAATATTTTGTCTTACATATACTATACTGTTATATATATATTGACAGGCTACTGTTAGTATACCTATTTCTTTAAACTTTTGACGGAGGGACTCGCGTGATTTTAATTGATATATTGCTCGAATTGCTCTTTTTTGAAGAACAAATATAGATTGTATATCGGCAGCCTTGCCCCACAATAAAATACCGTAAGACATTACGCTGTGAAAGTACGCAAAATAAACAAGCCTAGCTGTATCAACATCAGTAAACTGTCTTATTTTTCTCACGGCAAATGCCGCTGAGCTAAGTTTACCAGACAGTTTTTCTATATGAGCACCCCACTGAAGTTTACAATCCAAGGTCACTCCCAGGAAAACTGTGGAACTCTCCATTTCCAGTGTTTCACCATCGATCATTATAGACTTATCTAATTTTTTAACATTTGGCAATGAAAACTCAATACATTTAGTTTTCTTGGCATTCAAAAGTAGATTATTTGCAGTGAACCAATGCGACACATGCGATATGGCACGGTTTACGTCGTCAGAGTTATCTTTATTTCTGTCGGACTTAAAAATTAAGGATGTGTCATCAGCAAACAGTACAATCTCACATATGCCGCTGACATGGTATGGTAAATCGTTTATGTACACTAAAAATAGAAAAGGACCCAGAATTGAACCCTGTGGGACGCCCATTATGGTAGTGGAACCGTGCGACTTTATATCATTTATGCATACCTTCTGCGTTCTATCACTGAGATAAGAGGCAATGAGATCGAGTGCAACACTTTTGATGCCATAGTGGCTTAACTTGAGTAGAAGGGTGTTATGGTCAACACAATCGAACGCCTTGGACAGATCACAGAACACACCAATAGCATTCTTAGAACCTTCCCATGCTTCATAAATATGTTTTAAAAGTTTAGCCCCTGCATCAGTTGTATTGCGACCTTTTGTAAAACCATACTGTTCAGGATGAAACAAGTTATTTAAATTAAAATGACATAAAAGTTGATTTAATATGATTTTTTCAAAGACCTTGCTAAGTGTTGGCAATATTGTAATCGGTCTATAATTATTAAGATCTGATTTGTCTCCTGATTTAAAAAGTGGTATCAATTTGCCATGCTTCATTAGGTTCGGAAAAATACCTAAGTCCACACATTCATTAAAAATAATGGCTAAGTGGGGAGCAATTACATCAATTATATTAGATATTACTTTCACTGACATGCCCCACAGATCTCCGGTTCTTTTTAATTTTAACAAATTGAAAGATTTTTTAATGTCTGATACAGTTATGTGGTGAAATTCAAAAAGAACGTTGCACTCTTTAACATTGCCTCTTAATAGTCTCTGGGCTTCCGTAGCAGACGAATCTAGTGAATCAGTTAACAAGATAGGAACATTCTGGAAAAAATCTTCAAAGGCATTAACAACCTCGATATCAGTGTTTACCTTTTTGTCATTGACAATTAATTCAAAACTGATATCCCGCGGTTTGATTTTTCCTGATTCTCTATTAATTATATTCCAGGTGGTTTGTATCTTGTTCTCAGACTCAATTATTTTCTGTTTGATGTGTAACGATTTCGCAAGAATACAAACACGTTTGAAAATTTTTGAGTAACTTTTGACATAATCTAAATAAGTTCGCGTTTGAGTATATTGTTTTTCCTCGTACAACTCGTACAGTTTGTCTCTACTTTTGTAAATGCCTACAGTAGCCCATTCGCTAAACTTTAATTTTTGGCTAGCATTAATGCGTTTAAAGTTAAAAATTTTACTAAACTCTCTATCTATTGTCTTGAAAAGTGTACCAAAGAGCATGTCTGGATGATTATTTTCAAATGCAAGACTTGGAATTTTAGAAATAATTGTGTTTTTGAATCGCTTTAATTTACTTTCAGTTATTGGCCTACACTTTACCCATTGATTGCTATTGGTTTTATTATTTAAGATAGTAATTATTTGACCACTATGATCAGAGCTTAATTTATTTATTATCTTCTTTCTCTCAAGCACACAATTATAAAATATATTATCCAGACAGGTACCTGAAGTTGCGGTTATCCTAGTAGGTTCGTTAAAAGCATGCATCAAATCAAAACATTTAAATAAGTTAAGAAATCTAACAGATTTTGAGTTTTCTGTTAGAATATCAACATTAAAATCGCCGCAAATCAGTATTTGTTTGGAAGATGTGCACAATCGCCTCATTACATCTTCCATTACCTCTTCAAATTGATCAAAGTCAGCAGGAGGGGGTCTGTACACGCATACTATAATAATTTGTTCCAACTCCACACAAGAAAGTTCAACAATGCATTCCACAGAAAGACGAACTATATCTTTTCTATCCTTACATTTTAAGTTATTATGTAAGAAAATTAAGGAGCCACCATGACCAGCCCTTCTGAAGAACACACTTGACAATGAATAATTATTAATATTAAGAACTGACAGCTGTGAGTTAGTGAGCCAATGCTCCGTAATACATAATATGTGTATATTGAATTTTTCTACAAATAGTTCAACTTCTAACTCCTTGCCGTTGATGCTCTGTATGTTTTGGTGTACAAGGTTAATGTTACAGTGCATCTCCGTTGTCGTATCTTCTAGTTTAAAAAATTTTCAATTGTAACAGTACCAGGATTGGTACTGCGGTCAGGTATAGAAATATTTGTACTATTAGTACAGGTTGTAAAAATGTCAAAAGACTGCGTTACAATACTTGTAACTGGATCGGTTAAATTACAATTAACAATTGAGACAGTACTATCATTCGTACTCTGGTCAATAGAAACATAACTACTATTATTACATGTCATATTAATGTCAATAGACTGTGTTACAACACTTGTAACTGACTCGTTTAAGTTGTAAGCCAACAGAGAGGCAACATGCTGCTTACATTTTTTTGGCAGATATAAATTATCTTTAGTCAACGAATAAGATGAGATAAACTTATTCATGTCAAAATAAAAAAATGCATCGCTGTGATGGTATGTCAAGTTGTATAACATAAGATTCAAGTTATGGATATGCTTATTTTCTTTAGCAATTGACTTAAGGTATGGAAATGCACATAATGAAAATTTACATTTGGTTCTATTATGTAATACCAAAAGCTTTTCAATACATTTTATAATTTGATGCCTTTTAATATTTGAACTGTTCCCTAACATCAAAATTACATTTGAGTAACCAACTACATTTTCTATACTTATGCTATTTATTAAATAACTAAAACTAGCCCCCGGAAAACATTTATTAGTCACTGAATGGTTTAAGTAATGGCTCATAATGGAGCCAAAATCCTTACCTAACTTATCAGAAATTATTAGAGTCTTTTTTTGAGCCTTGTCTGGCAAATTAAAACTATGTGAACTTAAATTATTATCTGAGATTGAAGGAATTGGAATAACATTATTATTACACTGCTCATTTTTTCCAATATATCCAGAAATAGACAAAACACTACAATCCTGGGTAACCGAAGGTACCTGATTTGAACATTGGCATTTGTTACTTAATGATTCAAAACGGGCCATATTGTATGTACCTAAGGCTAACAACTCTTCAGCCGCTATGATCTGATCATGGATCTGACTTTGAGACAACTCATATTTAGCAGTTATTTCCTGCAAGGAATTTTCCATTTGATTTAATTCATACTGTAAAATTTGTGTTTCATTTTCATATTTTTCCCTGGAATTTTCAAGTAAAGAACAGTAAGTGTTAACTTTTTTTATTAATAGTGACCGTTCTTTTCTTAAAGCCAGGTTTTGTTTATTTGTGCTATGAAATTTAATTAGTTTTTGAGTCTTTTTGATTATTTTTTTAATTTTAATATATTTTTTAATTTTATTGTGGCTATTAAAGAAAGTATGTCTAGATTGTGGCATAGCTGAAGTTTTGGTTGCACATGGGCTGTCACAAGTCAGATCAATGCAAAGCATTGGCGCCGGGACTGATGTGGAAGAGGCAAGCAGTTCATTATACAGATTGTTTGTATTTTGTGTTTCAAAATGTTGTAATTGTGACTGAAGGTCATTAATCGTTTACCGTACATGTTGTTCTACATCCTTCCTTATCTTTAATTGAAAAACCATTCAAATCGATTCAAGCGGATCGGACATTACCTCATACAAACAGACAGGCAAACAAAAGGAACAAAAATTAAAAAAAAAGAATCTGTCAGTTATCGGAGGTATTTGTGCAATTATTTGTAAACTATGATATCTGTAATTTATTATATTTCAATAACAAGACCACAAGACCCTTCAAACTCCAGTATTTCATCTTAGAATTGGAGATTCAGTGAACTGATATATTTTAATCAAACTAAATCTAACCTTACCGTTCAACATCTTACTCAATTTATACTTCGGGTAAGTTAAAATTGTGTAATTTCAAGTACGGAGGCCGTGGAGCAAGTTTGGTCTCTGGACGGCGCAGTAATTACGTTATCGCAGCGCCCCTCTAGTATTGATCATTCCACGTCACTTATTACAGACAAACTTACTTGTTTCCACCAACCAGCTGCTCGGAGGAGAGACGCTACAAGCAATTTTCAAAGTATAAGACCATTTGGTCAGAATAAATAATCATTATCCGGAAGAAGATGTGATGACAATATTTGATCAACAAACTATGTGATTTCCGTTTCAAAGGTTTTAGGCCTTCAGTTACTGGATGGCGTGATAATTACGTTTCATAACGACCTTCCTGTAGTAATAATTTTATTACGAATAAACTTATTTGTTGCCGCTAATAAGTCACTTAGGCGAGAGAAGTTAAGTGCAATGTACAGATGATGATCATATTATTTAGTCATTATAAAAAAAAAACATTTAATTAAAAGAATACTTATGACTTAGTTTGTCTAAAAAGCAAGACCATCAGAGAAATCTTTTTATGTATTGTCATTAACACTGTGTTTGTGTGTAAGTATGTTTGTTCCTCCTTTACGTTACGGCTAATAAAGCGATTTGGCTGAAATTTGGAGTGGAAATAGAATTTACTCAGGATTAATACAAAGGCTACTTTTTAAGGAAAAGTCCATGTTTCCTGTGGAATTTGTGAAAGACTTAATTTCAGTCGGACGAAGTCGCGGGCGTCCGCTAATATTGTATAAATAAAGACTGAAGTAATATTAAAAAACTGATTTTTCAAGAATAACTTTATATCAAAATAAAAAAGCTCTGAGGTACGCGATATTTTGAAAAATATAGTGGTAGAAGCAAAAACTGTATAATATATCTCAAACATTTCAACTTCCTTTCTTAAAACATGATGATTAATTTTTAAAAGTCAACTCTTTGTAGTGTTACTCGACGTTTGCCTCGAACCCCTATACATTTGTATAACTTTATTAAGATTTTAGAGACTTTCATGGAACTTTGTTTTATTAATTCCTTCAGTTCAAACATTTTAAGAAGATTAAAAGAACTTTTGGTAGGCTTGATAGAAGCTGGCGTTACTCTTCCTACCCATTATATTATTAATAAATATTATTTATTATTATTGTTATTTAGAAGTCTGATTTCTTCCTATTATCATGTTTCTACTATTAGGCTCATATTGTGTGCTATGAAAGCCCAGTGGATATAACCTTCGATTCGGAGGGCGTAGTTTCTAATCTGGTTCGAGGCATGCACCTTGTACTTTTCAGTTTTGTGCATTTTAACAAATAAAATCTCACGTGTCCTAAATGGTGAAGGAAAAACATCGTGAAGAAACGTGCATACCTAAGAAGTTTCTTAATTATTTAGCATGTAAAGTATGTTATTCCGTATTGGGACTATTAGCCTAACTCCTCTTATTCTGAGAGGAGACTCGTGATCAACAGTGAGCCGAATATGGGTTGCTAATTATGATAATGGCCACTCAAATACAATGGGATGTTAAGTAGCTTAATCCTACAAAGCAGCTGCAAATGTGATCAATTAACTATTATTACATTTAGGAAAGTACTTATAAAAATATAATAGTAGTCTTTATTATTATAAAAGAAGTATTTAATTATAAAATTAATCTTAAAGTTAAACAGAGAACTTAACAAACAATATACACAGAGTTTCTCTCGCATTTATAACATTACTACGGATTAATACTATTATTAACTTATTAACAACTTGAAACGTGGGTTTGGTAGGATTTTCGAGTTACGGGAGTAAAATCCAAACTTTTCGAAGCTCAGTATTCTAATAACGCTTAAGACATTGTTTACTTAATTCCCTTAGTACACGCTGACTTTTGTTATTAATAGATTAGACAGATTAAATATAGGATTAACCTTGAAGGTTGTTAATTTTAAGTTTGGAACAATACCTTGAAGGTAAAGTTGTATCAAGTCACTTAACCTTTCGGTTTAGTGTCGTATTGAATCAAATTTACATTTGAAACCTTAAAGTACATAGAGCTACCATAACTCAAAAATCCGTTTTGTATATTCGTAGTGAGTTATATAACTACTGTATCTTTCTGCTAGTACCTATTACAGCCAGCTGAAAATTATGTCAAGTGATCGGAAAAGTTTTCTCCATCTGACCGCCAAACTTCAGTTTGAAGATGGCACCTGATGATGATGATGACCTACAATATTTTTTTGAATTTCTTTCAAAACTTTTTATCGTTGAATCAACAAGATTTTTGGTTGATGAATGAAACCAAAACGGTAAAAAAAAATTGTATGATACACAATCGCTGCTTTAGTACAAAAATACATAAAATCTTTAACTATCCAAGAACAGACGATGGGAAAATTGTGCTATATTGAACTAGGTGTATTAAGCAATTTTTTTTTTCATCACATTCTCAAATACCGTACCGCAGCGTGTCTTGTACCACGGCGTAGCTCGTCGTAGCACCGCGTAGCGGAACGTAGTAAAGTGTAGCGAAGTGTAGTAAAGTGTAGCGAAGCGTAGTACCACGTCGTCGTCATCAACCCATATTCGGCTCACTGCTGAGCTCGAGTCTCCTCTCAGAATGAGAGGGGTTAGGCCAATAGTCTACCACGCTGGCCCAATGCGGATTGGCAGACTTTCACACACGCAGAGAATTAAGATAATTCTCTGGTATGCAGGTTTCCTCACGATGTTTTCCTTCACCGATTGAGACACGTGATATTTAATTTCTTAGTACCACGTAGTGAATCGTAATACCACGTAGCGTATTTTCGAGATTAGAGGTAATTATTTTCCTCTTTTCCCACTAGGAGATGTCCTGTTAGAGGTAATTATTTTACTTATTTTCCTAATAACATTAAATGAGACACTGAGGTATCATATAAATAATAACTAACTTAAACTAATTAAAATTATTCGGAGGCTCTTTGACATTGTTAGCAGAAAATTCTGCTATAACTTACTTTATATTAATTTTCTCCGGATATAACATTCTTTATTTAATTAATAACTAAATTAAAGCTGTTGTAAGAGAAACAAAAGTCAGCAGTAAAAATAACTTTGGTCTGCTGCAAATTCCGACAGTAAACTAAGGAAGTATGGAAGAGCAAGCGGCTATTAAGTCGTTCAAACTTTGCGGGAATCTTTGCCAACTTTTGCTAGCCTCATATTGGCAAGATTTGATCTAACACTTTGCAATTTATTACTCTTCAATTATAAAAAAGTTACATTTTTATTAAAATGAATGGTTCCTAATAAATTGACTTTGACGTCATGCGACTCGTTCTGTATCTTTTTTTTTTTTATTCTTTACAAGTTAGCCTTTGATTACAATCTCACCTGATGGTAAGTGATGATGCAGTCTAAGATGGAAGCGGACTAACTTGTTAGGAGGAGGATGAAAATCAACACCCCTTTCGGTTTCTACACGGCATCGTACCGGAACGCTAAATCGCTTGGCGGTACGTCTTTGCCGGTAGGGTGGTAACTAGCCACGGCCGAAGCCTCCCACCAGCCAGACCTGGACAAATTAAGAAAATCTCAATCTGCCCAGCCGGGGATCGAACCCAGGACCTCCGTTTTGTAAATCCCGCGCATACCACTGCGCCACGGAGGCCGTCAAAACATCGCTCTACAGTTCATGCGCTGTAGCATGGCGCGGGTGACAGTTCTCTGTATGACGTTCATAATATGTACGAATATCGTGAACCGCGGCAACTTTCAAGAGTGAAACGAAATGTCAACCGCACCATGCTACATTGTGTTTATACCAAGTATATGATTGTAATTTAAACAGCTTCAAAGCAAGAGTAAGCATTTTCTAAGTAAGCGCGCTCCAACTTAGACCGCATCAGGCTAAATTGTAGTCAAGCGTAAGCCTATATCGCATAAAAAATGTATAGCTCTATTCTGTATCGATATTTTTACAGCTTTAACGCGTCAGTGTCGAATTTTTCTCTTTCTATCACAGTCTAACGTGAAATAGAGAGAGATAAATATAGATATAATAGCGTCATTAGTTACATTCCTTTACGTTTATGAGTTGTGACGCATAAACAACTGAGCGGTGCCGCTCCAATGTCGCAACGTATTCACCCCTCCCCGCCTCGTCTCGGTGGTTGCAAGTCCGGTGCGACGCCGGAACTTACTTACTACCTTACTACAATATATAAAGACAAACCGTCAAAGTCAAACTTAAAATTCATGGCATATTATACATGTATCTTTGAAACGTCTGGTTATGTTATGAACTTAAAGTCAAAGAGATTTTACTGATTATTGGAAATGCGCCATGGTCCGAGAAGAGTCAACAAACTCAGGGTTATTTTTTTTTATCATTTCACAATGTTTTTTTAAAACTAAGTAAAGTAACCAAACATAAAATAGTGCATTACATTTCTAAGCTTTTTTATCGTATATATGATAATAAACACTTTAATAAGAATATTTTCAACATTTTCTGGGAATTAATGCAAAGTCATAAAAGTACTATAACAGCTTTTAATCACACTTATTTGCTATAGGTATTTTTACATATTGTAAAGAAGTGTGGGAGTTTATAGTAAATAGATATAATTATATACTTAAAAAGGGTGCAAACTTTCCTTTCCTCATATCAATAACTAGTAGACACCGCGCGGTTTCACCCGCGTGGTTCCCGATCCCGTAGGAATACGGGGATAAAATATAGCCTATAGCCTTTCTCAATATTTTTTTTTTTTTAAAAGAATATTTGCCATATTTTTTATAATATGACCAACATTCCCATTCCCCTCCAACTAGTCGGGAAAGACTGTGCTAAGAGTGGGTACGACAATAGACCAACGGGGCGGGGATCGAACCACCACCCCTCGGTGATGAGTCCGACCGCTCTTACCGTTAAGCTATTGAGGCTTAATGGGCTATCTATCACTGAAAGTATTTTTAAAATCGGACCAGTAGTTCCTGAGATTAGCGCATTTAATCAAACAAACAAAAAACAAACAAACAAACTCTTCAGCTTTATAATATTAGTATAGATGTATTCGGTCTTGTAGTAAATTCGTTCAATAAGTTAACAGTATAGTCTTGCGGGTAGCTAATATTCCCTTATTTTCGAAAACAGATGGTCCAATTTACAATTGTTTAGGCGTCCACGTGGTTTTCATTATCTACCCGCATTGGCCTACCGCCAACCGCTCGCTTGAGTGCAGTATACTGTAGAATGTACTCCAAAACATATTATTAGCAAGTGTTGCCAGATGACACTTGGAAACGCAATATTGTATTCAGATATTCAAGAAAACGAGCTATATCGTTATCTTTGTGTGTTCGAAAGTAAATATTTCGCTATACTATAGTTTTAAGATTCAAAAATTCTAAATTCTAAATTATTTTTTTCAAGTAGGCTCAGTTTACAAGCACTTTTGAAACGTCAGTTAACTATTTTGTAAAGATTCTACCACCAGTTCGGAAGGCAGGTTATGTTGAGAAGAATCGGCGGTATTATAATTTACAATTGATAACAACATTACAATTTCTTATACTTTTACTTCCTGCTTGTAGGTGGAAGCTGACCCAATGGCCTCCAAGCACCTTTATTATTAAGGTGTAGTAACCTCGACTAAGAAAATGTTTTTAACACATTGCTTTAAGATGTGCATTGGCAGGTCCATCACAGTCTTGGAGATCTTGTTATAGAAGAGCACACCCAAACCTACAAAAGATTTTTTTACTCTTTGGAGACGATATAAAAATTTAACAAATACCCTGTATTTTTTAAATTTTAATGATGCGTATCTACAAGAGTGGGCCTGAAATGGACCATCTTCTTTATATTTAAATCCAAGTTTTTGTTACCAGGTCGTCCAGGACCAACAGTAATATGGCTGATCGACGGGACACCGGCACCACAGTACTTAGGCGAAAAGACAGACACACACGTCGTGGTGAACAAGCTGGACATACCACACGTCAAGCGAAGCCATCTCAACACCACCTTCAAGTGTCGCGCCTCCAACACGAACCTCGTCAGTCCACAAGAAAAGAGCGTTAGATTGGAAATGAATTGTACGTATGTATTATTATCAATTTTTTATGCACCTCTATCTTTCTCATTCTATAATTTCGTGTTAGACAGAGAGAGGTAGAGGTGAATTCGAAAGTCGCACTAGTGATTTATAAAACCATCGTTATGGAATACGACGGTACATTACGACAGTTGCGCACCGTCGTAATAGTACGTCAAACGTTGACGCGGCGTCGATGTTTTTTCCATTTATTTAAAACCAGCCCGTCCCATACCGATTATAAACTAATGATTTTAAACTTATTTCGTGGTTGTTCATTATGAATGTTATTTAAACGGGTACATACCACGATAAAACGACGAGATTTTTATTGTCGATATTTCGACCCAGTTGAATGGATCGTGGTCACGACGGGACTGAAGTTGCGAGATGAGAAGTGAAGTCAGCTGTTAGGGGCAGAATCGATCTACCCTCTTTCTTGTTCTTTTTCTTTTTGCCCCGTCAGCCCGTCCCGTTCCCATTCCCGAAGGAATACGGGTGATACTAGATAGCCTTTAGCCTTCCTCAATAAATGGGCTATCTAACACTGAAAGAATTTTTCAAATCGGACCAGTAGTTTCTGAGATTAGCGCTTTCAAGCAAACATGTCACATGTATAGATAACGCTAACTGACGCCGCGCGGTTTCACCCGCGTGGTTTCCGGTTCCGTAAGAATACGGGGATAATATATACACTATAACCTTCCTCGATAAATGGGCTATCTAACACTAAAATAATTTTTCAAATTGAACCTGTAGTTTCTAATATTAGCGCGTTCAACCAAACAAACTCTTCAGCTTTATAATATTAGTATAGATGCATGATTGATGACACAAGAAAGCGTTGCCTCGTCACAGTGACGTTTTAATCATTAATTGTTGAGACTGACTGTGTGCGTGCATCGTTCGTTGTTGCTCACAGAACAGAGATCGCTAAAAGCTAACGCTTTTAGCAATAGAAGTAGCATAGGGGCGTGGCCCGCTTACACCCGGGTGTGCGGAGCTTCGCAAGCCTATCCGCGCATGTACTAGCAGTCTTGTTTCGTTAAGTGACACGTTACGTCCTGCGGTTGTCAAATTCGGTAATTGAAAATAATTAAAAACGATTAGAAAAATGCTGTATTGTGCCGTTTTGGAATACCAAAATGATAGCCGCCACAAACATTTATCAAATTATGGTGTTTTGTACCATCGTTAAGACGTATTTTATTATATTTTCATTAAAATATGAAAAAATAATTTTACTCAAAGTCACAAACTAAAATGAACTTTACGTGAATAGTACTAAAGTTTACTTTATTTTAATACAAGTTCGATTTTCTCGAAGATTCTGTTGACACCAGTGGGCATACATTTACTGCGTCAACAACAACAACAAAACTATCATAAATCAAAAATTTACAAAAATGATTTTATTGCAATAATTCTTCTATTCCTAATTAAATGTATTAATTATTATTAATATTAATAATCCTTGTTATTTTATATTTAACGAAAACACCCATTAATTTTGCATAAAATTAAAAACAAGAAATTGTAACCATTTTAATGTTGAATTTTCATTGTTAACGTGCGAAATATAATCTAAACTGCTATATTCCGAGTTGCGCGTTGTCAGTCGAAAATTAATCACAAAATAATCTGTGTTACTTTTTAATTATATAAAAATATTTAGGAATGCTCCAGATTTAAATAAAGGATCATCATGTGAATTTTTAAATGAAAGTACCTTTTTATATTATTTAAAAACTGGTTGTTAGGCATATAAAATGTACCTAAACGAACATTTTCTTTTAACAATTTTAAGGTCAAAATAAACTCAAGAGACAGAGTGTTCGTTTTGCCTTTAGGTTCTTTAATTGAATTTCTCTGTCGGTCCCTCATGACTGACAATCGGTACTACCTTGGCGAGTCATCTTTCGATAAACAATGCTCCTCCATCGAGTACGGATACAGACCATCTAGATGGCACTATAAAATGTGTGGGCACCTGTTTCTATGAAAAGATCCGACCATCGGATTGGTGATCTACCTCGTGGCCGTTTTCCTTCAAAATACCACCACGATTCCACTGTTATGCCAGAGTTGTGAATTAATAAAAAAAAGACAGAAATGTAAGCGTCGAATACTTACGTGTACGTGTACATCACCGCAGTATAAAATAAATAAATAAAAAAACACAAGCGACGAAGGGGAATGTTTATTGATTTGAGACAGTGAAACAAGATTAATACGATCATTTTATTGTCTGCAATCAACAAATATACGATTATTTTATTGATTTCAAAGCCAAAGGTTTCAATTGAAAAGCAGCATATTTTATGCTTTTATTATCTCCTCTAGCATTCAGTTTATCAGAAAACTGCAAAACATTTTAAAAATATGATTTCAATGTATATATTATATTATGCTTTATATAAAATAAGAGGAAAAATAGACCAAAAAATAGTTATTATTTTTCTTGTTTTAGTTCTCCTGAAAAAAGTGTAATTGTGATTTATGTTAGTTTTGAATTTAAGCAGCTGCCATATGTCATTTAGCTATTCATTTAGCGATGTCGATAATAATATATCGATATTTTATATCTACTACTATTATATTATGATGACACGATAATGATGAAATTTTGGAAAACATTTTTTAAGAATCCGGAGAGGAAAAAAATTAATCGAGGCGACTAGGAAGCAAAATTTGTTTTATGCAAAACCGCATTCTAATTTGTTCCAAACATTTTACGCAGTCAGACGTTAATGTAAAGTGGAAACAGAAGATATTTAGTAGTCACGGCAGTGCCAAACAAAAAGATTTTTTTTTTCTAAAAGTCGTATTCGTGTCTTTTAGGATACAAATAAAATGACGTACTTAAAGTGTTAGGAACGTCAAGTCTGAGTATTTGTAATTGACCTATTGACTACTAACGGGTTGGAAAATAATCTACTGGTAACATTCATCATGAAACTCATTATAGTTAAATAGGAAATAATTGAGTTATTTTCTGCAAAAACCGACGAATTAAAAAAATATATACTATCGTGTTTTTTATATATTTAGGAATTAAGTTTACGAAATACTTAGAGCAGCTGGTCATGTGTTTCTCAAAACTTAAACGAACGAATTTCGACATTGCAATAATGTGTCATTGTGGTGTTTTTCTGATGATATCTAAAGTTGTCAGATAGGCATAACAATACTTGCAGTTTGGTCTATATTGTATTGGCAAATATTGTACAGTATACAAAAGAATAGTCATGTGAAAGATACGACGACACTGTACTATACAGTGTTTTATTTTTTATTATTTGTTTTTATATCACTTTCATTTGTTAGTGAAATTGTCCTGAGAAATTTGTGAAACATTGTTTAACATTGTTTATCATTGTGAAACATTGTTTAACATCCAAATCTGAGAGAGAATGTTTAAGACTATCGTTATTGCACATCCCTAGACAACATTAATAAAACAAAGTTAGGATCATTTTGAATCTTATTTATAAGGTAATAAAGCTTATATATAGAGACAACTAGTGACGAGTAGCGGTACTATAGATTTCATTCATGAATTTTCATTCAAGAATTTTCATTTGTTCTGAGACAACAGTAATAAATAATTTTTAACTCTAAAATAAGGGTAATATATTTCTTTTTTCACTAAATATTAAACAGCCAATTAAGTGAAGAGTTTATCAGTGTGATAAGTATTATTACACTATAAATGTGTTTGTAAGGCCACGCCCCCGGGTACGCTGGTT
Source organism: Bicyclus anynana (assembly GCF_947172395.1). Taxonomy (NCBI): domain Eukaryota; kingdom Metazoa; phylum Arthropoda; class Insecta; order Lepidoptera; family Nymphalidae; genus Bicyclus; species Bicyclus anynana. The sequence continues at coordinate 2,272,874 of NC_069103.1, read as the reverse complement.
TCAATACAAACAGTTGGCACTTTATAAATCTAGTTACTTCTTATATCTGTGTTGTTGCTACATAGATGTGGTATAGAATGCGTTGGTCCGTTGCAGCGACGTAATTCAACGAACTAATGAGGCATACACACTATGTTGAGTATGTACAATCTCTTTATAACTCTATACCCACAGAATAAAGAACACAGAATGAGTATTTACAAGCCGCGCGGTGAGGCCGATGAAACCCATAAAAAAACATCGTCGTCTCCTTGACATCCGCATATTGAAACCTTTTTATATAATTTGTATTTCAAGATATAACACAAACAACAATTACGTAAATTGATATTATAATATACTAATAATCAATAATTACATATAAAAATACTCCATATTGTTTTTTTTCCTTTTGTGAACAGTTCTTAAAATAGTTAAAAACATGTGATGCCATTTTTAACCGACTTCAAAAATGGAGGAGGTTCTCAATTCGACTGTATATATTTTTTTCTTGAATAATATGATAAATTACTGATGCGACGCTTTATGTCGTACTGACTCGAGAATGTATTAGTTTTTGAGTTTGTATTTGGAACGGCTGTATCACTGCCGTGTTCTGTGCGCTCTATCTGCCTATTATTCTTTAATCTGTGTCTATACCAAAAAGATATGCAACTAACTCACACAAGCGGCACCAAAATGTTCCACATTTGTTCCAGTGAAACCAACACTAGTGCAGATACAGAGCAAGCCCGTGACGTTATCGTCGGAGCAACACGTCAGCCTGTCGTGTGTGTCGGAGGGGAGCCGCCCCCCCGCGCACCTCACCTGGTTCAAGGACAATAGGAAATTCAAGAGGGGAAAAGTTTGTACCGTTTATTTTATTTTAGGCTTAGAGCACACATGACGTTTTTTAAACGACGTTTTGCATACGATTAAAACACGCAAGAAACGAAAGACTATCGGCTCGTTGTAACATGCCATGACAACATATACGCAAGCAACGCTCAGTGAAAGCGCTCATCAAAAACGCTTATAGATAGGTTCTTTAAAAAACGTCAGAAAAAGTTAAAAGGGCTCAGAGACTGCGTTCATACTTCGTTTCTGTATTAACTTAATAGATCAAACACTCGTACAAAGCTAATTACGAGTATTGAAAATTCGAAATCCCCTAAGCATATTATTATGATTTTTTTATTAGCCTGTTTTTGATGGTATGGTATACCAAGATTCCCGCCTTTTCAAGCCAAGCCTGCAATTTGAATATACCTACCTAAGGCTCAATACCCTTTTAGGTAAATCCAATTTCAAAGAGGTGAGCTTCGGAAACTATAGGCATTAGTCGGCAGTCTTTGCAACATCTTTTCTTACTAAATTTTAAGAAAAAAGTCTTAGAGCCGATAGCAACCTCTTAATTCTATAAACGCGTGTTATCAAAGCGCGCGCTTCAAAACGCCTAATATGTACTTGCTCTTAGAGTCGTAAACTATCTTTAGCGACAACAATGTTAATGATAAGGATTAGGAAAAACATCTTGCCATACCCACTGAGGCACGAAAAATTACACCACCACCTGAATACTGTTTAGAAGTTCTTGGAATAAATCCCAAATACGGAATCGAACCCAGGACCTCAGATACAGTTACACAGACCCATGAGGATTCGTAACCTAATTACGCAATATTATATTAATAAGGAATATTAACTCCTTTTATATAGAGCAGTAGATTCATTTAGTGAATCACCAAAGGAAATGAAAAGGAACTTATTTCGTATAAACGGCGAAGCTTTTGGCAACTATAATTAAGCTCGGGACCGTAATCTTCTGCGGACGTTCTCAGTAAAGAAATTGAAATACGTTCGTATGAAATTAGGAGCTTTTATGTTTTAGGCCTTTGAATATCTTTTGTATAGGAATGGAAATTGCCTAACAACTGTGAACGTTTTCGTTCTTTGATAAGTTAAAAATAAGGTGTTTGCTCGTTCTTAAACTATATATGACATTTTATTTACCTTACCTTAACTAGCTTACAATAACCGGGAAAACGTTAAAGTGACTTTAAATACTGTCATCATCACCATCATCATATCAGCCGATGGACGTCCACTGCAGGACATAGACCTTTTTATAGGGACTTTCACACATCACGATCCTGAGCTTCTTGCATCCAGTGAATCCCTACGACTCGCTTGATGTCGTCAGTCCAGCTAGTGGGGGTCGACCTGCGTTTTCTAGTGCGGGTCGTGCCATTCTAGCACTTTGGAACCATCTAACGTCCATCGGCTCTCACGTGCCCCGCCTATTTCCAAGTCAGCTTCTCGACTTGTTGAGCGAAGTCGATGACTAGGTTGTGCTATGTTGGTCAAATATCTCGATGATCATCATTATTATCATTCATTGGACGTCCATTGCTAGACAATAGACATAGACCTCTTATGAGAGCTTCCAAACACCAGGGTCTTCAACCGTATGCATCCTGCGACTCTCTGTTACCTGTTTAGAGTCGTCGCTCCATCTAGATTTCCTCTAAGATATCAACCTTACTACCTCAAAAAGAAGCTGCAGTGATAGCCTGTACTATACTGGACTGGACTGAACTTTAGCAGCTAGATAGCGATTTACTTTTTTTTTTGTTTTCAGTTATTTTATACTTTGTGCTGTCGGGTTTTTTTATTTGTTTAATTAATTTATTTATTTCACACTTTTTAGTTACGATAGATGGTTAATTTCGGATTTATTTATTACGTTTATTACAAAGTACGATAATTTATACGTCCAACCGAAGTTAAGCAACTATTCAAAAAATTCTACGGAAAGCTCGGTGGGCAAATCTGACTCGCACTTAGCCGATTTTTGTTTTTTCTAATTGTAGTTTTTTTTTTAACATGGCCATGGTACACCATTTTAGAATCCTCACAAAAAGTTCTTGAATTTGACACCCATATTGCAATATTAGAAAAAAAAAATTTTTTCACCTCGAGTCTATAGCGTCTCACAGTCGTCTTGCTATTTTTTTTTAGTTTTACCTATATAAGAACACTTGGGTTATTGAGACAAATCTAAGGATAACCTAATTACGTAAATCCGTTCAGTGGTTTGGAAGATATGAGGTAATAAAAAATATTACATACATACATACATACAAGATACGCGCGAAAAACATTACCCTTCTTGCAGTCGGGTAAAAAATAAGGGAACTAATATTTTTTCTTCTTTTTAATTAGATAACAGATGCCATGAACGACACATGGGTCAGCAGCACTATACATTTCACGCCTTTGCCTGAAGATGATGGCGTCCAGATCAAGTGTCAAGCAGACAACAATGCGTTGCCCGGACAGAGTATAGAAGACTCCTTCAAGTTGGATGTTGTTTGTAAGTAAAAATTACTTAAACATTTCAAATGCTGAGACGTATCTAGTATTATACCCATGTACTCCTTTTATATTAGTTCGATAAAAATATCATCGCTAAAATGTTCAAAAATTTACCTATCATCGATATTTTAATTCCAATGATTAGTATTTCGAAACTTTAAACTACAGACAAATAGCTTAGCATTCCATGGATTCACCATGCGGTTTGGCAATTCTATCGTGTGGTAGATAGAAAAACTCCGAGAACAAGCCTTGTGATAAAAGGGTGCATAGTTAGAGCTTGTTCACAATCGATCTTCCCTTTTTTTTTATTCTTTACAAGTTAGCCCTTGACTACAATCTCACCTGATGGTAAGTGATGATGCAGTCTAAGATGGGAGCGGGCTAACTTGTTAGGAGGAGGATGAAAATCCACACTCCTTTCGGTTTCTACACGACATAGTACCGGAACGCTAAATCGCTTGGCGGTACGTCTTTGCCGGTAGGGTGGTAACTAGCCACGGCCGAAGCCTCCCACCAGCCAAAGCCTTCTACGCCCGTGTTGTTCTCATCAATTTGTCAAATTTGGTAAGATCGTACTAGGCCAGATTTTGATAGCCCTTCTAATATAGTAATAGCTATACTAACGGATTTAGGCAGGTAATAGAGATTCATAAAAACATCGTAACAGAATAGCTTAGCTACAGGTAACCCGCAAGCTCATCTGCTCGCTATACTAGTGATGAAAAAAAAAAACGAAAACATGTGCGTCTAGAAAGGAAAGCCAGGCAAAGTAACGCGCCGAACGCGTTACGTTATGAAGCAGTTTCCCTCCCATTAAGTCAAAGTCAAAGTCAAAATTCATTTATTTAGTTTACAAGCTCTTTCGAAAAGTCAGGTAATAATATTATAAACTTAAGATTAATCGAATCGAAAACTTAAAATTATAGTTACGAGGGTTCCAAACGCGCCTTGGTCCGAGAAGAGCCCACAACAAACTCAGCCAGGTTTATCCTTTTTTAGTTTATCACCATTTAACAATAGGTATATAAGTAGCCTGTCATGTAATACATTTCATTTCCAAGCAATTTTGTCATTTACGTAATCATTCATTAGAAATTATGACTTCGAAAAAAAATCCATTTTCTTTTTTGAGACTATCCCGTAAAATTGCAACCATGTGGCGACACCAAACGTCGCTAACGTTTGTCTTGTAAACAGGTGGGGCGAACAAATTGGGTCGGGGCTCGAGTTTCGCGTTTTGGAGGGGATTGTTTACGACTTTTCATATTTTGGATGATGTGGAAGAAAATATACGACTTACGTCGGCTTACCGCCCCACTCGCTGAATTGACGATAATGTGCGGCGTATTTCTTTGATGTTTATTTACTTCATAGTACAGTTCACTTCATCGTGAGGAAACCTGCATACCAGAGAATTTTCTTAATTCTCTGCGCGTGTGAAGTCTGCCAATCCGCATTTGGCCAGCGTGGTGGACTATTGGCCTAACCCTTCTCATTCTGAGAGAAGTCTCGAGCTCATCAGTGAGCCGAATATGGGTTGATAATGGTGAAAACAATTTAACACCCCAGACTTAAGTATAAGAATATCCGTCCATTGTGGGACCGTTCACCGTTTGAGACATGTGATATTTTTTTTAATGCATACAACTGAAACTTTGTAGGTGCATGCCCGGACCGGATTCGAACCCACACCCTAAGGAATTGGAGGCAGAGGTCATATCTACTGGGTTATCACGGCTATTAATTTCAATTTCATTCTTTTCAATTTCGTTTATAAATCGTGCGATTTTGCTCACAGAATTATGTTTATGTTAATTATACGAGTACATTCTTATTTCAAGTGAAAAGCAGCATTTCACTAAACATAGACATTATATACTTAAATATCTTACGATAACATTAAATACATAAGCGACGCGTCTGAATAGAATCAAGCAATTCAGGTGCTTCAAGGTATTTTGAAGATGGGCAACGAAGTTCCAAGCAATCGTCTTACTACATTACACATTAAAGTAAACACAATAAGATCTAGACAAGTCGTATGGAAGACAAATTTAATTAAGCCCCAGGCGGAGCGCTTCTGTTTATTGTTATGTCTATAATTGTACGCGTTTACTCCGAGTTTAACAAGTCCCAAGATTCTAGGCGTGAACGTTTGCGACGTCAGAACTCATACATTCCTGAGTGTAATGAACGATACTTCATTTTACTGTGTGTCTAACTTACGGGTAAAGATGAAATAATTAGTATTATTTTCTTAGCTGACGCCGCGCGGTTTCACCCGCGTGGTTTCCGTTCCCGTAGGAATATGGGGATAATATATAACTTATAGCCTTCCTCAATAAATGGGCTATCTAACACTGAAAGAATTTTTCAAATCGGACCAGTAGTTCCTGAGATTAGCGCGTTCAATCATTCAAACAAACTCTTCAGCTTTATAATATTAGTATACATTAAAGCTATAGCTCGTATAAAAGCTTCGTAAGTCCAGTGGTTAGCCTGTTAAAGATCATGAGGTCATTGTTTCATCTGAGATACTGCCCAATTCCTTTGAGATATAAGAAAACTTTTTAGATTTACAAATGGGTGGGATAGTTATTTTTTTTAGATCTACAAATGTATGGGATATACACACATACACTATAAGGAATACGTGTTTATTGCAAAGTTTGTAACGGTAATAGTGTTATAAACAACAATAGCAGAACGATAAGTTATTAAAACCAATATAACATACCTTTACATTATTTAATTACTATGTTATATTTGAATACATTTTAATGAACAAATATATCCAAAATGTTTGCACACAGCTGTCGTCTAAGTGCTCCGGGTTGGCTTATATAGATCACAGACGTATTACACACACTAAAGAATACGTGAATTAGTACAAAGTTAATAACGATAATAGTCTATTATGCAAAAATAACAAAACAATTAGTTATAAAACAATAAGTAATATAACAAACCTTTACAATATTTAATTTATGTCTTATATTTAAATACATTTTAATGAATAAATGTTTATCCAAGATTATACATTTAATTTTACACACAACCGTCATCTAAGTGCTCCGGGTTGACTTATAAAGACCACAGACATACACACACACACACTTTTAATAGAGGATTTCGCCTAGAGTGCATAAATGTCATATAATAAGTTATAAAAACCAATATAACAAACCTTTACATTATTTGATTTCCATCTTATATTTGAATACATTTTAATGAACAAATATATCCAAGATGTTTGCACACAGCCGTCGTCTAAGTGCTTCGGGTTGGTTTATATAGATCACAGACGTATCGCACACAGTAAAGAATACGTGAATTAGTACAAAGTTATTAACGATGATAGTCTATTAAACAAAAATAACAAAACCAATATAACAACCCCTTACATTATTTAATTTTCGTCTTATATTTGAATACATTTTAATGAACAAATGTTTATACAAGATTATACATTTTAATGAACAAATGTTTATTCAAGATTATACATAGTTATAAAAACCAATATAACAAACCGTTACATTATTTAATTTCCATCTTATATTTGAATACATTTTAATGAACAAATATATCCAAGATGTTTGCACACAGCCGTCGTCTAAGTGCTCCGGGTTGGCATATAAAGATCACAGGAGTATCGCACACACTCAAGAGAATACGTGCAGAGTTCATAAGTGGTAATGATAATTAAAATTAACACAGTTACGAGATGTGCAAACTGGTTGAGGGGAGCTCCTTAATTGCTTATTTTGCAGCAATATACGTTTAGCGAGTGTCTCGCAAAATTGAGAAGGAAATAGCAAGATATTATTGTTCTTATATTATACTAGCTGATGCCGCCTGGTTTCACCCGCGTTCCCGTAGGGGTATGTGGATAATATATAGCCTATGTCCTTCTTCGATAGATGGGCTGTCTTATACTGAAAATATTTTCAAATCAGACCAGTAGTTCCTGAGATTAGCGCGTTCAATCAAACAAACAAACTCTTCAGCTTTATATATTAGTATAGAGTATAGACTAGCAGACGCCATGCGGTTTCATCTGCGTTGTTTCTATTCCGTTGGGAATACGGTGATAAAATTAAGCCTATCTTCTTCAGAGATAAGATGAGAATTAGATTTTTTAAATGGGTCCATTAATTTCAGAGCCTATTAAGTAAGTGCAAACAAACAAACAATCAAATCTGTCTCAAGTAACTTAATAGAACCGTGATAGCCCAGTGGATATGACTTCTGCCTCCGATTCCGGAGGGTGTGGGTTCAATTCCGGTCCGGGGCATACACCTACAACTTTTCAGTTATGTGTATTTTAAGAAATTAAATATAAACTGTGAAGGAAAAACATCGTGAGGAAACCTGCATATCAGAGAAAATTGTTAATTTTCTGCGTCTGTGAAGTCTGCCAATCCGCATCAGGCCAGTGTTCTGGACTTTGGCTTAACCCCTCTCATTCTGAAAGGAAACTCGATCTCAGCAGTGAACCGAATACGGGTCGATAATGATGACTATGTAATCGATACTGAAGCCAAAATAGTTGTATTGTTTTTTGTTTTCGTCAATCTTGTATTTTATTCAAATTTAATACATGTATTCAAATGTAGTCACAAATTTTATTTAATTGCACCGCAGTTAGTGACGGGTTAAATCTTAAAATACTTATAGTACTGCGTAGTATTAATATTATAATTCCAGTTCAAGCCAGTCAGTTAGCTAGCAAAATCCGACTATGATTTGTGGTCCAATGTGCTCTTAGCTAATGATTGGCAAATTCGTGAATATTATGAGCGCGGCGATGACCTCGATTTACCTGCCAATATCCTACATTTCAATGGAGGTGACACATTCGTCGATTGCATTACTTAATAGCTCTATTTTGATCTCTCCATCTAGTTTCTATTTTGATGATCATACTCTGCGAAAGCTCTGGAGCCGTAATAGCCCAATCGATATGACTTCTGCCTCTGATTCTGAAGGGCGTAGGTTCGAATCCGGTCCGGGGCATGCACTTCCAACTTTTCAGTTGTGTGCATTTTAAGAAATTAAATATCACGTGTCTCAAACAACGAACCGACGACGACAACGACCGGGATCGCGAGCGCCGCACAATTATTTCGCCTCGCGAAGGATAGAGACGAGTTCAAGAATCTGACTGCCAACCTTCGCTAGTCGGAGAGGCACTTTAAGAAGAAGAAGAAACAACGAAGGAAAACATCGTGAGGAAACCTGCATACCTGAGAATTTTCTTAATGCTCTGCGTGTGTGAAGTCTGCCAATCTGCATTGGGCCAGCGTGGTGGACTACTGGCCTAACCCCTCTAATCCTGGAAGGAGACTCGAGCTCCGAATATCTCTTATAACTTCAAGGTGTGACTTACAAGAGCCGACATTTTTTGCTTATATCTTAAAAAAAAAACTTTTTACGTTTTCAAAAAAAACTGTAAAATTTTTACTTTAGAAAAGATAAAACTAACAAAAATCGGTTGTCTGTAAAGTCGGTTTACTGACTATGTGTATATAGTTGAACGTGACAACGTCTTAAGAATTAAATAAATAAAATACTGTTCGTTTTCTAAAATACTGTTTAATAATCTTCATAGACTAGAATATACTTTATTTCTTGTAAAAAAAGTTGGCAACCCTAGAGCGAGGGAACGACGCATGACGTCATTTTTTTTTAATTTTACAGCCGTCTTCGTCGAATTATACGACGTTGTCACGTCAAATAAACGATTTTTTTTTCACGTGCAAACATTATACAAAATAGCAAGTTGAAAACATCATACCATATAGAAAGCATTTTTTCTGAGAATTCGTTACCCTTTATTTGCCCCCCACCCCCCTCCCCCAACTAATTTTGATACAGGGCAAGGCTCAAGGCAACCCTCCAAGGCACGCTACGCCACTGACATGTGGTAACATACCAAAGACATTCTATGTAAATATAGAATGTCTTTGAATGCACTGCGTAAACTAGTTAGCAACTCTACACACATACACCCAGAAGACTACTTCGAAACGATTTATCGTATGTTTATTCTTGCATGTAAAGTTTGCAAACGATACTACATTTTACTTGCGCAATGAAGAATTATTGACTCAAGTTTCCCTCGGCTTAAAATCGGAGTGTGAACTATGAAAGCTGTATATTATCTTTATTTTAAGTGTTTAAGTTTTAAATTTACGATGTAAGATTCAATAAAAATACTTTCCTACTTACTAGAAAAAGGCTTCATTAAATAACGAAACTTACATAAAAAGGTTGTCATGTATCTCATTTTTCTGTCTAAATATATTTCCCTGAAATATGCATTTATATAATAAAAATCCCTTCAAATCGTAAATCAGAATCTTGTATAAATAGGTAAGTACTTTTAAAGAAAATTATAAGCATACAACATACATCTATACGAGATGAATAGCAGCTTTTTGCAAAGTAATTAAAATAATAACATAAGACATTAAAATGAATAAAAAACTATAACGTGATTGAATTGGCTTTACAATAACCAATAACCATTTATCTTTGCTCATCCATTAAAAAAAATATCAGCAAAGGTCTTACATAATCAGAAGTCATAAATATAACCTCAACAGACTCTAAAAAGTATGTCGTGTCCGTTACAAACTAGGAGTTCGAGGATTTGGAATTAAACACCTGGTGACTCGTATAAGATTTTATTCCACTCCTTAATCCAGGTATCAATACACACTTAAAAACGTAAGCAATTCTAAAATCGTAGCTGAGGTCGCTATTGTTCACCTGTATCGCTGGTAACACTTGATGTTCACTGCACTTCGTTTCGAAGTAAACTCCGTCGCGTATTAAGTCCACATTTGTTCGCTATACTAATATTATAAAGCTGAAGAGTTTGTTTGTTTGTTTAAACGCGCTAATCTCAGGAACTACTGGTCCGATTTGAAAAATTCTTTTAGTGTTAGATAGCCCATTTATCAAGAAAAGCTACATATATTATCCCCGTATCCCTACAGGAACGGAAACCACGGGTGAAACCGCACGGCGTCAGCTAGTAGTGTGTAGACTCTAAAAACTTTATCGTATCCGTACATATAAATAGTGAATGCATCGGGCCAGACAGTTCCAAATTAGACCGAAGTTGTTCCAACTCCGTTGTGGTGACCGTTTATCCAGTATAAACTGTTCGGTAATTTCCATACTGTACACTACACGTTCGTGTCCATTTAACTATCTACATACATATTATATGTAAACGTACAATATACATATACAACTTATTTTTTTTTTTTTATTCTTTACAATTTAGCCCTTGACTACAATCTCACCTGATGGTAAGTGATGATGCAGTCTAAGATGGAAGCGGGCTAACTTATTAGGAGGAGGATGAAAATCCACACCCCTTTCGGTTTCTACACGGCATCGTACCGGAACGCTAAATCGCTTGGCGGTACGTCTTTGCTGGTTATACAAATCCTACTAATACTATGAACGCAAAAGTTTGTATGTTTGTTTGTTGTGGTACTGATCCGATTTGGCTGAAATTTTGAATGGAAATGGACTTTTCATCCCGGAAAAATCCATGGATCCCGAGGGATTTGTGAAAAACTGAATTCCACGTGGACGAAGTCCCAGGCGTCCGCTAGTAATCGATATACTTATATATTTAAAATTGAAATGTCTCTCTATGATTACAAAATGCTTCCAGGTATTTATATGATACTAAAAATTCAAATGAGTTTTGTTTTATTTTTTGTCCGTCTGTTTATCCGGCCTAATCTTTGAAATGGCTGGGTCGATTTTTTTGAGAATTTCATTAGAAGAATTTCATGTGGATAAAGTTTCGGGCCTCCATATAGGATAGTATAGGTTCTGAACTGAACCCATAAACGTAGACCCTGCCAAAGTATCTATGGAGCAAATCATTAACATCGTTATTAGCCAATAATCTGGCCTTAAAAATTTTGTAGGAGAGAGAGCTTAGGATTTTAATGACAATATTCGGGAACAGCGGCTTAACATGCTCTTAGGGGCACGGGTTAAAGAAAACACCAAAAACTTCCTTAAATTCAACCTGAGAATTGGTACTGAAAAATTCTTCAAAGAAAGACAAGATCATTATACTAGTCATCTTCAGTATAATTTTCGATTCAGATTTTTACCCAGAAATTTCAAATAAGGCTTTAATTACAACCCACCGAAAGCCTATGTATCGTTTATTATCAAAGTCTTTGATATTGTAGCTCCAACGTTACACATGAGTAACTTTATCGCTAAATCGCTTTTAGAACATTGATTTAGCATACTGGTTGTATACTACGGCCTTGTTTGTTTTGGGACTATTGGCCTACTTATAATTTACTATGATCCGATAAATTACGTATGTATAATTTACATAGTAAACTGTACCATAGAGTCACAGAACATATTGGTTTTATTTAAATCAGAGTTCCCCAAACTTTTTTGTGTCGTAGACCCCTTGCCACGTTTTTCCGTGTTGGGTAAAACTTACCTGATATTGATTTTTTGCAAATTTATGACTGTAGTGAAGTTTAGTGTTCAAAAGTTAAAGTAAAGGTTATCTTTTCTCAGGTTTTTACAAGTTCAAAATGTATTGCGACCATAAAGCGAATACCAACTACAACTTACACAATTTTATAAACATATATAATATTTTTTTTACTTCATAAGTACTTTTATAAATAATGTATATGTTTTAATATTATAAGATAATATGATGTAAGTAAATAGGTACTATCAGTGTATGTGTTAAGATCCACTATCGTGGACCCCCATTTTTATTTCATGGACCCCTAAATTTTTTTTCGCTGACGTAGACCCCTTGCAGGTTGTCATAGACCCCTTGGGGTCGATATAGACCACTTTGGCAATCACTTATTTAGATAATAATTGGATTGCTTTTGCCAAAAATGCACTACACCTTATGCAGCTGGTTTTATTTTAATAATTTTATTGCTTACTAAAACTCTCGGTTTATATGCACTAATTGATTATGAAACACGGCTAAAACTCACGTGATATTAGGTCGGAGTATGCCCGACTAGTAATCAATTAATGTAAATAACACTCACGATAGTTTAAATTCTAAAATATATGCACTAACTTCATCCCTACCCCTATCCTACACCTAGCTATTATATATATTATAGTATTTCAAAATTTTAAAAAAATATTGATCCTTTTTTCAGATCTATTCACGCTACACCTCTGCTTCTAAGTTATGAGAAGTAATATGTGTACTAAATATTACATTAATTGTCCATGATTCGGAGAAAATTGACTGTGACATGCGGACATTCGGACACACGAGTGATCTTATAAGGGTTTCGGTTTTGTACCGTACGTTTGGAACCCTAAAAGTGATAATAATGAAAAAAAAAGCAATTAATTTCAATTTTTTAAACCAATGTTTCAAATCAATGTTTCAAAAGCTCTACCACAGACTGTAACAAGCGTATCAAAGAGGCTCGTTATTACCCGTCGTATGAGGTTCCGTTTTTGTACATGCGGGTTACGTTATGTACGTTTGGAACCCTAAAAGTGATAATGATAAAAAAAGCAATTAATTTCAAACTTTAAAGCATTAAAAAGTTAATTACAAATCAATGTTTCAAAAGCCCTACCACAGACTGTAACAAGCGTATCAAAGAGGCTCGTTATTACCCGTCGTATGAACAGGGCGTGCGGTGTGTAATTAAACCCTTGTTAGTGTTTTTGGGTCAGCGTTTGGCTAAAAACTAATTCGGTGCGCTTACATTTTGTCCTGTTACGGGGTTGGAGTGACACTCCGGGGATTAAACCGCACTTTGCACGACGTTTGCTTCGTGAAAGGCTAGTTTTGGATGGGATTGGAAAGATTTGAAAGTTTGGTCAACGTTTTCAAATTTTGGTTTAGGTGATACATTCGAATTTTGGTATATTTGGTATTTTATTATTCGGTGTTTTATTTTGATTTAATAATTGAGTAGTCGGGCATTTGTTGATGCTTTTTTTAAGAATTTTAGCTATGGTGAGTAGTTTCCATAATATTGGAATAGATAATCGACTAATTAATTATTATTTTAGCGTCTATAACTAAAAGAGTTCAAATTTTTTAAAAGCAGTTTCTGCTTTAGTTTATTTTTCGACTTTGGCTACTACTGGGGTTTATTTATGAATTCGATTTGATAATTTATTGATTAAGGTGATTATTGTTCGAGTTTGCCCGACTAGTTTCATCTTACAATTTCGTTCTGTTACGGGTTTGGAGTGACTAGGCTAGTTTTGGGTGAGATTGGAAAGATTTGAAAGTTTGGTCAACGTTTTCAAATTTTGGTTTAGGTGATATACTCGTATTTTGGTGTAAAATCTGAGCGACTGAGCATTATTCGGTGTTTTATTTTGGTTTAATAATTAGGTAGTCTAATAGTAATATTTTCCATCATCATCATAACCTTACCCTTATTCCACTTAAGTGGGGTCGGAAAAATATGTCAATCTTTTCCATTCGTCTCTATTACTCGTCAACTCATCATCCACTCCTTTTACACACATGTCCTCTTTCACACAATCTAACCATCTCTTCTTTGGCCTCCCTCTCCTCCTATGTCCTTCCACTTGCACATTCAACATTTTTCTAGTAATATGACTTTCCTCCTTACGCATTACATGTCCATACCAAGCTAACCTTCTACTCCTCAACTTTTCTGTCACTGGCGCCACCTTCAGACTTCCTCTTATATACTCTTATTTTCCATAATATTGGAATAGACAAACGACTAACTGAGGTGATTATTGTTCGAGTTTCGACTGTAAGTCGAGAGTCTGACTAATTTCACCTTACAATTTTGTCATGTTACGGTTTTCGAGTAGTGACACTGTGGGGATTAAATCGCACTTTGCATGACGTTTGAAAGGCTAGTTATGGATGGGATTGGAAAGATTTTAAATTTTAGTCAACATTTTCAAATTTTGGTTTAGGTGATCAGCTTTTCACCTAATCCAAAGATTTTTTGTTTTAAAATCTGACGTTGTTTTGAAATCGACGTTTGCTTCGTGATGGCTAGTTTTGGAAGGGTTTGAAAAGATTCTAATTTTATTAACGTTTTAAAATTTTTGGTTAAACTATAGTCTCATAAATTCTCAACTTTATATTGTTTACGATTTCAAATTGAGGAAAACTATTGTTTAAAACAATACATTGCAGGCATAATGTGCTGTGCTATTATATGTATCTGACAACTTAAAAACCAAAATGACAAAATAAATTTACCTGAAATTACACCGGCAAATACCCTCCAAAATCATGGAGCATTGCAGTATTGTATTTAGCTGGTAAGTAGGTATGCTGTAAAAATACATGATGAGTACTTCCCCGGAAAAGCCTTGGAAATAAATTGTTTGATAAGAAATTTTGAAAAAATGTTACTAAAGCAAGTGGATGAGAAACGCATCTACTAAATTATGGCAATGGAAAATGATGTTCCAAATACGAATAAAGTAATCTATTGCTTGGCCAAGCATAAAGCATTTGGGCCGGGGAGAATTTCCAAGCTTCCGACTCGAATTTTTGTTTGGGAATAATTTAATGAAGAAATCGTAAATGTTTATTTTTGGGGACAACTCTCCCCGGGGCAACATCGTTATGGGGATTTAATGCCCGACAAAATGTCGACGCTTTCGACGCCAGCTCGACAAGCCAGATGTTTGCTTCATTTTGATGCTTAAAAATTGAATCGAATATTTTTACACATTTGATTGTAATGGTTTTTTGTTGTTTGTCCTGGATAACGTGAGCCGATTGGTAATGAGACTGTTTATAATAACTTTAAGGCTTGGTCTTGAAATTAACCACCCATAATATTTTAATCCTGAAGAATAAATAATAATAAATAAAATATATAAAATATATATAAATAAAATATACCTGCACTTGTATATTTAACATGTAGTACTGAGTGATTATACTCCCAATTATGCACTGAAAACTGAAATTATTTTATGTAGCTATAGAAATTCCAGAAACAGAGTTAAAATTAAAAGAATTAATCTAATAATTATACTAGTTTTAGCGAATAAAATATCATTTTCGTTTGAAACTCGTTTAAATATTGCTTATAATACCTTTTGTTGGTAGGTATTCGTTTAAATAGCATGGTTTGACTAATTAAATATTTTTGAAGGTACCAGCTTTATTTTGAAACTTTGGATATTTTAAATTATTTTTATCTATACACAAACATTTACTAATTTTGATTCGATTAACATTTTGTAATATGAAAACAGTGACACCATTATTGAAACGATTTCATGGATTTGAATAACTTTTTAAACAAAGATTGATTACTTTATATTTATACCTAGTCTATAATAGCACAACCGATTATCAGCCGATGGACTTCCACGGCTGGACATAGGTCTCTTGCATGGACCTCCAAGCACAACGGTATCGCGCCGCCAGCATTCAGCGGCTTCCTGCAATCCGCTTGATGTCCAGTGGGGGGTCAGTCAACACTGTGCTTTACGGTGTGGGGTCGCCATTCCAGCACCTTGGGACCCCAACGTCCATTGCCTCTTTGAACTATGTGGCCCAATGCCACTTCAGCTTCGCGACTCGCTGAGCTATGTCATGACTTTGGTTCGTCAGCGGATCTCCTCATTTCTGATTCGATTCAGAGAAACTCCAAGCATAGCTCGCACGGGTAGAATTTAAGCTTAGATATTAATAAATAAATAACACTCAATAGATAAATCGCAGACTCCATCATCAAGGGGGGTAATTATTACCCAAACACAAATAAATTCCGTTTTCTCTAACTAACCGCATATTATCTTACTTAGAGGGGGAAGTTTCCCCATCTCGAATCGTTTGTGTAACAATTTAACGAAGAAATCGTAAATGTTTATATTGAGGACGATTCGCGCCGCAAGGCGACATCGTTATGGGTCTTTAATGACCAATAAAGCGGCGCCGGCTCACTGTGGGGCTGTTATTTATCTCGACAACCCGGTTGCTAACAGTTTTCTTCATTAAAAGATTTCATAAATAACAATCTCAGATAAGCCCAAAGACCTTAGGAAGTTTGATCTTTTTGACACTGTTTATAGATAAACTAATCAGTTTATGCGTGATCGAATCAATAATGAGGAAATCCGCAGAAGAACTAAAGTCACCGACAAAGCTCAACGTGACGAGCTGAAGTGACAATGGGCGGGGCACATAGTTCGAAGAGCCGATGGCCGTTGGCGTCCCAAGGTGCTGGAATGGCGACCCCGCACCAAAAAGCGCAGTGTTGGTCGACCCTCCACCAGGTGGACTGACGACATCAAGCGAGTCACAGGTATTCGCTGGATGCAAGTGGCTCAGTATCGTGATGTTTGGAAGTCCCTACAAAAGGCCTATGTCCTGCAGTGGACATCCATTGGCTGACATGATGATGATGATGATTAATTAGTTAAGACCATGGAAATAGATTTGGGCCAAAGTCACATTGTAATAGTTTAAATTTAATGCATACAAGACAAAGTCTATATGTTTGCTAACTATTTATAACTCTATATTCGTTATTGGTCTTTGAAGAACGATATATCACTGTGGGGCTGTAATTTATCAACCGGTTGCTAGGATAGGATCTTACCAAATTTGGCTAGTCAGGGAGAACAACACGAGCAGAGAACGGGGAGTGTTGATCGATCGTCAAGGAATTCCTTAACCCTACATCCAGTAGTCACAAGTTCAGGACTCTGCTCGGAGTTTTTCTCTCTACCACGCGATGGACCCGGCACCCGCACGGTGAATCCTTGGAATGCTAAGATATTCGTCTTTCTCTCCGCATCATCATCATCATCATCATCAACCCATATTCGGCTCACTGCTGAGCTCGAGTCTCCTCTCAGAATGAGAAGGGTTAGGCCAATAGTTCACCACACTGGCCCAATGCGGATTGGCAAACTTCACACACGCAGAGAATTAAGAAAATTCTCTGGTGTACAGGTTCCCTCACGATGTTTTCCTTCACCGTTTGAGACACGTGATATTTAATTTCTTAAAGTGCACACAACTGAAAAGTTGGGGGTGACAAACTGAGCATTATAAAGTTAATTTTATAACATTGTATTCATTATAACAAGAAAGGAGACTCACTTACTCTAACGAGTAAGGGGGAAATTAATTTCGAAACATAAATAAGTTATATTTATTTCCGCGTAACGAACCGTTCCTCATTTCGAGCGTGCAGAATTCCTCTGCTGCTATCTCGAATCATTCTTGTAATATAATAACGATAATTATGAGAAATTGTATAACTAACCGACTTGGAAAAGAATTATGTGTGTATGTTTTTGGCTAGTGGCTTTGGCCGTGGCTAGTTACCCTATCGGCAAGACGTACCGCGAAGTGATTTAGCGTTCCGGTACGATGTCAAGTAGAACCGAAAGGGGTGTGGATATTCATCCTACTTCTTACTAGTTAGCCCGCTTACATCTTTGATTGCATCATCATTTACCATCAGGTGAGATTGTAGTCAAGAGCTAACTTGTAAAGTATATAAAAAAAAACTTCTAATAATGAAAAAGTCACATTGAACTTAAGAAAGCTATAAATATATCTATGACATTTCATCTAATCTACTTAAACTAATATTATAAAGAGGTAAAGTTTGTGGTGCTGTAGTATTCTCTAGATTTAGAAAATTCTTTTACCACTAGAAAGCGACGTTATTTGTGAGTGTCATAGGCTTTATTTTATTCGTGCATTCTCACAGGAACGATAATTATGCGAGTGTCAGCTACTTTCATTATATTGCTGTTGATTTTTTAATTTTTTCGTCATCAACCCATATTCGGCTCACTGCTGAGCTCGAGTCTCCTCTCAGAATGAGAGGGGTTAGGCCAATAGTCCACCACGCTGGCCCAATGCGGATTGGCAGACTTCACACACGCAGAGAATTAAGAAAATTCTCTGGTATGCAGGTTTCCTCACGATGTTTTCCTTCACCGATTGAGACACGTGATATTTAATTTCTTAAAATGCACACAACTGAAAAGTTGGAGGTGCATGCCCGGGACCGGATTCGAACCCACACCCTCCGGAATCGGAGGCAGAGGTCATATCCACTAGGCTATCACTGCTCTTTAATTTTTTTACTGCTTTTTAATTTTTTAACCTTATTTATTTACAAACACCCAGGCAATGTTTGTGGCGAACGAACTCTTTCGTTCGCCCACTTTAGGTTAGGCCATCTACATTCACATTCTAGATTTATTTCATATTTAGAATTCCCTCGACCGTGCATGCGTGGATATATTGTTTCGCCCATCCATTACATCTTTACCGTTTCTCCATTCCACACCGCATGTTTGTTTTTTAATGTATGAATAATTTTAAATGCAATTAATTTATCTGAGTCTCTTAAAAATCAGTTTATAATATTCAATGGTAGTCAAATAGAGAACCTCAATAGCTCAACGGTAAGAGCGGTCGGACTCATCACCAAGGGGTGGTGGTTCGATCCCCACCCCGTTAGTCTATTGTCGTTCCCACTCCTAATACAGTCTTTTCCAACAAGTTGGAGAGGAATGGGGAAGGGGAATAAGAAGATATGGCAAATATTCTAAAAATATATTACAGGTATTTTAAATGGGTGCAAAAACGTGATCCCTACGTAATAATCGTTGCTATAACGGCACCCTGTCAGCATCTGGTCTGTCAAGGCGTAGGGTGGCACCCAAGCTGAGCGTCTCCATTTTATTGCCCATTAAGCACCCATAACGACGCCACCCGTGGGACGACTTTAGAGTAAACAGTCGCAATATTTTTGTTATAATGCGGCCTTCCAATTAACTATAATAATCTAATGACGCAAATATTATAAAGGCAACGTTTATGTCTATGTATAGTATGTTTGTTAATATTTTACGCCGCAACTACTGAGCCGATTTGGCTGAAACTTTGATATGACATAGAATTTACTTATTATACTTATTTATTTTATTTTATTTATTTATTATTCCACAAAAACACATTTCAATTAAGCCTAACCATAGTGCAACACAAATCACAACTTAAAATTTAATTGAATATGCAATTTCAAAAAGTCCACATTCTGTACATACATCTCACAAAAATACAAAATATCTAATAACATGATTTGATTAGGTAATTTTAAAATAAATAATTTTAGTAATTTTCGTAAATCAGTAATTTAAACACAATAATTAGGTACTCTTAGAAATTATATACTGGTTTGGAAAATAATTTTTTTTTTTAAATTCTTGGACATTTAAAATTTTCAGATATATTATGCCCTTCTCGAAATTGCGTCAATTATTAGTTAACCTTATTTACCCGAATTTCTCATAAAAATCAATATATTGGAACCTTATCCTTATCCTTATCCTTATTATTACCTAAAATAATAATAATAATAATAGGCTAGCATATTAGCCTAGAAGAGCTAAAAGCTGAATGCGAATAATTTTCAACTTATCAGAATCGATTATCATCAGATGATACTGATATTATCTGGAACTGCCGGCGTAACGTGCTCCGAACAGATTACCAGCCATATGATACATACGTAATAATGGCGAAATCGCCATAATCTGACCGTTCTCAGATGAATTTTAATGAACACATCGAACAATTCAACTTGAATATGGTAATTCAAAACCGCATATATGATATTTCGCTTTGCTTCAAGTATGCAGATTTGGTGAAAATCAGTGTATGTTGTGGGGTAATTTCATAGTTTGTTTACGTAGCCATACCTTTTACCATATATTTTAATCGCAATGAAGTATATTCCGTGTTAAATGTTTAATCATCATGACTAACAACTTTTAGCAGACTCAGAAGTGATTACAAAAATAAGAAAGCTAATGTCGAATAAAGGTGAATGATTCACAACATTTGTCAGGACATCTTAATTAACAAATCAAATTGTAATCAAAATAAGACCCTAGAATGGCAGAGAATGATCTTGAGTAAAGTCACGCACTTGTGAACGATGTGTGTAGGGTTTAAGGCGCCTTTGACTGTTAACAAACACTCCCCTTTTCCACTCAAGTCACTCTCCCCGCCTATCCCAAGTAACCCATAAAGAATTACACAACAAGAGATATGGATGGCTCGAACGAGCACATTGAAGCCGTCCGTACCGCAAGTCGTTGCAACGTGGCGATAACAAACTCATATTCGACTCACTGATGAGCACAAGTCTCCTCTCATAATGAGAGGGGTTAGGCTAATAATCCACCAATGTGAATTTGTAGACTTCACACATTTAGAGAATGAAAAAAATTTTTAAGATAAACATGTTTTCTCACGATTTTTCACCGTTTGAGGCACGTGATATTAAATTTCACCATTATCATACAACCATGTTATTGTCTATACGGTTATTATAAATAGGAAAGATTTGATTGTTTGTTTGCATGTATTGAATAGGCTCTGGAACTACTGAACCGATTTGAAAAATTATTTCACTATTGGGAAGCTACACTATCCTGGGGTGCTCTATGCTATTATTATCCCTATTTTCCAACGGGAACGGGAAACACGCGGGTGAAACCGTGCGGTGTCTTCTAGTTTTTCTAATAAAACCGTTTAGGTCATCGGTTGGGTAGATTCAAAGTCTGTAACGAATATAGGTAGTAACAACTTTTGTTTCTTAAATACATTGATAGTTAAGCTGTCTGTCTATTTATTTATATTCAAGATACTTTGTAAAAAGGTTAATAAAAAACCTTATTCAAATGTATCATTAATATAAATATAAAAACTTATTATGTTAGGTGTTGACTTGTACTATGTACATAAAACCATGGCAATTTTAAAAGAAGGTGTGATTGCAATAACATTAATGTCAGAAATAAAAATAAAACTGTTGCACGCCACACTAGGTTACAAAAACTTAGCAATTCTTTTAAGGGCAATTGCATACGTTTTTATAATAAACTACCACATGAAGCCACTGCAATGTCTCTCAAAAAGTTCAAAGTGTTTATTAAACGCGAACTTTTAGTAAAGTCTTATTATAGTGTTAATGATTATATAAGTGATAAAAAAGCTTGGTGTTAAACTGTATTATACGACTGTGTGCTTAGTTTTAAATAAGTTTGTGGTAAACAAAAAAAATAAACCTTGGCTGAGTTTGTTTTGAGTTTGGAACCCTCGTAACTTAAATTTTAAGTTTTTGACTATCATTACCACCATTAGATTAAATTAAATTATGACATAATCCTGACATTTCAAAAGTGCTTGTAAACTAAGCCTAATTTAAATAAATTAATTTTGAATTTTTTTTTGACTGTTGGTTGCATCTTTAAGAAAAAGCCCATAGCTGGCACACAAGTTCAAAATCATAAAGAAAAAGTATTACCATAATATTATATTTATTCATTCGTGTTTTATCGAATAGAAATTGAATTTAGAACGAGATTTTCTGCCATTTGTTATTAGAAGAGATGCTCTGAAAGCCCTAAGCGTAATATCACTTAAGTAATTTCTGTGTAATGGGATTCCAACGTACTCTAAGTTTGCCTGAAAGGGGAGAGGAGCCCCCGAGTTTTAATGGCTTAAGTAGAATCCTGAATGGGATTGCCTTATTGACATTTTTGAAATATTATTAATAAACTTGTTTGACGTTCAATGAAGTAATTAATAATCTCGGCCGGCTTGTAAATTTTGGAGTTATTTTATTTCAACTTTGATAAATTGGTTCCTGATTTTATTTGATGGTTCAATGAGCTCATCTAAATGGATCGAAATGTCGTTGAAAGTTGAATATTAGACGTTGAAAATACTCTAAAATTCTATGACTGGGAAGGGCTTAATGACAAAAAGCTTAAACTGCTTTTAAAACGGAAAACCATTGCCTATACCTATGCAACTCTTTGCAGGGTATATAATTATTTTTTACAATTGTAATATACCTTTAAGTTTTATAAACAAAGGTTCTCTCCTCAAGGACTCTCAAAACCATTATATGAAATTCGTACATAAAAACAAAAAACAAAAAGGGTCCTTGTATTACCAGTAGATATAAAAAGATATAACCCTAAAACAAGTCCTAGCTTTTCATCTTTAGTTAATTAACACTAACACCTGAAGAAAATCTCGACTGAAAAGAAAGTTAATTAAAGTTCAAGTTAATTGCCCAGCTAGCCAAACCTCAAGGAGCACTTAAGCACTTCGCTGTATTTTGATTTGAAATTCGTTGGTTGAAACATTACAATATTTTGCAAAAATTAACTTAAAGCTGCTCTAATAGGATATTACCAAATTTGGCTAGCTAGGGAGAACAACACGAGCAGAGAAGAGGAGTGTTAACCGATTGTCAAGAAATTCCTTAACCCTATACATTGTTCACAAGTCCAGGACTCTGCCCGGAGGTTTTCTTTCTGTCACGCGATGGACCCGGCACCCGCACGGGTTATCCATGGGTTGCTAAGATATCCGTCTCAAGATCATAATAAAAATTTCGAAATAAAAATAACACTCAAATAAAATTGCAATGTCTAAATATTTTAAAATTTTTCTATGCAATGATAACACTTTTGGCAAGAATAGTTAGTTCAATTATTAGATTCATTTAATAACTCATAATAACACATAAAAACACTAACTCAATTAACTACTTAAAAGCTATTATAAAAATAACACTTTTATTTACACCTAAATGAAGCCATATTTTCAAACGACAAATTGACATGGCAACATAAATAGGGTTCCTTGTTGACTAAGGAACCCTAAAAACTAGATTTTAAGTGTTTCAGCTGCCAAAATGATGGATTTTGTTCCAGACCCACCAGTGGTGTCGCTATCTCTAGGCAGCACACTGAACCCGCATGACATCAAAGAAGGAGACGACGTTTACTTCGAGTGCTCAGTACGAGCTAACCCTAAGGAACATCGGATATCGTGGTACCATAATGTGAGTATAATAGTCATCATAATCAACCCATATTCGTCTCACTGCTGAGCTCGAGTCTCCTCTCAGAATGAGAGGGGTTAGGCCAATAGTCCACCATGCTGGCCCAATGCGGATTGGCAGACTTCACACACGCAGAGAATTAAGATAATTCTCTGCGTGGGCCAGCGTGGTGGACTATTGGCCTAACCCCTCTCATTCTGAGAGGAGACTCGAGCTCAGCAGTGAGCCGTATATGGGTTGATAACGACGAATGATACTTGGTGGCAGAGGAAGGCAGTAGTTCTTTCCGAACGAGCTCTTTCATAAAAAAAACTCTAATACTGTGTGGGTCAATGATTTTATACTGTTAGATATGGTACTAGCACGTCGAATCTGAGGCGAACCTATCATCTAATTGGCTTAACTTAATCGCACACTAAGCAACTAAAGTTATTTGAGCATTATAATATCTAAATGTTGTCTATGATGTCAAATAATGTGTTCAGGAAGTGTAAAACTATACCTAGATATACAGATAAATGTAGGTATAAACACAAAATTGTACATGTGTGCGCCCAGTGAAACAGATGAATACTTTGTGCAGTGATTTTGTTGGCACGTAACGTAATAGTAATAAAATCATTGAGGTGTATGATGTTTATATATGTAACATGTAACACAGACCCCGAATGGTCTGATTTGTCAATGCATCAAAATGTAAGTAATTAAACCATGTATCACCAACGAAGTCTATTATTCAAAATGTCAATTCAAAAATACGTATTCAAATGAGTTACATTTTCGTCATTTTATGGAAGTGAAATTGTTCGCTACAAAATATATTAAATAGTCACATTTCTGAAAACAGGAATATCGGAATTTCGCGACTCGCTAAGGCCGTGAAAATCCGAGTGATATGAGAATTTGTAATAAGTCGATTTGTGAAATATGTCTCTAACGGTCCGCGAAATTACGACTCAAAACGGCATTTAGGCGATTGCAAATGTTGAGAAAAATATTTTCATATTTTTTACTCGATGACACATAAGTTAGCTATAGTCATATCATCAACATCAATATCATCATTATCATCATATATCGAACATCGATGTATTTATTTTTTGTTATTATGCAATAAAGAAAGATGTATTCTTTATTTTATATCTATCTATCGTATAACAAGTTTGAAGGCCATTATACATTCTGTAATGTACCTACCTATATTTTAACAATTTTTTATATCACTTACTTAATTTGTTTGCAGCTTAGAAATGTGTTTTTCTCTGTTTATTACTGATATTTACTGGTGATGCTTAACTTAACTCAAGCAAGATTTGCCAGAGTCGAGGACTAGAAAGAAGTAAGAATGAATAAATAAATATAATATAGACAAATTGTGATGTGCAGCATACACTTCACAATTTACTCAGGACAATGCTTTGCACTGAAAGGATAACCTCATGCATAAAAAAAAAAGTTACGAAACATCTATCTCGAGCTTACTATCAGACTTGGACCTCAGCTTATAGGGGCGATTGGAAATGGGAAATTCAAGACACCCAACACGGCTTTCAATAGAAAGCGTCTACAAAATATGGCTTAAAAGTCGAAGCGTTAAGATATTTTCTTCTTCTTTCATAGGACAAGCTGGTTCTACACAACGTGGTGTCAGGTGTGATAGTCAGCACCAAGTCGCTCGTGCTTCAGAAGGTGACGCGCGACCACAGCGGCGACTACTCGTGTCGCGCGACCAACTCGCTGGGCGAGACCGCCAGCCAGGCAACGCATTTACGGATACAATGTAAGATTTATTACCATGTACTGCTTATTGCATTATCCAAGTCGCTGCTATAGTCTGGCAAGAGTGATGACACTCCCGTGATATGCGGGTGACGAGGGGAAAGACTGCGCGGATACGAACTCGTGCGTGCGGGAAAGTATCAGTCGTGGGTTTTTCATTCATCGCTACATGCCTCCCGGTCCGCGCGGGCTATCGGGGGTGTTACGAATGAAGTTGCCAAGCTATACGGAAGTTAACGCGAGAACCTCGGCGACTACTCGACCAACTTATGTATGTACGTAAGAATGAATACTAAGATCTTCCTGGAATATAATCATTACAATATTTTTTTTTCTCTGTTGAAAAGTACCTATTTGGTACTTCATATGATTACGATCTAGTTTACTTATGTAACTAATTAATAATTTACCTTTTACCTAACCTAATATAATAATTTTTATACTGTTAATATCCAATTAATTAATCTTTGTCTTTAAACTATTACTTTAGGTCACTTTGTTCACGTGATCTTCCATGTAGCACATAAACTTAACACTACACTATCACTAGTCACTAAACACAACAAACCTAACAAGGGTTATTTCTATAATGTATAAAATATTACCATTTACCAAAATCATTGTCCTCAAACTATAATATCTTCAATGGCCGAAGCTGATGAAATTCAGTATAGCACTGTTTGAGAAAATCGCAAACAAAACATACACAACAATAACCTACTTGAAATACAATGGCCTTTTAATCTGGATCTTGGAAAGAAACCAAGTGGAATGATCAAAAAAAAATTTAAAAAATAAAATATTCTCAATTACCAAGGCGCTGTCGAGGCGGGAATCTATAATCAATTTGGGAATATCAATCATTTTTCCGTAGCCGCTCCCCGAAGATCGCGATGTAGATTTGTTACAGTCGAATGCATGAAACCTATCAGACGCCTGAGCAATTTGCTTTTTTTTGTTTATCAGCTCCCATGTTGGAAGAGATGAAAGTATCGTACCTTTTTCGAGATGTATTAGTGTCCTTGCAGTTAGGGTTGCCAATTTGAAATATCTTCATTTGCAGTTACATATAATAAGCTAATCGACACTTTTTTTAAATGGTCTTAAATACTCGTAGTCCATTGTCGTTCTACTAGATTGCATTTTTTTTTCGTATTTTTTTTGAGACGTGATTAAATGATTATTTTAGTTTTAAATATGTTTTTGACAAAACGAGCCAAAACGCCTGTCGACCATGATGGTCATGATATTTCAACTGTTTCATGACAGGAATGATTTAATTAGTTTGACATCAAGTAACATTGTGACCCTTATTTATTATGATTTTTTATTTTATTTAAATCAACCATTTATTCTAAGAAATAGTGTATTAAAGCATTGTGTTATCTTTTTGGGTCACTTTCATTCTGTGATCTACTATTTACCCTATCGATCATCTTAAATACAAAAATAATATATAAACTTTATGTAAAATACCTAATGATGCGTCCATTACCTTTTAAAAAGCCTTAGAAATTCACTGAATTGGCCCTAAAAAGGTAAAAGATAAACAGAGCTATCGCACTTATCTTTGCTAATATTATAAAGCTAAAGAGTTTGTTTGTCTATTTAAACACGTTAATCTCAGGAACTGGTCCGATTTGAAAAATTCTTTCAGAGTTAGATAGCCAATTTATCGAGGAAGGCTATAAGCTATATATTATCCCCGTATTCCCACGGGAAAGGAAACCATGCGGGTGAAAAACCGCAAGGCGTCAGGTAGTAGAGAATATTATTAATAAGCATTTCCAATTTTTTAGAACTTTCCTAAAGTTGGCTTACATTTGCCCAGCGGTGGAGTGAAGCTTAATCGCTAAGTAGCGACAACGTATTTAAGTAAATTTAATTAAATAATATTTGTACCATACAATAATTAGTGACAACCCTACTGAAAATGTAGGCGTCAGATCAAAGGAATGATATTGATATTTGTCCTAAATTCTTTACAGTAGCTCAATACATTTGTATAACAACAGATCGGGGTCTATTGAGAGCTATTGGGGCTCAAGTCAATCAAAGTCATTTATACGTAACTAGAATACGTAGATAAAATATTTTCGAAATTCTATTCAGTAGATCCAAAAATTACCACTTACAACCTCACAAACTCACACAAATCACCTCTACAATATTAGTAAAGGTAGATGTCATTAATTATTATTGATTGTCTGATTTATTAGCACGATTGATATCGGATGATTTTAATGTTGTGATTGTGGCATTATCTTTCCTTCAATTACAAGCCCTTTTTGATTATAGTTCACTTTGATTTCAGTTTAATTTAGGTAAGACAATCTCAAGCAATAGTTGACAAATAAGAGAACAAAGAAAAGAAATACAGACGTCAATTGAATTTGAGAGGTAATAACACAGATACAAACTTGTAAATACGAAGTTGACGTTTGTCACACATAAAAAACATTATTAACTTAAACAACTACTTTGCTTTGATCCAATGGTTATTTATACGACTTCGCATTATGATTTCCCAAAAACACCAAGGCACGATTATGTATAATATTATCTGAGAGATATTTAGTTAAAAAGCACCCTAACCCGTATCTACCACGATTTATTTACCCCAATAACGAATAATCAATACGGGATTGGGGTGGCGCGTGACTATTGGGTGTGAATTTGACATATCTAATCAATCATAGTATCGTTTGCCGAAAGGGGAAGTTGTATAGGCGGTGTGCGCCAACCCTATTAATGTTCCCTTTTCATACATACATGTACTTGTATATGTATATATGAAAAGGGAACAATATGTATATGTATACATATTATTATATATTATATTGGAAAAAATAAATGTATATTATATTATTATTATACATAGACCATACACATCACTATTTAGCCCCAAAGTAAGCTTACAGAGCAGCTTGTTTATATATTATTATTCATATAAATATATATACTACATAAAATACTTATATAATGTATAAATACACACAGACACTGGAAAAAACCCATGTTCATCACATATTTTCCATTGTGGGAATCGAACCCACGACCGTGGATGCAGAAGGCAGGGTCTCTACCCACTGCGCCACGCGGCCATCTTACATATCACCAAAAAATAAACGTGTTTTCACGGAACCCTCAATACAAACATCTGAGATCCCGATTTCAGGGGCTGCCTGTAAGGAATTACTTAGATTAATTAGATATTACTGTCTTTGCGCACCAATTTATTCTAATCTGAAACTGAAACACTTCATTCATTATCAACTCTTATTGGGCTCACTGCTGAGCTCAAGTCTCGTCTCAGAATGAAAGGGGTTAGGCCAATAATCCACCACGAGAGGTCATATCCACTGGGCTATCACGGACTTATGTCAGATGATCACATAAATAAACATACTGTGGTAGACGATGTAAGAGCAACCGAATACGGGTTGATAATGATAATAAATTATGATGATCTTCTAATATGAAAATACAATGAAAAACGATAATGTTACTCATTATTTGAATGGTACACCAAGATACATATTTTTATTAATAGCAATCGCTAAAAGTCACACAATATAAAAGTCACTCTAAGTCCCCAAACCGGAACAGAGTGATGAGTTAAAGCTCCATATTCTCTCACTTATTAAGATAGCTAACCCTGTAGTTAAAATATACAATATTGCATGTATATAAAGCACTTTATTTGGTCCCGGCCTATATAAAGTAATAAAAACAGTGTTATAATTAACTTGGAAAGCTAAAAGAGACGTTGAATTCGGTTCGTTAAATCATAACTGAAGTCGGGCGATATATAAATTGTATTGCGAGCTCTGGGCCGTAGCTAGGGGCTAGCAATAGGTGTATCCAAAAAACAGTCGAGCTTTATTTCGCTCCAAACTTCATTATTCATTTAAATGTTAGTTAGAGGAGATTATTTTCATTAATATCAAACATAATATTAGGTTATTATGATGTTATTTAGTACGTATATTAGATATTAAATTAATTTGGATAGCAAGCTTGCTAAATATTGTGTTATAATAATTATTTATTGAATGCTTTTTGTTTCACTGAGCAAAATTTCATGAGGATTGAATGATGATGATGACGATGAATGAATTAAGGCGAACCATGAATTTAAAAAAAATACCTCGCCTTTCTTCCAGTGAACGACTTTAAATATATACTGGTTCTGCCATTCCAGAGATTAGCCCAGACACACAGACAGACATAAATGTTAAAAAAATTTGGTTTGTGTTTTAGTATCGTACCTTACCGTACCTTACTATTTATTACCAAGTATTCATAAGAAAACATATTTTAAAATCATAGCCAGATTTTATAAATTGATAGTAAAACATATTAAAGATAATGTTACGAGCCTACAAAATCACTGCAAAAAGAGATGTGAATCTAGCGACTCAAATGTGTAACTTGACATTGTAGACAATATTTTGGTATTAAATGTTTAAACAACTTTCATTGTTTAATAAGCGACTAAATGAAATTAAGACAATTATGCACATTTGTCCGCCTCAGTTTTGATGTGCCAGTGCCCTATCTTTAGTATAAAATATCGTTACCCTGTTGCGTATAAGTTTAAGTCTTAAGTTTTAAGTTTAATATTACCTGACGTTTCGAAAGAGCTTGTAAACTAAGCCTACTTGAAATAAATGAATTTTGACTTTGACTTTGACTTATATATTGGCCTGAATGCGCCCCTGTAGAAAACTCCCCCGGTCGGGCGCAGTACTGGGATTCATTAAGGTGCTTATGAAATTGCGCTTTTCGGTTCTGCTTTACATTTTCATTAAAGACTTCAATATTTGCTCGCATAATACGAAACCTTACGAAGGATTGAGATTTTGAAAATAAATAAACTCTAATTCGAGTTTTATGTGTACGTACGAGTGTATTGAATTTATTATACTTTGACTCTGACTTTGACTTTATTTAACTTAGAAATTATCCATCATCCATAACGAAATGTACCTAAAAAGCTGAAATTTGGCAGGGAGGTAGTGTATAGTTTGCGATAGGGCCGGATTAAAGAGTTCTAAGGGCGGCCTAAATCGCGGGCGTCCGCTAGTCTTGTAAACGTACAATAGGCCCATTCCAGCTTAATATAATACAGAGAGTTCAAAAGTTTTGAGTAGTTTATAGGTTTCATTTGAGTTATTTGAAGTTCTGTTGTTATTTGAAGTTATTTGTAATTTTTGAAAATTTTGACTTTCATTATTTCGTCTCCCAAAGAATTTTTTTTCATCAGTTATTATATTTTATGCAGTCGGGTTTTTAATTTTTTTATTATAATAATAAGATGCTGGTTTTCTGATATAATACGTTTACTTAAGATTTATTTCTTCTATATTTCCTATTTTCAATTCACGTTTCTATTTTTAGTATAAAGTTCTATGTAACGTGACAGATACCTTTAACCTGCTGCCGTATGCGTGAGAGAAAGGGAAGCTAGACAGAGTGGTGCCGTAATGCGTTACGTTACGAAGTCATTTTCCTCCCCCATAACAAATTATCACTTTAAAAAGACACTCTGAGCTATGACTACACTATTTGTGTTCAGGGTTAAAAAAGGCGTTAAATATATCAAGTCACATAACCTATCATAAATCGATTAGCTTCCAAACCGACGGAGTCTCATAATAATTAGCCATCAAAAACCCATCGATCATCGCCTAACGAACCGATAATGTGCTCTACTGGGATTTTAGGAGCTTCGATAAATACACCAACTTACCTTATAAAGAACTAGACAACGCCTCACGGTTTCACGCTCGTAGTTTCCGTTCCCGCGAGTATAAGGGAATAAAATACAGCGTGTAACATTCACAAATAACGTGGCGTTTTAGTGGTAAAAGAATTTTCAAAATCGGCTCAGTAGATCCGGAGATTACCATGAGCTAATCTGACCCACTGATTAAAAAAGCCGTGATAGCAAAGTGGTAATGACCTCTGCCTCAGATCCCGGAGGGTGTGGCTTCGAATCTGGCCCGGGTCATGCACCTCCAACTTTTCAGTTGTGCGCAAAAATTCAATATCATGTGTCTCAAACGGTGAAGGAAAAACATTGTGAGGAAACCTGCGTATCAGAGAATTTTCTTAATTATTTGCGTGTGTGAAATTGGAAGTCTGCCAATCCGCATTGGGCCAGCCTGGTGTACTATTGGCCTAACCCCTCTCATTGAGATGAGACTCAAACTCAGCAGTGAGCCGAAGTGAGTTGAATGATGAATCTAACCCACAACACCACAAACTTTACCTTATAATATTAGTATAGATTATTCTAACATGTAACTTGCCTCGTTGGTCTAATGGTTAATTTGTTCAGATAAAGATCAAGAAGTGCTGAGTTTGACTTAACGGTCGGGCTATGAAGATATGACGATCTCTCTGAGGCAGTGGTAATGCCTTGGTTCTAAATAGAGGTCCGTCATTCCATTCTCTGTTTAGGTCAATTTAGGTTTTATTTATTTCTATTTGGCCCATCGCTTTGTAAAGTCCCCCAAAGTAAGCAGCTTGTTTTACTACTAAGGTAACTGATAATTGGGTAATTTAATACTGATGATGATAAATCAATTAGTAAACAGCTTACCATTTTTATTTTTAACCTCTAAACCCTTGTCACTTTTAGCGTTTTCTATGTTCTCTGGCTAAACCGATCTTGAAGCTTGCGTGCGTGATAATATCAATTTAAATCTGAACTATCTATATCTTGTAAAGAAAAAAGACGCTGTCGACCAATAGCGACGGAGTTAATATCCTCAATAAAATCAGCCTTCCGAAACCAATGTTTCAAAAATGTTTGTAAACTATAAACTGAGTCTATTTGAAATTATTGTATTTTTTTTCTTTGTATCAAAAAGAGATCGATATTTTCGATTCACCACTATTGGTCGAAATAATCCTGTATTTGTCTCGTCTTGATGTCATGGTATCTTATATCATGATATCTCAGGCCTACTGGGGCGAACAGTGAAACACTTTTCATCCCTTCAAACAATTCCTGCGTGATTTCTAAAAAGGCTTAATAAAGCACGCGGACAAAAAAGCGAGCATCTTCTAGTATACAATCAGCTTAAATTATAATTTACTCTCTTTTATGAATGTTATTTAAACGAGACGAGATTTTTAATGTCGATATTTCGACCCAGTTTCATGGATCGTGGTCACGACGGGACTGAAGTTGCGAGATGAGAAGTGAAGTCGGCTGTTCAGAATCGATCTACTCCCTTCTTGTTCTTTTTCTTTTTTCTTCAACAACCTCGCGTTTAAATAACATTTATAATAAACAACCACGAAATAAGTATAAAATCATTACTCTCTTTTATCTAACACCTTTTCTATTCCATGCGCAGCTTTTTTCTTCAGCAAAAGCAATTAAAACACCTACGGATATGCAATTTCCCAATCTAGGTTGTTCTAACAATTCCGCATACCGTACTGAGAGTGTAGATGATTTAAGAGTTCATTTTAAACACGAACCGGCGCTTCTAGGCAAACTAACTGAAATATTATACCACCGTTCCCACTATACGAAACCGAGTATTTATAAGGATTTTTCGTTAGAAAAACTCTTTTTTAACCGACTTAAAAAAATGGAGGAGGTTCTCAATTTGACGCGTATGTATTTTTTGTTTTTGTTTTTTATATTTGTTACCGCATAACTTTGTCATTAATTCTTATCCAATTTAAAAAAAAAAAAATTTGTTTGAAAGAGACTACTTCCAGATTGGTCCTACTTAATCTATACTAATATTATAAAGCTGAAGAGTTTGTTTGCTTGTTTGTTTGATTGAACGCGCTAATCTCAGAAACTACTGGTCCGATTTGAAAAATTATTTTAGTGTTAGATAGTCCATTTATCGAGGAAGGCTATAGGCTATATATTATCCCGGTATTCCCACGGGAACGGGAAACACGCGGGTGAAAACGCGCGGCATCAGCTAGTTTTTTTAATAAAAATTGTGTGCATTTAATAATAATAATAATAATAATATAGCCTTTATTCAGACGTAGGTACATATTTTACAATTTATTTAATTTAAGGTGACACCAACAACTTTGTCTGTTTGCCCAACTTTGGCAAAGGCCTCCTCCATTTCCTTCCATTTGGGTCGGTCCAACGCCTTCCTTGTCCATGCCTCCCCTGCTACCGCCTTTAACTCGTCTTCCCATCTTCGGAACTGTCTGCCTCGATTCCTTTTGCTATTTCTTGGATACCAATATACAATAGTTTTATTCCATTTTTCTGTTCCTCTTATTATATGGCCTGTCCATTTCCACTTAAGTTTCCTTATCCTTGTTATGACATTCTCTATTTTCGTGTGTTTTCTTATTGTCATATTGTTTATTCGGTCTGATCTTCTTATATTTAGCATGCTCCTCTCCATTGCTGTCTGGCATGTCTCTAATTTCTTATTTTGCGCTTTAGTGAGTGCCCAAGTTTGACAACCATAGGTCAAGATTGGTAACACACAGGTGTTGTATAGCTTGGACTTAAGAGACATCTTGGTTTCTGTGTTTTTCATGATTTCTTTTAATCCCCAGTAACACTTCCATGCATTACCAATTCTGGTGTCTATTTCCTTTGACATAACATCGGTATTCGAGATCAGTTGGCCCAGATACGAATATTCCTTTACATACTCAATCGGCTCACCATAGATAGAGATATAGTCCTCAGATGAGTTTGTTATGGCTTTGGTTTTAGAGGTGTTTATTGTAAGACCTACCAAGCTACTTTCTTTTTCTAAGTCTACGAGCATGTTCTGTAGGTGGACTGTTGTTGTAGCGAATATTATGATATCGTCAGCGAATCGTAGATGAGATAATTTTTCACCATTTATGTTAAGCCCATATTGATCCCATCTTAGATTACGAAAGATTTCTTCTAAAACAGCTGTGAATAGTTTTGGGGAAAGTGGATCTCCTTGGCGTACGCCTCTATTTATTTTTATTTCTTTGCCCACTTTTTCTAACTTTATCTTAGCTGTACTATTGGTGTATATATTCTTTATGATTCTTATATATTTATGTTCTACTCCTTGGTTCTTAAGAGACAACCAAATGGCTTCGTGCTCTATTGAGTCAAAAGCTTTGTTATAGTCTATAAAACAGCAGTAGAATGGTACCTTAAATTCCTTGTTTTTTTCAAAGACTTGTCTTACAACGTGTATGTGGTCTAATGTAGAGTATCCTGCCCTGAAGCCGGCTTGCTCTCTGGGCTGATTCTCGTCTAACGGTCCAGTTATTCGACGGAGAATTACTTTCGCGAAAACTTTGTAGATATTAGACATTAGACTAATAGGTCTATAGTTATTCATAACGTCTTTGTCGCCTTTTTTGTGAAGCAAGGTTATTGTTGATGTAGTCCATTGTGTTGGAATGTTTTCCGTCAATAGTATGTCATTGAAAATGTTTTTTAATAATGGTTTAATGTAGTTTTTGCAGTCTAAAAGTAGTTCGTTATTAATTTCATCAGGACCAGGGGCTCTATCTCTTTTTTGAGTTTGGATTGCTTTATCAATTTCTTCTGATAATATCGGTGGTATATTATCATTATTGTTTAAAACTATATTGTTTAATTGTATCTTTTTAGAGTACAATTCTTTGTAAAAATTTGTGGCAATTGATAGAATGTCTGGCC
Source organism: Bicyclus anynana (assembly GCF_947172395.1). Classification (NCBI taxonomy): domain Eukaryota; kingdom Metazoa; phylum Arthropoda; class Insecta; order Lepidoptera; family Nymphalidae; genus Bicyclus; species Bicyclus anynana. The sequence goes on along the minus strand of NC_069103.1, from coordinate 2,238,149 downwards.
TTCTAGTATTTGTGTTATGGTGGCAGTGTTTTATTTTAGGGATCCAATTTGTTTTATCTGATAAAAACTTGAGGGCTTTTTTAATACCTCCTGTTTTTACTATGTGTTTTTCAAAAGTATCGAGTCTAAAATGTTTTTTGTCTTTTCTCAATTGTTTTTTAATTTCTTTACTTAATTTTGCTATTTGTGCCCTGATAGCTTTCGTTTTATTTTTAGTATTAATTAGGTCGGACCTCTGGTTTAGGAGTTCGTATGTTTTTTTTGATATGTGTCCTTTATCTTTTGGTTTGCTCTCGGTGTTCTCCGGTCTTTCTGTAAGTATTTCATGTAAGATATTGTATTTTTCTTGGGTAGTCAAGTATTGCAGGGATGCTTCTGTAACAGAGTTGAGATTTGTTTCGATGACAGCTATTCTTGCTTTGTTGTTTGGCATTGCAGGTTTTACTTTGAATGGTCGACCTTTTTTGGCTAACGGTGCGTTCAAACGAGCTCTAATCATTCTATGGTTACTATTAAAATTTAAGTTTGTGATGGTTCCACAATCCTCAAATAAATTGGGTTTATTCGTTAAGAAGTAGTCTATTTCGTTTTTATACCGGCCATCTGGCGATATCCATGTCCATCTCCTGGAAGTTCGTTTTTTAAATTGACTGTTAAGTATTGTCATATTGTTTTCGAAAGCCATTTCCATTAGTTTCTGTCCATTTCTTGTTCTTTTGCCGTAACTGTAAGGGCCTAGAACGATGTCTTCACCATTTCTTGGAGTTCCAACTTGTGCATTAAAATCGCCCATTATTATACAGTTTTTGTGAGTGTGCTCTTTAATTGCGATATTGAGGGACGAGTAGAATGTATCAATTTCTGTTTTTGTGGATTGTTCAGTTGGTGAGTATATCTGCACAATAGACCATACTTCTTTGCTTGACGGGATTTTCGTGTTCAATATGGCAATTCTTTCAGATATTCCAATCATTTCAATAATAAGGTTTTTGAGTTCTTTCTTAATTAAGAATCCCACACCATGTCTTCCCGGCGTTTCACCTTTGTAGTATAGTATGAATTGACCATACTCCACAATAGCTTCACCATTTCTTCTTACTTCACTCAATCCAATAATGTCCCACTTGATGTCTTGTAAGGAGTATATAAGTTCTTGTAAGTTTTCTTCGGACCGTAGAGAAAGTGTATTGTATGTTGCAATATGGATGTTTTTGTTATTTTGCTGTTTTTTATCTTTCAAAGTATTCGTTTGGCGTTTAGGGGTAATGTTAGGAGGGTAGTGGTCGCTTTCCCCCGCGGTGACCAGCCGTCTTGGGGTGTTGGTTGTTTCGTTGGGTAAATAGTTTTTGTTTTTATGTTTGGTTTTCCTGTTGCCGGTGTCTATAGGGTGTTTTTTGCGCTTGAAGGTAGTGACAATGACGCGGATCTGCCTCGTGTTATGTAGTCTAGCATGTTTGTCCTATTATTCTTCTTTTTTGGGACTGACGTGGTTGGTTCCATTGGCAGTTTTTCTGGTGAATCACTGCGGTATCTTTTCCTTTTGTCGATTTTATCTTCTTTTGGCTCTTTTGTAACTATCTTATCTTTGACAAAATAACAGATTTTTCCCTTTGCCCTTTCTTCCTTTAGTTGTGGCAGAAGCTGTTTCCTCATTTCTAAAGTTTCTTTGCTGAGATCTTCTTTGACATAAGTGCCCAAGCCTAGTTTCTTTTTGTTCTTGAGGACTTCGTTTCTTCTCCAAAATGTAGTAAAGGTTACAAGAATAGGACGAGGAGTATTATTTTCCTTCTTGCCTAACCGATAAGCGTTATTGATTTCAGTTGAGTTGATATGAATATTCATATTTTTTCCAAGCAAGTTTATAATAGTTTCCATTGGAGACTCGCGGTGTTGTTCCTCTTTTATCCCAAAGAAGATAATATTGTTTCTTCTTTTCTGTTCATCCATTAACTTAATTTTATCATCTAGGGACTGAACTTGCAACTTTAGGTTTTTATTTTCTTCTATAAGGGTTGATAATTTTTCGTTGATACTTTCTGAAACGTTTTTAGTGACTGCTATGGTTATCTCCCTTGTTTGCGCTGCCATTTCTTCTTTCATTGTTTGCCAAAAGTTTGCAATTAATTCTTTATCCATCTTAGAGTAGTATGTGTGAAGTAAATTTTATTAAATTCGTGATGTGAAAAACCACTTTCAAAGTTTGTCGGAACGTCTAAAGGATGCTTTATGCTTCTTCGTATTGTGTTGGCTATCTGTGGTTACGGCAGTTGGTAGCAGTAACAAAACTTTTATTGTATGTCGCCAGTACGTGAAATGAAACGTTTAACTGCCTTTGTTATCACAGACCACAAATGAAGTTTGTTATGTTGGTAGCACGTTCGACTGTCAACTCGTGTGTAGCTAACTTCGTGTTTGTTTATAGTTTTGAAAGTATGTACGTACGGTTACTGGATGACTTTTCAGTTTGATATCTTGAAATCCGCCAAAATGTGTTTATTTACTTCTGGATAACTTGTCACAGTGTGTGTTTTGAGGCGTATTTTCGTAATTTGCACTTGAGTTCTTCGTTTATGCAGTGATTGTAGCTTCCCAAAACAGTGTTTGTTGCTATTTTTCCGAGTTACTAAATTAATTATCCCGAGAGGTTTAATTATACGTCTGGTGCCGTAGACAACCGGAACCGGAAAAAAAATGTGTGCATTTAATAAAAATTAAATGCACACACTAAAAACAGAAAAATAAAATCTTTTTAGGCGGTGCAAAGCCAATTACGTATTAAATAAACACGTTTCAGAAAGAACCACGGGATAAAACTGTCTTTAAATCCTAAAAGTTAATGATTTAATCGGCTTTAGTTAATGCATCACTGTGTTGGCACCGCCTTCAAAATGATCAGAAGGTAGCTCATACGATGTTATTTTTCGCTTTTTAGTTTATTTTTGTGATTTTGAAGTCGGTTCAATTTTTTTGTTAAAAAGATTTTTTATTGAAAAATACACTATGGAACTTGATCTAAATTATCCTAGGAAACTAAGTTGATATTTAAAAAAAAAAACTTAAAGTAGAAACAGTGTATTTACGAATATTACGTTCCAAAATACAGTACAGGACAACCTTGCGTCGTTTCCGTTTCGGTTTAAAACGCACCAAAACAATAACTTTCCAAAAAGGCGACCTTATCAGTAATAGTGATATCTTCCAGGCAAGTTATCTAAATATTGTATGAGACGATAAATATACTGTTACGGAGAACCCTATTACTACCGACATAGGGTTCATAATCGCTCGCCCTTTCGAGTTGTTCGAGTCGTATAGTGTATATTCGTATGTTTTTTTTTTAAATATATTTTTGTCCCCAGATGCACCAGTGTGTACGCACTCGTCGCCGCAAGTACTAGGCGCGCAGCTAGACGAGGTGTTACACGTTCGATGCTCGGTGACGGCCAACCCGCCTGACGTCACGTTCTTCTGGCAGTTCAACAACAGTGGCGAGAGTCTCGACGTATCGCCGGCGAAGTTTGGTTGGTTTTTTACTTTTTTCTTAAAACTGTTGCACATAATCGAGAAACTTCCATACGAGAATATATAATATAGCTTATTACTTAGCTTACTACTTTAGTCTAAAACCAAAGTCTGAATACAAACTCGAAGCAAATCAGATTGTTCCAAAGACGTACAGTTCGCATTCGGAGCACGTCACACGTCCTCTGAAGCCTGAACTTGTATAAGAGGAAAGAATTCCAGATTAATAAGTTGTACGGTTGCGTCGGAGTTCCATGACGTTTTAGAAATAGACGGAGCACGGAGACATTTTGACAGGAACTTTTAATTTTAAGTTCTTCTATTTTTTTTAATAATCGATTTTTTTAACTTATTAAAAAAAATCTTGTAAACTTCCCCGTTTAGATATATGCACCACCGATTTCCTAATTCGACGTTGCTATTTAGATATTGTTGAACGAAATAATATTTTTTTTACAACCCAGTGGCCTAACTGCAAATAATGAGATAATCTCGTAAAAATACAGACAAAATTCAACTAATGGCGGCCAAACGGAAATACCGCTATCTGAACTGAGACAACTCCGGTGCCATTGGATGAAATTTATGTCTAGATTTCTCTTCTTTGGTTAGCACCTTAAGAATCACTGTGCAGCTTGATATATGACTCAAAAAAAGTAAAGCATTAATGCAAATATAATGCTCTCGATCAATGAAATTTTATTTATAAAATGCAGTTTTTCGGATTAAAAGGTAGCCTAATGGATAATCCAGGATATAATACTCCATTCCTAACATATGCCGAATCGGTTTAGTGACTGCGACGTGTACAACAAACATACACAATTACACACTGACACACTTACTCACAAACACTCGCTTCTAGAAACATAGTGTGTGCATCTATACATTTCAAAATATCTGAGGCAGCAGCTGAAACTTGTGCAAACTTGTATATATACAATGTGCTATCGGATCATATACAACGTTTTTGAGTCTGTGCCAAAGGTTTTCTATTTGAGTTAATACCCTAAAGGTGCACTTTCATGATACATCTTCATCTTTATGAAATTTAAATAAATATAGTTCTGCCCGCAATTCGTGATCTCAGAAACGGTTAAGAGGCCGGTATTTTTATTCGTATTCGTATGTTATACTCTTTATTTGTATTTTGTATTTGTATTTGTTATGGTACCACCCTCGAAACATCTCCTTTCTAACAAAAAAAGGTCCGTAAAAGACGAAGTTATGCGCGAACACACATACAAATCAAAAAAAGGGTCAAATTGAGAAACCTCCTTCTTTTTTTTTTGAAGTCGGTTAAAAATTATAAAGCACCTAATAAAATAACACACTTAGTATCTACCTAAAAATTGTCAATACTATGAAGAAATAAAAGGCTTATTTTATTTTAAAAGGACTTAATAGAAAGTTTAAAATTGGTTGATAAATGACCCACAGACGTAAAAAAAAGTGTGTTTCAGCTCCGACGCACGAATGGAGTTTACTCTTTACGACTGTCTAAATAAGTGTATGTTGCCCCCCAGCATACACTATATACGTCTCAACACCTACGCCTGTAAAGTAAAAAGGTGCGCAGCCGAGGAGCAGCAGGCCGGCAGGTTTCAAAAAACGTAACGCTGTGTTCATTTAATTTTACTGCCCATATTTTTTCATACCGAGGGCTATATATAAAAAATCTATTTTTTAGGAGTAAACTCGAAAAATAAAACGAACTTAAGGAGTCAAAATTTTATCAGTCGTGTCAAAACCTTTGAGGTTTCTTGTCTTCCATACATACAAACCTCATATAGGATCGGCCCAACTCGAAACGTATGTCGTGGTAGCGTGGCCAGCCTTCTGGCACATCGCCAACCCGAGCCTTGCGATAGTCATAAATTATTTTCAACGAAATGCATTACAGTTTAAATGCAGCGCTTATTTGTATGGAAAGAGTATTATAAAATCGGGGAAATTTCGTGTTTTATTTTTCCGTAGCAACATTATAATGTTTTAAATTTATCCGACCGCATTTTCATAATGAGCTCGTTATTCTTACGTTGGAATTAATACGTCAAAAGTTTTTGGGGGTTTCCATTGTTTGGACGGTTATGTGAGATGCGAATTATTGATTGTGCTGGTTATAAAATATGTATGACCAAAGGTGGCCCGCTACTTCTGTTTTTCACAAATCCCACGGGAACTATGGATTTTTCCGGGATGAAAAGTAGCTTATGTGTTAATCTATTTGTATTCCAAATTTCAGCCAAATCGCTTCAGTAGCCGCAGCGTAAAAGAGAAAAAAAACTTACACACTTACACACTTTCCCACTTATACACTTACACACAAACTTTCGCCTTTATTATATTAGTTTTGAAAATTATTTTTTTTAGCTCTCATGAAAATCGGTTAAGTAATTTTGTGCTAAAATTATAATAACTGTAATACGTCTTTATTGTCTGTTTCATTTTTGTGTTAAAAATATTATATAAAGCCTTTATGAAATAGGTTATGTCAGGTTAGCAGGCTCTAAGTGCATTTAGTAATGTTGAGTCTATAGTCGGCAATAATATGAATGTCCGGGTTAGTTAGATCAACTTTGTTTTACTTTATGGTCAATATGGTCTTAGCTTGATTACAATTATGCCTGATGAAAAGCAATGATGATGTCTAAGATGGGACTCGCTTGCCTAGAAAGTGTCAATTAACTCTTGTATTGGAGGTGTATCACACTTTAGATGTTCGGATAAGAAACGTTAAAGCGAAATTTTCGGTTCATGTCGCCTGGTTGTCAATTACGTAAAGGCGGATTTACATTTGTCTGACTTGACGTGTCGTGACGCATCAGAACAGAATCGGTATCATACATTTTGTATGGCAACGTTTATACTTATGTGTTGACACATGTCGTGATGGCTTTTGATGCGATGCATACAAAATGTATGATACCGATTCTGTTCTGATGCGTCACAACACGACACGTCAGACAAATGTAAACCCGGCTAAAGGATGTCACCCATCACGGAGTTTTCAGTATTTTCCTCGAAAAATCCCAATAAGTAAGATTTTGTTGCCCTGGCTGTACTCGAACTTGGACTTTATAATTCTTAGCTGAGTAAGCTAACCATTGCACGAATGAGTCTGTTCAGTTTATTGACTCGTAACTTTACCAACATGATCAATAGATTGGCTCTAGTTAGCTTACAAATCTCGATCGTTTCGTTAACTAACCTGGTTATGGCCAAGTTAGTTAATGCCAGTTAAGGCCAGTTACATGTTTCATTCTCAGAGTTTAGGGTTATGTTCGGTGTATTGATGGGTCTACACACATAATAGGCCAAATTAGGCTAGCTACACTTGCAATACGGTAAAATAAGATTGCCTAAACTTACGAGTTTAGGCAATCTTATTTTACCTCATTTTTTCATCCTTATTTTTTCATCTTTTTCACGATGTAAATCCTTTAATTTTTATGACTTTTATTGGAGTTACCGTTGGATTAAAAAATGTACTCTAATTAATTGTAAAAAATGCATGAGCAGAAAAACTTAGTTAAATAAAAATAAAAAAGCCATTTATTTCCAGTACATATAAACAATTTTGTAAGAATTACCTACTTTTTAAAATTACTATGTAACTATTTTTATGGTATTTATTTAAAAATCTATATTTTGCTGGAACCCCCCTCAGATAATGGCCAAAAGATTTCCATTCCCTTCCATTTCATTCCACGGTCTTTATTGATTTGTAGAATAAAAATAGAGTATCATTATCAAATTGATGAGTCCTTGAGATCCAAAAAACTAAATTACTCTCAGCCGAAATTTCAAGTGGTGTATTATACTGGATAGGTAAGCATCTTTTTCAATACAAATGTTCAATAATTTAGTTATACCTTTTTCTGTTTGTACGCATTTAGGTACAGCCAACGGCAGCACCAGTCAACTGAGCTACAAGCCGCAGAGTGACCGCGACTACGGCGCGCTCAGCTGTCGCGGCACCAACGCCGTCGGCCGCCAGCTCGAGCCCTGCGTCTTCCAGATCGTGCCCGCCTGTGAGTTACATGACTCTGTACCTAGATACAGCCAACGACAGCACCAGTAAACTGAGCTACAAGCCGCGACTGTACTGCCCAAATTTTCCAGATCATTCCTGCGTCTCAATAATCTACAGAAATATAATGTACTAGCGGACGTCTGCGACTTCGTCCGCGTGGAAATCAATGTAAACTTTCAAACCCTATTACACCACTTTAGGGGTTGAATTTTAAAAATTTTTGAATTACATTATTTTTCGTATTTTTTTATGATTTATGAACAAATTTTTATAACTCTAAAAATGAAGGACTTTCTATACAAACTTTCAACCCCTATTTCCCGCCCTTCTTATTTTATTTTCGCAATAAAAAATCATTTAGTAGTTTCTGCGTGATGCCCGAATAATAATAAAAAACACGGACAGACAGACAAAAAATTTAAAGAAAATATTTTTAGCTTCAGTATCGATTATATAATGGCCCCCAACAAAAATTTAAAAAAATTATCATCAATGTACAAAATGTACAGAATTCGTATTATAAGTATTCTAGATGGTGCTGTCGTCCGTTATGCCACGCTAACGTTTGTTGTTACAAATGATATAAGTATGATCTCAAATTGCGAATAAATGTATAGAATTCGGCCAGTTTTATTGTAAGTATAGATAGATGCATTGCAGTATCCTGCACCAATAAACCTGAGGTGGTAAACAAATATTTTAGAATTATGATCACTAGCCATCATACCTTTATAATAAATACGTTGTACTCCTGTCCAAATTAAGTTCTTTATATTAAAATTATTTAAATAGTTTTAACAACACCATTATTCTGTTTAAGTTCTGTAACATAAACACTACTTAAAACTCCGTTTTACCTTTCTTCACTCTGTCTATACCATTACGTTGTCACCTGTTTGTCTCGTGTGACAGTCTGCAATTAACTTAACGGGGCGACTAGGATTCCTAACTGTACTTAGCGGAAACTTGCCGATGGCCGCCAGAGCAATAAGCTATTATATTTTAGTATCGATTAGCTCGAGTTTCTTATCGCTCCTATCGCAGTAAATTCAGAGACCGGTGAACATTAGGTTTTTATCGTTTCCAATAATGGCTTCGTTACACTGTGCCAGCTACTGACATGACCGTAGTATAGTTACTATACTACAGTCACGTGGCATGACCGTATAGTTCGACATCGTACCTTTCAAATATTATTTAAACGGGTACATACCACGATAAAACGACGAGATTTTTAATGTCGATATTTCGACCCAGTTGCATGGATCGTGGTCACGACGGGACTGAAATTTGCGAGATGTGAAGTTGACAGCAGCTGTTAGGAACAGAACCGATCTACGCTTGTTTCCTGGTGTTTTTTTTTTTTTTCTTTTTTCAACAACCTCACGTTTTTGGCTGTTTCGGCAAAACACACTCACGACATCACTTTTGCTATTCAGTTTTTCGCAACGCCCTCTTGGAAATAAAGACTTTAGGCTCACCTAAATGACATTTCTTATGGGAAGAAAAGTTCTGTAGTTGTAGTAAGTTCATAGTAGTGACATAAATTTAGCTCAATATTCGAATCCAGTACCTCAAGATCCAATGCCACATACCTAGACTTACTGGACCAAAGAAGTAATTCACGTAGTACTATTATTACTAGGTACTAAATAGTGAACTCGCTGTTCCAACCGCGTCGTATAAATAGGCCATTAGTATCGCCGTATCCAATAACTTCCAAAAGTCTATTAGGAAACTTTTGTATACCTTTTACCCAACCTACTTTATTGGGGTAATTTTTCAGATAGTTTCATGCTTCGTGGGAAGTTATTGTTATCGGTATAACTTTTGTGAGTTAATTTAAATAATGTCCAGATAACGGGTGATCTAGGATTAAAGTTAGCAGATTTTTGATGCATTTTTTTTATTCTTTACAAGTTAGCACTTTAACTACAATCTAACGTGATGGTAAGTGATGATTCAATCTAAAATAAAAGCGGATTATCTTGTTAGGCGTAGGATGAAAATCCACACCCATTTCGGTTTCTACACGACGACGTACCGGATAGCTAAATCACTTTGTGGTGAGTCTTTGCCGGTAGGGTGGTATCTAGCCACGGCCGAAGACTCCCACCAGCGAGATCTGGATCTATAAAAAAAACCTGAGCAATCGAACCCAGGACTTCCATCTTGTAAATCCACCGAGCACCACTGCGCCACGAAGGCCGTCAAAATGCATTGATTAATATGGCTGTCTTGTCTTAAGTAAGTTATCTTTGAGGTTCTTTTCTGACCAAGGCGCGTTTGGATCCGCATAGTTTACTCGCTGGTATGGTAGCTTGCCATTAATGAAAGAATTTTTAAAATCGGTCCAGTGTTTTCGGAGCCTATTCCTTACAAACACACTTTTAGGTCTATATCTTTTCTCTTTATAATATTAGTTTAGTTTTTAGAAAGTTTCATGACACCTAAATATCATGATAATCCTAAATAATAAATGATAATAATGATATTTAGTTTTAAGTACAACTATCCAGAGAGTGGTAAAAACTACTCTGTAGAAAAGCTCTACTTCCCTTAAACAAATATCAAATCACGACTCAAAGCAAATTATCAGAATATTATCACTGACATCTGGTACTATTACAATTGAATATTATTCAAATTAACATTAACTTGAACAATAGTTAGTCTATTGAATTATACGTCTCAGTAATTCCCGAGTTTAGAATAAGGCAGTGTTCACATGTAACGCATAAGCCGTTCACATGAGAACAAACGATGGTTTCCTATGCAATTTAGCTTTTGCAATTGCAATTATTGCAATACTTTTTTTTTTCGTTATTATAGCTTCAATAGGTCAACGGTAAAACGGCCAGGCTCATCACCTATACTACAGCCTTTCTTGATGAATACTGTTTAGCAACAAAGAAATTTGAAATGAAGGTAGAAAACGCATGTCATTTCATAACTTATTTATTTTAAATTTTGTATGGTTTGCTTATAAAATGTTATAGAAAAAATATATTAACCATATCTAATTGTTCCAAGCTTATTAATCAATTTTATCTTCATTATTTAACAAGTTAATTATACTTATTATTAGGTGTGAAATGACTAGTGATACCCTCATTTTTAATTTGTTTGTTGGTAAACAGTACTTATCAAGAAAGGCTGTAGTATAGTTGCAGTAGTTTATGAAATGTTCCCGTGACTCTGTCATCAGGCGGCGAGTCGGAATACCTATGCGGTTAAATAAAAAAGCGGCGTCTAGTTAAATACAACTCTGCGGTGTCAACGTACCCTAATACATGTAGACACTGTCTCTCATACACTACAACCGCAATGTTTAATATCACGGGATAGTATAACATATTATAGCTTACACTGCTGGTGTCAACTTATATGTTGAAATGGGATATTAAATTACTGTGTTAGATCCATATACTTGTAAGATAACAGGTATAAACTTACATTTATATATTACTAACGGAGGCCCGCGACTTCGTCCGCGTGGATTTTAGTCTTTCACAAATCCCTCGGGAAACGTGAATTTTCCGTGACAAAAAGTAGCCTATGTGTTAATCCATGCTATTATATATCTCATTACCAAATTTCAGCTAATTCGGTTCAGTAGTCGAGGCGTGAAAGAGTAACAAACATTCATATCATAAAAATCATCAGTTTTCGCAAGTCTCGGGAAACCGTGGATTTTTTCGGGATTAAAAGTAGCATATATGTTAATCCCGAGTAAAATTTATTTCCATTCCAAATTTCAGCCAAATCGCTTCAGTAGTAGCGGTGTTAAAGAGTAACAAACATCCAAACATCCATACAAACTTTCTTTTATAATAATAGTAAGAAGATTCTCGTGTAACAGTTTTATGGTAGGCGTCCACTGATCCGCATCATGCGTATCGGACGTATCGCATCAAACGGATTATTAATTTTACGATAGGTACAATCCGTAGAATGTCATACTTTCTATACAAAGAAGACTTCTTCTTAATCGTGCACTCTTGGCAGAGTGGTCGTGATTGCAGTGATGAGCGACGCCTTCTGTGCAATGCTCCTCCACTTTTGGCGGTTGGCTGCATTTTGAGTACACTCCGCCAAAGATGAGTGTGTAGCAGCCTTAACTAAATCCGTCCAGCGGGTTGGAGATCGGCCTCTGGATCTTTTGCCTTGGACTTACCCTTGCACTACCAACCGTTCTATAGAATCATGATTTCTGAAGATGTGGCCAAAGAACTTTGACCACATCTCCAGAACTTTGGCCACATCTACTTTGGCCAAAGAACAAAGAAGACTAAAATACGTTTAATGCGATGCGTCGAAAGCGTATGTACGTAAGCGATTCATACGATCTGTGGACGCCTACCGTTTGTGTGCTTGTGTGTGTGTTTATGCCGTTCTCCTCTGAAATAGCTTGACCAATTTGGCGAAAACGGGGAAAAATGGCGGTACTAAAAGGGATCCTTGTTGACTACGGAACCACCACCAATCCGCCCAGCCGGGGATCGAACACAGGACATCCGTCTTGTAAATCCACCGCGCATACCACTGCGCCACGGAGGCCGTCAAACGGAATTACAGACAGAAGTGTCAGCTAAAAATAATTTATATACACACGGAGGATTCTAATTATTATTAAATTGCGAGGCATCAAGAGACTAATTTTGCAAATTGTGTAATTGAATCCTTACTTGGTAACAAGGCTTGTACAATGTACCGACTACGTCATTAGCTAAATGGAGATTCGGGATTATGCGGCGCGTTAATTATCTACAGCCGGTGTTCCGTACATGTTACGTTACGCACAAACATATATTATGATATTTAAATAATCACTTGTGTTATTAGACGAAAACAAATTTTCTTTTTAGTCCTATAACCCTCTGTATTTACCATCATCTGAGTCTCCTCTCAGAATGAGAGGGGTTAAGTATTAGTCCACCTCGCTGGCCCATTGCGGATTGACAGACTTCACACACGCAGAGAATTGAGAAAATTCTCTGGTATGCAGGTTTCCACACGATGGTTTTCCTTATTAAACCAGAGTTGATTCCAGCTCAACATTAAAATATGTTTTTTTCTTTTCTAAAGAAAAAAATGCTGCATACTTAAAATAAATAAATAATTACATAACTTGATAAAAAATACTCTGCAATAGCTTTACCACAGCAGTCTCCGAGTGCCACACTATTTTTTTTTCGGCAATTTTTATACAAAAACTAGCGGACGCCCGCGACTTCGTCCGCGTGAAAGCGATGTAAACTTTCAACTACCTCTACCCTGCCCCCTCCCCTACCCTACCCCTACCCCTACCCTACCCCTACCCTACCCTACCCCTACCCTACCCTACCCCTACCCTACCCACAATTAGGGGTATAAAAAATAGATGCTGGCCTATTCTCATAGATACCGGATAAGCACAAAAAAATTCATCAAAATCGGTCAAGCCGTTTCGGAGGAGTATGGCAACGAAAACTGTGACACGAGAATTTTATATATTAGATCTTTTCTTCCAACAGCCCGGCCTGCGCCTCCAAGAAATTGCTCCCTCCACACCGGCACCAACAGTACAGAAGGAGTCAGTTGGCTCATCATACGCTGTGTCGCCGGCTACGACGGTGGTCTGCCGCAGAGCTTCGTGCTTGAGGCCTTAGACCCCGTCACCGGGAAGACGAAGTTTAACAGCAGTGTCAATGAGACAGGTAAGTTATAGTCCCGTGTACAAATTTTACCTGAACATAGTAAATAAATTTCTCACGGTCAAATTATAGGGGTCAGGTAAATTATATCAGGACAGGTAAAAACCTGTCCTGATATAATTTACTATGTTTTCATAGTCATCATCATCAATCATGATTCATTGACAACTTATTTTCGGCTAACTGTTGTGTCTTCTCTCAGAGTGGGTTAGGCTAATAGTCCACCAGTTAGGCAAACAGGCTTTACACACGCAAAGAATTAAGACATTTCTCAGAAATGCACGTTTCCTCACGATGTTTTTCCTTCAACATTTGAATTATATACCCTCATGTAAATTCTTCTTCCAAACCTTTAATAGAGCCAGACGTGTAAACTCTGACGACACGTCATTCGGCAAAGCTCTTGGAAACAACCTATAGAATATCGTCAAGATACGGTCACGATATCGTTTCTATAATGCAATGTGTGATGCCATATATTGTGTTGTAATAGCAGCGATCCTGAGTCTGCCTTCTGCTCTAGCCATGTTACATAATAATATATCGATTCTATAATATGAAAACAAAATGAATGTGGTTCATTATCGATAGGTCACGTCATCAACCTATCATACTTAAAGTTACATTTTTTTATTTAAGTGGTAGCGAGGCAACTATTAGGTAAAACTCATTAAAATTAAGCTTTACAGAAAAAAATGTCCAGAGTAGGTTTCATCATCATCATCATCATCATCAGTCGATCGATGTCCATCTAATCAAAATAGGCCTCTTGTACGTATAGACTTCCAAATAACTCAGTGTGGGGTCGTCATTCCAACACTTTGGGACCCCTACGTCTATCGGCTCTTCGTACTATGTGGCCTGCCCATTGCCACTTCAGCTTCGCAACTCGCTGAGCGATGTCAGTGATTTTGGTTCTTATGCGGATATCCGCATTTCTGATTCGACCACACAGAAAAACTAACTCGCTAGAGTAAGTTACATGTATATATTATACAAGTAAGTTAAGATAAGTATAATTGAGTTACAAAAATAGCTGCACAAATCCTTTCAGACAAGACGTTCCACAAAAACACTTGAAACATCACACCGACAAAAATACTTGTATTAATTAACTACATTCCAAGGAAAGTAGCAGTCTGGCGCTCCAGCAAATAGGAATATTCATTGTTTGCAGATGCTGAAGTTTGCATTTTAAATGCTATTCACGATTCCGGCCGCGCGCGCCCGCCGGACATCCTATTGTTTAATTAATGAACCCCAGTTTAGAATACTTTCTAAATTGGCAGTCGTCTGGTCATTTCCTTTACTTTTTTATTTTTAGATTAGAACGATATTAGAAGAGGTTTTCTAACTCAATTGTTACCGAGACCATTCTCGGTCTAAGTAAATGCCATAGATGTTGTATCAAAGACATAGATGTTGAAGCATAGACTTGTGTTGTATGACTTGTATCTTAAGCTGAACGCAATATTCAGCAGATTTAAAGCCTCAATAGCTCTATGGTAAGAGCGGTTGGACTCATCAACGAGGGGTGGAGGTTCGATCCCCGCCCCGTTGGTCTATTGTCGTACCCACTCCTCTTTTCTTTTTGTACTGAGTTTTGGATTTAAATTTCAGATTAATCACCCTAATATTATAAGGTGCTTGTGTATATAATTTTTTACGCTGCAACTAGTAATTTATTTGTGAAAATGAGAATTTAACGCAAGCACAGTTCAAAGCGTCCGCTAGAAAAAAAGTCAAATTCAAATCAATATTATTTATTTAGAGCACAAAAATGGAATCGCAATCGACTAAACTTCAAGAATTTTCTAGCCTATATTTAAGCTATAAGGGGCTGGTTAAAATATATACTTTGAGTAGCCAACTTTCCTGAATTAACAACAAAATAATAATAGTTAGATTAAAATAGATTCATTAATTATCCAGTTAAACTTTTATTAACAAAAATATACTCGTAGATCCCAGATCTTTGTTAAATACTGTTATATATTTACTCGTGAATCAATAAACAATTTATTTATTTATTTAAGTATTTAAGTTTGTACAATAACAAAGAAATAAATAAAACAGAAATATAGTACGAAAGAGGTAGAATACACAAGGCGGTCTTATCGCTAATAGCGATCTCAGCCGGGCAATAGGATTAGGAACGGCTTAGGAACATTTACTTAACCATTTTATTTGTTACCCATGTTGTTTGAGTATAATAATAGAACATTTTTAAAACTTGAACCCAACTATGGATAAAGGAAAACAAACTATATAACATAGGATAAATAGTTATAATAAAGTAACAGAAGTTATGCACTCCCGCATTACAGCTGCTTTGTGGGTCTAAGCTCTATTTGATAGCCTCCGTGGCGTAGTGGTATGCGCGGTGAATTTAGAAGACGGAGGTCCTGGATTCGAACCCCGGCTCGGCCGGTTCTACCTACGTCATCTTACCTACCGTCAAGTGATTTAGCGTTCCGATATGATGTAGTGTAGAAAATAGAAAATCCACAGTTCTTTCGGTTTCTACACGACATCGTACCGGAACGCTAAATCGCTTGGTGGCACGTCTTTGCCGGTAGGGTAACTAGCCACGGCAGAAGCCTCCCACCAGGCAGACCTGGACCACTTAAGAAAACCTCAATCTAAGCCGGGGATCGAACCCAGGACCTCTGTCTTGTATACCACTGCACCACGGAGGCCATCACGTTCGCTCATTCGTTCATGTATCGCTACCCTAACCATGGAGTAGTTATGTAGGCTTAATTTTTGTTTGTTCTAGATGGCTTGGCAACCTTCAAGCTGGATCTGGCTCAGCTATCCGCGGGCAGTGCAGAGGGCGCCACCTTCAACCTGCTCATCTATGCGAAGAATCTCAAGGGAGATTCAGAGAAAACCTTGCTTGAGAATATTGCCTTCAATGACGCCGCCAGGAGAACGGGTATATTTTTTCAATCCATAATAATGGTCTTTATTTAGAACTTGTCTCTTGTCCTTTAGGACGTTTCTGGAGTTTGGAAGTTGATAATGTTGCACTCTCGTGCCTTGAGCACGTTAAGCCATCAGTTTTAGCAATTGTTAAACATTATCTCCCTAAGCTAGAAAGCCCGCATCGGAGCAGTGTGGTTTTATATCCTAAGGAGGAAGGCTTTGCCTTATAATGACTGTTTACATAGACTGATAATGATTAAGATGAATAATATTATTATTTCTATAAAACAGATGGCAAAACAACAATGGGAGGCATAACCCTCGGCGTAGTAGTGGCCGTGGCCCTAGGAGCCGCGCTTGCCCTTGGCGGCATAGCCTTCGCGGCTCTCTGTGCGCGGCGGAAGAGGTCGCTGCCCAACCACAAGCATCCACCAGGAGACATGCTGGAGCTGAGCGACGGCTGCAGGAGATACGTCGTTGCTTACACCATCAAACCGTCTCCGGAGTCCAAGACGCCGGATCCACAGCCGGACATTTTAAATGCACCAGGTATAGCAACCACAAGCATCTGCATAGAGTCACTCAGCCAGATACGGCGTGGCTTACATCATCAAGCCGTCTCCCGAGTCCAAGACGCCGGATCCACAGCCGGACATTTTAAATGCACCAGACTTACCAACTACAGGTTTCTGCATAGAACCGCTCAGCCAGATACGTCGTGGTTTACACTATCAAATCGTCTCCGGTGTCCAAGATGCCGGATCTACAGACGGACATTTTAAAAGCACCAGGTAGGTATACCAATCACTAGCATCTCCCCGGAGACATGCTGCAGCTGAGTGACGACGAGGTTACGTCGTGGCTTACATCATCAAACCGTCTCCGGAGTCCAAGACGCCAGAACCACAACCCGACATTTTAAAAGCACCAGGTAGGTATACTAACCACAGGCATCCACCAGGAGACATGCTGGAGCTGAGTGACGGTTGCAGGAGATACGTCGTAGCTTACACCATCAAGCCGTCTCCAGAGTTCAAGACGCCGGATCCACAGACCGACACGTTTTAAAAGCACCAGGTAGGTATACCAACCACTAGCATCTCCCCAGAGACAGGAGCTGAGTTGCGGCTGCCGGAGATACGTCGTGGCTATAAAAAATACTTAAAAGTGTAGTAAACTAGACACTCTTAGATAAACTTGTAGCTGGCACCATGTTTTAAACAAACTACATGTATTTTACGTGACACTGTACCAGTTGACATCGATTCGGAGGAATAATAAGACGCCTATTTTTTTTTAATTTAGGTTGTTTATAATTTATACACAAAGTTAAATAGTTTTTGGACTTTTAAGAACCCGTGTAAATGTATATTTTGATATGAAAAAAAAGTAATAAATGTGATCTTTGTGTGTTTCTTCTAAAAAAGAAATAATTAAATGTGACTTCACCTTTCTAAAAATATCAGAGCAAAAGCTGTTAGCAAGATAACTGTGTGAGTAACAGGCAGGTGGCAGTTCGTTAATGAATTTCGGCAACAAAGTAAAAATATATTTTTCCTAAAGATTTGCTGTTTCTAAAAAAAATATTTTTACATGAAAGCTAATTATGCTTTGAAAACATTACCGCGGTCAATTCGCGGCGCCAAAAACAAAAAAAAAAGAGTTTTTGTTTTGTGGTTGGTACAAATGGACTTTTTATCTTAAGTAGGAAAATTCCGTTGGAAAACAAACCCAAGGGAAAGTACCTACCAGCCTGTATTACCGTCCCTTATATTTTTCGCCTTTTTCCCACCGCCATTTGCATTACCGCGCCTACTTTGTTTGTCCGGGGAAAATCAAATTCCTACTTTTGTTATTTGATATTTTGGTAGCCGCATTGGTATGATAAAATTGTGAAACTTTGGCTAACTACTTGTCTTATCCGATCGATTTTATCTTCTTTTTTTATACTCTACAAGTTAGCCCTTGACTACAATCTCACCTGATGTTAAGTGAGGATGCAATC
This sequence comes from Bicyclus anynana, assembly GCF_947172395.1. Taxonomy (NCBI): domain Eukaryota; kingdom Metazoa; phylum Arthropoda; class Insecta; order Lepidoptera; family Nymphalidae; genus Bicyclus; species Bicyclus anynana. Next base: position 2,219,962 of record NC_069103.1, on the reverse strand, counting down.
TAAGATGGAAGCGGGCTAACTTGTTAGGAGTAGGGTGAAATCTACCTCCTTTCGGTTTCTACACGAAATCGTACCTAAATCGCTTGGTGGCACGTCTTTGTCGGTAGGGTGGTAACTGGCGGCCACGGCCGAAGCCTCCCACCAGCCAACCTGGACCAATTAAGAGAACCTCAATCGACCCAGCCGGGAATCGAACCCAGGACCTCCGCCTTGTAAAACCACCGCGCATACCACGGAGGCCGTCAAAATATATTTGTCTTATATATTCTGTTTACATGTGTATATACAGGGTGCTCGGGAGTATTTCCCATAACTTCATGGTATTGACGAGTCCAGTTATAGGAGCCGAACTGCATAACTAATATTTATTTGAACTTAAAAATAAAAACTTCCATCATACATAACTACACGCCCCCCGGCCCGCGCGTAACATTGGAAGTTTTACGAGCGAAGTTCATCATCATCATCATCATATCAGCTGATGGACGTCCACTGCAGGACATGGGCCTTTTGTAGGGACTTCCAAACATCACGATACTGAGCCACCTGCATCCAGCGCATCCCTGAGACTCGCTTGATGTCGTCAGTCCACCTGGTGGAGGGTCGACCAACAGTGCGCTTTCTAGTGCGGGGTCGCCATTCCAGCACTTTAGGACCCCAACGGCCATCGGCTTTTCGAACTATGTGCCCCGCCCATTGCCACTTCAGCTTCGCAACTTCGCAACTCGAACGAAGTTGCCTAGCTATAATAATATGCTTCATGATTCTGGATTCAGGTTATTATACAATTCATAACTAATTTTATGTAATTTATTTATAGATGGTGAAAATCAAAAAATACCACCAGCAACCAGCGAAGCAGACGAATGGCCTAGCATAAAGGAGCTAAGAGGTACCATAAAGAATTATTTATTCCTTGACTGATCAAAGCCTAGTTTGATAAGGATAGTGGTTTGATGTCTGGGAATGATGACTTATTTTTGATTTTATTATGTTGTTGTTTGTTTAGAGATGAGGAAACGCATAAATACCAATTGTTCTATTTTCCGGATGTTTCCCAGGTGATTGGAGTAAAAGTGGAGCTGTTTTTTCAGCAGAAGACCTCGCTCTATTGGACTCCACGGCAACTCACTGCACATCACGCCTGCAAGAGGTACATTAACCCATTAATTCTAATTCACATTAACACGTTCGCTGCGGTACGAGGTCAACTGACCTCGTAAGTCCTGCATCTTCAAGAGTTACGAGGTCGATGGACCTCGTACCACACCACATGAAGTTTTAGTACGATGTTAAAAAAACCTCGTAACGTACCAGAGTAAAGTACAGAAAAAACAGTGCCGCAGCGAACATGTTGAATCCAATTAAATTAAAGCTTATTTTATGCATAATTTAATTTAACTGTAATACGTTGCCTTTGATCTAGTTCATGGTTTCCTAGATTTTGTATGAAAAATGTGTCTGCAATGCAATTTAACTAGGCAATCTATTTGTAACTTGCTAAATTACAATATTATATATTGTAGGAAATAGTAGTCTGAGACGGATATCACTTCAAGTGGCGCGACTTGTTTCCGTAAAGAGTGGGGAGTTAGAGAGGGGTACCGATCGGTTGGCGGGAACAACTTGCGATATATGGCGCTCGTAGTGCGGCCGGCTTCAGAATACTCGTGGCGTTAGAGCCGTCCACATTTCTTGTTGTGTAATTCTTTAAGGATTGCTTAGGATAGGCGGGGAGAGTGGCCTGAGTGGAAAAGGGGATTGTTGGTTAACTGTTGAAGGCGCCTTTTCCCCTACACACAACGTTCACAAGTGCGTGACTCCATTCTGTCATTCTAGGGTCTTATTTTGGTTACAAATTCTGACAAATGTTGTGAATCATAACCTTTCTTATTTTTGTAATCCACTTCTGAGTGTGTTATCATTTATTTCTTATCAATAATAAATAACAGATGAGGGTATACATTTCTAATGCCGGATCTTAGACTATAATACTAATGTATCACTAACTCCATCCAACAGCTAACACCGGGCAGCGACATGATACCCAGCAGTAGGCAAGAGGACGTTATCAACCAAAATTTAACGAACAACTTCAGACCAAACTTCGTCGTAACTAATAGTCCGACTTTAGGCAGTCCGAACTTCGTCTGTCCTAACGGCAACGTTGGATCACCGTTCGGAAGTCAGAGCCTAGTTCTTAGTGGTCCAACTTTGAGCTCTGGCAGCTTGGCTACATCGACGTTACATCGGAAAGGCAAAGGCAATGGTAACGTACGGAGAAGGGAGCACGTTTTAGCCGAAAACTTACCCGGTCCCGAAAGCTGTGTGTAAGCTCCAAATGCAATACTATTCTCTAAACTTTGATCATAGTTTAATTATATTTGGCAAACTCTAGTCTATTAAAGATTTAGTCTGATAAATTTGTTTCCAATTGATTAATATTATCTATCATACGAGTATTAATTCGTCCATTTATTTTTAAATTTTAATTTCATTAGTTCATTCTGTTTGATATTTTTAATTAATAATAATGAATCAATAAGAATTATGTCATCTTAATCGATGATAACTATTGCAGTATGGAATCGTAGACTTAATTCACTTCTTCAAAGTAAATTATGTAAGTTTAATTTCTATTTCGACCCGACAGTTCTATTACTATTACTAATAGTAATAGCCAAAGTGGCGATTCCCTAACTATATTAATTACCTGATTTTTACTAGATTTTCGTTGTTCTCTGTATTCTTGAAGTTTTTCCCAAATTTTCTGGATTGTAAATAAAACTAAAAACAAATTATATAAATAACAGTCAACCCATGCTCGAGTTTTAGCTTAAATTCTTATTACTGTGCAAAAACGACATGAGACAAGGTGTCTATTAATCGTATCGAACGCAAAATTATCGACGAACTCGATGGTTTAGAGAATAGTATGTGTAAAGTAGAAAATAGTCTTTATTTAAGATTTTAGACTGAGAGCTTATAAACGATTCATTTTTTACAAATTCAAAACTATTTATTAAAAAAATATAATATATAAAATCTACGTTTAAGGACATACTGCTTTTTTATTTGTAGTACATAAGGCTAAGTTACATTTTATCGTTGAAACTGTCGCTCAAATTCAATAAACTCTTGTGTAACTTAGCCTTTATTAAAAAAAAAGTGTGTGTCAGCTCCGACGCAAAAATGGAGTTTACTCTTTCAGATTGACTGTCTAAATATGTGTATGTTGCCCCGAAGCATACACTATGTAAGTCCTAATACTAACGCCTGAAAAGTGAAAGGTGCGCAACCGAGGAGCAGCAGGCCGCGGCGTGCGCAGAATAGGTTGCGCGCAAAAAACGTAACGCTGTCATTCGTTCATCGAATTTTACTGTCGTATTTTTTTCATAATCGATTCTTAAGAAGTAAACTCCAAAAATATTTTGATGTAAAACTTGATCCCGTACAAAATATTTCAAAATTATTATCCTAATAGATCGTATGATTGCACATTACAAGTAACTAATCACTTGCGCCTTTTTATATACTGAATAAACGACTACAGTATCGTAAATTTTTCGGTTCTGAAAACGCGTGTGCGGTTTTTCTCGTAATGTGCGATCAACTTTATACATCATCGCTAAAACTGAGACTTAGTTTATACCTTTTTAGAATTTGTATTCAGAATGATAAGAAGGTAGAAAATAAATAGAAATAATAAAACTTTTGAATTAAGAACTAGTATTTAACTGTACATTTGCTCCTGTATTCGTTGCCGATAGGTTTCTTAACGACATTTTTGTTTGTCAAATACTGTTAGATATTTTACAAGGTTTCTAAGTCGCACGACATAATTTGGCGAAAATAAGAAGAGCAGTTGTGACTCTCCTTCCACGTTGCCGTGTGCTTATACTCGTAACATAGACTTATATAATAAGCAGACGGTATCTCGCTGTCAAACATTTGAAGCACCATAATGGCGCCGAATATCTATGCGTGAGTGTGAATTGTATTGCCAAATACAAGAAATGGAAAAAGCGATCAGTCAGGTCAGTCATCATGATTTATGCATCTGTGTGCGTGTCGGCGTGTAAGTCCATGCGAAATGGCATAATTGGGGTGCGTCACTTTTTACTCAAAAGACAGTGTCTGGACTTTATATTACATCTATGGCTCAGAAGCTGTAAGACAAACAGTATCTAAACTAAAGAGTAATTTAAAGGAGTAAGATTTGTTGTTTTTGTTTGCTTGTAAGTAAAAATTTAATTCAAAAACCATTAAACCGATTTTAGAAATTCTTTCACCATTAGAAAGTTACATGTCCAACGAGTAACATAAGCTACATATATTATGTTATCCCCGCATGTTTACAAGAACGGTAACTATGCGAGTGAAACCGCGAAGCGTATGCTAGTTTCTTATATAGTTTGGTAAAGTCAAACTTTGCAAGTGAATTATAAATCAGTTGACCAACCGGCTGAGTAAATATTTTATTTATACATGCGTACAATTTTGACGAAAATCTATGGTTGAGTAGATGACGTCATTCTAAGCCCAATAAGGTGGAATAATGTCATCTTTACTAAGTGTAAGGTCCCTTGTCCTTACCGTAATAGCATTAAGTCACCGTCTCACCACTACACTATAATGGCCAGCTGCACACGTCCGCCTCCTCTCGATGCCAGCCATAGACTGGCCGCTCTCGCCCACTACCGGTGTATATATACACGAACACTACCCCACTACCGGTGTATATATACACGAACACTACACTAAGGATTTTAAATGTTAATTTACTACTCTGTTTTTAGGTGATAGCGAAAATTTTGTATTTGCAATTGAATTGCTTAATAAAGTTCAAATTCATTGCAGTTGTTATAATAACTCTCAACGTGATTGTGTAAAGACAAAATGACAATACTTAATTTCCTAATTGTATAAATTGTTGATGTCATGACTGGATACATAATTTTTGTTTTGTTTCGGTAAACTATAAACCTCTTCATTGTTCTAAATTGACAACAAATTGTTAACAATTTTACACAGAATTTTAATTTTAGAACAATGTTAATTTTTATTGTTTTTTCACATCAAATATATGTTATTAGGATAAATTATTGAAATTAATATTTTGATTGTAAAAATTTTGCATACTGTAATAATCAGTTGAATGTAGGTGACTCAATAATTTTAAGACCAAAACATGTACCACATTCTAGCAAATAAATGATTTGATTGATTGATTGATTTGATTGAACAAAACGTAGTACCTAATAAAAGTGGTAGGTTTTCATTGATTTTAATTTTAAAATTAACTTCTAATTTAATTTTTTTTTTTTTTTTTCATTTTTAATTTCATTCTTATATTTTGTTCATGTACCCAGTCATATTAAATGTATAGCTGTTTATTTGCTCAAGTCAAGTGTGTTTCTAAATAATGTTGTAGACATACGGTTATTCTAACCTCATAGAAAAGACTTCCATACAAATTTCCTGTCCCATTTCTCCCCCTTGAAGTTGTAGTTCAATGACCCTTTGTAAATTTTTAAGTCACAAAAAAATGTAACTACTGTTCGAATTTCAGTAAGCTAGCAGTAAGTTAGTTTAGGCTGAGTGTGAATAAGTCAGTCAGTTATCCTTTTACATATAAATAACAAAATACTAACTATTTTCAAGACTGTATAAAATTGTATATATTATTAAGTGTAGTTATGCTTAGATGTATGATTAAATGTGGCTAAAGTCTAGTATATACTAAACGTTATGATGTATTTAGATCTCGACATCGCATTATCGTTAAAAACCCATCTTAATGGCTCACTAAAGTTTAAAAACCATTGCTATTCAAATAATGAGTTTCAACATTTTTCAACATATTTTCGTATATGCAATCATCTAACATCGTGTTTTCAACGAAATGACATAAGTATCTTTCGTATCGTAATTTTACTTAAAGTGGCGGTAATATGGATGTGGTAGTAGGAAGTTGTAAGATTATTTCAACGACAAATCGTTATTTACGTAATTTCGTTGAAATAATCATGTTAGATGAAAAAAACATTATTGCCATTTGATGTAATATGACGTAGTTAAGATCGTTTCGTTGAAATAATCATGTTAGATGAAAAAAACATTATTGCCATTTGATGTAAAATGACGTAGTTAAGATCGTTTCGTTGAAATAATTATGTTAGATGATCACTATTCCGAAACGATGAAAAACGATGTAGTGACTTATTACTTGAATGGTACACCGAGTTACATAATAACCCTGCAGATTTGAAGTTCACCACGTTTCTTCAACGTGGTTAGGTGGGTTCCACAGCATCTACGTGATGTCCTGCTTTGTATTTCAGAAGAAACATCAGTATGTTCGGGTTGTTACTTATAGAAGCTTGTAGATTATTTTACCTGTAGATTATACTTTGTATATATAGATTGGTACATTGGTTGTGTGGGTGTATTGTATATTTAATAATATTTTAAGCAAGAAAATTTGTATTAAAGTATATACCTACCTAAATATTACCATAATAATTATAATGCGGTTTAGGTTTAGCGTTTATTAACTATACTTTTCTACACATTATTAATGATTATTCGTGTCAAAACATTGTAATATTATCAGTAGTTATTCAGTTAATTAATGTTAAATGTGTTTCACTAATTAGATGAAATGATTTAGACAATTCAAAAGCAAGCATAATGATGTGTGATTAAAAATATATTTTATTTTATAATAGTCTTATGACGAATTGACTAACATTATTTAGAATATAAACGGCCTGATGGTTATTTATTTAATGTATGCTTGTTGAAATATTTCTTTATATAAGATTCTACGAATTATTATAAAAATAACATTCTTCTTCGGTGTAATTCTCGAGAAAATTTATACAAAATGAAATCAAAAGGGTGTACGCTTGAGTTAAGGTAGAGCGCACACGGTATAATTTACATTTTGGCGGCAAATTCATCGCTGGGGAATTTATATTAATATTAATATCAAAGACACGTGTTCTTTGAATTATTTTCTAAATATATGCTTGAAATAAAATGTGTATTAAAACGAGATTTTTTTATACTTATAATGTAATAAAAATGGATTCAATGCATAATTGATTTTTGTATTAATAGTAATTTTTTAATGCGATATTATGTTGTGGATTTTTATTTTAATTTAAACATATTTTGCACTGTGTACTGTTTTGTTATATTATTTAAATGTGAATTTATTTAATAACAAAATGGTATTGATTGTGTTTTATGTACTTTTTTTGCTAGATATTGAAAGACTTATGGAGCTGTTTTCTAGTGATTTTAATGTGTAGATAATCTTGGAGATTTACGAGTAGATTGTTTCATAGACATCAGATGTAGGAAAAAAGTTATGAAGTCTCAAAAAGTTTTGAAGTTATTAGTTCAATTAAGCCAATCGTGTGCGTTTGGTTTTACGAAAACATTAATTACAGTATAAATTAAAAATTCTTAATTTATATTAAAGTATAAATTATGTATTTCTTGTCATTTATATTAAAATATTTTGCATTGATAATTGTGTCAATGTTGTATAGTTAGAATAAAAAGCTTTATTTGTGAATTTCTTTATGAAATGTAAATATTTGTTACCTAAATTAGGTAGTGCCATTTTGTAATGATAATAATAATTGCTGAATGTTCCCGAGTTTATGTTGATTTTATTGTACAGAGTTTAATATGAAGTGTAGATCAAAATGTACATGCTTTTTGATGGTACTTATGAGTTCCACATTTCCCTCGGAAATGCCTACGTGAAATTGTTTTTTGTTAAGTTTTCACAATTTAACAACTCAACAACATGATAAGTTTAGAAGTTACCATGGCTAGAGAAAATGAAATGTCATAAAGGTAGCTTTTATATAGCGATAAAAAACTTTTATATAGCGATAAAAAACTTACATGACGTGTCGGTTTTATGGAAATGATAGAAAAAAATTCATTTCCAACTGCCGATTGAAGTTTTTAAATTTTTTGAAACTGTTTCTTTCACGCGATTAAATGAAATACCGTCACCTTTTGACTCACAGTAATCGATACGTTTACAAATAGAAAGAAAAAAATATGAAAAATGTTTTTATTACGTCTTGTATGTGGCATGTATGTTTCTAAAATATACCAGATACGCGATTTTTTGCGACAATATTGTCGCTTTTATGCTGCGACTATCGCGTATGCGGTGAGCGTTTCAATAAAATAAGATGTCGGGTTTACTTGTTGTAGCTGTCAGTATCAATTTCTGGTCCTAACGATCTGATATGATGATTTTATATTAAATTAAATTATTAAAAATTTATAAGAAAATAAACTGTCTTTTTTATTGCAAATATAAACCCTATATATACCCTACTATTCAATCTTAGACCTGCTGTGTGAGTCATAGGAGCATGAGATAAAGAGATTACACACAAAATATTTATCAAAATAGACTAGTAGACATTTTTTTAAAGGGTCTTAAATTTTTCAATAGCATTGAAAAAAAAAAATTACATTTTGAGACAATACGAAAATAAGCATGAGATAAAGAGAGTACACACAAAATGTTTTATCAAAATATACTAGTAGACATTTTTTTAAAGGGTCTTACCTAAATTTTTCAATAGTGTTGAAAAAAAAAATATATTTTGAGACGTATTGTCTCAAAATATATTTTCGTATTGAACCAAAACGCTGTCGGCTATGATGGTCTATATTTTAACTGTTTCATGATTGTTAGTTTTATCGTACGTCCTACTATTAGCGCTGCAGGCACATGGACTTATTGGATGGTGAGTGGCTAGCTTATGATTATTATTATCCATCAACAAGGCAGAAAAATAGCGTCTCTTTGACGGTAATATTGCTGAAGTTAGGGACAGGAAAACAACGTACGAGAGGTAACTAAATTGTTTCTTATGAAAACTTCTAAAAAATGTCCGCGACGAATGTACTATGTATGTAGCTTGTTTATAATTTCCATCATTCAATTTCATAAAAGATGCAATATTTGCTATCTTATTTTAAATAGTTAATAAAGTTAATCCTTAGCTAAATAAACATAATCATTTTTGTATTTTAGGAAAATAATTTAAACAAAATGTTTTCACATTTGTGATAGATCAAAAGAGCTAGTCAATTTCTACTAAATAAAAAAAAAAATAATCTGTTGATATAGGTACAGAGGAGAAAAGGGTACTGAACCTTAATAACCCGCAGGCGTATATAGCTAAGAACATTAAATCCTTTAATTTTTTATAAATATTACATTTTTTATTTAATGTATACTGAATTTTCAAAAAGCCGACCACTCACTTGTCTGTCTGAAGCTTAACTCGACACGGGCTGGACTGTAATCGGATTATTTGGCTTCACGTCACCGTAAAGAACCTTAGCGAAGTCTAGACGCTTTAAAGATCCTAGGCTGACCGCACGGTGTAGTCGCTTGAACTATATGTTTGATCGCTTGAGCGAAATTTTCCATCACATCAGCGATAATATTATCCATATCTTTTTTAACTTTTATTTTCATGATCTTTACCAGACTGGCACACTATGGTACCCAATGCTGACATGTCAATAAAATGGTTCGGTGTTAGTTTTACAGGGCTTGAAACCATGTTTCAAAATGCAACAAGCCCCTTATGCAATCCTAGCGAAGTGTTACACTTTATTAGAGACTAGACTGAAAAACACGACTTTATCGCTTGAACGATTTTCTGAATAAACTATAAATCAACAATACCTAAACATTATATTGTTAAAGTTATCTTCACGTAGACGGATTCGCGGGCGTCCGCTAGAATATAATGTATATTTGATATACATTATATGGTACCAGTAGGGCTGTAGTATAAATTCGGATTTACATTTGTCTGACGTGTCGTGTCGTGACGCATCAGAACAGAATCGGAATTTTGTATGCGGCACATCAGAAGGCATCACGACATGTCACAACACATAAGTGTAAACGTTGCCATATAAAATGTAACATACGGATTCTGATGCGTCACGACACGACACGTCAGATAAATATAAATCCGGCTTAAGTTGACATATAATATTTTTCGTGGTCACATTAAACGCGTCACATAATTGCATGTGTCAATCATGAATTCAGTAATTTCACCCCGGGGCGCGTAGAAGTATTGATGGTAACAATTAATCGATTTTAATTATCCGTATCGTGATTGATTACGTGAACAACGGGTCGCAAACGAAATAAACAATTAAATTGTTTTCAACGAAATCATTGTATAGAAGAGTGTACGGATTTATGATAGCAGCATTCGTCATTAAGATATTTTATAAATGTCTTCTTTACACAGTTATTTATTTAATTGTCAACAAATTAGTTAACAGTTTATTTATTTAATTAGCAACAGAATCCATGCGAGTTTGCTGAAAAATGCTCGTATATTATTTTGAAATGTTCTATCTGTTATGTAGGCTTATTTTAAATTTGAAAAGACAATTACGTTTGTAGTGACTACTATAGATTCCAAAAGCAGAATAAGTATTTAACCAAAGAGAAGTTTCTTTTTTTATAATCATTACACATTTTACATTAATAATAATAATTAGTATTACGTAACTTGTAAAGTTAAACCGCGAATAAAATCGCGTAAGCGACTTTCTTCCAAGGTGTGGTTAGCCTTATTCCTATCGCTATATTTGTACTCCATAATACTGTAATCCCTTAGTTTTTATCTCGAAATATTATGAATTATATTTTTTATTCGACGTCTAAAATGTTTGCCTAAGTGGATTAGTTTTAATCTTATATTTTATCAAAGGCAAACGGTTCTTTCTTTGTTTTTTTGTTGAAAAGGCAATTAATAAAACAATGGTTTGACGTTCGCAGTTAGAGTTGTTGTCCACAAAGAGAAAATTGGAATCATCTCTATTCGTTGGTTTATTCAAAATCGTTTTCAGACTAATCTTTAGTTTAAAAGACTTTTAAAGTTTAATTACCTTAAGTCTAATCTGTCTTTTTGTGAGACAACCAATTAGGAAGGTATTAATATTATTCTGGATTAGCCTATAAGCTATTTAAGCAATTGTTTAGGGGACACTAGAGACGACCGACTTAAAAACTAGCGCACGAAAATTAAAGGAATTACAAAATCCGCGCTTTCTAAATTGACGTTGACATTCGGGTCGGTGGAGATCTTACGTATATGGACATTCATTGCATAAGGACCTTAAAATGGCACTGACTGTATAACCTAGTAGTAGACATCATCTATTTTGATTTTATTTTATATCTTTTAATTTTAGTCGCTTTATTTAAATTATTTTTTTGGTGTTTTCTGTGTATTGTGTGGCTATATGTGTTTAATAAACATTTTTTTTCTTTCTTTCATTAACAATTTTGGCTAGATTTACAAAAAAAAATAGAACTCTTTCTATACCATCTTTCTATCTCTTTATTTACTATAAACAAAACTTATTTTTTATTTTTTTTTTTTATTTTTATTTTATTGAGGGCTTACAAACAACATCATAGTACACAATCATATTATCATATTTGTAATATAAATAAAAATTATAACTATGACACCAGCTTCGGAAACCACAGATTACAATACTATAAAGTAGACTACTACGTACCTAAATAAACTTACCGTAAAGATTTCTTCGAGGTTCTTTATTTCTGTCTTCACGTAGAGTTGCTGTTCTGGTTTGAAAAGCTTTGTTGCCGGTGTAAGTACAGGAACACGAAGTTTCATACTTACTTAACTCATATACCTTGTATGTGAAGTGAAGCCCAAGTTTTTTATTACTATAAATACTATAAAACTGACTCTGCATATATAACCGACCCCCGGGGTTTCATCCGCGTAATTCCCGTTCCCGTGAGTATACGGAGATAATTTATAGTCTGTAACACTAGCAGATAACGTGACTTTATATTGGTAAAAGAATTTGCAAAATTTGTTCAGTAGATCCGGAGATTACCCTCACCACAAACTCAAGAAGTAACTCTTTATAATATTAGTACAGAAGTACAGATAGTTTTCCATTTCCTCACTATAATATTACTAAAAATATGATATTGGTAATCTATTGTTACGAGTTCTTTAGAGTACGGTGGTATTTATATTCATTATTTATATTGTTATAAAAAGGAGGTATTTGTATAAAATTGTTACGAATGTGATAGTAAAAAAGACGGTATTTGATAACTTGAGTTTAGTTCTTTGTTAAGCAATGTGCACGCCGTCACGCTGCTCATCGCAATAGGGTTCATTTATACAAGCAGCACGTTGCCAACGGCAGCTGGCAACTGCTACCGACGACTGCAGTCGACTGCGGTTAACTGCAGTCAGCGACTGCCGTCAACTGCCGCCAAGACGTCGCCGACTGCAGTCGACTGTCGGTAGCAGTTGCTGCTCGTGTAAATGAACCCTAAGTGATTTTGTGCAATAATATTTATTACCGGAATTATTGATCATATTTGTTTTTTGTGTGGGCATGGACGACATGACGGGCAGTTGAGGTGAGTGTTAATGCATTCTGAAAGGTACCTTTAAACCTACACCCAATGTCACAAGTCCTGGGACCTGCTCGAGGTGTTTCCTCTACCACAAAATGATGGTACAATCACTGTCGCTGCTAGCCGTCATGTTATACTATGAATTCAAAATTTAAAATTCATTTATTTCAGTTAGGCTTAGTTAGTACAAGCACTTTTGAAAGTTCAAGATTATGTCATAATTTAATGTAATCTAAAAAAAACTTAAAATTAAAGTTACGGGGGTTTCAAACGCGCCTTGGTCCGAGAAGAGCCCACAACAAACTCAGCCAAGGTTTATTTATGAATAAATAATAATAAACAAATGATTACCAATTCATTAAGTGGGTAATCTTTTATTTATAAACACGTTATTTGAACTGCACAGTTGTAATAATTCCGTATACACGTGCAACCGCGGCCGTGTTTGTTAATTAAACTCGGATTTAATAAGCTCTGTTTACATTGTATTAATCAATCCCGGGGTTTTGTTCCGTCCCGGTTATTATCGTTACAATAAAACGGAGAAACAAAGTTATTTATACAATATTCGGAATGGAAATTGGACGCATGCCTGTGCGGTGCGCTCCCACGGTTTTAATTAATTTTGTATTTTTATTGATTACATTTCAACAGTACACGTATAATGATTGCATAATATCACCGATGATCTCGTTTTCTTTGTCTTCTTTTCATTTATTTAAACGACCAAGCTGTTTAAATATCCTCGCCTAATTACGGTTGTCATGTACGCATATCCTCATTCATCATTATGCGATTATCGGCCCAATACAAGGCACGAGTGATCCTGCTATAGTCCACAACGCTGCCCATATTACCCTGAAAAGGAAGATTACCCTGTTAGTAATTATATTTTTTTTTAATAATAGACTAAGCAACTTTCGCTGATATATCATTGTGCGTCTTGCTTCTTAATATATTCGTCTATTCAGTTCTTAAACTCTAATTTAGTCTAATAGGTCTTTCCCGATAGAGTTTAATTTATTGATAACTGGCGAACGCCTGCGACTTCGTCCGCGTGGAATTCAGATTTTCACAAATCTGCGGGAGCCATGGATTTTTACGGGTTGAGTTGTTATCAACCCATATTCCACTCACTGCTGAGCTCCTCTCAGAATAAGAGAGGTTAGGCCAATAATCCACCACGCTGGCCCAATGAGAATTGGCAGACTTCACACACGGAATGAGTAGCCTATGTATTCATCCAGATTAAAATCTATTTCCATTCCAAATTTCAACCGCACTTCAGCAGTAGAGGCGTTAAAGAGTAAGATACATCCATACAAACTTTCGCGTTTATAATATTATTGAATGATTGATTGATTGAAAGCTAGTGGATGCCCGCGACATCGTTCGTGTGGAATTCGGTTTTTCACTAATCCCGCAGGAACAATGAGTTTTTCCGGAATGAAAAGCCTATGTGTTTATCCAGATTATTATCTTTCTTTGTTTAAGTAGTATTAGTACTAGTAGTAGTAGTAGTTTAGCCAAATCGGTTCAGTAGTTGCAGCGTTAAAGAGTAACAAACATCCAAACAAATATACGTACAAACTTTCGCGTTTATAATATTAGTTAGGATTACCACCACAGTTTTATTTATGAATCTCAATATGTAATAGTATTAAATTTAACAAAATGTCTGTAACTGCATACATAGAAGTTACCACTTCAAAGCAGCACCTACTAAAGTTTTGATAGGACTTACTTTAAGTATTCCCGCCCCAAACTTTGCCTTTCGCTGAGGTGTAAATCGAAGATCGACTTAATAAAATCAGACGGTAAATCCACACGAACGATTCGCGGGCATTTACTAGCCTTTGAATACATTATAAAACATTTTACGGGCTTCAGATGTGGGACTTCCGTAAGTCTTCAGAAGTTTCGTTTTTTTTTTAATTTCTAAGACAAGCCCTTGAACTGCGATCAGGGGACTTAGCCATGTGGCACGTCGATTTTCTTTTTACAAACGCTAACGCATCGAAAACTAACAAAATGTATGGGGATGACAGATCCGATCGACATCTTGATCACGTGACCTGTCTAAATGTAATTCCCATACATTTTTAAATTTTCAAAGCGTTAACGTTTGTAGATAGAGAATCGACTTACCACATGGCTACAGACCCTTAACAGATGTTAAGTTTTATTGTATGACAAATTAGCCCTTGACTGCGATCTTATCTGTTGAGTAACGTTGCAGTCAAATTGGAAGAGGAACAAGTTTACTCAGCCCATGGCTCTGACGGTTTCTACTCATCATATCCATACACCAACAGTGGAATTCATAGTCGTTGTAGGGGCACCCCCAGGGAATCACTCAGCTGCTAAGTGTCGAATTTAACCTCTATTTGTTTGACGATTTTACACTCACCGGGTGAATGATCCCCTGAGGGTGCCCCTACAACGTCTATGAATCCCATTGTTATTCACTCGGCGTTACATTTACTTTTTTAATATAACTAGTCGTTATCAACCCATATTCGGCTCACTGCTGAACTCGAGTCTCCTCTCAGAATGAGAGGGGTTAGGCCAATAGTCCAACACGCTGGCCCAATGCGGATTGGCAGACTTCACACACGCAGAGAATTAAGAAAATTCTCTGGTATGCAGGTTTCCTTACGATGTTTTTCTTCACCGTTTGAGACACGTGATATTTAATTTCTTAAAATACACACAACTGAAAAGTTGGAGGTGCATGCCCCGGACCGGATTCGAACCCGCACCCTCTAAAAATTACGATTTAAAAAAAATGGAAAATGGAATAGGAAGGACAAAACATAGTATATGACCTATTCGTAAAGCTATTATATAAACAAAAAATAATTTTGGAAGAATGTGTTTAAAAACTGTGATACTATATTTGCACGGATATTGCATTTTATTAACAGACCTTTTTTTTTTTTTTGGAAAACTAAACATCCATTTTCCTTTGTTTTATTTAAGAAAAAATAAATAAATATACTTAAACAATACACATCACTATTTAACCCCAAAGTTAGCATACAGAGTAGCTTGTGTTATGGGTGCTAAGATAGTTGATATTATAATATTAATATACAATTATATACTACATATAAATACTTATATAATGTATAAATACACACAGACACTGGAAAACACCCATGCTCATCACACAAATATTTTCCAGTTGTGGGAATCGAACTCACGGCCGTGGATGCAGAAAGCAGGGTCACTACCCACTACGCTACGCTTCCGTCATAAAATGACGAATTTATACTTATATAATTATTTGAAACGAGTATTAAATTTTGACAAAATCTACGTTACGCCACATTTTGGAAACTTGGGAGAGGGGGCTTTTATCAGCACAAAGCGAATCTATTCACTGGCACGGAATGAGTCGGCGCACTCATACGTGTTGTATCGAGATTTTTTACGCCCGATATTCACACTGCAACGCGTAAAGCGACATGGGTGTCTGCGTATTTATCACTAGCTGACGCCGCGCGGTTTCACCCGCGTGGTTCCCGTTCCCGTAGGAATATGGGGATAATATATAGCTTATAGCCTTTCTCGATAAATGGGCTATCTAACACTGAAAGAATTTTTCAAATCGGACCTGTAGTTTCTGAGATTAGCGCGTTCATTCAAACAAACAAACTCTTCAGTTTTATAATATTAGTATAGATTCTAAACAATTTAAACACACGGCCAAGTGGCAAAAGGCCCTACCTTCTGCATCTAAGGCCGTGGGTTTGATTCCCAAAACTGGAAATAGTATTTATGCCACTGTCCTGTAATGAAGGCCAATGTAGCACGAGTGATTTTTGTGCAATGAGTCGAAGCCGAATTGCACAGTAGACAGCACGAATGCTACAATGGCTAGTTACGTGCATTGGCATACAATAGTTTTTATGCAACCAAAATTTGACCAATGATATCTATCGGGCCTCCTGGATTTTGTTTCTTAAAAGGAAGCCTGAATCTGTAGCTAATGCCATGGAACTATTTAAAAATTAAAAAAAAATTGTAGCACGGTTTACCCAAACGACCTGTAGGAATGGATAGCTTTATGATATGGTTTTAGGTTGTATATTAAGTAGATTACGAAATGGGAGTAGAAAAAATATTTTGTGTGATGAGCGTGGATATTTTTGAGTGTGTGTGAATTATATATTTTTAAATATTAAATGCATTATGTATGTATATTAATAAGTCATCTCCGTACCCATAAGATAGGCTATGCGCATTTAGGGACTAGGCTTGTTCCGGAAAAAATCAAGGTTTCTGCGGAAATTTTTAAAAACCGAATTTCATACAATTAAGCATCGGGATATTATATTTATCTCAATCTATTATAGTTTGAAGAGCCGACCTTGGAATTACTAGAATGGCGACCCCGCACCGGAAAGCGTAGTGTTGGTCGATACTGGTTGGTCCCTACTAGATGGACCGAGGACATCAAGCATGTTACATGGACCGCTAGACGCTGATGGCTCGATATCGTTTTTGGAAGTCCATGCATGAAGCCTATGTCCAGCAGTGAACGTCCAACAGCTGTTTATGATGAATGTGATGATGTTTTTTTCTCAGTATCAGTAGGTAAATACTTGTAGCAATAGAAGGAAATTCCATACAGTAAAAGCATTGTTTTCAAATCAAGTAATACAATCCATCCCAGACCCCAGCGATGTTCAGTAACCGATTTACCGCCCGCTTCCCCAATTGGGTCACATACGACCCAAATATCAACCAGAATTGGTCTAATCTTCAGTTATAGCCTTTTAAAGGGTTTATTTTTTTTGCAAGATTCTCCTTTTAAATTAGATATTTTTACTTTGACCTTAACGTTCCTTTATTTCAATTGGTCGTAAGTACTGTGTTTATGAGCCGTATTAGCCCAGTGGATTTCGATTCCAGAGGGTGTGGGTTCGAATCCGGTCCGGGGCATGCACCTCCATCTTTTCAGTTGTGTGCATTTTAAGAAATTAAATATCACGTGTCTCAAACGGTGATGGAAAGCATCGTGAGGAAACCTGCATACCAGAGAATTTTCTCAATTCTCTGCGTGTGTGAAGTCTGCCAATCCGCATTGGGCCAACGTGGTGGACTATTGGCCTAATCCCTTTCAATCTAAGAGGACACTCCGAGCTCAACAGTGAGCCGAATATAGGTTGGATAACGGATGAAATGTGTTTATAATCTCATAACCTTGGTTTCGGTATTGTATTATACAACAGAAATATCATGAATTCTACAAGAAAACACTTAACATATCTAAGAAATCTTGACTGGTGGGAGGCTCCGGCCGTGGCTGGTTAACACCCTACCGGCAAAGGCGTACCGCCAAGCGATTTAGCGTTCGGGTACGATGCCGTGTAGAAACCGAAAGGGGTGTGGATTTTCATCCTCCTCCTAACAAGTTAGCCCGCTTCCATTTTAGACTGCATCATCACTTACCATCAGGTGAGATTGTAGTCAAGGGCTAACTTGTAAAGAATAAAAAAAAAATCTGGATGATCTAGCTTTCCGTTAACAAAACTCTCATATGAAATAAAAAATTCTATGAGTATTAAAATAAAGTATATTATGCTCTTACCTTTATAAAGTTTAGCATAAAGTATAGAGGTAGCAAAATGGTTAGTTTAGTGTAACTCAAAACTGCATAGCTTGGTCTTAACAGTCTGAAATAGTGAAACGGTGTACATTTCCTGCTCAGTTTCCTAGATTTGAATATTTTAAAGATACCTTCAGAGGGAAATAGTTTAATCTGTGGCCGGCATCTTAATTAATGTAGGTATGTTAGATATTGATGTAGATATGTTGTGTCAGCATAATGTAAATAGAAATGCTGTGTTACTTAATTTTCTAAGTTGCTGTAATTTTGTAAAGGACATTGACCGAATCATTATGAAGATTAGTATCGGTATCAACTTTATTGTGTGACAATGAAATAAATCTTAATGGAATGTATGTTTTGAAGACTTTTAAATACAATTTACCATCTAATGATTATTAAAAACGAAATAGTGTTTTATTTTTATTAGTTTTTATTGACGGTGTTTTCGTGATATCTTATAAATGAAAGTAACATTTATAAATTAAAAAATTATATTCATGAAAATCTTATGACACAACTTCGATTTACTCAGTTCAGCGATACAGCTTTTACCCATTATCCTTTGTCGATACAATGAAAGTTAAAAAAAAAATATATTTAAATTTATAAAACTTTGTATTAAATATTTTAGTGTTCAACCTTAAAAGAAAAATACGGAACCCTTTTATAATCAGTTTATTGTCTGTATGTCTATCTGTATATTAAGGCCCCTTGTTTCGGAAATGCGTGGAAGTATCAAATGGCAAAAAACCGTATAGTCAGGTATACGGGCCCATTAATTTATTGCAAAAAATTCAAATTTCTATAGAAAAAGATAAGGCTGTTTGTTCAGCAAAAAAAGGCATATTTGGACATTCTAGGGAATCAAGACTCATATCGTACTTCTCGTTGACCTAGAACGTCGATATTTGGCGAGTAATGTGAATAGTGAATAGGCCAAGAAAAATATCTCAAAACTATACATTTGCAATTAAATGGGTAGTTGGAGGCAAATGACTTGATACGATCTCAGGTTGATGGGCTAAGGGATGGACATTGTACGATGTATTCATTACAAAATGTTACTGTCTTCACTTATAAATTAGGTAGACTGTCTGTTCATTCTGTCAACTAGCGGACGCCCGCGACTTCGTCCGCGTGGAATTCAGTTTTTTACAAATCCCGCGGGAACTATCCGGGATGAAAAGTAGCCTATGTGTTAATCCAGAGTAAAATCTATTTCCATTCCAAATTTCAGCCAAATCCCTTCAGTAGTCGCAGCGTAAAAGAGGAACAAACATACTTACACACTTACACACAAACTTTCGCCTTTATAATATTAGTGTGATAGTGTGATGTGATAAAAAGATACTTTCTATCAAGAACGATTAGTCCCAAAAAAAAAACAAGATAAATAAAATTTCCATCAATTTTAGGCAAAAAGAAAATCTATAAAGAACCTTACAATCTGAGGAAATTCGGTTATGTCATTACCAAAGCAATAAATTCCCGACGCTAATCCTGAAGGAAAAGATAAGGGAACAGGATATTAAGAAAAGGTCGTCTTGAACGTGATTTTCATGCGTACTACGTTCTTTGGCAAACTGGCCGGTGCCTCTGAATCTATTTGAATATTTAAACAGTAAACAATAACAGTTCGAACGCATTGATAATGTTAACTGGTTGGGTTAAAGATGGGTTGACTTAGGGTAATAGGGTCTAGGGTTTGGTGTACCTGGGGCGTGTTCTTCGAAGACCAAACTGTGACCTTCTGCAATTCTGAGGCCTCAATAGCTCCGCAGTAACTTGGACTCATCATCAGATTGTTTCGATCCGAACCGAATCGATTCGATCATCATCGAATCGAATCGGTTGACGATTCGATCTACGCCTGATGGATTAATAGTCGTACTCAGTCCAAACACAGTATTTTCCGACTAATAGGAATACGAAGTCCTTACAAAAGGCCTATGTCCTGCAGTGAACGTCCATCGGCTGATATGATGATGATGAGGAATTGGTCCTATTAAAGGATATAAAAAATTAATCATCCAGGGCAAGTTATTCGACAAAAGGAAGCGTTGGAAGGAGAAAGACTTATGAAAATAGCTATTCATTGAAAATACGATGATAGATCTTTTTTGCATGAACGAAAATATGATGAAAAACGACGAGATGACTTATTATTTGAATTGTACACCGAGATAACCAGGGGGAATCGAACCCAGAAACTTCACGCCACGGAGGCTGTCAAATACATGGGCATGGTTATAAAAGAAGTAGATTGGCGAATGGCAGAGATTGACATAATATTCTGCGGACCCCACTTGCTTGGGGCAAGGAAAAGGAGTTGCAAGAATTCATTTACTCATCTATTTATTTATCTATTCCTCTTATAGTATAAAATCGTCGCATATTAAAAAAAAATGTAAGCCGTCTCACGGGACGCCTGGCAGATATGAAACATCTCAATCTCTAAATTATCACGGTCAGACATTTTATTATCAGAAAAATAATTTGTTTTCAAGTAAAACACAGGTTATGTGTACTGTAGTAAACAACACTGACATACATTACGGAGTATACATTATAGATATCCGAGCTCAGTGTAGCGAAAGAGATGACTTTACGCCGGTCCGAGTGGGAGAGAATCGCACAGTCGATTGCGCATGGCGACGCGTCGCCACATCGTACACACTACTGCATATAGACTGTATATACATACAATCATATAACGTAGCGACGCGTCG
Source organism: Bicyclus anynana (assembly GCF_947172395.1). NCBI lineage: Eukaryota > Metazoa > Arthropoda > Insecta > Lepidoptera > Nymphalidae > Bicyclus > Bicyclus anynana. Next base: position 2,199,114 of record NC_069103.1, on the reverse strand, counting down.
CCACGGCATGCGTTGCCACGTCAGAAATCGATTTTACGTACGGCTATAGATGTTTCACATCAAGATAAAAGAATTGTTCCCAGATGAAAGGACAAATTATATTATAACAGCCCTTCACCTACCCATTACTTAGCACAAAGGCTCACAGACCACGTTCTTAGTTTACTGCACTCAAGCCTTCCTGGAGTGCGTAGCAATGAGCGTTTGCCCCTTTGTCGTCGTCTAGTGCGGTAACTTCGCCTTTGAAAGCCTCCGCTCTGCAGTGTTGACCTAAAATTGTTGATCAAACTCTAACAAAATAGGGCTTCAACAAACTTAGCTCGTAAACTTGAGCCCAAATACAACATACTTAACTCATATTAACTTTCATCATTTTCATCATTAACCAATGAAGCCTCACCGTTGAGCACACGTTTTCTATCAGAATGGGAGATTAGGTTAATAGTCCACCACTGGTCCAATGCAGATTGGCAGACTTCACACATACGTAGAGAATTAAGAAAATTCTCAGGTTTGCAAGTTTTATTAGATATTAATCTACTGCGATTCTCATTCGTGATAGCCCAGTGGATATGACCTCTGCCTCCGATTCCGGAGGGCGTAAGTTTGAATCCGGTCCGGGGCATGCACCTCCAACTTTCCAGTTGTGTGCATTTTAAGAAATTAAATATCACGTGTCTCAAACGGTGAAGGAAAACATCGTGAGGAAACGGCCACACCAGAGAATTCTCTGCGTGTGTGAAGTCTGCTAATCCGCATTGGGCCAGCGTGGTGGACTATTGGCCTAACCCCTCTCATTCTGAGATGACACCAGAGCTCAGTAATGAGCCTAATACAGGTTGATAATGATGATTAATCTACTACGATTCTCATGGCAGACTATATGACCCAATCATGCTCAATGCCCTCATCAGCTTTCAACTGGGACCTTAAAATGAACAAAAGTAAGACAATAATTACGTGTAAAACTTAAGTTACTCTCCTTCCAGTTATCGTTGATAGCTCTGCATTCGAGATTTAAGATCGATTACAAACATAGATGCTTGTAAGAACACCAAGTATTTTACTCCGAACTGCTTTGCGAATTTCTTAGAAGGAATACACCCACGCATAATTGTGTGCCGAGCTTTGAAAACGCTGCTTCTGTTTGAATAACTAAGTTCATCGTGAGAACGTCTAGTAAATAATTGAAAATATACCCGAATTATACGACATTTTATACTATAGACATGATAAGTGAAGTGCCTACAAAATCATCGCAAAAAGTAAGCGGAATTTAGCTACTCCACTGAGCACACATTGCACAATTTTGTGTTTAATTCCATAATATATTTATTTAATTTGACTTTATATATGTACCTATGTCCAGGTAGGTATACCTTATCAACCGATAGACGTCCACTGCTCGACATAGGCCTCTTGCATGGACTTCCAAGCATAACGATCTCGAGCCGCCAGTATTCTAGCGACTCCCTGCAACCCGCTTGATGTCGTCAGTGAGTGGGCGGTCGACCAACACTGTGCTCACTAGTGCGGGGTCGCCATTCCAGCACTTTGGGACCCCAACGTCCATCGGCTCTTCGAACTATGTGCCCCGTCCATTGACACTTCAGCTTCGCAACTTGTTGAGCTATGTCGGTGACTTTGGTTCTTCTGCGGATCTCCTCCTTTCGGTCCACCTAGCGAGGTCGCCATTCCAGCACCTTGGGACCCCAACGTCCATCGGCTAATCGAACTATATGGCCTGAGCAGCCTATGTCAGTGACTTTGGTTCGTCTGCGGATCTCCTCATTCCTGATTCGATCACGCAGAGAAACTCCAAGCATAGCTCGCTCCATCGCCCGCTGAACGACTTTGAGCCTTCTAATAAGGCCCATAGTCAGCGACCAAGTCTCGGATCCGTATGTCATCACTGACAGCACGCATTGATCGAAGATTGTATATGTATATTTAGGTATTATTTAATTAAAAAACTTTCTTTGTTTGCTATGCGACTCAATAAAATGCGGTCAATTAGCCGCTTTTGTTCGCCTCAGTTTTGACATATCTCTATTAAAAAAACTTTGCCTATAGTGACGTCACCTACTTTCCATTAGCTCTATTATTACATAAAAGCCCAGTCAATTTACTCCCTCTCGATATTATTACCAGGGTATAAATACATTAGTGTCGTTATTACGTAGCGTGGGAAAACTCGTATATTGGCAGCTCGGCCCCGCTGTGAGGACGCAGCGTAATACGACAGCTATATATTCCAATTATATTGACTCGAATAGTAGTGCCATACAATATATGCTAGCCAACGATTTTATACTATTAGATATGTCACTGAACTGTTTTTCAGATAGCATGGGTAGGTACAGTTGCCTTATGACGTTCATAATACGTGCTGTTATCGAGAATCGCGGCAAACTTTCAAAAGTGAAACGAATTGTCACCGTACTTTTGCTATCTGAAAAACACAATAGCGCTTCGAAACTTTCGCAAACAAAAGTATCTTAATTTTATTTAGTAGTATAGTAATCAACGAAAATTATTTAAACACCTAAATATTGTCATGTTGAGTTGTGTGTTCAGGAAGTGTAAAAACGTTTTTTCACATAAGTAAATTTAATTATTTTACATATGTAATAAAAAAGTAAAATTGTGCAAGTGTGCGGTCAGTGGAGTAGCTAGTTCTATAGACAGAGAGCAATAGATACGAGTTCGAAGCTCACACTGTCACTGACGAAAATATCGTTACTAAATCGCGCTTTAGTTATCTAATTACTTCTCCGTCTACGGTGTTTCTACTCTACGAGCTCAAACATCGAGCACAGATAACAAATGGCCGCCGCGTCAAACGCCGCGACTCTGTCGTATCAGTGTTACAGTCCATTTGTTTTAAAAACATGCGTACATTGCTAGACCTTCGATGGCATAAAAATGTTGAGAATGAAGTCTTTGAAGTTCAGAATTTCATAGCCCGACGCAGCACTCGAACCCACAATCTCAAGATCCTAAGCCAATCAGGTTAACCACTGGTACAACGAGCAACCTAAACCTCTAGTTAACGCTAAACTCATAGTATTTAAGTGTTAATACAACTACTCATCACTGACGCAGTGATAAAAAAATCGTTACAGAATCGCGCTTTTTTTCGTGTTGAATATAGTGCCGATGGCTCCTTGTGGGACCACTACGACGATACCGGGGTTTTGGGCGAGCCCCAAAGCATCGCTTGATGAGACCCGAAGGCTGAAATAAAGATAGAGGACGGAACGACTCTCTAAGTGCGTCTCCTATGAAACTCAGACCTCGGCTTAGAGGGCCATCCGGGAGGGGGTAACCGTGACCTGAGTATCAATCCGGACGCCCCCACAAGAATCACGCTGCAGTTGTCTACTACTTCTCTATTGGATAGAAGCAGGCGTTACTGCGGTTGCGGAAGTTCATCATGATTATTTAATGATTTATTTATCTTGCCATTATCCGCGAAAAGCCGACGAACCCACGCGACAACGTACCCAGGTCCGACAAAACACTCTCCACGCACGTTTCACCCCGAATTCGGAGCATCCCCAGGAGACGTTGACTCCACAACGTGCAATTGAAAATCTACTACTACTACTTCTCTGTCTACGGTGTTTCTACTCTACGAGTACAAACATCGAGCACAGATAACAAATGGCCGCCGCGTCAAACGCCGCGACTCTGTCGTATCAGTGTTACAGTTCATTTGTTTTAAAAACATCCGAAGACTGAACAGAACAAGACGGAAGCAACGCGAACGTTTATCTTCGAACTCTGCAAACTATACAAGGACGCTTGCAATTTATAACTGTCTTACTAGTTTCTACAAGTATTAGTCATTAACAGATAGTTAACGTTAAAATGTATATCAAATATCTCTATATATTAATATTATAAAGCTGAAGAGTTTGTTTGTTTGTATGAATGCGCTAATTTCAGGAGCTACTGGTCCGGTTTGAAAAATTCTTTCAGTGTTAGATAGAACATTTATAGAGGAATTTCTATATATTATCCCCGTATTCTTGCAGGAACGGAACGGGCGTCAGCTAGTTTGTTTATATTTGTAAGTGTACTAGCGGACGCCCGTGACTTCGTCCCCGTGAAACTCAATGTAAACTTTTAACTACCCCTACCCTACCTTATTATATATATCCTAGTATAAATAATATATACTACTAATATTAGGTATATATATATACTATACCCTAGTATTAATTACAGTTTTCTCAGATGTACACACACATTTCACGGGCCACAGTAACGGTTTGTTAGCACTGGAGACCGCCCGACATTCCGACGATAACGGGAGATTAATTGACCTCTCGATGCAGACCACGAAAACATATAAAAATTATTATAAGTATATGAGAAATATTTACGCAATGAGAAAATTATACAAACATGTGGTATTTCCCAAAGAAAACTTTTGAATAACAATTAGTAGCAGGTACAGTTGTGCTCAGATGCACACACACAAGGAATATATTACTCCAAGGAGAAGAAGTGAAGGTACATACACTAAAACGTAGGACATAGCAGCGTTACTAGTTCCGGAAACGGAATATTTTAGTACCTACTAAAACAGCGGCAATTTTAAAAGGAGATTTTTGATTTTCATTTTTTTTATCGAAGTTTGGTAAAACACTTAAATTAGTCGTTTCAAAAAGAAAAAAAAACTATAAAAAAAGAATTTTTTTTTGGTACCGTTACCCGGGCTCGAACTCATGATTATTTTAATATATCTTAGATTCACACCACTCGACCTCTATGTACGATGTGGTTGATATTAAAGTACGCTTACTATCTGATTTCTGTACCTACTAATTTAAGTTCGCACATGCATAATCTCCTACGTCCAAAAATCTTTGTACTGAAGGTTCAACTCCTTGCACACACACATTTCACGGGCCACAGTACCGGTTTGTTAGCACTGGAGACCGCCCGACAGTCCGACGATAACGGGAGATTAATTGACCTCCCGCCGCAGACCACGAAAACATCTATAAATTACTTTGCAATAGCTAGAGATGCGTCCGATACTAGATTGTTTTCGTATTCAGATGGATAACAATTAATAGGTTTACTTAATCAGCGGTTTTGTCTTACTAAGTCTTATGATTATCTTAATATATGGTACAAGTTATAATAAATTGTTGTTTAATACTTGGTTTTGTCTTACTATTCGTTATCAACCCATATTCGGCCCATTGCTGAGCTCGAGTCTCCGCTCAGAATGAGAGGGGTTAGGCCAATAGTCCACCACGCTGGCCCAATGCAGATTGGCAGACTTCACAGACGCAGAGAATTAAGAAAATTCTCTGGTATGTAGGTTTCCTCATGATGTTGTCCTTCACCATTTGAGACACGTGATATTTAACTTCTTAAAATGCACACAACTGAAAAATTGTAGGTGCATGCCCCGGACCGGATTAGAACCCATACCCTGGAGGGTGTGGGTTCTAATCCGGTCCTCTAAGACCTCTGTCAGACAGAGGTCATATCCACTGGGCTATCACGCCTGTCTTACTAAGATATCTTTAATATTATTATTACTTAATGCTTAATCTAATCGTTGGTCTAATCAATTGTAATTGATTTATATTTGTCTGACGTGTCGTGTCGTGACGCATCAGAACAGAATCGGTATCATACATTTTGTATGGTAACGTTTACACTTATGTGTTGTGACATGTCGTGATGGCTTCTGATGTCTCGCTTACAAAATGTATAATACCGATTCTGTTCTGATACGTCACGACACGACAAGTCAGACAAATGTAAATCCGGCTTTAAGCTCACGTCGAAGTATGCCCGACCAGTACAATAATTAGAATTGCTTTAGTTTGTTACGCTATTACGCAGTTGGTACTAATTAGATAATTTTATTATCTCGTCAGAAAACGAAAGCCTGACAACAATGCAAATATAAATAAGGTTATATAAAAACATATTTATGCATAATTTATTATTAAAAAATAATTATGTAATTATGTACTAAACTTTTACTCGAGTAACAATAGCAATTTGTTAAGTAGGTAAGATTACTACTTAATAAATTTCCTACTTAATAAACTTCCTAGAACTGAAAATTTGTACATTTTTGTTAGACCTTTAATGACATAAATAGCTGAGAGTGGGTTATGAAAATTACTTTGAAGTTCAACATTCCATATCCCGACCAAGGACTCGAACTCACGATCTCATGATCCTAAGCCAATCAGGTTAACCACTGGTACAACCAACCAACATCTAAACCTCTAGTTAACATTTAACTCATAGTATTCAAGTGTTAATACAGATTCTCATCAGTGTCGCTTGATTGAATATTAACCGTGAATGATTAGTTTTTGATTATTAATTGAGGCTTGATCCGGTAACTGCGGCCTGATTGATATTGAATACGCGGTAACCGATCTTATATGAATCTCTGTATAATATCATCCTACTAGTATTATAAACGTGATAGTTTGTATGGATGGATGTATGGATGTTTGTTATTCGTCCACGCAAACTGGATGTATGGATCGACTGTAGATTAGGTCTACAACCAGATCCGGTTCAGATCCGGCTCGAAGGACCAGAAAAACGATTATGGGAGACAAACAATGAAACGGAGTTTATGGAAATGGTAATAGATTACAGCCTGGATTAACACAAGTACTACTTTTTATCCCCGAAAAATCTTTATTGTACGCAGGATTTCTGAAAAACTAAATTCTATTATGAATCAGCTGAAAATTATATTATGAATAGAGAGCGGAAATCGAGTATATGTACTTACATTGAAACCAAACTAATATCATGAAACGGAAAAGTTTGCTTTTTTGTATGTTTAGTTAAGCTATTCTCAAAAACTACATGTTCATTTTTTTTCTTCAGTTAACAATAACTTAGAAGCGCTATTTTGTAACGATGTTTTGTAAGCGATTCTCGAATTCGTCTCTATCTCTCTCTTTCTAAAACTATGTATTAGACAGAAATAGATAGAGACTAATACCAATCTAACACTGTCGAGTTATGAAAACATCGTTACAGAACAGGACAACGTCTGTCGAGACTGATAGCCAATAACATAATGGAAGCTTGAGCCGATAGCATTAATTGCTACCTGATTGTTATTGATTGCTCAGTAATCGGTCTTATATCAATCGCCCTATACAACTACGTGATAATTTCCAGTGACTAGATAGACATTAGACAGATATTAGACCAGACATTATCAATTTAAAATTATTAATTTGTTGAAGATATAGTATGGGGTGTAAGGGGGAGGCTAGTACCAGTCAGTCTCCCCAACTGCCAACCTCAACTGCTCGTGGTGCACCCTGCAGATGGACTGACGAGGCTCTGGCGATCGACGAATGGCGGCATAACCATTCGAAACTGGCTGGATTTAGTAAATGGCACAGGCCGGTGCTGCTAGCCCAGTGAAGTGATAGCCCAGTGGATATGACCTCTGCCTCCGATTCCGGAGGGTGTGGGTTCGAATCTGATCCGTAGCATGCACCTCCAACTTTTCAGTTGTGTGCATTTTAAGAAATTAAATATCACGTGTCTCAATCGGTGAAGGAAAACATCGTGAGGAAACCTGCATACTAAAGAATTATCTTCATTCTCTGCGTGTGTGAAGCAGCGACACTAGCACGAAAAAATTCAGCCCTGCGAACGACCAACCCCCATGCCCAGCGTGGTAATTTATGGGCAATACTTTTAGTATGAACTACAACAAAACGCCCCTAGTCCCCGGTGGTCCCGCTATTCCTGGCTCTGGCAGCGGTTGTGGTAACGGCGTGGCAAGGGGTGTCAAGAAACTCCGGGGGATATTCCGCTTCCAACCTCGACGACTAAGGTTGGGGTCCCAAGGTGCTGGAATGGCGACCCCATCGAGTATCATAGACTATATTTTATTCCTGTAAACCCGGGAACGGAAAGTATGCTGGTGAATATTTTTTTATTTTTTACAAGTTAGCTCTTTACTACAATCTCACCTAATGAGATGATGCAATCTAAGACGAAAGCGGGCTAAATTGTTAGGAGGAGGATGAAAATTCACACCCCTTTCGGTTTCTACATGACATTGTACCAGAACGATAAATCGCCTAGCGGTACGTCTTTGTTGGTAGGGTGGTAACTAGCCACGGAAGCTTCCCACCAGCCTGACCTGGACCAATTAAGAAAATCTCAATAGGCCCTTCATATAAATCTGCGTCCACTGCGCCACGGAGGCCGTCAGAAAGGTGTTAAAATAATTCTTCCTGCAATAAACGCAGAGCAAACCCAATAATATAATTCACGGCAACAATTTGCGAAGTTTGCTCTGGTGACGTTAATATGACAAACAATTTCCCGCGAAGCCTACAGTGCCGCCCCGCGCGTCGACGCTCGCAATATTATAATGATTTCCCCGCGCGCGCCGCTGCAGAACTCACGTCAACTCGAGTTAGCGAACAATACGTGTGCCGTGTGATATACCTAATGTATTTAAACGAGCATTCCTTATATACTTACTTTATAATTAATATTATAAAATGGTCAAAATCCATAATCAACTGGTATACAAGCCACAAGAAAAGGAAAAAAGGTAGACCATCTAGACGATGGGCCGATGACATCAAAGCCGTGGCAGGTGGTACATGGACAAGAACTGCACAGGATAGAGAAAAATAGAGAAAGTTGGAGGAGGCCTTTGCCAACAGTGGCATACAGACAGAGGGATATTGATGCAAAATAAATAATTAAGTGTGTGTGGAATTAAATATAATATTTATGTTAAAAATGTCAGTAATAGAATAATTAAGATAGATAAAAATTTTAACTGTAATACTGTCTGAATAAAAGGCTTTTATTATTATTATTATTATATTTATAAAATGCGATAATAAGTCTGTCTGTCTGTCTGTCTGTTACCTTTCCTTGGCTAAACTGATCAAGATGAATTTTGGTATGGTAAATGGGATCTTGGAGGAACAACATAGGGTACTTTTTGACCCTAAAATTAAAATAGAAGGTTGAAATAGGGGTTGAAAGTTTGTATGGAAAGTCCTTCTTTTTTAGAGTTAGAGTATTAGATTTGTTAATCAACATTAAAGCAAACGACCATTATTTGCAAACCTGAACTCAAGCTCAATAAGAACACAAAATTTTAAATGAACTTGAGCTAGATATACATTCTAGATATTCTGCAGAACTCACGTCAACTCGAGTTAGCGTACAATACGTGTGCCGTGTGTTATAGCTAATGTAAACGAGCACTTCTTATATACTTATTTACAAGTAGGTTCTGTACAAAACTGCAAACAGTCTTTGCCTAAGAGTGAGTGTGAGTAACTACCAAAGAAGCAGGGATTTCTGCATATTTGCGTTTGTACTTTGTGATTAGAAATTATTTTTCAGTTAAATCGGTTTAACTTTACTGCTTCTTAGTACTTGGTACTTGGAGCTTCGGACCACGTCTTGGATTCGAGTCCTGGATCGTGTTGAGAAATACTGAGCTTTTTTTTCTAAAAAAAAAAACGTTAAAAAGGGGAATGAGCCCTAAATCTAAAAAAAAATGATACTTCTACTTTATTCATGAAATCAAAAAATGTTTGCTACAACATTTTAATTTTTCCACAACAGGGACAAGCTGCTATCGTTGACCATACAGACTGAGTTTTACGATATTTTTTGAAGATTTATCATTAATTTATTTGTTAGTCTTCATGTTTCTTAAACTTGTTGGTAACAGAAAAAAATAATACAGCTTCAAATGTATGTTACTTCGCCGCTTTATTACTTTAATTACACCGAACATTTTTCCTTACAAAAGTGATAAAACATGTACTTTCTTCAAGAGACACACTTTAATTAAATATATTACTCGTAATTAACCAGATCCTTATTTACACATCATAGTATCATCTCCATATACTTTTATACGGGGGTATACCTGGTTTTTCTGGGCCAACGTTGTATGGGTCGGTAACCATTCTCCTTTCAGCAACCGAGAAGTTGACAGTGTTACACCCACCCTCTTTGGTGAGCGCGTAAAGCCGCCGGTCCTGGTCATTCTTATTACCATCTGAAAGACCCCACAATACCGTCAAAGACCATATGGGGTCAATAACTAGCTCATGAATAAGTGGTTCGTATGGATTCGAAACTAGTCGGGCACACTCCAACGCTACATCACGTGAATTTTAGTCGTGTTTCATAATTAATTAAATGAATAACACTCTTGACTTGAGACTTGGTCGCTAACTATGGGCTTCATAAGAAGGCTCAGAGTCACACAGCGGTCGATAGAACGAGCTATGTTAGGAGTATCTCTGCGTGATCGAATCAGAAATGAGGAGATCCGCAGACAAACCAAAGTCACCGACATAGCTCAACGAGTCGCGAAGCTGAAGTGGTAATGGGCGGAGCACATAGTTTGAAGAGCCAATGGACGTTGGGGTCCCAAAGTGCTGGAATGGCGACCCCGCACTAGCAAGCTAGTGTTGGTCGACCCCCCAGCAGGTAGACTGATGATATCAAGCGAGTCGCAGGGATACGCTGGATGCAGGTGGCTCAGTATCGTGATGTTTGGAAGTCCCTACAAAAAGCTTATGTCCTGCAGTGGACGTCCATCGGCTGATATGATGACAATTAACACTCACGATAGTCTAAATTCGTCGGTTTAGTTTATAGTTCCCTGCGACTCGCTTGATGGCGTCATGCGCGGTTAGTCAAGTCGCAGGGATTCGCTGAATGCAGGTGGCTCAGTATCGTGATGTTTGGAAGTCCTTACAAAAGGCCTGTCTCCTACAGTGGACGTCCATCGGCTGATATGATGATGATGATGATGATGATGATGATGATGATGATGATGATGAGTTTATAGTTTTCAATGAATAAACGAACTTTGTCAAAACGTTCGTCTAAAGTTGCAAAAACCGATATAATCCGAGTTTTCTAATTGTAAATGGTCTGTGTTTCAGGATGCAGTGTGCAAACAGCCTTATGGTCGACGCTTGTTTGGTAAACCCGAATGAAATGTTTGCTTGTATCGACGTGGAGGTTACGAACTCGGATAAGGCTTCTAAGCTCCTGTATCGGGGAAGGCTCCAATCAAACAAGTGGCTCTAAACCCCGACGGATTGTTATATATCTCGTATAGACGGGAATTTGTTTAAGAACACCACACCGAATCGGTGTTTAATACTATCTGTGGCCTTCGGTTTCACCCACTATTTCATTTATACATTTTTTTTAATATAACCAACTTCAAAACATTGGAGTCTTTGAAGTCACTGATTTCAAAAGTTATTAAAATTGGACTACTCAGCAAATAGTTACAATAGTTACATCTATACTAATACTATAAAAGAGAAGAGTTTGTTTGTTTGTTTGATTGAACGCGCTAATCTCCTTGTGGATGCTCCGGTTTCAGAATAAACATACGGGTATAAACATATAGGTTTCACAATAACATACATAAAGAGCTTATTTGTTGGATTTGGGTGACATTTTCCCTTGCATTTAACAAGTTTATTGCTAAGCCAGAATAGCTGGGCACTTTTTAAGGGGTCGGATACAATACCAAGCCTCCCACTTTACAGGAGACGGGATATGGAGCTTAAACCCACCTCGCTGCTCCAATGCGGGTTGGCGGGCCTCGGGTGGTAAAAACTCAGTAACTTACACAGGATTCAAACCCAGGATCTCGTGATCCAAAGCAACATAGGCTAACCACTGAACCAACGGGGCAGTTACATACATTGTGTAGTATTAATAAATATTCAAACAGTATAAAATATAAAAGTGTACACAAAGTTTATGTAAACCTTCAACTTCGTTAAAATCCATCGAGTAGTTTTTGTTTCTATAACGGACATACAGACAGACAAAAATTTTACTGATTGCATTTTTGGCATCAGTATCGATCACTAATCACCCCCTGATAGTCATTTTGAAAATATATTTCATCTACAGAATTGACCTCTATGCAGATTTATTATTTAAGTAATAGATAATAGATATAACTGAACTAAACATAATATTCACGTAATCTCTTGGACTATAAAGGCTTAACTGCACATGACGCCCAGTTTTCGCCAACAAGGACGAGGTCAAGTTTGTTACGAGAACAACCTTTGAAGGCTTTAGTTGAAGACGGAACAAGCCCCCGCTTCGAACAACGATTGTTATGACACACCCTAATACTGCACAAAGCTGGGACTTCTGTTCAATTTCCAATGTCTTAAATGGTTTTAGCTCGAACTAAGTAGCTTTTTCCAGTGATTGCGTCCGTGTAAATTGTATTTTGTGAAATATAACTGGCCTAACTAAAAGATATTACTTTTTTACCCTTGACGACAAAAAGTGGGGTGTTATAAGTTAGACGTAGCTGTCTGTCTGTTTCACGATAGCTCCCAAACGGATGAAGCAATTTCTATTTAGTTTTTTTTTGGTAAAAAAGTGATTTATGTGTAAGCGTCTTAAACATGATTTTTGAAATTTGGTAGAGCCGTTCAAAAGTTCTGGGGGGTAAACGGAATAATAACCGAATGTTTGCAAATATACTCGTGTGGGGTCTCAAATGAAAGCGCACTGAAAGAGAATATTGGTGAGAGTGTAATAAATAATTTCATGACCTTAGAGGGTTTTTCAAAATTTTTCAATTTTATGCTAAGTGTGAAAGTAGGATTCCATCTCGCCTAAAAAACACATCTAGAAAGGCGACGATTATCCTAACAAGAGAGGGTATATAAAATTATTTCACCCACCACGCGCTTTCAATGCGGATTCGCGGGCTTAAAGAAAAAAGGCTTTTATTTACGAAACTACAAGTGAAACATCTGAAAAAATGTCATGAAGGAATAGTTTGGAATAATCCCCATCTGTCCCCGATCAAAGTCCAACAGAGCGCACAATGTCTCTAATGGCGGCCATTATTGATGTCAATTTGTTCAAGCGTGACCCGATACTTGTCCCGACTACTACGTTTCTTTTACATGCCCTACAACAGTTTTCAGAGACGTCAAAGGAAATAAAAGTCCTTTATCCCGATGTTGGGAAATCCCTTATTGTGCTCCTGCGAGCGTACTTTCTATGTCAACTGAGACAGCGGGAGCTAGACATTCTTCATTTTATGAACGCTGATAGTTTGTCAGTCCATACTAACTAAGTGGACAAACCTAACAAGATTTGGAAAGATAAGAGCATCACCAAAACTACCAACGTTCGACTTATGAGGTGTCTGGTCTTTCCTATCTTTCTCTACGGTGCGGAAACGTGGTCCTTGCGTCTACAAGACAGTCGCAAGATCGATGCTCTGAAGATGCGGTATTGGAAACGTTTGTTGAGGATTCCTTGGACGGCGTTTAGAATCACCCTTTCCAATCTCAAGAACTTAAGAAAGACTTTCGTCGACTGTGCTTTCACGGGTTTTAAAATTCTTTCAGAATCAGGAATTCCATTGAGCGGTTGGTAGTGCAGGGCTAAGTCGAAGAAAAAAGATCCAAAGGCTGATCTGCACGGTTAGAGATTCAGTAGAGTAGGTATGATAACCAAGTTCTTCTTCGGAACCTGGTCGAGTTAGGTACTGCCAGACTATTACCTGCTAAGTCCCTCCTGTCGCCCTGTTATCCGTGTATCCGCTTTTCAGCCTAACACAACCTTTGTTGTCTATATCATGTCTTTCTCCTTTTCTCTTCCTTTTCCTTATCTCTCATGACTCTATCCAAGAAGTCGACGATTGTAGTCCAGTTATTTGCCGTTTCTGGGTACTGGGTACGAGGTTTTATTCTCCATAAATATCACCCATTTCAGCACAATGTTCTTCTCTGTCTTTACTCCATCGTACACAGTGGGATATTGGGAAGCTAAATATCAAACATAAAGAGTCTCTAAACAGCGTTGCCGCGATGCTGAGTGACTGGTAACTGAGAACATAACTTCTCAAATTATTCTCATAAAATACAAAAAAAAATACACTTTATACTTAGTGAGAGTGAGTGAGTGAGGTTAGGACCCTCTACCTTCCAAAGCACGATCCATACTCTATAAACGGTTACCCTACTTACCTTGGGCTGCGCTGAGCATGACATACTTTCAGTGATATTAAAATGAGGTACATCTGGCTATCGCAAGCTTTCCTTCTGATATATTTTGACGACCTCTTTGCCACGGTCTGTATATCTCGCTTTATAAATGAAAGGTCATTTATTTATTTATTTTTCCGAGGGACGCAGATGTAACACCACTAACGTCCTGACTCTGAGCTGTTAATGAGTGAGAGAGATGAATTTTCTTAAAAAAAATAACTTCCGAATTTCATTGCCCAACCCATTCGAACCTAGGATCTCATAAACTGCTCCTTGAATTCTGCGCGACGCTTAGACGCCGCCGCTTACGTCACGATAATCTGCACGTACGCGCCGCTCGGCGCCTAAGCGCCTACTCCCCAATCGATTTAAAACCTTATTTTGAATGTAATAGAGACTACTTTAGCATGAACAAGTTTATTGAGTTACAACCTTTGTTAAAATTCCAGAAGATTTGAATGAAGAACACGGTCAATCTTGTTCATTATTTTAGTTCAATTACGTTATCCGTAATAGTGATTTGTCGCAGTGACTAAAATATACCCGCTGTCAGTATTTTCTTTCTTTCAAACTATGGTAATTGAGTGGCTAACCACTGAACCAAGCAGAAAAGGAGCGTCGAAGCTGACGCTTACTTGATACATCTCAATCAATCAATCAATCAATCAATCAATTTATTTATTTGCAGATACATGCTTTATATATACAGGTGGTCGGTAGATGTAGATGGCAAATGTATCTTGCTAATTAGGCATGCAAATTATTTATTAAGTATTTAATGATTCAAATGACAATTTCACCATTTAAAATTTACATCTTTACTATAATTTTATAAGTAAACATTTTATAATTATATTACTAAAAATAGTTAGTGTGTAGGTACATTTTAAATATGTAATATTCAATTATAATAGGAAAAGTTACGGTTTTTTTTTTTTATTCTTTACAAGTTAGCCCTTGACTACAATCTCACCTGATGGTAAGTGATGATGCAGTCTAAGATGGAAGTGGGCTAACTTGTTAGGAGGAGGATGAAAATCCACACCCCTTTTCGGTTTCTACACGACATCGTACCGGAACGCTAAATCGCTTGGCGGTACGTCTTTGTCGGTAGGGTGGTAACTAGCCACGGCCGAAGCCTCCCACCAGCCAGACCTGGACCAATTAAGAAAATCTCAATCGGCCCAGCCGGGGATCGAACCCAGGACCTCCGTTTTGTAAATCCACCGCGCATACCACTGCGCCACGGAGGTCGTCGTACACAGGCCTTTTAGGTTATCATAAAGTCAATGACGCTTTATCCTCGTCAGTAACGTAATTTTTCAAGTGTGAACCTCCACGTGAATACGTTTTAGCTTAAATTATCATATTCAGGTAAAGGGAATGGAGCGTTCGGCGGAATGGGTGCGTGCGATGAATTTTAATCCGACATGTTCAGGCTCTTAACCTATATGTGATCATCGATTAGGCACTGAAAAATGTGTTCTAATTTTTTTACAAGCTTTTATTCACCATACGAGTACATGTAGGTCAGTATAAATACTGTACTAAGAGCGTCATCCTCATGAGTACCCATATTCGGCTCTCTGTTGAGCACGAGTTTCCTCTCAGAATGAAAGGGTTTAGACTAAAATAATTCAGCACGCTGGCCCAATATCCATCGAATCGATCGATCGAATTGGATGACATTCATTGACACCATGTTCTCTACGTATGTGAAGTTGCTTAAAATTTCGCATAGTACATGAAGTAAGAGTCCGAAATATATCAATATTAATTAATAAAAGTTAAGGATATATGTATTTTTTTAAATTTTCCAAACAATTTTATGACGTCACAATGCTACTTGATTACTACTAAACGTCAAACTAATTGTTAACTAATATTTTTGTCAAACGCTCCGTTTGTAAGGAATTTGTTATAGTGACGTCATGTAACAGTTGAAATATAGACCATCATGGCCGACAGGCGTTCTGTCTCGTATTGTCAAAAACATTATTATAAACTAAAATTTTCACGTTTCAAAAAAATATGAAAAAAAGAAATTTAATCTAGTAAGTAAAACGATAATGAACTATCTAAGATCATTTAAAAAAGTGTCAACTAGCCTATTACTAACATTATGTTTGATTCACCGTTTGAGACACGTAATTTAAATTTGTAATTTCAAGTAATAATTTATTTCAAATGCACATAACTGAGAAGTTTGAGGTGCATACCGAAGACCAGATTCCAACCTTTCCAATCGAAGGCAGAGAGCATCCACTGTTAGTAGATGCCGCGCAGTTTCTCCCGCGTGGTTCCTGTTCCCGTAAAAATACATAGATAAAATATAGCCTATGGCCTTCTTCGATAAATGGGCTATCTAACTCTGAAAGAATTTTTCAAACAAACTCTTCAGCTTTCGTCGTTATCAACCCATATTCAGCTCACTGCTAAGCTCGAGTCTCCTCTCAGAATGAGAGGGGTTATGACAATAGTCCACCACGCTTGCCCAATGCGGATTGGCAGACTTCACACACGCAGAGAATTAAGATAATTCTCTAGTATACAAGTTTCCTTCACCGTTTGAGACACGTGATATATAATTTCTTAAAATGCACACAACTGAAAAGTTGGAGGTGCATGCCCCGGACCGGATTCGAATTCACACCCCCCGGAATCGGAGGCAGAAGTCATATCCACTTGTAACGGACGAAACAAAAACACAGAAATTCGGCGAAAATGAGCTCTTCGGGACGTATAACGTTGCAAGGGATGTTGACAGTTGGATAATTCTTAACGAACTGAACGGTTTTAAAAATCTGTCAAAACTGACAGTTGCCCTTTAACGTTATACGTTCCGTTGTTTGCTCGGCCCGTTTATTTTATTAAATACATACAATAAGGTCGGGATTTTCTTTATAAATATAATAATAATTTGCGTCGCTAACATACCCCACCCTAGTGCTGGACACAGCACTCCAATCCTGTAGGATAACTAGCGACGCACCATCGTTCCCTTTTATTTATTCGTACGAGTGGGTAAGTAGGTACACAATCAGCTGACATCGACTTATAGATCCACCGCCTGCGCGCGGCCGCCGTCGGTCAGCGTGATTCACGCACCAGAGTGCAACAAAACATATTTTTTCCCTGTTTAAACATTCACAAAATACGTCTTCGCTCGCTTTTACACATTTGATTGTGCTACTAAGTGCGCGCGGTGCATCTCTCGTCCCCTTCACTTTCAGTGACGATCTGTAGTTCGGCAAACAGTCGTGGTAGGTCGCGCAGTGTTTTTCAAACGATTTACAACGTTGCGTCCTCTTGTCATAACGTTCATTATAATCGGCGCTTACGCATATATTTGTTTCTTTCACACGTAGCTCGTCCCGTGCGCTGATTGAAGTTATATCTATCGCTGCAGTTAACATTCTATTTTGCGATAAACACCATGCTTTTGCTACTTTCGACTTCATAACAATTAGTTTTTGGGAATAATAATCAACATCATTGTTTGAATACATACTCATAGTGTTCGTGATGGCTTGTGGTGTGTGTACTCGCGGTTTCGGTATGATTGTGACTTTTTCTCTCCGATATTTTCCATTCAAAGCAAAGTGTTTCTCTGCGTGGTTACCTTTGTTTTGAGTAAACACGGTCGGACATAATATTATTGTGTCGTATACCGGCTTGCAAGTTACCGTCGAAAGTAGCACTGACTTCATGACTGGTGTAATGTTAATGCATTTTAGCGAGCTGTCTTCATAATTGTGAACGTATGAAGCGTAAGTATTTAATTTTACAGTGACAGGTACAATTTTTTGGCTATATTTACCGATGAATAGTGACTGCCACTTCGTGTTATTATTAATATGACCTGTTTGTGTAGGTAGACTCTTCGGTGTCTTTAAAATTGACTTATCAGGTTCCGATGAATTGCCAACGATTGATCGACCCTTTGCACCATAAACCAACGGAGCTGCACCTTCAGTGCCACCGCATCCAACGGCGGGCGTGCACAATTCGCCAAGATGTGTATCATCCTGCAGAACGAATTGTACTTGCAGCTCGTGTTGATCGTGCGCGGACCGTTCATGTTGATCGCGCGTTGACCTCACCTTCTCCTTCAACTTTGATGGACTGTATTTTACCTTCAGTGCCGCAATGTTAGCTTGAAGCCTTTTTTCTATAAGCTCCTTATCTATGCGGGCTTTTGCTTCAGCCGCAGCTGCCTCCAGTTCCAACCGTCTACTTGCTAGACTCGCTGCCTTCGACGATCGCAGTCTATTTGATAAAAGCGCAGTAGTTGAACAATAAGTGGTCGCCTGACGACCGGTACTGACACTTTTATCCCGTGCCTTATGCGCGGCATCATCTTCACCTACCTCTTGGTTCCGTGTCTGCCTAAGCCGTTCCGTAACCAATAGCTGGCTTAGACAAGCGTTTCGTACCTCCATATATTTTGTGTCGCAGATTCTCGTACATAAGATCCGGCTCGAAGGACCAATTTGTAAGGGCCAGGCTTAATAAAAACACAGGTTTACTAGTTAAAAACGGCTTAAAACGGGAACGTATATGGTGACGCTTAGGCACTTGGCGTAAAAGTCGTTGATTTTATTTAAAAGGCTGTCAAAGTATGACGTATGCTGTCACCATATACGCTCCGTTTTGCCTCTTTATTAGAAGGCACAGATTAACAAAAAATAGTGGCATTTGCGTCGCTAACACACTCCACCCCAGTGCTGGGTCAGCACTCTAACCCAGTCGGCGGAATATGCGACGCGTATTGTCGGCCACTGAAGCGGACGGAGTGCCGCTCACGTCCAGTACCAGCAGGCGGCCGTGCCCGCCACACTGCCCCATATCGTTGACGACGCGGGGCCTCGCGTCTCTTCCCTCGTTCTTGTCGCCGGTGGAAGGTGATTCGCTGGCCCAGTAGGATCAGAAATGTGAAGGGTGGCACCCACCAATGCCTGACTCGGTGACGGTGGTTGGAGCTGTCAGACGTTCCGAGTACGTTTATCGCGATACCTGTAACAATCTGATGGTTAGAGTTTTCAGCCCCAGTTGTCGCGAGCTGTGTCCATACTAAAATAAATGGATAACAATTTTCCTTTTGGCCCATCTCTGACACCAAGCTAAGTACCCTCCGCGTGGGCATCTGTATTTTAAATTTAGCTGTTAATATATTTTTCAATGCCTGATCCCAGTCTAGGCTATAGTAGGTCTCAGGATTCTGTTCAGCGCCGTATTTCGTGGCAATAAGACTAATAATTCCACGCGCTGCATCTATACCATTACCCATCGGAATCAACCGATGTTTATTGTAAAACAAAATAGATAATTCTTCTTTACTTATTATATATATTATTAATGTTGATCTTTGCATGTCGTTGCGGTCAAAACATTGCGTGTATCTCAAAAATGAAATGTACTCCGCCCGTCCAGTTACCGTGCTGGCAAGTTTATTATTTGCAACTATTACGTTACCGCTAAAAACATTAAAATATCGTCGCGTTCTCGATGCGTAGGCGCAGCTGTTCGGTGCAAGTAGGTTCGGTGCATAGTTTGCTGTCTCAGGTGACCGCGGTATCTCTCGCTCTCGTCTCGGCACACCGGTGCAATCGATACTTGCAAGCAACTTTCGTCCGTCGGTCATTATTTTATAAGGTCCATGCATAAAACTCATTGTAGCGCCTTTCATTCGTGCGGCGAGATCCGAGTCCAAGCTATTTGTCAAAATAGTCGACTCATTCTCATTGTTAACGACAGTGGGTGTTGTCTTTTCTCCCGGCGGCCCGTGCATTTTAAAGTCTATTATTATTGTTTTTGGTAACTTTTGCTGTATATTATCACTTCCATGCGTAACCAGTGTACTTAGTTCGATTCCCGGTGCATCTGTGACTATTTTACTTTCTGTATTCGTTTTATTTTTCTTAAAGTCGAATAACAAGCAGTGATTACTGTAACTACATTCAGTGCAACTATAGTGGCCGTAAATCGGCACCGGGCAAGCGTTTCTTGAGTGCGATGTAGATGATAATAATAATCGTTCGTTTTGCAAATACAAATTACTCACGTTTTTGTCGGGAAACTTCTCGTGATCATTATAATTGTTCGCCGGGGTCTTAGACAACACAGTCGATGTACCATTCATGTTTTTTAGCTTTTCTTCCGAATCGCCGATGGACTGGACTTGTACGTCGCCCGTATATGCAGGTAGGTTTTCTTTGGTGCTGATATTGCTAAGCTTAGCGTTGGGTGCGTTGTGGTTGGAGTTGGTTGTACCATTCAGTGCGCTAGTCAACACTCGAACAGTCCCATCAGTGCCGCCGTCTGTAGCGGCGGGCGTGCACAGCTCGCCTAAACGTGAACCATAATGCTGGTCGAACTGTACTGACTGTTTGTGTTGGCTAGGCTGCAACCAACTGCCTACACTATTCATAAAGGTACGCACCTTATGCTCCTTCATTAGCGGACTGTATTTTTCATTTTCTAGTGCCGCAATATCAGCTTGTAACCTTTTTTCAATCAGTTGCATATCAATGCGGGCTTTCGCTTCCGCTGCCGCTAGTTCCAACTGTGTTTTCTTCGCAAGGTAGGCGCTTAGCTTTCTAGACCTATTTGTCCTCCTGTGCGTAGAAGCTCCATCCGGTGCCACTGCGTGGCTGCTAGTGACTTTGCCACTGGTGCATGCTTCTAGCTGGTCTAGAAGTCGTTTTGTTCCTTCCTCTGTCATGAGCGCCTGGTTACCTGTTAGTACTGCCCTTGCAGCTCGCTGGATCTGCTCCTGCTCCGTTAGCTGCTGTTTTTCAACAGAGCTCCATCGGTTCACCATAATTGGCGGTGGAGTATGGAACATACCACAATGATCCGACTCGAAGACCAATTTGTAAGGGCCAGGCTTAATAAAAACACAGGTTTACTAGTTAAAAACGGCTTAAAACGGGAACGTATATGGTGACGCTTAGGCACTTGGCGTAAAAGTGTCAGTACCGGTCGTCAGGCGACCACTTATTGTTCAACTACTGCGCTTTTATCAAATAGACTGCGATCGTCGAAGGCAGCGAGTCTAGCAAGTAGACGGTTGGAACTGGAGGCAGCTGCGGCTGAAGCAAAAGCCCGCATAGATAAGGAGCTTATAGAAAAAAGGCTTCAAGCTAACATTGCGGCACTGAAGGTAAAATACAGTCCATCAAAGTTGAAGGAGAAGGTGAGGTCAACGCGCGATCAACATGAACGGTCCGCGCACGATCAACACGAGCTGCAAGTACAATTCGTTCTGCAGGATGATACACATCTTGGCGAATTGTGCACGCCCGCCGTTGGATGCGGTGGCACTGAAGGTGCAGCTCCGTTGGTTTATGGTGCAAAGGGTCGATCAATCGTTGGCAATTCATCGGAACCTGATAAGTCAATTTTAAAGACACCGAAGAGTCTACCTACACAAACAGGTCATATTAATAATAACACGAAGTGGCAGTCACTATTCATCGGTAAATATAGCCAAAAAATTGTACCTGTCACTGTAAAATTAAATACTTACGCTTCATACGTTCACAATTATGAAGACAGCTCGCTAAAATGCATTAACATTACACCAGTCATGAAGTCAGTGCTACTTTCGACGGTAACTTGCAAGCCGGTATACGACACAATAATATTATGTCCGACCGTGTTTACTCAAAACAAAGGTAACCACGCAGAGAAACACTTTGCTTTGAATGGAAAATATCGGAGAGAAAAAGTCACAATCATACCGAAACCGCGAGTACACACACCACAAGCCATCACGAACACTATGAGTATGTATTCAAACAATGATGTTGATTATTATTCCCAAAAACTAATTGTTATGAAGTCGAAAGTAGCAAAAGCATGGTGTTTATCGCAAAATAGAATGTTAACTGCAGCGATAGATATAACTTCAATCAGCGCACGGGACGAGCTACGTGTGAAAGAAACAAATATATGCGTAAGCGCCGATTATAATGAACGTTATGACAAGAGGACGCAACGTTGTAAATCGTTTGAAAAACACTGCGCGACCTACCACGACTGTTTGCCGAACTACAGATCGTCACTGAAAGTGAAGGGGACGAGAGATGCACCGCGCGCACTTAGTAGCACAATCAAATGTGTAAAAGCGAGCGAAGACGTATTTTGTGAATGTTTAAACAGGGAAAAAATATGTTTTGTTGCACTCTGGTGCGTGAATCACGCTGACCGACGGCGGCCGCGCGCAGGCGGTGGATCTATAAGTCGATGTCAGCTGATTGTGTACCTACTTACCCACTCGTACGAATAAATAAAAGGGAACGATGGTGCGTCGCTAGTTATCCTACAGGATTGGAGTGCTGTGTCCAGCACTAGGGTGGGGTATGTTAGCGACGCAAATTATTATTATATTTATAAAGAAAATCCCGACCTTATTGTATGTATTTAATAAAATAAACGGGCCGAGCAAACAACGGAACGTATAACGTTAAAGGGCAACTGTCAGTTTTGACAGATTTTTAAAACCGTTCAGTTCGTTAAGAATTATCCAACTGTCAACATCCCTTGCAACGTTATATGCGCTTGCAGCTCGTGTTGATCGTGCGCGGATCGACCATGTTGATCGCGCGTTGACCTCACCTGCTCCTTCGATGGACTGTATTTGACCTTTAGTGCTGCAATGTTAGCTTGTAGCCTTTTTTCTATAAGCTCCTTATCTATGCGGGCTTTTGCTTCAGCTGCAGCTGCCTCCAGTTCCAACCGTCTCCTTGCTAGACTCGCTGCCTTCGACGATCGTAGTCTATTGGATAAAAGCGCAGTAGTTGAACAATAAGTGGTCGCCTGACGACCGGTACTGACACTTTTATCCCGTGCCTTATGCGCGGCGTCATCTTCACCTACCTCTTGGTTCCGTGTCTGCCTAAGCCGTTCCGTAACCAATAGCTGGCTTAGGCAAGCGTTTCGTACCTCCATATATTTTGTGTCGCAGATTCTCGTACATAAGATCTGGCTCGAAGACCACTTTGTAACGGACGAAACAAAAACACAGAAATAATCGGCGAAAATGAGCTCTTCGGGACGTATATCATTGCAAGGGATGTAGACAGTTGGGTAATTCATAACGAACTGAATGTATTCAAAAATCTGTCAAAACTGACAGTTTCTCTTGGACGTTATACGTTCCGTTATATGCCCAGCCAGTTTATTTTACTAAAACACTTACAAATAAAATATACAATTGCGTCGCTTACACCACTGGTCTATCACGACCTTCAGCTTTATAATATTAGTATAAATACTGCGATGTATGTTGCATTGCAATAGTCAATAACAAAAGCACGGTGAGGCAGACGACGCCGTGACGTTGAGCGATGCGCGCCGAGCTTGCTCAATGCTCGGCTTGTTAGTGATAATTAGGGCTGCTCAAACTGACGGCTCACAAATGGTGGCAGTTTGCTTTGCTAAATTGCTACAGATCTGTACTATCTGCACTTTGTTAGTTGCTCAAACTTTTGTGTTGTTGGCTTATTAACTACTGGCTGACAGATGTTGTGCTCTCCGTATTGTGAGTAAGGGGGTCAGAGTTTCATATGTTTGGGTACAAGTTTTTTTAAGTCTTCTTTCTAGTGAGTTTTCTCGGCGACCGCATACTTACACATCGTTCAAAAAGTTCGACTTCGTAAACGCTAGTCAAAGTTGCAATTTAGCTACCATATAGCTAAATTGTATATTTTTTGTTTTTTTATTCTTGACAAGTTAGCCCTTGACTACAATCTCACATGATGATAAGTGATGATGCAGTCTAAGAAGGAAGCGGGCTAAGTTGTTAGGAGGAGGATGAAAATCCACACTGTTTTCGGTTTCTACACGACTGGAACGCTAAGTCTTTTGGCGTCGTTTTGTACGTCTTTGCCGGTAGGGTGGTAACTAGCCACGGCCGAATCCTCCCACCAGCCAGACCTGGACCAATTAAGAAAATCTCAATCTGCCCAGCTGGGGTCGAACCCAGGACTTCATCAACGTCAAAATTCGTCATGTATTCTATTTCGCTGAACAAAATATTGCTAACATTGTAAACTTGGCTAAGACTTTTCTGTACGTTTATATTGATCACGTGACACAGCGATATCGAAATATTAATCCTATAGCTTTACGTTGTTCTCTAAAGCGTTAGCGATCTTAGAAAATGAAAATGTTCCGTCAACTGTTACTTTATATACTAAAGTGAGTGCGAGAACTTGAACTCCGTAGCCAGCACATTCTGTAACGGTCTTTGACTCACAAGTGCAAGTTTCGAATTTACCTCTACCTCTCTCTGTCTAACACGATACTACAGAAAAGGAAATATAGAGCTGAATTCGAAACTCGCTCTTGCGAGTTATACAGAACTTCGTTACTGAATACTCCTGTTGATAAGAACTGAATATTAGAATGGGCAACAGAAGCTCCTATTTTAGTATCTTACCAAATTTCGCTGGACAGGGACAACATGTACAGTGAAGGTGAGTTTTGACGCGACTTAAAGGAGCCCCTTAAATCCGTATCTCAGGATATGAGCCCCTGTAACCCGAATCTCAGGATATGAGCCCCTTAAACCCGAATCCCAGGATCTGTTTGAGCTGCTCAGCTTCTCTCTCCACGATAGACCCGGCACCAAATAAATCTAAGATACCTATTCGTCTCTTCTAAATGACATTATCTTCATTCCGAGAGTTACGTAACAATTTTGAAAGCGTGACGTAATAAAATCAAATCTCCACGTCTAAATTTTACGGCTGTTTGTTTAAGCCGTGTAACGATGTTAGGAGCTTTATTACATCTCTCAAATATCACGTTTGATTACGTTACGTTACGTTCATTACATCAACTTTGTATCACCGTGTCATGGCGTTTGGTGTAAACTTTTAACTGCTCACTGGCGCTGGATTGTGTACTTCTATTTGATTGCCTTACTTTTGATTACATAAGCTGCCGGATGTATTCAGTTTATAAGTGAGAAATTGATAACGACCTACGTGATAAAAACAATTACGCAGTTTTCTACTTCCATTATTGATAATAAAGCAGGAGAGCACAAAATACGTTGTATATTATAAAACAAAATCCTCTTCCGAGTCAGTCAATTACTCTGTTTGTGATAAACTTAAAGACATTAACAGGTGAAATTGTAGTCAAGGGCAAAGGGTAAAGAATAAAAAAAGACTACCAAATAGATTTTCATGTAGTTCACAGATGAATTATATAGGTAAAAAAATGAGGAAGGTTTTGGTACAAGTTGTCAACATAAATAAATTGATTGAAATCTGACGATAACCGTTGGAAGAATTGGAAAAAGTTAAGTTTTCTTAGTAAACGCTGCCAATGTAAACAATATGCATGGCGGAATATTCCTTTTTTAATGATGTACAAAAACGGTATATACATCTATAATTGAATACTCGCTACGGCCTTTTTATTTTTTTAAATGGTGGAATGGTATCAAGAACACTGGCTGCATTACCGCGTTGAACGGCCAGGTTGATCCTTTACGCAATAGAATATCCAGCCCTTCTGTCTTCAGTCAAGCAACTAGTGGTGAAATTATTCGGAAAAAGTTTACATTGCGACTCCATGGACAAAGAATTTCCACGGCATTGTGAATAATTGCATTTTGTATTTTTCTAGTGTAGACTGAGCCTTATCCGTAGAAGCAAAACAAAGCAATAAGGCTGACGCAGCGCCGTCTAACAAAAATGATCTCAAAATGGCTGCCGTACAAAGTTCCCGACTGTCTTCAGGTGGAGATGAAGGAAACTTAATAAGGAATAGAAAAAGTAATTGGGCCTTTCAAAGAACAGTTTGGGGAGGCGGTATAACTTTAATTAACTATTGACTGGGTTGTCTGCTAATACAGGCTTACGTGCCGGGGTTCCTAATGTGGGAATTATTGAGAAAATGTTACTTTTCTTGTTATTGTAACGACGCCGTCAACCTAGCGATTGCGAGTGACATAGACATGTCCCACAATAAATTCAAAGTTTTTGCTGAAAAGCTTATAGAAAAATCTTACTGTATTCTGCTTGTGTTTGTTATATAAATAACCAATTTGCAATTTTCCGCGAAATAGTCTCTACAAGATCTGCGTCGATTTGTATATTTTTAGAGAAAAGTAAAATCTATTAATTATAGTCATCTTCATCATTAACAACTCATATTCGGCTCTCTATTGAGCACGAGTTTCCTCTCAGAATGAGAGGGATTAGGCTTTAGTCCATCACGCTGGCCCAATGCGGATTGGCAGACTTTACACACGTAGAAAATCAAGAAAATTCTCAGGTATGCAGGTTTCCTCACGATTTTTTTCTTCACCGTTTGAGACAAGTGGTTTGAGACAATTCCCGATGGTCGCGGGCCGGGTGCGCACGACTTCACACCCGCGCAGTCCTTCTCCCCGTCGCCCGCATATCATGGGAGTGTCATCAACAATTATATGCATTAAGATACGTGTCTGAATCTACGCTCCATTTCCTTTACCTGAATATGATAATTTGTGCTAAAATATTTTCGCGTTGAGCCAGCGAAGAGTGCTCGTTGGGCGAATGAGATGCAAATGTGGGACTTAATAAACGTAATGCTGATACATAATATTGCCATCGAAGTATCAACAGAACGTCCAGCGCTGGTAAACTCTTGCTGGGATTCGTACATACGCAACTGCAATATAATCCTCAAAGCCTAAAGCCTCAATAGCTCAACGGTAAGAGCGGTCGGACTCATCTCCGAAGGGTGGTCGTTCAATCCTCACCCCGTTGGTCATTGTCGTACCCACTCCTAGCACAGTCTATCCCGACTAGTTGGAGGGGAATAATAATAATATTGGTCATATCATACTTAAATGGCAAATATTCATTAAAAAAAAAAATCATCATTAACAAATCATATTCGCCATCCTATTGGCAGACTTACGTCCTTATCGTTTCGTTATCAACCCATATTCAGATCACTGAGCATAGTCTCTTCTCAGAATGAGAGGAATTAGGCCAATAGTCCACCACGCTGGCCCAATGCGGATTGGTAGACTTCACACACGCAGATAATTAAGAAAATTATCTGGTATGCAGGTTTCCTCACGATGTTTTTCCTTCACCGTTTGAGACATTTAATTTCTTAAAATGCATATAAGTGAAAATTTGAAAATGCATTGCTCAAACATGATTCGAACCTAAGCCCTCCGAACCGAAGGCAGAGGTCATATCCACTAGGCTATGCAAGTGCAACACATGAAATATAATCACCAATAACAACCCATATTCGCTCTGTTATTCTGTCAGCTGATATGATAATTATGATATTTCACGTGCGTGCAAAAAATTTGTCCTTGTGCTTATAATGAACTAAATATTTATTCATAAAAGTGCTACGATTTTTTTTTTTTTAATTTATTTAGGAAACAAACAGCATTAACATAAAAACAATAATTTACACATTTTAGAAACACTTAAGCCAATTAAGTTTCCATGGAAAGATCGTACATACACAATTAGGGAGTTGGCAACAAGACTTATTAATAGTAAACAAGAGTAGAAAACAAATAACATAATAGAACAAAAAATAAAGTGAAACGGTGGCAATCTATAGATAGAAGCCAAAATAGTAGTTCTATACCGGCCACCATCCACAAAGTACCACTGTACAAAAATTTAAATAATACCTACGTACATTTTCTTAGTGCAGACGCAAAATTATCACACTTGAGAAATAAATGGTCAATTGAATCATATTTTAAATTATAATTTTCACAAGCCCTATATAAAAATCGGTTTTTACCGTAATTGGTTCTAGAAGAAGGCAGACGGAATACTTTAAATTTACGGCTTTTCCGCCTGTCAAGTTTAGGAACACACCATTGAATGTTACAAGTAAGGTATGGAGAATCAGTTATGCCATTTATCAATTTGTATAAGAAGATTTGATCTTTGTGTTCTCTCCTATTTTTGCAGTATAGATAAAAAATGATATTGTCGGACAATTCACAGAGCTCTCTTTCGTCTTTGTTATTAGACGCATCAAAAACTGGAAGGCTTGGAAAGCAAATGTGATGGGACATTTCATCATGGTCTGTCATGAATATCATATACACAAAGTTAAAGACATAATAATAAGTAAATTTTCATTAAAGTACATAATACTGCGACCATGCCTATGTCTGTCGTCAAACAACTTTATTATATTGCATTCTGAAGGATATGATTGCCTGTAATTTCACTAAATTACAGACACACGAGACTTATGTATTATACACCTTAGGTTGACGACAATGTTGCTATAGCTCTTCTATTCCCGTAAAACGGTTTGCTATGAAATTGTACGAGTAGGTTAATTAACACCACTAACAACCTGTGTGTGTATGTGTAAAGGAACGTCAGCACAACAGAAACGCATTTTTTAATTTATTTAGAGTGATAAAGAGGGATACGTATATCATAGTTTATCAAAAACCTATGCAAATTAGTAGGTATATTGTAATACATATTATATTAATTTATTTGATACAACTTCGAAGTATGCTCAACTAGTTTCGAACCCATGCGGGGCCCTTTGACATGAGCTGGATCTTGCAACGCCTTCCCCTTCACTCTCCACCTTCAGTCCCTCTCCCAACGCGCACTGCGAGCGGCTGCACTCACCGACGCTTCGCAGTTTGGACCGTACCGCGTTGCAAGAACCAGTTCATGACTATAAATAATAAATCGGGCATATTCCGACGTTGTATCGCGTGAGTTTTAAACATGTTTTATAATAAATTATTATGAATAACACTCACGATAGTTTAAATTCTAAAATAATACGTTATTCTTTGCAGATGCTCTTTTACTTTTTTATTTTTCTTTCATTTCAAAAGCTCGAATAACAGACCAAAGAAAGTCGCAAGCGTCCGCCAGTAAAAACCTCATAAAAATGCAATCATAAAGCTATAAACCAGCTGTGCAGTTCTATCAACTCCACCGGTACAGAGCAACCGGGTATTCAATTTGAGTTGAAACTGCACCACTTCGCCGGAGCGAAGGTTAAGCTGCATAGTTTAAATCTTTAACACAATATTGTTAAGCGGAAGCCGTGGAATTTGTGTTAACAAGCTTCCCTGACAACGAACAAGTTCTGAGACCGAAGTTGCTAATACTCGACTGTCCTGACACTAGACTGACCATTTGTTGTGTGAAATACTTGTAGGTGGATCTAGAATATATTCTATACTAGCTGACGCCGCGCGGTTTCACCCGCGTGCTTCCCGTTCCCGTAGGAGTACGGGGATAATATATAGCCTATTGCCTTCCTCGATAAATGGGCTATCTAACACTGAAAGAATTTTTCCAATCGGACCAGTAGGTCCTGAGATTAGCGCGTTCAATCAAACAAACAAACAAACAAACTCTTCAGCTTTATAATATTAGTATAGACACCTAGCGGACGATCGCGACTTTGTCCGCGTGAAATTCAGTTTTTCGCAAATCCCGCAGGAACCATGGATTTTTCCAAGATAACAAGTAGCTTATGTGTTAATCAAAATTAAAATCTATTTCCATTCCAAATTTCAGCCAAATCGCTTTAATAGCGGCAGGGTAAAAGAGGAACAAAAATACTTACACACTTACACACTTACACACTTTCACACTTACACAAAAACTTTCGCCTTTATAATATTATAGTGTGATAGAAAGTCAGTTTGGCTTAGAATTTAGTATAGTGACAGCACGCGCAACGTGGTTGTGATCATTAACAACCCATATTCGGCTCACTGTTAAGCACGAGTGATCTGAGAGGATCTGCCCCCTAGCCATGTGGCACGTCGATTCTCTTTCTACGGTCGCTAACGCTTCGAAAACTAGAAAGATGTATGGGAATGAAATTTGCTATCGACAGGTCACGTGATCAAGATCTGTCATTCCCATACATTTTTCTAGTTTTCGAAGCGTTAGCGATCTTAGAAAGAGAATCGACGTGCTTCTTGGCTAGGGGGGCTGGACCCTCAACCGTCCAATTAATACATAAAGCGGGTTAACACTTTCGGCATAATATAAAAATTAATGTCTTCATTTGCCAGTCACTTAGCTTCACGGCAACACTTCCAAAAACATCGTTTAATTTTATATTAATATAGATTTCTAGAGAAGGTTTGCCACCAAGCTATAGTTGAAGCAGTGATTCCTCATGATATTCCAAAGAAAATATCAAAAAATTACGTTTAATACCAAATTCACTACAGTCCTACACTTTAATACCGTAAATACTTAAAGCCGTGATAGCCCAGGGTGTAGGTATGCTCCTCCAACTGTTCAGTTTTGAGCATTCTAAGAAATTAAATATCACGTGTTTCCAACGGTGAAGTAAAAACGTCGTGAGGAAACCTGCATACCTGAGAATTTTCTCAATTCTCTACGTGTGTAAAGTCTGCTAATCCGCATTGGGCCAGCGTGATGGACTATTCGACTTAACCCCTCACATCATTAACAGCCGATGGACGTCTACTGCCGGACATAGGCCTCTTGCATGGACTTTCTCGAGCCGGCAGCATCCAGCGGCTCCCTGCAACCCGCTTGATCTCATCGTACTGAAACGGGCAGCGTGACGTCAAGAATGTGTATTCAGCAATGAAAATCTTCGTATAGTTCCAACAAAGTGTATTATCACCAACAAAGATCGCGCTCGACTGGCTACCAGACGACGAAATAATTACCGACTATGACTCAAACAGTTTTACAATTCAAAATGGTTTCTGTATCTTACAACTACTTTTTAATTATACAGTTTTACGGCTTAGTCTAACATTATGAAATTTATATCATTATAATATTTAAATTAATTATAAAATGTGAATAGTTTAATCTGAGTTTAAATAATAAATAATGAAGCTAAATATAGAGATAGAATCTTTAGGTTTAGTCAAATCAGTATCTTATTAACGAAAAACTGTAATCATGACATTGAAGAATTATTATCAGCAAATAACAGATAATGTTTATAATAACTTATAGATAGTTTAGTATATTTATAGTTTGTTAGATGGAATTCTTAGGCCCTCGTAACAATCGGTTCACCTAATGAGCGACTAATTTCACGTTACGAGAAATTAAAAAAAAATCGTGACAATGTATGCCAAGATTGCCAAGTGTTGCAACGTGTAGTGAAGTGTGAGGTAGAGGTATAGAAGGGTAGAGAAGGGATAGAGAATAAGTGTCAAATCGAAGCTTGACCGGATCCGCTAGTTATTAATATTTTTTCCCTGATATCCCATGGATATTACCTCTGCCTTCGATTCGGAGGGTATACGTTCGAATCTGGTCCGGGGCATACATCTCCAATTTAGTTATGTGCATTTTATTAAATATCACATATCTCAAACAGTGACGGAAAAACATCGTGAGGAAACCTGCATACCTGAGAATATTCTCAATTCTCTTAGTGTGTAAAGTCTGTCAATCCGGCAGACTTTGCGTGTGTAAATTGGGCCAGCGTGGTGATCTAACCTCTCGCATTCTGGGACGAGACTCGGGCTCAACAGTGAATATGGGTTGTTATTGGTAATGATGATGACAATTATTAATAGCTGCGCTCTGTCAGAGTATGCCAATGTGTTCCATGTTGAGATAGTATTCACGAGGATATTTGGACTGAAATACAAACAATTGAGTACGACAATACAACAGTCGAAGTTCGAACCCTCAACTTAATCATCTTAACCATGGCGCATAGAGGCTTTATTTTAAGGTATAACAGCCTTAACTGTGGTTTCCATTTACAACTGATCGTTATCAGAGTGACCTAACAAGCCAACAAGTTTGGAATAAAAAATATCTGACAAAAGATAATGTAGAGGAGCAGCGCTAATTTAACTTTGTGGAGTGCCATCGCAGTGCCGGCAGTCGCGGCGTGCTATAAAACGAATAGTCGAAGAGCCTACCGTCGGTTTCAACGCCGCACTGAAACTCCCTGGAGAAAGGAAAAAGGAAAAGGTAAAGTCAAAGATATTTTAATTATTGAGCTACTTTTTTATGTATCAGACTCAGAGGTGATTACAAAATAAGAAAGCTAATGTCGAACAAAGGTTATGATTCACAAAATTTGATAGGACAACTTAATTAACAAATTAAACTGTAACCAAAATAAGACCCTAGAATGGCAGAGAATGACCTTGAGTGAAGTCACGCACTTGTGAACGTTGTGTGTAGATTTAAAGGATCCTTTGACTGTTAACAAACACTCCCCTTTTCGACTCAAGTCACTCTTCCCGCCTATTCCAAGTAACCCATAAAGAGTTACACAACAAGAGATGTGGACGGCTCGAACGCCACGAGCACACTGAAGCCGTCCGTACCGCAAGTCGTTGCAACGCGGCGATTACACTAGCAACTAGCATATCATAAAATAGATATAACCATGGGCTCCTATACTAAAACGAAAGCCTTATTTAGCGCGGAGTCAGCAGATAAAAGTTATCTTAACAAGCGGAGTAATAACTAGATTCAGACGCGAGTGGCAAAACAAGATTAAAATACGACGAAAAACAGTCTAATACAACAAGCATTATAATTATACCCAAAGGCTACGATCCTTTACAATTAATTTTGAGTTTAATTAATTTCTTGTTCCCAACTGTTATAATCACGGGCCATGGTTGCTCTGTAGTGGATGGAATATCCATTTGATGGAAAAGGATATTCTTATAAACTTTCATCTCTATATACTCGCTTTAAGTTTTTAGTTTAATTTGAAATTTTAGCCTTAACCAAGGTCACAGTAGCAGAGAGACAGAGAAAACTAAAGGCAAACGAGGTGGACTAATGGCCTAAGCCCTCTCATTCTGAGAGGAGACTCGAGCTCAGCAGTGAGCCGAACATGGGTTGATAACAAACGAACACAATACTACCTACATGAGAATTAAAACAAAGTCCCGAACTCGGTTCAGCTTGGCATTTTATAATTTCAAAATTGACTCAGGTCTGATCTGATATGCATAGGCCGTAGTTTCCACGCTACCATCCAAGACGATCTTAAGCATATCCATAATTTGAATCTTATGTTATACAACTTGACATACCATCACAGCGATGCATTTTTTTATTTTGACATGAATAAGTTTATCTCATCTTATTCGTTGACTAAAGATAATTTATATCTGCCAAAAAAAATGTAAGCAGCATGTTGCCTCTCTGTTGGCTTACAACTTAAATGAGTCAGTTACAAGTGTTGTAACACAGTCTATTGACATTAATATGACATGTAATAATAGTAGTTATGTTTCTATTCTATCTATTGACCAGAGTACGAATGATAGTACTGTCTCAATTGTTAATTGTAATTTAACCGATCCAGTTACAAGTATAGTAACGCAGTCTTCTGACATTTTTACAACCTGTACTAATAGTACAAATATTTCTATACCTGACTGCAGTACCAATCCCGGTACTGTTACAATTGAAAATTTTTTAAACTAGAAGATACGACAACGGAGATGCACTGTAACATTAACCTTGTACACCAAAACATACAGAGCATCAACGGCAAGGAATTAGAAGTTGAACTATTTGTAGAAAAATTCAATATACACATTTTATGTATTACGGAGCATTGGCTCACTAACTCACAGCTGTCAGTTCTTAATATTAATAATTATTCATTGTCAAGTGTGTTCTTCAGAAGGGCTGGTCATGGTGGCTCCTTAATTTTCTTACATAATAACTTAAAATGTAAGGATAGAAAAGATATAGTTAGTCTTTCTGTGGAATGCATTGTTGAACTTTCTTGTGTGGAGTTGGAACAAATTATTATAGTATGCGTGTACCGACCCCCTCCTGCTGACTTTGATCAATTTGAAGAGGTAATGGAAGATGTAATGAGGCGATTGTGCACATCTTCCAAACAAATACTGATTTGCGGCGATTTTAATGTTGATATTCTAACAGAAAACACAAAATCTATTAGATTTCTTAACTTATTCAAATGTTTTGATTTGACGCATGCTTTTAACGAACCTACTAGGATAACCGCAACTTCAGGTACCTGTCTAGATAATATATTTTATAATTGTGTGCTTGAGAAAAAGAAGATAATAAATAAATTAAGCTCTGATCATAGTGGTCAAATAATTACTATCTTAAATAATAAACCCAATAGCAATCAATGGGTAAAGTGTAGGCCAATATCTGAAAGTAAATTAAAGCGATTTAAAAACACAATTATTTCTAAAATTCCAAGTCTTGCATTTGAAAATAATCATCCAGACATGCTCTTTGGTACACTTTTCAAGTCAATAGACAGAGAGTTTAGTAAAATTTTTAACTTTAAACGCATAAATGCTAGCCAAAAATTAAAGTTTAGCGAATGGGCTACTGTAGGCATCTATAAAAGTAGAGATAGATTGTACGAGGAAAAACAATATAATCAAACGCGAACTTATTTAGATTACGTAAAAAGTTACTCAAAAATTTTTAAACGTGTTTGTATTCTTGCGAAATCGTTACACATCAAACAGAAAATAATTGAGTCTGAGAACAAGATACAAACCACCTGGAACATAATTAATAGAGAATCAGGAAAAATCAAACCGCGGGATATGAGTTTTGAATTAATTGTCAATGACAAAAAGGTAAACACTGATATCGAGGTTGTTAATGCCTTTGAAGATTTTTTCCAGAATGTTCCTATCTTGTTAACTGATTCACTAGATTCGTCTGCTACGGAAGCCCAGAGACTATTAAGAGGCAATGTTAAAGAGTGCAACGTTCTTTTTGAATTTCACCACATAACTGTATCAGACATTAAAAAATCTTTCAATTTGTTAAAATTAAAAAGAACCGGAGATCTGTGGGGCATGTCAGTGAAAGTAATATCTAATATAATTGATGTCATTGCTCCCCACTTAGCCATTATTTTTAATGAATGTGTGGACTTAGGTATTTTTCCGAACCTAATGAAGCATGGCAAATTGATACCACTTTTTAAATCAGGAGACAAGTCAGATCTTAATAATTATAGACCGATTACAATATTGCCAACACTTAGCAAGGTCTTTGAAAAAATCATATTAAATCAACTTTTATGTCATTTTAATTTAAATAACTTGTTTCATCCTGAACAGTATGGTTTTACAAAAGGTCGCAATACAACTGATGCAGGGGCTAAACTTTTAAAACATATTTATGAAGCATGGGAAGGTTCTAAGAATGCTATTGGTGTGTTCTGTGATCTGTCCAAGGCGTTCGATTGTGTTGACCATAACACCCTTCTACTCAAGTTAAGCCACTATGGCATCAAAAGTGTTGCACTCGATCTCATTGCCTCTTATCTCAGTGATAGAACACAAAAGGTATGCATAAATGATATAAAGTCGCACGGTTCCACTACCATAATGGGCGTCCCACAGGGTTCAATTCTGGGTCCTTTTCTATTTTTAGTGTACATAAACGATTTACCATACCATGTCAGCGGCATATGTGAGATTGTACTGTTTGCTGATGATACATCCTTAATTTTTAAGTCCGACAGAAATAAAGATAACTCTGACGACGTAAACCGTGCCATATCGCATGTGTCGCATTGGTTCACTGCAAATAATCTACTTTTGAATGCTAAGAAAACAAAATGTATTGAGTTTTCATTGCCAAATGTTATAAAACTAGATAAGTCTATAATGATCGATGGTGAAACACTAGAAATGGAGAGTTCCACAGTTTTCCTGGGAGTGACCTTGGATTGTAAACTTCAGTGGGGTGCTCATATAGAAAAACTGTCTGGTAAACTTAGCTCAGCGGCATTTGCCGTGAGAAAAATAAGACAGTTTACTGATGTCGATACAGCTAGGCTTGTTTATTTTGCGTACTTTCACAGCGTAATGTCTTACGGTATTTTATTGTGGGGCAAGGCTGCCGATATACAATCTATATTTGTACTTCAAAAAAGAGCAATTCGAGCAATATATCAATTAAAATCACGCGAGTCCCTTCGTCAAAAGTTTAAAGAAATAGGTATACTAACAGTAGCCTGTCAATATATATATAACTGTATAATATATGTAAGACAAAATATTAATTTGTACAAACGAAAAGGAGATCTAAACCCACGTCTTACTAGACACGGGCATAAGTTAGTTATTTCTGCATATCGTCTCCAAAGAGTAAAAAAATCTTTTGTAGGTTTGGGTGTACTCTTCTATAATAAGATCCCCAAGACTGTGATGGACCTGCCAATGCATAGCTTTAAGCAATGTGTTAAAAAACATTTACTTAGTCGAGGGTACTACAACATTGATGAGTTCCTTAATGATAAAAATGCTTGGAGGCCGTTGGATCAGCTTCCACCTTCACACAGGAAGTAAAACTATAACAAATGTAAACAGTAATTGTTATCAATTGTAAATTATAATACTGTATGACTTTTTCAAAAGAGCAACTGTTGAGTTTCTTGCCGGTATCTTCTCAGCAGGACCTGCCTTCCGAACCGGTGGTAGAATCTTTACAAATAGTCAACTGACGTGTCAAAAGTGCTTGTAAACTGAGCCTACTTGAAATAAATGATTTTTGATTTTGATTTTTTGATTTTGACGTACCGCCAAGCGATTTAGCGTTCCGGTACGATACCGGGTAGAAATCGTCAGAGGTGTAGGTAGAATTAATTTGAGCATCTTCCAGGTAAGCCCGCTTCCATCTTAGACTGCATCATCACTTATCATCAGGTGTGATTGCAGTCAAGGGATTTCTTGTCAAAGAATTAAAAAAAAATACGTTTGGCACTCGGAATTGCCGCGGCATTTTTTATCAACTTATGCAATTATAATTATTTATTTATTTTATTTATGCAGTATTTTTTTTTCTAGAAAATAATAAATAAAATAAATGTCTACACGTTGAGCTGGAATCGAACTCTGGCTTAATAAGTTTTGTCCCTTAGTTTCACACCACTTGTCCAGTTGAGTCGAGAGTTCAACTCAAACTCAAACAAACGTACAAAAAAAGGTCTCCCACAAACGTGTACACAAGGTACTCCCAGCAGCCAATTTAAGTTTTATAAAGTGTCACGATAACGGTGGAAATCGCGACCACAATATACTAAAGCGTTCCTTAGCGCAAAGTTCTCAGATAAAAGTTATCTTAAAAACCTCGGCCGCAACAAACTGTGACGAGGGAAACTCGATTAGGGGGAAAACAAAAAGTAATTGGAACTACTTATTAAGATAGCGGAGTTTGAAGGATCTTGATTACCGGACTAATTAATGTTCTATTGCGAAATACATGCCTCTTCTCTTATTAGAGAAAAGGATATAGAAATCTAATTGATTCAACGGATTTAGTTATCTATACTATAATATTATAAAGCTAAAGAGTTTGTTTGTTTGTTTGATTGAACGCGCTAATCTCAGGAACTGCTGGTCCGATTTGAAAAATTATTTCAGTGTTAGATAGCCCATTTATCGAGGAAGGTTATAGGCTATATATTATTATAAATAAAGAAAGTATAAGAATTTGATTTACTTAAAAGTAAGATTATTGATGATACTGATATTTATTGAGATTAAAGTCTTAAAATGTACAATATTTAGTGAAGCGTCTACGTCTGCGAGCACCCTAAGCGGGCTGAATGAGCCCGCCAAGGGAATTATTACCATATTCCACGTCACCGTTTCATCGCAGCCGGAGGTAGGCGTATTTGTCATATTAACGTCAGTCGCGCCGAGTTTCCAAACTGTAATGCTAATATAATGTTAATATATTAAATCTTATTGCGACATATTTCAGCGTGATCTATATTACATACTCGTAAACTTTTACTAGGTATAATATATACAGGGTGTTCCGTAAATATTACAACATACTCGACAGGCTGATAGCTGACATCAAGGCCTACTAAAATAACACAACAAAGGTTAGGGTTTTTAAGTGAAATTGATTTTTCTTTAAAAACCAATAATCCCTAAACCTAACCTAATCCACAGTCATAGGCTAGTTGACACTTTTTTCAAATGGTCTTAAATTGTTTATTATCGTTCTGCTAGATTTAAAAAATACCATATATTTTTTAGATGTGATTACATAGAAATTTTAATTTTTAAATATTATTTTGACAACACGAGCTAAACCGCCTGTTGGCCATGATGGTCCATATTGATGGTCTAAGATATTTTAACTGTTTCATGACGTCACGAAACTTTACAAACGGACCGTTTCACATAAATATTAGTTAACAATTAGTTTGACGTTTAGGACATCAAGTAACATTGTGACGTCACAAAACGGAAGACAGCATTTTTGACATTTTGAAAATTTAAAAAATACATGATTTATAAATTAAGTTTTGTAAGAAATCCTAACCTTTTATTAATTAATATTGGTATATTTTGGACCCTTATAAAACTTTATATGAGTCACAGAGTGAGTATTTACAAGCATCGTACTGAAGCCGGTTAAACCCATTAAAAAAAAAAACAAACATCAATCGTGTCCTTGATAAACTTTTTCATTATTTGTATTTGAAAATGTAACACTAACAACAGTTACGTAAATTAATTTACGTAACTGTTGTTAGTGTTATTATATTAATATAATAATCAATAATTACCATCAAAAACTCAAGACGCCATTTTTCTTGAATAATATTAAAAATTACTGATGCGACGGCTCGTGTCGTACTGACTCGAGAATGTATTATTTTTATAATGTTGTAATTTGGAGTGGCTACGACACCGTCGTATATTATCGCTTCATTTGTATATTATTGATTAATCTGTGCGTATATGCACATACCTCTGCCTCCGATTCCGGAGGGTGTGGGTTTGAATCCGGTCCGGGGCATGCACCTCCAACTTTTCAGTTGTGTGCATTTTAAGAAATTAAATATCACGTGTCTCAAACGGTGAAGAAAAACATCTTGAGGAAACCTGCACACCTGAGAATTTCTTAATTCTCTGCCTGTGTGAAGTCTGCCAATCCGCATTGGGCCAGCGTGGTGGACTATTGGCCTAACCCGTCTCATTCTAATAGGAGACTCGAGCTCAGCAGTGGGCCGTATAAGGGTTGATAACGACGACTATAAATATAATAATAATGAGGGTCTGATTTAAGTCCAGCCCGATGCCCGGTCGGACATGACTGTGAAGGCGCAACACAAAAGAATTTCAATTTGTTACCGTTTCGCGCAACCCTTTTCAGCTTTACAAAGTAATTTCCCGACGCAAAATTGATTTGTTGAGTCTGTGGTTTTTGTTTGACGCTGGGGTTTAATTATGGCGGGAAAAAATACATTGTACCTTGTCGTGCTCCCGCTCGTCAGCGACAAATACGCTTTTAATGGGATTTTTCGAAATATATTAAACCTCGACTGTCTCTTTGTGCTGTTTCAATGGTAAAGATATAAAAATCCATGTATTTTAAAAGATTATTTAATACTAGCGGACGCCTGCTACTTCGTCCACCCTTAGACCTCTTCAACCCCAGCTCTTAAAGTAGTATCGCTGTAAAAATGGAGTAACTCTTTCCCTTTACCCAACGTTTCCCTTCACTGCTCTGCTCCTATTGATTGTAGCGTGATGAAAAGTATACTATGCCTGCCCATGAGTATAAAGATTAATTGTGCCAAGTTTCGTTAAATCCGTCTAGTAGTTTTTGTTTCTATAACGAACATACAGACAGACGAAAATTTTACTGATTGCATTTTTGGCATCAGTATCGATCACTAATCACCCCCTGTTAGTTACTTTGGAAATATATTTCATGTACAGAATTGACCTCTCTACAGATTTGACTTGACATAAAGAGATTTCGCGGTATTTCCGACTACACTACTATTGGTTGTAATTTGTCTATTTCCTTTCACGTAATTATCTCGTCGTTCGCGTAGCTCAATCTTACATTACCCGACCCAGGCCTCAAACCAAGAACCTCGCAGTTACACCAATAATATTTTTTACTAACTAAAACTAATTTTAGTTAGCTGTTACCTGTTCCCACGTTAGCCAACGAGCACTTTGGGCATCGTAACGGTTAGTTAGAGCTCGCTTTGTGAACAGAGTACCATCAGTATTTGTGTTAATATAACACGAAGACCATTTACGTGCTCTCCGAGGCACGGAGGTAACACTACCAACATGTCAACTCCAGGTTGCTTCTAGAAACTTCTAGAAAGAAATAACAACAACTTTATGTTAAACATCAAAGTCAAAGTCAATTTTTTTTTTTATTCTTTACAGGTTAGCCCTTGACTACAATCTCACCTAAGTGATGATGCAGTCTATTATGGAAGCGGGCTAACTTGTTAGGAGGAGGATGAAAATCCACACCCCTTTTCGGTTTCTACACATCGTACCGGAACGCTAAATCGCTTGGCGGTACGTCTTTGTCGGTAGGGTGGTAACTAGCCACGACCAAAACCAGCCAGACCTGGACCACTTAAGAAAATCTCAATCGGCCCAGCCGGGGATCGAACCCAGGACCTCCATTTAGTAAATCCACCGCGCATACCACTGCACCACGGATTGAATTAATTCACTCAATGCTGAGTGAATTTATTCAATAGTCCACCAAGCTGGCCCAATGCGGATTGGCAGACTTCACACACGCAAAGAATTAAGAAAATTCGCTGGTATGCAGGTTTCCTCACGATGTTTTTCCTTCACAGTTTGAGACACGTGGTATTTAATTTCTTAAAATGCACACAACTGAATAATTAGAGGTGCATGCCCGGACCGGATTTGAACCCACTCACTGCGGAGTCAGAGGCAGAGGTCATATCCAGTGGACTGTCACGGTTATAGATAAGTACGTAGTTTTAATATTATTTTAAAATAAGATTATAATTAATGAATAAATAAATGAAAAAATTGCCCCATATGACATGAAAAATATTTAGTCTTTATTTCAAGTAGACTCTCTTTCTTTCAAAACGTTTCAAAACGTCAGGTAATAATATTATTAGATAATGGTGATATTAATTTGTCGAAAACTTAATGGTATATTTTAAAAAGTGCTAGATTTAGTCAGAAAAATTTGGTTTTCGCCTTCTAAATTTTCCTTCCATACAACACGTAGACGAAGTTGCATGAATCCGTTAGTAAAGACTATGTAATCTAAATTAAGCATAACTAATCATTGTCTACCAAACTAAAGTAATTAGTTTAAGATTATTACGTTTTAATTGATATGTAATCCCATGTCTGTAGTTGATTGATATTAACTCTACCTGAGATAATCTTCAAATTGTTACCTGAGATTTAATCAAAATATGTATGATATTGTCGTGTAAACTAGTTACGGCAATCCTCACTAGCTCCGCAATCGCCGAGTGGGACTCAGCATGGAATGGTCGTGGGTTCGATTCCCACAATTAGAAAGAAGGAAAGAAAAAAAATTTTATTTGTCACACACACTCACACACACAAAAGTGTGGAAAGTTCTCATCAATACAAATTAATAAAACCCAAACACAAGATAACTCCTGTAAAACGTTGACGAGTTTTTTCTCCTCTTCTGTTTCGGTTCCATCATCAGATCTATTCCAGACCTTCATTAAGTTGAAGTGCTTTAAAATACTTAATGAAAAAATTTAGAAACGCACCTTTTAAGGTTCCCCTCGGTTGATTTTTTTTTTCTTGTTGAGTAAATGCCGTTTGGCTCCATGCGGAACCAATACGGCGACAGGGGGTGGGGCGCAGAAGCATCGCCTGATGCACGACGGCTGAAAAAAAAACAGTGGACGGAACGACTCTCTAAGGGCGTCTCCTATGAGACTCGGGCCTCGGCTTAGGGGGCCGTTCGGGAGGGAGTAACCGTGACCTGAGTGAATCTAATCTGAATGAAAGATATCGGGGACCTCGTCTTCGCCGGCGAAGACGCTGTGTAGCTTGTGATAGTGTTGCCTGGGAAGCGCTGTCTGTTGTCATGTCATCGACTGAATCGTAAAGGACGTTCTTGGGACGGCTCTGCATGCAGTTAGCGTTTAGGTTGGGGTTGTAATTGCAGGCCTAAACCACTAGTTGGTTGGGATCGATGGCAGCTCTGTCATAATCGTTTTGAGAGAGCTGTTTCATGTATTTAGCTATTGTCGGTAAGTCTAGATCTATGGAGATCGCTATTGTGTACCCCTCGTTGAATTGAGAAATGCTAAAAATAGTGACAATGATGATAAATAAAACAAAATCACCTGTTATATAACGAACATGCATAAATCATGCGAGACTGTTTCTGAAAAATATGGCAGTCGGAAATGGTGGTTCCGTTTTGTCGAAATAATTGCGACACAACGAGGAAGAGCCCGCTCCCCGGCGAGTATGTAATCAGCAATAAAATTGCCCCAAATTCCTTTTTAACAGTGAGCGGGTTTACCTGCGGGCTGGTAAACACGGGCCCACACTGGCGCCGGTTGGATCTCATTTTCGAAAGTAAAAACTTTTTTCGGGAATACGTCTTTCAATTTGCTTCCATGGGAAAACTGATAATAACTAAACAGACGAATAATGTTTGGTTTTCCAGGTATCTGTTTGTGTATATTATCATGTCCAAAAACATGTTATACAAAAATATTATACAAAACTAGTGGACGCCCGCGACTTCGTCCGCGTGAAACTCATGTAAACTTTCAACTAGCTCTACCCTACCCCTAACCTATTCCTACCCTACCCCTACCCTACCCTACCCTACCCCTACCCATACCCTACGTTGAAATTTTTCCTGAATTTTCTTCGCTATAAACCTCAGAGCCCGAGACCTTTCCAACGAATGCAAAACCATGGAAATCGGTTCGTGCGTTCTGGAGTTATAGCGTCAGGAAGGAAAACCCGACTTATTTTTATATAGTAAATTAAAAGATTTAAAAAAACACCAACCGTATATGACATTTCTTTAGTATTACAGCCCGTTCTATTCATTACAAAATACCAACCCATATCGAGATGACCCTCCATTTTGGGTGATTAGTCTAAAACTAATTGATATTACGGCAGCGTTGAAAACCGTTCTGTCCGCTGACATCGGATCGGTTATTGACGGATCGTTCAACGCTTGCGGTTCGGGCTTGTCAGCCTATATCAAACTGGGCTTAAATCCCGTTTAAATTACATACTACTTTACCGTACTTCCTATTTAGTACGTATACTATCACGTCTCTGAATTCCAAAGGTATATCCATACATCCATACATGGTTTTATTATAATAATACATCTCTGTACACCAACCGACGACCAACACCTACATGTCAATCAACACTGTAGGTCGTAGTGTTGGTCGACCCCACACCAGATGGACTGACGACATCAAGCGAGTCGCAGGAATTTGTTGGATGTAGGAGGCTCTGGGTCGTGATGTTTGGAAGTCATTACTTACATGATGACTTCTCTGGCACAAATTGGTAATGCTGTGGTTCCTATAGTGGTCCTGGGTTCAAACTCCAGATCGGGTCAATTTAGTATTTTCTAAATTGGCTTTGGCCTGGTCTGGTGGAAGGCAATGACTTTGCTAGTTACCACTCTTCCAGTATAGACGTAGCGGCAAGCGATTTAGCTTTAGTACCTCTTTCAAGTAAGCCCATTAGCAACTTAGACTTGACGTCACTTGTTCAGTGTCATAGTAACTTTTCATTGTATAAAAAGGCATAAATACGTTCCAGAATCAAAAACAAATCATATTTTTAGCAGAAGGCTTCAAAAGTGGGTTAAAAAAATAAGAAAACCAATGTTGAACAACGAGTATGATTCACAATATTTGTCAGGACAACTTAATTTACAAATCAAATTGTAACCAAAATGAGGCCCTAGAATGGAGTCACGCAC
Source organism: Bicyclus anynana (assembly GCF_947172395.1). NCBI lineage: Eukaryota > Metazoa > Arthropoda > Insecta > Lepidoptera > Nymphalidae > Bicyclus > Bicyclus anynana. The sequence goes on along the minus strand of NC_069103.1, from coordinate 2,155,265 downwards.
TTGTGAACGCTGTAGGGTATAAGATCGAAGGGAAGGAAGAAAGGTTTTGACTGTTAACAAACACTCCCCTTTTCCACTCGAGTCACTCTCTCCGCCTATCCCAAGTACTTAACGCATAAATAATTAAACAACAAGAAATATGAACGGCAAGCAAACTGAGGCCGACCGTACGACGAGCACCATACATCGCAAGTCGTTCCCGCCAAATAATCGCTGCCCCTCTCTAACTCCCTACTCTTTACGGAAACAAGTCGCGCCACCTAGCGTCGACACAAGCCAACACGAGATCGAGCTACGTCATATCCGTCTCAGACTTCTATTTCCTATCCTGCTAATATTATGAACGCAAAAGTTTGTATGGATATTTGAATGTATGTTTGGATATTTGTTACTCTTTAACGCCGTAACTACTGAACCGATTTGTCTGAAATTTGTAATGGAAATGGATTTTACTCTGGATTAACACATAGGCTACCCGAAAGGCTTTAATCCCGAAAAATTTTTGGATTCACGAGATTTACGAAAACCTAATGATTTTGATGGTATGAGTGTTTGATACTCTTTCACGCCGCTGCTACTGAACCGAACCGTCTGAAATTTTAAGTAGAGATAGATTATAGTCTATATTAACACATAGGCTACTTTTTATCCCGAATAAATCTATGAATCCCGAGGGATTTGTGAAAAAGTAAATTCCATGCGGACGAGGTCGCGGGCGTCCGCTATTAATATTATAAAACACTCCTATGACAGTCAGATTCAAAGACTCAGAACTTTCGAGCTAATGAGTCTAATAAAAGCATAAGACACAAAAGACACCATAAGCAATCATTCGTTCACCCATTCGCTCGTACAGATCACATCATGCAGCGCCGTGAGGGACCGATAGCTCTCGCACAAATTGAATACACGGTATAAATCCGCGCGCCGGTGGATTTCTCCGCGGACCGTTTTATTTCCCGCACAATGCCTTTGTACCAATAAATACCGCGATATCGCGCGCTCTGCGACAGGGTTGTACCGTTCTTCGCTATCGCCAATGAGTGTTTCAATAAATAGAGGCGAAATGCATATAGTATCAGTATGTACTGAATCGTATTATTTAATAACTAGCGGACGCCCGCGACTTTGTCCGCGTGGGAATCATTGTAAACTTTCAAGCCCTGTTTCACCACTTTAAAGTTTGAATTTAAATTTTTTTTTAATTATATTTAGTATTTTCTTAATGATTATTTTATTTTCGCAATAAAAAATATCCTATAACCTTCTCCGTATTATGGTCTTAAACCGTGCCAAGTTTCATCTGAATTCATTCAGTGCAACCCAACAAAAAGATTCAAAATTTCTTCAATGTACAGAAAGTACATTATCTACAGAATTTGTGTACATTCTAGATGGCGCTAGTAGAACTATCTATATCTAATGCTATTAATAGTCTATCAAGTATTTTAGAATTTACTCCTGGAAAGTATTTTATAAGCCCAGTTATGTACATTGTAAGACTTTATCAAAAAATACATTTATTTCAAATAGACTTAGACAGCATTTGCTGAGCTCTGCCCTCATTCCCTTTCTTTCTAAGAGTTACAGACAGAAGGATTTGAACATTTTTTTTCATTCTACTTACTTTACAAGCATTGTACAACGATTTCTTCAGCATTACTATATCACACGTGAAATTTTTCACTTAACATTAAGTCTTCTTGTTTTATCAACAATTACTTGAAAATAAACTAACTCTCGAAGTTTCGTGTCTATAAGTTTCGCACTCTATGGCATAACGTATGGCAGACGCGGTTTAAATTTAACAATAGTGACATGTATGGCAGTTAAATTTAAATCTGCTACAGCAAGTGGCGAGGCGGAGACCAAAGCACTGACTCGTATAAAGTGTTATATTGCTTACAGATTCTGCTATCGTACTCGTATGCTGCATTTTAACATAAAGTCATTTTAACTGACTACGGCAAAGGGTTGCCATTGTAACTGGGATTGTAAGTTTTTATTTAAATTTGTTCCAGTTTAGCGCCTAAGCTACTAAGAAATAAGTCCCACTTTATGATGTTTTTTTTTTCACAATAGACGAAACCCACATTTTCAGTGATCAAAATATGTCAAGGAGCTGTTGACTTTTGTTGTATGGAGCATGTTCGAGTTAAAAAATAAAGAAAGAGAAATAGATTGTTATAAGTAATCAAAAGAATTACTAAACAATTAATTAAAAAAATATGTAATTTGAGCTAAAAGCAATAAAACATAATACATTTCATTTCATTATTAACCCACATTCGACTCACTGCTGACCGCAAGTCTCCTTTCAGAAAGAGAGGGGTTAAGCCAATATTCCACCACGCTGGCAAAATGCGGATTGGCAGACTTCACACACGCAGATAACTAAGAATAATCTCTGGTATGCAGGTTTCCTCACGATGTTTTCCTTCACTGTTTGAGTATAAAACATAATATTATTATTTAATTCTCTCACAAACAATAAACAATTGAGAGCCACATAAATTAGGAGATACAAACACAAAAATAAAACTAAACAATTAAAAATAACATCGAATCCATAACGACCAGACGCGAGGCATTATAGAAATAGCGTGCGAGAGCCAGACCTACCTCATTTTATCAAGACAATGATTTTTCAAATCACTCATTTAATACAACATAGTCACAATCCAAAAAAAAAACTTATGGCGTATTTATGGCGTATTTATGGCGTTCATTCAAAAAAAATGCTTTAAACTTGGACGGTTGAGAGTCTGGTCCTTTAAAACCTTCCAAAGCCACCATGTATTATGGGTTATGTTTGTATTATGTATATTCTTTGTCTTTTCTGGCTGTTATTAACGCTACAATTTGCAATATTTTGTCTGCAAATTACTTGCGTATTTTAGGGAACTATTTTTATATTATGTAATTTTCACGGAGGGCATTGATCACCCTACCACAGTTTATAATTTTAGTGGGATCATTGTTTTGGTATTTTTATAAATGTATCTTGTTTTTGTAAATCAAACTCTATAACTGTTAGTCGTACCTACTGCCCTATGATAGAAGCATGGTTTGACAAATTTTCAGCATTCCTAAAATGAGGTTCCTTGAAATATAGCTTTGGTGACACATCAGCCCCTGCATTCTGTGAAGTTATATCGTGATTGGCAGACTTCACATACGCAGAGAATTAAGAAAATTCTCTGGTAAGCAGGTTTCCTCACGATGCTTTTCCTTCACCGTCTGAGGCACGTGATATTTAATTTCTTAAAATGCACACAACTGAAAATTTGGAGGTGCATGCCTCGTACCGGATTGGAACCCACACCCTCCGGAATCAGAGGCAGAGGTCATATCCACTGGGCTATCACGGCTTAAAATGAGGTAAGTCTGGTTATGGCAGGCTTTCAGTCTAATAACGACCAGGCGCGATCATTACGGCACAGCTCAACGTTACTGCGCGCTCCAAATAATCATTAAACATAACACAACATAACGTAACATAACATAACATAACATAACATAACATAACATAACGTTTCGAGTGATAGCTCGTACAGATAACTGCCGTTGTTATGTCTCAACAATCTCTTTTGGCGGGAAATTGTTACAGTTTATAGCGGTATTAATGAGTGATGGCCTTTTAAAAGGAACAAGCGACGAGTTTTACGATGCGATGTACGGATGTGTGTACGTTTTAGTATCGCTTCTTAATAATGGCATGTTATATGAGCACTTACTTTATAAAGGAACTACCCATCTGGTGTGTGTAGACGTTAAAACAAGAGGTTATGTTTGATTACGAATGTGGTCTAAGATAGCTGATGAATATACACTTAAATCATCATCATCATCATTATCAACACATATTCAGCTCACTACTGAGCCCGAGTCTCCTCAAATTGTCCTCCACGCTGGCCCAATGCGTATAGTTAGATTTCACACGCAAACAATTTAAAAATAATCTCAGGTATGAGATACAGGTAGAAAGGAACCTGTCCGTCACGATGTTTGTCCTTCACTGAAACACGTGACATTAATTTCTTTAAATGCACATATCTGAAACCCGGACCGGGTTCAAACCTACACCCTCCAGAATCAGAGGCCTCTGCCTAATATCCACTGGGCTATCGGCTTCAACGTTTGAGACACGTAACATTAATCTCATAAAATGTGCATAACTGAAAAGTTGGTGATGTAGCACCGGACAGGGTTCAAACCTACACCCTTCAGAATCAGAGGCCATATCCACTGGGCCATCACGGTTATACATAAATACTTATAAACAACTATTACGTATTTTTTTTGTATTTTTTCACTCTCTACCCTAAAAATGGAGGAGTTTTCATATAAACTTTAAACCCCTATTTCACCCTCTTCTATGTTTATTTTAGAAGAGTCAAAAGTACCCTATGTTTTGCTCCAAGGTCTCATTTAACATTAAATCAAAATTCATCTTGATCGGTTCAGTCGTTTAGCCGTGAAAAGATGACAGACAGACAAACAGACAGATTACTTTAGTATAGAAGTATAGATTGATACATACATACATTGTTCTATAGGCATAGAAAACATAATACAAGCTATAAGCAAGGGAGGTCTACAAGTCTTATAAGTTGTTATGAACTAAAAAATCCCTAAACAACAATATTTAAGAAGCTTTTATAAGTTCCTCAAGCCGCATTCGAAGCGAAGTCAAAGTTTTAATTGTTCTACCATTTCAGGAGGAGTGGGGGGGGGGGAAAACTTTATGGTCATGAATTTATTTCCCTACGCCCATACTAGTGATTTAACAAGCTATATAAATTAGTTTGCAGTCTGTGTAAACATCTTTATGTTGATGTGAAGTGTTGTTTTATGGTCCCAAGTTTACTTATTCAATTGATTTGTAAAGGCTTTTCGGACAACATTACCTAGGGTAGGAGTAGGGTAGTGTAGTGTAGGGTAGGGATAGGGAAGAAGTGCACATAAATCAAAGCGAAGCTTGACCGGGTCAGACTAGTCTAAATGTGACTGAAAGGTGAACCAAAAACCCAAAGGTGACTGACTGACACTTAATGGTCTATCAACGCACAGCCAATGCCACTGTACCAATCAGACTGAAAATTGGCGTGTAGGTAGATGTTATGACGTAGGCATCCGCTAAGAAAGGATTTTTATCAATTCTACCCCTAAGGGGATAAATAGGGGATGAAAGTTTGTATCAAACTTTGTCAATTTTGCACCGATTCGGCTGTAATTTGGAATGAAAATAGATTTTACTCTGGACTAACACATAGACCCCCCACTAGGTGGACCGAGGATATCAAGCGGGTTGCAGGGAGCCGCTGGATGCTGGCGGCTCGAGATCGTTGTGCTTGGAGGTCCATGCAAGAGGCCTATGTCCAGCAGTGGACGTCTATCGGCTGATAAGGTAACATATAGGTTACTTTCATCTCGGAATAATCCATGGTTTCCGTGGGATTTGTGAAAAACTTAATTCCACGCGGACGGTGTCATGGGCGCCCACTAGTTAATATAATATAATTTTATCCTACTTCCTACTTATATTATAAACGTGAAAGTTTATATGGATGTTTGAATGTTTGTTACTCTTTAACGCCGCTATTACTGAACCGATTCGGCTGAAATTTGGAATTGTAATAGATTTAACTCTGGATTAAAACATAGGCTACTTTTTATTCCGAAAAAATTAATGGTTCCCGCGGATTTTGTGAAAAACTGAATTCCAGGACGAAGTCGCAGGCGTCCGCTAGTATAAAAATAAATATTGGATGGAGTGATATATGAGCGTAAGCGTTATTATAGCGGGTAACTAACTAAAACTTTAACTAACTATCACGGTTCATGTGATACAGATGGATGGACAGCGGATTTTTATTAATAGGAGCTTTACCCTTTTTGATACGGAACCCTAAAAATGGACGGGCAATTACGCGAAAGGGGAAGCGGTGAAAGGGGAGGGCAACGCTTACCGCTCCTGCATGAATAGAGCATTTACAAGTTTGCCAAGCGCCTATTAGCGCGTGTGTTTAACACAATCTCATTAAAATATAAGTGTAAACAGTTTAATGGGCTTGTTGGGAGAGGCTTTGAGACTGTTATGGACTATTAAAGTGCCTTTTGTGGGCACACTAAAAATAACAACGCGAATATTTTGCAGTTTTTTTGAATAACGTGCTTTTTAGGTGAGTTCAGTGGAAGTTGACATTTGATCACTTGATTAAGATGAAGTATGTCATCATTTCATCAATTCATTTGAGAGCAGTGATATCTCCTCTCAGAATGAGAGGGGTTAGACCAATAGTTCACCACGCTGGCCCAATGCGGATTGGCAGACTTCACACACGCAGAGAATTAAGAAATTCTCTGGTGTGCAGGTTTCCTCACGATGTTTTTTTTTCCTTCACCGTTTGAGACACGTTATATTTAATTTCTTAAAATGCACACAACTGAAAAGTTGGAGGTGCATGCCCCGGACCGGATTCGGACCCATACCCTCCGGAATCGGAGGCAGAGGTCATATCCATTGGGCTGTCACGGCTTTAGAGACAAATTAAAAATATTTAATTCAAATTCAAACAAATAAAATTGCGCCGGGTGGTCAATGAATTTTTTTCGGATTCCCTAGGCTACATCCCTCCGACGATGTCCTCCTCGGTGGCTATTGAAGACAATGGTTATGTCCCTCTGGTAACCGAAGAAGAGATGAACGTTGCTGGAGAGTCTTCGGTCTAAAAAGACGGCACCTGGACCGGACGGTATTCCGGGTCGGGTCATTTTCATAACACGAGAATTCCTCGAAGGTCGTCTCAGAGAGCTTTTTAATCAATCGGACTGGACAGTTTCCTGAATCTTGGAAGGAGGGCCTTGCTTTGCCTTATCCGTAAGGAAGGTCGACCGTTGGCTCAGACCAATTATTGTATAGGACCTGCCTCGCTAGACGTTACTTTTCTGTCAAAGTATATGATCAACGATCTAATGCGATTATAGAAACTGTCTCTATAGTATTGATGTTAAATAGTTGTAATCGTGTTCGTCGGTTAAAGAGCTCTGTAAAAATACCTTTTGTGTAATTGAATTGTGTAAAAAACGGACAAAAACTTCTACTTTAGTATAAGATATATACCAAATCTAAGCTCGTTTTCTTCAGAAAATGACAGACAATTTTGTTCGTGACTATGAGTGCGATACAGGTCCTTCTATAATTGGTCTGAGACCGTTGGACACTCCGGTGGCCTACCGACCGATAGTCTTACTCAACGAAGTCGGGAAGCTCTTTGAAAAGATCATTGTAGATTTAATTTGTCCACAACGAGAACACGATTGCCTGAGTTTTACGATATTTTTTGAAGACTTATGATTGATTTCTTTGTTTCGTTTTCTTGTTTGTTAAGCTTCTTGGTAACAGAAAAAAATAAAACAGCTCTAAATGTTACTTCACCGCTTGCGTTACGTTACAGACAAAATGTTCACTGGTGTACCACATCTGCCAACATTTTGCCTTAGAAGAGTGATAAAAAAAAATGTATTTTCTTCAAGAAACATACTTTTATTAAGCCAATTATTTAACCAGATCAACATCTCTTGTGGATGCTCCGGTTTCGGGGTGAAACGTACGTAGACAGTATTTTGTCGGACCTGGGTGACGTTGTCGCATGGGTTCGTCGGCTTTTCGTGGATGATAGAAAAATATATTACTTACTATATATTCATGATGAACTTCCGCAAAGTAACGCCTGCTTCTATCCAATACCTATTTATACATCATATTATCATCTCCATATACTTTTGGAAGGGGTTTCATCACGGTTTCCTGGGCCGACGTTGTATGGGCCGGTGGGAATTCTTTCAGGTGGATCCAAGGACTTCAATGCAGGATCTAGTTATCCGAAACCACAAAACTACGGAGCGGTTTCAACCACATCGATTCAACAATATTTGTAGCTAACCAATAATAAATACATTTTAGAATTTATATTAATTATGGTATGGAAGTCTGCGATAATGAACGGTTAATTACGGAAGTTTGCGAGATGGCAAGGGGTGAGCTTGGCGCTTCAACATGAATAGAGCATTTAGAAGTTTGCTCAGCGCCTATTAGCGCGTGTGCTTAACACAATCTCATTAAAATACAAGTGTAAACAGTTTGATGAGCTTGTTGGGAGAGGAATCTACCTTCGTTGTTATGATTATTAGCTGGTTTAATTATCAGTTGACTGGTGGGTTATCACACTACCGACCAAGAAATACCACTAAGCGGTTTAGCGATCCGGTACGTGATGATGATGAGTCTGAATCCAGACTACATAGTTGCCTTCCGTACTACATCTATACTTACGTGGTAGGAGTATAGGCTAAAAACTTTCACCTTTTATAAAATGACGTAGCTGTTACAATTCCGTGTTTATCTATAGCTTATAGCTTGGCAAATTCGTTCGTAACGCCTCCGATGGTCCGTGCGGGCCGGGAGGCGGGTAGTGATGCCCTGCGCGCTCGACTTTACACCCGCGCAGTCCCCCCCCCCTTTGTCGCTCGCATATCATGGGAGTGTCATCAACTTGCCAAGCTATAGTACCTATTGTATTACACTAACATAGTAAGTAGCTGGTATCATTCAAAATTACACCAGTTTAATCAAAACTAAGCGCACATTAGCAGAATGTCATGTGTGAGTGAACCTCGCAATCACTTGCTTTGATTACTGAACCCATAGTGCAACTTGCTTTACACTATTGGATACATAATATTCTGTTGCAGTGAAGATATTTTAACTTTATGTAACTGTTAGATAGGATAATGCTAACATTGAAATGATAAAATATAAAATACCTGGTCTGCACGTTCAGGTCTAGTGTGAAGACCACAGGCAATCGACTATTTTTTATTTCTTTACAAGCTACAATCTACCTGATGGTAAGTGATGATGCAATGTGAGATGGACGCGATCTACCTTATTAGGAAGAGGATGAAAATTTACACCCCTCCCGGACTACTAAAAAGTTTATTTTATATTAATACATTTTTTTCAAGTTTTTTTTTTAATTTATATTTTGCTGTTGGTTTAAAACAAAAGAGGTGATGTCCACGACACACAAAATTTTAATGCAGTGTAAATCTGTGTGTATATGGTAACTATAAATGTAATGTATAATATTTCAACAATAAACATTAATATTCACCTACAATGATATTTATAATGCCGAGCTTACATGACCGGATAGAAAAATTATTAGACTTGTGTGGCGTTGACGTACAAAGTTTTTATTCAAAACTAAGGACGAACCAGAGGAATAAAAATATTTTTACTAAACATTTTTACTCCTTAAAGAAATTTAAACCGTTATTATATTATTTTAATCGTACTGCTGTCTAAATAATAGAGGTACTCAAATATTTTATAAAACATATTTTTATTTAATACTCTTTATTTGTACACCACAAAAAATAAAAGAAAACAAGCAAAACAGAAACGCAAGAAAAAGTAGAATACAAAAGGCGGCCTTATCGCTTAGTAGCGATCTCTTCCAGCCAACCTTAGGCTTAGGAACTTATTAGGACAACTGTAGGTGGTGTGTACGTAATAATAATGTACATATACATACATACAAATAACTACACACTAATACATAAACCATAATAATACACAAATTATATAATAATTATAAATATCATAAAATAAACTAATATATATGATATATCATTATGTCGTATGATAAATATTCTAATAAAATAAAATATGTAACTAGTGACTAAGATAATATGTCTTAACGGACTTTTTAAACATGTCAAGGGATTTGGATTCAATATATATATTCAATGGCCGTTCTAGATTTCAGTTACATATCCTTGCGTATCAGCGTGGTTTTGGCCAATATCTATGGGAAATGACAGTGCAATTATGCTTGCGAGTCGCCCAAACTGCAATTACCCGGTATTGATGCTGTTCTGTATCACATATTCAGTATGTATATGTCCATATAATCAAATTCGTTATCAAATGCACTTATTTAACTTGCTTTGTTAGTATCTACCAGCCGATAGACGTCCACTGCTGGACATCAGGACTTCTAAACACCATATTCTCGACATTAAGCAACCAGCGGCTCCCCGTAATCCGCTTCATGTCATTAGTCCACCTAGTTTTTAATTGACCAACACTGCGTTTTCCAGTGTGGGGTTCCCAGCACCTTGAAACCCTAACGTCTATCAGTTCTTCGAATTCGGTGCCCCGCCCATAGCCACTTCTGCTTTGGAACGCTTTGAGCTATGTCGGTGACTGGTTCTTTTGCGGATCTCCTCATTTCTGATTGAATCTTGCAAATAATTTCCTTTTTTTACGTGGTGAAATCTCCATCCATCTCGCTACGCAAGATATAAAAAGCTACGTTGTTTGTGATTTTATAGGCCATATTTTATCTTTGTATTCTCAAGGAAACGGGAACCACGCGGGTAAAACCGCGCGACATCTTTCAGTGTAAAAATAGCACTGGTAAATAACCATACTTCCATACTAATATAATAAAGGCGAAAGTTTGTGTGTAAGTATGTTTGTTCCTCTTTTACTTTGCTGAAATTTGGAATGGAATTAGATTCTGCTCTGGATTAACACGTAGGCTACTTTTCATCCCGGAAAAATCCATGATTCCCGCGGGATTTCGGAAAAACTGAATTCCAGGCGGACGAAGTCGCAGGCGTCCGCTAGACTGAGCACCACTCACAAAATAATGGAGCTCAAGCTAATTGGTTCACAATTCAAACAAGTCCTGAACAACAAGTACTCGTATAATAGTGTACCAACAGGAGGAAATTAATTCATGAAGATTTTGTTTGTCGACCCGAATCTTATGGAGCGGTGGAACAATTAAAACTTTTCACCGCGGCCGCCTGCTACAAGTTTCACTACCCGCTGAGGAGGGTGTACTTGACGTCTGCTTAGTATAGTTATGAACTAAGAGCTGTGATGACCAGACCTCCTTCATACAAAACTAATCTATATATATAAAAATGAATTGCTATTCAGTAGTCTCGCTAAAACTAGAGAACGGCTGAACGGATTTATCTTATCTTGGTCTTGAAATGTTCGTGGAAGTATATGGAAGGTTTAGGGAGGGGTAGGGTAGGGGTAGAGTTGTGAAGAGCAGGGATAGGGAAGAAGTATAATTAATATGTCAAAGCGAAGCTTGACCGGGTCCGCTAGTCAATAATATAAAGAGGTTAAGCTTGTGAGTTTTTAAGGTTGTAAAAAGTAATCTCTGGATATACGTCTACTGAACCGATTTTGCTTATGAAAACTCTTAGACTATGTTCCTCGTATTCCCGCGGAATGTCAGGTTATAATATTAAACTTAAGATAATGGTGATAATAATTCGAAAACTTAAAATTAAAGTTACGAGGGTTCCAAATCGTGTCTCCGTTCGCTAGACCGTTAGCTTCGTGACAACCATTTACTAGTGACTTTTAAAGATCCAATAAAAAATCTTTTACGGTGTTTTTCGAAGGGGTACCACGAAACTAAGTGATAGGGGATATGATTTCCGATAATGATTATGCCGTAGAAAATATTTAAAAAGTGTACTTTAGACCGCATGCCTGAAGTAAAACTTCTTTAGCAGTCCCTCCTCCGTCCGTTCGCCTCGCCCAATTACACTTTTCATTACGTATTTAACAGCTGACTCCTCAATTCAAAGAAGTTTTATTTCAAAAATACGCATTTTTAACGGTTGATGATCTGGATGCTTCAAACCTGCTATCTTCCAAATTCACCACAGTAAAAACTTCATAATCAGCTATCGTACCTAAGGCAGCATGGGCTGAGGAACTTTCAGACTTCATAAAAATCATCATCATCAACAACCCATATTTGACTCACTATTGAGCACGAGTCTCCTCGTTAGGGGTTAGGCCTTAGCCTTGCCTTGGCCTTAAAATGAGGTATGTCTGACTATAGCAGGCTCTCAGTCAAGATGGCCATTATTCTTTTTTTTAAATAGCTTCGTCAGACAAGTTATCTGTTTACTTAGACGGTACAAACTCACATCGCAAGATATTCGCAGCTGAATTGGTTTTTCCGTTTAAGCCTCTAACGAGCTATAAAATTTCCCCGATTTTCCTTTCAACAGCGAAGTTTACCTGCGGGTCGGCAAATAGGAGCCCACATTTGGTCTCTGAATTGTGATTCGCGTCCCGAAAATAACAAGAAAGGCATTCCTTTGCTTTAAGTTACGAGTACGTCTGGAACCAGATGTTCCCAACCTTTTCGCAAAATCTTTATAACAATTCTGACGCCAAGTTCGATTAGGTACTACATCTGAAAAAATAATAATATGTTAAACAGGTATAGTTTCAGGTTTTTATCTATACAATTTGAAGTATCTTTATGGAAAACATATTATAAAAAGAAAAGAAAAGAATTGTGATTCGCATCTCGAAAATAAAAAGAAAGGCATTTCTTTGCTTTAAGTTATAAGTACTAAATGTTCCCAACCCTTCTTAAACATATTTACAATATTTCAGCTTCTTTAGATTACGTATTTATTTTTTTTGGAACTTTTTCTCAATTATCTTTAGAATACTGATATTTTTTTTTTGCTTTTACATATAGACCAGAGCCCATATTTGATTGCTAAATTATGATTTGCGTCCCAAATATAACAATAAAGGCATTCCTTTGTTGTAAGTTACGAGTACGTCGAGAACCAGATGTTCTCAACCTTTTATGAAAAATCTTTCCAATATTTTAGCTTCTTTTGCTTTTAATTATATGTTGTATTCCAGGGTTTTAAAACATTTTCTTCATGTTTTTACCACACTCATTTTTTATGTTAAATTTATACTTAGCCTTTAGGTTTCTTTTTGCAATATGTTTTATCAACCTAAAAATTTGCTCGGCAAGGAAAATACAAATGCCAATTCATTTTTTGTTGTTGTTGTTGTCGTTGAAACAATTATACAACTAATATATTTTACATATAAAATAAATTTACTTTATACAGCGAGTGAAACCGAGAACAGAAACTAGTAGACAAGTAAAAAGATACCAGTTACAAGGTAGTCTTCATTACGTAGTCAAATTTTCGTCTCATTTTTTCAAATGCGAAAGCGAATATCATGAATACGGCTTAACATAAATTATCATATTCAGGTAAAAGAAATAGGACATAAGACTGAATGCAAACTCGGAATATTAATGTCTATATGCGGAAAGACACGAGCACTTCTTACGTGAAGATAATTTTAGTTATCATTATTAGCCTATATAGTTGAGAACGCTGCACTCGAAATTGTAGACGAATACATATACCTAGGACATATGATCCAGTTAGGTAGGTCCAATTTCGAGAAAGAGGTGAACCGTCGAATCCAACTCAGCTGGGCTGCATTCGGGAAACTTCGCAACATCTTTTCGTCCGAAATTCCTCAGTGCCTGAAGACAAAAGTCTTCGAACAGTGCGTGTTGCCAGTGATGACCTATGGTTCCGACACTTGGTCGCTAACTATGGGCCTGATAAGAAGGCTCAGAGTCACACAGCGGGTGATGGAACGAGCTATGTTAGGAGTATCTCTGCGTGATCGAATCAGAAATGAGGAGATCCGCAGAAGAACCAAAGTCACAGACATAGCTCAACGAGTTGCGAAGCTGAAGTGGCAATGGGCGGGGCACATAGTTCGAAGAGCCGATGGACGTTGCGGTCCCAAAGTGCTGGAATGGCGACCCCGCACTAGTAAGCGCAGTGTTGGCCGACCCCCCACCAGGTGGACTGACGACATCAAGCGAGTCGCAGGGATTCGCTGGATGGAGATGGCTCAGTATCGTGATGTTTGGAAGTCCCTACAAAAGGCCTATGTCCTGCAGTGGACGTCCATCGGCTGATATGATGATGATGATGATTGAAACACTAAAAGGTCTTGCTTCACTCCTTATAGGATACTAGCAGATACCGCTCGGTGTCACCCGCATGGTAACAGCCCCTGCATTCTGTATAGTTACAGCGATGGGACATCGCTCGTTTCCATGGCAACGTCGTTGTTACTGACATTTTATTTTTGGCATCCCATAAAAATAAAGTTCAAATAGTATTATAACTTGTTATAGGCCAATATTACATCGACGAGTATAAAGAACAAGAATCGAACTCCTGTCCTCGTAGGAATACGTTGATAAAATATAGCCAGGAATGAAAAATCATGCACATATCCCGTTCCCGCGCGCGCTCGTGGTCGCACGGGAAGCAAGGCCGTGCCAAAGATGCAGGAAATTTGGAAAAAAATTATGAAAATTCGGAAAAACTACGAAAAAAATAATATTAATAATTTTTATTTTTTTTTGTTTCAGGGAGACGAAGGACGACTAGTAACGTCGCCCGGACTGTTAAACAACTATTTTGGACCGATGCTGAGTTTTATTTTGAGAGAATCTAGTTTGTATATAAATTTTGTATCGCTTAAGTAACCTCGGTTACATATATGTGGTATGCAGGTAAGTCAGAATTGCAAAATCAAGCATGAATCCCGTTACCAACAGTGAAAGAATGTTTCAAATCAGTTCAGTAGTTCCAGAGCCTATTGAATTCAAACAAACACACAAACAATCAAATCTTTCCTCTTTATAATATTAGTATAAATAATATCTAAATTGGCTCAGATCTAAAGACAATTTCTCCAACTATAAAGCATCATCTTCATCAAATAATTTCACCAATAAGCATTCCACTGATGCCATATTAAAACCAGTATACGATAATACTTGAATGAAATGTATGTTAAGTCAGAACTCCGTGCCTCAGTGTTACACGTATGAAATGCGTACCTTAAAAAAAGAGTGATCAATAGAGTTTTTAACGAGTGTTAACCTAGAGTTCCATTAAATCAACCAACCATGCACCATTCATCAGGTATTATTGTGGACAACGAAAATTTACCTAGTATCAAAAAAAATCGGTTTAGGGGTGAAAATGTAACAAAACGACACAGTTACTTTCCCATTTACACTAACAGCAGGATGTACTTTAGCGGAGGCAGCAAAAGTTGGACTAACAAGCCTTCAGAACAGAATAACAAGTTGGGTAAGTTTGTGAAGGTGTCTACGCCAGTAAAAAGAGACGTCCAATAAAAAAAGTAATTCTTAAAGTATGTGTGTACACGGTGGTTTCCAATCACGATGTTTTAACTGACTGACTTAAAAATTTCAGCCTGGAGATAGGTGTTACATAATATTCTTGCCACCTACATAAACCCATCGCGCCGACTCAGTCGGTATTTTTAACATCTGATGGTTATCGTAAAAGAGTCAAATTTTTACACCTATATCAAGTCCGCGAACCCAGATTGGAGCGCGATTGGGTCTAAGCTCCAAATTTGAGCTCCAAAATGATATTTAAAAAACCTAGTAGACTTTCGTCCACATACTTACAATATTAATAAAACCACCGTATTTAGTCCACCACGCTAGCAGGATACGGTTTGGCAGATTTCACACACGTATAAAATTAAGAAAATTCTCAAGTATGCAGATTTCCTCGCGACGATGATTTTTCTATCCCCGACACGTTTGAAACACGTGATATTTAATTTCTTAAACTGATACTGATGACGTGGACAGTATTAGAACCTACGCTTTCTGAATCGAAGCGAGAGGGATATTATATATATATTATATCCACTAGGATATTACTGTCCAATTTCAATATAGTTGAAAAATTCCTACTACAGCACATAGAGCACTCCAAAAAAATCTACCAAATTAAGTAATGCAGAAAACTTTAACGAAATGAGCGTCCAAATGTTTGCGAGCCCCGCAACGTTCAAAGTGGTCCTCGAGCAAATTATTCATGCGACCTGCGATGTTTCTGACCCCTGCTTCCGGGTGATTAGTCTAAAACTAATTGATTTTGCGGCCAAAGCCGAACACTCGATAACGGTTCCCTAGTAGCAAAAGTTAATGGATTGCTTGACCCGATGCGGTTTGGTATCCTCTAGCGATATCTAAATTGGCTTAAAGTTAAATTTGAAATGGGAAAATTGCTGTGACCTATCTCAGACCGAACTACTATTTGAAAAACTTGTCGACCCACCCCTCTTATCGTGATAAGGATTCAGTTGCATTGAATCTAGATTTCTTTAGTACAAGTTTTTTATTGTAAACGGTAAAATCTGATACCAAAAACTATCTTCTGGCTATTTTTCTATCCAAAAGACAGAAAATAAGTACATGTTTTTATTTTATTGCTGATGTGATTTTCAACACAGTGGTCCTGAGTTATATTCCCAAGTCAGATATTTTTCTAAATAGGCTCAAGTCTGGTCTAGTGGATGGCATTGGCCGTAATTGACCACAAGAGCAAAGACGTACCGCTAAACGACTTAACGTTCTAGTACGAAACCACGCTAAAACCATTAGAAATATGGGTAAAATAAATTTGTACCTCTACCAAGTATCTAAACCCCCTTCCAACCTTATACTGTATCATCACGTATCATAATTGAGATAGGTGTCATTGTAGTAGGTAATTTTTTTGACCTCAGAATACAGATCTTTTTTGTATTCTGAGTTTATGACATGAAAATGGAACCGACTTCAAAAATGTATTTCAGTTATTTTGATTTTAACACAAAACCGATTTTAATGAAAATGAAATGGGACAAATCTTTCAAACAAAAATAAGTTATAAAATAAATAAAAACATGCGCGTCAAATTGAGAACCTCCTCCTGTTTTTGAAGTCAATTAAAAGCTCTCACAAATTAGACACAACGTATACAAAAGCGAGCTTTGTTGTTTGAAATAACGTGAATCTATACAACTAACTCTCACTCCATTATCCATAGTGTCGATAATAGAAATGGTGCTCACAATAAACTTTAATACAACACTAACTAAGCTGCTAATGTTCACATAGCGTGTACAATTCAACAATCGACAAGGATGTTACAACCCGATGTAAGTTTTATCGATAACTAGCGGACGCCCGCAACTTCGTCCGCGTGGAAATCAATGTAAACTTTCAAGTCCTATTTCACCTCTTTACGGGTCGAATTTCAAAAGTTTTTGAATCACATTATATTTTGTATTCTTTTTATGATTTATGAACGATTTTAAAATTTTAAAAATGAAGGACTTTCCATACAAACTTTCAACCCCTATTTATTAACTAAAAAGTTAAAGGTGCTTGCCCCGGGACCGAATTCGTACTCACACCCTCCGAATCGAAGGCAGAGGTCATATCCACTGGGCTATCACGTCTCCTACACATTTATGTACTATAGCTAACGGGCAAGAGAGGTCATCAAAGTGAGAATAATCACTATCAGATGTTAATGAATGGGACTGAAGGCTTAACTTGCTCTTTGACTCACAGCTCAAGTTGAAGAACGCCAACTCGCGTTAAATTAAATAATGACTACTGACTAGATAACAATATGCCTAATACATATAAAGAGCTGTAATAGCCCAGTGGATATGACCTCTCTCTGATTCCGGAGGGTGTGGGTTCGAATCCGGTCTGGGGCATGCACCTCCAACTTTTCAGTTGTGTGCATTTTAAGAAATTAAATATCACGTGTCTCATACGGTGAAAGCATCGTGAATAAACCTGCATACCAGATCATTTTCTTTATTCTCTCTGTGTGTGAAATCTGCCAATCTGCATTGGGCCGGATTGGTGGACTATTGGTCTAACCCCTCTAATTCTGAGAGGAGACTCTAGCTCAGCTGACTATGGGTTGATAACGACATAATATACTCGTAGGTACGGAGCTAGTATCTAACAATACAGTGTAAATATACTCGCATTTCCGTAAATGGTGTCGAAAATTGTCACATCGTGACTACCAGAGCGCGTAAACTGGAAGTAGTGAGATGAGTGTAGCGACACGCTTCACCGGCCCCGTGTCCCTAATGTCGGCCATTACAGACAGTGCGAGCGCTCAATTGAGCCCGAGGGAGAAAAGGACTTCTTTCCACACTTGTTACTTGACAAAATATCAGAAATCGCCAAATTATTTCAAACCGCCGTGTAGAAACCGCCAGAAATATGGCTAGAATAAACTCATACCTCTTCTAAGTAAGCCCACATTAGACTACATAATCAGTCATCACATAACAGCAGATGAGATCACAGTCAAGGGCATTTAATAAAAAAAAATTAAAAAGAAGACGAGTCTAATGAAAATGACATTAACGAACCGTCGGAGAGTGTAACGGAATCTTCACTCCCAACGCACAGCCCCTCTCCTAACGCGCGATGCGAGCGGCTACGCGTCGCGCCGCCGCTTCGCAGTTTGGATCGTGACGCGTTGCAAGAACCTCATGACTAAGAGTCCCGTGTGAGTTCGAAACCAGTCGGGCATACTCCGACATTGCATTACGTGAGTAACCGTGTTTTATAGTAAATTAATATGAATAACACTCATGATAGTTTAAATTAAATAAAAAGACGATAACCACACATTCAAATTATGAAGTTCTCAAAATTAAGCCCTGTATACACCAGATTTTAGTTCAACAAACATTAGTTCGTAGAACATTAGAGCAGGTACAAACAAAGCCGCAGCACTGCGAGAGGCACGGGAAGCGCAATAACTTCTCCGCAGCGCTTCGGAATACTTCATAGAGCAGCTCTCGGAATAATCTAGAACAAAGGACGCTCGGATTCTCTAACAGGACCACTTGGAGAGCAAAGCAAGCGGTTTTAATACAAATAATTAATTAGAACTGCTCAACTGATTGATTAATAACTTGCGGACACGTGCAAATCTTTCCTGATAAATAATTTATTTAATAATATCTATTCTGATGTTTCTTATTTCCGCTTACTTCGAGGAAGAATAATAATTTTTAGATGGTTTTCTGCTGATATTACTTTTCGTAAATAACGGCTATAAAAACCTTTGAAAAAGGCATGTATTTAGATATATTACATAGTTTGCACACCACAGGTGATGATGATATTGTGAACCACACACACAAATGAAGTTGCCCTGTATACACCAGTTTTAAGTTCAACAAACATTAGTTCGTAAGACATTAGAGCAGGTACAAACAAAGCCGCAGCACTGCAAGAGGGACGGGAAGCGCAATAACTTCTCCGCAGCGCTTCGGAATACTTCATAGAGCAGCTCTCGGAATACTCTGGAACAAAGGACGCTCGGATTGTTTTACAGGACCACTTGAAATAACTGTAAAGCGCATCGTAGAATGTTCTTCAAATGATATTATGATGATGCTGATCATCTCTGTAAAGAAAAGGTTGAATATAGCTGATCTAACATTCGTTTATTAATATAATCCAGGATTTCTGGAAACTTTCGGCTCCACGAACCCCTGTTAAAATTTCCAAGTGACAGCGGACCCCTAACTAACTAATGAAACACGCCCCCCCTCCCCCGCCCTCCCAAAGAAAAAAATTAATTTGACTGTTGAAGAAAATAAGGTCTATTACTATTTGATTATAAGGTACCAAAAGAAATGTATTTGTAATAATAATGTGATGGGTGTCCTTGTTTTATGTCGCAAATGGATTCAGTGTTAGGAGTAATTTTACACAATTTTAACTTTAATTCTGACTCGGTATCAGTTATCAAGCCACCATTACGTAAATCTTGTCGCGAATCTGATATAATCTATTAAGGTAAATAATAAATTCTTATCCGCTCAGCTATACGCAACCTTTTTACCTTTAATAAATTTATATCACCGTAAAATGCATTGCTAAATAGCTTATATCGATATGTTTATAATTGTTTTTTTTTAAGTATTACCGAATCGAGGGCGCAAAACTTCCCACTTCGGATAAAACCGTAACTCGATTAGCAGTTTTGGAAATTTCAAGACGAAGGCGCCTCAGTTCAGATTTTCGGTAAAGTTTCTACGAAACCATTGTGAAATGTTTCATTTTAAACGAGATACTCATTTATAGTATTTATTTTATTTATCCTCATTAGCAAATTTTTAACATGAACATGAAGAATGTTTTGATTGCTTGTTTGCTTACACTCTGAAACTACTGAACCGATTTAAGAATCGGTTCTTATAGACATTCGGTTAGTCTACCCCACTTTCACCCCCCACAACTTTAAAACAACTCAACCGATTTTCATCAAACATATCTAAGAACACTAGTGCATAAGTCACGTTTCATACGAAAACTAAATTGAAATCACTTTAACCGTTCACGAGTTATGGTGCCCTAGACAGACACACACATCAAACTTATAACAATTTTTTTTTTTAATAATATAACAGTAAGAAAATCGTCATCGTTATCAACCCATATTCGGCTGACTGCTAAGCTCGAGTCTCCTCTCATAATGAGAGGGGCCTTTGTCTACCACGCTGGCCCGATGCGGATTGGCAGACTTCACACGCAGAGAATTAAGAAAATTCTCTGGTAGGCCTTGTAGTTTTCCTCACGATGTTCCTTCACCGTTTGAGACACGTGATGTTCAATTTCTTAAAATATTTGTCGGCGAGGGAGTTATTTGATTGGTTAGAAAAACCTACGTTAATTATTGTGATAATATTAGAATCAGGTTTTCATGTAATTAGGATTTAATATTAAATTACTCTCTAAATAAATAAGACTGTAAAAGGTTGATCACGCGACTTTCGTCCAATAGCATCGCGTCTGTAGCCGCGAAAATAGCGCGTAGCTGGTACGCTTAACATAGTGAGGGTACCCTGCCCCCACTCTAGTCTGCTAGTTAAGCAGTTGCGTTGTAATCGCGTCTTTGAAATGCATAGTCGTCTTCCATTTGTTAAACATAGTGAAATAGTGATAGATATGTAGAAGTTAAGTAGTGAGTCAGTGAATATAGGGAGTGAGTGAGTTATCGTCCGGTCCGGTTAGTATTGCATTGTTAGTTACTTAGCTGGGAACCAACGCGAGCGGAGATAGAGAGCATTGACTTAACGTAAAGGGGCCCCTCAATCCAACTTCCATCTGTTGCAAGGCTGAGATCCGCTAGTGCTTGACTCTCTGCTCCACTATAGTTAATCCTGGTTTACATCTGATAGTGTCAGCGTTGTACTTGATCAATATTGTAGTAAGAGGGTAGAACTGTATTAGTAAGTTAAGCGGTCGTTCCGGTAATGATCGATTCGGTGATGATTGATAGTGTTACTTTGTGTATCTGCCATCCTTGTTACGTAAAGCTTAGAACCTGCTCTTAGACTATGGCGTCTCCGTTATCAGAAGTAGTATTTAGTCTGTTATGCCGTCATATTGATACCAAAATCTCAGTGATTTCGTTAAGCATTTAAAGCAAGTTCGTGATGGATTTTACAAAGCCGTTAAGCCAGTTACAGTTTCGTCCGAAGTAAGTGGAAAGTTTGTGTGGAGGACTATGTTGTCTTGCTTTGGAAAGAAAATCTAATTAATAGTTGCGGCTTGGAGCCATCAGCTAGTTCAACAACTCCATTACTGCAGACAAGCGTTGATTCCCGTATACTTACTAATATAATGAAAGAGTAAACTGATTGTCTGTATGCCATTATCACTAATCTATACTAATATTATAAAGCTTATGATTTGTTTGTTTGGTTGGACGTGCTAATCTCAGTAATTATTCAACTGTTTTTTTTAATTTTTTTTTATTCTTTACAAGTTAGCCCTCGACTACAATCACAAATAAGTTGATAATGATGAATTAAAAACCAATGGACTGCAGTGTTTTGACGGCATCCGTGGCGCAGAGGTAAGCGCGGTTATTTACAAGACGCAGGTCCTGGGTTCGATCCCCGGCTGGGCCGATTGAAGTTTTCTTAAATTTGCCCAGGTCTGGCTGATGAGAGGCTTCGGCCGTGGCTAGTTACCACCCTACCGGCAAAGACATACCGCCAAGCGAGTTAGCGTTCCGGTACGATGTCGTATAGAAACCGAAAGGGGTGTAGATTCTCCTCCTCCTCGAGTCAAGTTAGTCCGCTTCTCTCTTAGACTGCATCATCACTTGTCATCAGATGAGAGTAATCAAGGGCTTATTTGTAAAGAATAAAAAAAAGGATATAAAACGAACAGACTAAGCTAAAGTTTTAATTTCATACATGATCTGACGAACCCTATACTTTTTTAAACTAATGAAGGTCTGACTAGCACAAACTCTAAGACCATATACAAAATAGTATCACCAGGTAGGTATAACATATTGTACATATAACACATTTCTAGACAATGTAACGCGACGCGATGTTAAATATTAGATCGTTTTAAGCCATCGCGCCGACAAAAGACAAACACCTAGCCCCTTTGTGCTCGGAGCATATTTAAACTTAAAGCAAACATGTCGAGATGCTTCCAAAGCTTTGACATTCGAGGACCCTTGTTCCGATGTTTCCAATGTACCCGACTAGTGCCTCCGACCTCCGCCTCGCTTGTGTATGAACAAAGCAATACTTGACATTTAGATACAATATAATATAAATTAATTATAATGTTCCGGTCGAATTTAGGCCGCGATTGTAATGCATTTATGTGATCATCATCATCACGTATGTACTTAAATTTAAATATTGTAGGAAATAGTAGTCTCGTAGCGTTTGAGCAGTCCACATTTCTTGTTGTGTAATTCTTTATGGGTTACTTGGGGCAGGTGGAGAGAGTGACTTGAGTGGAACAGGGGAGTGTTTGTCGACTGTCAAAGGATCCTTTAACCCTACACACAACGTTCACAAGTGCGTGACTTCGCTCAAGGCATTCTCTGCCATTCTAGGGTCTTATTTTGGTTACAGTTTGATTTGTTAATTAAGTTGTTCTGACAAATGTTGTGAATTTGTTCGACATTAGTTTTCTTTTTTTGTAACCACATTTTGAGTCTGCTAAAAATATCATCACGTGTGTACTTAAATTTAAATATTGTAGGAAATAGTAGTCTCGTGGCGTTCAAGCCCTCCACATTTCTTGGTGAATAATTCTTTATGGGTTACTAGGTGGGGAGAGTGACTTGAGTGAAAAAGGGGAGTGTTAGTCGACTCTCAAACGATCCTTTAACCCTACACACTGCGTTCACAAGTGCGTGACTTCACTCAAGGCATTCTTTGCCATTCTAGGGTCTTATTTTGGTTACAGTTTAATTTATTAATTAAGTTGACAAACGTCAAAACATTTGTTCAACATTTATTCCTCGTATTTTTATAAATCCACTTTTGAAGCTTCTGCTAAGAATATATAAAACTCAAGGTAATTGACTGACATAGTGATCTTTCAACGCACAGCCCAAACCACTGAATAAATCGGGCTGAAATTTATTTAGATAAAATAATACTTATAAAAATTTAACAACATGTAGTAGGTTTGCAAAAGTTAAATTTTTAGATAAAATAGGGGTTGAAAGTTTGTATGCAAAGTCCTTCAGTTTTAGAGTTACAGTTTCAAAAATTGTTGAAAAATCATAAAAAAAATATATATGTTATACAAGAATTTTTTAAATATAACCCCTAAAGTGAAAGTTTACATTGACTTCCACGCGGACGAAGTCGGGGGCGTCCGCTAGTGATGTCATAAATGTCACTTGATGTAGTGGCTCATATTTTGAATTGTAAACCAACAAGGGCGTCGCAAAAGGGGGGGGGGGGTAGAGACTAGGGTAGGGCATTCGCCCCCGTAGAATAAAAAAGTAAATTAAAATGCAAAGCAAACGATGTCCCAAGGCCATTCAGTTGACATGCTTTGCAATTACAATCGCAGCGATGCTCTTGACTGTACCTGTGTAGCTACTTATACCTACAATAAATATGTTTCCCATCAGGCCAGCGATGCCTAATAGACTACAAGCCCTTAAACAAAAATTACCTGTGAAATGAACCAACGTGAACAACGCTTAGATGGCTGTTACTAATCAGAAAATAACTCTAAGCACTATGCCGTCATTTTTGAGCGTTACAGTGGTGAGTACGCGAGTGAATGGAATTTCTTAGGTACAAATGATAATTACTAAGTTAATTATTATTAATGTACGGCTTTGTTATAGTGTTAAAGATGATTAAAAATAAATGTCGAAAATCCTAGTGCCGTACTAAAATGGTGGTGTCGGAAGTCAGAACAAATGTTAATTCGTCGACTACTGCAGAAGCAAAGCAGGTAATTTATTCCTGTACGGCATTTGTGCAATTCCTTTTGTACACATATACAGATACTTTACCCGCCGTACATATTTCCAGCGCAGGAGTCGAAAGATAAGGGTCGCAAGCCTCACTCTTCACTCGCGTACTCACCTGTACCGCTCAGAAATTACGGCATAGTGCTCAGAGTTATTTTCTGATATAGTAACAGTCTTCTAAGCGTTATTTATGTTGGTTCATTTCACATGTAATTTTTGTTCAAGGGCTTGTAGTCTATAAGATTCTATACGCCTAAGATACGCGTCTAGAGAACAAGTTTTTGATTACATATCGATCTCTTTTTCACCCCATCGCACCCAAAGAGATATCATAAATATCTTTTGTTGCTATCGGACAAAACATAAAACGGTATGCAGACAAATTAATCTAATTTCTTAGCACGCTTCTTATGGCTAATGGTCCTGCAGCCTTCTTCACTATTTTTGACGTATGCTAGTTAACATATACGAAATTGAGATTCTATGTCTATCAACCCATATTCGGCTCACTGCTGAGCTCGAGTCTCCTCTAAGAATGAGAGGGGTCAGGCCTTAGTCCACCACTCTGGCCCAATGCGGATTGGCAGACTTCACACACGCTGAGAATTAAGAAAACTCTCCGGTATTTTTCTTTAGGTTTCCTCACAATGTTTTCCTTCACCGTTTGAGACACGTGATATTTAACTTCTTAAAATGCACACAACTGAAAAATTGGAGGTGATGCCTTGGACCGGATTCAAACCCACACTCTCCGGAATCGGAGACAGAGGTTCCACTGGGCTATCACGGCTAAAATGTTCCTGTAGTTTTATAAAAATAGGCTGATGTTAATGACATAATATAGTTAAAGAATATAATTGCGTGTCCAATAAAAAGGACACTTAAACTCATACAATAACTATAAGGGGATGCTAACTGATCATTTAAGATGGTTTTATTTCCCTCAGCGAGTGTACAGGCAATGGGCCGGCCGTTTGCGGAGACATTAAACTTAACGGCTATCCCGGGGTAGCCTGCAGCTATGAAAAGATAGTTAAATTAATGAACCCTCCAGTATCATTCTTTGTAGCCAAGACTGATTGTTGTTTCTTAACTGGCTGTGCACTTCGGCTTCACCCGTGGTGAAGGAAACAAGATGTAGTAGTATTGGATAGAAGCAGGCGTTACTTTGCGGAAGTTCATCATGATTATATAATGATTTATTTATTTTGCTATCATCCAAAACTATTTGACTTTGCAATTGCACGTTGTAGAGTCAACATCTCCTGAGGATGCTCCGGTTTCGGGGTGAAACGTACGTAGAGAGTATTTTGTCGGACCTGGGTGACGTTGTCGCATGGGTTCGTCGACTTTTCGCAGATGATAGCAACATAAATAAATCATTATATAAACATGTAGTAGGTTTGCACGTAGAATTTCTTGCACCTTATTTGTATAATCTATCAAATAAATCAAACAAAATTAGTATGGAAAGCTTGACTAATAGAGAAATTAGAATCTACATAAAATCATGACTAAAAGACTACGACTATCACGGCTCCGAGAAATTAATTTATATTGAACAATAATAAGGCATATAAATAAAGGTACAGTGTATTTGTTATACCTATAGTACTCTAATATTTATAAATTTATCTCTACATAGACACTGATACACATGCACACATACACACACATTGTTTTTTATAACTTAAATTGTTTGTCAATCTACTGCATCATTGAAAATGGGAAGACACTGCCTCCTGTAACACAGTAATAACTAGTACAGGCAGGGCTTTAACTTTATTTGTGATATGAAGTTTTGATGAAAAAAGATCTATTATTTTTATGTATTTGTCTGTTAAGGTGCTTTTCCACTAGAGATGTGCTATACGCTACGTTGCTATGGATGCGTTTGATATCCACCAATCATATTCATTGGTGTACATAGCTTAGCACTGGTGTAAACGGATTCAACTAAGATATGTTTTTTTTTATGGAAGGATGCGTGCTATGGATGCGTGGTATGAATGCGTCGTATGGATGCCTGCTATGGGCCGTCGGGAGTGGGTAGCTATCGCATCTCTCTCGCGCAGTTACTGGCGCATCCTCATAGCCCATCCTCCTCAACAGCTACATGGCTTAGTATTGATGGAAACGGTCACATGTTTCCCTAACATATATTTGACATCTTCGCAGCAAAGCTGAAAAGCACATCTCTAGTGGAAAAGCACCCTAATACTTATGCTGGTTGTACTGGTTCAGTTTTTCTGCAGCGGCCCCCGTGTTACAAATTTCTCAACTACGGATGGTATTTTATATTTAACATTAGTTTGTATTGACTTCTTAAGATATGCAGTGTATTTTTGCATCTATGAAGTGCGTGCCACTGTTTATGATGGCAAAAGCACTTTTATTGTATCGCTAAGAGCACTCAAAGTTGATATTCCCCTTTTTTTAAATGTTTCTAGACCTTAGATGCGACATATTCCCCTTTATTTCATATTTTAAACAAAAATATACGCAATTTATGTCAACTGTCAGCTTACGTTATATTCCGCGGCGCATTTGTCAGTAGAGGTCGTTAGCCGGACTCAGGAGTTATTGGAGGGAAAATTGTGCTGACTGCGCGGCGGTCGACGGTTTATCTTGCAGAGAGGTAAAAACCAACGTATATTGCATGGGTCGCTGTGCTCTAATTATATCTTTTGCGGGTTTTTGTGTAGTAATAGTTGACAGAATAAGCAGATTGCACACTTTATGTTAAGTGGAAAACAATTATAACCTAGAAACGCTTGTAAAAGTCTCAAAAGATTTACATCTTCCACCGCCTCTCGGGCATATCGTTTATTGTTGTCAACAAATTTTTGAAAAATAAAGATGCTGTAATGATGTTTTTTTTAAATACCTTTATTTTTCTAAATTTAAGATGTATAAGTTTATTTCTTATCAGAAGTTTTTTTTTATTTTTTATTTTTTTCTTTATTCAAGTAACAAAAACTGAATTTTGAAAATACTTAGTCCATGACAGGACAACGTCGGGTCGGGACAAGCAAGTTACTATTGAGTACTTGCTAATTATTAGCATGTTTATTGCATATTATAATGAGCATGCTTATTTCCAGCTTGCTCAAGAATCAACAGTCTTGCGATTTATGAGCATGCTACTTGCTGCGCGGGTGGAAGGGGGCGTGCTTTTAGCGCGTCTGAATAGATTTGCTTATTGAGTATGCTAGTCGATTAGCATTGCTATTCTGTATTCTCTTCACCTTTATCTCTCCCTGTCTAACACGATACTATAGACAGAGAGCGATAGATACAAATAGCATGTGTAATTGGAATGTTTGCTTTGAGCATGCTTATTTAGGAGCATACTTAAAAACAGCATGCTTATTGCTAGCAAATGTAAACTAATGATAAGCATGCTCGTATGGAGCATACTTAATAGCACGTTTTTAGCATGCTATTTTAGAGCATGTGTAACAGTACCTCGTCTATAATCGGCCTCGTCTATATATGTCTTTTTGTCCGCTGCCTTGTTAACGCTGCTGCTATGCGTCAAAGTAGCCAAACTTAATAATGGAGGTACTCTCATAATATGTACGGAAGCAAGAACACTAGAAGAACTACCAAAGTCTCGTTGTAAGTTCCCCACAAGACACACGCTTTGTTTTGCACCGGTTTCGCTTCAGCGCAAATGTGGTTTCGGCGTTGTGGAGTAAGAGCCTGTGACAGTCACACTTTCCTCTTTGTATTGAAGAGGAAAAATGTAAGCTCATTCTCCATGAGGCAAGTACGGTGGGTTACTATGAAGTTTGGACCCTTGAAACCTTGCCTTCAAATTAGTACTATTATTAAAGCCTCCACGGGCTTTAGGATGTAGTAGGTTTCAAGGGTCCAATGGTAAGTATAAAATGTGTTTTTTGTAAAGTCTATCATGAGAATTAATTTCTTTAGTTGCCAAATACATAACTCTTCGCTAGAGACCCTTTAAATTTGGTCTTTCATAGTGTTTTTCGAAGGGTTGCCATGAAGCTAAGTGATTGGTGTTCGTAGACATGATAGATCTTTCGTAATGTTTTTCGAAGGGTTGCCACGATTCTAAGTGATAGACTGATTTCTCATAATAATACAAGGAAAAAACTACTCTTTACACATGGACTTTATTGTTATTTTGTATATATTATAAAACAATAAAATTAATTTATTTTCGTGGTCCAGACCCTCAACCGTCAAAATGACGGTTGAGGGTTGTGATGATGAATGGCTTATTTATATTATGGACTTTATTCTGCCCTCCGAACCGGTGGTAGTCACACAAAAATTTGAAATTTTTTCATCCTCCTCTTAACAAGTTAGCCCGCTTCCATCTTAGACTGCATCATCACTTACCATCAGGTGAGATTGTAGTCAAGGGCTAACTTGTAAAGAATAAAAAAAGAAATAAAAAAAAATATTACCTTTACTGTTCTATAGTTTGGACGAAACTTCATAGTTGACTAAATTTTCTGTCATAGTTTCAGCTAAATAAATAAATAAATAAAGTTTCAGCTAAGTCTACTTAAAATAAACCAATTTTTATTCATATTTTTTTAGCTTTTGTAAATGTGGAAGGTGTGGCCAATACATGCTCTGGTTCTATTGCTAGCGAACGTTCTAGAACAATGGGGCGAACCAGGACGCTCTCAAATTAAATTAATTATTCACCTTTTGGCTGTTGAAGTCAAAAGACGCGATCGCATGAGCTGAGTTTAAAATTAATATCATCTATATCAACTCGGGTTTCATGTGCCAATTAAAACATAGTTAATATACAGTGAGTGTATTAAATTTTTCCTTTTAGATAAGCATTCATTTGACATTGACATTTGACATCTATTAAGTTTTTGTCATAATTATTTTAAGCAAGTATTTGGAGAGAGCAGTGATAGCCTAGTGGATATGACCTCTGCCTCCGATTCCGGAGGGTGTGGGTTCGAATCCGGTCCCGGGCATGCACCTCCAACTTTTCAGTTGTGTGCATTTTAAGAAATTAAATATCACGTGTCTCAATCGGTGAAGGAAAACATCGTGAGGAAACCTGCATACCAGAGAATTATCTTCATTCTCTGCATGTGTGAAGTCTGCCAATCCGCATTGGGCCAGCGTGGTGGACTATTGGCCTAACCCCTCTCATTCTGAGAGGAGACTCGAGCTCAGCAGTGAGCCGAATATGGGTTGATGACGAAGTATTTTTGTATCTTTTGCCCTAGGCAATAAATAATTTTGATACAGCGCCCCTTCAAGGCAAGGTCCGCCACTGTTCAAAACAAATAGTTTACTCGAGAAGACAACATTCGACAATAACGTTCAACAGACAGCTAACGAGCGAAATGGTGACAATCGCCTCTCAAAGTGTCGAGAGCAAACGTACGAACATACGAAGCCAATCGCTTGTTAATTCTTTTCCATAAATCAATACGTGATTTTTTTCCTTTCCGTTTTCTCTACCACCTACAACATGGGTATTTTCAAGTCAAGAGTGAATAGGCAACTATCAGGTAAGCGCGTTCGACCATAGGCTGCATTATTACCCACTATTAGACTTATTGTCTGACTAGCTGACGCTGCTCGGTTTCACCCGCGTGGTTCCCGTCCCCGTAAGAATATGGGGATAATAAATCGATAAATGAGCCATCCAACGCTGAAAGAATTTTTCAAATCGGATCAGTAGTTCCTGAAATTAGCGCGTCCAATCAAACAAACAAACTCTTCAGCTTTATAATATTAGTAAAGATGATAGGCATTAGTCGTCGCTATTTACAACCAACGATGTACCGCCAAGTGATTTAGCGTTCCGGTACGATGCCGCGTAGAACTGTCAGCATGGGTAGAATAAACGTCCAAGTAAGCCCGCTTCCATCTTAACATCGTCACTCAACATCAGGTGAGATTGCAATCAAGGTCTAACCTGTCATCATGAGTTCTGATGACAATACATGACTAGCTAAGAAACGTTATTGCAAATACAATATGGCGGCCTCCCCAAGATGGCGGACTGAATTACAATTGCACACTAATTTACGTTACACTGCTCTGAACATAAGCGTTGCGTCAGCCCCTACAGTACGATATAAAACCATAGCTGTTATCGCCACGTTGCAACGACTTGCGGTACGGACGGCTTCAGTGTGCTAGTGGCGTTCGAGCCGTCCACATCTCTTGTTGTGTAATTCTTTGTGGGTTACTTGGGATAGGCGGGGAGAGTGACTTGAGTGGAAAAGGGGAGTGTTAGATATCTGGTCAAAGGTGCCTTTAACCCTACACACATCGTTCACAAGTGCATGACTTCACTCAAGGTCAATCTCTAGGGTCTTATTTTGGTTACAGTTTGATTTGTTAATTTTGTTCGACATTAGTTTACTTATTTTGGTAATCACCTCTGAGTCCGCTAAAATAGCAATAAATATATCACTAAGATAAATAAATAAAGTCAACAATCGTCAGGTATTCCGCGTCATTACCCCGCAGTGACGCTGCGAAGTGTTTGTCACTACTCACTAGAGGTCGTTAGCGCGTGCCGACTTGCATTTTATTGGAAAAATTCCGCTGACTGCGCCACCCGTCACTTTTATCTACAGTTTTAATAGTACGCTTTGGAGAGGGTTCGCCCACTTGGAATTGCAGAATCCCGGATTCGATTCCGTGATTGGATTTAGAGAACTGAATGTATGTTACACATTTAGTTTAAACAAGTTTTTATTTCCGATCCATTTAATTGTAAAGATTGTGTTAGGATTGAGTAGGTACGGGCACATAGTTCGAAGCCGATGGACTTTGGGATCCCAAGGTGCTGGAATGGCGACCCCGCACTAGTAAGCGCAGTGTTGGTCGACCCGCCACAATACAAAATACAAAATGCCTATGTCCTGCAATGGATGTCCATCCGCTGATATGATGATGATGATGATGATGAGGTGAGATGAGAAAACGCTAAAGTTCCGGCTTTAATTCCGTGGGTACCTTTGACGTGACACATAGCAGCACGATTGATTGTGCCATCATTTTAGTCCCAGGACTTGTGACCTTGGGTCACAAGCTTAAGGGATCCTTATAAAATGCATAAACCTCCCCTGCCCGACATGTTATCCATGGTCACACTAAACAATTTATGATCAATAATTACAATACAAAACATCATTACGACAGAACTTTATTGCACAAAATCACAAACGCGACTAGCAGCATGACGGTGTTCACGCTCCCTAACAAACAACTGAGCTCAAGTCATCAAACACCCCCTTATTTATACCATCACTAAGAAGATGTTTTGCATTGGGCAATAAACTAACCTGATGAATAGAAATTAGTAGGTCGGTCATCTTGAGAAATCATAATTGACTTTTGCAATACTTTTCACGTGATAGATACCATTCTATAAATTATAAATTTCCTATTATTTTATTTTAGCCAAGTTTACCAGGTTTAGTATTTTTTTTCTTTAATCTCAATATAAATTATTAGGACAAGGTTTTATGCCAAAAAATCTTTCTTTTTTCTTAAGAGTCTGCTCAATTTCGATAAGAAAATGGTGTCTCAGTTGTATAATGGTGATATAGTGGGCAGGCAATGGCGCGTGATCGAATGGGGTCGTTATAACACACTCTGTGACAGCGTTTTATTATCCGAGGGTGACGGAACCCGGCCAATGGTCCGGAAAATATGCGAATCGATCTATCGGCCGCGTGATGTCCATGTGATAGCAACATTAACGTATGTAACAATGTGATGAGGTGGAAAGTTATCACATTTTTTTTCTCTCTCTCTGGATCTGCGATCAGTAGACTTTAAGCAGGTGAGTTGTAAGACTTTAGGGCGGTTTCTGACAGAAGAGCCATAGCTCATCACTTAGTCATCGAGCACGTCAGCTCGCTTCAGGCGTTCGGTTCGCGGTGCTACCACCAATGAGCTAGCGAAGCAATTGGAATGTCGCGTTAGTCTTTCTTTATGCTTTTTGCAGCTATTACTGATTTCTTCACAGACAGTTGGCATTTCAAGGTATTTGTGGGTTTCATTGTTGCGAGTGAACCAAAGGGCATCCGTGATAGTCCTAAGCATGTTATTACATTTTGGTACTTTGTTTTTCTTAGAGGGGGGGGGGGGGATTCTCGTAGACACTGTGACGGTGGGTAGTGTTGGACTCTTACCATCTACAAACCCCTCCTACCTTCTAAACGCTGGTGTCCCTGTCATACAGCCTACCACCAACGTTGCGAGTCTTCTTTACCTCCCATTCTCTTTTTCATTCATTGGTTGTAGAAATATCACAAAATTGATTAAAATATTTTCTTAAGACCATAGCTATTTTTTACTAAAGTAGGCATTGTATGTACAAATTTAGAAAAATGGAAAATTCCTTTCGCATAACAATCGGCCGCGGAATAGGGGTAAATGAGAGGTGCTCGGCATAGCAGCTAAGGCCAATGTTGCGCCCATGGCTTACATCACCTAACCTAACATACGATCTGGAAAAAAGTTTCACTTGTATCGCGGCTACAAAAAACCAGAATTGTGTGGTTACACAATTCTTTATTTCTTTAAACTCTACTATATATGTTAATAGGATAGTGAGAATATAGTGTTAATATTCCATATTAGCTGACGCCGTGCGGTTTCACTCGCGTGGTTCCCGTTCCCGTTATAATATATAACCTATAGCCTTCCTTGATAAATGAGCTATCTAACACTGAAATAATTTTTCAAATCGGACCAATACTTCCTGAGATTAGCGCGTTCAATCAAACAAACAAACAAACTCTTTAGGTTTATAATAATATTAGTATAGATTCACTGGCTATTAAAGTTAAACGGTCAAAGAAGCCCACAACAAACTCGGCCGGTTATTCCTCTAATAAAATAAATTGAAGCACCAAAACTAAACTTGTTTCGTAAGTTAAGCGGTTGGTTCGGGGGAGAAAATGAAATGGGAGGTTTTATCAAAGCCATCTGCATTTAAGGGTATCTTTTGCCTCAATTTGCGGGCCCTGATAGGTATCGCTGATTCGAGTGGTGAGGGAATTTGACGTTTCCTCTATTACTGTGATTTTGCTTAATTTACACAATTCCGACGACTTTTATAGTTGAGTGTTCGATTAGACGAGCCGTGATAGCCCAGTGGATATGACCTCTGCCTCTGATTACGAAGGCATACACCTCCAATTTTTCAGTTGTGTGCATTTTAAGAAATTAAATGTCACGTGTCTCAAACGGTGAAAGAAAAACATCGTGAGGAAACCTGCATACCTGAGGGTTGATAATGATTCGAATAAAAGTGATTTAACTAAATTTAACTGACTTTTGACAGCGGAGCTCATGATGTTAAAAGTGAACTTAGTCGAGCGTCGTGGGGATCTATTATATTTAGTTAAACAGATGACAGAAATAATAAATGGTAATATAAACATTCTGTTTTTTGCTGCTTTCAGGGGTGAGGTTAAAAACTTTAAAGACTTATTGCTTATTGCTGTGTTTGCAGGTTTCCTCACGATTTTTCCTTCACCGCTTGAGACACATTATATTTAATTTCTTAAAATGCGTCTGCATTCGAACCCAAACCCTCCGAAATCGGAGGCAGAGGTCATATCCACTGGTCAATCACGGCTCGGTTTTGTACTAAAATGCAAATTAAATATTTTCTAGATGCTCTCGAAAAGTTTGCCTGGATGCCGGAGTAACACCGCAATGGATTTTATAAAGTCGTTAATCCTGTTACGAACATCCAGTTGCGAAGTTTTTGCATTGCAGTCTTACTTGAGTGTTGCTTTCAAAGAAAATGTAATTAATAGTTGCAGTTTTGAGAAAACCGTCAAGAAGTTGGGCAACTCTATTATACGAGATGGAGTGTGGAAATAAGCAAAGTTTCTTTTTAATAAAACACTATTATGAACCTTTGTTGTGGCGTTTTAATAAACACTCCAATAATCTATTTAGGGTTATCTCTAAAGTACTGAAATCCTTAATGAGGACTCAGTGTTTTGTATTTTTGAGAGTGCTCTTTTATAACTGAGGGACAAACTCATCTATCGCTTTGAAAATTGACCCACTTAATATCACCTTGCCGTCTACCCGGCGATGCCGCGCTGACAGTCCCTGCATTCTGTATAGTTACAGCGATGGGACATCGCTCGTTTCCATGGCATCGTTGACATTTTATTTTTGGCATCCCATAAAAATAAATTTCAAATGGTATTAAAACTTGTTATAGGCCAGTATTACATCGACGAGTATAAAGAACAAGAATCGATCTCCAGCTAGCCCGCCGCGCGCTTACATCACTTTTACTTACTTATATTTACTTACTTATTACTTATATTTACTTACTACGTACCTGACTGGGGAGTAGAAAGAATTTTAATTTTTTGCAAAAATGTCTTTGAAGCAATCTAATTTCTTTATAACTTTAAATTTAATACTTACAAGTAATAAAATAATTAAGCTTATATAATTTGTTTACAAAATATTTCTTAACTTCCTAGACAATACTATTCTTCTATGTTTCTAGACTAGAGGTATAGGACAAGCTTTCAACTGGACTTGACCCAAACACCTACCGAAAAGTTTCCTCCATATTCCGATACGGTACGTATTCTAGACGTAATAGTGGGTTTTAAGCATAATTTATAGTCTCAAAGTTAATCTGCTTTAATGTTTTTAGGACATTGCTTAAACCTAGTAAGAAATGTGTTAAGGCTGCTCTTTACTTACGAGTAACTTATTCTAAAACTAAACATATGACTTCGTAGCTAAATATTAAACCTAAACGTTTATACGTCAAACGTTTAGTAGCGAAATATAAAAACAGCACTTTTTTTATTAAATTAAAAAAAAATTGGTAATTTTCAGAAGTTTAAAAGAAAATGTTTATTTATTAGTAACTGGAGTTTTCAAAGTACTAGCGGTCGCCCTTGATTTGGACGTGGAATTCAGTTTTTTACTAATCCCGCGGCAACCATGGGTTTTCCCGGATAAAAAGTAGGTTATGTGTTAATACAGAATAAAATCTATTTCCATTCCAAATTTATGTCATACCGCTTCAGTAGCCGCATCGTAAATAAAGAACAAACATACACACAAACTTTCGCTTTTATAATATTAGTGTGTCTGATTCAGTACAATCACTAACAAATCGCGTCTTCAAATTCAATAACGTAATATCTCGAAAATTTGTATTTTACATTATTTTATTAATAGGAGACTATTCAAACTTTCAAAAAATATTCGTGTCACTAACACTAATGTGTTTTTCAAGTTAAAAATTTAAAATATACTTGAAAAACCAAAAACTTTTTGAAAGTAAAAAATAGCGTCGTGTATATAGTAAGATAGTCATTATAAATCAAGTTATTGAAGCAAAGAGGCGAAATGAAAATAGTAACTGCAAGTAAAAAAACCCAGCTATCCGTAACTCATACAAAAACGAGGCAGTTTTATAAATTGAAACTGTTAATTTCCACAGTGTTTTCCATTTACCTTTGCCGCGGTTTTCTGTGAGTTTTCATAATGCTAATTTGTTTGCACAGTCTTCAATGGGAGAGCTCTTGCTGCAATTTTAATAAAATTTAAACAGTATTTTCACTTGTATATAAAAACGTGTGCAGGATTAGGGGAATTATGAAGTTTTATAATCTCACTGCGAGTTAAAAGGTTGTGAGTTTTTGGTGCAAAAATTATAGTTAAAATACACACTTCGTAACTTAAAACGTAAAACCCATTACCGTTTTTGGAGAAATACGTGCTATTTTTACGCTACCTATGTGAGCCGTGATAGCCCAGTGGATATAACCTCTGCCTCCGATACCAGAGGATTTGAGTTAGAATCTGGTCCGGGGCATGCACCTCTAACTTTACTTAGGCCCACTGCCGTATAATAGGGTTTTTTAACACTGGGAAATGCTTTTAAGCATCCCGATCGTTGAGTGACTGACAGAACTGCCATTCTAGTACCGGGTATGTTTTGATGGCCTCCGTGGGGTCGTGGTATGCGCGGTGGAATAACCAGACGAAGGTCATGGGTTCGATCCCCAGCTGAGGTTGAGGTTTTCTGAATTGGTTCAAGTGGTGGTGGCTGGCTGGTGGGAGGCTTCGGCCGTGGCGAGTTACCGGCAAAGACGTACCGCCAAGCGATTGAGCGGTACGATGG
Organism: Bicyclus anynana; assembly: GCF_947172395.1. Lineage (NCBI taxonomy): Eukaryota > Metazoa > Arthropoda > Insecta > Lepidoptera > Nymphalidae > Bicyclus > Bicyclus anynana. Next base: position 2,119,021 of record NC_069103.1, on the reverse strand, counting down.
CATGTAGAAACCGAAAAAGGTGTGGATTTTCATCCTCCTCCTAACAAGTTAGCCCGCTTCCATCTTAGATTGCATCATCACTTACCATCAGGTGAGATTGTAGTCAAGGGCTAACTTGTAAAAAAAAGGCTGCTAGCCCGCATAGAAACAGCGTGATGTCGCTCCTATAACGAGGAGGCTTGGACCAGTAGTTAGGCGTTAAAATAGGCTGATATTGTACGTTTAGCTATCATAACCAACAAAGTTTATCGTTACAACTGTCAAATAACCAATTGTCAAATCTCTGTCATAAGGAGCCCTACTCATCATCATCAGCATTAACAACCCATATTAGTACCTGTTGAGTACGAGTCTCTTGAGAGGGACAAGCTAATAGTACACCAAGCTGTCCCAATGCAGATTGGCAATCACACACGTAGAAAATTAGGCAATTTTCCTCACGATGTTTTTCCTTCACCGTTTGAGACACGTGATATTTAATTAAATTACATAACTGAAAAGTTGGAGTTGCATGCCCGAGACCTTATTCAAGCCGAATTGAAAATAGACATTCCATCCACAGGGCTCAAAGAGTACTGCTACCAAAACATGTAATTATTCGCAATGATAAGTTCATTTGCCGACCTACCCTCGCACCTGCAGGTTAATTATCGTCCCGGGGCAATCGGCGTAACAACCCCGTCTCACCACCTTCATTCATTCCTTCTATTAATGGCTTTTTAACTGCAAACTAATGAGCGGAACGCTTTATAGATATGAATTTTATTGCTGTCTTGTGTTCTGCAGGTTATTACTAACAGAGCTTTAATTACTATCATTAGTAGATAATAGAAAAGGTTTATAAATATATAAAATCATCTAAGCTGAATCGCTATAATACCTTAACTTTAAAACATAGTTTTATACAACACATCACGAATTAATTATTTATCAAAAAGGACGACGGGTACAATCTGGCCAGATTTGCGAAGATTTTAGGGATAAAATTATATAGCCTATGACACACATAATGAGCTTTCTAGTCGTAAAAGAATTTTCATATAGTACTCCAAACTTTACCAATTTATAATGTTAAGTAGGTAAACACGAAACAGAGACAGGCGAATGACATCGAAACCTGTTTTGAAAAAAAAGTATTAAAAGGTAAAGGTATAATGGTACAAAGGTACATGTAAGGTACTGTAATAGCAGTAAGTCACCGTCTCACCACTACACTATAATGGCCAGCAGCACACGTCTGCCTCCTCTCGATGCCAGTGACAGACTGCCTGCCTTGTCCCACTACCGGTGTATATATACACAAACACTACAGTACAAAATGGTATAATAAACAAGATTTTTTTTAATCTTTCAATATTTCTAACTTATTTTAATTATTAGGCAGAGAAGCATATTTAGGAGCCTGATGTTATAAATCAAATTAATTTGAGAACCTCCCCCTTTTGAAGTCGGTTAATTATCACCCAACGACCTAACACGAGTTCAAAGTTATTGTAAATTCCGAAAAATATTTATGGGGGATCGTATTTACACGCGCCAAAATACACACGTCCCGACGATTTATACATTTTGTATATTCAATTCATTAGATTTTAGATTAGCGGGCTCAAAAACGTGGAAAAGATGATTGTGGGGTTGACAAAATGTATAAAGCTTTACAGTAAAAAAAAATTTTTGGTTCTACGCCACGCTAAACCACATCTATGGCTTGTGGTATTGAGTCAAATTTTTAGTATATCTTAACGCAGAACAGAGTAAACATACAAAACGGAATTCAACCCTTTTTTAAAGTAGGGGAAAAAATTCACATAGGAAATCTTGGTCGAGAATTTAAAGTTAAGCTTTTCTAGGCTCTCCCCACGTCATATCCAGAATTCGGCTTTCTCGGTTAATTGGCATTTTCAAATGTGGATCATGTGAACTACAAATATGCCTGTTAAACTGCTGTCTGTACCTTATAAAATTACAGCTAAAGCAAAATCTTCTTCAAAATATAAATGATCCGAAATTTTGTTTATAAAGTTTTGATTTGATGGTACGAAGTTCAGTCCTCTCTTGGGTTGAGTCTTGGGTTGAGATTCAGATTGAGAGGGTTCTATTCTGAGATTATATCGATCAGTTACTCAGAACGTTTAATCAACAAAATAAGTTGATGTCGAACTCGGGCCAATGGGCATCGGCTAATATAAACGGGAGGGACACTATCCTAAATACTCAAATCCTAAATAAACACTTCTCAGATCGAAAGCGCTATTAAGTATACCAAACTTATTACTGTGTAGGTAGATATTCACAGATATCATGAGAAACTACGATAGAAGGGTTAAGACCACGCAATTTCTTCTTTTTAAGAGGACAATTATTTAGAGCCAAACAAAAGTTATTGTGGGGTAGAAGTAGGATGAAAATTCATACCCCTTTCAGTTTCTGCACGACATCGTACCGGAACGGTAAATTGCTTGGCGGTGACGTCTTTTCCAGTAGGATGGTAACTAGCTACGGTTTAAGCCTCCCACCAGCTAGACCTAGACCAGTTAAGAAAACCTTAATCGGCCCAGACGGGATCGGACCCAGGACCTCCACTGTCTTGTATGTCCACTGCGCATACCACTGCGCCACGGAGGCCGTCAAATAAATAATAAAATCCGTTCAATGCAATCCGTACTATGCGGATCAGTGGACGCACTTGTATGACTTTCTATACAAAGAATACTAAAATCTGTTGATGCTTTCGACGGGTAAGGCGGATCTGTGGACGCCTACCATTAAGCGTCAAATGTTTCTTACGTACAATGATGTTAGAAGAAAAAAGAGGTAGATACGTTATACGCGGACCGCAAGTGGTACGTTGAAACTATGCTAATTAGCAAACCTGAGCTCAGTCGCCGCACTATCATCGCGCCGTTGACAACGCCCCTGAAAAATTTTTTTCACTACTCTTGCTCAAAAACACTGTCATATTACCACTCCACAGCGGGGCTAAACAAGCATTTCAGCCTCTAGGGGCTAAAGTAATTTTGTTTTTTTTAATTCTTGTCTGTTACGAGTACTAGTCAAGTACTGGCCTACTATAAATCGGAGGAGGTTTTATTCGAAAATAGAATCGTTATAGGTAAGGCCCCGATTGTTTTGATAACTACTACTATCTACGTCTTTTTTCTTCTTTCATCATTGCCCACGTAGGTCATTTTGAATTGATTGACTTTGACTTTGAAAGCGTTAAAAATTGCGTGCAAAAGCAAGCAAACGCAAACACAAAACCTCATTACCAGTATCACCTATTCCCGAAATACCGAGCAAACCAAGTAAATACGTTTGATTGGCAGTAAATTAATGATGTAAAATACAGTATTGCATTCACGAAAATGCACAACGATAAACGGAATCATTATAACAATGAAATGAGCAGCAATTTGGTTACAAATAGGTCGGACGTTGTACTCGGGAAATTGTCTTAATTTGCATTATTCGAAGTCACGGAATGAAATGCTATGATAGTTTATTTTGTCTCCAGTTTTTGGAGTTACGTCAGTTATGAAAGCCGCTGAGGAATGGGAAATGGGAATCCAATTTTAAAAAACGGTTTTGACAGAATCACAACTTGGGAGCCGAAGCTGAAATAATTAAATCAAGTAAATGGCACCAAATATAACTGATTCCTTAAGATGTGGACTCTCATAGGATCAAATAGAGTCGCAGTTACTATACACTTACACTTCGATGTATTCATTTTTCTAGGTTATGCCAAATATCACAGGGTATTCTCATGGTGTCAACTAGAATCAATTGTCATGTGTGGCATAATAATATATGCTAATACTTAGCGGACGCCCGCAACTTCGTCCGCGTGGAATTAAGTATTTTTGCAAATCTCACAGAAACATGATGTTTTCGGAATAAAAGTAGCCTATGTGTTAATCCGTGAGCCGTGATAGCCCAGTGGATATAACCTCTGCCTCTGATTCCGGAGGGTGTGGGTTCGAATCCGGTCGGGGCATGCACCTCCAACTTTTCAGTTGTGTGCATTTTAAGAAATTAAATATCACGTGTCTCAATCGGTGAAGGAAAACATCGTGAGGAAACCTGCATACCAGAGAATTATCTTAATTTTCTGCGTGTGTGAAGTCTGCCAATCCGCATTGGGCCAGCGTGGTGGACTATTGGCCTAACCCCTCTCATTCTGAGAGGAGACTCGAGCTCAGCAGTGAGCCGAATATGGGTTGATGACGATGTGTTAATCCAGGGTATTTTTTTATCTTGGTTTTAAATTTTAACCAAATCGGTTTAGTAGTTGCAGCGTTAAAGAGTAACAAACATCCATACAAACTTTCGCGTTCATAATATTAATAGAAAGTAAAATCATAAAGAGGTAAAGTGTGTGGTATTATAGGGATGAAAAGGGATTTACTGAACCAATTTTGATATTTTTTTAACACTAGAAAGCCCCATTATTTGTGAGTGCCATACGCTTTATTTTATCCCTGTATTCTTACGGGAACGGGAACTACGCCGGTGAAACCGCAGGACGTCAGCTAGTGTATTAATCTAAGATATTTTATTTCCCTTGAAATATTTTCAAAACTACAGTTCATTTCATGTAGGATGGTGCGGGTGACAGTTCGTTTCACTCTTGAAAGAAAGTCGCGATTCACTATAATAGTACATATTATGAACATCATACAGGCGACACCGTACGCATGCTATCTGAAATACACTAAAACACTTAAGACCTCATACTCCATTAATAAAAATTCTAACCACTGAGTCATAAGGCCATTTTAGTTCATACAATTTCGAATTTCACAGTAACTGTGGTTTCTAAATATTTGCTCCCATAGCATTACATTCATGGATATAATACAATACAGCGGTGCAAACGGCAGCTGGTATATAAACGACCGATCGTAACAGAATGAGCTGTTTGAATGAGTGTAATTTGTGTACAAATCCATCGAATGCTGTACGTGATAATTTTGTGCATTTCCATAATTCGTAACACGCGAATGAAATATGGAAATGGTTACAAAAATTATGGTTTTTGGTAAAAAAAACTTTCGTAGCTTGAAATGCCAAGTTTTAAACAAGCTATTTATTTCCTATGTCCCGCGGTTTCTTCCGCGTCATCATTACCATTATCCACTCAAATTTGGCTCACTGTTGAGCACATGTCTCCTCTCAGATATAGAAGTTAGACTAATAAAAATTGACTTCACACACGTTCATTAAGAAAATTCAGGTATGAAGGTTTCCTCACAATGCTTTTTCTTCTATAATTAATTTCTTAAAATACACAGAACTCAAAATTAGAGGTGCCCCGGAGAGATTCGAACTTACGCCCTCCGAATCGAAGGCTGAGGTCATATCCACTGGGCTATCATGTCATTGTTCCTGATTCGGTGAATGGACATTATTATGTAGAGACTGACGGCCTCCGTGGCGCAGTGGTATGCGCGGTGGATTTACAAAACGGAGGTCCTGGGTTCGATCCCCGGCTGGGCAGATTGAGATTTTCTTAATTTGTCCAGGTCTGGCTGGTGGGAGGCTTCGGCCGTGGCTAGTTACCACCCTATCGGCAAAGCCAAGCGATTTAGCGTTCAGGTACGATGCCGTGTAGAAACCGAAAGGGGTGTGGATTTTCATCCTCCTCCTAACAAGTTAGCCGCTTCCATCTTAGACTGCATCATCACTTACCATCAGGTGAGATTGTAGTCAAGGGCTAACTTGTAAACAATAAAAAAAAGAGAAGTGAAGAAAAACATCGCAAGGAATCGTGCATACAGTGCAAACAAGCGACACAGGTTGCCACACTTGTGTACACCTCGTGTCAATAAAATTGCACATGTTATTAGTACAAAAATGTTTGTCCCGTTTGTACGTTCAATCAGAGCATCGGAGCAGTCTTTGACAATCACTTGAGCGGAGAGCGGAGTGTTTGCTGAGCGAGCGCTTGCAAATGCTGCTGATTGCTTATTTGCCGAGCGATGTTTTTATTTCGCTTAGGCTGATTTTACTATGCATGGGAATAAAGTGAAAATGTAGCGTTGAAAAGTGGATACAAAATATTTATTTTATTGATCAATTACCTTATCAGGCGATAGGCGCACACTGCGGGAAATAGATCTCCAAGCGCAACGGTCTCGAGCCGCCAACATCCAGCTCCCTGCAAACCGCTTGATATCCTCGGTCTACCTAGTGGGGGGGTCTATTCCAGCACCTTGGGACCCCAACGTCCATCGGCTCTTCGAACTATGTGGCCTGCCCATTGCCACTTCAGCTTCGCGACTCGCTGAGCTATGTCGGTGACTTTGGTTCGTCTGCGGATCTCCTCATTACTGATTCGATCACGCAGAGAAACTCCAAGCATAGCTCGCTCCATCGCCCGCTGAGTGACTTTGAGCCTTCTAATAAGGCCTATAGTCAGCGACCAAGTCGCAGATCCGTAGGTCATCACTGGCAACACGCACTGTTCGAAGACTTTAGTTTGCACCACAAAATTACTATAATACAGCGTGCTGATTAGTATTTCCCATAACTCTGGGGTTACATTCTTTACCGAAAATTAATTAAAAATCTTTAAGGAACGTGAGTTTTAAAATTAATATTTTCGGAGTAAATAATATTTCTTTTGTAAAAAGTATTTAAAATGTTTATCCCTCATACGCATCCTCGTAATTCTGACGTAGCCAAACTTTAAAATTTTTAAAATGCAATAGATAAAGGCGTGTGTTACACGGATCGTCGGAATTATTTGAATTACTTTGTATGAAAACATAAAAAGTTTTTTTTTTAGTTAAAAAATACTAGTTACGCAGTTCGGCTCCAATAAGAGGACCCGTGAACTCCTTGAAATTAGTTAATTTTAGTAAATAGAGCTCTAATTGTGACCCATAAATCGCATCCTTATATTATTATGACCTAGCCAAACTTATTCATTGATAAATATCATGAAGTAGCTTACTAGTGAAGTGCGGAGTGTCAGTTGCAATATCTCGTCGATATCGACAGTCTTACCATTAAGACTATGTATTTTAAAATGCAAGGATAGATTAGATATAGGCGTGTCATGGATAGTCGGAATTATTTGAATTACTTTGTATCAAAATATAAAAAGTTTTCTTTTTAGTTAAAAAAATATTACTTTTTTTTTTTTATTCTTTACAAGTTAGCCCTTGACTGCAATCTCACCTGATGGTAAGTGATGATGCAGTCTAAGATGGAAGCGGGCTAACTTGTTAGGAGGAGGATGAAAATTCACACCCCTTTCGGTTTCTACACGGCATCTTACCGGAACGCTAAATCGCTTGGCCGGTAGGGTGCTACCGGCCAAGCGATTTTATTGCTTTTGTCTTTGCCAGTAGGGTGGTAACTAGCCACGGCCGAAGCCTCCCACCAGCCAGACCTGGACAAATTAAGAAAATCTCAATCTGCCCAGCCGGGGATCGAACCCAGGACCTCCGTCTTGTAAATCCACCGCGCATACCACTGCGCCACGGAGGCCGTCTAAAAAACTTACGCAGTTCGACTCCTATAAGAGGACTCTTGAACAACTTAAAATTACGGCAAATACTGCCCAGCACCCTGTATACACAGTATGTTCCTACCCATATATGCATCTGCTAGGTATAAGCCGGCAATGGCATCCGTTTGCTTGTAATCGCTTTAAGCAACGCATTTGCATAGCCATCGCTCACAGGCCTATGAGACCAATCGGACACAATATGCGGAATATTCATTAGCAATCTCAGCTGCGAAGCATTACTCCGGCATACTAATATATGCGTAAATCCACTATGGTTCAATGAACGAATGATATTGCAAAGATCGTAGGATCAAAACACATATGTCTCGAATATTACAAGACTTTGTTTAACTGTATCGATTATTCAGTGATTAGCTTATGTAGCTTTGGATTATGAATCCTGGATTTAAGGTCATCATCAACATCATAGCAGCCGATGGACGTACACTACAAGACATAGGCCTTTTGTAGGGACTTCCAAACATCACGATACTGAGCCATCTGCATCAAACAAATCCCTGCGATTCGCTTGATGTCGTCAGTCCACCTGGTGGGGGGCCGACCAACACTGCGCTTTCTATTGCGGGGTCGCCAGCCATCGCAGTCGCCATTCCAGCACTTTGGAACCCCAACGTCCATCGGCTCTTCGAACTATGTGCCCGCCCATGTCACTTCAGCTTCGCAACTCGTTGAGCTATGTCGGTGACTTTGGTTCTTTTGCGTATCTCCTCATTTCTGATTCGATCACGCAGACGCTCGTTCCACAAGAAGACTCAGAGTCAGGTGTATGATTCAAAAGATAAGCAACTAAAGAAAAAAGAAAGAAAGAAAATAAATTTATTCAAGTGTAAAAGTTACAGACAGTACCCTACCCTAGTGACAATGTCTATCTGTAACCCTTAAAAAGAAAGAGTATACAGATCAGCATATACCGTGCACTACATCTATTCAACTAACCAACGCCCCCGGATTCACTCGCGTAGTTCCCGTTTAAGTGAGAATACGGGGATAAAATATAGCTACGCAAATAGCGTGGCTTTCTAGTGGTAAAAGAATTTTCAAAATCGGTTCAGTAAATCCAGAAATTACACTCTACAATACCACAAAGTTTATAGCTTGACAAGTTCGTTGATGACGGGGGTAAAGGACTGCGCGGGTGTGAAGTCGAGCGCGCGGGCGGCAGAGGGAAGGACTACATATCCGATTACCGTCCTCCCGGCCCGCGCGGACCATCGGGAGTGTTATGTATGAATTTGCCAAGCTATACCTCTTTGTAATATTAGTATATATATAGATATCAAATGGCAGTGTTAGCATGGGTGTTTCAAAATAATGACGTTAAATAGTTTACATCAAATGGTTTTGGTTTTTTCCTCTACTTAAGACGGTTGTTTTAATAAAATGAAAATAATAACAAAATTTTGTATCAAGTGGCAGTGATTTTTCTTATTTTTTACCATATCTGGTTATTTCAACGAAATTCAAATAATTAATGTTGTAATAAATTTACTACTTGCCACTCTCACTATTATATATTAGCTACTGAATGTAAAATAAAGTCATTAACATAATTTTGTTGAAACAACATACCGTCGTAAGCCAAGACACATTGAACCCTCAATAGAATGTTTTATTTAAAAAAAATATATAATCATTTCACCGCGGCTGGTTGCCTCGACTGGTGACAGAAGGGCTGACTCATTTTTTGCGCAAAGGACTTTGACTTTGCCTGGCTGTCCAGCGCGGAAATGCATCCAGTATTCTTGCCACCATTCCACGTGAGCATGATTTGTATAGTTATTAGGATAAGTTAGCTTAAGTTCCTTATTGTATTCTTTCACATTAATAGATTAAATTTGCTTTTGGTATGTAGATAATTAATGTAACAAAACATTGACTATATAAGATAGATTTGCGAACCCTCTCAATACAGATTAAATAAAAGAGAGAAAAAAACAAGGATTTTCATTTGAAAGGTTTTATGAAGACGTGGGTTCCCGATTATTCGGTGGATCTGCATAACAAAGGACCCTTTTTAATTAGGTGGCTATTTTATGCTGATCGCATATAAGACACTGTGGATTGACCGCACACGTCGCAAAAGCGTAGTCTATCAATTAAATATTGACTAACATACGATTGATGTCTCCAAGTTAAGATAAATATTACCACAAAATTTACCTCAATGAAGTCTTTATTTCGTATTCTAAATTTTAAAGAAAATGCTTTAATAAACTTAAAATGATTTAAAAAAAAAATATGTTTTCCATGAAGAATTTAATAATTATTGTTTTACAAGACAATATTCTAACCTGGCTAGAAAGTTACTAGAATAATCTAAATAACTAGGTGTGCATCTACTTCGTTGCATATCTCCTAAAACATAATTTGTGGTATAAAAATACCAGAATATTGTCAAATAACCATATTCAATTATTAGGTTTATCAATCAAATACTCTTAATCTTTACTAATATTATAAAGCTGAAGAGTTTGTTTGTTTTTGCTAGAACGCGCTAAACTCAGGAACTACTAGTCCGAATTGAAAAATTATTTCAGTGTTAGATAGCCCATTTATCGAAGAAGGCTATATATTTCTCCCTATTCTAACGGGAACGGGAACCACGTCAGCTAGTCAATCAATTAAATGAAAAATTTGAATTCAAAGGAGGGTTGTATAATTCTTTGTACTAATTTTACTCCACATTTCCGCAAATTCCGCATCCCTCGTCCCTACAAAAGTGCGCGCAGCATCAAAGTCTATTCGCATACAGATGAGAGCAGATTAGTTCGATCTTCACTCGCTGACTATTCATTTTTGCCTCGACAGGAAATTGGAAGTATTCTAATTCAGTCTTTGCCTCAAAGGCGCTCGGAGCGTCACTGCTTGCCTACTCCATAAAAAGCCTCTCAATATCGCGCTGCTAAGGATCTGAAAAAATAAGATGAAACTTTAAAACTTATTATTTATCACAGAATATATATCTACTATCACTATATCTTTAGCCGCCATTAGCACGAGAGATTTTTTAACGGACGTTAAAAAAGGGTTCAAATACAACAAATGCATTCCCAAGTATATGTTCACACGACAATAAATAATAATAACGAAATAGACCTTCATTTAACTTCATACTATATTTCAACGCTTTTTTAACGTCCGTTATTAAAACTCTCATGCGAATGGGTGCTAAGCCTCTGCCTCGTAAGCGTTACTAACAGCTAGTAGCAAAATAAAATTATAAACTTGAAAATTAAAGTTTCAAGTCGTGATAGCCCAGTGGAAAGCTCTGCCTTTGATTGGGAGCGCGTAGGTTCGAATCCGGTCAGTACATGCACCTTCAAATTTTCAGTTATGTGCATTTTAAGAAATTAAATATCACGTGTCTCAAACGGTGAAGAAAACCAATGTGAGAAAACCTGTATACCTCATTTTTCTTAATTCTCTACGTGTGCTAATCCACATTGGGCGAGCGTGGTGGACTATTAGCCTAACCTCTCTCAATTTGAAAGGAGACCCGTGCTCGAGAGTGAGCCATATTCGGCTCACTGTTGAACACTGGGTTGTATATGGTGATGACGATGCAGATAAACCCGCGGGGCATCTAATATGATAAAAAACATTCAGATGATTAAAATTTTTTAAATGTCTACGTATGTGAAGTTTACCAATCCGTATATGGCCAGCGTGGTGGATTATTATTAGCCATTCCCCTCACATTCTGAGACTCTTGCTCCATAGTGAGCTTCAAGCATAGAGGTCTTCAAGCAAGTTATAGAGAGATTTTGCTGGTGACCCTCTCGCACCTACTTCTACAGACTAACTACATAGCCATTTTTAGTTAGTTCATTTGTTAGGTCATAATATTTATTCACTTTTACACTGTGGTCCTTCGGAATGTTAGTCTCCCACGGCACAGTAAGCTCTACAAGGACTATTCGCTTTGTTTGGCACAAAAGGAAGAAGCCTCCACCAAACTCACACATAAATGTATGTCACTTCCCAAAAGATTTAATAAAATGTTTAATTTCAGGCACTATCTAACAAGAAGCTTCGTTAAGAGCCCTTTATACATCGCGACGTGTAATGGGACACGTACGACGAGCACATATGTTCTGAATCGGGCTGAATCAGGCAATATTGTTTGAAGTAATGTCAAAATAATCTCAATGACGACAGCGCAGGCAACAGGTGCGCGCGGAATTTGAATGCTGAGTTGTAGTCTAGGAGCTAACGGGTGTAACGCAAATACAAATACAAAATACAAAATCTTTATTGGTTATACATACAAGTTTTTATAAATTTCATTGTTGAAACCTTCTTTTGGGCATAATGGTGCCTGTGACAGAAAGCCTCACTCTTCCATAGCCAATAACCACTACACAGATACAAATTCGTCATCAACCCACATTCGGCTCACTGCTGAGCTTGAGTCTCCTCTCAGAATGAGAGGGGTTAGGCCAATAGTCCACCTCGCTGGCCCAATGCGGATTGGCAAACTTCACACCCGCAGAGAATTAAGATAATTCTCTGTTGTGCAGGTTTCCTCACGATGTTTTTCTTCACCGATTGAGACACGTGATATTTAATTTCTTAAAATGCACACAACTGAAAAGTTGGAGGTGCATGCCCCGGACCGGATTCGAACCCACACCCTCCGGAATCGGAGGCAGAGGTCATATCACTGGGCTATCACGGTATTCAGATACGAATTACAACTTTGTTATCCCACGTAATTTTATAGTTTTGCTAGTGTGTTGGTTATATATTTTTTTTACCTTAAATAGCGAGTAAATTACCTTGCGGTTTGCTTGATGATAAGTGATTAATGCCATCCATGCCATGGTTTTTTTTAATGCCGAATCCTAATAGATCGAAAATCCGATAGGTATGAAATTTAATTCTAAAGATCAATTTAATTTTAGTGTAATCAAGTTGTTTTCAGTAATTTATTTGCAATGAGTACTTGGATTTTCTAATTGGCTAATAGGCCTCCTCTATCCATTACCGTTTCATTCGATCCTTGACGTTAGCGAGAATAAAGTTTAAATGACGTAAAACCTAAGTGCAAGTAAGCTGGTCATGACTTGAGACCGGCTAAAGATTTTGAAACCTTAACACTCAACTTTTCGGGCTTCATTTTATAGGATATATTTTAAAAATTAGGAAAATGAATAGAGAACCTTCTGAAAGTAAATTTAAAACTGTAATAAATTATGTCTATTATAATTAAATCAACAAACTAGGAGATAAACGTTTTAAAACATTCAAAATATGATAAGACGTTTCACAAACTGTACAGGAGAACAATCCAATGTCTCTCATACAATTGACGAGTATAAAACGTTTTGTATGTAAATGTTCCATTCAAGACGGCATTCATTAGACGGCTCTTCATCTAAATGATATCATGTATTCCGTTATGACTTCGTACATCTGATGTGGAACATTCATCTGTCTAAGGAGAATAAATAAAAGATTTTCACTTTTGTAGTAAGTACTACAAAAATGAAAATCTTTTATTACCATACATACTAATATTGTCATCGTCAGCTGGAAGACTGGAAGAAAAGATGTAAAAAAGTACGTTTATTTCAAAACTTGCGGGGGGCGCCCGCGATTTTGTCCGCGTGAAATTAAGTTTTTCACAAATCCCGCGTGAACCATGGATTTTTCCGGGATGAAAAGTACCCTATGTGTTAATCCAGAGTAAAATCTATTTTCATTCCAAATTTCAGCCAATTCGCCACAAAATTGACAAAGTCTCATACAAACTTTCATCCTCTATTTTATCCCCTTGGAGGTAGAATTGATCAAAATCCTTTCTTAGCGGATGCCTAGGTACATTTACCTGCATGCCAAATTTCAGCCCGATCCATCCAGTGGTTTGGACTGTGCTTTGATAGATCACTATGTCAGTCAGTCACCTTTGAGTTTTATATATTTAGATGTATCACATTACCTAAGCACTATTATATTATCCGAGGCTTCAACCATTTGCAGGGCTATTATGTAAATCGGTGTACCATTCAAATAATCAGTCACTACATCGTATTTTCGTTTGTACAATCTTTTGATTGAGATTTTCTTAGTTGATCCAGGTCTGGCTGGTGAGAGGTTTCGGCCGTGACTATTTACCACCCTACCGGCAAAGACGTACCGCCAAGTGATTTAGCGTTCCGATACGATGTGTAGAAACGAATGGGGTTGGATTTTCATCCTCCAAACAAGTTAACCCGCTTCTATTTTAGATTGCATCATTATTTACCATCAGGTGAGATTGTAGTCAAGGACTAACTTGTAAAGATTAAAAAAAAAGCAACTGGGTCAGATTTCGTTATGTTTTAATAAACTTTTATGAACCAGTGACGTCATCAAAGCAGCGATTTGATTCACAGCGTGGCGATTCTAAACTCCGTATTATCCTTTAAGAAAGAAATCCTAGTCCTGTAATAGGCTGATTACATCCTTATAACGTTAACACCTACCATGTCAAATAAGCCTGTAAATAACATTCCCTCTAACCCGGCAGTAAATAGCATCATGATGTTTTATGAAAAAAACAGTCCCCTCTCATAAATCGGCGCACTCTGAGACCTCCCTTTGCCCTCTTTATGACCCCTGTCTTTATTTGTAGAAATGAACCTGCAATAAAGCAATGTCTTTTCTCTGCTCCTTTTTCTCTTAGCTATTATTTTCTTTTCATTTACCATGGTGATATGAGACAGTAAATTTTATTCAAACAATCTTTATTAAAAACTAGCTGCGCCCAGCGGTGTTACCTGCGAAAAATAAATAATCGTACACGTAATTTAATTTTAACTGCAAAACCCTATCATACCCTACTCAACCCTACCCCTACTCTACCCCTAACCTTAGTATACTATTCTTGGTTCTAAGCTACCTCTCCACCAATTTTCAGCCAAATCGGTCCAGCCGTTCTTGAGTTATAAGTGTTGTAACAAGCCCGACTTTCTTTTATATAAATAGTTTAGGAATTTAGTTTTAAACAATTCCCTTAGGGAACCATGGATTTTTCCGGGATAAAAAGTAGCCTTTGTGTTAATCCAGGCTATAATATATCTTTATACGCAATTTCAGCTAATTCGGTTCAGTAGTCGAGGCGTGAAAGAGTAACAAACATTCATATTATCAAAATCATCAGTTTTCGCAAATCTCGTGAAACCATGGATTTTTCGGGATAAAAAGTAGTCTATGTGTTAATTTAGAGTAAAATCTATTTCCATTCTAAATTTCAGCCAAATCGCTTCAGTAGTAGCGGCGTTAAAGAGTAACAAACATCCAAACATCCATACAAACTTTCGCGTTTATAATATTAAGTAGGATTATACTTCGTTGGTCCACACAGTTACAAATAAATCTTACTTAATTTCGGTTATCTGCCTCGTAGATTCGTTTTAGGGCAAGCTTTCTCACAAGCTATGCTATAGTCGTAAACTACGCGATGCTTTCGTGGCTCAAGCGTTACAAATACATGTTTTGACGTACGTACGTTCCCAAAGTTTGTAACTATAATGCAATTTAACAAAAGGGGGAGCCAGGTATCGGGCGCCAACTTTACACGCAAACAAACCAATAAAACTCGTCTACGTCTCCATTTGGGGAAGAAAACAATAATTTATCGCCCGTCGAATAATAAATGTGACGCCTTCACGGAGGCGGCAATCTTACCACACACTGACTTATTTATATACTAAGAGAGGTTTTTTTTATTTATTCTTTACAAGTTAGCCCTTGACTACAATCTCACCTGATGATAACTGATCATCACTAACAATCAAAGATGGAAGCAGGCTAACTTTTTAGGGGGAGGATGAAGATCCACACTCCTTTCGGTTTCTACTACGTAAAGGGACACTAAATCGCTTGGCGGTACGTCTTTGCCGGTAGGAAGTTTCCCACCAGCCAGACCTGGACTAATTAAGAAAACCTCAATCGGCCCAGCCGGGGATCGAACCCAGGACCTCCGTCTTGTAAATCCACCGCACATACCAATGCGCCACGGAGGCCGTCTTCCTACGGAAAGTTTCAAATTCCCGTGGGAATAAAATATAGCCACGGTCCCAAACGTATATGTATGCAGTTTAAGTCAAGTTTTGAAGTTGTTCACCCTTATTAAAATTAAACAGTTAACTTTGTTCCAACATTTTCAATCTGTGTTCAGGGTTCCAAACCCTTATAGTCCGTCACCCGTCAGTCACGTGTCCGTCAGTCAGTCTGTAACAGCCTATTGTAGTTGTACGTTTCACGT
Organism: Bicyclus anynana; assembly: GCF_947172395.1. Classification (NCBI taxonomy): domain Eukaryota; kingdom Metazoa; phylum Arthropoda; class Insecta; order Lepidoptera; family Nymphalidae; genus Bicyclus; species Bicyclus anynana. The sequence continues at coordinate 2,103,230 of NC_069103.1, read as the reverse complement.
CAATTAAATATGGTAATTATCAAAGTTAGCGACCAAGTCTCGAAACCATAATGGGCCTCATAAGAAGGCTCAGAGTCACACAGCGGGCGATGTTAGGAGTCTCTGCGTGATCGAATCAGAAATGAGGAGATCCGCAGAAGAACCAAAGACACCGACATAGCTCAACGAGTTGCGAAGCTGAAGTGGCAATAGGCGGGGCACATAGTTCGAAGAGCCGATGGACGTTGGGGTCCCAAAGTGCTGGAATGGCGACTCAGCACTAGAAAGCGCAGTGCTGGTCGACCCCCCACCAGGTGGACTGACGACATCAAGCGAGTCGCAGGGATTCGTAGTATTAGTCGTCGCAGGGATAGTATTAATTAATACTCGTAATACAATAAATCACTTTGATGTCTAATATTTCGTTTATGCCTGAAATGAATTAAATAAACAAACAATAAATTAGTTTTAATTAAATGCAGTCACCAAATTTTCGATCATTCGTTTTATATTGTGGTCATCGCAATAATATAAAACAGTCATATATGTGTGTATGTGCGTTGAAAAATTAACTTGATGCATCAATGGTTAAGTTAGCTAGTCTTTAACTTAAGGTAATGAGGTCCAAGTTTGTAGTCCTATTATGTAGCGACTAGCGGATGTCTTCGTCGAATTTACTTTTTACAAATCCCTCGGGTTCCATGGATTTTTCGGGATAAAAAGTAGCCTACGTGTTAATCCAGACTATAATCTACCTCTTCTTCAAATTTCAGACAATTCGGTTCAGTAGCCGAGGCGTGAAAGAGTAATAAACACTCATACCATCAAAATCATAAGATTTTCGTAAATCTCGTGAATCCAAGGATTTTTTCGGGATTAAAGTAGCCTATGTGTTAATCCAGAGTAAAATCTATTTTCATTCCAAATTTCAGCTGCATCGGTTCAGTAGTTGGGACGTTAAAGAGTAACAAACATCCAAACATACATCTAAACTTTTGCGTTTATAATATTAGTAGGAAGTAGGATGCTTTTACCCGACTGCCAAGAAGGCTTATATTTTCATGTATCGTTACATTCGTTTTGATAATCCAATTAGTGTTCTTCATCATCAACCCATATTCGGCTCACGGCTGAGCTCGAGTCACCTCTCAGAATGAGGGGGTTAAGCCAATAGTCAACCACGCTGGCCCAATGTGGTTCAGCAGACTTCGCATACACAGAGAATCAAGAAAATTTTCATGTATGAAGATTTCCTCACGATGTTTTTCCTTCACCATTTGAGACACGTGATATTTAGTTTTTTAAAATGCACATATAACTAAAAAGGTGCACTCCCCGGACCGGATTCGAACCTACACCCTCCGGAATCGGAGGCAAAGGTCATTTCCACTGAGCTATCACGGCTGATTAGTAATACAGACGAATTAATTTTGTTTCTTTTGGTTGTTTTTTTCTTTATTTATTCTGCATTCGTAGTTTTTATTGCTTTATACTGTGTTTTGTTATGTGAACTTAATCATACAGAATGACGAATAATCCTGAGGCTGTATATGTTACTTAATATAAAAAGAAAACGTTTTAATCTATACCAACATAATAAAAAGGTAGAGTTTGTGATATTGTAGGGGCTATCTCTGGATCTAAAACCGATTTTGAAAATTCTTTTTACTACTAGAAAACCAGAGTTGTTTGTGAGTGTCATAGGCTATTTTTATCCCAGTTTTTTCATGGGAACGGGAACTACGCCGGTGAAAACGCGGGCTGACAGCTAGTTCCTTTATAATTTTAGTAACCGAGTGAACAGAATCAGAGGAAAACCTAGTGCTAACATAAAATACGTAATAACGTTGTTTGCAAAAGCTAACAACCTAATTAAATCTGATTAATTAACATCCAAACTAATTACTAGCAGACAAATCTAATTAATATATAATATTTTGGGTAAGATATTATTAAATAGGTTATAATAAAATATTCTTTTAAAGTTTAGTAGTGGAATTATACCTAACTAGCTGACGCCGCGCGGTTTTACCCATGTGGTTCCAGTTCCCGTAGGAATACGGGGATAATATATATTCTATAGCCTTTCTCGATAAATGGGCTATCTAACACTGAAAGAATTTTTTTAATCAGACTAGTAGTTCCTGAGATTAGCGCGTAAAAACAAACAAACTCTTCAGCTTTATAATATTAGTATAGATTACATAATAGTTTGGATGTATTGTCTCCTTGGTCCAATGGTTAGCTTATGTACGCTTTTCAGACTTACCCGAAAATCACATAAATATTCATAAAAATCGGTCCAGCCGTCAGCATGACAAGAGAATTTTATATCTATACTAATATTATAAAGCTAAAGAGTTTGTTTGTTTGATTGATTGAACGCGCTAATCTCAGGAACTACTGGTCCGATTTGAAAAATTCTTTCAGTGTTAGATAGCCCATTTATCGGGAAAGGCTATAGGCTATATATTATCTCCGTACTCTTACGGGAACGAGAACCACGCGGGTGAAACCGCGCGGCGTCAACTAATATTAGATCTCTTGGCTAGGTGGCTTGCAATTTCACTTTGCCTTTCACCTTTCAGCCTACTCAGCAATGCTGCACAGTGTCAGAAATAAGCATAGCTCAGCTACAAACACTCTTAGATCTAACGTCTTAGGGAAAAGCGATAGAATAACAGAATGTAAATGTTAAAATGTGATTCGCGTAATACGTCTTATTATTCGGCAAGGAAGTGACGTTGTTTTATGCATGAGACCCTTTCAATTCATTTGTACGCGGACCTTTGTCCTTTCCGGCAATACCGGGACTGGGTGTGGGTTGTTTTGTGTTATACATACTGAGTATATACAGATCTGAGTTATTGGATCGCAACTAACCACACTATAAAATCTACCAACTACCATTTCTCTTCATCATCATCATATCAGGCGATGGACGTCCAGGACATAGGCCTTTTATAGGAACTTCCGACCATCACGATCCTGAACCAGCATCCAGCGAATCCCTACGACTCGCGTTATGCAAATTTAGTGGTTTTCAATAGATAGGTTCTAGGTTCATTCCTTTGCCTAGTCTATTTGGAATTTCTGTATTCCCTCAACAAGCACAGGTCTGGTGGCATCGGCCATTAGTTGCGATTTCACAGGCAAAGACATACCGCAAAGGATTTAGCGTTCCGGTAAAGTAAAAGAAAAACTACTAAGCACTAAAACTCCCCAGATACGGTTTAAATTTTAGAACATCGTCCGCCAGGTGGCCAGGTAGGGATTAGCGGACTTATACACAGTGAAAACATTAAAAAGAATTATCTGGTACGAGTAAGTAGGTTCTTAAAAAAAGAAGTAAAAATTAATAAGCAACGAACTCAATTGTGCATCAGCATATTGTAAAAGCCGTGATAGCCTAGTGGATATGACCTCTGCCTCCGATTCCAGAGGGCGTAGGTTCGAATCCGATCCGGGGCATGCACCTCCAGCTTTTCTGTTGTGTGCATTTTAAGAAATTAAATATCACGTGTCTCAAACGGTGAAGAAAAACATCGTGAGGAAACCTGCACACCGGAGAATTAAGAAAATTCTCTGCGTGTGTGAAGTCTGCCAATCCGCATTGGGCCAGCGTGGTGGACTATTGGCCTAATTCATTTCATAATGATGATGATGATGATGATGATATTGTAAAAATAACCAGTGAAACAAATTCAATCTATCTACGCAAACTTAAATATAACTAAAATCAAAACCTCCTGCAACGTTCGGTTAATATACATGTAACCCCGAAACACGTTTAATTCACGGCATTGTTGAATTCACGGCAAAATAATTCAAGCTTAGCGGCGCCACAGCTTGCATCAGGCAATGGCGTCATTTCGTATCGCATGTGTCAACAGCTCGCGTTTGTCACTCGCGCGCGTTGACACAGACCACTCTATTCATTTGTCACTACTAATACAATGCGTTGGTTGTATTTGCATTTTAAATAGATTGTTAAAATATGCTGTAGGTCTACCGATCCTTAAAATCCTTTTACCAATAGAAAGCCAGGTTATTTGAGAATGTCAAAGGCTTTGTTTTATTCCTGCATTCCCACGGGAAGGTGTATTACGCGGATGAAACCGCAGAGCGTCATCTTGTAATATTATAAATGCGTAAGTACGTCCATAAGCCACTTTTTTTTCTAAACTGTTAAATAAATCTGGCGAAATTACACAAATAGTAACATCAAAACTGCTGCATCAAATCAAGCTATATTGAAAAATAAAATCAAACTATATTCATAAATAACACATAAGATAATATTTTAAATTCATTTACAACCAGAATCAGATTTCCTTCTGCAACGTTTGGGTAATATATGTACATTGTACATGTAACCCCCGAAACACGTCTAGGAGTCGGGGCATTGTTGAATTCACGGCAAAATAATTCAAGCTTAGCGGCGCCACAGCTTGCATCAGGCAATGGCGTCATTTCGTATCGCATGTGTCAACAGCTCGCGTTTGTCACTCGCGCGCGTTGACACAGACCACTCTATTCATTTGTCACTACTAATACAATGCGTTGGTTGCATTTGCATTTTAAATAGAATGTTAAAACATGCTGTGATCTACTGATTTTTAGAAAACTAGCTTATTTGTTAGTGTCAAAGGCTTTGTTTTATTCCTTTATTCCCACGGGAAGGGGTACTACGCGGATGAAACCGCAGAGCGTCATCTAGTAATATTATAAATGCGTAAGTACGTCCATAAGCCACTTTTTTCTTTCTAAACTGTTAAATAAATCTGGCGAAATTACACAAATAGTAATATTAAAACTGCTGCATCAAATCAAGCTATAAAATCAAACTATATACATAAATAACACATAGGATAATATTTTAAATTTACTTATAACCAGGATCAGATTTCCTTTTGCAACGTTCGGGTAATATAATTGTACATTGTACATGTAACCCCGAAACACGTTTAGGCGTCGGGGCATTGTTGAATTCACGGCAAAATAATTCAAGCTTAGCGGCGCCACAGCTTGCATCAGGCAATGGCGTCATTTCGTATCGCATGTGTCAACAGCTCGCGTTTGTCACTCGCGCGCGTTGACACAGACCACTCTATTCATTTGTCACTACTAATACAATGCGTTGGTTGCATTTCCATTTTAAATAGATTGTTAAAACATGATATAGATGTAGATATAGATATAGATTTTTGAAATACTTTTACAAATAGAAAGCCAGATTATTTGTGAGTGTCATAGGCTACGTTTTATCCTCGTATTCCCACGGGAACGGGTACTACGCGGATGAAACCGCAGAGCGACATCTAGTAATATTATAAATGCGAATGTACGTCTATTTGCTACTTACGCGTATTTTCTTCTAAACCAATAAATACATCTGGCGCAGTTACACCCATAGTAACATCAAATCAAGATTAATAGGAAAAAAAATATTTTTTTTTTGTAGTACAGTTTAAATTTATATTTATTTATAACACAAGCTTTTAATGAATCAAAATCAAATCAAAAATCATTTATTTCAAGTAGGCTCAGTTTACAAGCACTTTTGACACGTCAGTTGACTATTTGTAAAGATTCTACCACCGGTTCGGAAGGCAGGTTCTGCTGAGAAGATACCGGCAAGAAACTCAACAGTTGCTCTTTTGAATGTGCTTAAACCAAGCCTTTGAGTGTTTACAAAACCAATGAGTCTAACCTCGTAGGTTTAACTTTTAAGAATAAGACTACCTACACCAATGAACTAATTTTAATTATTATGGGGAAATAAAAGCTTGTAAAAATAAATTTATTTGACAACATATTATGCCGTCAAATAAATTATTTTTTTTTAATATTAATTTCTATTATTATTAAGAGAATAGGGCTATTGTAACCACGCCTTGCTCTTTTTTCTAGTTAATAAAAACTAATAATACAGGCTATATGGAACAGCAAATAAATACATATTTTACAAAAACTTTACTCATACTAATACTAATATTATATTTCAGTGTACATCAACTTTGTTTATTTTTACTTAAACGGGCAACTAAAGTGGGACATACACGTCATAATGGTATTTGTATAAGTCTACTTATATTTTTTTAATTCATGTGATTTTAATTTACTTTTGTCTATTATTGTATCAGTAATAATTTTAATTATTTAGTAGCCAATATAACGTCTTTCATATCAAAAGGAAACCGACAATTTGATATAAGACATGTTGAATAATTACCCAGGATGAGATCGAAACTAGTTGGGCACATTACACAAATACAAATTCACAGTGGTTAAGACATGTCGGTCATCATCGACCAATTTCAATAGCCCACTATAACGACGAGACGTTACGTTCGTAAAGGTTTATTAGCACCATGCATATAATAATGATATGTCGTACCCTCTCCTAATACAGTCTTTCCCGACTAGTTGGAGGAGAATATTGGTTACATTTAAAAGGTTTTGACGGCCTCCATGGCGCAGTGGTATGCGTGGTGGATTTACAAAATGGAGATCCTGAGTTCGATCCTCGGCTGGGCCGATTGAGCTGGTTGGTGGAAGGCTTCGGACGTGGCTAGTTACTACCCTACTAAAGACGTACCGTCAAGCGATTTAGCGTTCCGGAACGATGCCGAGTAGAAACCGAAAAGGGGTATGGATTTTCATCCTCCTCCTAACAAGTTTGCCCGCTACCATCTTAGATTGCATCATCACTGAGATTGTAGTCAAGGGCTAACATGTAAAGAGAAAAAAAAAACAAGAGCTCAACCCAGGACCCGAACCCAAAACGTTAAAACACGAAACCACACCGGCTAATCACTGAAACAACAAGGTAGTTCAATCTTGTATCTATTTCAGTATATTGTACAAAAAATATCAATACAATATACGAGTACCAGAGCGTGTATGTCCCACATAACTCGCATATTTGCATGCTTCAAATGTATTTGACTTATATGAAAGATGTAGTACGTAATATTAAATTACACGAAACTACAGCATTAAATATAAATTATACGTCTAAGTAATTTGAGTTTAATTTTTTGTACTTTACTTTGTTTTTTTTGTAGAATAAGGCTTGTTTTATTGTATTGTATTGTTGTGTGATTATGTTTATCTAGACTATATGTTACGAATTTGTCAACCTCTCTATATCACGAGAGAAATAAATAGACATAGATAGAGACAAATTCACAGCACTATATTCTATAGAGTCTGTGGCCTACGTCGTAGACCGGCCTACGGATGAAGTACGTGCACGTAAGCTTCCGTACATTTTTAAAATCTTTAAAAAAGTGCGTGTCGGGCAACGCGCAGTGTAGGGTTCCGTATATTAAATGAACCGTTCTTTAAATTCTTTTAAAGCAAAAATACCGATACTGATTCACACTAACCAATATTACACACTATGGCATAGACGAGAAAAAAATCATCCTCACTCTACAAGTAGTGATAGAACCTCAATTTTTTTTAACTTTTTTATATCAATTCAATCCAATTACCATGGCAAATTCCAGTTTTTTAGTTCTAACAGACTTACCGTTAGTTATTTAATTATCAACGGAATCAGTATGTGCAATTTTCAAGTTCCAATTACGTTTTTTCAGTTGGTCTTTATACTTTATATGCTATATAACTCTTTATATAGCAATCGCTACCTATCTGTTATAGTTTTTCTTGTAATTTTGTTATACAGGATGCCCCGTAGTAAAAGAAATGGTACATGCACCACTTAATTATTTAAAACCAATTTGAATAGTTTTGAAAAAATCTCTTAAATATGTATTTTATTCCGTTTTTTTAGTATTTGTTGTTATAGCGGCAATAAAAACCATCATTTATGAAAATTTCAACAGTTTCAACAGTCTTTTTTTTTATTCTTTACAAGTTAGCCCTTGACCACAATCTCACCTGATGGTAAGTGATGATGCAGTCTAAGATGAAAGAGGGCTAACTTATTAGGAGGAGGATGAAACTCCACACTCCTTTCGGTTTCTACACGACATCGTACCGGAACGCTAAATCGTCATTGTCGGTAGGGTGGTAACTAGCCACGGCCGAAGCCTCCCACCAGCCAAAAGTCTAGTGTGTAGTAGTGTCTGTCTAATCACGGGTCATAAAATAGTCTGGTAGCAGACGGACGAGTGGACAGACAGCGGAATCTCAGTAATAGGGTCCTGTTTTACTGGACACGGAACCCTAAAACAACTGGCAACCCTTTCTTTAAAAGTACATAGTAATAATACAATTTGACATCTACCTATTATTGCATTACGGTAGGGGGACACAGGTAGGGGGAGATACCACGCAAACAAACTAATAAACGTCGTCTGCAAAATGTTTGGGAAAGCTATTATTTATCTTTCGTCTGATATATGTGACGCCATTGCGGTTAGACAGGGGACGTCAACATTTACGTATTGACAACTGCATACAGCCGTGATAGCTGGATATGACCTCTGCCTCCAATTCCGGAGGGTGTGGGTTCGAATCCGGTCCGGGACATGCACCTCCAACATTTCAGTTGTGTGCATTTTAAGAAATTAAATATCACGTGTCTCAAACGGTGAAGAAAAACATCGTGAGGAAACCGGCATACCAGATAATTATCTTAATTCTCTGCGTGTGTGAAGTGTCAATCCGCATTGGGCCAGCGTGGTGGACTATTGGCCTAACCCCTCTCATTCTGAGAGGAGAGTGGAGCAACTGTTGAGTTTCTTGCCGATATCTTCTCAGCAGAACCTGCCTTCCGAACCGGTGGTAGAACCTTTACAAATAGTCAACTGACGTGTCAAAAGTGCTTGTAAACTGAGCCTAATCAAAAATCATTTATTTCAAATGATTTTTGATTTTGATTTTGATTTTGAGCTCAGCAGTGTATGGGTTGATGACGATACAGGGATTAAAAATTTGATTTTATAACTTTTTTGTAGAGCCTTCTTTAAAAAAAAACAAAAACAATATTAATTTCTTTCAAGTACAGAAGGCAGGCTCTGCTGAAAAGAACCAGCAAGAAGCTTAACAGTCGCTCTTATAAACAATCATAGAAGATTATAATTTAGAATTATTAAATTCAAAATAATTTATCTCACTTTTACTTCTTGTGTCCAATGCCCTCCAATTATTATTTTTTGGAGATTTTCTCTCTTATCTTCATTATTGTCAGTAAAGTTTTTCTCCCCTGAGATTAGAAATTCGGTGGTGTAATATCTACGTCCCTCGATTACGTTCTAGTAAGATTACGTAAGATTACGATCTAGTCTACATAAGTGACTAATACATACAGACATACATAATAATACATACAATACATACAGTTATTATTTTGACTTTAACTTATGCTTACAATTTACATTATTATTATAATAACTTAGACTTCAACTAGACAGTTAGTGAAAAACTAACTTTCACTAACTATTACTTGAAGTCACTTTGTACACGTGATCTCTAATTAAAAAAAATATATGAAATGGCAAATCTTTCATAAAAAAAAATATAACATAAAACTTGTGAAAAGTTACTACTACTAGTGTTTCATACGCACTCGTAAGTAGGTTGGTAGAGCGAAGGCTCTGCTATAAAGTGACTAATAGCAATCCCATAAAATACGGAGCAACATTGATGCAGGTGCGAGAGTAAATTGCTTAATAGTTCACTTACGATTCTCATAAATTATGCTTCTGTTTGGAGGGGGTGCGCCAGGGAGGGTCGTTAACCCCCGACCGTCCAGTAAATCTTACGGTTTACGATCCTACAAAAATTGGGGCCACTCGCACCGCAGAGCGGGAGACAAAGGAAACCCGGGAGTGTTAACAGTTTTATCTCGCTTTAAAAAGGAAAATGACGTATATGGGGTACAGTTTGAGTCCTATTGCTACATCCATAATAGTCTTTCTACTTTCGACAAATTTAGCTTTGGATGGTGTACATTTGAAAGCTGTTTTGGTATGTAAAATTAGTAAGTCTTTGCTGGTAGTAGTAACGGTCGATGCCTACCATCAGACCATACCTGAGACCAGACCACATTTATATTGGTATCATATATATTAGCCGAGTTATCACAGTTTTTGTCATACAGGTCGGACTGAAAATCCTCTTAAACAGACTTATTCGCATGCGCTGCCTTAACTATTGTGTAAAATTGAAATTAATGTATAGGGACTTTATGTATCGTTAAAAGTTCTACAAAAAAGTCCGCGACACCACATATCTATCTTCTATATATTAGAAGATATAGTACCTTTTGTGTTTTAAAAATTATTAATTTTATATACTTAGGTTTACGTCATTATTTATACAACTAAACTTTAATCCTTATTAAAATAAATTATTTAATAATCACGATTAACGAGATAAGATTTGCCCTTTACAGTATGTTAATTAGTTAAATAGTTTCGGAGATAATACAAAATTTCTAAAAGACGCAGAAATTGCGCTATACGACGCCCGGCGCTTTCATTTACGTAGTTCCCGTTCCTGTGTGAATATGGGGATCAAACCTAGCCTATGACACTCGCAAATAACGTAGCTTTCTATTGGAAAAACAATTTTCCAAATCGGTCCAGTAGATCCAGAGATTACCTCCTACAATTCGCGGGCGTCCGCTAGTCTTATATATTAGAAATTGTTTGTTTAAGTTATTTTTTAGTCACAGTGTTCTTACAGGGAAAAGGGGAAAAGTAGTAGTCTGTTAGTTTATAATAAATCATTTTAGTGAGCGTTTACATTATCATTTTCAAACACACACACAAGCTATTGTCCTAACGAAGGCAACCCGTTATATAACGTCGCCAAGAGCCAAGACATCTAACGCGCGGGCAGCGAGGACACGCGCGAAGCCCGGGGGACTTCATTAGAGCTAAGTCTCTCGAAGGCCATTTTAACACAAAGGATTAACTCGGCTGTGAACGGTATTTGTTTACTGCTTCACACTAGCAGGATATCTACATTATCTATGAGTTCCTAGTCATTAAGTTTGACTCAGTGATGAAGTGGTTGTGTGTAGCTTTGGATTGCGTGGCCCTGGGTTCAATTTAGGCCTGACTATGTAATATTGCTTTTACCAATTTTTACAAATTTAATACAAAATTTATTCTGTTGTATAACAAGAGGAATAAAGGGAGACAGGTAAATCGTTGGTAATAATGTAAGTGTAACTAACCAGGAGTAATAAAGGCTTATTTTATTTTTATTTATATATTTTGTTACATTGAGCATTCATTTCTTCCAAAATTTTTTTATTAAACAATAAAGAATATTTGCAAAAGACCACTGTCAAGAGCAAACTTGAATAAAAAAAAACAGTTTTCAAATATGGTAAAAACTCCAAAACGAGTAAAGGCCATTCGATAGATAATAATTATGATGACTGTATAAAAAACAGGTAATCTGTATCTAAAACTTTATACTAATTAGGTACATAATGTTTTGTAGGTATACCTACTTTTTAGTGTAAAATCAGGCTAAGCTGTGTGTAATGTGAAAATAATGTCAGTAATGGCTAATTGCTGACAGCCAGAGGCAACAGGTGCGCACGTAGTCTGAATACTGAGCGCTAGTCTAAGAGCTGACGGCTAGTTTTAACAGCGTCTTTTATCCTACACTTGATATTGACGGCCTCCGTGGCGCAGTGGTATGCGCGGTGGATTTACAAGACGGAGGTCCTGGGTTCGATCCCCGGCTGGGCAGTTTGAGATTTTCTTAATTTGTCCAGGTCTGGCTGGTGGGAGGCTGGTGGGAGGCTTCGGCCGTGGCTAGTTACCACCCTACCGGCAGAGACGTACCGCCAAGCGATTTAGCGTTCCGGTACGATGCCGTATAGAAACCGAAAGGGGTGTGGATTTTCATCCTCCTCCTAACAAGTTAGCCCGCTTCCATCTTAGACTGCATCATCACTTACCATCAGGTGAGATTGTAGTCAAGGGCTAACTTGTATAAAAAAAAAATAAAAAAAAATATGACTAGTACTATCGTCGTTCATTCTGACTGGGGCATGCACCTCCAACTTATCAGTTATGTGCATTAGAAATTAAATATCACGTGTCTCAAACGGTGAAGGAAAAACATCGTGAGGAAACCGGCATACCAGAGAATATTTTTAATTCTCTTTGTGTGCGAAGTCTGCCAATCCGCATTGGGCCAGCGTGGACTACTAACTCCTGTCATTCTGAGAGGAGACTCCAGCTCAGCAGTGAGCCGAATAAGGGTTGATAATGATGATGATGATCGTCGTGCTCTTGTCACCGACAGTGTGATTGCCGTTTTAGAACCTAACGGTTTGGCGCGCGATGATGGCAAGCTCAGACCAATTATTGTATAGGACCAGCCTCGCTAGACGTTACTTTTCTGTCAAAGTATATGATCATCGATCTAATGCGATTATAAAAACTGTCTCTATAGTATCGATGTTAAATAGTTGTAATCGTGTTCGTCGGTTAAAGAGCTCCGTAAAAATCCGCTCCGTACCTTTTTGTGTAGTTGAATTGTGTAAAAAACGGGCAAAAATTCTAGTTTAGTTTATAATACAGGAAGAAATTTTTTTTAGTGCGGATATTTTTATATTTTGTACATAAACAAAATTTAATGATCACGTATTTTTTCTTTTTTTTTTTAACTCAAAAATAACAAAATTATCGTTAGCTAAAGTTATTTACTTTTGAACAGAATTTTAGGGTCACCCTATTGTGCGTTTATTTTATTTTCGTTTGATACCTAAAGAACGTCACCAGATCACTTTTAAGCTGAATATATCTTGTTTAGTAATAATATGTACATTATTTTGTTATTTTAGAGACATAAATTAAAAAAAAAAATTACATAAAATGTATCGAACTGTTTGTAGATTTATATTCTATTAATGATACAGAACCACGAAAAAAAATATCCGCACTAAAGACCGAATCACCCTGTATATACCAAATCTAAGCTCGTTTTCTTCAGAAAATGACAGACAATTTTGTTCATGACTGTAAGTGCGATACAGGTCCTTCTATAATTGGTCTGAGATGGCAAGAGACCGGACTGCATGTCACTGATGCCTTGAAAGATGGGTAGGCTTTTGGTGTGGAAAGTGACTTGCGTTGACACACTTGCGCTTTCCCATCTACTTGAAACGATGGACTTTGCGGGCGCTGCTCAAGCGGCGCTAATAAAGTAATCTCGTCGGTAATTACGTATTTGAGCCATTTGCGCTAGGACCGTGGGTCTCCATGGCGCAGTGGTATGCGCAGTGGACTTACAAGACGGAGGTCCTGGGTTCGATCCCCGGCTGGACCGATTGGGGTTTTCTTAATTGGTCCAGGTCTGGCTGGTGGGAGGCTTTGGTCGTGGCTAGTTACCACCCTACCGACAAAGACGTACCGCCAAGCGATTTAGCGTTCCAGTACGGCGTCGTGTAGAAACCGAAAGTTCTGTGGATTTCATCCTCCTCCTAACAAGTCAGCCCAATTCTATCTTAGATTGCATCATCACTTACCATCAGGTGAGATTGTAGTCAAGGGCTAACAAAAAATCAACTAGTAATATCTAACGGTGTTCACAGTCATACGATGACCTATACAGTAGGTATCCATACACACTAGTATATTTACGTGTATAGGTCGGCCTGCGTTACCACCAGCACAATCGGCTCATATTAATTATTCTGCAGTGAATAGAATGCGCACAAAAGCCATTAACCGCCAGATAATTATGTCTTCTTAGGGCGCGCCGGTGCCTTTGTCAGCCCATCGCTCATTCCACGACCTTCATTCATTTCGGATTATAATCTTATCTATTTTCCCTTCCTGATAACTAGTACTTACGGAAATGACATTTGGTATGCGTAGTAGGTTCTTCAGTAGCCCAGTGGATATGACCTCTGCCTTCGATTCCAGAGGGTGTGGGTTCGAATCCGGTCCGGGGCATGCACCTCCAACTTTTCAGTTGTGTGCATTTCAAGAAATTAAATGTCGCGTGTCTCAGTGTCTCAAAAGGAGAAGGAAAAACATCGTGAGGAGACCTGTATAACTGAGAATTTTCTTTATTCTCTGCGTGTGTGAAGACTGCCAATCCGCATTGGTCCAGCGTGGTGGGTTATTGGCCTAACCCGTCTCATTCTGAGACTCGAGCTCAGCAGTGAGCCGAATATAGTTTGATAATGATGATGAAGATGAGTAGGTTCTATGTGCCAGAGTTTGTTGAGAGATATTTTTTATTGAATTACAAGTTATCCCTTTGACATAGATCTCACCTGATTGATGTATATGACAATGCAGTCTAGACGAAAGCGGACTAACTCACAACAACATTATTCTATCAGCTTAATTGCTTGGCGGTACGTCTTTGACGGTAGGGTGGTAACTAACCACGGCCGAAACTCCCACTACTCAGACCTGGACCAATTAAGAAAAGCTTAATCGGAATTTATACTTACTATATCTTACTTGAAAAAAATAAAATTATACTTAATATCTCGCTAGGCTTTGTATGTATTACAAACTAGGAGAAACTCGCGGTTTCACCCGCATATTTTCCGTGTAAATATGGGATGAAATATACCTTATGTTCATCAACATATCAACCTATGGACGTCCACTGCAGGACATAGGGCTTTTGTAGAGACTTCCAATCACTCATTCATTCATCAATTAGAACATTTTGATTTGTACTTATTTAGAAAAGTTTGATTTGTACTTATTTAGAACACTTTGATTGGTACGTGATTTGTACTAAGATTGACAGAACTTCAATTAGCACTTACGGCTCGACAAAATAAAGCACCTTACAAACGACAGACAATCCCTGCGACAGAAAAAACGGTAAATTCAGCAAAATAAATCGAAGTAAGCGATACCTATCACCAAACTCGCGGAGGTTGGGGGAATCCATTTAAATGTAGATTGTCTCTGGTAATACTTCCATTTGTTTTGCCGCAAAGCTACTTTCCGTGGAAAACGATTCCAGCTTGCAAAGCGTTTTATGGCCTTTTTAGAGATCCGTAGACGTTAGAGACTCGTATAGTTTTGTCGTTTACTATATTATATTGCGTTCAAAAATATTTTTATGCTTCAGTCACAAAAGAGTTAACCGTTTTATGATTTAGTTCAAATTCAAAATTCTTTATTTCAAGTATGTTCGTTCTATAAGCACTTTTGAAATGTCAGTTGACTATTTGTAAAGAATCACCGATTCGGAAGGCAGGTTCTGCTGAGAGGAACCGGCAAGAAACTCAACAGTTGTTCTTATTAAAAAAAAAATCATACAGTATTATAATTTACCTACAATTATTAACAAAACAACATTACAATTTAATATTGTTTTACTTCTTGTGTGAAGGTATAAGCTGATTTAAGGGTCTCAAAGCACCTTTATCATTAAGGAACTCATTAATAGTGTAGTAATCTCGGCTAAGTAAATGTTTTTTAACACATTGATGCATTGCAAAGCCATGCATAGTGAATTTAGACAAGACATCTTGTCTTGTCTTTTAAAGACAAATCCAAAAATTGGCAAACATGCAACAAACGATTCCCGTAAGCAAATCATTGTTCAATGTCGCCGCTGCTGATGCTTTTTTTTTGATTTTTGAAGTGGTTTTATTTATATTCATATACATCATTAATCAGTGTATAAACAAATTAGTTTACCACATCGCCTTATATCAATATACTAACCGCCCGCGACTTCGTCCGCGTGAAACTCGATGTAAACTTTCAACTACCCCTATCCTACGCCTACCCTACCCCTAGCCTACCCCTAGCCTACCCCTAGCCTACCCCTAGCTTACCCCTACCCCTACCATAATTTTCTGTTTGATTTTTTACAACTTGTGTCCGAAAAACCCAAATATCTTACGGAACCCTATTTATTTCCAAAATGAAATTTAGCCTATGTTACTTGTGGATAATGTAGCTTTCGAATGGTGAAAGAATTTTTAAAATCGGTCCAGTAGTTTTTGAGCCTATTCATTACAATCAAACAAACAAACAAACATACAAACAAAGTTTTCCTCTTTATAATATTAGTATAGATAACCACAAAACCTCTACGGCGACACTCCGACGTTGTATCACATGAGTTTTAGCCGTGTTTCGTAATCAGTGAATATCAAACTTCACCAAATGATTTTCAGCACATTGCCACGTCGCAATCTCACACAATACTCATTGAATCCAAGGAAGGAATCCTCCCAGAAGCCGATGATGCGCAAACATCGTACTATCAGCGCCTCGCACCTGTCTCAGCTAACCGAGCATTAGCATGCACGGCTCCTGCAGCTAAGTCGATTTGCTACATCGCTGCGAGCATGGGATATTTTGTCATGTGCACTGCTTAAGGCATCCTACAGACTGTAGACATTTTATTACACGACAGTTTTGTCGGAAGGCTCTAATATACACACAGTAAATATCCAAATAATGACGACGTGTTAGTTGTTGATTTTTTTATAGTATCGTTGTTGCATTCCATCAGATATGATAGAAGCGCGAGCCTTTTTATCACAACAAAAGATTATGCAATCAAAAAATTTATTATATTTATAGAATTATTCTATGTATATAGTATGCCGCCTATATTCTTGACAAAAACAATGATTAACATACGTTATACATACTGATTGAAGATCAAGGAAACTATCATTATCAACCCATATTCTGCTCACTACTGATTTCGAGTCTCCTCTCAGAATAAGAGGGTTTAGGCCTATAGTCCACCACGCTGGCTCAATGCGAATTGACAGACTTTACACACAGAAGAAAATTCTCTGATAAGCAGGTTTCTTCACGATGTTTTTCCTTCACCGTTTGAGACACGTGATATATCATTTCTTAAAATGAAAGGAAACTATATCAAAACAGTAAAATGTCTTTAGACTGCAGGACTACTGAGATTTAATATTTAAAACATTACCCTAATCTTAAACATCTAACTCAAACTAAGTTTTGAATGTTGAATTACAGTTGAAGATTGCGTATCTAGGGATCCAGCGTTCTGTTGGTGGATCTATAGAACGTAAATAACAGCTAAATAGAAGATCACAGTTTTATAATACCCAGAATACACATATACTGTGTACATGGCTGGCGGGAGGCTTCGGCCGTGGCTAGCTGGTGGGAGGCTTCGGCTTCGGATTTAGCGTTCCGGTACGATGTCGTGTAGAAACCGAAAGGGGTGTGGATTTTCATCCTACTCGTAGCAAGTTAGCCCGCTTCTATCTTAGACTGCATCATAATTTACTATCAGGTGAGATTGTAGTCAACTTGTAAAGAATAAAAATAAAAAATACGGACTTTAGTTACAAATTAAATTAAATATATTAACCACTAGCTGACGCCGCACGGTTCCACCCGCTTAGTTCCCGTTCCCGTAGAAGTACGGGGATAATATATAGCCTATAGCCTTCCTCGATAAATAGACTATCTAACACTGAAAGAATTTTTCAAATCGAACCAGTCTATCCCATTGTGTGGAGTATCGTTATCGGTATTTTTGTGCATTAAATATCGGTTTAATGCTAATTTAATCTACGGAACCCTACACTACGCGTGACCCGACACGCACTTTTATTATGACAGCACAATTTAAGTGTTAGGTCATTGTGCGTTGTACACGAGTGATCAAGTTACGTATAGCTCGTACGGAATAACTTGAAACCTGGCGCGAATGCTGTTTGTACTGTGTTTGTTAGGTTGTGTTCGATAGCCAAGTGTCAAGTACTGTGTTTGTTAGGTTGTGTTCGATAGCCAAGTGTCAAGTAAATGCGCACGAGTTATACGTTACATAGAGTGAGACCCCACGGCGAAGGTCTGTCCGTGACATGAGTTATAATGCCCTCTGAACGACTGCCACGTACACATTTCTTACAAACACCCCACTGTCCCTTTATAGGCCTTTTTCTATGACTACATCTGACCAATAATGTACGGTACGAAATTCCTTTCAGTGAATACCTACGAAATTCTTATATTTGCGATTAAAACTGTCTGTCAAAGTTGCTAGATTGTTTGGTAAAGATTATTTTTTTATACAGAGTATAGGTATACAGTGTAGGGATATATTTTATTCTCTACAAGTTGGCCCTTGACTACAATCTCACCTGATGGTAAGTGACGATGCAGTCTAAGATGAAAGCTGACTTGTTAGAAGAAGGATGAAAATCCACACCTCTTCGGTTTCTACACGACATCGTACCGAAACGCTATAACGCTTTGCGATACGTCTTTGTCGGTAGGGTGGTAACTAGCCACGGCCTAAGCCTCCCACTAGCCGAAACTAAGCCTATTTGAAACCCCAAATAATTTAGATTTTTTGTCCTCTTACTCCAAAGCAAAAAGCCTGTTATAGTGGGTACGACATTAATTGAAAAGGTGGAAATCGAACCCACGATATACCGTATTTGCGTTTTTTAGCCGTAAGGCGTAAAGAGGCTTTTTATGTTCGTTATCGGCTCACTGCTGAGCTCGAGTCTCCTCTCAGAATGAGAGAGGTTAGGCCAATAGTCCACTACGCTGGCCAAATGCGGATTGGCAGACTTAACACACACAGAGATTTAAGAAAATTCTCTGGTATGCAGGTTTCCTCACGATGTTTTCCTTCACCGTATGAAACACGTGATATTTAATATCTTAAAATGCACACAACTTAAAAGTTGGAGGTGCATGCCCCGGATCGGATTTGAACCCACACTCTCCGGAATCGGAGGCAGAGGTCATATCCACTGGGCTATCACGGCTTTTTATGTTACCTAGTGTCTATATAATGTCGAGAGCAACTAATAGCACTCAACAAAGTTGTTACATTAAATTTAAATCAAGAGACTGCTTATTAATTCACAGAAACTTGCTCCTGTAGCGAGCGAAATTGGAAAAACTTGTCTACTATTTGCATCATGGTAATTTAATTACAATTTTTGTAGTAAGTGCTTTAAGGCGCGTCCACACGGAAAATTTTGGGAGCAATTATTGCTTGGCAATATATTATGGGAAATAGTAGGCGGATATGACTATACGCTGACGCTAGGTGGCGTGACCTGTTTCCGTAAAGAGTAGGGAGTTAGAGAGGGGTAGCGATCGGTTGGCGTGAACGACTTGCGATATAAGGCGTTCGTCGTACGGTCGGCTTTAGTATGGCCATGGTGCAAATTTCTTGTTGTGTAATTCTTTATGGGTTACTTGGGATAGGCGGGGAGAGTGACTTAAGTAGAAAAGGGGAGTGTTAGTTAACTGTCAAAGACGTCATTAATTTGACTTGTTAATTAAGTTTTCCTGACAAATATTGTGAATCTTAACCTTTGTTGAACATGGTTTTTCTTATTTTTGCAATAACTTCTTCTCATTTCTGAATTGTGCTTAAAATATGAATAAATCTAAAGCGTCAGCTTTAGTGCGTTATATGATCTATAACAATCTTTCTATGTAACAAAGAAGAAAAGATCAACAATTAATTGCTCGACCCAGGATTCAAACACAGGACCCCATGACTTTACTCTACATAATCACTAAACCAACGCGTTAGTTGATTAATACTTAGCAGATACAGATTCACAAATACTTACCGTAAACTTATAACATCTTTTGCGTTAGTTGAAAACTAAGATAAGGTGCCGAGCAGCATGCAATTAAGTCAGCAATTTCTAGCAACAATATTGCTGAATCTGAATGTTTTGAACTGATGTAATTTTAGAAGTTCTAGGAAGTCAATTCAATTTGCTGACTACATGAAGATTTTTAAAACTCCAATCTGCAGCGTTGGCTTGTTCTACGAAATTATATGTTGCATGTACTTGCTTGTTTAAATTATTATTTTTAATATCTGCCAGACCGAGTTTCGCTTGAAGTTTTTTTTTTACAGAAATTCAGAACAACAGAATCTTCTTAAACTTAGATTAATTGCCAAAATTTTAACTTATTAAGAAATCTTAATTGCATAATTGAGCGACATTTATTAGTAAGGGCGTGCAAGCTCTGCCAAATAGGTTCCAAAAGTTTTTTTTTTGTTTTTGGGCACCTCCTTATAACCGATCAATAGAAAAGACATTACGATACGATACTATACGATACGATACGACAGTACGATACGATACGATACGATAGTACGATGTTATTATTTGAAATCTGTTATTTTTTTTTGTTATCATCATTATCTTTACTATTAGCATATTTTTAATTTAAATACAATTCATCATCCCTATGTACATAAAGTTTCTAATGATTGCAATAATGTTTTTTTTTTTTAAATTACCAGATACTGCTGCTTTATTCATTCATTTTCATTAACAACCCATATTTAACTCACTGTTGATCACGAGTCTCCTGTCAGATTGAAAGGGGTTTTAGGCCTTGGTCCAATTTGCATTGACAGACTTCACACACACAGATAATAATTTGAAAAATTCTCAGGTATGCAGATTTCTTCACGATTTTTTTCCTATTTTAATTTCTTAAAATGCATATAAATGGAAAGTCGGAGGTGCACACCCTGGACAGGATTCGAACCCACGCCCTCCGAATCGAAGGCAGAGGTCATATCCACTGGACTATCACGGCTCTCAATTTTGCTTCATAATTCCCAAAAAATATCGTTCTTCTTAAAACAATTTGTTGACATTTTCCTTAAGTAAAGAACAACGTTTACACTGTTTCCAATAACACAAACCGACTTACAAAAAACAACTTGTGTAACAACTCGTGTTCACTTATCGCAGTGTTTGTTTTGTAAAATTGTATTGTAAGCAAGTTGCGGAACTGTATGCATTGCTATTGAAAGAATTGACAGCGATCACATTCATGTCACCAAAAATAATACCATTTTACATTATCATCATTATCAACTCTTAGTCGGCTCACTGCTGAGCTCGAATCTCCTCTCAGGATGAGAGGGGTTAGGCCTATTGTCCACCACGCACCAGTGGATATGACCTCTGCCTCCGATTCCGGAGGGTGTGGGTTTGAATACGGTCCAGGGCATGCACCTCCAACTTTTCAGTTGTGTGCATTTTAAGAAATTAAATATCACGTGTCTCAAACTGTGAAGGAAAACATCGTGAGGAAACCTGCATACCAGAGAATTTTCTTATTTCTCTGGGCGTGTGAAGTCTGCTAATGCGCATTGGGCCAACGTCGTGGACTATTGGCCTAGCCCCTTTCATTCTGAGAGGAAACTTTAGCTCAGCAGTGAGCCGAATATGGTTGATATGATGAAATAAAACATTAGGTTTTATTAAGAATTCATCAATTTAAAAAAAAATAGCAAAATAATAATGTCTCAATCCAATGACAGTTAAAGAAAGTTCTGTTATTGCTTCAAACTTCCCATATTTTTCTCGTGTAAAGTTTCATCGCAGACGGCAAGCAAACTTCACCGCCGGTTGTCTGTAGTGGACTAATAGCCTGCGATAGCCAGACATACCTCATTTTACGCAGGCAGATAGATTGTCAGCCTGTGCTCGTATCATCATCATCATTCATCATTATCAGCCGATGGACGTCCACTGCTTGACATAGACTTTGGTGGACATTGACTGGAGAGGTTACTGGGCTATCACGCCTGGGCTATCACGCCTGTAATTAATCGTGGGCTATCACGTTTAATTAACGCCCAAAAATGCTTCGATAGCTAGATCCGTGGACTGTGGAAGGTCTGCAATACTGAGAATATGTATAGAATAGTACAGGAACTCATAATAATTAATATTCTCCGGTTCAGTAGGCGTATGTCACCATATGTTGAAACGCGGCGCGGTGCAGGGAGCACTGTATTTTACTAGACACTAAACACACTAGGATTTAAAATGTCCTTTTTCGCGGCTAGTTATTTATTAATTAGCGGTGTGGCCTGTTGTCCACGTCTTTTGCGCGCGGTTCATAGCTTCATTGAGTGTGAGGAGGAGCGTATACATAAGGACATTTTTGGGAGCGTAACTAGAACAACTAGCTTTATTCGCGTTTTATTTCATCCGACGCCTTTTAAAGACATACTTTTAGCCGTCATAAAATGAGGAAAGTCAGGCTGCTGCAGGCTCACTTTCTTTAGTGAGGCGCCTACATAAATTCCCAGTTTATCGTCAACCTGCCAAACTCCGCCGCGCTTCCGGTCGAGCCCTACTTTATTTAACTACTTTATTCCGATCGACGGCTGTGGGGCATCCCGTACCACTAAAACTTAATTATACATGACATTACGGTGAACGATAACAATTTTCGATGCTTTACTGTTATTACTCCCTAGGGCGATATTCACAGTGTATTTTTTTTCGCGATCGCTTAATGGATCCATTGTGCCGAAAACCTGAGAAGGCAATTAGTTTAGTGCTTTTTAACTAACGAACTCTATGTATATTAGTTTTCTCTTTAGAACATGTACGCATGGCTAGAATTCTCGATTACAAATTTGAAATAAAGAATTTTGAGCCACTTTTCTTTAAAATTGATTCATTTCGTTTTTTGCGTTATTTATCCCACTTTTGATGAGATTTCGGAGACAGGTTGACATAAGAAGCGGATTTAAAGGTTAAAACACTATTACTGAATGAAAATCTATTAGATCTAACAATTTGATACACATAAGCCCTCGAGTAGCAGAGTAAACCTTGAACGA
The DNA here is from genome assembly GCF_947172395.1 of Bicyclus anynana. Classification (NCBI taxonomy): domain Eukaryota; kingdom Metazoa; phylum Arthropoda; class Insecta; order Lepidoptera; family Nymphalidae; genus Bicyclus; species Bicyclus anynana. The sequence continues at coordinate 2,080,676 of NC_069103.1, read as the reverse complement.
AGTCCCGGACTTGTGACTGATGGATGTATGGTTAAGAACATCCTTTAAAACTAGTTAACACTTCCCTTATTCGTTCAAGTTATTCTTCCTACCTGGTCAAATCTGGCAAGATCTACATATTCTAATATAGAACTTTGCCACGTTATATAGCCGAACACATTTTATCTGACTACGTCATATCCTTGACCTTATTCAACTTAAGTGGGGTTGTCAAAATGTCTATTCCACTCGCTTCTATCATTCATCCAATTTATCATGTACTTCTTTTACACACATGTTCTCTACCACGAACTCAACCTTATTATCTTCTTTGGCCTTTCACTACAGCATTACTAATAGTTATTATATCACAAAAAATACACCAAACGAAACTTTATCACACAGAAATTAATATATCAATGCCAAGATATAGCTCGGGATAATCTTATCGGCTAGATTTGTGGTTACATTACGTTGTTCTGATTGACTAATTATGGTAATTAATTAGGTTTGCGAATGATGTACGTGGCGCCGTCATGGGCTTGTGTACCTATTGACCAAAACATTAAGTGGATTTAGTGGATTTTGAGTAACTGAGAGTGAAGAAAGAGCAATTTGGTAAGCGCGTTCCATCTTAAATCACGTCTATACTTACCACTTTTTGACTACCTCCATGATGCAGTGGTATGCGTAGATTTACAAGCCGGACGTCTTGGGTTCTATCCCCGGCTGAGCCTATTGAAATTTACTTAATTGGTCTAGGTCTGGCTGGCAGGAGGCTTCGGCTGGTGCTTGTTACCATCCTACTGACAAAGACGTAACGCCAAGCGGTTAGCGTTCCGGTACAATGTCGTGTAGAAACCGAAAGGGGTTTAGATTTTCATCCTAATTCTAACAAATTATCCCGTTTCCATATTAGGTTGGATCATCACTTACCTTAGGTGAGATAGTTGTCAAGGGCTAACTTGTAAAGAATAAAAAAAACACAGTTGGAATCGTGGTTAAGCGCGAGTCTACCCTTGAATAGAATAATTAAGTAGAATGTTATTGTTTTTGATCTATGAGAATATGGAGTGACTTTTTTTATCCCTTCTTTCACCAGTCGAGGCAACTAGCCGCGGTGAAATGATTCGATTAAGGTAATTAATATAGATAGCTTACGATTATTTGACGGCCGCGTGGCGCAGTGGGTAGTGCCCTGCTTTCTGCATCCAGGGCCGTGGGTTCGATTCCCACAACTGGAAAATATTTGTGTGATGAGCATGTGTGTTTTCCAGTGTCTGTGTGTATTTATACATTATATAAGTATTTATAAGTAGTATATAATTGTATATTAATATTATAATATCAACTATCTTAGCACCCATAACACAAGCTACTCTGTATGCTTACTTTGGGGCTATATATTATATATTATAGTGATGTGTATTGTTTAAGAATATTTATATTTGTTTAAGTATATTTATTATCATACCTTTCTGAGAATATATTTGAAGCCTAAAACTAATATAACTATTAATAAATTTCACTGATTTGGACATTGTAATGGCTCATTCATCAAATTTGGGCCATTTGTAAAAAAATTTTCGGTCTCTCATCACTGTTACGATTAAATTTACGAGAGTTAACCATTAAACTAGCGAGGCAGTCGATAGAGCAATGCCTTAATCAAATGAAAAACAGCTTTTTCATGTAAAAAAGTGTCTTTTCACAAATAATTTTCCTTTTATTCCAGGATAATCCAAGCGTAAGAGCCGTGTATCCAGGCATGCTTCAATATCCCTGATTGAGTATTTGCACGTGCTCAGTGAAGCAAGCCGTCGAGTAATACCGTTAATGTGTTGTCGCCCCGTGCTCTGGGGCGTAACACCCTGGAATGTAATAGCTCCTTCCAACTACATAGCAGTGGCGAAGGATGGAAAAAAAAGGAAATTCATAAAGCGTGATACAAACTCCGGTTTCACATATCTAGATATAGTACAACAATTAATATGCATTTTTAAAGGTGTGCCGGCCGGAATCGGCTTGCATGAACTCTTCAAATTTCAAATTAAAAATTCATTTATTTCAAGTAGACTCAGTTTACAAGCATTTTTGACACGTCAGTTGACTATTTGTAAAGATTCTACAACCGGTTCGGAATTCTGGTTTTGCTGAGAAGAAACAATCAAGTTCTGGCTGGTGGGAGGCTTCGGCCGTGGCTTGTTACCACCCGTTGTCGTGTAGAAACCGAATGGGGTGTGGATTTTCATCTTACTCCTAACAAGTTACCCGCATCATCACTTACCATCAGATGGGACTATAATCAAGGTCTAGTTTGTAAAGAATGAAAAAAAAATTATATTGAACGTGTTCTTCGAGGCACGGGGTGTAACACCACCAACTTTCCAAATCGAACCTAGGACTTTGTAATCTTTAACCACACTACCACTGGACCTCCAAGGCAGTCAAGGACTCATACCTTTCAAATATATTTATCCAATCAGCAGGAGAAAATGTAAAGAAAATACACATTTCCCGCAACCTTTTGCTGCATTGTGGAGGTGTTTTATTGGAGCCGTAAATTCCTGATCAGATTGTACACGATACAGTACGCGGTACACGGCGGTGCTCTGGAATCGGGGTTCTATTTTGATGTTCACAATTTGACCCAATTCTTTCGTAGACGAAATTTAAATTCAACAAATTAGGAACAAATGAAAGTAATAATAACAGGACTACAGTTAACTTTCACTTGGTCCAGGGTTGAATCAGAAGTTTTTACTAGCTATTTCTTTATTATAAGAAATTTCAGTATTCTGATTAGGAAATTCTAAAAAAGTTAAAGGTATACACACTCGTGACTGAGAGAGTAAGTTATGATATAACTGACGTATCAAAAGTGCTTGTAAACTGAGCCTACTTGAAATAAATGAATTTTGAATATAAAAACGTACATCCACTCAGCCGCATTTATTCGTACGTTCCTGGCACTTCAGTACGTTCATATGATTTGTAAAACATAGCTTATGACACTCGCAAATAACGTCGCTTTCTACTGATAAAAGAATTTTCAAATTCGATTCAGTAGATCCAGAAATTACCCCGAGGAGTTGGGCCCCTTTACCTATAAGCCATAGAAGCATAAATGGTGATGATAATGATGCCCTTTAACTCTATCATTCTGACTCAGAAGTGTAATTTGACACATTCCAATGGCACGTGAACAACAATCGGTATAGGTGGCTCAATTCGCAAGCGGCTGATTCACAAATCAACAACAATGTCGTCACGAGTGCTCCTCACGTGAAGTAGATTCCTCTCCTTGCCAACGTATACAGTTTGGATTTGTAGAGGATATTGATCGGGTTTTAGAAAATTTGATGCTATTCGTTATATGGGTTATGTAGGTACCTACTACAGTAATTGTCGTGATAGCCCAGTGGATATAACTTCTGCCTCCGACTCCGGAGGGCGTAGGTTAAAATTCGGTGCGGGGCATGCACCTCCAACTTTTCAGTTATGTGCATTGTAAGAAAGATATCACGTGTCTTAAACGGTGAAGGAAAAACATCGGGAGGAAACCTGTATACCTGGGATTTTTTTTAATTCCTACGTGTGTGAAGTCTGCCAATCCGCATTGGGCCAGCGTGGTGGACTAGTAACCCCCCTCATTCTGAGATGAGACTCGTGCTCAGCAGTGAGCCGAATATGGGTTTATATTATGTGGGTAGGTTATATAGGTAACTGATGTTTTTTTTAAATTGTAGTACTAGGGAATGCCCGCGACTTCTTTCAAAGTAAGGTCCTTCTGTTAGTTATTTATTTCTAAGAAAATCCTTTACGAGTATCTGTTGTACTGGGCTGTCAATGTCACTTAGTGTCAAATCCTTATTAAAAGTGTCACAGATAAATGCAATGTATTTTATGTCAAAGAGAATTTAACTGCTTAGGCAAATATGTTCAGGCCAAATATTTAATTGCAAATGAAATATTTTTCACAAACTTTTTCGCAAAGACGTCATTCTAAACGATCGCAGAAGAAGTATTTACAAAGACAATGTATGAGGAAGATCCCGTAACAAAATGTCGCAAATAGTGGAAGGCTCGTTTACAACAATACGCTTTGTATCGTCTATCCGAAAAGGATATTCGGGTGATTGAATGCCAGAGAATTCCCTCACTTCGCAGCATCCGAGCGAGATTCCTTCACGAAATTGTCACAATATATTGCTAAAACTCACTAAACCTTAACACTTGTAGAACAATAGTTTTTAACTTTAACGTCATTATAATAGCGTTCAATGGCTATAGGCAAAGTCAAAATCAAAAATATTTATTTTATAGCTAAAATAAAGACTCCCGCGACTTCGTCCGCGTGAAATTTAATTTTTCACAAATCCCTCTGGAACCATGGATTTTTCCGGGATGATAGGTAGTCTATGTTTTAATACAAAGTATAATCTACTACCATTCCAAATTTCAGCCAAATCGGTTCAGCAGTTGCGGTGTTAAAGAGTAACAAACATCCATTCAAACTTTCGCGTTTATAATAGTAGTAGGATTAAAATCAGTAAAATTATTTTGTATTTATAACTAAGTTGAAGGACCTCTCTAGTGCAGTTGGTAGTGCAGTGTTTCCCAACAGAAAGCTCCTGAGTTCAATTCTCAGGATGGTTCAGTTTAGAATTTCATATTTTTCCATCTTCTACTGCATCGTCACTTAACATCAGGTGAGATCGCAGTCAAGGGTTAACTTGTCGTTGAATAAAAAAAAGTAATTTTTACTTTATTGTAATAATGGTAATAATAATATACGTATTTAAGTCGTGAATACTCTATTTTTACAATAGGGTCTATCTATAAATTTGTGTGAAAATGTGTGTGCGTGTGTTTGTGTGTGTTTGTGTGTAAAGATGTAACCCTCTCACAAGTGTAAGGCTTAACATTTTTCAACTAAAAAGGCAACATTTAAAATCATTCATTTTATAAAACATTCCCGTTCCCGTAGGAATACAAGGATAATATATAGCCTATAGCCTTCCTCGATAAATGGGCTATCTAACACTGAAAGAATTTTGCAAATCGGACCAGTAGTTCCAGAGATTAGCGCGTTCAATCAAACAAACAAACAAACTCTTCAGCTTTATTATATTAGTGTAGATTTGAATCGACTCTTGACTCGATCTGAATAATAATAATAAACCAAGGGAGTTATATCGAAGTCAAAAGCTATTCAATTTTATTTATCTGTACCTACAAATATATTTATAACCACAAACATAAATAGAAGCCTCTCATTTACAACAATACGCTTTGTGTCGCTCCAATCTGAAAAGGATTTCCAGATGTATTGAACACTGCAGAGGTTCCCTTTCTTTTGACCTTTTTATACAGATCTAGTGGAACCCCGCGACTTCGTCTGTGGGAAAATCTTATAAACATGACAATTGCTTAGAAAATAAAATGGATGTTATATTTGAAAGATAGACAAAAGCCATTGCGGATTTTTGAAGATCTATGAACGATGAATATTTTTAGGGTTCCGAACGTACGAACAAAAACTGAACCCTTTTTTGATTGTATTCAATACTTGAACGTGATCAAGTCAAACGTCCCAAGGAACACGGACCCAAAGGCATTCCACATCTTGCTGTTCGAATTAGAAGCAATACAAAGCATTCTGTGCAGGTTACCGGGATATAAACAACAGTGCCGTTACTGTTGGAATTTACCGTTTAGAACGTCTTGATGTTCTTTGAAACAAAGAAGTAGATGTGGATGTAATTTTTATACGAATTCCAGAAAAAGATGGTTTACTCAATCCTAGGTTCTGCACCTGATTGGACTTTATTAATGGATACGTATGAGAACCATTATAAAATCCCAGCGGATGTCGCGATTTCGAGATCTAGACCAGACATTTTCCTTTTGTCCAAACAAACTAAGCGAATAGTAGTTGTAGAGCTTACTGTGCCGTGGGAGACAAACATTCCGATGGACCAGAGTATAAAAGTGAATAAATATACGACCTAACAAATGAACTAACTAAAAATGGCTATGTAATTAGTCTGTACGCCGTTAAAGTAGATGCGATTATAACAAAGACCATACATAGTAAAATATCTATCTTTTATAGATTTACGGTAACGAAATGGTTTTATATTTTTTTTTGTTGAAGAGCCGAGAGAGAGAGAGAAAATTTAACCCGTCATCTTTAAATAAAACCGATTTTCAAAGTTCATAGTCAGGGATCCCTAGAACATTTTGTACACCTTTTTTTATTCTTTACAAGTTAGCCCTTGATTACAATCTCATAATAATAAGGTAAGTAGGTAGTATAAGTAGGTAAGTGATTATGCAATCTAAGATGGAAGCGGGCTAACTTGTTAGGAGGGGGATGAAGATCCACACCCCTTTCACTATATCGCTTGGCAGTACGTCTTTGTCGGTAGGTTGGTAACTAGCCACAAAATCAAAATCAAAATCAAAAATCATTTATTTCAAGTAGGCTCAGTTTACAACCTCAATCGGCCCAGCTGGGGATTGAACCGACGACCTCCGTCTTGTAAATCCACCGGGCACACCACTGCGCCACGGAGGGCGATTGATTACTAACAAGCTAATTTTTCGTGAGTAGCTTCATCTCGATGAGACGATCAACTTTTTTATTTATGAAAATTCTTGATTCTGGTAGCTAACTGAGTTACCAGGAAATGAAAAATTCAGAGCGTCGGCACGAGATAATGTAGCACGAAATTTGTTGGACATTGTGACTGTTAAATTGTATTACTACTGATTAATCAACAGTAAAAAGAACATCTGGTTAGTAACAACTTTTGTTACTCTCGAAAATTTGCGAGTTAGTTATCAGGTACTAGCTGACGCCGCGTGGTTTTAGCCGCGTGGTTTTCGTTTCCGTCGGAATAGGGGGATAATTTAAAATCTATATATTTCCTCAATAAATGGGCTATCTAACACTAAAAGAATTTTTCAAATCGGGCTAGTAGTTCCTGAGATTAGCGCGTTCAAACAAACAAACTCTTCAGCTATATAATATTAGTATAGATACAAAATGTTCTTGGGATCCCTGACTATCAGTGATGTATCTATTAAATATGAGTAGGTGAGGGGAATTCCCCGAAGCTCGATATCGGATATCCTTTTGAGATTGGTGCTACATAAAGCTTTTTGTTACAGGCTTGATCGCTTTTTTTAGCATTTTTTTAGAATTTTTGTCGAATATTCCGTTACCAGGTAATTAAAAGATTTTCCGTAGTTATCTAAGCGTTAAAAACTTTTAAGACTGTATAAATAAAACTCATTATAAATAGTAGAGTAGTAGGTTAGAAGTTTTAACGACCTCCGTGGCGCAGTGGTGTGCGCGGAGGCTTTACAAGACGGAGGTACTGGGTTCGATCCCCGGTTGGGTCAATTGAGGTTTTCTTAAATGGTCCAGGTCTGGCTGGTGGGAGGCTTCGTAGCTAAGTTACCACCCTACCGACAAAAACGTACCGCCAAGCGATTAAGCGTTCCGGTACGATACCGTAGACACCGCAAGGGGTGTGGATTGTCATCCTCCTCCTAACATGTTAGCCCGCTTCCATCTTAGATTGCATCATAACTTACCATCAGGTGAGATTGTAGTCAAGGGCTAACTTGTAATGAATAAAAAAAAGTATAGACGTCTCAATACGTCTGTGAGTGTATCTTTAATGACCATACAGTTCTAAAAAACTGAACGATAGGGTGGTAATATTTGAGTTTCTAGCGATTATTTTCAAATGGCAAAGTTAGGCTGGGACCGTCTATTTCAGGGCCCGGTCTAGGTCTCAAATCCAGAGTTTCATCCGAAGCCACAAATAGCTATCATTATCATCATTATCAACCCATATCCGGCTCACTGCTGCGCTCGAGTCTCCTAATGCAGATTGGTAGACTTCACACACGCAGAGAATTAAGAAAATTCTCTGGTATGCATTTTCACCATGTATTTCTTTCACCGCTTGAGACACGTGATATTTAATTTTATTTTATTTTATATTTAATTTTAACTTTTCAGTTGTGTGCATTTTAAGAACCGGACCGGATTCGAACCCACACCTTCCGGAATCGGAGGCAGAGGTCATATCCACTGGGTTATCACGGCTACATACATATACATAGCTATAAACGTTTGTGATTCTAAAAAAACGGAAAGATTATAATCTGAAAGTTCGTACCTCGTATATTTTCCATACGTGTATTTTGTGTGATGGATTGAAAACGTAGATTTCGTTATGAGTCGCCGTGAATATTAATGCATTTCGTTTCATCGGAATATCGTGTATATGTTGCGGGCGGAATGTTGAATCGAACATTTTATGATGTGACCAGGTTATATGACAAAGATTTTTTTTACTACTAAATAAAATGTAAAATGTACTTAATCAGGTTGGAGCACGTATGTTTAAAAGATGACTTTCCGCATTCACTATTGTCTTGAACGTACACAACTCAAACGTGTCAGAAAACATAGATGCCGTAAGGATATTTCATAGCCTAGTTGTTCTTATTAGAATGATTTGCTCGTAATTTTCTGTGGTTATAATTGAATATTTAGCGAAAGCTTGTGATGGACAGACAGACCTTATATAAAAGCTAAAATTATTTAAATCAGTTCGTAATACTATTTTCGTAAAGCACGATAGGCTACTATGTAGTTTGTATCATGATGACTTTTAAAGGTAGCTGACCTTCAATTACCCAAAATAAAACATATTTTGTTATAGGTGTTTTCACAGGAATAATAATTATGAGTAATCATGTCATCAATAGACATCATCACACACTAATCTTCATAGCAATTCACTGCCAAAAATAAAATTTATGTAGGTATTTACTTCAATTTTTAATATTAATTAGAGTTTGAAAAATAAATCCAATTGATATTAACTTAGATAACAAGCAATTTTGAAACATTAATTCTGTCTGTTTACAGTGACTCTACTGCCGCATGCCGTTTCGGTACGTCTTAGAATAGATATATGAAGATTTTTTTAATCTAATTAATGTTATATTAAGAAATGTCAGATTAGTCACCCGACACGTAGCATGCCGTGAGATGTAACCCTGCGCCATCCATCACGCAGACATCTCGCCTCCTCAGATGAATGATCCATTGAACATACCGACGATATCATGTTATTCGCATTTGCATGTATTGCGACAAAGCCCAAGCATCTCCCTCGTTGATATTTATCGTATGTTCTGTTATCAGCCAAGCTTTAGAACATTTTTTGACCAACTAAACATCGGTTTAACACAGTTTATTCAAGTTACTAATATATGCAGACGTGATAGCATAGAGGATATGCTATTCCTTCCTTAATCTTAGATTCGGCGGGCGTAGGTTCGAATCCGGTCCGGTGCATTCACCTCCAACTTTTCAGGTGCATTTTAAGAAATTGATAAGATAAGATAAGAATAAGATGGAATTCCAGCATCATGTGGCGGAGTTTTCTTTCTTATAGTAAATATTTATCTATGTGTAACTTATATGTGTAATCAATATTATATTTAATAATGCACAAATTTAGTAATCATTAATTCATATTACATTTTTATATAAATATTCTTTTTCTTTTTTATTTATTATGTAGTATAGTAAGTAAATATAATAATAATAGCATAGTAGGTAAATTTAAACTTGGGAATAAAGATTGTTGGATTAAATACTGTAGGTACTTTAATGTTATATAATTTTTCTTTTCGTTCTTTTTTATAATTTTTAAACTAGTTATAAGTTTTAATTTGGTTTTGCTTTGAATATAGGTTTATGTTGCCTGTTTTCGTGGTGGCACTTGGAACTGGGTCCTAGCTGAAAATCAGCGCTGTATGTTCTTTGTTTATGGGGAGCATATAGCAATATGCTGAGCTAGGACCTTTTTCTACGTTATGCCACATATCGCAGGGTATTATTCTTAAATAATTGTGATGTGTGGCATAATGTAGTAATAAATATATTTTCTTTCTTTCTTTCAGATTAAATATCACGTGTCTTAAATGGTGAAGGAAAAATATCGTTAGGAAACCTGCATACCAGAGAATTATCTTAATTCTCTACATGTGTGAAGTGTGGACTGAGGCAACACACTAACACACACGCACCCCCGCACCCTCCCACTCGTGCTCGTGTGTGTCGTATCGAATCGAAATTAGAGTCGAATATGGGCTAATGATGATGTAACAACATCCTAACCAATGGACTTTTCGGACCAAGGCGCGTTTGGAATCCTCGTAAGTTTAATTTTAAATTTTCAACTTTAATTATCACCATTATCTCTACCTGACTGAATATTATAAAGACAATCGTAAGTTTGTTAGTTAAGCTTTCTCGGCTGATCCGATTTTATAAATTATGCCACCAATGGAAAGCTATTTTATCAGCGAATAAGAAAGACTATATTTCATCCCCGTATTCCCAAGGTAACGTAAACTATCTGAATAAACCCACGGGGCGTCCGTAGTAATAAATAAAACAAAAGAAATACAAATAAATCACTGGAGACTACATGGACTGTCAATAATAACGACAGAGACTCTGAAAGCATCGTAATAAAACCAGCAAGTACACTTAATTAACCCTCATTAATTATTACGTACAGATCTGAAATCGTATTGTTTATATTATTACAAAAATAGCGCACGCAGCTGACGGACTAAAAGCTTGTGATGAGCAGACTTACCGCATTTTATAAAAGCTGAATGTTTGTCTATTATGTAACGTTTAACGCCATCTAGCGAAACAATCAAAACTAAACTACTAAGCAATCTATATAAAAAAACATAAACATTTTTAAGGAACATAAATACTAAAATTAATAAAAATCAATTAAACACATAAATTAAACTATTTCTTAAAATAATAAACTAATATCTTAGTAAACTTATACTCTAATGTCTTAAATAAATTTAAATCGGTTGTGTTCACCCGTGAAAACATTTTTGATTCCATTTAACAAATCCTTTCATTTAATACTGATATCATGAGGGTGCATTTCAAATAGCCAATTCGCCATCTTAAATGCAGGCCATGTTGGTTTAAGTCATGTGACTATTTTTTTCGTATTCCTGACAGCAAACCCTTTCATTTGATACCCATATCATGGGGGTGGAGTTTCAAACAGCCAGTCCGCCATGTTGGGGAGACTGCCATATTGGATTTGTAATGACGTTTCTTAGCTAGTCATGTATTGTCATCAGAACTCAGAGCGTGTGCAGAATTTCATCCTAATCGAAGACCGGGACGTGGGTCAAATTAAGATTCCAAGTTTTCTTACATACATAGTTAGTTACAAGTAAAGCTAAGAAAAGGATGTTAATAAAAATTAAGTTTAAAAACTATAACCCGACTACGTTAAAAGTCTAAAACGAACGAAACAAGAAAATATTTCAGATTATTTCTATCTCAGGGAAATGCATAGGAACAAAATGGTCATGGTAGAGCCGTGGTCGGTTACATACATACATACATACATAGGCAGCCAAAATCATTACCCTTCCTTTTGGTTTCGCTTTAGCCGGGTAAAAAGATGAACTTGCAGGTTTCATAAAATATAGTATATCTGACTGTTGCAGGCACTCATTCTATGACAATGTTGACATAAAATCGGAATATGTAAATATGACTTTCAAGAGCCGCTGATAGGCTGTGGACTAGCGCGGCCGCAAATTCGACGGGTTTACATTTAAAATAATAATCGAACTCTCGGTAAATTTCCAGTGGAATTCGTAATTGAAAACAGACCTGATGTTTTAACAAACAAAATAAAGTGGGTGATCAACACACGTATATTTAATTCGAAATATGAATATTGAAATTGGAATGAACAGTAGATTTTTAAAGTAAATGTACGTTCATCGCTCATACTCGTACCTTTTATTAAAAAATCTTGGTATTGAATATTATTGTTTTATTAGTAATACTTAAAGTAAGAAAGTCGGTAAGTCATCACTGGCAGCACGCAAAGTCGTTTTTTTTTTAATTCTTTACAAGTAAGCTCTTGATTACAATCTCACCTGATGGTTAGTGATATTGAATCAAAGATGACAGCGGGCTAACTTGTTAGGAGAAGTATCAAGATCCACACCCCTTTCGGTTTCTACACATCATCATACCGGAACGCTAAATCGCTAGGCGGTACGTTGTAGAGAATAAAAATAAAAAAAAAATAACTCCCATGATACGCGGGTGACGGCGGGGAAAAGACTGCGCGGGTATGAAGTCGTGCGTGCGGGGCATCGCTACCCCCTCCCGGCCCGCGCGGGCCATCGGGAGTGTTACGAACGAATTTTCCAAGCTATACGTGTAATTCTGCTAGAGTAAGATCCCAAAACGATCAGACACATCTTATTTTCACACAGAAGAAACCATAGGTTTTTAATAGCGTCTCATGTGCTTCAAACACCTGCTTGATTGTGGAGACTTACTCTGTGACACCTAGTCAGGTCCCAGTTGAGAAAGGTACGTAGCAGAAAATTGCATTGATGTAACGCTACTCGAAGATGCCTGGTCCGATTTGGATAAATATCTTTTCTTTGATAGTTGTCATAATACATTTAAACATACGGCAATCAAAGACACTGGACATTTTTAAAAATGCCGTAAAGTCTCATTATCTGGTGCAGTATCTTTACTGCACCAGATAATGAGACTTTAGACGATCTGTATATATTATTTCTTTTCAATATAAGGTATTTATAAGGTATTTATTAGTATATTTTGATATGTATTTTATTCATTATTGTAGGTATTTGTGTAATATTGTTTATGTATTAGGATGTAAATTATTTGTTTGTATGTGTATTACTAATACTATGGTTATTTTTGTTTTACGCCACCTGCTGATGTCCTTAAGTTTTCCTAAACCGAAGGTTGCCTGGAAGAAATCGCTACTTAGCGATAAGGCCGCCTTTTGTATGCTGATCTCTTCCTAATTTGTTTTTTATTTCACTTGTTTTTGTCTTTGTGGTGTGCAAATAAAGTATATTTATCTTATCTTATCTTATAATGTCAGGATCTGATCATGGGATTGTTGTTTTTTTTTTCATTAAGTATTATATAGCATTACAATGTAATGAAGGTCTGGAGTTGGTCTGATTATAGAACAGAAACGGCCTCCGTGGCGCAGTGGTATGCGCGGATTCACAAGACGGAGGTCCTGGGTTCGATCCCCGGCTGGGCAGATTGAGATTTTCTTAATTTGTCCAGGTCTGGCTGGTAGGAGGCTTCGGCCGTTGCTAGTTACCACCCTAGCGGCAAAGACGTACCGCCAAGCGATTTAGCGTTCCGGTACGATGCCGTGTAGAAACCGAAAGGTGTGGATTTTCATCCTCCTCCTAACAAGTTTGCCCGCTTCCATCTTAAACTGCATCATCACTTACCATCAGGTGAGAGGAACTCCTCAACGGTTCACAGAAACTGCCTGGGATCTTGGTCTATACGATATTCCCGATAAACTTCCAATTGTGCAGTCACACTCATTACGATACTGTACAAACTACAGAACTGTACAAAGTATTCGATGTACAAATAGAATTATCACCAAAGACAGTCTACTCGTGCATTTAAATGGATTCCTCACGACTGTCGCTAGGTGTGCCGTGTGGGCAAATTCGATTTATTTCGCTTCGTTTCAATTTCCATGGGCAATGCTTGTTACAATCCAATATCGATGTTTTCTAAGCGGAGTTTTAATGAAATCCGCCGCTTTACTTAAACCACCAGTCTATGCACTTCTTAGACGCAAATCTAGACTGCTTACCCTCAGGACTCATTTGAACCTAAATTAGAGGAGGAATTTCACTTGCAATGCCTACCCCCGTTAAACGCCTGTGCACGCCACTGATAACAACAGAGCCTTTATCCCCTTAACCGTTCGCTGACTCACTGTAAAATGTCCATCAATTCATACAAATATAAACATGACGACGTCCTGATGTTTTACCCTCGTAATTCACTCTTCCGTGATAATATAGGGCCAAAATATAGCTATTGACACTCATAAATAACGTGGCTTCCTATTGGTAAGAGAATTTTTAAAACCGTTATAGTAGATGTAGAGAGATCCCCTTCAACCTCACAAATTCACCCACTTCACCTCCTCATAATAGTATAGATAACAGAATTATTTTTCAAGGTCGTTGCCATTAGTTTTTAAAATGGAAAGTCCAATCCAATAAAACACTAAGACTAATCTTTAGTAGTTCAAATAAAATTACTACCTATCATTTCGACTCAAGACCAAAATGCATATTTAGATTAAGTTACTTTTTAACTACAAAGCAAATATAAAGGCGAAGTCTGAAATCAAAGATTCCTGGCAAAATATAGGTGACTGGTGAATTATTGCCCAACTCTACTAATCGAACAGTTCAAGTACACTTAACTAATTAACTTTCATAGTACATTCATTATACAATCAAGGCAACCGTGTGCGCAAATAGTTGTAGCATAGCCGTAGCATAAACCTAGCATAGCCATGGTCTAAGCATAGCAGTAGCATATCCGTAGCACAGTCGTAGCACAGCCGTAGCATTGCCGTACCACAGCCGTAGCGCATCCTATCGCAGCCGTAGCGCATCCTAACGCAGCCGTAGCGCATCCTAACGCAGAGCTATAGTGCAGACGTAGCATAGCCTGTAGGTGCAAAGATTATGCTCAGCAAGTCACTAAAATTAATCATTAATACTTCATGTACAATTAACTAGTTATAATAGCACAAATCAAGGCAACAATACAAAAAGTATCTAGATTAAGTTACTTTTTTAAACTGTAGAGCAAATAATAAAGCCTTCGTGTGGTGAATGATAGCTGCCACGAAAGGAAACGGAAGTCTCCGCCTCCGAGACGCCATTATCTGCACGGTTAATGCCTTTTGTGTGCGCCGTATTCATTGCGGGATAATTAATATCGCCGTGGATGTGCTGATGGCAAGTTGCTTACTTCAGCGTGCCAGCATTTTGAGGGACATAATAGCTAGTTGAAACAGTAGATATTCATAATATCATCATCATTGTTCACTGCTGGACATACACCATAAGTAGGGACTATTCACTATTTGTGTCTTCCAAAGTAAATTCTCAGGCAGGTTGGTCACCACAGCGTCAAATTTTTAACGGCCTAACGGCCTTTTTTTTACATTTAAAGTCCAGCCATTATAATTGGTTTAGACGCCATTTATCGTAGCCTTAGCATAGCTGTAGCCGTAGACTATCCGTAGCACTGCTCTAGCGTAGCCTTTAGATGTATTGAATATATCCAGCAAGTCATTAAGACTTATCACCTAAGAAAAGAAAGAAAAGACGTTTATTCTAAAATTGTGCCACACACCACAATTATCAACCCATATTCGGCTCACTGCTGACTCGAGTCTCCTCTCAGAATGTGAGGGGTTAGGCCAATAGTCCACCACACTGGCCCAATGCGGACTGCAGACTTCACACAAGCAGATAATTAAGAAAATTCTCTGGTATGCAGGTTTTTTCACGATGTTTTCCATCACCGTGATATTTAATTTCTTAAAATGCACACAACTGAAAAAAAAAGAAACTGGAGGTGCACCCCCGGACCGAATTCGAACCCACACCGTCGGAGGCAGAGGTCATATCCACTGGGCTATCACGGCTTCCACACCACAATGCCGAATCACTATTGCAGCGTTCGATGCCTCAACTACCTAAGCAAGTCAAGACCAAAAGGGAAAAAAGACTAAGGGATAATTAATATCGCCGTAGATGTGCTGATGGCAACTTCCTTCAGCGTCCCAGCATTTAGAGAGATCTCGTTGAGGGACGTAATAATAGGCAGAGGAGATTCCACCTTTATTATTCGTATCAGCCGATAGACGTCCACTGCTTCCATACATGATAGTCTTCCAAACAGTTACCAAGAAACTAAGAATCTGGAGACATGAGATATGCCTCATAATATTCTGTAGATAGTGTCAACAAATTGCGTTTTTTACTTGGACATTTGAGGACCCTTGAAACCTTCCTTACAAACTCACCACTGTCCAAACTCCTTATTTGGCCTACCTACCTATGGTAGGAACTTTTTTTTTAAGTATATTACATTTTTATTTTAAAGTATCCCTTGACAACAATATCACCTGTAGGTAAGTGATGATGCAGTCTACGATGGAAGCGGGCTAACTTATTAGGAGAGGAGGATGAAAATCCACTTTTTTACTGGAACGCTAAATCGCTTGGCGGTACATCTTTATCCCGGTAAGATGATAACTAGTCACAGCTTAAGCCTCCCACCAGCCAGGCCTGGATCAATTAACAACCCAGGGGATTGTACCCAGGACCTTGGTCTTGTAAGTCCACCGCGCATACCACTGTGCCGGAGGCCGTCAAAGAATAAAATATATCTGGCTATGACAGACTCGCCTTCTAATATTCGGCACTCATTACTAATAAAATAACTTGGCCCATCGCGTAATTACTTGGGATGAAATTGAGTTGCCCGCATTTTAGTTTTAAAAGTGAAATATTAAAATGTTGTACAACCTCCGCGGCGCCGTAATAAAGTTAATGCGAACTTAGTAATAAAGTCGCTGCCGTAATATTTTGTGTCAACATTTTAAAAGCCTGCCCCGTAACTAGTAACGACCGCGGCCTTGTTGGCTTAAAAAATTAATACTTTGATGTATCTATTTTGCAAATTTAAAACGATTTTCCCATTGTTACAAGAAGGTAATTTGCAATTATAGCTTTCTTTCAAACGCAATCCTAACTTTCATAATAAAATATTTAAAAAATTCGGTTACCTGTAAAGTCGGTTTCACTCGCGTGGTTCCCGTTTCCGTAGGAATACGGGGATAATATATAATATATAATATCCTATGGCCTTCCTCGATAAATGGGCTATCTAACACTGAAAGAATTTTTCAAATCGGACCAGTAGTTCCTGAGATTAGCGCATTCAATCAAACAAACAAACTCTTCAGCTTTATAATATTAATATAGATTTATTTATAAAGACAATTTATAATGACTATGAATATAACTTTGACTGCTATGGTTGGAGATCTCATTATATTAGTGGCAGTCTGCGAAAGAATGAACTATCAAGCAGACGTCACGTACCGAATGTACTCTCGTAAAATAGTTATTACGGCCCGCTCGTCTGAAAGTAGCCATTTCACCGGCGATTGTAGTGTGAGTAGGTACACCGTTATAGCTCCCAAGTAGATTCTAATACGACTGGAAATGAGGACTGGGAATTGTTTTTTACTAGCATCTATATAACTTGGAATGCTACGCTCAGAATTAGCAATTTAGATTGTAAAGTTGTAACTTGAAAGTATAAAACTGAAATCATACATAAACATCTACAGAACCTTGTGGAGTCCGGTGGTTAATATTTATGACACAGGATCCTCTTTTTACGACGAACGAAGCTTCAGATGAGAAACATCATAATGATGAGATATCATGATGATGAGACATCATGATGATGAGACATCGTGCTGATGTGACGTCGTGCTGATGAGATATCGTGATGATGACACGTCGTGATGATGACACATCGTGATTATGAGACATCGTGATTATGAAACATCATGATTATCAGAAATCGTGATTATGAAACATCGTAATTATGAGACATCGTGATGATGAGACATCGTGATAATGAGACATCGTGATGACAAGACATCGTGAGAACAAACCATGTCTCTGAAGATCAGTGTGGGTTCAAATTATTCCGACGTTGCGGAAAGAAACGCACGGTAAACGTCCATTACAACCTCTTGGCAATACAATCAACTTCTACACAGGGTATTCACATGCATTTAGTGTTGGTCGACGCAAGACTTGCCAAGCATGTAAATGTAGAATATGTCAAACCACCAACTGCTGACTTATTTCCTATTTTGGTCTTTATTATCAACATATCATCTACATATTATGATAAAAAATACAAATCTCATCCGGATCTCATCCGGTGCAGGATATCATACAATATGTAGATGACACTTTGCCAATTGATTTGTTATTTATTTTAATAGGTTGATAATAAAGAAAACAGTGAGTAGGCCAACAAGCTAGGTTGTGATTCCTCTATTTTGAACCCGTCGATGTAATATTCGCCTATAATAAGTTTTATTAGAATTTAAACTGTATTTCTATGGGATGTCAAAAATAAAATGTCGCTAATAACGAAGTTGCATTAAAATGAGCGATGTCACATCGCTGTACCTTTACAGAATTCGGGCTGCTATGTGTGTCTATTGTTCATCAATTGATGTGCTGATGACGATGAATGATGATTATGATATTACTACATAACAGCCTTGTTGATGATTAAAATGCGGCTACGGATCATGAATTAAGAAACAATGAGATGAACCTTGAAATAAACTAGCAAGATAAAAAACATGCTATTACAAAAGCAAAGTTTAATTAACTTTAGTTAATTACTTAAGTAGTACGATCACGTCGACGCAGTCCTAGTGTTTCCTTAGTGGATTAATTATTATTTAGTGGCCATTAAAAACATCTGCCCCAGAACTATAACGGTTTAATGGGAATTAAAGGCATAACGTACCGGGGCTGTTGAATTTTAAACGGTTTACGATTATGAATGAGTTAATTGAGCACTTTGAGTTAATAATCATGTCATGAGTCATGATTGTGTGAGTGTAGTGAGAATAACAAAAGGGGAATCTGTGTGATTTTTTTGGAGTGGGGGGGGTTCATTAACGATACCTTATACATATGTATTCTGTGCCTATGATCTGCCTCCGTGGCGCAGTGGTATGCGCGATGGATTTACAAGACTTAGCTCCTGGGTTCGATTCCCGGCGTGGGTGATTGAGGTTTTTTTAATTGGTCCAGATGTGGCTGGTGGGAGACTTCGTCATGGCTAATTACAGGCAAAGACGTACCGCCAAGCGATTTAGTGTTCCGGTGCGATATAGTGTAGAAACCGAAAGGGGTGTGGATTTTCATCCTACTCCTAACAAGTTAGCTTCCATCTTAGATTGCATCATCACTCACGTGTGAGATTGTAGTCAAGGGCTAACTTGTGAAAACTACCTGCATACGCCTGTGTTTCGCCTAGTTACAGACAGCCATGCTGTCTTTAGCGTAGATTATGTACTGTTTTTAACTTTTGGATTTTAATAAAATTATTTAATTATTATCTAATCTCACTGAGAAACCCTGCTATAGACTAAAAACCATACGTTTGTTATTTCACAAAAGCTGATAGTGTCAATATTCAATGTTCAATAATAAATGGAGTTAGGTCAATAGTCCACCACGCTAGTCCAATGTGGATTGGCAGACTTCACACACGTAGAATTAAAAAAATATCTCAGAAATGCAGGTTTCCTCACGATGTTCTTTTTATTTCTTAAAAGCACAAAACTGAATAGTTAGAGGTGTTCCGGATCGGATTCAAACCTACGCCCTCGGAATCGAAGGCAGAGGTCATATCCACTGAGACGAGACTTAAATTCAAATAATTATATTCTCTATTATGTTTTGTACATGTTCTTTAACCTCTCAGTGGTCTGTGAGTACATTCATAGATCTTACACCTGCATAATAGTGACGTCACTTGTTCGCCCACATTCGTATTCCACTTTATGCTGAAATTGAATCTCATGAGCGCAAATCACACAATCCCCTATTACCATACACGTACTTTGGTAAATGATTTCAAATAAAGGAAAATTAACCTTAAAATAATACTTATAGAGTCGTGTTTTGCTTGGTATTAAAGTCGTCTGATAATAAACGGATTGTTTTATGTTATTTTTCTGTTTTATTTTGTCTTTATCATTGCCGTTTGAGACGCGTGATATGTAATTTCATAAAATGCACATACCTGAAAAGTTGAACATGCATGCCCTGGACCGAATTCAAACCAAAGCCCTCCTAATCGAAGGCAAAGGTCATACCCACTGGGCTATCACGGGTCATAAGCAGTAGGAGCTCGCATTTCTCGTGCCAAATCGAACCGTCTACCCTCGTCTGGATGCGGTTTTGGAATAAAAGCCCTTTTTAATTAAAAACTTTCCCTGTTATGGAAATGGGTCCAATCGGCATCAATGTTTTAATAAAGAACATCGATATTATTTGTTGAAAGTTAATCTAAATTACTTGAGAGCCTAAATGTAAAACTTGCCGATGCCCGTGGAAACGGATTTTAGTAAAATTCAAATTTAAAATTCATTTATTTCAAGTAGGTTCAGTTTACAAGCACTTTTGACACGTCAGTTGACTATTTGTAAAGATTCTACCACCGGTTCGGACGGTAGGTTCTGCTGAGAAGAAACCGGCAAGAAACTCAACAATTGCTCTTGTAAAAAAATCGTACAATATTATAATTTACAGTTGATAACAACATTACAATTTCTTATAGTTTTACTACCTGTGTGAAGGTGGAAGCTGAACGGCCTCCAAGTATTCTTTGTATACGAGTACAAAGTCATACAAGTGCGTCCACTGATTCGCATCGTACGGATCGAACGGATTTTACCCACCGTAAAATTAAAAATCCGTTAAATGCGATGCGTCCGACACTTATAATGCAGATCAATGGACGCCTACCATAAACCGTCCCTGTCGCAAAATTCAATGTTAGCGGATGCTATGGACTGCCAAATTTCATATTTGTAATTGTAACACTAAAATCCGTTTGATGCGATACGTCCGATACGTCCGATGCGGATCAGTGGACGCCTACGTTAAAGCGTCAAGCGGTTTTCTAGATTTCGTGATGAGTGTACGTTCGCGTTTATATTTAGATAGAAAACCTAGGATAGGCAAACTTTGTCTATCAGACTTCGTCACTTTATAAAAGTGGAACCCTTGCCTCTCGCTCCCTCTCCAATCGGTCCCTCGTGACTGAGAATCCCTGACCGTGACCACCTTGGCAAGTCATCTATCCATAAACAATGCTCCTCCATCGTGAATGGTGTTGGTGGTAATGGTCGCTGGCCATTTGGACGGGTCTGTAAAGGGAATTCTTGTCAGACCTTGTCAATAAGTTATTTTTAGTTTCAAGGTGGAAAAAGTTACGAAAGTATGTTTTTTTTAAATAACAAAAGGGGCCAACTTACATCTATACTAATATTACAAAACTGAAGAGTCTATTTGCTTGAACGCGCTAATCTCAGGAATTACTGGTCCGATTTAAAAAGTTATTTCAGTGTTACATAGCCCATTTATCGAGAAAGGCTATATATTATTTCAGTATTCATACGGGAACTGGAACCACGCGGGTGAAACCGCGCGGCGTCAGCAAGTAGGTACTAATTAAAGGTCTTTACTAACTCAGCTCATAGACATAAGTTCGCTTAAGTCATTACTTCATGAGATCGTGAAATAACCGTTAGTCTTATAAATTTGGCCGCTAGTGAGCACGTGAGACTTCCTCGTCTACTTTACGACTGTCCCAGTGTCCTCGCATGCTCTTTATCTGGAGATATAAACCTGCTATATAGCATTGTTCGTCCGTGTTTACGAGTTCTTTTGTCATAATGTCCTATGTGTATTTCCGTATTACCTACTTGCACTTTACTTAACTTTCATCAATGCCTTTATTCCGTATTATATTCGTATATATTACCTAATTGTAGCTTAGCTTTACTTGACTTTTATTAACGCCTTTATTGCACGATACTGCTATTACTTAGGTTATAGAGTTGAAACTGTATTAATTACTAACCCGCCGATTTCCTATTCCCTGGGAATACAGCTTTTTATTGGTAAAAAAAAATATTAAATCGGTCTATAGTATTCGTTACAGCCCAGTAGATATGACCTCTGCCTTCGATTCCGGAGGGTGTGGGGTTGAATCCGGTCCGAGGCATGCACCCCCAACTTTTCATTTGTGTGCATTTTAAGAAATTAAATATCACATGTCTCAAACGGTGAAGGAAAAACATCGTGAGGAAACCTGCATACCAGAGATTTTTCTTAATTCTCTGCGTGTGTGAAGTTTGCCAATCTGCTTTGGGCCAGTGTGGTAGACTATTAGCCTAACTCCTCTCATTCTGAGAGGAGACTCGTGCTCTACAGTTTGCCGAACATAGGTTATCAATGTTGACTGCTATTTGTGTCACTAACAATAATAGTATGGATAAAGTTTAGTTTTCTACCCTCGTGACAGTGTAAGCCGAGGCTTAAGCCAATACAAGCTGGTTCAATACAGGCACTAGTCAGGCAATCAGAAGCATTTGCGACTCGCGCCGTGCAAACACATTTTCGTTCGCCTGCGAAGTGTTTGCTTATATATCCTACATCTCTCCCCATAAGTTTGCCAGTCACTCGACTGGTAACATATAGTCACTTGACAAAATAAGGCTGTTGATAATTTTTAGGGTTCCGTACACATTGGGTAAAACAGGGCCCTATTGGCTATATTGGCTATCTTACTTATATTATGAACGCGAAAGTTTGTATGGATTTTTGTTTGGATGTAAATATAGATGTATGTTTGGATGTTTGTTACTCTTTAACGCCGCTACTACTGAAGCTCAAAATTGGAATGGAAATAGATTTTACTCTGAATTAACACATAGGCTACTTTTATCCCGGAAAATCCATGGATTCTGCGGAATTTGTGAAAAACTGAATTCCACGCGGACGGTTCGCTAGATACTAAGGCTATATTGCGTTGTCTCATTCCTATGGGGTACCTACACAAATAATATTTTTTATTGCCTGAGAAACGTTTAAATATATAATACATATTAACTTTAATAATGATCATTTATTATCTTTTTCTATATTAATTGTCTAAGTATATTTATTATATTATTTATATTTATTTATTTATACTTACAATAAAGTTAAATTCTGTACATTGAAGATGTTTTCAAAATTTTTGTTGCAGGGCATACTGAAACTAATTTTTTTTTTTGTCTGTCTGTCTGTCGGTGATTTTTGTTGGTCAGGCTTCACACTGAAACTACTAAATGGATTAAATTTGGATCTATATTTGTTTTAGTTTTTTAAGTTGAAGTTAGAAAAACAATCTACGTGCCAATCTAGTTCTATATAGATGGCCATATACATGCTGACATACTGGCCAAAGCTAATATCTAAACATTAACCGGGGAACGGCATTTACCTACATTTCCTTTTATTTCAGATCCAGTTGTAACTCGCAGTCTGAAGGTATTCCGCGGGAGCCAGTATCGACAAGCGGCTTAGCTTAAATTGAAACATATTGGCAGAGAAACGGAATCCTTACCTTTCCCGCACAATTCACCCGAGTACCCCCCTCCACACAACTCCACATATAGATCACGTACACCTAGCCTTTATGGTAATAGAAATAAAGGCTATATTTCCATTTGAGATTCAACGATGAGCGGACTGTATCTATGTTATTGATTCAAGAAACTGCGACGCTAAAAACATCTAAAAGTAAGACCGTTTTATATAAAAATATACAGTTTTATCAGCGATGCGCTGTTGTCAGTGTTGTTTTTCAATTCGTCGTCATCAACCCATATTCGGCTCACTGCTGAGCTCGAGTCTCCTCTCAGAATGAGAGGGGTTAGGCCAATAGTCCACTACGCTGGCCCAATGCGGATTGGCAGACTTCACACACGCAGAGAATTAAGATAATTCTCTGGTATGCAGGTTTCCTCACGTCATCATATCCACTGGGCTATCACGGCTCTTCACAGTTACGCTATCACGGTTTTTCAATTAGTACAGGGAAATAATGCTGTCATGCAGAGTCGTCATGTTACAGAAAAACTCGAAAATACTTTACGATTCTAATCGATTTCGATTACGAATTATCGTCCGAAGACAACTGACAACGCTCGGGGACACAATCAATCAATATTGTTTTTTTTTTAATTTTAACTAGTTTTTTTAATTAGTTTTAGTAAGTAAGTATGCTTTTACAATTATACATATGCAACTAAATACAATAATATTTAAATCTATATTGACTGTGTTGCCAGCATAACATCTTTGCCGACGAATTAAAAGTCCAAGAACTCATGCATATTTCTACATCAACGATGTAGAATCCAAACACGGGGGCATCAGGACCGACTCATTCAGCCTAGAAACTCCATCGGATTCAGGTTTTTTTTTTATTCTTTACAAGTGAGCCCTTGACAATCTCATCTGATGGTAAGTGATGATGTAATCTATGTTGGAAGCGAGTTAAGTTGTTAGGAGGATGAAAATCTATACCCCTTTCGGTTTCTACACGACATCGTACTGGAACGATAAGGCTGGTAACTAGCTACGGCCGAAGCCTACCACCAGCCAAAATAAATGAAAATCTTTCCTCCTTTCCATCAATATCACCTTATTTGGCCCACGTTTAGGCCATGCCTGGTGGAGGGAGGTTCTATATAGAGGGTTCTTATAAAACCTCCCTTTACCTCCAGGAGGAACCTTCAGAACAGAACTTAAAGTGTAGTAATACATTCCGATAGTGATTGTTACATTTGATATTTTAACGATATCGAACCAAACGTTAGTGATAATGACTGGAACCGACTTGACGTTGATTTATATCATCATTAACAACCCATATTCGGCTCACCACTGAGCTCGAGTCTCCTCTCAGAATGAGAGGGGTTAGGCCAATAGTTCACACGCTGGCGTGCGAGACTTCACACACGAGAATTAAGAAAATTTTCTGGTATGCAGGTTTCCTCACGATGTTTTCCCATCACCGTTTGAGACACGCGATATTTTATGTCTTAAAATTTGTATGGGTGGTAGTAATATTAGTAGGTAGTAATAGGTAGTAATAGTAGGTAACCTGCGTGCGCGTTTTACCAAATCTATAGTAATATTATAAAGCTGAAGAGTTTGTTTGTTTAATTGAACGCGCTAATCTCAGGAACTACTGAACCGATTTAAAAAAATCTTTCAATGTTAGATAGTCCATTTATCGAGGAAGGCTATAAGCTATATATTATCCGCGTATTTCTACGGGAACAGGAACCATGCGGGTAAAACCGCGCGGCGCCAACTAGTTTATACATGAAAATGTATTAGACCCTACCCGAGAATCGAACGCACAACCTCAGCAATACATAGTATTACGCAACGAGAGTATTATCAGGTATATTAAATTGAGAACAAAGGGAAGGACAGGGGCCCGTATTCCAGTATATCGGCCGAATGAATTGAAAGGGCTTCATACATAAAACAAAGGGCAGTCCCTCCCGTGTTACGGGCGGTATTACTTGAATCACGACACTATATTTACATTAGCTTTTATGTTATCCGCTTTGACGGCCTCCGTGGCGCAGTGGACTTACAGACGGAGGTCCTGGGTTCGATCCTAGCTGGAACCATGAGGTTTATTTGGTACAGGTCTGGCTGTTGGGAGGCTTTGGCTGTGGCTAGTTACCACCGACAAAGACGTACCGCCAAGTGATTTAGCGTTCCGGTATGATGCAGTTTTATATGGACTCGGAGGTCTTGGGTTCGATCCTGGGCCTGAGGAATGAGGTTTTCCTAATTGGTCCAGGTCTGGATGGTGCGAGTCTTTGGCTGTGGCTAGTTACCACCCTACAAAGACGTACCGCCAAGCGATTTAGCATTCCGGTACGATGTCGTGTAGAAACCGAATGGGGTGTGGATTTTCATCCTTCTCCTAACAAGTTAGACCGCTTCCATCTTAGATTGCATCATCATCAGGTAAGATTGTAGTCAAGGGCTAACTTGTACAGAATAAAAAAGGACCGGGCCTACGATACCCAGACTTCCCTCATTTTAGATCAATCCTGTTGTTGATAAGTACAATTTCGATTAATTATCATCATTAAACAACCCATATTTGGCTCACTGTTGAGCACAAGTCTCAAAATTAGAGGTTAGTACTTAGTCTACCACGCTGGCCAAATGCGGATTGGCAGACTTCACACACGTAGATAATTAAGAGAATCCTCTGGTATGCAGGTTTCCTCACGATGTTTTCCTTCACCGTTTGAGACACGTGTGATATTTAATTTCTTAAAATGCGCATAACTGAAAAGTTGGAGGTATGTTGGAGGAGGCATGCCCCGGACCGGATTCGAACCTGTGTTTGTTACGAATTATCTCAAAAACTACGCGGGTAAAACCGTTAAAGGAATACAACTACCATTGATTGAAGGAATACAACCCTATTGACTACGGAACCCTAAAAAAAGGGATACAGGACCAATTTAAATCCTATAACTTTCATTTTAAAACATTGTTCAAAATCTTTAGTTTGCATTTTGCCTTACAGCGATAAGAATTCCAGATATAAATCACCAAACTTTCGCCATTTTTGATGTTATCACCTGCATAAGAGATATTGGTACTTAATCAAACGAAATTATCTTCCTGCGAAATTTATGGGCTATCGTAAAATTTTATCTTTGAATCAAATGATACTTCCATAAATCCATATCTCTTGGGAGTTGGTACTGATGTTTGTGTGACGCTTGAGGTACCTTCAACTATTTACGTTGTTTTGCCTGATTATTATTAATTATACCTAATTAAAATAACAATGCTATTCATAGTTATAAAATAAATAATTGTTACTAATCTTCTAGATCGGGTTTTCTCAAACTTTCGGCTCCACGAATCCCTATTAAAATTTCCAATAATGACAATGAACCCCTTACTAACTAAAGGTTTACTAACTTAACCCCCCCCCCCCCCCAAAAATAAATGTAAATAAAGGTAGCACATAAAGTACCAAAAGAAATGTATCTCTAATATATATATATATATATATATATATATATATATATATATATATATATATATGTTTTTCCTTCACCGTTTAAGACATAATATGATATTTAATTGCTTAAAATGCATGTTATTGAAAAGTTAGAAGTGCACGCTAAGACCGGATTTGAACTTACGTCCTCCGAATCGAAGGCATAGGTCATATCCAGTGGGCTATCACGGCCCTGATCATCACATCACATCATTGGATGAACACACATGATCTTATTTAATAATAAAAAGCTGTCTCATCACTTCCTTTGCTTTCTACACAACCTAAGTTTTAGAAAACCTTATTTAACAGAAATTTGTAAAAGTGAAAATCCGTCATTAATTCTTGCAAGTTCACTCACTCTTTTTTTTTCAAAAAAAAACGAAAACACGAAATCAAGACGCCTCTGAAATTGGATCCTGAATAGAATAAAAGCGTGCAACTAGGAGTGCTGCGCAGAGATAGCGACCATTCAAATTTAAAAAGAAAAGTGGGGAAATTATAAAAGTACGGAACGAAGGCTTTTGTTCGCCGCGCTACAGTTTGTTATTGGCCACAAAGACTTTTATGCACTCACTCATTGCCCGCGTTATCGTTGGAGTCCAAATTATGTTTCGCTCAGAAACTTTTTATTTTTCCGTAAGGTAAAGAATTTTTTTTTTATTCGATGTTAAGTCAGCACTTACCACCCTACCGGCAAAGACGTACCGCCAAGCGATTTAGCGTTCCGGTACGATGCCGTGTAGAAACCGAAAGGGGTGTGGATTTTCATCCTCCTCCTAACAAGTTAGTCCGCTTCCATCTTAGACTGCATCATCACTTACCATCTGGTGAGATTGTAGTCAAGGGCTAACTTGTAAAGAATAAAAAAAAACTTATTTTTTTATATAAGGCTACATTTCTACTTTAATAACTAAATATATCTGCGTTATCGAATCAGAAATTAGGAGATCCGCAGAAGAACCAAAGTTACTAATATAGCTGAGTGAGTCGCGAAGCTGAAGTGGCAATGGGCAGGCCACATACTTAGTTCGAAGAGCCTATGGACGGTCCCAAGGTGCTAGAATGGCGACCCCGCACCGGATAGCCCAGTGTTGGTCGACCCCCCTAGCCTGACCGAGGACATCAAGCTGGTTGTAGGGAGCCGCTGGATGCTCGCGGCTTGAAACTGTTTTGTTTGAAAGACCATTCAAGAGGCCTATGTCCAGCAGTGGACGTCCATCGGCAGTTAATAGTGATGATGATAATGAAATAAATACATAAGATCAAATATAGGTACCTAGTTTCCTTAACCGAACGTTAATTTATCACTAATCCTGTACTCTTCTCGGAGTTTTTCTCTCTGCCACACGGTTAACACGGTGTATCCATGGAATGCTAAGATATTTCATTTAAGAAAAATCTACTTCTTCAGCTGAAGTGAAGAATACTTTTACTTTTTTGTGTGTCACCTATAACTTGAACACCTTCAAGGCAACACTGGATACGCTATTCCTAGATGCCCTTATACCTTTAATCATCACGTTCCATCAGATACGATTGCAGTCAAGCACAAGCTACAATTTAAAAAAACCCCCGAATTGTTTTACATACGAGTACTAAATAGCTTCTTGCCTGCCATAACTTTCTACTACTAGTAGCTGTAAAACACCTCTCTTTTGCACCAGAGATAATTTTTTGATAGGTAAGCTTACCCTAAAATGCACACAACTGAAAAGTTGAAGGTGCATGCCCCGGACCGGATTCGAACCCACACCCTCCGGGAATCGGAAGCAGAGTACATATCCACTATCATGGCTCTTTAGGAATTTAGGAATTTTAGGAAATTAAATATCACGTGTCTTAAACGGTGAAGGAAATACATCGTGAGGAAACCTGCATACCAGAGAATTTTCTTAATTCTCTGCGTGTGTGAAGTCTGCCAATCCGCATTGGGCCAGCGTGGTGGACTATTGGCCTAACCTTTCTCATTCTGAGAAGAGACTCGTGCTCAGCAGTGAGCCGAATATGGGTTGATAATGATGATGATGAAGCTTACCATTGTCTCTTATAACTTCATTGCTTTCTATCATTTTACCATGAATATATCTTCTGGCCATGGAATAAAAACACGTAGACATTCCGCGTCTAGACCAAAATGACGTCGTGTAGGCACTTTTCAAAAAATAATTGCGGTGACGTATTATGAACCCTTAAATTCGTTGAATCACATATCTGGGTCGGGGTCTGGGGCGTGAATTGCTCATCGTAGCGCGTCCTACCTCTGATTCATCGAAATTCACCTGCGAAGTAATGGAAAAAAATATGCGATTTAGGATTGTCGTGTTGATATTTTTTCGCTTTCACTACATGTTAGTCTGTCATAAAACAGTTTAACTTGAAAACACTTAATTTATTTAATACTAGTGGACCACCATGACGCAGAGCCACGCATATGTTTCCGGGTTAAAAAGTAGCTTATACGTCTCTCAATAACCTCCTTTATCTCCCAGTGAAAGTCACATTCAAATCGGTTCAGTCTTTACAAAGTTTAGCCCTAAAATACAGACAGACGAAAATTTAAAGTCTGGTTATGTTTTAATATCGTGTAAATTACCTGGACTTTAGCAAAGTAATTTTTAAAGCACAGACAGACACTACAATGTTATTAATATTATTATTACACATATATTATTATTACACATATATTATTATTACACATATATTTATACACATTAGTGTATTTATTTGTAATTAAGAAATGATCCTTACTTCGCAACCTTACCTTACCTTTAACGCCGCAACTACTACACCGATTTGGCTGAAATTTAAATCGAAGATAGATTAACACATAGACTACCTTTTATCTCGAAAAAAAACTCGAGATTTTCGAAAACTGCATTCCAGGCGGACGAAGTCGCGAGCGTCCACTAGTAAGATTCAAATAAATTCATAGTTACTATCTATGAATTTATTTGAATCTTACTAGTGGATAACATCTCTCTGCTACTTCAATAGAAGTTTGAGATTCTTCGTAAGAATTGACGAAATCAGACGAAATTGAAGTTATCTATCTATCCATCTTTCCGTCTGTTATCATGTATATCTAAGAATTCTTTTGTCACAGCGTCCAATTTACTCTTCGTCGTCTGTAAAAGCACTCGAACGGTCTGCCATTTTCCATTTAACTTAATAAAGTCTTAATAAACGACTTACAAAAGATACAGTTCTATTTTTTAAAATAAAAAGCTTTAGACGCAGTCTAGACAAAAGTTTTGGAAAGTTTTTGAGATGGCTGATTTCAAAGAAAACTAAATTGATATGACTCTCAAAAAGCATTTTAAGGTTTCAAGTGAAACTTAATCAAATCAACAAAATATCTATAAATCTGTAAAAAGATACAAAAGAACTAAAATTCTTAAAAGGTTTAAAATAACTAGCAAACGTCACGCGGTTTCACGCAAGTTCCACTTGAAATACGGGAATAAAATATAGCCTATGACACTCACAAATAACGTGGTTTTCTAGTGGAAAAAGAATTCAAATTCTGTACATTCTGAGATTACCTACTCCAACCTCAGAAACTCTCAAACTTCATCTCTTTATAATATACTAGCGGACGCCCTCAACTTCGTCCACGTGGATTTCAGCTTTTCACAAATCCCGCGGGAAACATGAATGTTATCTATACTATTATTATAAAGCTGAAGAGTTTGTTTGATTGAACGCGCTAATCTCAGGAATTACTGGTCCGATTAAAAAAATTCTTTCAGTGTAAGATAGCCCATTTATCGAGGAAGGCTATATGCTGTATTTTATCCCCGTATTCCTACGGGAACAGGAACCACGCGGGTAAAACCGCGAAGGCGTCTACTAGTTATACATATAAACCTTGCTCTTCAATTACTCTATCTATTAAGAAAAGCCGCATCAAAATCCGTTGCGTAGTTTTAAAAATTTTTTTTACTTTGTCTGTCTGTCCGTATTTTTTGGTAACCGGTCATCACACTGAAACTACTCAGCCTGACTACGGATTCGCACCGGTGACCTGAAGCTGAAGAAGAAGAAGACCTTTGCTTACCACTGGACAAACGAGGCAATTATATTTGTTTGTTTTAACAAAACAAAAATTAAAAATAAATGCCGTGTGTACTAACGGAGAACTATTGAATTTATATCTTTCCTGTGGTTGAAACAGTCGGGATGCAAACATAAAAGAACACAATAATGGAAGCCTTAATCCTGCCACAGAACGATATGAGCTCTTATTGTGAACTTAATTACCCGCCGAGTGTTCCTGAGATATGACGAGCTAGAATATAAATTATTACAGCCAGGTATTTACTTTTTTTATTCGCAGGTGGGATAATCCTCATGGACACCCGTTTGGGTAGTAACTGTCTCCAGCTAAAACCCCCTGTACGTTCAACCCATATTCGGCTCACTGCTGAGTTCGAGTCTCCTCTCAGAATGAGAGGGGTTAGGCCAATAGTCCACCACGCTGGCACAATGCGGATTGGCAGACTTCACACACGTAGAGAATTAAAAAAATTCTCTGGTATGCAGGTTTCCTCACGATGTTTTCCTTCACCGATGAGACACGTGATATTTAATTTCTTAAAATGCACACAACTGAAAAGTTGGAGGTGCATGCCTCGGACCGGATTCGAACCCACACCCTCCGGAATCGGAGGTAGAGGTCATATCCACTGGGCTGTCACGGCTAAAAAACCCTACTACCTTCAAAAGCTGATGTACCTGCCATTCAGCCTACTACCATCAATCAGAACCACTTTCAATTTCACACCTTTATTTTCATTGAAGTTTCTAAAGTTTAGACGGCCTCCGCTCTGTGGTATGCGCGATGGATTAACATGACGGAGGTCTTGGGTTTAATCCCCTGCTGGGCAGATTGAGGTTTTCTTAATTGGTCTAGTTTTGGCTTCAGCCGTTGCTAGTTACCACCCTACCAACAAAGACGTACCGCCAAGCGATTAAATGTTCCGTTACGATGTCGTGTAGAAACCGAAAGGGGTGTGGGTTTTCATCCTCTTCCTAACAAGTTAGTCCGCTTCCACCTTAGATTGCATCATTACTTACCTACACCATCAGGAGAGATTGTACTCAAGGGCTAACTTGTAAAGAATGAAAAAAAACATCTTAATTACCATTATATTAAACTTTTCGAACTGTGCGTGTTGCCAGTGATGACCAGATGACCTACGGATCCGGGATTTGGTCGTTATGGGCCTTAAATGCACAAAGTTACTCAGTGGGCAATGGAGCGAGTTATGCATAGAGTTTATCTGCATAATCGAATCAGAAAGGAGGAGATCCGCAGAAGAACCAAAGTCACTGACTTAGCTCAGCGAGTCGCGAAAGGGCAGGCCGTATTATTCGAAGAGAGGATGGAAGTAGGGCCCCAAATCCCAATTTATGATGATTATTATCAAGAACTATAGAGCCTCAATAGCTCAACAGTAAGACCGGTTGGACTCATCACCGAGGGGTGGTGGTTCGATCCCCGCCCCGTTGGTCTATTGTCGTACCAACTGCTAGCACAGTTTTTCCCGACTAGTTGGAGGAGAATGGGAATATTGGTCATATTATAAAAAAATATGCTTAAAAAAAACAAAACAAGAACTGTCCGTGATAGACCAGTGTATATGGCTTCTTCCTTCGATTCTGAGGCTGTAGGTGAGGTAAATTTGGTCAGGGACATACACCTCCAGCTTTACAGTTATCTGCATTTTAAGAAATTAAATCACATACGTAAACTAAAACATCGTGAGGAAACCTGCATACCTGAGAATTTTTTCAATTATTTACGTGTGTATTTATTTATTTATTTATTTTATACACATATAAATATATATATAAACATTACAGGCTTAACCTAATGTGTTTATATAAACTATCTATAATTCCTGAATTACTTGAACGTATCTGCTGAAAGTTCTGTGAAATTCAGCAGGCGAGGAGAAAAACAAATCTAAATCCGGGTCCCACTCCAATACCCCGCTTAGCAATGCCAACGCGCGAACAAGAGGTGACTCGCGGGTTTGCACCAACCTACATGTTGGAATAGTGAACAGTTTCATTTTGCGTGCCCTTTTTTGTATATTGGGTATATGGAATGAAACCAACTCTAGTACTGAAGGGTTCAACAATTCGCCCCTAATCAGGCGGAAGAAGTAATCCGCTAGAGCTACGCTACGTCTCACCTCTAGTGATTCATACCCCAGCATACCTTGTAAAAAAACCGTAGGATATACGTAAGGATAGCCAACATAATAACCGTACTGTTTGCGGTACAGCCACCTTAGAATTTTTTTTTTTCATAAAGTCGTTCAATCCGGATTGAACCAACGAGGTGGACTATTAGCCTAACCCCTCTCATTCTGAAAAGAGACTCGTGGTCAACAGTGAGCCGAAAATGGAATTTATTGATGATGAGGCTTGTATTCGTAACCGCATTGTATCACGTCGTGTTCTAGCTTGTTATGTATTGTTTGTGTTATTCATTATTAAGCAATTGATTTCTAGATAGTGTACGTTATTTACTTGATTCGTTTAAGAATACCATGAAAAGTCAATCGCAAATCTATCCTTCACAAACAAGGTCAAAAGAAAGGGAACCTATCCAGTGTTCAATATATCTGGAAATCCTATTCAGATTGGAGCGACACAAAGCGTTGTAAATTAGAGGCTTCTATTTATGTTTGTGGTTCTAAATAATATATCTGTACATATAAATAAAATTGAACTGTTTGTCCATTTTGTTTATCTATTCGTTTTATCAAATACTATTTTGAAAAATCCTTTAAAACTTTGATAATTTTTAGCGGACGTCTACTAACTGTAAACTACCTCCCTGCCAAATTTCATCTTTGTGGTTTTAGAGGTTTCTTGATGAGTGTTCCTTTGACCTGACCTTTCGCATTTGTGTATTAAGAATTGAGATGAAGGTGTATTCAAGCTTTCAGTTTAATTTTCTCATTCTGATTGATTAGCCAAGTAATCCTTTCATTGATATGTAAGCACAGACACACATCAATTAGTTACAGCCTCAGACCAATTACTGTGTAGGACCTGCCTCGCTAGACGTTACTTTTCTGTCAAATTATATGATCAACGATCTAATGCGATTATAAAAACTGTCTCTATAGAGTCGATGTCTCATTGTTGTGATCGTGTTTGTCGATTAAAGAGCTCCGTAAAAATAGCTTTTTGTGTAGTTGAATGGTGTAAAATAAAATCTTAGCTCGTTTTCGTCAGAAAATTACAGACAATTTTTTTCGTGAATATGAGTGCGATACTGGTCCATCTATAATTGGTCTGAGGTTACAGGATCCCACACTGCGATTGTTTTTTACCACAGAACGTCAAAACTCTTAGCCCTCTTTTAAAACTTTCGTGCGAGTGAGGGCATAAGCTGACGCTTTAGCTTTCAGTGGGGCATCTTGTACTGTCAACTGTTTTCAATAAAAAAAACTACCATAAAAAGATATAAAAGCTTAGATGAACTCAAAAAGCGTAATATACACCAGACAAGGATGAGTTACAGCCGCGTACGTGACACAGTGGCAGCAGTTTCTTATATCAACAATAGACCGAACGCCTGTCGTAGCCAGACATACCTTATTAAAGATTAAATATAAAAAAAATTACCAATTAAAAAAAAAAATACATAAACAAAATAACTGTGATCTCACAGAAGTTATAAACTGTGTTGAGGTGATTAACGCCCTTCATGAAAGTAACATAAGACGTAATGTCTAAACAAAATATTAATACAAATTTAGCGGTAATACCAGTTAAATAAAAAAAACATCCATAATACATAGTTTTGTTATGGCAAAATGCAACAGCGTACCTATACGATTTGTGAACTTATAAAAGTGATGCGTAATGCAGTGTACGTGTACGTTTGTGTGTGTGTGTGTGTGTGTGTGTGTGTGTGTGTGCGTGCGTGTTTGTGTGTGTGAGTGTGTGAATGTTATGAAGGCTATAAATTCAGCCTACGATAGGTCAGTACGGTAGCCAATTATGGAGTTTGAATTCGTGGTAGCTTTCGAGGTATGTTTCAAGGGTCCAGATCCTCAATTTTCCAATAATAAAATGTAATTTTCTGATATTTTCTACAGGATATAATGAGGAGTGACCTTCAAAGGTCAGTTGAAAAAATTAAACGGTGTTTTTTCGAAAAGCCGACTTGGGACATGATTTTTTATATATGTAAATATTTAAAAATATACGCTTGTCTATACTAATATTTTAAAGAGGAAAGATTTGAACGTTTGTATGTATGTTTGCATTAAATAGGCTTTGGAACTGCTGAACCGATTTGAAAAGTTGTTTCACTGTTGGGAAGCTACATTATCTCCGAGTGCTTTAGGCTCCATTTTATCCCCGTTTTTCTACGGGAACGGGAAACATGGCAGGTGAACTTGTACATAAATAAATAAAATAAGTAGTAAATAAAAAAAAAATTTTTAAGAGAACTTTAAAATTAAACATGAAACTATCTTTTCTATATTCCAAAGTCACCATAATCCTAACTCCATACTTGCCTTTCGTACTTACCTATGGTGAAGTACAGGTTGACACAGTTTCAGTCAACTTAAAATGGGTTAGGTCTGGCTATTGCAGGCCCCGGTCCACAATGTTTAGGAGGATATTATCTCAGGGCGGATGAAACTTTTTATTTACGACTTTAATGTCCCCCACACGAGCTTATGAGGCCTTCTTATCTCTATGATATTGTGCTCTCAACGCATTGTTCTTGTGATGTTTAGGATGTGCTTTTGACGAATTGTGTTACTTAAATGTAATACATAAAGAGTTTTGAATAGAAGATGGTAATTTGCAGAAGTTCATCTTATCTATATACAGGGTGAATATGTTTTTAAGCTAGATGTACAACTTTTCGTAGTACATTTTTTTTTACTGTGACCGCTAAAAGTGCATACAAAAAAATCGTTTAACATGAATAATGTAATCAGGCCTGTCTTTTTGAAAAAAATATTTGCAGTGATAAAAAATTTATTTTCATTACTTGTAACAACAATTCAAAAATAATAATAAAGTATAAAATCAACAATTAAGTAATTTTTCAGCACATAGTACGACTAAATTGCACTGAAGGTAGAGATTTTTGTATTTTGGAGTAGGTAATATAAATATAACTTGAAACCGTAAAATTTTGGCTAACATATATTTTATTATTTTTGTAGACCTTTTTTTTATTCTTGACAAGTTAGCCCTTGACTACAATATCACCTGATGGTAAGTGATGATGCAGTCTAAGGTGGAAGCGGGCTAACTTGTTAGGAGGAAGATGAATATTCACACTCCTTTCGGTTTCTACACGACATCGTACCGGAACGCTAATTCGCTTGGCGGAAAGTCTTTGCCGGTAGGGTGGTAACTAGCCACGGCCGAAGCCTCCCACCAGCCAGACCTGGACCAATTGAGAAAATCTCAATCTGCCCAGCTGGGGATCGAACCCAGGACCTCCGTTTTGAAAATCCACCGCGCATACCACTGCGTTACGGAGGCCTTGATGTCACTATCACCATGTAAAGTATGTCATATTAATAACGGGACACTCTGTATATTAATAAGATATCGATATACGAAATATACGAAATTAATATTGCTTAAATTTTATATGAGTCAACTACCCTATTAGTCCATTTCACCATAAACGTGAACAAATCCAACCAATAGGTACATTTTATTCCCTCACCCCATATGGAACCTCGAATAAAATCCACAGGAACCAGTAAATTCAGCCACGTACCCAATATTATCGAGATGATGTAGACATAGAGTCTCACAAAGGGTTGTACGCGACGTGGAAGGCCCTGCTCAGTTTTCCCGTCACGGACGAACCGACCATATCGGCCGGTACAAGAGGCCGATGCAGATTTTCTGCTTACGCTGCGGAATAAATAATATTAGGCACTAGGTAACAAAGTAACGTATTGTAAGTATTGAATCATGTAATATAAAATAAAATATATCCTAAACTGGGCCATAATTTTGATTCATAACTATCGTACGCCTGTAACTTCGAACCCCTATTTCACCCCATTATATTGATATTTTCGCATGTTTTATACATAATAAATAGCCCACTAATCATTTTACAACAATATATCTCAAAACTTGAACAATTTATAGTATTAAAATAACTACTATAAAAGGTGTGCTCTTTTTAATTTTTAGGTGTAGAATTTTGGAAAAATCTACAAATTTTTATAAATTCGACTTGAAGAATGAAGGACTTTCATACAAACTTTAAGCCTCTATTTCACCCCCTTCTAGAACTATTTTCGCAACAAAAGCTTCTTCTTATATACAACTAAAAGCTTCTTCGTATTATGGTCTCAAATCGTGCAAAGCTTCATTTGAATTCATTCAGTAGTTTCAGAGTGATGCCCGACCAACCAAAAAAAACGGACAGACATTTTTCTTTAAAATATGTTAATTTTTATTAAAAAAAATTAAATGAATTTTTGAAGCTATAGGTACGTTTGTTTTTAACAGGTAGCTAGTTATAAAAACCGAGACTCAATGTTACAAAATAAAAAAGTTATAAAGGCAGAGCGAAGCGTCGAGATAGCGGCTCTTTCTAAAGAAGGGGAGACGTTAAAAACAAATTTAAAGAGAGAAGTGAGCGAATTACGAAGCGCGGAACGAACAGGCAACGACGCTTTTGTTCGTCCACTTCTGTTCAAAGCTACACTACGAGTGGAGAAAAATATAAACAAATATAAATTCTAATAAAGCCGTGATAGCCCAGTGGATATGACCTCTGCCTCCGGACGGTGTGGGTTCGAATACGGTCCGGGGCATGCACCTGCAACTTTTCAGTTGTGTGCATTTTAAGAATTTAAATGTCACGTTTCTCAAACGGTGAAGGAAAACATTGTTCTCTGCGTGTATGAAGTCTGCCAATCCACATTGGGCCTGCATGGTAGACTATTGGCCTAACCCCTCTCATTTTGAGAGGAGACTCGAGCTCAGCAGTGAGCCGAATATGAGTTGATAATGATGATGATAAATTATAATCTT
This sequence comes from Bicyclus anynana, assembly GCF_947172395.1. Lineage (NCBI taxonomy): Eukaryota > Metazoa > Arthropoda > Insecta > Lepidoptera > Nymphalidae > Bicyclus > Bicyclus anynana. The sequence continues at coordinate 2,042,908 of NC_069103.1, read as the reverse complement.
TATAAGAAACGAGCAGATGCTTGCAACTCTTTCCAACTTAGCTTTGTTGAAAAAAAAAATTTACTTTAAGTACTAAATCTATGAATATGTTTCATCCTCACCCACCGCTAGTAATCCTCACCCATATCTGGCAGTCAAATAGTATTCTTTTAGTCACTCATAATCACACATCTTGCTAAAAAACAATGAAAAAACATTAATTGCCAGCATACAAAATGGCAGCAGAAATAGATTCCAATTTTGTCGGATATACCGACACATTTACATAAAAATAATTAAAAAATACACATTTCTCTAGCATAACTAATAACTAAGCTCAAAACCTCCTTCCAACTAAGCTTTGTTGAAATAAATAATTTTACTTTAAGTACTAACTTTATGAATATGTTTCATCCTCACATACTGCTAGTAATCCTCACCCATATCTAACAATCAAATGATATTCATTTAGCGTTAAAAATCGATATCAAACCAAACAGATTACTGAATAATGAGAATCATAAATTGCCAGCGTACGAAATGTCAGCAGAAATAGATTCCAATTTTGTCGGCTACACATTTATCCCGGCCGATACTCTGGCAATACGTCATGCGACTCTAATATATTTTTTCAATAACGATGCAATTTCGATGAATCATCGATATACGCGGAACATTTCATAGATAGAAAATTGTTTGCTCGGAAAAACAAATGTGGAAGATTACAAACTGTACTTGTAATGAATAACAGTATTTTCAGATTCATCGATACATCAATGCATATAAATTAAATTGAAGTGTGATATCAAAGTAACTGTGCAAAACAAGTGCATTATAGTTAATTACAGATCAATATATATAAATTAGATTGAAATGTCTGTCTGTGATTTCTTATGTGTGTAACAAGTGATTAAAGTTATTTACAGATATTAAAAAAACAACATTTTTTTTGAACTTTTGGCTGGCTGTTTGTCCGAGCTAGTTACTGAAACGGTTGATCCTATTTTAATAGGACTTTCAGGAGGTTATTGAGCAGCAAATAGGCTACTTTTTATCCCAGAAAAATCCGTAGTTCCTGCGGGATGATGTAATTGCTTACGTCCGCTAGTAACTATACCATTCAGTCAGTGACGTCATACATTATTGATCCCGATAAACGATCAAATTTTTTGTCAAAAACGTGTTTTTTAAACAAAAAGTCTGCGGCTTTGCTTAAAGCATTCATCGAACATTTTTTATTGAAAAAGTTAAGTTTGACAAAGTAAGCTTGTCAAACATGTTTAAAAACCTATAGCAGAACATAAATCCTCCTCGTTAAATAGGAAGTCAAGTATTTCCACGTACCATCATAACCTTAGCTAATCCTTGCACTATCTACCCTAAGAACAAAGAATTTTCCATTTAGTACAATTTGTACATACTGACTTCCCTAGTTAAAACCCCTGTGCGCGCCACTACATAGCTTGTAGCAAGCTGTAACTAAACATGACTAGAGTATCTCCGCGTCTGTGTCGCAGCAGAACAAATACGTGCATTTCCTAGCAGCAGTATCGTCCGCTGGACGCTAATCACAGAGCGGCCGCCAGAGGTCGCCTCTCCACGGAAATTGTACGCCCCACTTGATCCGTCCCGCTAGCTTAAGGGTGCCTACCCACTTGTCAGACTTACTTTTACTTTTTATTCAATAGTATTCAAAGTTAGCCCTTAACTGAGATCAAAATCAAAAAAAAACAAAATTAATTTTAGTATAGGTATATATAGTATACCTTACCTTATCAGCCGATAGACGTCCACTGCTGGACATATGCCTCTTGATCGACCAACACTGCGTGTTCGCGGGGTCGCCATTCTAGCACCTTGGGACCCCAACGTCCATTGGCTCTTCGAACTATGTGGCCTGCCCATTGCCACTTCCGCTTCGCGACTTGCTGAGCTATTTCAGTGACTTTGGTTCATCTGCGGATCTCCTCATTTCATCGGTATCGACTTAGTTATTATTAATATTGGCCTTTATTGTCTCATAAAAATCAATACATTCAAACAAATTTGAAAAAAAATCTATTCATCATCCCCATTATAAATAAATATTTTTTTGTAGGCCTGTACTCTGTAGTGTATGTACTTATTTAATTCTTAATTATTAATTAGCGGACCAAGCAGATCACCTCATGATAAATGGAAAATCATCGCGTATTGTGTGTATAGTGTTTTTTTCTTTTTTTTAGATAGGATGGGTCCGGTGACTATTCGTTTCACAATTGAAAGTTTGCGCGATTCACCATAATAGTACATATTATGAACGTCATAAGGCAAATGTCACCGTACCTATCTGAAAAACACTTTAGTGTCGCATATCCTTACAAAGTCTTGACCTCAATAAACCTGGATCCAAGGTTAGCAACGTTGCACGTTTAATGTAAAGGCACCTTTACTGTCATCCGTTGTTATAGCCTGACATATTCTGGCATACGTAGCTTCGTGTACTAAATTTATAGCTTTACTCCGTCGGCCTACGTAATTTCCGAAGCGTTTTGAAAATTCTTCAAAATTACGGACGAAAACCTCAAAAGTCAGAAATATATAGAATTCGCGCCCGCGAATTCGATCCCTTCGCCCCTTCTATGCGCTATTTCACTACTTTAGGGGTTGAATTTTAAAAATTCTTGAATTTGAACATATTATATTTAGTAACTTTTTTATGATTAATGAACAAATTATTTACATTTTTAGAGTTACAGATTTAAAAAAATATTAAAACTGTAACTCTAAAAATGAAGGACTTTCCATACAAACTTTCAACCCCTTTTTCACCCCCTTCTTATTTTATTATCGCAATAAAAGGTATCCTATAATTTTTTCCGTTTTATGGTCTCAAATCCTGCCAAGTTTCATTTAAATTCAGTCAGTAATTTCAGCGTGATGCCCAATCAACAAAAAACACGGACAGACAGACAAGAAATCGAAAAAAAAATATTTTTGGCTTCAGTATCGATATTTGATGCCCTCCAATCCAAATATCATCAATGTACAGAATTTGACTCTGAGCTCCTTCTCTTTAACAGTTCAATGGCAAGGCAGACTGACAAGAGCAGAGAGAGATCAGGCGCAGGTTCGACGAACTGTATATATATATTTTTAAAGAATATTTGCCATATCTTTTTAATATGACCAATATTCCTATTCCCCTCCAACTAGTCGGGAAAGACTGTATTAGGAGTGGGTACGACAATAGACCAACGGGGAGGGGATCGAACCACCACCCCCTTCAGTGATGAGTCCGACCGCTCTTACCGTTGAGCTATTGATACATCTATACATATGAGGTATATACATAAATAGGCCTATGATGATCACTACAACATATCTGGAGACGAGATAAATACAAATGGCCAACCAATAGCAACGTAATGGAAAACATCCACTTCTCATCGCATCAACGAAAGAGGGAGCGATATTTTCGACTCAGTCGCTATTTAGTCCGGACTCTGGAGATATGTATTGGTCCGAATCATAGGCCTAAAGACTTATTTACTGTCTTATCTGTAACACGGCAAACAAACCGTCAACTCAATTATCCCTATTTAAACCGTCGATAATCCCTTCTCAAAATTGGCGTCCGGCAAAATAATTTAGCGGGATTTACCATGAGACGCACGGCAACCCGTGAACCATTCCATCGTCCCTCTGCAATGAACCGAGAGCCTGCCACTGCCAGACATATCTCATTTTACCATACCACCATAAGTATTTTACCATACAACCATAGGTGTTTCACCATACCACCATAGGTTCTTTATCATACCACCATAGGTAGTATTTTACCATACCACCATAGGTATAGGTACCATAAGTAAGTACGGTATACTGTGGCTTTGCAGGAACCAGGCTTCAATCTGTCTCTAGTTCAAATTTAAGCCCAATTCTATATGCTCCTACCATAAATATGTTCCTACCATAGGTAAGTAAGGTAACTGAACAACTCTAATTGGTTGCCTCTAATACATATTTTTAACAAAATTTTGACTGTAGTAGCTTTGGAAGATAGCAGATTTTAAACGTGCACACTCTAAACATGGTTGAGACATAATTCGTTATGATATTTTGTAGAAAATAACAAAAAAAATACATTTTACGTATACTCTAAGTACTAAATGTAATTTTTTTAACAATGTAACAATTGTGAATGTGGGGTCATGAAACCAGCTATCATCCAAAGCCACTGTCCAACTCCATGATTGACTACCATACTTGCTTATGTTAGAAGCATGGAACCATCCTAACTATGAGGCAAATGCTGCTACCGCAGGCTGTCAGTCCATCGTCCCTCTGCCAGGATCTTGACATATACCGCAATAGTTTGGAAAACCAAGCTTTACATTTGATCAATTTGATAAATAATAGTGTTTTTCATAGGGTTGCCGTGAAGCTATGATACTGGTGATTGGGAACATGAATTCTGATACTATACCTAGAAAACTATCAAAAAAATTCGTTTTATATTTCGACAATTGATAATCTTGAGTCTTGAAACCTGCTGTCATCAAAAACCATTGTCCAACTCCATAATTGACTACCATGCTAGCGTGGTAGGAGCATGGAACTTTCTTACTAACTATGAGGCAAGTGCAGCTACCGCAGGCTGTCGGTCCATCGTCCCTCTGCCAGGATCTTGACAAATACCGCAATAAAGAGGCTCCGCGCGGCGCGTTCGGAAAACCATTTACAAGCTTTATCGACGCTATGGAAATAATAACCGCGCAGTTATCCCGCTAAACGGTCTCATTCCGAATTATTGTTATCCCCCGGCCGTTCGTTTTTATTAAGCATTTTTTATCGATGTCAGTTTTGGGTTCTGCCGTACTCCCCAGTGAGAGATACTATGACAATATATTATTATAATAATTATAGACTCGTAATCGCATACAAAATGTTATCTGTTCTGGATTAGAAATTATTTTTTTTTTATTTTATTTATTAATTTATTATTCAACAAACAACACATTGAAATTAAGCCTAACCATAGTGCAACACAAACCACAGTTGGTTTTACTGTGCACTGGTTATTATTGCATAATACAATATTTAGGAACAAACAGAAGAGGATAAATAAACAGATTAACAAACAGAAGAGGATAAATACCAAGAATAATCATTATAGGGTAGTTAAATAAAAGTGCGAGTGAACCGGTGCTGTTAAATAAGTGTATGTTTTAAAATTTAAACTATCGTGAGTGTTATTCATATAAATTGATTATGAATTAATTGATTTTAATCGGGATCATGGATGGTTGCTGCCGACAGCGTGGAAACCGCTATTTCTTTCATTGTCACATATAACAAACTTGGAACAAGATAGCGTTAGTTCGGTTTGCTTACAAGAAGACGATTCTAATGAAGATGACATTAATGAACCATGATTAATGAGTGTAACGGAACCTTCACTCCTCACCACTCAGCCCCTCTCCCAGCGCGCGATGCGAGTAGCTGCGCGCCGCACCGCAGTTTGTATCGTGCCGCGTTCCAAGAACCAGCACATGACTAAGGGCCCCGTATGGGTTCGAAACTAGTCGGGCATACTCGGACCTAATATCACGTGAGTTCTAGTCGTGTTTTATAATCAATTAAGTGTCTGTTATTTTAGACTTGAAGTCCGTCATCATGATCATGTAATATTCGCCTATAACAAGTTTTATTAGAATTAGAACTTTATTTTTATGGGATGACAAAAATAAAATACCTTACAAAATGTAAGGGCAGTTTTATAGACCACTGCAGGGTGTCTCTTCTTATAGAAAAGGGTGGTTTATAAATTCCCCGTGGTCCCAGAAGGGATTACGTCGCAGATACCACGGGGAATTTAATCCCGGAAGGGGATTTTAAATTTAAACTCACCATATAATCCAATGCTTATTGACTAGCTTATAATATTTGACTCTGTAACGATCACTACTAAAAGTTAAGGATTGTGACGTGGATGTTAATTGTTAACCACGTTGCTTCAGATCATGAGTTCCAGCTGTCCTATTCACTAACTTTAGTCTATTAGCCACCTAATATAATTAACATCAAATCAATAACAACCGCATCTTTCGTAGAGCCCATTCTTAATGCATCACATTATCAAACATTCTGGTTAGTAATTTTAATCGGTTGGCAATAAATCATTTCATGGTAGGTGATGATCCAATCTAAGATAGAAGCGGGCTAATTTATTAGGAGTAAGATGAAAATCTACACCCCTTTCGGTTCCAACACGACATCGTACTGGAACGCTAAATATTACCGGTACGTCTTTGCCGGTTGGGTGGTAACTAGCAACGGTAGAAGCCTGGTCCAATTGAAAAAACCTCAATCGACCCAGCTGGGGATGGAACCCAGGACCTTGTAAATAATTGCGCCACGGAGGTCGCCAAAATGATAATGAATAAGGCTGTAGTATTTTACGATAAGGTACCTACGTTTGTTTTGCAGTGACCCTTAATGACCTTTTGGTGAAAAAATATAGCACTCAGTAAACCTAAATATCCCCTTTCAACGAAAAACGACTTACACAAAAAACGCAAGAAATCAGCAAACGAATAAGGTAAGGTTAGAGGAAAAATAAACAATGATGCCGAAAAATATACTGTTCCACAAGAGGATAATGGAGTGAAAATAAAATTATACTGCTTCTGGAACGTGCAAAAAATTGGGTGTCGGCTTCTGAATGTTAAAAAGTAAGCGTTACTATTTTTAAACGTTCAATATAAAATTATATAATAATTTAAGACTAATCTTATATAAATGCAAAAGGTTATTCATCAAGAAATCTCAACAATCATCTGCTAAGAACGGATTTTACAAGAGGGCCGGATTAAGGAGGTCTAAGGGCGGACGAAGTCGCGGCTGTCCACTAGTAATATTACAAATGTGAAAGTCAACCTGTCTGTCTGTTAGCTTTTCATGGTTAAACAGTTGAACCGATATAGAAATAAATTGTAACTTTTAGAAGAATATAGGATACTTTATGGAATAAAAAAATTAAATAGAAGGGGTGATCTAGGGTTTGAAATAGTTTACAGAAGTTCTTACTATTATGGATACATGAATTTTACAATAACAGCTCTCATTTATTTATTTTTCTTTTTTTTTAATTTTTAACAATGCTAATATAAAAATATAAAACAAAACACTTTTAAAAATTTATAAAAAAAATAAACCCTCGCGCTGCGGGGCATTTGAGTGCCCAAGCAACCGGTGGTCAGGGCTTCAGAGTGAGGAACCTCCTCACAAAACGCGCTATCTCAAGAGTCACTGCGTTCTGTATCCGACTCTTGATCAAACAGTTAAGTGAAAGCTTCTTAAGATGTTGGTCGAAGCTTTTCGCTATAAGACCATCGACTGAAACAACCATCGGAACAATAATAGTTGACTCAACATTCCACAAAATATTAATTGGTTTGGGAGATCGCAGTCTCTAACCGATTATTTAAAAAATATGTCATAATAAACATGGTGGAAAAAATGCCTTTCCACGCCCATTCCCATCCTATAAATACCCAAATCATAGTTTAATTTTATTCAGCGTGAGGCAATAAAAGAGACAAAGGCCACGGGAGGGAAACGCCGAAACGAATTCAAAGAAACCTGAGAGAATTATGAGAGCTTGGGCGACAGCCTTTGTCCTGTCCCTGCCGCTGTCAGTTATCGCTGTTATTGTTAGACAAAGTAACCATAGGGTAGGACTCGGCACTTTACGTAATTTGACAATCCTATATTTTGCCAGATCTACATAGATTTGGAATTCTTTAAAAGATATTCGGACACGCAAAGCATTTAGAACGAGTTGCTGCCAAAGGTGCCTTATTTTATATATAGTCTAGCTGATGCCGCGCGGTTTCACCCGCGTGGTTCCCGTTCCTGTAGGAATACTGGAATAATATATAGCATATAGCCTTCTTCGATAAATGGGCTATCTAACACTGAAAGAATTTTTCAAATCGGACCAGTAGCTCCTAAGATTAGCGCGTTCAAACAAACAAACAAATTCTCCAGCGTTTATAAAGCTGAAGAGTTTGTTTGTTTGTTTGCTACTATTACTAGCTGACACCGCGCGGTTTCACTCGCGTGGTTCCCGTTCCCGTAAGAATACGGTGATAATATACAGCCTACAGCATTCCTTAATAAATGGGCTATCTAACACTGAAAGATTTTTTCAAATCGGATCAGTAGTTCCTAAAATTAGCGCTTTCAGGCACACAAACAGACAAACTCTTCAGCTTTATAATATTAGTAAAGATTGAAATGTCAGTCCATGCTACATAGGTTACGGTAGCCAATTATGGAGGTTACACTGAGGTGGTTTTTGAAAGTAACAAATTTCAAGACGCCACTCTCCTATAGGAGGTAAGTCTGCAGTGGGCCCACATAAATAGGCAGATAAAGGTGACTGAGTAATTCATCCTTAGCAAAAAAATCCTCAGTGTCTGAAGACAAAAGTGCGTGTTGCCAGTGATGACCTATGGTTTCAAGACTTAGTCGCTAACTATGGGCTTGATAAGAAGACTCAGAGTCACACAGCGGGCTATGGAACGAGCTCGTGAACGAACGAGCAAATCAGAAATGACCAAATCCGCAGAAGAACCAAAATCACTGACATAGGTCAATGAGTCGCGAAGCTGAAGTAGTAATGGGCGGGCACATAGTTCGAAGAGGCAAAGGATATTGGGGTTTCCAGGTGCTGGAATGGCGATCCTTCACTAGTAAGCGCAGTGTTGGTAAACGCCCCACTAGGTGGACTGACGACATCAAGCGAGTCGCAGGGATTCGCTGGATGCAGGCGGCTCAGGATCGTAAAGTTTGGAAGTCCTTACAAAAGGGCTACGTCCTGCAGTGGATGTCTATCGGCTGATATGATTGTTAATGATCAACCAATTTAACCCATATTCGGCTCACTATTAAGCACGAATCTCCTCTCAGAATGAGTTACATGCTAGCTAGCAATGAATAAATACAAATCCCAATTCCCAGCGGACTCTTTTCTAAATACATTTCCAGCGCCATTCTAATTCGTTCATTCATTCCTTAGTTACCCATTCACGATTGTTTTTGTCTGTGCTCAGGCTCTGAATAGCCCGATAGCAATTAACTCGCGGGGCTCATTAGCAGACCGTTCACATTCCACTCGCAGCAATGCTTCCTGCTGTGTTTCCTCGTCTTATTAACACTTGTTGATGCTTACAACGGGAGTTTTATGCGAGTTTTTCAAGATCTTTAATCGTGTCAATAGTAAGCAAACCATCAATTTAAATTCAAATTTTATTAGGCTTAATTTACAAGCATTTTTGAAAAGTCAAGTTGGTTTAAGTCAAGTCAAGTCAAGACCCCGCACCAGAAAGCGCAGTGTTGGTCGACCCCCCACTAGGTGGACCGAGGATATCAAGCGGGTTGCAGGGAGCCGCTAGATGCTGGCGGCTCGAGATAGTTGTGCTTTTAGGTCCCTGCAAGGGGCCTATGTCCAGCAGTGGACGTCTAGAGGCTGATAAGGAGGAGGAGACGTCCGCTAATAACAGATTTTGCGACAGGGCCGGATTAAAAAGGGCTAAGGGCGGAGCCCTTAACGGTGAAGGAAAACATCGTGAGAAAACCTGCATACCAGAAAATTTTCTTAATTCTCTGCGCGTGTGTGAAGTCTGCCAATCCGTATTAGGCCAGCGTGGTAGACTATTGATCTAACCCCTCTAATTATGAGAGGAGACTAGAGCTCAGCAGTGAGCCGAATATGGGTTGATAAAAAAGGGCGGACGAAGTGGAAGGCGTCTGCTAGTATAGTGATAAGAAATGACAACAACTTATAATTAAAATAACGTGCCTTAGTCCGAGAAGACCCACAACAAACCTTGTGTACTTTTAATGTCCAATGAATGATACATCACGATGACTCTGTATCGTGAATTAATGGATCTAATCTTCAGCGTTAAAACCCGTTAACAAAATAAAAGAAGCTGTAACAATATCAGCAGTAAGTAATTAAAACAGCCCGGTAATATAAATGAATAGGTTTAATTTTCAAAATCATCCACTAATCGCATTACGCGAAAGATGAGCGGGTATAATCTGCCCCTTGGCTTAAGCCAATCAGCAAATCTGAGGTTCTTTACACTCAACGATTTCTATAAGAACAACTTGAGACTTATTAATGACTTGACTTGACTAATTATTGCTTGAAGTGACGAATGCCGAAGTTCTGCGACGCGTCAATCAGAAGCGTGAACTTTTGCAGACCTTTAAGACGGGCACGTGCTACGACACGAGAGACACGAGCTTCTACAGCTCATCTTGATGGGAAAGGTTGCTCGTAAAAGAGACGTTGGTCGCAGGAAGAAGTCTTGGCTGAGAAACATCAGAGAGTGGACCGGGATCGCGAGCGCCGCACAATTATCTCGCCTCGCGAAGGATAGAGACGAGTTCAAGAAACTGACTGCCAACCTTCGCTAGTCGCAGAGGCACCCTAAGAAGAAGAAGGAGACGCCACGCGGTTTCACCCGCGTGGTTCCCGTTCCCGTAGAAGTACGGGGATAAAATATAGCCTATAACCTTCCTCGAAAAAAGGGCTATCTAACACTGAAATTTTTTTTCAAACCGGACCAGTAGTTCCTGTGCTTAGCGCATTCAACCAAACAAACAAACTCTTCAGCTTTAGTATCGATTTTCTAGATTCGAAAGTCTAGCCTAAGCGCGTATTTACTTGCGCCGATCAACCAAAGCCTGTTGGAACAGGGTCTATATCCATGTGGCACGTCGATTCTTTTTCTAAAATCGCTAACTCTTCAAAAATTAATGGAAATGACAGATCCGATCGATAACGTACCGAGCTGGTTGAGCTCAAATACCTACATAGGTCGGTATATATTTGAGCGTAAATATCTCGTAAAAAAAATGTATTTTTAGGATCTTTTAGCATAGAACCTACAGTCTGGATTGTTGATTCATGTACGTTCTTAGTTTACATGTATAAAGCCGCTTACGCTCACTCTTTACGTTATGAGGTCATCTTAAGTCCCTGACCGTATAAACGCCTCACGACATTCGCCTGGTGAGCTGATCCGACGAGGTGACGACCGTTCTGTATAATTAATTACTGCTCCTTCAATAGAGAGCGAACAATAGGTGATTATTTGTTCCAAGCTGTACCCGGGAAACACTGAAATGCGATCGCTATTCTAATCCAGCAACTAAACATGAAACTAAGTTTATTCATCATTGTCACCCTATTTTTAAGCGACCCACTACCAAAGATTTTATAATAGAGATAATATGTCACTAATGTGTGAATACTGAGGAGCACATAAAATCTATAATTAATGCATCACTGTGTTGGCACATTATCAGAAGGTAGCACATCGTCGTCGTCGTTATCAACCCATATACGGCTCACTGCTGAGCTCGAGTCTCCTCTCAGAATGAGAGGGGTTAGGCCAATAGTCCACCACGCTGGCCCAATGCGGATTGGCAGACTTCACACACGCAGAGAATTAAGAAATTCTCTGGTATGCAGGTTTCCTCACGATGTTTTCCTTCACCGATTGAGACACGTGATATTTAATATCATAAAATGCACACAACTGAAAAGTTGGAGGTGCATGCCCCGGACCGGATTCGAACCCACACCCTCCGAAATCGGAGGCAGAGGTCATATCCACTGGGCTATCACGGCTCTTGGTTCACATACGATGTTATCTTTTGCTTTTTAGTTTATTTTTGTGATTTTCTATTTTTAGTGTGTGTGTGTGCATTTAAATTTCATGAAAGTCAGCTCAGTAATTTTGTGATAAAATGAAAATAACGAACTGTAGTACTGATAAAATAAAAAAAAGATTTTTTAAAATTGATTCAGAAATTACGAAGTTATACTAAAAAAACATATGCGTAGAATTGAGATTTTTTTGTAGTCGGTTAAAAAGCGGCTAATTCTTTTTTTCTGAGTCGCATAGTAAACGACGAAAAGTATTTAAACAAATAATACCTAAATATACATATGTATATTTATTGAGTTGTGTGTTTTAGAACTTTGAAAACTGTATATACTATAATAATAATAATAATAAAAGCGGTCTTGCTGGACTCGGCTAGTATAGTCCGCCGGTTTCTCCACCTGTCGCCCTGACCCCCGGCCGTTTGGTCTCCCTGCCGGGGTGAATCCTCCGCCCGGTGCATATATGTATTTATGTAATATATATTTAAGTTTATTTATTTTGTGTATTTAAGTAAGTTTATTTATTTTCCCTTTGGCTTTTATATATATTTATTTTGTACCGGGCGTGAGAGTAGAATGCATGTATAATAATAATAATAATAGCCTTTATTCCAATAACCAAATTACAAAAATACAAATTACAAATACATAATAATACAAATTACAATACAAATTACAATACAAATGATACAAATATGTCAATATGCAATAAACAAATGTCAATATAAAATCAAATTATTATTAACGTCAATTTGGTAATACTCGTATTTTATTCTATTTTCTTTGTCTATATTATATTATGATGTCAATTTAATAATTTACGATTATAAGTATGTCAGTGTTTTTATGTTGTTATTAGAGCACCCAGTTTTGGGTATAGGCCTCCTCCATCCTTTTCCATTCAATTTTATCTCTCGCAAGTCTAGTCCAATTTATACCCGCCGTGTCAGTGAGGTCGTCGCGCCAGCGGCGCCGCGGTCTGCCTCTCGGTCGGCACTTATCGCGTGGGTACCAGTGAAGCAGCTTTTCCGTCCATCGTCCATCCGTAACTCTTGCGATATGGCCTGCCCAACGCCATTTAAGGAGACATGCTAGTTTTGCCGCGTCAATTATTTTTGTCTTACGTCGAATACATTTGTTTTTAATTTTATCTTTCAGCTTTAGGCCTAGCATGCTCCTTTCCATTGTTCTTTGGGTTACTTGTATTTTATTGATTATTTCCCTAGTGATCGGCCAGGTTTGACAGCCATAGAGTAACGTAGGTGTCACTACCGAATCCATTACTTTCTTTTTAAGTTTTATGTCCATTTTTGATTTAAAAACGATTTGATTTATATACTATACATAACTATATATGTAATAGAATTAAACACAAAGTAGCTAAATTCGGCTCACTTTTTGTGATGAAACCGACGATTTTTTTACACACATTAATTTAGAATATTAAAATAATTTATTGTGTAATCTTACCCCACGTATTTCATCGAGACCGCAGGGGTATTTCGAGCGAATGTAATTAATTACCCCATCTTCAATAGCAAAATTAACAAAAAAGTACAAAAAAATACTAGGTACTTAGTAGATAATAAATGAAAAAATCACCCAATTATGGGCAAGTGGAAAGTTTATAGTATGCGTCAATAAAGAAAAAAAATGTCAATAAATTATTTAACTACATTATTAAAAAATCCAGCCAAATCAACTGTGTAGAAAGTAATCTCTTGCAACGCAGACGAAATCGCGGGCGATTACTAAAATAAATAAATAAATATACTTAAACAATACACATTACTATCTAGCCCCAAAGTAAGCATACAGAGTAGCTTGTGTTATGGGTGCTAAGATAGTTGATATTATAATATTAATATACAATTATATGTATATAAACTAACATGTAACACGTTAATTAATATTGTTAAAAGAGTCCCTTGTGTAATATTACCCCACGTATTTAATTGGGACCGCAGGGGTATTCTGAGCGAATGTAATTAATTACCCCTTCTTCAATAGCACATGAAAAAAATTTACATAAATTTACTAGGCCATTAGTAATAAATGAAAAAATTCTCCTTTATTATGGGCAAGTTAAACCTTTCAATACTCTCTCATGTTAGTCAATTAACAAAGATTTTGTCAATAAATTATTTAATTACATTATTAAAAATTCCAGCCAAATCAACTGTGTAGAAAGTAATCTCTTGCAACGCAGACAAAATCACGGACGATTACTAACATGTAACACATTAATTAAGATTATTAAAAGAGTCCCTTGTGTAATCTTACCCCACGTATTTAATTGGGACCGCAGGGGTATTCTGAGCGAATGTAATTAATTACCCCTTCTTCAATAGCACATGAAAAAAAGGTACATAAATTTACTATGTACTTAGTAATAAATGAAAAATTCACCCTTATTATGGGCCAATTAAACCTTTCAATACTCACTAATGTTAGTCAATAAACAATGATTTTGTCAATAAATTATTTGATTACATTATTGAAAATTCCAGCCAAATCAACTGTGTACAAAGTAATTTCTTGCAACGCAGACAAAATCACGGACGATTACTAACATGTAACACATTAATTAAGATTATTAAAAGAGTCCCTTGTGTAATCTTACCCCACGTATTTAATTGAGACCGCAGGGGTATTCCGAGCGAATGTAATTAATTACCCCATCTTCAATAGCGACATGAAAAAAAGGTACATAAGTTTACTAGGTAGGTAATTCATCAGGTACTTAATAATAAATGAAAAAATCACCCTTATTATGGGCAAATTAAAACTCAACCACGTAGAAAGTAATAATATTGCAACGCAGACAAAATCACGGACGATTACTAACATGTAACACATTAATTAAGATTATTAAAAGAGTCCCTTGTGTAATCTTACCCCACGTATTTAATTGAGACCGCAGGGGTATTCCGAGCGAATGTAATTAATTACCCCATCTTCAATAGCGACAAAACAAAAAGGTACATAAATTTACTACGTACTTAGTAGATATTAAATGAAAAAAATCACCCTTATAATGGGCAAATTAAAAGTTTTTATTGTGCGTCAATAAACGAAAAAATTGGAAATAAATAAGCTAATTACATTATTAAAAATTCCACCCAAACTCAACTGTGTAGAAAGTAATCTCTTGCAACGCAGACAAAATCACGGACGATTACTAACATGTAACACATTAATTAAGATTATTAAAAGAGTCCCTTGTGTAATCTTACCCCACGTATTTAATTGAGACCGCAGGGGTATTCCGAGCGAATGTAATTAATTACCCCATCTTCAATAGCGACATAACAAAAGGTAATTGTATGATTTCCGCGCGGCTGGATCGACGCGGCCCGACCTTTGGTATGAATAATACCTTCCCGAGTTTCCAGACACAGTATTAACTGAATGTGAATAATCTTATTCACGTCCTCTTTACAATAAGATATCACTAGCGGATGCCTGCGACTTCGTCCGCGTGAAGTTTAGTTTTTTCCAAATACCGCGTTAACCATGGATTTTCCGCGATGAAAAGCAGTTCTGAGTAAAATCTATTTCCATTCCAAATTTTAGCCAAATCGGTTCAGTAGTTGCGGCGTTAAAGAGTAACAAACATCCATACAAACTTTCGCGTTTATAATACTAGCGGACGCCCGCGACTTCGTCCGCGTGGAATTCAGTTTTTCACAAATCCCAAGGGAACCATGGATTTTTCCGGCATGAAAATTAGCCTATGTGTTAATCCAGAGTAAAATCTATTTCCATTCCAAATTTCAGCCAAATCGCTTTAGTAGCCGCAGCGTAAAAGAGAAACAAACACACTTATACACTTTCACACTTACACACAAACTTTCGCCTTTATAATATTAGTGTGATGTGATGTGATTAGTTGGATTATCAACCAGGACCAGACTTCTATCCTTATAGGAGAAGGGATTGCATTACTTATACATTGACGGGAATAGGGTAATGACTTTTGACTCTTCAAGATTAAAATCCCTGTTTCAATTTTCCTCTTCTGATTTAATTTTCGCGACAAAATTCCTATAACCTTCTATGTATTATGGTCTCAAAGCGTGCCAAGTTTCATTTAAATTCATTCAGCAGTTTCAGCGTGATGCCCGGTCAACATTGAATACGGACAGACAGACAAACAATAAAAAATAAATAACTCGAAAGAACCTCAAACTAAACTTTTCAAAATATCTGTATTGTACAGAATTTGACCTGTTACAGTTTTATTATAAGTATAGGTTTCTTGGAGAAAACGCTCAATATCTCATTGCCCGAACCATGATTCGAATCCTGAACCTCATGATCTAAAACCACAGAGGTCGTTAAGAGCGCGCAGCGCGTCGTTACGATATAGATAAAATTCGAAGCGCAAGCGAGACGCCGAATTATGACTTTCACGTGACTGAAAAGCAGGGAGCGATTGACGCACGACGCAAATTTTATGACGTGAGCGCCAAAACCATTTTTACCTAATTGCAAGTAAATTAAACAACATAACGAAAAACAAAATGGCCATTTTCAAGATATATAACTTATTTTCTATACAAAACAAAAATTTAAGAAAATAAGTTTGCTTTTCCTGAGATTGAAAGCAAAATGTGAGCAAAACATGTATTTTTCAAAAAAATAAACTATCGAGAAAAGTTTTGCAAATTGTGTATTTTGTATAGTCATAACGAAGCTAACACTTTGAAATATCATTTACCCAAATATCAGGCTCCTAACTTTTCCAGAATCTGAGATCCAGAACCATTTGTAACCACCAAATTACATATTGCACACTCTTAAGGTGGAATTTCCGTAGCTACCACGTAAATCTTCGTGTCACAATCTACAGCCGGCTATATCTACGTTGGAAACCTTTTAATGCATCCTTTTACCGTATTCTTAGGAAAAGGCTCGACTAAACGAATTTCTTTAGCAAACACAAGCGCTCTGCGGCCCCAGCGCCTTTCAGACTGTATAATTTGCATTACGTAAGTACATTTAAAATGTATTGCGTCTTTTTAGACTTAGTATTTTTCCTAATATTGGTTAAGTTTATTCGTTGAATGGAAACTCGCTTCTAGGAAAATGGGTTAGTGGTTAAAAATACCTCGTGTTAGGTACGCGATGGATTTCCTGTTTTCTTAGTGTTTTGTACATAAGAATTAAATGTTTTTTTTATTCTTTACAAGTTAGCCCTTGACTTCAATCTCACCTCCTTTAACTTGTAAAGAATAAAACATAAAATAGAGGAATCGCACCGACAATCTTAGAAGCAGGAAGCTGGGATACTACCCACTGTATAATTCAGCCGTCAAATAATAGTAGATTGTTATACAAGGGGCTAAAAAGACCCATTATATACGAGGTATTTTTAGGGCCTGAGACGTAAGTCTAGGGCCGCCTAAATAGAAACCGAGTATATAATGGGTTTAGCCCCACGTGTTACACTCTGCTTTTCACTACGATTGCGAGAAAATAAAATAGTTTAGTTCAATATTCAATGATTTATTTAATTGAAAATTAAATGTACAAAGTCTACAATTTTGAATTTTATAGGAGATGCTTTTACCCGGTAACATAATTTCCGACTACTGAATAACGAGTATATGAGGTAAACGTGGGAGATAATAGTTTTTATAAACTCCTTTCGTAAGTGAATCCATTTATTGTTGTTATCTTCACTTATTAAATTTTTCGTAGGCAAGTATTTAAGTAAATGCGTCTGGACTTTGATGGTAACAGATTGAAAATTTCATCCATCTCCAAATTAGGATCACCATTCTCAGTAGATGAAGACACTAATAACAATTAATGTTGAAATATTATATGAAAGTTACAGTCATAAATTTACAATTATTTTCTGAAATAAATCAAGTATGTATTATTTGTTTTTTAAATTCTTGCTTTTTAATTTTATTTTTTTTCACATGAGAAAAAGGCAAAGGTATTACACCGTAAAGGATGTCTCATGTCTTCAATAAAAATTAAATAAAAAAATGAACGCATTCCACAGACAAGAACGCTGCATTTATTTCCAATTTAAAGTTTTTTATTTATTTTTCAAAACAATAAGAGCCTTACCTATAATGATTCAATTTTCGAATAAAACCTCTTCCGTTTTATAGTAGGCTAGTACTCGTAACAGACAAGAATTAAAAAAACAAAATTACTTTAGCTCCTAGAGGCTAATATGCTTGTTTAGCCCCGCTGTGGAGTGGTAATATGACAGTGTTTTTGAGCAAGAGTAGTGAAAATATAATTTATTTCAGGCTTCAAAAATATAATTTATCGTAGAGCCTTTCTATTTGTGTTTTATTCCCCATTATGCATTCGCCGACGTTCTCGCAATATTTCTGTTATTAAATTACGAATGGACTTATTTTATTATCGCACTCCCATTCTACGTCGCGCGTGATGGGAATTTGAAGAAATGAAAATTTGATCAACTGGATATACGCTTCAAAATATAAAAATGCCTCAGTAACTCAACGGGGAAGTTGCCGGACTAAAAATCTAAGAGGTCCCACTCGTTTTAGTATAATCGAAACACCTTGCAAGTTTATGTTTTGTAAAGATTATAAGAAAAACTATATAATATGTAGGTATATTTAGAAATATATATGTCAAACTTTCAATATTGTTTTTAGTCTCACATTTATTTATTTCTCCTTTTTTAAAATTTTTAACAAAGTTATATAAATACAAAATATACAAAAACTGTTAAAGACTTATTAATAGTTTTTAAAAATTTAATCCTCCCGCTGCGGGACATTTGGATGCCCAAGCAACCGGTGGTCAGGGCTTCAGAGTGAGGAACCTCCTCACAATACGCGCCGTCTCAAGAATCACTGCCTTCTGTATCCGACTCTTGATCCAACAGTTAAGCGAAAGTTTCTGTTGGTCGAAGCTTTTCCCTATAAGACCATTGACTGAAACAACTATCGAAACAATAATAGTTGACTCAACATTCCACATGGAGGTAATCTCGTGAGCAAGGTCCATGTATTTTGATATTTTTTTCCTTTTCAGCTTTAACCAGATTATCGTCATGTGGAACAGTAATATCAACAACTATTGCACGACGCACTGACCGATCAACTAGCACTATATCAGGTCTATTGGCAACAATATACCTGTCAGTGATAATCGTTCGGTCCCAGTAGAGCAATGCACTGCTATTATCAAAAACTGACGCTGGGTCGTACCTATAGTAAGGCATCTCAGAATCGATAAGGTCAAATATCGTTTAATAGTAAATAATATGATATTGAGGTTTTCAAATTCTAATAAAATTTAAATATTCATAGGTTTCGTTTTTTGTTTACTTATAGACGGAGAGACCGTGAACCGTTGAAAGTTTCTCAGTTCATGCTTCTACCATAAGTAAGTACGGCAATTATGGAGTTTGGACCGTGGTGAATTTCGGAGTTAGCAGGTTTTAAGAATTCAGACCCTCAACCGTCTAAGCATAAATAAAGTAAATCATGTGGCGAGAAGGTATCCATAAGGATTTTCCCACGTAAAAAAGGTATTCAAAAGTCAAGCAAATATTCTCGTTGGGTATAGAAAAAAATATTATGGATAAAGGGTAGGTAAATACAGACATGACACCCATCTCACTGTTATTAGATTCTCTGTCACGAACAGGCCTTGGCACTGACCGTTTTCACAAAAATATAAAGTACATAATATAAATTATTATCTATATTTTTTTGTTCTCATGCGATGAGTTGACAAACTATTAGCAGCCCCCCTAGTCAAGTGGCACGTCAATTCTCTTTCTACGATCGCTAACGCTTTGAAAACTAGAAAAATGTATGGAAATGACAGATCTTGATCACGTGACCTGTCGATAGTAAATGTCATTCCCATACATATTTCTAGTTTTCGAAGCGTTAGCGATCGTAGAAAGAGAATCGACGTGACACTTAGCTAGGCGGGCAGGTGTTGTAGGGAAAGAAGAATGTCCACCTGCCAATACAACGTCGGCCTCGTATGTAGTATGTAGTATGCGGAGAAATAAGTATTTGGTTAAATAATTGGTTTAATAAACTATGAGCAAAAAATACAACCGACTTTAAAATCACAAAGATGTTTTACTAAACTAATAAGCGAAAATTAACATCGTATGTGCTACCTTCTGATCAGTTTGAGGCTATCCCAGTGCACTTCATTCATGCATTGAAATACTACATACGCGAAGAGTTGTTTTCTTAATGCTTATTAGATGATTATTTTTTCTTACTAGTGCATACCCTGTTCGACAACCTTACGCACGCCACTGCTGTATCCATTTGGCACGTCGATTCTCTTTCTACAAACGTTAACGCTTCGAAAATTAAAAAATGTATGGGAATGACATTCATGATCCACAGGTCACGTGATCTAGTTGTCCATCGGATCTGTTGCCTTAGATATAGGTACATACTTACCTAAGGCAACATCTGATCTGTTGCCTTAGGTACAGGTACATGCCTATACAAAGCAACAGATCCGATTTTGTTAGTTTCCAAAGCGGATTGTAGAAAGAGAATCGAAGTGCAACATGGCTAAGGCCTAAGGGCTAACTTGTCATAGTTTCTAAGAAAAAAAAATAACAAGTGAGCTGTGACTATTGATTAGTACAACAAGAAATGTCGAAACAACTCAAACTAACAGCCACGAAATTATTAAATAGATCTAGGTAGCTCTATAACTAACTATTTCGCTTAAAGTTAGCTAGTTAGTGTCAATCAGCTGGGTTTCATTAAAGTTAAGCTGGTTAAGACGTCAGGCTATCAATTCAGAAATCGCTTTATTTGCGCCGCGTACCTTCGCGAGCGAACCGCATCGTGGCTGTTTCTAATTATTGCTTTAATTACTTTTCTTCCTGCGCCATTTACTCACTTTGTTTTTTTTCATTGCTTAGAAAAGGCACTATTCCCGGTCTAACCTAATAATTACCTTCATAATACCTAATAAATCTATACTTAATATTATAAAGCTGAAGAGTTTGTTTGTTTGCTTGCTTGAATAATCTCAGGAACTACTGGTCCGATTTGAAAAAATATTTCAGTGTTAGATAGCCCATTTATCGAGGAAGGCTATCTATAAGCTTTACAGTATCACGCTAAGATTAATAGGAGCGGAGCACCAATGAAGAATGTTTCAAAATTGGGATATTTTTTCCTAATAGCTTACGCTGCGTGCGCTGCGAATACGGTTAAAGCAATATAAAAAGTACTCTGTGCTTGTCACACTTCGCGGCAACCCCTCGGAAAACACCGTTGAAGATGACTTTTCAACCTGTTAAGTACCCTTTATATTAACCTGGTATATCAGGTATATCTAGCTACGCATGATCTTCTACAAAATTAAAATATAATTTTTGTATTGCCATCTAGTGGAAATTAATGTAACTTCGTTGAAAGTGGGAGGTTGGTTTTCACAAAACATACTTAGTACCGGGGAAATGAATGATTCAGTTATTCATATTATGCAAATCAAAAATATATTGTTGATAAGATAGAACAAATAATAATCTGTATGTATCTGTAATAGGTATGTTACTGATAATGATTCTATAGTATTTTTGAAATTCATTTGAATAATTAAAATTTATACAGCGCCATCTAGCGTAATCCAAAAGTACTTTAATGGGAATGACATGTCCTAACGAAATGACATCCACATGACGACCAGCTGTTTATTGTTAGTTTTTCATTTACATATAGATGGCAGTAGTAATTATTATTTAGTACGAGATAGGCTATGGGGTCTTTAAATAAGAGCGAGCAAGTACGCAAATCAAAATCATTTGACGCAATACAGCAAAAATTGAGGTGGTGTTTTACTGCAATCGTGTTGTAATATTTTTAAAGAAAAAAAAAATAATATGGATAGATTTTATGAGGACAATAACGATGTATCTGCTATATTTTTTGACTTGGACAACACGTTAATCCAAACAAGAAAGGGCGATAGCAAGGCCTGCAATAAGGTACGTATTTTTTTTTAATTTTTGACATTGCCACGGTCATGGGAATTGGGAAGTGCGCGCGCTGTCATTTTCATTTTACCTACGCCGTATCTTCGTTTCGCTTGCACCCGCGTGTTGCGTTCACGTTCCAGTAAGATATAAATAGGACTTTCATAGTTGGAGAACGTGAGCTCGACGTCCAGATTTAGATATTTTGGAACAGAACTCGCGCTAATAATAAGTGTGATGTAGACAGTGTTTCGCTCGATCTCGCCTTTCGCCGTCAGTAGAGAGCGAGTGTCTACTGCGTTTTGTGTGCACAGCGTCCAGATAGAACGATGGGTGACATATCGGAGCCAATAAAAAAGTGCATACTCATACTGAAGGCGGCGAAAAGTGACACGGAAAAGTTCGCCGCTTTGTTCATGGTGACGAAACTCGTCAAGGGCAAAGACTGCAACGCTGCCGCCAAGAAGGCCTTATTCGAAGCCATCGGTTTCAAGTTTTTGAAGAAGCTTCTCACTGGGAACAGCGTCGACGATGACTGCCCGCCGTCCGTCTACAAATCTGTGGCCTTATCCATCCTCACATGCTTCTGTAACGAGCCAGAGCTGGCTACACATCCCGAAATGCTGGCTAACATACCCGTGTTCCTTGAGATTGTGCAGACTTCTGACAACGAAGACTATGACGATAACCTGATTATCATCAGTGAAGCGTATACGTGCTTACAGTGCATTGCCGAACATGAGGCTGGACAAAAAGCCCTCATCGAAGTCGGTGCAATCACAAAAATGTCTGAGATCTACTCGCACCAAAGCTTCCAAACTGACGAAGCCCTCAATATCCTTGTTCAACTAGTCAGCCGTTACGGACCAGCTGCATGGGGAAGTGACCCCACACCATTCCATGCCTTAGTAAACAAGATTGCATTAGATTTCGCAACCGACCAATCTGAAAGAAAGTTCGAATTAGCTACTATATTGAGTGCTCTATTATACAGCTGTAATAAAACAACTGTGATCCCAGGATCGTCAGATGAAACTTGGCCACTGAGTATTTACAAAGCATTGTATGACATTTTGACAAGTAAAATAGGTAAGAACCAAAGAGATCCTGCACTGAAATTAGCAGCAAATATTATTGATTTGCTCGGAGTTGAGTGGACTTTTAATGATGAAGAGAATCCTAAGAAATTCTTCCTTCTCCTACTCCAGCTGTGCGCCATTGAAGTGAGAATGCAGTTAGAAGACAGGAGTTTTAAACAGGCGTTTGCAAATGCCGAGTTGATCACGGCTTGCTTTATAGTACTGGAACAGTCCATCAATTACATGGGCCAAGATCAGCTAGATTTAGAACAGAAAGAAAAGCAATCTGTATACACAAGTCTGAAAGGTGCATTTAATGCTGTTGTATCAATATTAACAAAGGTATCTAACGACAAAAACAGAGACAAACTTCCTGATGCTGAAAAAGTTTTCATATGTGCAATGGTTAGAGTCTTAGTAGCATGGATTGCCCAAGAGACCACAGCAATGAGGGAGCAGATTTACACTTTACTTCCCTTTATTTTTACGTTGGCAAATGATTCTTTCCATGCTTATCGAGCCAGACGACTGACAGAGAAAAACAAATCTGAAGGTGAACCACTAGATTTGGATTCACCTTTGATGGGCCAAATTGATTTGCTGCGTTTAATGTTGCCGGCACTCTGTCACCTTGTCGTTGAAGATAAAGCCAGAGATATAATCTTAAATCTTAAACAAGAGGATATCCTGTACGAAGCAATGAACTTCCATTGGTCCATTGTTCATTATAAAAAACCACCGATTCCAAAGTCTGAAAGGGGAAAAGCTAGAACTCAACCGGAGCCTGAGTTAGACCCTAAATTGTTAGAAGATATGAAAGACTCTCGCGCAGCCATGGTCAGCTTATGCAACATTTTCATGAACTTGACAGTTTTAGCGCCAAAAGTAGTTGAAACCAGTATGCTATTCAACACACTATTGAAATTCATATTCAACAATTTACCAGAACTGAAAAATATACCTGAAAATCTTGTATTGCACGGCCATTTAGCAGTACTTGGACTACTTTTGCTGAAACAGCAAGCAAGTAAAGTTAAGAAGAACGACTTCTCCATATGCAGATACATTCAGTCAACGATTAGATTCCTTTGGGACGCATACAATGTTGATGAATCGAATGATCCAAATGCATTAGTCGTTTCAATGACTTATAAAGAAAATTGGAGTGAAATTGCTGATTTATGGTTCCTGGGAATGCAAACTTTGAGTGGTGTCTTGACTATTATACCTTGGATATCAGAGTTTGCTATAGAGAGTGGCTGGGCTCATGGCATAGCTGAGATGCTAACAAAAGTCAAGGTTGGCACTTTACCTCCGAACGTTAAGTCAGCATTCGAAGACTTCTTATGTAGGCTTGTAGATTCAAATGAAAGTGCCATCCCTGTTCTCAAAAAGGGTGGCGCTTTAAAAATGTGCCGAAACCACCGACTAATGGACTTGGGAAAGAAATTATTTGGTGACTAATGTATGGCAGACATATTCCTGATTTTGTATTAATTATTTTCTTCTTTTTTTTACCAATGAAAAGTACTTACTCTAAAATTATTTTTAATGTTACTTATTTTTATGTAACACACTGTAAATATATTTCTGTGATTACTTTCTAGGTTAAAAAAAACTGTTGCTGTCTAATAAAATATTGTTGCAAATTAAAAAAGAATTAAAACTGATAATAAAATTGTTTTGAATGAATTATTTTGTTTGATTTATTTCAATTTTAGATTATATGTATAAGTAGTAAGTAGTAACCTAAAATTTTAGAGATATTTTTATACTGGAATACTAATGTTAGGTTGAGTATTATTAATTAAAACATCCATTTGTTGAGTCAACAATCAACATCTCTATTCTGTATTCTGTCTATATATCTGTGTTGAAGTTCAGTGGCGTACTTATAGGGTGGCAGGGCTGACAAAATGTCATGGGCCCACAGTTTGAAGGCCCCCAGTCTGTGGAGCAGCTTGGAACTTTGACCATTTTTCTAGGGCCCAATATTTTGCCATGGGCCTCGGATGCTATAATTCCGCCACTGGTAGAGTGTAGATTTTATTAACAGGAATTCCCAAATTGGATTTTTTAATCTCTATATGACCTTTAACAAACAAATTATAATCAACATCGCATGTGGAGTTGCAGTATTTTTTATTGCTCTTGTTTATAAATAAAAAAAAATGGTTGCCATGGTATTTTGTGAAAAACTGAATTTCCCGCGGACGAAGTCAAAAGCGTCCACCAGTATTCAATAAATAGTAGCAATATTCGTATTTATAATAATTAATTTATTTATTGTTCTATCGAGACGATCGTTGCGTGATAATTTTAATTTAACAAAAAGTTTTATTAAGAAAAACAATGCTATAATTTTTTATTCCATTGCATTATGCATATAAATAATACCTAAACAATTTATAATAATTATTTTTTTAATTGTTCTTACTATTCCATCAAGATGATCGTTGCGTGATAATTTATTTCCCTACATAAAAGTTTTATTAAGAAAAGCAATTCTATATTTTTTTAAATTCCTAATGGAATTAAGAATTTAACGCTATGTTACTGAATGAATGCAGCTTTCTATTGGTGAAATATTTTATTTAAAGTAAAAAACTAAAATGGTTACTCTCATAATATACTTTTTATTATTTCCTAATCCTAAAGTTATCTGGAAGAAATCACTACTTAAGTACTTAACGTTATAGCTGCCGTTTGTATCCTACTCTCTTAATAATGATATTGTGTCTTTTTCTCTTATTTTTTGTGAAAATTAAGTGTAAATAAATAAAGTATGGATAACTAGCGGACGCCCGCGACTTCAGTTTTACACAAATGCCGCGGGAACCATGATTTTTTCCGGGATAAAAAACTTATGTGTTAACCCAGAGTAAAATCTATTTTCATTCCAAATATCAGCCAAATCGCTTCAGTAGTAGCGGCGTAAAAGAGTAACAAACATCGAAACAGTTAACAGACATACATCCATAAAAATTCGCGTTTATAATATTAGTAGGATTACTGTAAGTTGTAACCCTGTCCTCAGCGCCATGTAAGTTGTATTAAATAATACTTCATATTATAGTTCCCTGTAGTTGTACTTTATTACTTATTATTATTTTTTTACAACACACATTATAACCAGCCATTTTATACCTCAACTTCAGGCATTCGGCATTCCGCCACAGAACAGACTACACCTCTACTGCCGACCATAGACTATATAATAATGTAGTACGTAAGACAAAATATTAATTTGTACAAACGAAAAGTAGATTTAAACCCACGTCTTACTAGACACGGGCATAAGTTAGTTATTTCTGCATATCGTCTCCAAAGAGTAACAAAATCTTTTGTACTAGGTTCGGGTGTACTCTTTCTTCTATAACAAGATCCCCAAGACTGTGATGGACCTACCAATGCATAGCTTTAAGCAATGTGTTGAAAAACATTTACTTAGTCGAGGTTACTACAACATTGATGAGTTCCTTAAAGATAAAAGCGCTTGGAGGCCATTGGATCAGCTTCCACCTTCACACAAAAAGTAAAACTATGAGAAATATTAATGTTATCATCAATTGTAAATAATAATACTGTATGATTTTTTAAAAAGAGCAACTGTTGAGTTTCTTGTCGGTTTCTTGTCAGCAGAACCTGCCTTCCGAACCGGTGGTAGATTCTTTACAAATAGTCAACTGACGTGTCAAAAGTGCTAGTAAACTGAGCCTACTTGAAAAAAATGATTTTTGATTTTATTTGATTCGTAGTAACTACTCTTACAATTACCGTCCATCAGATAGTAGAGTAAAGAGTGTCGTGTTGCAAACTCGATGCTGTGCCAAGGCACAGGTGAGTGCACTGTGCCGGAGTGTGCGGTGCGTCGACCCCGGACTATTCCTGGACCGGACAGATGGACAGTTCCGTGGCGCATGTTTTGACTGCTATGCTAACTGTCTAATATATCACGCGTAACGCTCGCAAATTGTAGATACAGGAATGCGTATGCGAATGCTAAATGTGCAACTTGAAAAAATATACAAATATTCATTAGATATACGTATTATAAATACTTTTATTTAAGTAGGCTTAGTTTAGCACTTTTGAAACATTAGTTTTGTCTTTTTGTAGAGATCCAGGTTCTGCTGAGAAAAAATAGTCATACTTTACAATATTCTTTACTAGCGGACCCGGTCAAGCTTCGTTTTGACATAAGTGCACTTATTCTGTATCCCTACTCTACCCTTCTATACCTCTACCCCTACCCTACCCCTAACCTACCCCATATATACCTATACCTATACCTATACCGATCCATGCAACTGGGTCGAAATATCGACATTAAAAATGTCTTTTTATCGTGGTATGTACCCGTTTAAATAACATTCATAATGAACAACCACGAAATAAGTTTAAAATCATTAATTATTAGGTACTTGAGGTATACCATAATAAAAAAATCATTGTCAACAGATGGTGGAAGTTCTAGAGCACAAATACGGCTTGCACCGCGAGACGGCCTGCGAGAGCGCGACCACCTTCCTGCGCGCCTTCCGAGCCAGGCCCGACGACGACACCTTCGCTGTTGACGAGTGGCCCACGCATCTGTGGCGGAACTCGCTGCCCAAGAACTACAGGCATATTGCCAGTTAGTAGCACTTTGTTTAGGGTTCCGTAGGTCAATCAATCGATTGAAGCAGACCGACAATGTGCCCAGCACGTTACAACTCGCTGCCCAAGAACTACAGGCATATTGCCAGTTGGTAGCACTTTTTTTACTTTTAGGGTTCCTTATGTCAATTAATCGATTTAAGCAGACCGACCATTTTGCGCCTAGCACGTTTCAGAAAAACAATATATTACGTAAAAAGCCCTTTAACTATACTTTTTTATTTAATAACTAGCGGACGCCCGCGACTACGTCCGCGTGAAAGTCTTTATAAACTTTCAACTACCTCTACCCTACCACTACCCTACCCCTACCCCTACCCTACCCTACCCTACCCCTGCCCTACCGCTACCCTACCCCTACCCTACCCTACCCCTACCCTACCCTACCCTATACTACCCCTACCCTATCCCTACCCTACCCCTAGCCTACTCATTAAGGCTGCACTTCTTTATTTATTCCCCCCCCCCCCGCGAGTCGCGTCGAGCGTGGCAACCGTTACACAAAAATAATCCATATAGCATGAATTAGTATGCACGCGCGATGGCTTAGCGTATTTCTTGTATAACTTTGGTGTTTCTTTACCGATTTTTATGATTCTTTTTTTATTGAATAGGTAATAATGTTAACTTTTTTAGTTAGGGATGAGTGATGAGTGTTATAATCATAAGAGTAGACAAATTTAATTAGAAAGCTCCGAACTGCTAAGCTATCGGGAGTTACACGTGCTATTGTGAGTCAACCATAAAAGATAGACATATATATGATGTTGTATTTTTATAGATAATTTTAAGGAGAGCATTTCCGTCATACATGATTTCTATGTAGCTTTAACCATTAAGGCTGTACACGCGACGGAAGCTTAAAAAATTGAGTAACTTCTCCCGTTTTCTCAACATTTCTCTTCACTGCTCTGCTCCTATTGATCGTAGCGTAATGAAAAGTATACTATAACCTGACCAGGAGTATGTAGAATAACTGTACCAAGTTTCGTTAAAATCCGTCCAGTAGTTTTTGTTTCTATAAAGAACTTACAGACAGACAGACAGACAGACAGACAAAAATTTTACTGATTGCATTTTTGGCATCAGTATCGATCACTAATCACCCCCTGATAGTTATTTTGGAAATATATTTCATGTACAGAATTGACCTCTCTACAGATTTATTATAAGTATAGATTGTCACTAATTTGGGCATTGTAACGAGGTTTATCCATGAAATCTGGGCCGAACAATGTAAACGGTTTCCTTGTGATCAGATACGGAACACTCTTCACTGGAGTTCGACTCGGACTGGCCCTGTTTTTTATAATACTCTTCAAACACTTTTGCCGCTGATATCATGGTCTCTCACGGCCCATTAATATATTGTCGGTATTTTAGCGTATAAATAAATTCTCCCTTGGATTTGTTCCATCGTTTAAAAAAATCTCGACGACCTCAAAGGATTAGTTGGTACGTAACTCGTTGGTATCCGACTTTGTTGATTTTTAACTCGAATCTATTTATGATTTTATATTTTTTTTATTTGGGTCAGGTCTGGCACTAGACGAAGCTAGGCAAAAAAAAATGTACAGGTATCTACAGCCAAGCGATTTAGTATTCCGGTATGATGCCGCATGCAACCGTGACTGCCCAGTTAGTATGACTGAGGGTGCAGGTTCGAATCCGCTTCAGAGCATGCACCTCCAACTTTTCAGTTATGTGCATTATAAGACATAAAATATCACATGTCTCAAACGGTGAAGGTAAAACATCTTGAACCTACATATTTGAAAACTTTCTTTATTCTCTACGTGTGTGAAGTGTGCTAATCTGCATTGGGTCAGCGTGGCGGACAATTGGCCTAACCCCTCTCATTCTAAACGGAGACCCGTGCTCAACAGTAAGCCGAATACAGGTTGTTAATAATGCTGCATAGAAACGTCAGAGGGCTCTTCTATGGGTTCAGCTTAGCGTTTTTTATGTTCTGTGGGTTAGCCTGCTACAATCTTGACTGCGTCGTCACTTAACATTAGATGGGATCGCAGTCTAAGGAAAATGTTTTCTATAGAAGATTTATGTTTGGTTCAGGTCGCCAACCAGCATTGCTTGCACCAGCAGTGTGGTGGATCTAAACTCCATATCCTCCTCCTCTTTTACAAGGAGGGAGGCCTTCTCCTGCCCTAAAGTGGGTCGTTAAGACTAGATAAAAATCACGCCATCCATTTTCATAGAAGTAGTTGCTACAGTAGAATTATAAAATTGCGTACTGGTATACATTTTAGTTGAACAAATGCTATTTTTAACTTGTTTTGCAAATTGTTACATAAACAGCTTTATCGGGTTGACGTCTGTTATACAAAAAAACACTAGGTACCTACCAACCTATCTATTTTTTTAGGTATATTTTCTCAACTTGACGTAATTAATACATAGAGGTCAATGTCGTTTTATGACTAGCTAAATCATAATAACAATAGACGCCGCACGGTTTTACCCGCGTGGTTCCCGTTCCCGTAGGAATACGGAAATAAAAATATAGCCTTTAGCACTCGGGGATAGTGTACCTTTCCAACAGTGAAAGTTTTTCAATCGGTTTTGTACTTTCAGAACATATTCAATTCAACAAACAAAAAATCAAATATTTTCTCTTTATAATATTAGTATAGACTAGCGGACGCCCGCTCTTAGACCTCTTTCTGTAAAAATGGAGTAATTTCTCCCGTTTGCCCAACATTTCCCTTCACTGCTCTGCTCCTATTGATCGCGACAGCGGAATAACCTGCCCAGGAGTATGAAGAATAATTGTACCAAGTTTCATTAAAATCCGTAGTTTTTTTTTAACGACAGACAATAGTTTTACTGATTACTGCATTTTTGGCATCAGTATCGATCACTTCTAGGCATCACTAATCCCCCCCTGATAGTTTTTTTGGAAATGTATTTAATTTACAGAAGACCTCTTAATATCTTCGAACTATGTCAGTGGGCGTTGGCTTTAGTTTGTAATAATTAACCGACTTCCAAAAAGGAGGAGGTTCTACGTTCAGCTGTATGTATGATTTTTTTATTATTATACTTTTAGATGCTACAAGTATTTGGATAATTTCCATTTCAAAATGTGAAGAAGGTCACATTTTAAACATAAAATCACGTTACTTTCTGCAGAGTCATTGTAGTCACAGGTTTCCCCCAATAGGTACGTCAACTCCCGACAAAACTAAATGTTTCCTGTTAACTCATTCATTGAATAATGAAATAGACTTTATAATATCTGATAGGTTTATTATTAGGCGTTTTGTATATCAAACATATTGTTTAATATACAAAACGCTTACGTAATTAATAAATATAACAAGATATTTCTAAGCTGGAAATACAATAGGCTAGTTGACTTTTTTTTTAAAATGTCATGAATTGTTCATTATAGTTCTACTAGATTGAAAATAAAATATCATATTTTTCGAGACATGAATACATAAAAGATTTAATTTTTAAATATTTTTTGACAATACGAACCCAAACGCTATCAGCCTGATGGCTGGATGGCTAAACATCTCCCTTCTTGTGGTTAAGTGTCTATGTGTATTTCCTAAACACTAAAGCAAAATAAAAAAATACCGACCGAAGTGAGACCCTCCTCCTTTTTGAAGTCGGTTAAAAATTGGACATGCCTTATAGTTTGCCTTAGTTTGACGTTTATTCCTCTAGTTACATCAAATTCCATCGTGATTCGTGACGTCACAAAATGGACGACAGCGTTTTTTACGTTTGGTAAAATTTACTTACTAAGTTTTATAAGAAATCCTTAACTCATATTAATATCGATATATTTCGGTACTTTATTCTATGTAGGTATATTCGAGCATATGTGTGAAAAATATTTCTTTTTTAATTGAGAAATAATACATTAAGGAGCTTAAGTTAACTTATCCTAATAACTATACAAATCATGCCCACGTGGAATGTGAAAAAGATATTTTGCAGTTTGTGTTTGCAGCATGAATCTCTTCAAACCCAATTTCATAAGTAAACCAAACGATGTTTTTCTTCATCTGATTCGTGGAAGATCTCAAAATAAAATCAACACCGCATTACAACGTAGCTTCTATATTTGTAACAACTTAAAACAAAATGTTGTACATACTACATCGTTAGTGTTTGGAAGGAAGTGATGTAAAGTCCAAGTAAGGAGTCTACCCATTATGGTTGTATAGACTTATGGTTATTTATGGTTCTTTGATGGCCTCCGTGGCGCAGTGGAATGCGCGGTGGATTTACAAGACGGAGGTTCTGGGTTCAATCCCCGAATGGGCCGATTGAGGTGTTCGTAATTGGTCTAGGTCTGGCTGGTGGGAGGTTTTTGCCTCGGCTAGTTACCAGTAAAGGAGCTCAAATTTTAGTTGTTAGGAAACACAGATTCGTGTGGGTCGACTGGATCGACAACAAGAGGAGGCCATTTTTCATAACGTCTCGCTGTTCTGTGGTAGAATAAGAATACGTGTAAACTCGAAAAAATAATGTAGTGAACGGAACGCCCAGGACGTCTTCCAAGAAATTCTCAATTAAATTCTCAGCCCGAAATTCAGCGTAGACACCGTCACGCTGCTAGTCGCGTTAGTGTTTTTATGCAATAATGTTTTGTGTTGTAATTATTGATAATAAATAATTGTTTAGTGTGGGCATGAGAGGGGATGGGGAGGTGAGTGTCAATGCATACATCTATTAAACCTACACAGGTCACAAGTCCTGGGACCTGCTCGAGGTGTTTCCTCTACCACAAAATGGCGGTACAATCACTGTCGCTGCTACCCGTCCCAATATCTCTTACCTAAAATGACTGAAAACAACTCTTTTTGTATTGTTCCAGAACATGTATCAGAGGAATGGTTAAAACTAAGATTTCATTATTTAACATTGACCCCCGATGTAATACATCTATTGGAAACATTGAGGTACGCACACATCCAGTATTATACAATTTTTATGTTATGCAGAAATATTTGCCTCAAACGACCGCTCTAAATGTAAACACTAAATATTTCTTCATGATGTAATAAAAAGTATATTTTAAGAGGGGCAATTTCTTTGTGGAATTGTAAGTTTTAATGTTTGTATACTAATAATTCAAAGTGATTGCCTATCATATACATACTAAATAAAAGATGTTGTAAGATTATTCTAAATTACCTAAAGACGTGAGATTTAAATTTGAATATTCAGAATTTCATTAATAACTTGTATGTAATCTTAAAACAACTTTATTGATGTCTGCATGGTGTTATGTGGTCACACACAAGGTCCATCGTAATATTTTTTTCCAAAAAAAATCTCATTCATTTCTAATTTTGAGTTCATTTTCAACTGCCATTTTTCACTCATTGGATAACGCATGCCACATAATACTGTGTACGAGTTACAAATTTTTAGATCTAATGAAAATACTTTTTGAAACTTTCATGTCATGAAAGTCAGCCCAAAAGATTTGCGGAGGTAAAAAAAAAAACAAAAAGAAAATACAAAAAATATTTCCAAAAAAAAATTAGACCGTACTTTTTTTATAAATTTTGATTGTTTTAATGATTAATAGACAAAAAATAATTAAATTTATCTCTGCGAACATGTTTGGGCTGGCTTGAAACGCATGTTTGCTAATAAAATGACTTGTTTTTCAACAGTTCAGTTATTGCTCAAGGAGTGACTAAACTCTGGGCGCCGCGTGCGCAACACTTAGGTTTGAATTGTATTTATAATATATGAGGGAGTGCACCGAGAAGGTAATAAAATTGCCTCAAAAATTTTAATAAGTATGATCTGTGGAGATAATTTTGACACTAAATTCAATTTAAATTTGCTATAAAACGAACATAAAAGAACAAAATATTATAGACGATAAAGTGCATGTAACATGTAAGGTAGTCCGCATATTTTTTTGTCTTGAATGAACGAGGCGATCATTTCTATTTAGACTGTCGAGAGAGGCGGACGTCACTGACTAACAAAAGTTAAGTGATACATTCTGTTGTATTTTAAATAATAGAAATTTCTTTTCTGCCTATATTACATAATAGTCAAGAATATCTCCATTCTTATTTTATAAGTATGTTATGTTGACAAATTGCTATAATCTAAAGTAATATCAAAACATAGTCAACTTAGCATTAGTTACTAAGTGTGTTTACGTATAATTTATACTACGTTTAAATAAATTATATGTGAATTGGTTTTGTTCATCATGCCTTCTCATGAATGTTCTCGCACTATTACTTAAAACAATAATTAGAAAGAGTGCGGGGTCGTTCCTCTTTCTTATATAATAGATGTCATCACGTAAGTTAAAACCTGACTGGTAGAAGTTGATATCCGGGGATTCCCCTAAACGCGTATTACATTATGGGATTTCCCCCTATCTAATCATAGACGCATATAGATTAGATTCGATTCGCGGACTTCCGCTGTCTTTTTAACTGAGATTATTGGAAAAGAGACACTACTATTTTTTTAGTTAGAGACGCGTTATTAAATGTATTATCATTTTAAAAAATAATTATCATCGCATAGGTAGACATACGTTTTTGCATGACCTTTTTACTACTTAATTAAACTTCAAAATTAGAAACATCAAGTCATATATCAACTGTATCCTAAGTTGAAACAAACAGTAGTGTCGTTTGTATTGTGTACACTACCACAATTTGTCTTGAGCCTCTACTGAAATGTCCTTATAGTATAATGACTAAAAAAGAAGTCAGTTCTATAAAGGGTCAGTTCTAAAAAGGGTTATGTCAAGGGTCAGTTCTAAAAAGGGTCATGTCAAAGGTCAGTTCTAAATATGTCATGTCACGGGTCAGTTCTAAAAAGGGTCACGTCAGGGGTCAGCTTACGTGACGACGTCAGCTCACACGTGCTGAGTGTCAGCATGTATACAGTCTGGCAATAAAGGTCCGTGGCTAAATGGTACAGGGAGGATTATCTCCTCGGTCTGATCACCAACGGGCCCTCGCGAGCCCAGTGGCAGAAGATCGAGCGCCTTGGACTGAGGAAGTACTTCGATTGCCTGCTGGTCTCCGGGGACCTGCCCTGGGAGAAGCCCGACCAGAACATCTTTCTGGAGGCCTGCAAGCTGTTGGGCGTTGAAGCCAGGACTTGTATCATGGTTGGGGACAAGCTTGAAACAGATATTAAGGTAATTTCCTTTGTTTTTTTTTTCTGATTATTTGACGTAGCTTGATCAATTTCAACTTTTTCTCTATTTCAACTAACAGTTTTACACTATTAGTTATGTTACGTACCTACAAAATCACCATTAAAAAGTTATCCCAATTTCTGAACACACAACTCGTCTTTGTAGGTCAACATTTAGGCATCACCTATTTGTTTAATTTAATTAATTTCATGTATTCGCATAGTAAACAGCGAAAGTTATTTAAACATAATACATAATACTCCACCAGGTGGACTGACGACATCAAGCGAGTCGCATGGATTCGCTGGATGCAGGTGACTCAGTATCGTGATGTTTGGAAGTCCCTAC
Source organism: Bicyclus anynana (assembly GCF_947172395.1). Taxonomy (NCBI): domain Eukaryota; kingdom Metazoa; phylum Arthropoda; class Insecta; order Lepidoptera; family Nymphalidae; genus Bicyclus; species Bicyclus anynana. Next base: position 2,007,968 of record NC_069103.1, on the reverse strand, counting down.
AAAAGGCCTATGTCCTGCAGTGGACGTCCATCGGCTGATATGATAATGATGATGAAGATGATGATGATGATGATGATGATGATGATGATGATGATGATGGTGATGATGATGATGATGATGATGATGATGATGATGATGATGATGATGATGATGATGACATAATACCTAAATATTGTCTAAAATGTCGAGTTGTACGTGCCCTATCTACTGACGTCGAGCTTTACAATGTCTAACTATCGTAATAGTGCTAATTTTATTTATTTACCAGTTTTATTGCGTCTTTAGCTTTGGTTTCAAGGTTATTTATCCAAAAGTATTGCGTCTTCATTTTACAAGTTACAATACACCTACTTAATATTATAATTAATTAAAAACTTACTTATGACGTCATGCTAATAAAAATTAATGGATATTAATCGGTATTATTTTTATTGCTCATTCTCGAACAACAACAATACAGTGATGAAACTGTCAAAGTCAGGTTTTTTTAGAGACTAGACTTAAGTCACTACGACTGCTTGAAGGTACTCCTTCCATACAGATCTGTCAAAATAACCATTGTAGGAAATAGTTGTCTGAGACGGATATGACGTCTGGTGGCGACTTGTTTCCGCAAAGAGTGGGGAGTTAGAGAGGGGTAGCGATCGGTTGCCGGAAACGACTTGCGATATAAAGCGCTTGTCGTTCGGTCCGCTTCAGTCACCTTGCGAGCTCGGTCGCGACGCGGCAAGATATCACCGGATCTGATAAACCCGGACTTGACACCGTGGACCTAAACAGGCCCCACCCAGCGCCCCGCCTGTCGTTGCAGGCGGTGTCGAGTATCACAGAGAGGGGCCAACGCCCCGATCACTGTTACCCCGTGACCCGTGAGGGTAACCGTAGAGGACCCAGAGAGCCGCTTCAGTATGCTTGTTGTGTAATTCTTTATTGGTTACTTCGGATAGGCGGGGAGAGTGACTTGAAAAGGGGAGTGTTAGTTAACTGTCAAAAGCGACTTTAACCCTATACACAACGTTCACAAGTGCGTGACTCCACTCAAGGTCATGAGTCTGCCATTCTAGGGTCTTATTTTGGTTACAGTTTAATTTGTTAATTAAGTTGTCCTGACAAATATTGTGAATCATTCACCTTTGTTCGACATTGGTTTTCTTAGTTTTGTAATTTACTTCGGAGTCTGCTAAAACTATTTTAATGTGATAACCATTTGTGGTTTGGGGGTTTTTAAAATTGTATAATGTGGGCATGGAAAACATGTCCGTCAGTCAGGGTTGAGTTTAATGCATTCTGACCCTTTAAACCTACACCCAAGTCCTGCGACTGCTCGATGTGTTTCCTCTACCGCAAAATGATAGTACATCTGTCACTGATATCCGTCATCTTATAATTTTATCCCCGACTTCTCACGGGAATGGAAGGATGTCTGCTTGTTATACATTTCAAAATATTGTATTTCAGGGGGGTAAAGAAGCCGAACTAGGCGGCACAGTCTGGATTCCACTGCATTCCGACGAAATGGAATCCGACCTACCCGACTTCACGATCCAGAAGGTGACGGAATTACCAGAAGTGCTGCCAAACTCGCCGAAAATGAAGAGATCCGCGCAGACGTCGAAAATATGTTGACAGTAGAAACTTAGTATATATTGTGACACTTAATGGTGAGTAGTCGAACCCCTAATGGCAACTTGTTAAACATAATCTGTATGCCTTAATGGCGAGTACAGTGGTTATTAGCCAGGGTAAGCACAGATCAAATAGACTACATGTAGGTAGGTACAAAGCAGACATGTCAAAAATATAAAAGCTTTGATGCATGATGCGTTACATCACCCAAATTGAGCTATTTGTTATAGCTTTATGGACGTAGATCCATTTGCAATTAAACACAAGTTAATAATTCTAATTATTAACCTGTATTTGGTTATATAGGAGGAGGTATAGGAATAGGGTTGCCAACATTTTTTGAGAAAAATATAGTATTTTTTCAGATTTAGCTATAAGAGAAAATATAGTATTTTACGGAATAAGTGAAAAAAAAAAACGTTTATGATTGAATTTATTGCATATTTCTTTTTTTATCTTTTGCTTGAAGTACGAAATTCGATAATATGCTTTTGTCTGCCGAAAAGTAATGTTAAATAAAGTTCAAAATTAAAGATTTGTTTGTTAAATTTCAGTGTTGAAAATATAGTATTTTTGCGTATTATATATTTCTTTAATAGTATATAGTAGGTACGCAGACCCAAAATATAGTACAATACTATAGTACGGTTGGCAACCCTATATAGGAATATACCTATACCTATAGAAAATGTAGGTATAGGTATATTTGCAATGTTAGAGTAATAACTAAAACACTAAAACAATCTGTCACTAAAATTTGCGAAGGTGCCAAGCTATTAGTTACAGCTTTGAGAAGTCATATATTCATTTGCAAATGAACTTGTAAAGTTAAATACATTTTAATGTCTTTCCAACTAAAATTAGTGTAAATATTGTCACTAAAATTAGTAAAGATGTTAAAGGGATGAGTTATATCTTATATCTTTCTGAAGTCATTCAGAAATTCAGATATTCATTTCATTTGTCATGAATATTGTAATTTCGAACAAATACTTATTTTACTCTTATTTTATTTAATATTATAGGAAACAACTAACTAAAGTGATATAACTAAAAGTAGTTTGTGAGTTAGTACAATATGCGACGAATTTATGTAAATATTCCAACGAAGTGTTATTTTGGGCTAACATGCAATTAACCTAAAATGATAAATAGCTATTTAATTACCAAAGTCATTGTGAATGGTTGAATTTCAATTTTAAACTAAAACTTGTAACTTAGGATCTTAAGGATATTAATGTGTGATTATGGAGGTAACAAAAATATACCTATAAAGAAAATATGTTCTAATACAAGAAACGACCTTCACCTCTGTGTTAATGGAACGAAAAGGGTTTTTAAATCATATTCGGTATGGAAAAAACTAAAAAACATCCTTTTTTATATTAAATTAATTATAGCTTGGCTAGGTGTATACGACCTACTCTCGGTATATTTTTAATTAACTACTTTTACATATCTGAACTAAGAGGAAAAGAAATCGCGGCAAACATTTTTATTTTAGTCGCAATTAAAATTTAAACTAGAACATTGTTGCTCAATTTATTGTATTATTGTGGTTTTTGCAACTTCGTAGTTCTTACTAAAATTGCCACCTTTGTTAACGATGACCTGAAATTGTAGCTCAAGCTTGCAATTATTAATAACGAATTTCAATTAAAAAAACCTTGCTATATTATCTATACTAATATTATAAAGAGGTAAAGTTTGTAAGTTTGTAAGTTTGTCACATTTTTTAAATGGGGTAATCTTCGGAACTACTGGTCCGATTTTAAAAATTCTTTCACCAGTAGAATGCTACATTATCGGGGAGTGCTATAGGCTATATTTTATATTGGTATCATATATATTAGCCGAGTTATCACAGTTTTTGTCATACAGGTCGGACTGAAAATCCTCTTAAACAGACTTATTCGCATGCGCTGCCTTAACTATTGTGTAAAATTGAAATTAATGTATGGAGACTTTATGTATCTTCAAAAGTTCTACAAAAAAATCCGCGACACCATATATCTATCTTCTATATATTAGCAGATATAGTACCTTTTGTGTTTTAAAAATTATTAATTTTATATACTTAGGTTTACGTCATTATTTATACAACTAAACTTTAATCCTTATTAAAATAAATTATTTAATAATCACAAGGATATTATGGAGATAAGATTTGCCCTTTACAGTATGTTAATTACTTAAATAGTTTCGGAGATAATACAAAATTTCTAAAAGACGCAGAAATTCCGCTATATGACGCCCGGTGCTTTCATTTACGTAGTTCCCGTTCCCGCGTGAATATTGGGATCAAACATAGCCTATGACACTCGCAAATAACGTAGCTTTCTATTGGTAAAACAATTTTCCAAATCGGTCCAGTAGTTCCAGAGATTACCTCCTACAACCACACGAACTTTACCTCTTTATATTATTAGCATAGAAGTCTCTATTTCTCTTGGTCATACCACCACTCTCGAAGGACTGAACCGATTTTGCTAAGGGTAGGAGTAAGATAGAGAAGTTACAGGGTAGGGTAGGGGTAGGGTAGGTTTAGGGCCGGGTTTAGGGTAGTGGTAGGGTAGGGGTAGAGGTAGGGTAGTGGTAGGGTAGAGGTACGGGTAGGATAGGGAAGTGGTAGGGTAGGGGTAGGATAGGCGTGAGATAGGGGTACGGGTGGGATAGGGGTAGGAAAGGGATAGTGTACGGGGAGGGTAGGGGTAGGATGGGGGTAGGGGTAGGATGGGGGTAGGGGTAGGATGGGGGTAGGGGTAGGATGGGGGTAGGGTAGGGTAGGGGTAGGGTAGATGTAGGGGTTGGGTAGTGGTAGGGTAGGGGTAGGGTAGGGTAGGGGTAGACGAAAGCGGACGAAGTCGCGGGCATCCGCTAGTACTTTATATATGTAATCTAATTTTATTATAAACTACTAGTAAAATTAGAAAAAATATCGTTAAGGAAGAAAACAGTGTCATTTCGCAAGCTTATTCTGAATTTAAATTATCTATATTTTGATCATTTTATGTTTTAAACATTGAAAATTTTACTAATTTCAATGGTTTGTATAACAAAATGGCATATTCTCATTAAGCTTTTGGGTCTGATGATAATGTGATTCTTATTTTTTCATATTTTAAAATTAATTTTATTGTCGATGGTGCTATAAATTGTATAAAGGTTTTCTTAACTTAACTTCTTTCGTTTCTGGTTGGTGGGAGGCTTCGGCCGTGGCTTGTTACCACCCTACCGGCAAAGACATACCGCCAAGCGATTTAGTGTTCCGGTAGATACCGAAAGTAAGCCCGTTTCCATCTCGCATCATCACTTACCATCAAGTGAGATTTTTGTCATGGGCTATTTTGTTAAGAAAAAATATTGTATGTCGGGAAGATGTACAAAAAATAATCTAAAGTGACCTAAAGTTTGTGTCAACAAAGTTGTTTATAACAGAGAAACATGATGATCCAAACAATGTTTACTGTCACAACACAATATGTAAAATCTGCCAAGTTTATTTATAAACCTTTTATGTGCTTCTTTCCTACGTATCGAACGTACTCCATCTAATATATAAAATTTTCGTGTCACAGTTTCCTCCGAAACGGCTTGACCGATTTTGATGAAATTTTTTGTGCTTATCCGATATCTATGAGAATAGGCCAACATCTATTTTTCAAACCCCTAAATCCTAGGGGTAGGGTAAAAGTAGGGTATGACTAGGGTAGGGGTAGGGTTGAGGTAATGTAGGGGTAGGGTAGGGATAGGGAAGAAGTGCATCATAAGTCAAAGCGAAGCTCGAGCGGGTCCGCTAGTAGGTATATATTATTTTTAAAACTTTTTTTAAAATTCTTTACAAGTAAGCCTATAATCTCATATGGTAAGTGATGATGCTAACTTGTTATGAGGAGGATGTCTAGACCCCTTTCGATTATGACATCGTACCGGAACCCTAAATCGCTTGGTTACGTCTTTGCTGGTAGGGTGGTAACTAGCCACGGCCGAAGCCTCCAACCAGCCACCTAACTTTGTATTTAAAAAAAGTTATTTTATCGCATGGTATAAGACAACCTGAATTTAGAATAGTTATAAATTGTTTTCTAATTGCGCTAAATAAGGAAAAGAATTTTGAAATACATATCGAAAATTCAAACTGTAAATACAAACAAATAAAATAATTTGATATGTATTTTTTAATTTGTACATTTACAAAAATAAAACTATTCTTCGTCCTATTTTTATATTTGTAACAAAAAGTTAAGCAAAAAGCAAATATTGAGAGGGTTTTCAAGGTACATTCAAATTAACCTCCACCAGGGACGGATTCAGGCAACGGCTAAATTGAATGGACCCTTATAAATGTAACAATTAAAATACCACCCTTGAAGTACAACATTAATTTAAATTTATAGTACAAAATATGTATTATTGTTATCTTGTACAGACATTTGAGGCTAAATAACTTTTATATTCCAAGCAATTCTACTTTTGTATACTCTGCCAATCAATATAAGTAGTATTTCTGACTTCGCTACCTCAGCTTCGCCTAATTTATGAAGTTGATTTTTAAATTTTGTTTTCATATAAATCGTATTTCAAAACAAAACCTAATTTTTGACGGCCGCGTGGCGCAGTGGGTAGTGACCCTGCTTTCTGCATCTACGGCCGTGGGTTCAATTCCCACAACTGGAAAATATTTGTGTGATGAGCATGGGTGTTTTCCAGTGTCTGTGTGTATTTATACATTATATAAGTATTTATATGTAGTATATAATTGAATATTAATATTATAATATCAACTATCTTAGCACCCATAACACAAGCTACTCTGTAAGCTTACTTTGGGGCTAGATAGTGATGTGTATTGTTTAAGTATATATATATATATATATTATAATTTATTGTGTATTTTTTCTGCATCCCTGACATATCATGCTAAATGATTAAGTAGTTAAGCTTTCAAACGTGCTATATCACTAAATAATAGAATATCACTAAGACGTGATAGCGTAAACTATCTTCACATTGTTAGTTTTAGTTGAATATTAAATTTAAAAAAAAACTTTATTTTATATTTTATAAACCTCTAATGGTTAACTAAATAGACCTGTTTTAAATATTCTTTAAATACTTTCTGTACAGTAAACACGTATTTGTTATGAATAATTTAATTCCCGTATACCGTAAAATTAGCTGTCGCGCGGTGGTTTAGCATGTAATCGATTGTCTAACTAACCGTGACTTGCGTTTGGCTTATTTTTACAAGACAGGGACGTAATCATAACTTGAGGCGGAATGTATTCTCAAAAAATATTATTATGATCTGTGCCACAATACCCCTCTGCATACATGTTCAGGAGTACGAAATAGGAAATCTTTCTCAGTAAAGTACAGTTGCCGACAGTTTTAGACGCAAATAGAACCGTAGGCGACAGACAAATGAAATTGTGTAATTTTCATACAATATTCAATTGTTAAACTTTGGGTTTTTTTTTACTCGAGTTCTGTACCTATTTATTCTAGCACTGTGAATAATATATTTTTATGACATTTCTATAGATCATAATCTGTGTAGCTTATAGTTTTTTTAGACAAATATGTATTTCAAGCACGTTTCTTTTAAATCTATATACCTCATGAATATATTCAGTGATCTTTTGTTCCTTATTTAAAAAAAGATAACCTACGCCTTTTATACTGTACCTACTGTGAAAAAACTTCACGCTTTACTGCAGCTTTAAATAGCAATTTTATTTTTTAAAAAATATCAAATGTACATAATATATCATAAGAAAAGTCTATAAATAATTCATCTTTCTGATTTCCTAATATAATAGGAAAGTGTAGTCTTAACAAATATCTTACAACTTAATTTTAGATTTGAGATGGCTTTCATAAAGAAAGAATTTTTATTTGGTTAAAATATAATCTTGTTCGAGATACATGTTTGTATATCTATGTTGAATGTGTTTCTATTACCATAGTAATGAATAAAAATATATACAATATTTTTACTAACAAAACTTAGGAATTGTAACTGTATGTCAGTTTTAATAGTGTCAACGTTTATTAACGTCTTAGTTTAAAGCAAATCAATCATTAATACTTAAAATACTAAATTCAATTAAAAATAAAGGCAATGTAGCACTAAAGAAAAATATTGATTACTATACGATCATAATGTTATTATTAGGTAGGTACATATTTAATACTTACTTAATTAATATACACCATAGCTATATTTCTTTCCTAGTAGCCTAGCTCCGGCCCTGCATTAAATTAACGATTTTCAAACGTAGATTCTATTAAAACTGTCAAAAGCTCTTTTAGATCTTATGAACAGACTGGGTGATGTGATAAATAGAATAATAGAGCGATGTTCAATTATAAATTAAGCAATCTACTGAATAAAATAGATAATTAATTAAATATAATATTAATTATGTATTTAAAGTAGGTATATATGAATTCAAAATATATACATCGTGTTTAGTGGATTGTGCTACTTTATTTTTTGAATATGTAACAATAAATAAGTAATAAATATAAGGGTCAGTAGGTAAAGCATGTAAATAAGTGTCATATTTAATGAGATATTTAATTATTTTTGCACATATAAAATATTAAATGAGTAGGTATAAAAAAGAGTTTTTATTGGCGTTAATTTTAAGTTAAAATAAACTTAAATTATAACGGTATGTTTCTGAAAGCTTAGATTTAAATTTAGTTTAGTTCCGTCCTAAATTCCTAGTTATTTTTTGTCATAGTTGTTTTAGAAAATCTGAATGTTAGTAGGTAGTTGTAATATTTTTATATCTATCCTTAGGTATTTTATAATTTTTAAGACTTTTTAATAAAACTAGAATTTTGGTTTTTTTTGTTAAGGTTTTACCAAATTCGACAAAATTAAGAAAAATAAAAAAATTGGAGATTAGAAACGTCAAAAAAATAATATGAAACATTTTTTTAGAAACCTCTAAATAATTAGATACCTAATAATAGTACCTACTATAATTGTCCTTCTATTAAAAAGTGGATGCACAATCAGCGACCAAAAAAATGTTTCCACTCAATGAGTGCCAAACACAGCTTCTTGGCACTAAATGTAATAGTCGTATTTGCAAATTCAACCTTAAACTCAAGGCTTAAGGTTTAATTTTCTCTGAATTTGGGATTTTATTGAATATTGGACTATATTTAAAGGCCTTTAGTTATAATGTCTTTACCAATGATTCTAAAACTGTCAAAGCAAAATTGGTCAGGTTTTAAGTGAAATTTTCTACATGATTGTGCGTCCTTTTATTATAAGAGGTCAATGACCTACTAAATAAAATAAGGGTTTTACAATATATTGTGTAGTTTATGTAGAAAATTAAGTACATAGCTAATTTCATTTCTGATTACCTGATGGTACCTAGCATAGTAAGTTATTAATTTGTTGATGTTTAAAAAATTTATTCGGTGTTGTGATTAAGTTTAGTTTTGTAACATTTGTAAATGTGGTTATTTTACTGACGTAGATTTAAGGTTACTACTCATTATAGCAACGCAGCATCTACTCGCTGCGCCTCGTGACATTGCAAGCGAAGCGACCCATTTGCGCTGGAGTTCATGTTAAGTCCGGCCGCTCAGAGATTGCGTTTCTGACACCTGTCAATGTCATCTTTTTAAGTTTATTTTATAGTTAATTGTGAATAATTTTAGCCCAAAATTAATACGTTTATTATAAGTTGCCATAATTATTAAATTTTTTATGCTATTAAGGTCAATAAAAAGTATTTAAATATCTCATTGACATTGACAGGTGTCAGAAACGCAATCTCTGAGCGGTCGGACTTTAGTGAGCGTAAATGTATATAGAAATCCATGCACAGACAATTTATACGAAGCAGGATTGGATGGTTGCTGGGTGGATATAATAAGCTATGACCCTTATTGTCAAAAAAGCTGTGTTATTTTCGAATACACTTTTCTTAACAAAATAGAGTGTATGGTTTTATTTTTATTCATCAATAATGTGGACGAACCTAATCGTCACGATCATGATTGATTTTTTTTTGTAGGTATGTTTGTTACCTTCGTACCTCCTTTAAAAAACAATGCATGTTACAACCCGTAGGTACCTACTCAAGGAAATTGTAACACAATGCCTAAATACTTTGGCTCGAAGGATTCGGCCGTGGCTAGTTACCATCCTACCGACAAAGACGTACTACCAAGCGATTTAGCGTTCCGGTACAATGTCGGGTAGAAATCAAAAGGTGTGTGGATTTTCATCCTAATCCTAACAAGTTTGTCCGCTTCCATCTTAGATTGCATCATCACTTACCATCAGCAGGGTTATTATGTAATTCGGTGTACCATTCAATCAATAAGTCATTACATCGTTTTTTTCATCGTATTTTCGGTTTTACAATCATCTAACATCGTATTTTCAACCAAATAACATAAGTATTTTCATTTTACGTAAAGTAGCATAGAAGTGGTAGTAACTTGGTACTACCACTTCTAATATTCACTTCTAGTAAGATTATTTCAAAGGAAAACCGTTATTTACGTAATTTCGTTGAAATAATCATGTTAGAAGATCGTAAGATGAAAAGATCACTGCCATTTGAAGTAAAATGACGTAGCCAAGATCATTTCGTTGAAATAACTTTGTTAGATGATCATAATTACGAAACTCGATGTGGTTATTATTTCAATGGTACACTAAGTTACATAATAACTCTCAGGTGAGATTGTAGTAAATGGCTAACTTGTAAAAACATAAAAAAAAAACAACTATCACATGTAAATTGTAATGACGACATAGTGTTCTTCAAGGCACAAGTGTGTGTAAAAAGTACTCTAGTACTAAGTAACTTGGAGTAACTACTCTAAGTAACTTGGAGTTTGGACTATTGAAGGTGATGCAATCTTTATGACGTTTCGTAACATCATACGGTAAGCTGCGCAATACAAGATTTTGGGAATCAGGGATAACGTCGGGGCGTGGCGGCACTGACTTCATGTATGACATGCACGTAGCTATTTCCGAGATTACATTTGTCTAATGCCTACGTATATAAATAAGCAATTATTAGCTGACAAATACAAAATAAACCAACTTATAAAATAACAATGAGCATCACAGGCAACTCTCAAGTACCTACCTACCCAACTTTTTCTAAGATTGATAATTGACTAAAGATAATTTATATCTGCCAAAAAAATGTAAGCAGCATGTTGCCTCTCTGTTGGCTTACAACTTAAACGAGTCAGTTACAAGTGTTGTAACACAGTCTATTGACATTAATATGACATGTAATAATAGTAGTTATGTTTCTATTGACCAGAGTACGAATGATAGTACTGTCTCAATTGTTAATTGTAATTTAACCGATCCAGTTACAAGTATTGTAACGCAGTCTTTTGACATTTTTACAACCTGTACTAATAGTACAAATATTTCTATACCTGACCGCAGTACCAATCCTGGTACTGTTACAATTGAAAATTTTTTAAACTAGAAGATACGACAACGGAGATGCACTGTAACATTAACCTTGTACACCAAAACATACAGAGCATCAACGGCAAGGAGTTAGAAGTTGAACTATTTGTAGAAAAATTCAATATACACATATTATGTATTACGGAGCATTGGCTCACTAACTCACAGCTGTTAGTTCTTAATATTAATAATTATTCATTGTCAAGTGTGTTCTTCAGAAGGGCTGGTCATGGTGGCTCCTTAATTTTCTTACATAATAACTTAAAATGTAAGGATAGAAAAGATATAGTTCGTCTTTCTGTGGAATGCATTGTTGAACTTTCTTGTGTGGAGTTGGAACAAATTATTATAGTATGCGTGTACAGACCCCCTCCTGCTGACTTTGATCAATTTGAAGAGGTAATGGAAGATGTAATGAGGCGATTGTGCACATCTTCCAAACAAATACTGATTTGCGGCGATTTTAATGTTGATATTCTAACAGAAAACTCAAAATCTGTTAGATTTGTTAACTTATTTAAATGTTTTGATTTGATGCATGCTTTTAACGAACCTACTAGGATAACCGCAACTTCAGGTACCTGTCTGGATAATATATTTTATAATTGTGTGCTTGAGAGAAAGAAGATAATAAATAAATTAAGCTCTGATCATAGTGGTCAAATAATTACTATCTTGAATAATAAAACCAATAGCAATCAATGGGTAAAGTGTAGGCCAATAACTGAAAGTAAATTAAAGCGATTCAAAAACACAATTATTTCTAAAATTCCAAGTCTTGCATTTGAAAATAATCATCCAGACATGCTCTTTGGTACACTTTTCAAGACAATAGACAGAGAGTTTAGTAAAATTTTTAACTTTAAACGCATTAATGCTAGCCAAAAATTAAAGTTTAGCGAATGGGCTACTGTAGGCATTTACAAAAGTAGAGACAAACTGTACGAGTTGTACGAGGAAAAACAATATACTCAAACGCGAACTTATTTAGATTATGTCAAAAGTTACTCGAAAATTTTCAAACGTGTTTGTATTCTTGCGAAATCGTTACACATCAAACAGAAAATAATTGAGTCTGAGAACAAGATACAAACCACCTGGAATATAATTAATAGAGAATCAGGAAAAATCAAACCGCGGGATATCAGTTTTGAATTAATTGTCAATGACAAAAAGGTAAACACTGATATCGAGGTTGTTAATGCCTTTGAAGATTTTTTCCAGAATGTTCCTATCTTGTTAACTGATTCACTAGATTCGTCTGCTACGGAAGCCCAGAGACTATTAAGAGGCAATGTTAAAGAGTGCAACGTTCTTTTTGAATTTCACCACATAACTGTATCAGACATTAAAAAATCTTTCAATTTGTTAAAATTAAAAAGAACCGGAGATCTGTGGGGCATGTCAGTGAAAGTAATATCTAATATAATTGATGTAATTGCTCCCCACTTAGCCATTATTTTTAATGAATGTGTGGACTTAGGTATTTTTCCGAACCTAATGAAGCATGGCAAATTGATACCACTTTTTAAATCAGGAGACAAATCAGTCCTTAATAATTATAGACCGATTACAATATTGCCAACACTTAGCAAGGTCTTTGAAAAAATCATATTAAATCAACTTTTATGTCATTTTAATTTAAATAACTTGTTTCATCCTGAACAGTATGGTTTTACAAAAGGTCGCAATACAACTGATGCAGGGGCTAAACTTTTAAAACATATTTATGAAGCATGGGAAGGTTCTAAGAATGCTATTGGTGTGTTCTGTGATCTGTCCAAGGCGTTCGATTGTGTTGACCATAACACCCTTCTACTCAAGTTAAGCCACTATGGCATCAAAAGTGTTGCACTCGATCTCATTGCCTCTTATCTCAGTGATAGAACGCAGAAGGTATGCATAAATGATATAAAGTCGCACGGTTCCACTACCATAATGGGCGTCCCACAAGGTTCAATTCTGGGTCCTTTTCTATTTTTAGTGTACATAAACGATTTACCATACCATGTCAGCGGCATATGTGAGATTGTACTGTTTGCTGATGACACATCCTTAATTTTTAAGTCCGACAGAAATAAAGATAACTCTGACGACGTAAACCGTGCCATATCGCATGTGTCGCATTGGTTCACTGCAAATAATCTACTTTTGAATGCCAAGAAAACTAAATGTATTGAGTTTTCATTGCCAAATGTTAAAAAATTAGATAAGTCTATAATGATCGACGGTGAAACACTGGAAATGGAGAGTTCCACAGTTTTCCTGGGAGTGACCTTGGATTGTAAACTTCAGTGGGGTGCTCATATAGAAAAACTGTCTGGTAAACTTAGCTCAGCGGCATTTGCCGTGAGAAAAATAAGACAGTTTACTGATGTTGATACAGCTAGGCTTGTTTATTTTGCGTACTTTCACAGCGTAATGTCTTACGGTATTTTATTGTGGGGCAAGGCTGCCGATATACAATCTATATTTGTACTTCAAAAAAGAGCAATTCGAGCAATATATCAATTAAAATCACGCGAGTCCCTTCGTCAAAAGTTTAAAGAAATAGGTATACTAACAGTAGCCTGTCAATATATATATAACAGTATAGTATATGTAAGACAAAATATTAATTTGTACAAACGAAAAGGAGATTTAAACCCACGTCTTACTAGACACGGGCATAAGTTAGTTATTTCTGCATATCGTCTCCAAAGAGTAAAAAAATCTTTTGTAGGTTTGGGTGTACTCTTCTATAATAAGATCCCCAAGACTGTGATGGACCTGCCAATGCATAGCTTTAAGCAATGTGTTAAAAAACATCTACTTAGTCGAGGGTACTACAACATTGATGAGTTCCTTAATGATAAAGATGCTTGGAGGTCGTTGGATCAGCTTCCACCTTTACACAGAAAGTAAAACTATGAAAAATGTAAACAGTAATTGTTATTAATTGTAAATTATAATACTGTATGACTTTTTCAAAAGAGCAACTGTTGAGTTTCTTGCCGGTATCTTCTCAGCAGAACCTGCCTTCCGAACCGGTGGTAGAATCTTTACAAATAGTCAACTGACGTGTCAAAAGTGCTTGTAAACTGAGCCTACTTGAAATAAATGATTTTTGATTTTGATTTTGATTTTGATTCAACACAGGTTAAGTATAGGAATGATTAAGTGAAAACTCATTAATGATTTATAAATAATATCTACAATTTATTAAATCTATATAATATTCCAGTCTAAGGTAAAGTATGGTAAAATTAAGCAGTTCGTAACATTTTCGCTTCCCTTTTCTCTTGCAATAGTTTCTTCTGTTCCTCCACAGCCAGTTTCCTTTGGTTCAGAAATTCGCCATATTCCTGAAAAATGAGAAATAAAAGCCGTAAGTAAGCGTGTATGCCTAGCATGCGACTATAGATAAGACAAAATATTTGTCTTGTCTTGACATTTGTCTATTTCTCTTCACCAGAACGTCGTTTGGTCACATGTTAAGCGCACTGGTTACGATTCCTTAACAGACTATTATGAATCCAATTATTCAATTTCTCTTCGAGAACATGCAGAGAAATAGACAAATGTCAACCAATAGCGGGCAACCAGAAATACCCTGCAATCTATATAGCCTATGTGTTAATCCAGACTAAAATCCGTTTCCATTCCAAATTTCAGCCAAATCGGTTCAGTAGTTGCGGCGTTAAAGAGTAACAAACATCCATACAAACTTTTGCGTTTATAATATTAGTAGAAAGTAGGCTTTTTATCATATATAACCTTATCTGTAACAGTTTGTAAACAAGTATCACTTATAAATACTTTAACACGTTTGTGCTGTGCCAAATATTGTGTTCTGTAATGTTTTCAGACAGCATGGTGCGGGTGACAGTTCGTTACGCTATTGAAAGTTGGCCGCTTTTCGCGATTATAGTATGTAGTATGGAAGTCATAAGGCAACTGTACCAATGCTATCTGAAAAACACTTAAGTTTACACATACAAAGAAGTTTACGCTGTGAAGTTACTACTACCAAATCCAAAATAACTTCCTGAGATATAATAACTATAGTTGAATTTAAAAAAAAACTTTACCTGTGGATCTAGCTCTCTCACAATTTCAATACCACATGTCCTGGCCGTCCCTATAAGCATTGTGCAAATCTCTTTGAGTGGTTTGAAATCAAGAGTCGGATCTTGAGATTTTATTTTAGCTATTTCATAAAGGTGCTTCAGTGTGATCTTGCCACTGGTTTCTCTTACTGAAACAAAATTATTCTTACCAACGGTATTTATAACAAAG
Source organism: Bicyclus anynana (assembly GCF_947172395.1). Classification (NCBI taxonomy): domain Eukaryota; kingdom Metazoa; phylum Arthropoda; class Insecta; order Lepidoptera; family Nymphalidae; genus Bicyclus; species Bicyclus anynana. The sequence continues at coordinate 1,992,583 of NC_069103.1, read as the reverse complement.
TTTTTATTTTTATTCTTTACAAGTTAGCTCTTGACTACAATCTCACCTGCTGGTAAGTAATGATGCAATCTAGAATGGAAGCAGGCTAATTTGTTGAGGATTAAAATCGGTTTCTACACAACATTGTACAGGAACGCAAATCACTTGGCGGTATTTCGTTGTCTGTAGGGTGGTAACTAGCCATGGCCGAAGCGTCCCACTGGCAGAAGTGTTTATAACTTCAACAGTGTGCAGTGCACCTCTATCTCAGTCTATACCATACTATATATGTTTCTAATAAGAACTTCTAAGGTGTAGAATGCCCTTCCAGCATATGTGTTTCGTGACATGTCCAATTTCAGCACCAAGGCAAGAGTGAATAGGCATCTACTAGGCAAGCGGGCTTCTTAGACTTTATCATTGCTTTCCATCAGGCATGATTTTAGTTAAGTACAAGCCTATACAACAAAAGAGTGGTAGAGATGAATTTAGAACATCGCAAAAAGTAAAACCAAAAAAAACCACCAAAAAGGCTTGACATGTTCGCTAAGAGTGTACATTGTAGTGCAATTTCAATATATAACAAACTACCAGATATCTATAAGATTGACAATGTAAATAGTTTCAAGAGTAAGGTTTCTAAAATGCTTATGGATAAATGTTTCTATAACTTAAATGAGTATTTAAATTACAAATTTTAATGATATTCTTTTTTTTTTTGACGTATGATAAATATTTTGACATAATTTTAATTGACATGTGTGTTTGACATAATTTTAATTGACATTTTAACATTTCACTGGTAATAATTACTTGACTTTGCACTAAATTTAACAAGGTTTAATAATTTTAACAGTATATATTATGACTATTATTTTATTTTATCTGTCACAGTACTTTTGAGTTACATTTGTCATAATCATTGAATCTTAAAATGTTAAATTGTATAAGCTATTACATATGTTTTCTTTTTTATTTGTTTGCTTTTAAATTAGGATTATACATAGTCTATTTAAATTTTTCATACACCAAATTATTATGGTAGAGAGTATCAGGGTCTTATTATATTTAAGTAATCTTTGTAAACCTGCTTTCTGATGAATAAATAAATTATTATTATTATTATTATTATTATTATTAAAACAGGTGTGTCTGGGTAAATGGTGGTGTTACTCCCGCGAGCTTCTGAGAGCATGTTAAGATGTAAGTCATATAGTACAGTCTTTCTTGATGAATACTGTTTACCAACAAAGAAATTAGGAATGAAGGTAGAAAACGCATATCATTTCCTAACTGTCTATAAAATGTATTAACCATATCTAGTTGTTCTAAGCTTATTAATAAAATTTATTTTCATTATTTTAAGAACAAGTTAATTAAAGTTTTTATTAGATGTGAAATGACTAGGGATATATACCCTCATTCTTAATTTGTTTGTTGATAAACAGTACTCATCAAGTAAGGCTGTTGTATAGTGATTATCATTATCATCTTTTAGTTATGTATAAGTATTAGAGCTGGGCAATTGCACAGAATATGCAGGTGTTTCCTCTGCCTCTAGGTGGTCTGCATAGATCTCTGTCCTGGAACTTAAGGTTGAACATGTGTTTATTAAGCATCCAGTGTCCAGTAAATGCCAGCATTAGGATACAAAGGTTTTTCCAACTGAGCGCTACAAGTTCTGTTCTCTACTCTTACTCTTTACTCCGAACTAGCTGACGCCACACGGTTTCACCCGCGTGGTTCCCGTTCCCTTAGGAATATGAGCATAATATATAGGCTTCCTCGATAAATGGGCTATCTAACACAGAAAACAAACTCTTCAGCTTTATAATATTAGTATAGATATTTACCTGGTTCCATAGCTCCTCTATTGATACCAGCAGCCTGTTTCAAGAAGTAAGACGCAGGTGGCTGATGTATGACTAGTTGGTAGGACCTGTCTGGGTTCATTTTGACCCTGGTCGGCAGTGGAATACCCGGTTTTATGTTTGCAGTGCGTTCATTGAAGTCTTTGCAGAAGGCTGGTACATTGATATTACGCTGGAAGAATTTGAATAAGAAATATATTAGGATAGAACACATATTGTTATCTACTCCCTAATAAAGCATATCAGGGTTTGGGCTTATACTAAGATATCTATAATATATTGAAATAACAAACTGTTAATAAATATAAGGCTAAAAAAATTAAAATAATTCTTCGTTTATTTTGTTGACTCTTACACATTTGACCGATGAATAAAGCCAAAATTTAATTATAGTAATTCTAATAGTTACTTTCTAACTCAAATATAGTGTAATTCAAAAGTAGTCTATGAAAGGGCAACATCTATCGGATCAACAGTACCAGTATCATTACAAATATATGAAAAGGTACTACTTGTTACTTCGTGAAATTAACTCCCTGTTCCTTGAACTTTACCTGACCCAGCATCGGTCCGAGTGGTGGACCAGGCGCAGCCATCCCAGCCGGAATGTCCGTCCTTAACTTCGACGAATGGTCTATCTTGTCGGCCACTTTTTTCATCGACTTTAAACGGGCTACGGATTTTGACATTTTGAAGGGAAAGGTGAAATGAAGTTATTATATGAAATACACTACTTTTTTATTATACAATTACAGATCTATTTAGCAAGTTTAATAGATGTTTTTTTTAGTTACAAATAAAAGAATAACATAACCTAAAATTAAAAAATGTCACTATTAATGATATTTGACAGTTTGACAGCTGTGAACAAGGAACGTATTTACCGTGAATTGATAATCATAGATAAAATAATATGATCACAGATTAAAAAAAACAAGATTCCGTCGAATTGATAACCTCAAAAGGTTTTTGAAGTCGGTTAAAAATAGGCACAGAGGTAACTTGTACTCGAAAATTCTGTCACAGATCACTGAAATAGATATATACGCATTGTTATCATCTGTTGCATTGTCGCAAAAAAGTGTACAAAATATGACCATGAAACCCCGAATTAATAATAAACGTAAGACTCAGTAGTCAGTACGACAGAAGACGACAAACGCAAGAAGAGAGAAGAGCTCATTTACTTTGTTGGATTATTTTATTCTTTGGTCCCTTTGGTCCGTATTCTGTGGTAAATTACGTACTTCGGGTTTATTATCATAATCTGTGGGTAAATTGCCAAATGTCATTCGAAAAATGTAAATGTAAATTGCACCGTCGTATTTTTAAAGAAAAATAGATTTAAAATCGACATAAATTAGTGATAATGTTTTTCTTTTTCACTCTCTATTTGTCCTATTAAGTGTATGTTTCTGATAAATCGATATACAAGATTTAAAACGTTTTTTGTATTATGAAATACATAAAAATACGTGTACCATTGTGCATTGTGTAGAAAATGATTTGTAAATAGTGTGTACTGTAGTTAGCTAAAGGTATTCAATATGTGGTCTTTTTTCTCACGAGATCCGACTAAGGACTTTCCATATGAGGTAGGCGATCCGGTGCCAGGGTTGGAAGACAGGAGCGTGTGGACTTTGCATAAAGGCAAGAAGAGGGGTACGCAAGATGAGGTCTCGATATTTTTGTACGATGTGACCAAAAATTCGGAGACGTTGTTCGATATAGCTAAAACGTCGTTGAAGAAACTAAAGACTATGAGACACCCAAGCCTTTTACATTATTTAGATAGCTGTGAAACTGAGAAATTTTTATATGTAGCCACAGAATATGTGGAACCATTAGCGATACACATAGAGAATATGACGCTGGACGGCCAGCAGCGAGAGCTGTTCCTCGCGTGGGGAATATTTCAAATTACAGTAAGTTTGTATATTCTGAACTTTAAAATATTTCAAAACAGTTATTTGTCTATGTGTCTATATGCTTATTATATCTGTTGTAGTATATAACTTATAGCATACCATCTGATTACTTACCTTTGCAGCAGATGCCCAGTGGTTTCATCAACATAGTTCCTGTTCCCTAGGGAATATGGGGATAATATATTGTCTATCTTTATCAGGGATAATGTAAAAGTCTAATGGTGAAAAAAACTATCAAAAGGGTCCTATATATGTATAGTTATAGAGCCTATTTAATTCAAACAAGTAAACATACAATGATATATTTCCTCATTATATATATAGAGTAGATAAGCAGTTTTGAGTGGTTTATGGCTTAGACTACTTAATACTAATTGTACTTATTATTTTTGCAATACTAAGAGAAAACTGACGTGATATCCCAGTGGATATGACCTATGCCTTCTATTAGGAGGGCGTAGGTTCGAATCTGGTCCGGGGTATGGACCTCCAACTTTTCAGTTATATGCATTTCAAGAAATATCACATATCTCAAGCGATGAAGGATGTGAAACCTGAATACCTAAAAATTTTCCTAATTCTCTAGGTGTGCGAAGTCTGCTAATTGCAGGTGCAATTGAGCATTGGACCCTCGTGGTGGACTATTGGCCTAACCCCTCACATTCTGAGAGGAGACTTGTGCTAAACAGTGAGCTGAATAAGGGTTGGTAATGATGAAGAGAAAAGCAATGAATTACCAGCAATTATAAAAATAGACCACAAATCTCCATAGGGGTTGTCCCACTGTTTTGTGAAGTGGCATGCATGAAATTTTTGTTTAGGGTAGTCACTATACATGCAAATTGCCCAAAACAAAAATCTCCTCCAATCCAGGTTTGATGAGACTTCTGAGTAGGCAGTACATTATTACATTTATGAAGTGTACAGCAGTGGTTCTAGTAAGATGGTAATCTTACTCTATTGAAATCCATAAAGTAGGGGTGTAGTATACAAACTACCGCTAACTACTATATTACAAACTTTACCTCTCTATAATCTATACTAATATTATAAAGAGGTAAAGTTTGTAAGTTTGTCACATTTTTAAAATGGGGTAATCTTCGGAACTACTGGTCCGATTTTAAAAATTCTTTCACCAGTAGAATGCTACATTATCGGGGAGTGCTATAGGCTATATTTTATATTGGTATCATATATATTAGCCGAGTTATCACAGTTTTTGTCATACAGGTTGGACTGAAAATCCTCTTAAACAGACTTATTCGCATGCGCTGCCTTAACTATTGTGTAAAATTGAAATTAATGTATGGAGACTTTATGTATCTTTAAAAGTTCTACAAAAAAGTCCGCGACACCATATATCTATCTTCTATATATTAGCAGATATAGTACCTTTTGTGTTTTAAAAATTATTTATTTTATATACTTAGGTTTACGTCATTATTTATACAACTAAACTTCAATCCTTATTAAAATATGATTATTTGATAATCACAAGGATATTATGGAGATAAGATTTGCCCTTTACAGTATGTTAATTACTTAATTTTTTTAATGTATGATTCGGAGATAATACAAAATTTCTAAAATACGCAGAAATTCCGCTATATGACGCCCGGCGCTTTCATTTACGTAGTTCCCGTTCCCGTGTGAATATGGGGATCAAACATAGCCTATGACACTCGCAAATAACGTAACTTTCTATTGGTAAATCAATTTTCCAAATCAGTCCAGTAGATCCAGAGATTACCTCCTACAACCACACGAACTTTACCTCTTTATATTATTAGCATAGAAGTCTCTATTTCTCTTGGTCATACCACCACTCTCGAAGGACTGGACCGATTTTGCTAAGGGTAGGAGTAAGATAGAGAACTTACAGGGTAGGGTAGGGTAGGGGTAGGATGGGGGTAGGGTGTAGGTAAGGCAGGGGTAGGGTAGGGGTAGGGTAGGGGTAGGGTGGGGGTAGGGGTAGGGTAGGGTAGATGTAGGGGTTGGGTAGGGTAGGGTTGGGGTAGTGGTAGGGTAGGGTATGGGTAGGGTAGGGGTAGTAGTAAAGTTGACATCGAAATTTACGCGGACGAAGTCGCGGGCGTCCGCTAGTATTAGTATAAATTGGAGTTTATTCCTTAAGAATCGATTTTTCATATATAGCCCCCGGTGAAAAAAATATGGGCAGTAAAATTTGATGAACAATGACAGCATTACGTTTTTGTGCGCAACCTATTCTGCGCATCTTTCACTGTGGGCTGCCGCGGCCTACTGCTCCTCGGTTGCGTACCTTTTACTTTCAGGCATAGGTATTGAGATGTACATAGTGTATGCTGTGGGGCAAGATTCACCCTATTTCACTATTTAGACAGTGAATCTGAAAGAGTAAACATCATTCGTGCGTCGGAGCTGACACACACTTTTTTTTTGTATTCAATGGTTCTTTTTTGGCGATTTCAGAGGGCACTATCATTCTTCAACAACGACGGTAATGTGAAACACAACAATGTGTGCCTATACTCAGTGTTTGTCACTCTCGCCGGGGAGTGGAAGCTTGGCGGTTTTGAGTTCCTCACGGCACACGGGCAGGACACCAGCAATCCATTACCTATTAAGATACTGCCTACACTTGAAATATATGATCCACCTGAAAAGAATGATCCAACTAAATTGAAGGCAGTTACTAAATGGTAAGTATTTTCCATTTAAATTCAAGTATTGTATTCATTGGGAATGCCAATCAAATGTTATTAATCTAAACAGCTTTAAGCACTACATTATGTTGAACTGGGTACTGTTTTTAATACAATCAATAGATAGCACATATTATGTGACTAGCGGGCGTCCGCGACTTCGTTCTCCTGGAATTCAGTTTATCGCAAATCCCGCGGGAACCATGGCTTTTTCCGGGATGAAAAGTAGCTTATGTGTTAATTCTGAGTAAAATCTATTTTCATTCCAAATTTCAGTTAATTCCAAAATTGACAAAGTTTCATACAAACTTTCATCCCCTATTTTATAACTAACAACAACTATGTCAGTCAGACATCTTTGAGTTTTATGTTTAGATTTTACACATTTAAACTTTATATCACATTTTTGGATTTTTGAAATTTTATTATGCAAAGTATCAACAATAATTTTAGTCTGTCAATAAAGCTTTTCCGATAAGCAATAAGGCTGCCTTTTGTAAACTACTTTTTTATATATTATACTTCAAACATGGGTATGGTAAGTGAAGGCTGGAATTCATTGTTCCAACTGTTTTTAACAATCTTCCGGACACAGTCAAAATGCTTTTAAGATAAAACTAGATTTATGAATGTGCTTAGGTGGTAATTGAAGGAATACTTTTTGGCACAGCCTGTGTGCGGCACAGTATCGATACAATCACACAATAATTATGATTTTTTTTATTACATGCTTTTATGGGTGTTTTTTTTTTTCTTTTCTCTTTTTGTTTGCTATTTAATTTTATTAATATTGTATAAGCATTAATAGCCTGTGCACAGTTAAATCAACTGTGGTTTTTGTTGCATCATGCTTAGGCTTAATTTAAATATGTATTTTGTAGAATAATAAATAAATAAAATGAAATATATGTTGTGTTCTATGTGTATCTAGTTCTTTCTATACCACAGCCCTACTCGATGTGTACTGTACAACAACTAACAATACAAATAGGAAATGACAGAAAAAAACACATTTAATTCTTAAGATTTAATTAAACTTTTATTCCAATGTTAAAAATATCAACAAAATATGTAAAATTCAGTTAGATAACAACTCCATGTATCTGCTATCATTTCATTGTTGAATCAATTGTGTGACACGGATCTTCTATTTAAATATTACGGCCAATGACTCTGTGGCCTGAATTAAAAACAATTTCCGACTATTACTTAACTCACAGACCATGACAATAGAGAATATCCATGTGATTCGAATTAAGGTCAAATATTGTTCTTTGTATTCCTCATTACTAATTTTTTTTTTAATTTATAAAATTTTTATATAAATTTTTAATAACTAAAAACTTTTTGTTAAATCTCTGGGAACTATTGAGACTGGGAATAGTGAAACATTTGCTATTTGTCCATTTGAAAAGTGATATAATGTTCCACTTTAACCAGACAACTACTAGAAGTGTTTTTTGGTGCATTGAAATATGTCAGATATTTGAAGAGTTTATTTAATAATAATATTTTTATGTCTGCATTTTATTTTTATCATAGTTATTTTATCTCAAAAATCGGTTAAAAATTAAAAAAATACACATGCAATATTCCTGTTATCTATGCCGTTTTCCTTCAGTTTAACTATACTCAGAGGCACAATAGGGATGACGACAGTTTTTTAAATTGTATATAAATTAAGAGTATACTAACAGTAAAGCAATTTTGTAAAAGGAACAGGGTATCTGCGATTATTACTTTCGGAGCTACAGGGATTTAAATAGTCAGATTTGCGGCGCTGCCGCGGATCCCTGAAAAACGCCCCATACAAAATGGCTTGAAACAATGACGTCATAGGCAATGTAATGATCGTTAGATTTGTATGCGCGTTCAAACAAAATTACTAATATCTTTGTTATTTGTGCGTTTATGCTTATAGTTCATATATTAAAAAATGTCACATTTAATGTAAGGAAGCTGTATGAATTTTCATCTAATTACGATAAAATATTTTTAATAGATTTTGAAATTTTATAATCTCATTTATTTTGCAAATATCCAGACAATCTTTGCTTTTTATGTATAAATTAGTTAACATTGACCCTATTTACCCGAATGTATCATAAAAATCAATATATTCAAACCTAGTCATCATCCCCATTATCCGACATACCCACACTCGCGTGACGCGTCATATTAAAGTAGGCGGATAATTGTGCCTCTGAGTATATTAAAAGAATAAATTATTTAAACGTTTGGCTTGACTACTATTATCATGTCGTTCGCCTAGCAATTGCCTATTGACTCTTTTCCCTGCTCTTTGCCTTGTTGTTAATTTGAGAATAACTCTGTCCACAGTTCATCAGACATGTGGGGCCTAGGATGCCTGATCTGGGAGGCATTCAACGGCCCCCTGTCCAACCAGCCGGCGCTGAAAACTGTGGACAACATACCCAAGCAGCTGTGTACACTGTACTGCGAGCTGGTCAGTGCCAACCCCGCATCTAGGCCGAACCCTGCTGATATTATTACTAGGTATGTTTAAAAAAAATTTAATAAAAAAATTCAACCGACTTCCAACTCAATAATAACCTAAACCAAAAAGCAAAAAATAACATCTTACCTATGTGCTACCTTCTGATCAGTTTGAAGGCGGTGCCAAGCCAGTGATGTTTCAATTCAAGCCGTTTAAATTACGTAATTTCTGTAGTTTTTTCAGAAACGGCTTCTGATTCATCATCAGATCCTGACATGAAAAAAATGGGACCACCCTAGAATGAAACCCTTTAAAACAAAAAAAGAATTTTCAAAATCGGCCTATAAATGACGGAATTATCGCTGGACATACATAAAAAAAAAGACTATTTGCCATCTTTTTTTTTAATAAGAATATTTTCCATATCTTCTTTTTTTTTAAATATGACCAATATTCCTATTCTCCTCCAACAATTCGGGAAAGACTGCTAGGAGTGGGTATGACAATAGACCAACGGGGCGGGGATCGAACCACCACCCGTCGCTGATTCCGATAGCTCTTACCGTTGAGCTACTGAGGCTCTTTATTTTATTTATATTAAATTTTAAATGTGGTTGAGCACCCCCCCCCCCTCCCGCAACCCCTATGTCACGACTTAAGGGGTTGAATTTAAAAAAATTTAAAGCGCATTATATTGTGTGGTTTTTTTTTAATTTATAAACAAATTTTTGTGTTACTCTAATGAATGGAAAATTTTTAACCCTTACTTCATCCCCTTCTATTATTATTTTTGGGTCAGAAGTACCTTATGTTTTGCTCCAAGATCCCATTTACCATTATACCAAAATTCATCTTGATTGGTTTAGTCGTGAAAAGGTAACAGACAGACAGACAGACTTACTTTCACATTTATAATATTAATATACTAGTATATCTATAACAGTGACTTTCTCCTTCCTCTCTATGGCTAATAATGATGATTGATGATGATGATGATATTTTTGACGGCCTCCGTGGCGCAGTGGTATGCGCGGTGGATTTACAAAAAGATTTAGGAGGTCCTGGGTTCGATCCCCAGCTGGGCAGATTGAGATTTTCTTAATTGGTGGGAGGCTTCGGCCGTAGCTAGTTACCACCCTACCGGCAAAAACGTACCGCCAAGCGATTTAGCGTTCCGATACGATGTCGTGTAGAAACCGAAATGGGTGTGGATTTTCATCCTCCTCTTTCAAGTTAGCCCGCTTCCATCTTAGACTGCATCATCACTTACCATCAGGTGAGATTGTAGTCAAGGGCTAACTTGTCAAGAATAAAAAAATTAAAAAATATATTGATGTGTAATAATTACATGTTTACAGATGTCGAAAACTCGGCGGTTATTTCAAAAATGACCTAATAGACACAATGCTGTTTCTGGAAGAGATCCAGATAAAGGACAAGGTGGAGAAAGCCAAGTTCTTCTCGACGCTAAGTGGTCACCTGGACAGCTTCCCGGAAGCTGTGTGTGTGCACAAGATCCTGCCTCAGCTGCTGACTGCTTTTAATTATGGCGACGCTGGGTCAGCTGTATTGGCGCCCATGTTCAAGGTATTTTATTTTATTTTATTTATTTGGGATCGAAAACAGTTGTGTACAATAATATATCTTACAAAACTTAAAGTAAATATAAAAACAAATAGTTTACATACACAACCCACATCTCTATCCACAAGTAATTATACAAAATGTAGATGGGGCTGATAAAAATTATTTTCAAATTAAATTATCTAACAAAGTGCTTTTATACAAAGAAAAGAAAATAATGAAATAAAAAAAAAAAAAAACAAAAAAAGTAATGATACAATTACAATAAAAATTAAAATACATAAATAAATAGCAAAATAATTATTAATCGCTTTTAAGTGTACTGATGACCAACTTTTTAAAAGTACCTACTCGACTGGCAAAAATGTCTTATGTTTTTGAAGTGCTTATTATATGTCTGTGTCATTCTTACTATTGGTGACCGTTTAAGGTATGTTTACTATAATGGATAGTATACGCTAAAGGTCCTATATTTAGTCATTTAAAGCACGCCAACAATACACATATTAAACATTACAAACCCTTGAAAACAAAAAAAAGAATTTTCAAAATCGGTCCATTAATGACGGAATTATCGCTGGACATACATAAAAAAAAAACATACATACAGCCGAACGTAGAACCTCCTCCTTTTTGGAAATCGGTTAAAAAACAATACAAACAAAAGTTCTGATATGTATATTAACACTAGGCGCACATAACATTTTTTATGATTACATGTCAACACTTTCATAATAATTTTAAGTCAAGTTTATAAAAATATTATATTATAGGTTAACAAAAAAATTAAAACTCCAATTTAAAAAAATTACAATATCAATGTTGCGATACGAGTGGGAAAGTTGAAAAATGTTTACACTACTCGCTCACTAGATGGCGCTGCCTCGAAATATTTCAAGGTAGCGTTGTGTTCACTTCAAAGATATATATGCTCGAACGTGAAATCTGAAGGTTACTCATCATTATCAGATGGAATTAATCCACTGCTGGACATAGGTCCTATTTTTGAAATGCTCTATCCCTACAATAGTAGCGGAGAGCTAAATTAAATTTAAAAAATTAAAAAAACCTGTAATACCTAGTCTATGCGGGCGACGGGAGGGAAAGGACTGCGCGAGTATGAAGTCGTGCGCGCAGGCGTTGGAAGCTGGTTGAATTTTTTTTCCTTAAAATTTTAATTTTTCATTTTTGATTAGCAATTAGCTGAAACGTTAGCGGTAACGTTTTCTTATGTTAGTACCTAGATCCTACAATCCTAATTTTTGAAAATACTATCCTAATTTTTAGTCACAAACCATGTAGCTGGAAAGTTCTCATTAATTCAAATTCAGTTCAGTTCAGTTCACTCTGTGAACCGTCGAGGAGTTCTCTTAAATGCAGTCACAACCCATCTCCATCTTCCATCTTCCACAACAGGTGGAAAGTTCTCATCGATACAAATTAATCAAGCCCAAACAAAAGGTAACTGCTGTAAATCGTTGACGAGTTCCATTGTCTGTGTTTCGGATCCATCATCATGGACTTCACAAAATATGTAGAGGCTTAAAATACCTAATGAAAATATTTACAAACGTACTACAACTTGGCAACTTCGTTCATAACACTACGGATGGTGCGCACGGGACGGGGGGCGTGTAGCAATTAATGACAAACCCGCAACTACACGTCACTTCCCCGCACGCACAATTTCACACCCACGCAGTCTTTCCGTCCGTCGCCCGCATATCATGGGGTTGTCAACGATCTTGCCACACTATAGTGGTATCTACGATTTTCAAAAGTTCCCCTCAGTTCCTCCAGGATACCATCATCCGATCCTGACATGAAAAAAAACCACCCTGGATACCAAACAAAAAAAAATCAATATCGGTTCATAAATGACGAAAATATCGCAGGACACTGCCAAACCTCCTCTTTTTTGGCAGTTGGTTAAAAAATTATTGTAAAAATCATGTCATCCATTTCCACTATAAATCAAATCAAATTAAAATTCTTTTTTTTCAATTAGGCTTTATTTACAAGCACTTTTGAAAGGTCATGTCATGTTATAACTTAATTTAAATTAGGTAATGGTGGTAATTATAGTCGAAAACTTAAAATTAAAGTTAAGAGGGTTCCAAAAGCGCCTTGTTCCGAGAAGAGCCCACAACAACTTAACTACATACACAAACTCAGCGAAGGTTTCTTTTTTTACCACCATTTTACAAACTTATCTAAAACTAAGTACGAACACAGTCCTACAGTGCAGCTTAACATCAAGCAATATATAGTCATAGTGTTGGGTAGGACATGAGTCATGATTTAAAAAAGATTTTGTTTTCTGAAGTCATGTCAAGTCATAAATACCTCTTGTATGTCCTCCTCAGCACTATTTCACTATGCTTAATCCATAGGAAAAACACAATACAGCGTCAAAAAGTTCAGATTGAACAAAAAAAAAAAAATACCAAATTAAATAATTACAATATCAATATTCCGATGAGAGTAGGGAAGTAGAAAAAATTTAATAAGTTTACATTAGTCACCAACTAGATGGCGCTGCCTCGAAATATTTCAAGGTATCGTTGTGTTCACTTCAAAGATATATATGCTCGAACGTAAAAATAGAAGGTTACTCATCATTATCAGATGGAATTAATCCACTGCAGGACATAGGTCCTATTTTTGAATGCTCAATCCCTACTTTTGTAGCGTTAGAGCTCTAGAAATTACATTATAGAAAATTAAAAATTTGATTTTTTTTATTTTACCTCGAATCGATGTCTTCAGAAACAGCTCCGATTTTGTTGATTTTTTTTTTAAGTTTTTTGATAAATGATATTTGAAATTGGAAAGTTGCTTGGAAACCGGAATGATTTATATTGTTTAAATTGTATTTGTTTTTTAAAACTATATAAATTATCCAAACCAAACTAGAGGTGAGTCGTACTCGCTAAAACGCGTACTGAGTGTTACGAGTACGAGTACGCCGAGAGACGCGTTCCAAAGACTAGCTCCACGAGTATTTAGAAGTACGAGCCATTAGGACCTATAGAATAGATACGTACTCCTAAATACTCAGTGGCCAGCGATTTTACGTCATATTATCTGATACTAAGCGTACATTAATTTCAAACGAGTATTACGTAGTCATTTGGACTAGTGGTATGTACGCAAGGTACAAAAAAATTGAATCCTGAGTTCGATCCCGGCTAACAGAAAATCATTTTTGTCTTTTTATTTTGTTTTTTTCAATTGGTTTCTTCAACTATTTTTGGTTTTTGTAATCCACAAAAAAAAGAAAAAAATTTGCAAACAAAAATATTTCAGTCATTAATTTCAAAATTTCAATTTAATTTTATTATTTAGTTATTTCTTTTAATATTACCTCATGATACTGTCGGGTTACATTAACTTGTTACTTTAGCGGATAAATAATCATACTAAAACAAATAAACATTATGTTTTTAAAATAAGGATTAAAATCAGGGACTCCAAATATTGGAGTATTAAGAGTATTAAGTGTATACTGCGTTAAAAAATCGATCTTATGTTTGATAAAGTAAAGACAATTTTTCATCGGCAATGGGACGTCACTCACACATTCTTAAACGAACGCGTCCGGGAACGCGTCTCGCGATGTTTTGTCTGTTGGAGTATGAAGTGTTTATTGCGTTGAAAAACCGGTCTTATGTCTAGACAACAAAGTCTATTTTCTTTCGGCATTGATAGAAGTCTCTCACTCACACATTACTAATCGAACGCGTCTCTGAACACGTCCCGTATTGGTTGGACCGTTAGAGTATTTGCGAGTATTGGACTCGCACTCTGTTGACGTCTTGCGCTCCTCGGTACTCGGTACTTCTAAATACGCTTAATACGTGTATAAGTCCCTGCTCCGTACTCGTACGCCATACATCTTCCAACAAACCTAGTGTTAAGACCTGCTCCAGTATATACGCCTCACCTCTAAACCAAACTCGATCTGGATTGTAGAATGTTTGTCATCGACAACATACAAACTAATAATGAAGGTAGAAAATGGAAACGCGTGTCATTTAATTTATAATTTATTTAAAATTATGTAAAAAGCCGTGTCCACGTGAACACTGTGTTAGAGTTCAGCTACTGATTGTAGAGATTGAAATCGCCCAGCCAATAAAAAAAAATCACTTAAACAAATAAAAAAAAATCTATATCTCTGAAAAATTCGTACGTAAAACAAAAACATTAAAATTCAAGTATTCAAACAGAGTTATTCCAAAATTCGCATTATATTTTTGGGAATGACCTCCGAAACTTTATTATCGGGCGATTTCAGTTTTCGCTTTCATTGTGCAAAACTCTACATGTTAAAATAAATATACTTCCACAATATAGACATCACTTAGCCCCGAAGTAAGCGTCTAGCCTGGTCTATGGCTAGAGCCGTGATAGCCCAGTGGATATGACCTCTGCCTCTGATTCCGGAGGGTGTGGGTTCGAATCCGGTCCGAGACATGCACCTCCAACTTTTCACTGTTTTTTTTATTCTATACAACCCATATAGGAAAGAAGCCATTGACTACAATCTCATCTGATAGTAATTGATGATGCAATCTAAGATGGAAGCGGGCTAACTTCTAAGGTGTAGGATGAAAATCAACACCCATTTTGGTTTCTACACGACATCGTACCGGAACGTAAAATCGCTTGGCGCTACGTCTTTGTCTTTGTGTGCATTTTAAGAAATTAAATATCACGTGTCTCTAACAGTGAAGGAAAATATCGTGAGGAAACCTGCATGCCAGAGAGTTTTCTTAATTCTCTGTGTGTGTGAAGTCTGCCAATCTGCATTGGGCCAGCGTGGTAGATAATTGGCCCAACCCCTGTCATTCTGAGAGGAGACTCGAGCTCAGCAGTGAGCCAAATATGGGTTGATAACCAATTATACACTGAATAGAAATACTTATAATATAATGTATAAACACCCCACACCCAGACACTGGAAAACATCCATGTTCATCACACGAATATTTATATAGTTGCGGGAATCAAACCCACGGCCGTGTATGCAAAAAGTAGGTTCACCACTCACTGGGCCATGTGGCCCGAACGAACTGATCGAATGAACGAAATGATCTCCTTTAGTTAGGTCTTAGCCTGAGTAAAAATTCAAATTTCATTTATTTCATTTAGGCTTAGTTTACAAGCAGTTTTGAAACGTCAAGTTTGACTATTTAGACTACCACTGGTTCGAAAGGCTGGCTCTGCTGAAAGCCGATAAGAAACTCATCAGTTGCCCTTTTGAAAAAAAATCATACAATATTTTAATAATTTACAATTATTCAAAACATCATTAAAGTTTCTTTTAGTTTTCAGTTCCTGTGAACGAGTTTTACTTTCCTCCTGAAGGTAGAAGCTGATCCAATAGCCTCCAAGCACCTTTATCATTAAGGAATTCATCAATAGGGTAGTTGATTCATATCATATTTGATATAAAGTATATTCATTTCGTATGGAACATGGAAAGCAAGGCTTACGTGTGAAAGCAGCTAAGATATTCGTCTCCCCATTTAACATTACAGTTGGGCAAGCTGCTCGAAGATGAGGACTACCAGAAGCAGATAGTGCCGTGCGTGGTGAAGCTGTTCGCGTCCAACGACCGCACCACGCGCTCGCGTCTGCTGCAACAGCTGGACCAGTTCATCCATCACCTGCAGAACTCCACCGTGAGTTGACTGAGCTAAGGCTCAAGGTCATCGTTCATCAACAAGCGTATAGTGCCGTGCGTGGCAAATAGGGAAAAAAAAGAAGTTTGTGCACCTCAGAACGCCGACAGAGAGATATTTTAGCATTTGACTCATTGTGCGGGTGGCAGAGAGAAGAACTCCGAGCTAAGCCCCGGATAACATAAACCTGCTGATGTTTGCGTGAGCGGAAGGGAAGCCAGAGAGAGTGGCGCCGTAACGCGTTACGTTACCAAGTCGTTTAATAAGAAGTAATCACTTCATAAATATATGTCGGAGTATAAGGGGTTTCACATCAGAAGCGGAATTGTTAGAACTGACAGACTTTCATTCAAAAATACAGTTATTGAATAAAAGTCTGTCAGGTCTAACAATTCCCACTAAGAATTTTACCAATAAACCCTGAGTAGCAGATGACCTTAAGTGGAGTCACGCACTTGTGAACGCTGTGTGTAGGGTTAAAGGTGCCTTTGACAGATATCTAACACTCCTCTTTTCCACTCAAGTCACTCTCCCCGCGTATCCCATAACAACCCAGGATTATTATTTAACACGTGTAGATGAATCGAACGCCACGACAACAATGAGTTAGACCGCCCGCGCGGTCTCTTATATCGCCAGCACTCGGTCTCCCACTACTTATCACCTAGCTTCGTACTATCTCGACTCATGACGACACGAGCCGATCGATCAAATAACTTATATTGTACTGTACTGTACACAAATTGCAGGTGAACGAGCAAATATTCCCGCAAGTGGTGCACGGCTTCATGGACACCAACGCCATCATCCGCGAGCAGACGGTCAAGTCCATCATCCACCTGGCGCCCAAGCTCAACTACAACAACATCAACGTGGAGGTGCTGCGACACTTCGCGCGCCTGCAGTCCAAGGACGACCAGGGCGGGATCAGGTACAGTCCCCAACAATACCCACAAACAGGTTCAGTCAGGTCTATTATACTGTTAATCTAAGAGGTCACACAGATTCAGTGTTTTTTCCCAACACAAATTGCCCAATGTGCAAAATTAAGTTTTGGTTTTAAAAGTGAGGAACCTCAATTCTGTAGCCCAGCGGTTGACTTTGGTTCTCTCTCCTCATTTCTGATTCCACTACGCAGAGAAACTCCAAGCATAACTCGCCCGATGTTTAGGATTCGGGAGTCTTTTTTTAGAGCTCGGCGATTGGAAAGCCTTTTAAATTGACTCTAGTCCTATTAAAGGCTCGAGTCCTTTTTTTAGATTCGAGTTCTATTTCAGGGCTTAATATTTTATAGTCAAGGTTTAGACTCTGGTCTTCTGGATTAAGACTAGCCTTTCCATTGGAACGAAGCTCTTGCAGTTCACAGTGATTTAGAAGGAATCGCCATTTAATATTTTATGTAGGTACCCATGTATGATGTTATCTAACGATTTGTCTGTTTGATATGTAGGTAAGTTATAATTTAAAAAAACCGCCATTATATTTTTTTTTGTATTTCTGCACCGATTTCGTTCTAAATTGATATCGCAATGAGCATTGCATGAGTGGCATAAACAGATTCTAAAGTAAAAATTATAAAAGGCCGCCATTTTGAAATTTCATATTCCTGCACCGATATCGTTTAAAATTGATATTTGAGTATTGCCATGAGTGGCAAAAACAGATTCTGAAGAAAAAATTTTAATAAGGCCGCCGTTTTGTAATGCAACGATTTCTTTTAAAATCGATAACTAGGCATTGCATGAATGCCGAAAACAGATTCTGAACTCAAAGTTAAAAAAAACCGCCATTTTGAAATTTCCATTTACTGCATCGATTTCTTTCAAAATCGATATATAGGCATTACATGAATAGCGAAAATAGATTCTGGAGTAAAAACTAAAAAAGGCCGCCTTTTTGAAATTTCTTCTTCCTGCGCAGATTTATTTCAAATTCCACATATAGGCATTGCATGAATGGCGAAAACAGATTCTAAACTCAAAATTTTAAAAAACTCTCCTTTCATTCAATACTCATATTGTAGGGATGCATAAAAATCTTAGACCGCCATATGCATGAAGTTCGCCATTTTGGATTTAGAGTGACATCTCATTATTTTTCGAGTTACTCTCAGCAAGTCCTTTCATTCAATAGCCATATTGTAGATGCACAAAAATCTTAGTTCGCTATGTATATGAAGTCGGCCATTTTGGATTTAGTGTGACGTCACTTATTTTTGAGCTACTTTAAAAAAAGAGCTACAAGGCTCCAGTCTTTTGGATCACTATATTATGTACTTATTTGTCCACAGAACAAACACAACAGTGTGTCTTGGCAAGATAGCGGCGCACTTACACCCGCAGATACGACAGAAAGTCCTCGTGTCGGCGTTCGTGCGTGCGACTCGTGACGCGTTCCCCCCGGCGAGGCAAGCCGGCGTGCTGGCTTTGGCAGCGACACAGCAATACTTCCTGCTGGCTGAGGTCGCTAACAGAGTGCTGCCAGCGCTGTGTCCGTTGACCGCTGATCCGGAAAAACAGGTACTTGGCAAATATTGCTGGGCTATACATAGCCGGCAAGACACTTTATTCAGAATGAAATTTACGAACTGCATTGTTTCCGTTGACCGCTGATACGGAAAAACTTGGTATGGTACTTGGCAAATGTTGCTGGGCTATATAGCCGGCTAGACACTTAATGCAGGATGAAATTTACGACCGGCACTGTTTCCGTTGATCGCTGATGCGGAAAAACAGGTACTTGGCAAAAATTTCTGGGCTATATAGCCGGCTAGACACTTAATGCAGGATGAAATTTACGACCGGCACTGTATCTGTTGGCCGCTGATCCGGAAAAACAGGTACTTGGCAAAAATTGCTGGACTATATAGCCGACTAGACTTAATGCAGGATGAAATTTACGAACTAAATACATGAACCCTCCACTGATCACAAGAAATCTCTAATCTATTCCAGTATGAACAAAGAACAGCATAATATTAAAATAATTTAGGCATCCAGAAATCTTGCAGTCCTATAAACTCGGCTAGACTGATTGCAGTATACAGTTTTCATAGTAATCACCTGAGGATTCTAATTTAATTCTTGTTTTTAGAAATCTCTTGGTATGATTTAATACTGAAGTGAAATTATTCGTGTCATCCACCCTATTTAAAAATTTATTTTTCGAAAACTGTTCTAGGTGCGAGAGTCAACATTCAGAACGATAAAAGGATTTCTAGGAAAACTAGAAAAGGTTTCAGAAGATCCCAGTCTAAAAGAAGGAATGGGTAAGTTGATTCTGTTATTATAATATTTAATTTCATTAACATAAATAAATTACAGTTTCAGCACCTTTCAAATTGAATTTCAATGTATGTGAGTTAGCTAGGTTACTCTAATTTTTTACTATTCTGCAATATGATGGTTAGGTCAAGTTAGTGACTTGCGAATATAATAAACAGCTCTTAATTATGAAAATTCTGTAAATGCTTACAGAGGCAGACGTGCACACAGCCACGCCGTCTCTGAGCAACGCGGCCGCGACGTGGGCGGGCTGGGCGGTGACAGCAGTGACCGCCAAGTTCTACAGATCACATTCCGACACCGCACGAGTGCAGCACGCGCCCAAGTCTGCGCTATCCAAGCCTGGCTCACTTGGTAAGTGTAACGAGTGTCTGAGCAAACGCGGTTGCGACGTGGGTGGACTGGGCGGTGACAGCAGTAACCGCCAAGTTCTACAGATCACACCGCGCGAGTGCAGCACGCGCCCAAGTCTGCGCTGTCCAAGCCTGGCTCACTTGGTAAGTGTAACGAGTGTCTGAGCAAACGCGGTTGCGACGTGGGTGGACTGGGCGGTGACAGCAGTAACCGCCAAGTTCTACAGATCACACCGCGCGAGTGCAGCACGCGCCCACGTCTGCGCTGTCCAAGCCTGGCTCACTTGGTAAGTGTAACGAGAGTCTGAGCAAACGCGGTCGCGACGTGGGTAGACTGGGCGGTGACAGCAGTGACCGCCAAGTTCTACAGATCACATTTTGGCCTTGACCTTATTAGACCTACCTAACTGAGAACCTTTAATTACATTGTGCATGTCTGTTGATGTTACAGAACAACCGTCATCTAGCAGTATGTCGACGACGACGTCATCAGTGACATCCATGACGTCACTGGAGCACAGCGAGTCCGCCTCGGACTACGACCCCGAGCACTGGGACATGACTGCGTGGGGGGAAATTGACTCCAGCGCCGGTATTGTACTGTTTTTTAAAACTAAAACTTCATTTTGCACATTGGGCAATTTGTGTTGGGCAAAATTGAATCCGTGTAACCGCTTAGATTCAAAGAGTATAATAGACCTGACTAATCCGAAAGGAACAATCCATTGCAATGTTGTTAATGGGAAATAAGTTAAAATTCTGCCACATTGGTCCACTTGGTTTGGGTTTGAGACGAAACATTCGTGTGAGGTAGTCTGCGCCGATGGCTGACCTTTCTGATACTTAATTTTGCACACTGGGCAATTTGTGTTGGGCAAAAACACTGAATAAGTGTGGCCGCTTAGATTTAACAGTGTAATAGACCTGACTGATTCGGAAGGAACATACAGGCACTGCAATGTTGTTAATGGGAAATAAGTTAAAATTCTGCCATATTGGTCCACTTGGTTTGTGTTTGGGACGAAACATTCGTGCGAGGTAGTCTGCGCCGATAGCTGACATTTCTGACACTTAATTTTGCACACTGGTTGCACACTGGTTGCACACTATTTGTGTTGGGCAAAAATACTGAATCCTTGTGACCGCTTAGAAACAAAGTATAATACACCTGACTGGATCCGGATGGAGCGTACAGGATAGGTGTTGCAATGTTATTTTTAGAAAAAGCTAATAAACTGCCTTATTGGTCCAGTCGTCCAGTTGGTTCGTGTTCGGGATGACTCATGCGTACGAGGTAGTCTGCGGCGATGGCTGACCTTTCTGGAAGCGAGCACCTAGTTGCGGAGTATATCCTGACGGATTGCAGCGATAGTGATACCATCGTTTTGTGGTAGAGGAAACACCTCGAGTAGGTCCCAGGACTTGTGACCTTGGGAGTAGGTGAAAGGATCCTTTTAGAATACATTAACAGTCACTCCCTTGGCCACTACCTGATATATTTTCCATGCCCACACTAAACAATTTATGATCAATAATTATCGCGTAAAGTCACTAATGCGACAGGCAGCGTGACGGTGTCACGCTGCTCAACAAAGAACTCTACACACCAGTCATCAAATATCCTCTTATTTATGCCATGACTGCCATAATAATTTTATTCGAATACTTTTTATAATCATATTAATTAATTAATGTTCATCATCATCTCCTTACCCTTATCCCACTTAAGTGGGGTCGGAAAAATATGTCAATCTTTTCCATTCGTCTCTATTACTTGTCAACTCATCATCCACTCCTTTTACACACATGTCCTCTTTCACACAATCCAACCATCTCTTCTTTGACCTTCCTCTCCTCTTATGACCTTCCACTTGCACATTCAACATTTTTCTAGTAATATGACTTTCCTCTCTACGCATTACATGTCCATACCAAGCTAACCTACTCCTCAATTTTTCTGTCACTGGCGCCACCTTCAGACTACCTCTTATACATTCCTTATTTTATGTATTCTTGTGACACCACACATCCATCTCAACATACGCATTTCGTTCACGTGCATTCGTTTACTATCCGTCCCTTTCAATATTAATAATTAATGTTAACCACCTGTAACTGTTCGAGGAACATGTAACAAGGAGTCCGCCTCGAGCTGTTACCGTACACTTTGTCATGCCGTTGACACATTTCTCATTTTTGTGGTTTATCTATAGTAAAGCATGTTGCTATGGCAGGCACGACGGCCGCCAGCGCCAAGTCCCCGGGCAGCAGCGGCAGCACGCACGCCACGCCGGCGCTCGCCGCGCTGTGCGAGGACGACTGGGACAACGAGGAGTGGGGCACGCTGCAGGAGCAGCCGGTACGTTGATGCTGACACACACACACACACACTATAGCGGCAGCACGCACGCCACGCCGGCGCTCGCCGCGCTGTGCGAGGACGACTGGGACAACGAGGAGTGGGGCACGCTGCAGGAGCAGCCGGTACGTTGATGCTGACACACACACACACACACTATAGCGGCAGCACGCACGCCACGCCGGCGCTCGCCGCGCTGTGCGAGGACGACTGGGACAACGAGGAGTGGGGCACGCTGCAGGAGCAGCCGGTACGTTGATGCTGACACACACACACACGCACACAAATACAAGCTCCAAAGTGTCCGTCCTGTCCTGAAATTAACGAAGATGCAGAGCACTGGTTCTTAACATGTCCTCGCTTTAAGTCAACACGCAGTGCCTGGGAGAATTCCCTCAAACGAAGAAGCAGGCCCGAATCCCTAATAAGAGACATGACGTCGTCAAAAGAGGCGTGGGAGGCGACTAGCTTATTTCGCTTCGCCGCATAGAGAAAAGTGAAGAAGAAGAAGAAGCTATAACTTGAAACACTTGAAGAAGCAGTAGTGCAAGACTCTCTCCCCGCGAAGTAATGCCTGACGGCGGGTCCGTGGGGGACACAGAGGCTGAAGACCAGAGGAGGAGGTTTTTAGTCGGTAGTGGTTACCCGAGCCCGACTTACCGGGGCAGACCATCAGGCCCTGATGATACGTAAGTGTATTTTTCCGAAACCTCTGAGGAAAAAAAAAACACACACACCCTAACCCTTTATATGAGGATTTCTCTTCGTAATGGTAAAGAATACCTCGCAGCTCAGACAAATTATAGAAGGACCTGTATCGCACTCATAGTCACGAACAAAATTGTCTGTCCTTTTCTGAGGAAAACGAGCTTAGATTTTGTATATATCTTATACTAAACTAGAAGTTTTACCCGTTTTTTACACAATTCAATTGCACAAAAAGGTATTTTTACGGAGCTCTTTAACCGACGAATACGATTAAAACTATTTAACATTGATTCTATAGAGACAGTTTTTATAATCGCATTAGATCGTTGATCATATACTTCGACAGAAAAGTAACGTCTAGCGAGGCAGGTCCTATAAAATAATTGGTCTGAGCCTCGCAAGGATTTTGAAATTTATATATTTTTTCTTTACAAACAAGTTCAATTTGTGTTTGACACGCCCAAATAGTTTGTAACAAGTATCCAAACGTGTCGTCAGTCGGCGGAGGCGGAGCTGGCGAGTCCGTCGGAGACGTGGGGCAGCTCGTGGGGCGAGCCGCACGCCAACAGCGCGCACGCCACGCTGGTGCGCGCGCGCGCCGCCACGCACGCCGCCACGCACCAGAACAGCAACGACTCGCTCGGCGGCTGGGAGGACGGCGAGTTCGAGCCCATCGAGGAGAACGCCGACGGTATGTTGCTGATACATCATCGCCATCATCATCATCGTCATCGTCATCATCATCATCATCATCATCATCATCATCATATCATCATCATCATCATCATCATCACCATCATCATCATCATCATCATCATCATCATCATCATCATCATCATCATCATCATCATCATCATCATCATCATCATCATCATCATCATCAACATCATCATCATCACCATCACCATCACCACCACCACCACCACCACCACCACCACCACCACCACCACCACCACCACCACCACCACCACCACCACCACCACCACCACCACCACCACCACCACCACCACCACCACCACCACCACCACCACCACCTTGATATGAATATTTTTTTACGAATTTGTTTCATATTCCAGAAAACAACGCATCCAAAATGGACGAAATGCGTCGCAAACGTGAAGAGAGAAAGCTGCAGCGTCAGCGAGAAATGGAGGCGAGACGAAGCGCGCGGGGTCAGGGGCCCATGAAGTTAGGCACCAAGATCACGACCCCTCCACCCTTCTAGGCTTATACCCCCCATTAATGGGGTCAGTGCGGTTAGTAATCGGCGCGAACTTGGTCTACTTGATTCGATTATCGTACTTATCGCCCTTTAAATAGAGTTGTAAGTAGAATGATATCTTTTTATATAAATACCAGTTAAGGAGTATTTTTTAAGTTTAGGAAAGCTCAGTTTAGGTATTTGTATTTTTTAGTTTTTATATTTTCAAATTATCGCCAAGACAAAGTTTTGCCTACAAATCGTTGTCTTTCGTCCGATCGCAACGAAAAATCTTAATATATAAATGCGAAAGTTTATTTATCTTCTTCTTCTTCTTAATCGTGCACTCTTGGCAGAGTGGTCGTGGTTGCAGCGATGAGCGACGCCTTTTGTGCAATGCTCCGCCACTTTTGGCGATTGGCTGCATTTTGGGTACACTCCGCCAAAGATGATTGTGTAGCAGCCTTAACCAAATCCGTCCAGCGGGTTGGAGATCGGCCTCTGGATCTTTTGCCTTGGACTTGCCCTTGCACTACCAACCGTTCTATAGAATCATGATTTCTGGAGATGTGGCCAAAGAACTTTAAGACCCGTAAAAGCACAGTCGACGAAAGCCTTTCTTTTATCTTTAGTTCATTGAGAATGGAAATGTTGGTTCTGAATGCTGTCCAAGGAATCCTCAACAAACGCCTCCAACACCACATCTCCAGGGCATCGATCTTGCGACGGTCTTGTAGACGCAAGGACCACGTTTCCGCACCGTAGAGAAAGATTGGAAAGACAAGACACCTCATAAGTCGAACCTTCGTGGTTTTGGTGATTCTCCTATCTTTCCAAATCTTGCTAAGTTTATCCACTGCCGATCTAGTAATGGCACAACGTCTCCGGATTTCAATCTCACAACCACCAGTATTAGAGATAGTAGAACCCAGATAGATGTAAGTTGGAACAACCTCACAGTTCGCTATTTTGTCAATATCTGGTCTGTTCTGATTGGCGCGGTCCACAATCATTATTTTGGTCTTCTCTCTGTTAATGGCAAGTCCAAATTCAAGGCTAATTACTTCTAGACGGGTCAGCAGGTCTTCTATATCCTCTTTAGTTTGTGCAAAAAGCGTAGTATCGTCTGCATACCGTAAGTTTGAAATATTTCGTCCTCCCACAGATATTCCCTTGTCCCAGTTTTCCAGAACCATCCGCATTATGTATTCTGTATAGGTGTTGAAGAGGAGTGGAGACAAAATACATCCTTGCCGAACGCCAGCTTTGGTCTTCAAACTTGCAGAGTCCACTTTGTCCACTCTTACAGCAGCTGTGCCATCTACGTATAAATGTTGTACTAGATTTATAAGGTGCAGAGGTACTCCCATATCTGTTAATACTTGCCAGAGCTTCTTCCATTTAACAGTATCAAATGCTTTACAGAAGTCTACAAAGCAAATATACAACGGAGTGTTAAATTCTCTGGCCTTTTCTACAATCTGGCGGATTATCAGTATTTGCTCTCGTGTACCTCTACCCTTAACAAAACCAGCCTGCTCCTGAGCAATTTGACGTGACAGATAGGCTTGAAGTCTTGTATTTATGATCTGAAGTAGCACTTTACTTGCATGAGAGATGAGAGAAATTAGCCTATAGTTGTTACATTTCTTCGTTGAGCCTTTTTTATGCAATGGTATGAATAAAGAATGCGACCAATCCATTGGCCAACATCCTGTTTCCCAAATTTTGTTACAAATATTAAATAGGACATCAACGCCTGCTTCACCCATGGCCTTGAAAACTTCAATCGGTATCTCATCTACACCAACGGCCTTATTGCACTTCAGATGCTGGATAGCGGCGCGCACTTCATCCCTCATTATTGATGGTTCCCGATCATTTATTTGATTTATCGGACAAAAGTCATCTGCCGAAGTGTTACCATTAGAAAATAGTGTGCTACAGTAATCTTTCCACACGGTGACAATGTCCTGAATTTCTGTTACTGGCATACCGACGGCGTTCTCTATAGACCAAGTTTTAGGCTTGAACTGACGAGTCAAGCAGCGTACCTTGTTGTGCAGATCTTTTGTTTCATACTTGTCAGAATGTTGTTCGAGTTCTTCACACAACTTTGCCAACGCACGATTTATATCACGTCTACATTCTGCCTGTATGGTAGCACTTATTTCATTAAGTTGGGATACTGACACACCTTTAGCCTTCATACTTCTACGATCTTCCACTAGCTTCCAAGTCTCCATGGACATCCAATGTTGTCTTTTAGCATTGTGAGGTCTAGGCTGCGATTCTATAACTGCTTCTTTGATGTATGTTTTTGCCGATAACC
Source organism: Bicyclus anynana (assembly GCF_947172395.1). Taxonomy (NCBI): domain Eukaryota; kingdom Metazoa; phylum Arthropoda; class Insecta; order Lepidoptera; family Nymphalidae; genus Bicyclus; species Bicyclus anynana. The sequence goes on along the minus strand of NC_069103.1, from coordinate 1,966,152 downwards.
ATAGTTCGTTTGAATCCAGTGTGGTCTTGGTTTCTGCTTTCCAAGTGTTATGTTTTTCCACCAGAGATTTCTTAAAGGACTCCTCGTCAAGTATGTGCAGCCTTTTCGTAGTTGTTGCAGGTCTAGCATTTTGCAGCTTTAATCTCAAATTCCCGAATAATAGCTGGTGATCTGAGTGACAATCGGCACCAGGTAAAGTATGTACGTTGGTTATCGAGCTTCTCCATCTAGATCTTACAAGGACATAGTCAATTTGGTTTCGATGTTTACCATCGGGTGAAACCCAAGTATAAAGACGTCTTACGTGGTGTTTGAATACAGTATTCATAATGGTCATGTTGTTATTGGCAGCAAACTCTATCAAACGCTCTCCTCTAGGATTCCTAGTACCAAGTCCGTATTTGCCTACAATATTTCGGAGACCTGAATCATTGATTGTAGTTCCTACCTTTGAGTTGAAGTCACCGAGTATTAGAAGTAATTCCCGTTTAGGAATCTTAGACATACAGTTTTCGAGTTCATAATAGAACTTGTCTACTTCTTCATCACTCGCAGCAGCTGTAGGAGCGTAAACTTGAACTACATTTACTGGTACTGGAGATGCATTGAGCTTTATGGATATCATCCTATTGCTAACTGGATCATAACCTAGGACAGAACGGTTTAATCTTTTGGGTATTGCAATGGCTACTCCAGAGTGACTGCTTTTATCATTGCCTGAAAAATATATGGTGAATTTCTCAGTATCACGGTGGCCACTCTGTTTCCAGTGAGTTTCACTAATTCCAGTAAAAGTCAAACCGCAACGTTCAATTTCTGATTCCAGAATATGCAGCTTCCCCTCATCTAGAAGTCCTCTAACATTCCATGTGCCAAAACGGAGTTGTTTATGTAGATTGATGCTTCTTCCAGTAGCATGTTTTCCGTGGAGTGCCTGGTCGCCTGCTTCTCCATGGCCGGTAGCCAATTTCACATCCTGAGCCCCGGAAAACTCAGAGCGCCGGTCGCTACGCGGGTCACAAGGCAAACGTTCTCTCGTAACTTGAAACTATGTGGAAAGTTTATTTATCACGAAATCTCAAAAACGCTGGACGTACAAAGATGAAATTTGGCAGGGAGGTAGTTTATAAGATGACGTCCGCTAAGAACGGATTTTGCTACAGGGCCGAATGAAGGTCTAAGGGCGGACGAAGTCGCGGGCGTCCGCTAGTATAGTATATCTATAATATATCTTTCTTTTGTTGTCAAAATTCGAAATATACGAAATATGCATTTTCAGACAGTCCTTACTCTTACTCGCGCCCTTACTCTGCGAAAAAAGAAAGACGATTGAATAAAATTTTAATAAAAAAAATACAACCGACTTCAAAACCAAAAAAACGTACCCAGTAAACTAAAAAGCGAAAAATAACATCATAATATGTTCTACCTGCTGATCAGTATGATGGCGGTGCTAAGCCATACAAATTAGTCAAGCCCAAGCACAAGGTAGCTACCGTACACCGTTAAGGGGTTCCCTTAATTGACCTTGGTTTTCATCATCAGACCCCTAATGACAGTCACAACCCATCTTGGTACAAAGTTCTCAGCAATACGAATTAATCAAGGCCAAACACAAGGTAGTTACTGTAAACTGTTAAGGAGTTCCCTTAATTGTCCTTGGTCTTCATCACCAAACCCCTAAATTACAGTCACATCCTAACTATGTGGAAAGTTCTCATTAATACAAATTAATCAAGCCCAAACACAAGGTAACTGCTGTAAATCGCCGAGGAGTTCCCTCGTCTGTTTTATGGCTCCATCATCAGATCGATTTTAAACCTTTATGAAATTGTAGTGCTTAAAAGTACTAAATGGAAAAGTTTACGAACACACTAGACACCCATATAATTTTCGAAAGTTCCTCTCAATTTCTCCAAGATTCCATCATCAGATCTTGACATGATGGCAATGGGACCAAATGGGGACTATACCGTTTCAAACAAAAAAAGAATTTTTGAAATCGCTCCAGGCGTCTTTGAGTAATCGGTGTACATACATAAAAAAAAAAAAAAATACCGACCGAATTGAGAACCTCCTCCTTTTTGAAGTCGGTTAAAAACACATTTTGGTACAATCAATGTATGTAGAAAATATCGTTACAACCTATTTACAACTCTATGTGAATTGCATAAAGTCGATTTTATAATTGTGTCTTTGAAAAAAGTGATCGACCACGTTCGCGCCTTTTAAGGAAGACTTGCTCTGAACCTTACAGCCTTTGCAAACTGCGACATTTTCATACATCACACTTTGTATCCTTAGTATGATACTTTGATTTATAACTATGACGTCAAAGGAAAATAGACCTTACAGTACTTATTTTAAGGTCCTATATTCTATTTAATTTAATTTTTAAAATACGTTCCACTACTATTAGAAGTTTATACGAAATTGAGCTTTATTCCAAAGCTTATTAGGTCGATTTTACTGTGACGCTTAATGATCAAATTTTATATTAAGGGTACATTCACACTAAAGAATTTATAATTGAAAAATATTTTGAACATCTCGCAGTTTGCAAACGCGTCCAAGTGTGATCCTAAAATTAATATATACCTAAAGAAAAACCTACACAATTATTTACGCCTTTTTTCTACACCTTAAGACTATATGTAACACCTAAAGTACGTGATAGTCCTTTACTAAAGTCGTGAATCATTGATATAAAAAAAAACATACGCGCTTTATTAGCAATCCCCTCTTTTTTGAAGTCGGGTAAAATCTTTTGTAGCCATTCATATTTCAAATTAGAATCCCACGCAACGAAGAGGATTCTTTTTAGAATCTAAGAATCCTTTGCTTTTAATCAAAGAAAAAAACAATTTTACAGCCTAGCTTGAAAAATAACTATTTCACTCCTAACGTGATATGGGTTTTTTATATCAATGTTTTGAAATCGAGAATTTCACTTTGAAAAATAAAGCAGAATTCGAATGAAAGATTAATTTTCAACATTCGCAGACGAAGTGCAAGCCCTAATTTCCATTTCCATATAAAAATACGCCTGAACATATTTTCTAGATTTTGAGAAAATTTGCTGACCCATCAGTCGTGTACAAAACTTTCTTTTCTTTTCAAAAAACAATTGATACAAAAACTAAAATAGAAAGCAAACTAAAGCGTCTTGGAAACGGTCAAGCTTTTTGTCAAATCAAACGTGTTTGTCAAACACTTCAAATGTTTGTCAAACAATGCTTAATGAAAAAGTCAAGTGAAAGGGAATGCCCGTCCGCCGATGTGATTTACCTTAACTACCCGGCAATTTACTTAGGTATATTTAAAAAAATCTCAATTTACTTGTCTTGATAAAGATATTTTCTTTGTTTCTTATAATTTAACTTTAATAATGAAAACATTACTTTATCAAAAAAAGTTTACTACAACGTTTAACGACATTTTAATTTGTAAAACAGGCAAAGATCGTTGAACATACAGCCTGAGTATAATGAAATTTTTTGAAGATATATGGTTGGTTTGTTTATTCTTTTGGTTATTTGTTAAGGTTGTTGGTAACAGAAAAAAATGATACTTTTTAAGCAAGATGAGTGATAAAAACATATTTTTTCTTAAAGAAACGTACTTTCACTAAACCAATTATTTAACCAAATTCAAAATTATACGTCATATTATCATCTCCATATGTTATGCATCTCCATATGTTATACCTAAGTTCCTGGGGCCGGTGGGCTCCCCTTTGCTAAATATTATGTTTGGCCGTTTTCAATGCCCTTTAAATGATTGACGCAAGTTTTTTTGCCTACGTTCGGTTAGGCTGCCAGTGCACCGAAGCGGAGCGAGGCTGCGGAGCCGAGAAACGGGGAAATTATAACCAATTGGATTGCACAAAATCTCCGATCCTTTTAAGTGGACAGGGACTTGCGAGCTAGTTTAAAAATTCATATAAAACTGCGGCGCGCGGAAGTTTTTTCGGGAAATCACTCCGCTCCGCATTAGTCTGTTTCTCCGCTGCGCTCCCGCGCTCCGATTTGGTGGACAGGCAGCCTCTGGTATGCCGTTGAATAACTGAGACTGCTAGGGCCTTAGCCATGTGATACTTCTATTAACTTTCTGGAAACGCTAACGCTTCGAAAACTAACAAAATGTACGGGAATGACATGTGATTAAATTATATTTATGTTTTCTCTTTTTTGTTTGTTTTTTAGTTTTTAATATTGTATAATTAATAATAATAACCAATTATAACTACTATTATAATGGTTAAAATGAACTGTGGTTTATGTTGCATTATGGTTAGGCTTAATTTAATTAAGTATTTTGTAGAATAATAATTAAATTAAATTAATATCCGATTAATCACGTGACCTATTGATAGCGAATGCCACACCCATACATTTTTTATCTATCGAAACGTTAGCGTATGTAGAAAGATTATCGATACGTATATGGCTAGAGGCCTGCAGACAATAGATACGCGTCCTGAGATGAAATAATTTTGTTTATCTAACTAGCTTTGTCTTTCGTCCCATCCCAACTTAAAAGATAAATAATGCTTTCTTTTTGCGATGAGACGAAAGACAGCCGTAAAAACCATAGAAATCTAAACTGTATGAACAGAAACCTTTAAGGCATATCTTATGCAAGACATGTGACGACTACCGACTGTTCTCGTCTTTACTCTGATAAGTAATTGTAATTAAAGATATTATTATTTAAATTATACATTTCCAATGCTTATGAAAGTTTATTATTAAATTATATATAATTTTCTGTAAAGGTCTCTTTTATTTTCACACCTGCAAATTCTTCACGTCATAACAAAATAACAAATATAGTACGATTATTAATTCCAGTCAGTAAAATGACATTTCAGTGACAGTTGCACTTGTCATTTTGCTGATTGCAATTAATAATCGTACTATACCTACTATAAGCACTAACTGTAGGGCATTCGTGTGCACTTCATATAGGAATTAAAGTATTGCATACCCTAAGAGTTGTCTTAATGCTTATTAAATAAAGATTTTCCAGTTTGCTTAATTTTCTTACTAGTGCATACCCTGATCGACAACCTTATGCACACCACTGATATAGGGGTAAGTGTTCATTTACACGATCGGCTGCTATGTGAGACTGCAGTTGGCGACGACGTCGCCGACTGCAGTCAACTCTCTCGGCGGCGGTCGACTCACCGTGCGGGTGCCGGGTCCATCGCGTGGTAGAGAGAACTCCGAGCAGAGTCCTGAACTTGTGACTACAGGATGTAGGGTTAAGGAATTCCTTGACGATCGGGCTAATTCACTATCTTTGATGTATGCTAGTTGACTTATACCAAATTGAGATTCTATGTAAAATGTCTTCCGATGCTTTCTGGTGGATATCACACAGTAGGTGAATTGGTGTTTATTTTGGTAGGTAAGTTGATAATAAAGACCATAATAGGCCAGCAGGGAATCTAAACCAGTATGTTATCTGTGTTATATAAGTTTTTGAGGGGTTGTCACGTGCATACCACCCTTCAGAATAGATATTTTTTGTTATTCGTTGATAATGTAGTTGCAAGAATTTCTAAAATCAGTTTAAAGGCGTGAACGAAATATAAGATAATCCTATTATGAAACAAATGTAATGTTTTAATTATTTTTATTTACAATTCACTTATCAAACATTGAATGATTTAAAACTAAATATATTTACATTTAATATCACACTTTTTGGCTTCTTTATCTCAACTCCGTTGGCGAAGCTAATCTGTAAACAACAAGATATAAAAAGTTGAAACCAAAAATCTCAGACTAATTACATAAACAAAATAAAATAATAAGGATTTTTGAGGAAAAATAGCTTAGATTATAAATGTTTCAATAGGAATAGAAAAAAACTTAAATTGGGTATGTCTAACACCAAACTAGAAGATTTTTACAACATTCAACTACACAAAAAGGTATTTTTACGGAGTTCTTTAAAACGAACACGAGTAATTTCAATTACAACTATGATATAACATCGATTCTATAGAAACATTTTTTATAATCGCATTAGATCGGTGCTCATATAGGTACTTTGACAGAAACGTAGTAGTAACTAGTAACGTTTAGCGAGGCAGGTCCTTATGTATTAAGTCTGAGACTTCTTACGTCATGTTCCAAAATTGCATTATTTTAGGATTTGGCTCGTTGGGTCGTTGGTTCATTGTTGAAATTCTGTGGCTTCAGAGCATGAAGTTCCGAGTCCGGTTGGGTTAAGAAAAATTTAGCTTTTCTATCACCCAAGAAATTGTAAATATAAAATGGTAATGACAAACCTCTTTCTCTTTCAACAAACGCTTGGAGTTTACCTTAAACGAATTACCTTGTTCTCGTCACTGTGTCTAAGAATCTATTATGGTCAGTTTTTCGTAATTGTGATGCCTCAAAGCCGATTTCGGCTACAGCGACGCTTCAGACTCCTCAAATCAGGGTAAGGAACTCGGATGTATAATTCTCTGGTGTGCTTTCCAGTGACTAATGTACCCTATTTTGGCCTTAAAAGTGCGACTACATAGGGCACAGGTTAGCACACCATCACAGTAATTGTATGGAATTGCGGCAGGTGGACGAAGCTTAAGATCATCTCGCTGCCGATCTAAGTCGAGTCGACGTTGTTGTTCAAACTCCTTTGTCTTGTCTTTCACCGTTTGTCTCCACTTTGCACGATTTGTAGTCATGTTCTCCCAACGCGAGGGATTTATATTACAACGTTTTAAGTGTCTTTTCAGAACATCTTTGTACCGAAGGTACTGGCCGCCAGACTTGCGCTTGCCATTCTGGAGTTCTGAAAAGAAGATGCGTTTAGAAAGCCTTCTCAAGGTCTACGAAACACAAGTAGATGGATTGCCCTTGTTCTCTGCTTTTTTCTTGCAGTTGACGGACACAGAAAATAGCTTCACATGTACCACGTTCAGGCCGGAAGCCAAACTGAGTTTCTGGTAGCAAGCTTTCTGACAATGGCTTTAGGCGGTTCAAAAGCAACCTGGCAAAGATTTTACCAGGAGAAGATAAGAGAGATATACCCCGATAGGAATTGCATTCAGAGCGGTTACCTTTGTTTTTGTAGAGAGGAATAATCTGTGATGTCTTGAATGTATCTGGAACAAGTTCCTCGTCCCACATACGCCCAAAAAGATTCCAGATGACTTTGTGAATCTCCTCGCCACAGTATTTTAGAAGCTCCCCTGATAAAAGGTCCGTACCCACCGCTCGACCGTTCCTTTGTTGATTAATGGCAATGACGACCTCAGACAATGACAGCGGCGTAATTGTACTTATAGGTCAAGCATATAGTCATCATCATCAATTCATCAGTAGCAGACCATAGACCTCCACTATAGGATATAGGCCTTACAAACACTTATGCATTCAGCGGATCAGAAAAATCTACATTGGCTAAATCAGCTAAATTATTATTATATTATTTCATTTAATATTCAGATGGCTAGTAAAAATACAAGATTTTTGTATTTTTCTGACTAGTAGGCCCAATTTCGGACATTATTATACATCTTCTTTCATCTAAATCGGTTCAGTGGTTTTGCCGTAAAAAGGTAACAGACTGACAGACTTACTTTCGCATCTATAATATAAGTGGATAGTACATCCATACATACATGCCATTATGCCTCATTTCCATAGGCTAGGTAGGCTGACACCTAATACTAATACAAAATCCCAAGCAAGCGAGTGCGGAACTATTTTATCTATGCGTGATTTATAAACTCTTTTATTTAATTGTAAAATAAATAAAACTCATATTAAAGCGAAAATGTTTAATACAACAAAATGTTAGTAACATACATTGCAATTTATAAGTAAGTACTTGAAACTAAGCTAAGTTATTCACAAATGTATAAAAGCAATGAAAAAACTGAAAACAAAAAGTAGCTAGAATATAGTAACAGCAATAATATTCACATCCTATAATAATTGGCAAATACAAGATCAAAACTAAATATTCATGAGGGAATTAATTACTTATTTCCTAATTAATTAATTGGACAATCATAAACGTAGTTATATAAATTCTTTATTGAATATAAACATGAGTTCTTAATAATAAAGAATAATGAATTTATTTTGCTATTCTCCGCAAGAAACGACGCTTCAAGCGTCAAACACCAGTCCCTAACAAAAAGCACTACAAGTTCCATTCAATATTCTCAGGATATATAAATCTTCATTATAAAATAAACTTAATTTTATACTAAAAAAAATTAAGTTTAAACTATATTAATATTCATCTTAAAAACACAATTTTACTTATTTTCACAGTATGTTCTGGAATTATGTCTATTACAAACAGCGCCATCTAGTTACAACATGAGGAAACACAATCTGTGCATAGATGGCGCTGTTTGCGAATTCCATACTATTTTTTTTTCAGGAACAATTGGATTGGAATCATATGATTGGAATGGACTTTATTATCCATGTAATATGGTTTTGATCTTGAATTATATATTTAATACAAGTAATATAAAAAAACTACAAATCTTATAAACTAAACGCAACTATGTGCTGGACATCCAAATCAATTGGTTACCCCATCAAATACGATATTTACGATTTATCCAACTTTGAATATTTCGATTGGAATTGTTTTAATCGAAAAACATTTCATTTATTTTAAACGTATCAATAATAAATTACTTGTGAAAATATTTACCAGAAAATGCTACTATTATTGTATGTTTTTAATTATTTATATCTAAAAAAAAATCATTTTGCCATGTTTTTGATACACTTAACACTGACATCACACACGATCTGGCAAAATGTTTTACAAAATGCAAAATATGTTACAAAATGCAAAATGTGTTACAAAATGCAAAATGGTTTACAAAATGTAAAATGTGTTACAAAATGTATAATGTGTTACAAAATGTAAAATGTGTTACTAAATGCAAAATGTGTGGTAGTTTCTTACATTTACATAGGAAGTTTTTTTAACTCAAACAAACACTTACAAAAATGTTTTACATGCCACGCTATAAGTTACTAATCATTAATAACAAAAGATATTAAAAAAAAAACATTACCTACTATTAATTTTCTCCAGAATACAATAGACAAAGTAATTAATATTTTCTATTGTTGTACCTATATGAATCGTAAACAAAGTCTTCGATGGATAAATCAATCGACCCTGCATAAACTGTAATGTCACGAACTACCAAGCGATTATCACAACAAACCAATAATACACACTCCAAAAAACGAAAAAAAAACGTATTGTTATATTTTTACAACCAAAAACATTAAAACATTTGATTCTTGATGTAATGAGTGATTGCGTTTAAAATAATAATATAGGACGAGCGGCAAATCTCGAAAAATTTCTCTAGTTTTCGATTTTCCCCTCTTTTATCACTAAGTAAAATTGGTAACAAATGGAAATATTTAAATAAACAACGAAATGCCTTAAATTCTAATTTTCAAATCTAATAAAATTTATATGGGCAGTTAACATATATTATGTTTTTTTTTTCGAGAAGCACCATATTAAGTGAGACTGTGCATAAAAATTTACTATTTTACACGTGCAAGAGGCCCCTAGAGTCCAGGGGGCCCCGTATCATTGTTACGGCTGATACAGCGGTAGCTAGGCCCCATAAAAAACATGTTTTTTAACTTAAGCATATTATATGCCCTCTGAACTGCTGGCCTATTCACTATTTTGGTCTTTATTATCAACCATATTGCCATAGCATAGGTCAAAGTTAGTGAACAAGCCTCATGGTTAACATGAAAAAACTGTATCTCAGATTTTCAATTTTCTATTAACTAGGCGAGTGGATATAGAGCTTAGACTCGCCACGCTACTAACGCGGTTTGGAAGGCTATAAAATAGGCCAACTAATCGAATTTTCATCGACACGAGCAAATAAATCAGGAATTACTAGGCATTTTAGTTAGGTCCTCTATTGTTATTTCAAACGCAAAGTTACATGAAACACGATGTCGTGATGATCTATTGTGTTGTCCGCTGGCGGTAGGTGGTGAGTGGTCGCCGCTAGTCCGTGGCGCGCACGCGAGTACTTACAGTTTGGAGCGCAGGTCGGATGGCCCAGCGGCTAATTGTCAGGATGGCTCCTCGAACCTGTAGAACAACAGACAAATCTATTTCAATCATCATCATTATACTATTGGTCAACAGTTTAGTTTGCTCTCCAAGGCAAAGGTACAACTGTTGATGCCGCGAACTTTTTTTGTAGTTGTCTATTGCTGTCTGCTGTAGCAAAATGCGTATGTGTAAAGGAGAATTAGTGTTTTTTGGTTTCAGTATGACCATTTTTTGTTGGGTTGAGACATGTTAGTAAGTTAAGCGCATGTGAATTTGGATAACTAACTAACTTTGCCGCGGTAGTAGACGATAAAATTATATCTGGACATTGAAGTGCATTGCGGATTGCGGTGGCCTGCAGACGGGTGAAATACACAATTATCGACCTCCACATATTACACATAACCTACTCTTCACATCGCCCGTCAGCTGAGGTCAACCAACCTAGGTCCAACCTTCGACAGTAAGTAGTCATTGCTTATCTTTGAAGGCTTTCGTTTCGCGGTGTATCGCCGTATTTCGACCGTCCGTCTTCCCCGTTGAGGCATCTGATGGGCCCGTGCACCCACTTGTGGGGAAGCCGGAGGTTTGCCCTAAAGTCAACTAGAACATTATCAAATAGATGAACATTTGTATCGTATTTTCATAGTTTATCTTGTAGCATCCTACCGCCTGCGCCAACATGTCACCGTCACCATGACATTTTTTTTTTTTATTCTTTACAAGTTAGCCCTTGACTACTATCTCACCTGATGGTAAGTGATGATGCAGTCTAAGAAGCGGGCTAACTTGTTAGGAGGAGGATGAAAATCCATATCCCTTTCGGTTCTGCACGGCATCGTACCGGAACGCTAAATCGCTTGGCGGTACGTCTTTGCCGGTAGGGACCACCAGCCAGACCTAAACAAATTAAGAAAATCTCAATTTGCCTAGCCGGGGATCGAACCCAGGACCTCCGTCTTGTAAATCCACCGCGCATACCACTGCGCCACGGAGGCCGTCAAACTATACGCACCGCATGTTCATGGCGTTGGAGTTCCCGGGCTCGCACTTGTAGCCCAGCGTGTTGTAGAACTTGATGAGGTGGTCCTTGCAGTCCAGCGACATCTTGTAGCATCCTACCGCCTGCGCCAACAGGGACACGGTCACCACGATCCTACAAAAATGGGAACAATTAAATTTAAAAACCTTTCTATACAGTGTACATAGTGTTTGTGGTTTTCCTATACACATGCATAGGCTTTCTGTCTTAAAAAAGAAAGTTATCACCAATAAATCGTATATAATCGTCCCATGTGTAAACGTTTTTTCTATCCCTCAAATTAGTATTGAGCGGTTCAGTTGTTATTTTACATGCCAACAAATATAACTAACTTTCGTTTTATACCACCAATACTAATATTGAAGTAAAGCTTCAATACGCACGCTTGATTTGAGAAGATTGTTGAATGCGTTACGAAAAGTGTAATCGGGCGAGGCTTTTGTGATGCTAGCTACCACCTACCGGTATAGTGAAACAGTGTTTGTTTTTGTGTGTTATTTTAATTTACCAGTAGATGGCGTTCTCAGACAACTTTGAAAAAATCCCTTTTGTACTCTTTAAGAACCTGTTGCTATATGCCTGAGGCTCATAGATGGCGTTTTTTTTTTGTATTTGAAAGAAGTTTTACTTTAGTCGTGTGGTCTTTTTTTCTTTATTATATTAAAATGGAAAATGTAACAGTATAGTAAAATAATAAATTACTCACAATTTCCCTAATTGCTTTCCTCTGTATGTGTCATTCACAACTACATCTTCGAGTCGACCGCGCTAAAAGACAAAAAAACATACATTGATTGACATGAAGCTTTTTTAGAAAAATAAGCGTTTTAGGGGGAAGTTAATTTTGTAATTTATACTTAAATCTCAACATACCTAGTATAACAATCAAAAGAAAGCTGAAATACTATGGTTAATAGAATTCTTTTAATTTCGATAAAGTGAATTTAATTTGTCATTTTGTTTATAAGTACATAAGTACCTATTTAATGAATGAATGAAGTATATAAGTACCTATTTAATTAATGTAACTGGACTGGATTTGTCCATCCTAATCAATAAATTAATTAATTGTTGTCGATGGTGAAAACTAAAACCACTGACCACTGAACAGTTGTGTATGAACTTCTGCTCTATGGTGAGTGTGGCGGCGCCGATGATTTTGCTGATGCGTTTATCTTCTATGACGGTGACGTAATATCCGCCGGAACTCTTCATTTGCGTAAAACGTTCTGTAATTCGAAAATGGAAAGATTAATACACTGAATAATACAATGTAAAGGATAATAATAAAAACAGGCTGTATGGCTATCTTTACCCATAGCATGAGGACAAACTGGGCAAGAAAGCATACATAATACTGTGAGTGTAATGTTTATTTAGTACTATTGTACGATTATTAAGTCTGTAAGTAAAGTAACTACTGACTGGACATTACTGAAATGTCATTTTACGAGTGATGTAACATTTCAGGGTATTAACAGACGAAACGCGATTTCACACGCGTGATTCTCGTTACCGTAGGAATACTAGAATAATGTATAATGATGATGATTCGAAGATAGTATCATAACAGTGAATGAATTTTTCAAATCGGTTTAGCAGTTTCAATGCAAACAAACAATCATATCTTTACTCTTTATAATATATAGATGACAATAATGTTATTTTTGCTACCCCTATAAGTAATATTTGACAATGCAAAACTAATACGTTATCCCCAAGATAAATTAGGCAAGATGGCAGTTAAATTTATGATGAGAAAGAAAAAACTTAATTTCATAGACAACCTTTTTTTGTGTCAATATGGCTTCGCTTATGCATTTAGCCTGTTAACAAGTAATATTTTATATATATTAATGTTCCCTATTAGGGCGACTACTTTCTGTGTTTGTGTGTGTGTGTGTGTGTGTGTGTGTGTGTGTGTGTGTGTATGTTTCTTCCTTCTTTACGCTGCGGCTACTAAAGCGATTATTAGCATAATATGTAATAATTTAGATTTAATGTAGAGATGGGCCGAGTACTCGGTTGATACTCGGTACTCGGCATACTCGGCGGATTTTTTGATACTCGTACTCGGCCGAATAGCTCGGTCGGTGAATGCAGAGTATACCTTGTTTAAGAAAAGCATTATTTAGGTACATATAATTAAATCAACAGTGTTAATCAAAAAGTATTTATTAGTATTCAAAGGAAATCTTTGAAAATCTCAATTAAATTTAAATAAAATGAAAATGAAAGATTTAAAAGAGCAACTGTTGAGTTTCCCGTCCCTCTTCTCTACAGAAGACTGCGTCTTCTGAGCTGGTGGTAGAGTTACTACAAATAGTCAAACTTGAAGTTTCAAAAGTGCTTGTAAACTAAGCCTACTTGAAAAAAACAATTTTGAATTGAATTAATACTTGCTTACGCGCGCGAAATGGGAATCTGATTGAACCGAGTTACTCGGCCGAGTACTCGGTTGAAAAAAAATTGAACCGAGTAAAACTCGGTACTCGTTACTCGGCAAAAGTGTTACTCGGCGCATCTCTAATTTAATGTGATATGTGGCATTAATTAAAAATAAATCTTTTCTTTCTTTTCGATTTGGCTGAAATTTAGAATAGCAATAGATTTCACTTTGGATTAACATATAGGCACTTTACATCCCGGAAAAACCCGTGGTTCCCGTGGGATTTATGAAAAACTTAATTCCACGCGGACGAAGTCGTGGGCGTCCGCTACTTTGATATAAATTATTTGATAAAAATTACTGATATTTGACTACTCAAATATAGTCGTCCGTCGTTTTTCAGTCAGTCGATCTTTTTAGTCAAGTCATAATATCTTCCTCTAGTAAGGCGAAGGCAAACTTACCAAAGCCTTTGATGGAGTACACCAAGTGTATATTCCATCAATCAATATAAAATAAAACTAGTAACATAGTCATATTAAATCAAAATTATCCAAAAACCAATAAAAAAATTACAATTGTATTGCCCTGTAAATCTATACGTTTGTATCTATCGGCTTTACAGATAATTATCAAGTATCTACTTATGTGTAGTAATTTAATAAAACAGCTATTGATAAGAACATATGATATACTCATAAGTACACTTTTTAACTATTATCTTACATTAATATATATGATTAGCTTTGACCATTAACTGATAAAGTAACATATTGATTGACTGTAGATTATTAATTTTTTTTTGATATTTGCTATAAGTAAGCTGTAACAGAATAGGAGATAGATAACTTTAATACATACATAATTTTTAACGGCCTCCGTGGCGCAGTGGTATGCGCGGTGGATTTACAAAACGAAGGTCCTGGGTTCGATCCCCGGCTGGACCGATTGAGTTTTCTTAATTGGTCCAGGTCTGGCTGGTGGGAGGCTTCGGCCGTGGCTTACCAGTTACCACCCTACCGACAAAGACGTAACGCCAAGCGATTTAGCGTTCCGGTACGATGTCGTGTAGAAAACGAAAAGGGGTGCGGATTTTGTGTGGAAAAAAAAATACATTCGGCATTTAACACGCAAAATGTCCACATTTGCATATGTATACTAATGTTATAAAGAGGAATAATTTGATTGTTTGTTTGTATATTTTGGATAGACTCTGGAACTACTGAACCGATTTGAAAAATTCTTTCACTGTAAGCTACACTATCCCCGAGCGGTATAGGCTATATTTCATCCCCGTATTCTTACGGGAACGGGAACCACGCGGTGAAACCGCGCGGCGTCTGCTAGTCTATAATATGTATATGATAATGCCCACTGCAATCTAAAAAAATTACTTTGTTGTGACGTCATAATTGTGTCGTATTTTTTAGTTATGGTGAATTTTGAGCGATCCACAGCTGCATCGCGAAGATGTCCATGTTTCTTCCAAAGTAACGATCATATAAACACTGTCGCTTTAAAAAAATATTCACCTAAGTATTAGCATATTATCTTTTTTAGACGATTCCCTTTTGTAGATTATATAGACGACAAAATTGCCTCTATAGCACTGGGTTAATAAGCTGGAGTCATCATCATCGGCCATGAAGTATATAGTTTATTTTATATATTTAACCCTTTCATAAGGTTCTTACAAAACCGAGATATATATCACGACGAAATACTGTCGAGATTCGACCCAGATAAGTAGTTACATGAAAGTAAGGTTGAAAACTCAGCTATGCAGTAATAAGCAAGCAATTATTTTTTAAATTGCAACTACGAAATTTTTGCAATTTTACACCACATATTATTTTAAAATTTTTTATTTTGATTACTTTTTATGTTTTCTGCCTGTTAGTCTTACCGACGTGTATTCTTTATTTAAACAAACAAATTATGATTTATATGTATGTACAAAGTACATGTGTTATTCGGGTAGATATAAATAAATATAAGGCCCACACTATCACTTCGTCCACCTTCGTCCACCTGCCGCAATTCCATACAATTACTGTGATGGTGTGTTAACTTGTGCCCTACGTAGTCGTCTATTAAGGCCAAAATAGGGTACATTAGTCACTGGAAAGCACACCAGAGAACTATCCATCTGAGTTCCTTACCCAGACTTGAGGAGTCAGAAGCGTCGCTGTAGCCGAAATCGGCTTTGAGGCATCATCATCACTTAGCCACAAAGTAAGCAAGTAAAGTAAGTAAGTTATGAATACTAAGATAGCTGATTTCATCATATATACATTTTACAAACTACATATATAAACTTATATATAATGTTTAAACACACAGATACTGGAAACACCTATCATCACACAAATATTTTCCAGTTGTGAGAATCAAACCCACGTGCATGCAGAAAGCAGGCAAAGCAGAATCACTATCCACTGCGCCACGAAGTCGTCACTACAATATATTCATATTCATATGCAGTCACTTTGTAGTCATAAAGAGAAAGATCTGGTTTTAGTAGATGGTACTCCAGGAATCCGGGACTCTGGGATAATTAGTAGACGTCAGCTAAGAACGGTTTTTGGGCCAGTGCCGGATTAAGGAGGTCTAAGGGCAGACGAAGCCGTGCGCGTTCGCTAGTTAATAATATTGACGACTACATGGTGCTCTACGATACGATTAGGTACATAGTTTGTATGGAGAAAGGAATGGCCTCCCAGACAAGAATTTGTATTATAGTTTTATTATTCATTTCCTTTATCTCTGTACTAAGGTATAATAACAAAAATGACCTTCAATGCTTAAATAAGACAGACAAGAACTTTCAAATAAATATATATATATTTTGGCCAATGATTCAGTAAGCCTAATCTGATAACTACATAATTATCTCATGAAGAGTTCAAAGATGCATTGCTCTAAAAAGCAAAAAATAACATTGTACTTATGTCCTTTTGGTTGATCGGTTGATCGGTTTGAAGGTGGTGCTATGCCAAATAGGCTCTTAAAGTTTATTTTGTGTTTTTTTGGCGCCGCATCAACTTAAAATGTCAACTGTATGTTGTTTTTAACATTAAGTTTTTTTTAGAATTCTTGCCACACATAATACCATCATCGATAAAGTAGGGTAAGATTGCATAAAGTTTACCCCCCCTAAGGATAATAACTAATGTGATATTGGAAGGTATGAACATGTAAGTCATACCTTGCTACCTACAATTTATTTATGTATTTTTTGAGGCAAAGTAATGTAACAGATTTGTCACCCTTGTCATATTCTGTCATATTTTTTTCTGTCAGATCAGTCCTCTATTTTTTTATCGAGATTTTAGTGTTTCTGTATGAAAGAATTTGCATACAGAAACACTAAAATCTCGATAAAAAAATTGAGGATACCTGTAGAAACGCGAAAAATAATTTACGACGTTTTATCAAACCTACTGGATACACACAAAAAAATTCATAAAAATCAGTCAAGCCTTCTCTGAGTTTGGTTACAAGTATCTGTGATACGAGATTTTTATATTATTAAGATGTATATTATGTAAATTATGTATGCACATACACGCGCCGTATATCACATAATTAGCTGAACAGGAACAAAACAAGTTTGGAATGTGGCGAAGGCTACACCTGTACAAGTTTGGAAGGTCACGGCATGTTTAATGTCACTTGTCCTTTGAATTATTATTGGTTCAAAGGAAAAAATCCATATCTATACATATTATTAAACAAAGTCCTTCACCACATCTGTTTGCCAGTCTGTCTGACCCCACAATAGAAAACGCAGTGTTGGTCAACCTCCCACCAAGTAGACTGACGACATCAAGCGAGTCACAGTGATTTGCTCTATACAGGTGGCTCAGAAATGTGATGTTTGAAAGTCCCCATAAACGTCCTATGTCCTGCAGCAAAAGTACATCGGCAGATATGATTTGATTATGATGAAAAGCTCAATATCATTACCCAACTGAAGACAGAAACCTACAACCTAGTAATTAGAAACCACATAGGCTGGTTCTACTGGGTCAATGAGTATAAAACAAATAGCTTACCATCAAACTGTTTCCTGGTGATGTTCCCTGTGCTGGTCAACTGACTGAGCAGTTGCAGGAAGCCTTTGTCAAAGTCCGCTCGTTGCAACGGCCTGACCACCATCCAGTCCTCACCAGGATTTGCTGCACTTATCTTGGGGCTGAATTTTGCTGGACTCCTGCTGAAGTCCAGGGTCTGGAGGATATCCGGGGGGTAGAGATACTCTGAGCTGGTTTCCTGGAATTTAATATGATAATGAAAATTTCTGTTATTGACAGATGAGTGATGCAGTAAGTGACTCTGTCTTCTGAAATCTCACACAACTCATTGGTGATGAATCTCTGACTGGAAAGAATCTGCAAAGTTTTCAACACCGATGTAGCGTTGCCTGTCTTTCAGTTTTTTACTGAATATCTTTCGGAGAGGATCTTTTCAATCTAGTCCCTCCATCCCCATTCTACCACAGAACAGAGAGACACCGTGCAAATTAGCATCCTTATGTTGGCGATGTCCAGTCGACTCGCACAAAACAATTTTCCAATGTTTCTAATAAGAACAGAGAAGATGTGGAATGCCCTTCTGGCTTCTGTGTTTCCTAATTGAAATGATTTGTGCACCTTCAAGAGTGCACCTGCAAGAGTGAATAGGCATTTTTTAAAGCAAGCTTGCTTTACACCAGGCATGATTGTAGTCAAGCACAAGTCTATTAAGAATAAAAAAAAACTGGAAAATATTCAAGTGATGAGGCAAGGATGTTTTTCAGTGTCTGTGTCTGTGTCTTGTCTGTTGTCTGTTTTAGTACCCTTAGTACAGCTATTTTAGAACCCATAACACAAGCTACTCTTTGGTGTTAGGTAGCATCTGTGGGTATACTAATCTCTTCTCTCTTCTAAAGACCATACAAGTGCATACAACTGATGTCATGAGCTAAAATTTGTGTTTCTAGCTAAAAAGTCATCTTGTGTTATCATTACATTTTGTATTCTACATATGAGTTTTTATAAATTTATTAAACAAAGAAATTCATTATTCACAAGAGAACTAAAACAAGTTTCTCTGAATATCTGAATATATGAAAATAGCTACAGTGTGGATATTTGTGATTTTTAAATCTATAAAATGCCTCTAGCTTACCTGACATATTTTCATAGGTATTTACTTTAATTAAATTGAAATAAATGCACTTTTTAAGGTAAAAGTGATTTTTATATTAACAGTTTCAGGCTTAGGATATTTTCGCTATAGTAATTATTAATTTCCACCAACTATATGTACATAATAATTTGTAAAAAGACTACATATTTACAATTATTACAAAAATATATACCTACCTCATTACTATGGCGTTTTTCTAAGCCCATGATGTCCGGAAAATTACGAAGAATATTTAAAAACGAATCCTCTTCAACACTCCTATGACATTATCACTGGAAACACCATACAAAAGGTGTTACTGTTGGACAATAGTAACCTTAGAGCATGTTCGCGTGGCACCCTCGGAAGTAACTAAATAGAAATGTCGCGGTCAAAACCAGCTTATTGATTGGAGACTTTGATTGCGAAACAAAACTATTGGTCGACCACAAGCCACCGACCAAAAGTGAAAGTAAAATTCCGGTAAAATTCCAATAGTACGTCAATTAGCGATTCGGAGGGCACTGAAATGTATTTAGTGGTTTACATTAAACTAATTAATGTCTCAACAATGTGAAATAGCGCGTTTTAACATTATTTAATCATTAAAAATCTCAAGTTTAAATAAACTTGAGTTTGAAAATACAAATCTTGAACAACACGGACGTCAAATAGACATTGACAATTTGACACTTGACATTGACGTACACTTTTGAAAGTATTCGTTGAAATTATTCAGCTCCAGATTCTAATTTTTCTGATATTCTCTATTTTTACATAATTACGTTGAGATCCACGCCATTTACCCCATTTCATGGGAGTTCCTACATAATCAAAGGAACGACATAGGTAGGTAAATGAAGCTAAAGCTATAGATCTAAAGAATGGAACTACAAAACTTGTACCGACTTTTTTTCGTATTCTTTTATTTGATATTGTTCTTGAAATCAGATCGTTTTTATTGTGTCTCTTGTGATTCTACTTTTAGAAAGTGCAAACTTAAATCTGCTGGTAGATAGGTATTATTTCAGAATAAAAATGGTCCAGAATGAGTCTTTATTCTGTAAAAACCCATAAAAAACACAAACGTCACGCGTTTCATCGACATTCGCATATACAAACTGTTTTGATAAATTGTATTTCAAAATTAAACAATAACAACATTTACGGAAATTAATATAATAATAAATAATTACCTACCAATAAAAAATACTAATTTTTTTTGTTTTTGTGAATGACACCATTTTTCTTGAATAATATTGAAAATTACTGATGCGACGTTTCGTGTCGTACTGACTCGAGAAAGTATTCGTTTTAAGAATTTTGTATGTGACATGGTTACGACACCGTCGTGTTCCGTGCGCACTATCTGCCTATTATTCTTTAATCTGTGGGTATTAGGTTTATATGTATTAAAAGTGGACGGTTACGGCGCCATTTTTAAGGATTTTTTTGTTTTAGATCACGTGACCTTATTTCGTTTCCTCTTACTATTATTAGTTCTTTGGTTTGAGTGTAAGCCAGTGTAAACCCTCGAGCTCGAATGTAAAACCGTTAAGCTCTATTACATAAGAGTATCTATGGTTAAGCTAGTTACAATAATTTTTTAACCTGTCAATTTTATTATTTCCGGTTTTTAGCCGCGGTTTTTTTAATTTTCGTTTGTGTTCGGGTTTCACTCTCGCCTTCATTCTATTTACAATACAATTTAAAGTTCTTCTTTATTCTATTCGCAGAACAAAAAGTTCGTGAGAAAGATCATGCTTGAAATAATACTAAAAATAAATGTGCATTCAGTAATTCACCAGCGGCTTTATTGCAGCCTATGTCAAATAAGTGCTGTATTCGATTTTTTTTGTTGGTTTTGTAGTTTTTAAAGTACTTATACGTTTTATTTGTCGACGTAAACATTCCAAAAAAAAAACCTTGATTGTGTTTTGGTATTCTGTAAAAAAGCTGTAAGCACTAATAAGTTTAATTGAGTTACTTACCACAGTTATTTTGTAATCGCAAACACAGGTATTATTTATGCATGATGATTTCCAGAATACATAAAATAATGAGTTCGTGGGTTCAAGGTTCGGACTCGGTTTTAGGTAAGTTATGTATTTAATTTTTATTTAGTACTAGCGGACCCGGTCAAGCTCCGTTTTGACATAAGTGCACTTATTCTCTATCCCTACTCTACCCTTCTATACCTCTACCCCTACCCTACCCTACACCTACCCCTACCCTACCCTACCACTGCCCTAAACCTACCCTACCCCTACCGCTTGACTCTTAAATGTTTGTATGGGAAATAGAAAAGGGCAGTTTTTAGGGTTTTCCCGGAAATTATTTGATTTTTTCTCACCTTTTAAACCTTCCCTATACCTCCACGAACATTTCAAGACCAAGATTAGATAAATCCGTTCTCGAGTTTTAGCGAGACTAACAAACAGCAATTCATTTTTATATATATAGATTTATAATTTAGGTATACCCTGCCAACACGCAGCTTGGTGGGTCTAACTTCCATATCTCCTCTTCTATTAGTTAGAAGCTAGGCCTCAGCATCAGAAATGAGGCGGTCCAAAGTCACCGACATAACTCAAAGAGTCGCGAAGCTGAAGTGGCAATGAAAGGGGCACATAGTTCGAAAGAGCCGATTACGTTGGAGTTCCAAGGTACTGGAAAAGCAACCCCACACTGGAAATGGAAGTGTTGGTCAACCAACACTAGATTGAACGAGGACATCAAATGGGTTGCAGGGAGGGTTCAACTGAAAACTACGATGGTTAGGTTCTTTGGTTTATATAGAGTACCATACTTGGTCATCTTATAATATAAAAATAAAAAAAAATTATTGATGATCATTATAATTTATTGATTAAAATCATAAATAAATATCCTGTTATCTACATCAATTTGCATTTATTGTAATTTATCATGATCATGTTATATATAATTTTTAAATTACGGAAGTCCATGGTAGATTTGTTATATGTTCCGGTAGCGCTCGTCTCTCCCTTTGTTTTGAAAATCTGCAAAGAAAATAAATCAAAACTATAACAATATGTCTTTAAATAATGTATATGAGTATTTTTTGTATATTATTTATATGTTAACACGTTCGCTGCGGCTCTGTACTTTCCTCTGGTGCGGTACGAGGTTTTTTGACCTGGTACTAAAACTTTGAAGTGTTGTACGAAGTCCATAGACCCCGTAACTCTTGAAGCAACTAGACGTACGAGGTCTATTGACCTCGTACCGCAGCGAACGTGTTAAAATAATTTTTTTTAAAGAATAAATATATTTGACATATCTTTTAAATATGACCAATATTTCCATTCCCCTCCAATTAGTCGGGAAAGACTGTATTAGGAGGGTACGACAATAGACCAACGGGGCGGGGATCGAACCACCACCCCTCGGTGATGAGTCCGACCACTATTAAGCTAAGTTAAGTTAAGCTATTGAAGCTCTTAATTAAATACATATTATATTATTATAGTACCTACAGCACCTACATCTTCATGATAAGAATAAATTTAAGACTGTCTACTTCTATGTTTTTTTTATCAAGCATATAAATGATTATTATGCTCACCTAAAAGAAATTATTTTTCTTCTCTATCCTAAACTTCTTTCTTGTTTGACCTTTTCTTCTTCTTCAGTGTACTCTCGTACTCTACAGTTGGTCTTCATTAGTCATATTCAGATAAAGAACATCAGTTTTTTTCTTATTTTATTTTCATCTTCAGTCTTGGTTCTTTGTCTTCGCGCTCTGACTTCGTTCTTCGTTTTTGCGCTCTGTCTTCGTTCTTTGTCTTTGCCCTATGTCCATTTTTCGTTTTGTCATTGTTCATTGGTCTTCATATTCTCTCTCATTATCATTGGTCTTCATTTCCTCACTTGTTTGGATGGGTCTTCTCTTTCATTTTTCAACCTTAGTCTTCGTTTTTAAACTTCGCCCTCCGTCTTTTTTCTTCATATTTGCCGTCGTCCTTTATTCTTTATCTACACCCTTGGTCTTCTTTCTTCATCTTCGTCAACACCGTTCTTTCCTCAATTGTGGCCTCGATCTTTGTTCTTCACCTTCGCTGTTGGTCTTCTTTCTTAATTTTTGCTTTAACTCTTCTTTCTTCATCTTCGCCCTTGGTCTTCTTTCTTCATCTTCGCCCTCGCATCTTCATCCTTGGTCTTCGTTCTTAACTCTTCTTTCTTCGACAGAGCCGTCGAAGAAAGAATTTCGTTTCTTCGTTTTCCGTCTTTATCATCGCCTTTGGTTTTCTTTCTTCATCTTCGCCCTTGTCTTCTTTCTTCATCTTCGCCCTTGGTCTTCTTTCTTCATCTTTGCCCTCGCTCTTCGCCGTCGCCCACGTTCTTCTTTCCTCATCTTCGCCCTTGGTATTCTTTCTTCATCTTGGTCTTCTTTCTTCATCTTGGTCTTCTTTCTTCATCTTGGTCTTCTTTCTTCATCTTCACCCTTGGTCTTCTTTCTTTATCTTCGCCCTTGGTCTTCTTTCTTAATCTTCGCCCTTGGTCTTCTTTCTTCATCTTCGCCCTAGGTCTTCTTTCTTCATCTTCGCCCTCGGTCTTCTTTCTTCATCTTCAACCTTGGTCTTCTTTCTTCATCTTCGCCGTCGCTCTCCGTTGTTGCCCTCGGTCTTCTTTCTTCATCTTCGCCCTAGGTCTTCTTTCTTCATCTTCACCCTTGGTCTTCTTTCTTTATCTCCGCCCTTGGTCTTCTTTCTTCATCCTCGCCGTCGCACTCCGTTGTCGCCCTCGGTCTTCTTTCTTCATCTTCGCCCTAGGCCTTCTTTCTTTATCTTCGCCCTTGGTCTTCTTTCTTCATCCTCGCCGTCGCACTCCGTTGTCGCCATCGGTCTTCTTTCTTCATCTTCACCCTAGGTCTTCTTTCTTCATCTTCACCCTTGGTCTTCTTTCTTCATCTTCGCCCTCGGTCTTCTTTCTTCATCTTCACCCTTGGTCTTCTTTCTTTATCTCCGCCCTTGGTCTTCTTTCTTCATCTTCGCCCTTGGTCTTCTTTCTTCATCGTCGCAGTCGCTCTTCGTCTTCGCCCTAGGTCTTCTTTCTTCATCTTCACCCTTGGTCTTCTTTCTTTATCTCCGCCCTTGGTCTTCTTTCTTCATCCTCGCAGTCGCACTCCGTTGTCGCCCTCGGTCTTCTTTCTTCATCTTCGCCCTGGGTCTTCTTTCTTCATCTTCACCCTTGGTCTTCTTTCTTCATCTTCGCCGTCGCTCTTCGTCTTCGCCCTCAGTCTTCTTTCTTCATCTTCGCCCTCGGTCTTCTTTCTTCATCTTCGCCGTCGCTCTTCGTCTTCACCCTCGGTCTTCTTTCTTCATCTTCGCCCTCGGTCTTCTTTCTTCATCTTCGCCCTAGGTCTTCTTTCTTCATCTTCGCCTTTGGTCTTCTTTCTTTATCTCCGCCCTTGGTCTTCTTTCTTCATCCTCGCCGTCGCACTCCGTTGTCGCCCTCGGTCTTCTTTCTTCATCTTCGCCCTGGGTCTTCTTTCTTCATCTTCACCCTTGGTCTTCTTTCTTTATCTCCGCCCTTGATCTTCTTTCTATATCCTCACCGTCGCACTCCGTTGTCGCCATCGGTCTTCTTTCTTCATCTTCGCCCTAGGTCTTCTTTCTTCATCTTCACTCTTGGTCTTCTTTCTTCATCTTCGCCCTTGGTCTTCTTTCTTCATCTTCGCCCTTGGTCTTCTTTCTTCATCTTCACCCTTGGTCTTCTTTCTTCGTCTTCGCCGTCGCTCTTCTTTCTTCATCTTCAACCTCGGTCTTCTTTCTTCATCTTCGCCCTAGGTCTTCTTTCTTCATCTTCACCCTTGGTATTCTTTCTTCATCTTCGCCCTTGGTCTTCTTTCTTCATCTTCGCCGTCGCTCTTCGTCGTTACCCTCGGTCTTCTTTCTTCATCTTCGCCCTAGGCCTTCTTTCTTCATCTTCGCCCTAGGTCTTCTTTCTTCATCTTCACCCTTGGTCTTCTTTCTTTATCTCCGCCCTTGGTCTTCTTTCTTCATCCTTGCCGTCGCACTCCGATGTCGCCCTCGGTCTTCTTTCTTCATCTTCACCCTTGGTCTTCTTTCTTTATCTCCGCCCTTGGTCTTCTTTCTTCATCCTCGCAGTCGCACTCCGTTGTCGCCCTCGGTCTTCTTTCTTCATCTTCGCCCGAGGCCTTCTTTCTTTATCTTCACCCTTGGTCTTCTTTCTTCATCCTCGCCGTCGCACTCCGTTGTCGCCCTCGGTCTTCTTTCTTCATCTTCGCCCTAGGTCTTCTTTTTTCATCTTCACCCTTGGTCTTCTTTCTTCGTCTTCGCCCTTGGTCTTCTTTCTTCATCTTCACCCTTGGTCTTCTTTCTTCATCTTCGCCGTCGCTCTTCGTCTTCGCCCTCGGTCTTCTTTCTTCATCTTCGCTCTCGGTCTTCTTTCTTCATCTTCGCCCTAGGTCTTCTTTCTTCATCTTCGCCCTAGGCCTTCTTTCTTTATCTTCGCCCTTGGTCTTCTTTCTTCATCCTCGTCGTCGCACATCGTTGTCGCCATCGGTCTTCTATCTTCATCTTCGCCCTTGGTCTTCTTTCTTCATCTTCACCCTTGGTCTTCTTTCTTCATCTTCGCCCTCGGTCTTCTTTCTTCATCTTCGCCCTAGGTCTTCTTTCTTCATCTTCACCCTTGGTCTTCTTTCTTTATCTCCGCCCTTGGTCTTCTTTCTTCATCTTCGCCCTTGGTCTTCTTTCTTCATCGTCGCAGTCGCTCTTCGTCTTCGCCCTAGGTCTTCTTTCTTCATCTTCACCCTTGGTCTTCTTTCTTTATCTCCGCCCTTGGTCTTCTTTCTTCATCCTCGCAGTCGCACTCCGTTGTCGCCCTCGGTCTTCTTTCTCCATCTTCGCCCTGGGTCTTCTTTCTTCATCTTCACCCTTGATCTTCTTTCTTTATCTCCGCCCTTGATCTTCTTTCTTCACCCTCACCGTCGCAATCCGTTATCGCCATCGGTCTTCTTTCTTCATCTTCGCCCTACGTCTTCTTTCTTCATCTTCATCCTTGGTCTTCTTTCTTCATCTTCGCCCTTGGTCTTCTTTCTTCATCTTCACCCTTGGTCTTCTTTCTTCGTCTTCGCCGTCGCTCTTCTTTCTTCATCTTCAACCTCGGTCTTCGTTCTTCATATTCACACTAATTGGTTTTTATAATCTTGGTATTTTTCATCTTTGTCAGCAGCCATCGGTTGTCGTTATCGTCCCGGCATTGGTGCTACCGGTTTGATGTCTATTTAATTGTTAGGTTCACTTATTACAGTTTAATGATCCTATAGACTGTCTTTTTTTATTCTATATCACCATCTCCACAAAATCAATGGTGGACGTTGGTAATACAGAGTTTTATCTTTGCCTGCTCTCCTAATTATCTTCACTTTCGTTGTTTTGTCATCATTGGCCTCGGTCTTCTTTCTTCATCTCGTCCTCGGTCTTCGTTCTTCATTTTCGCCCTCGAGTTTTCTCTTTGTCTTCTGTCTTCATCTTCGGTCTGCATTTTCGTCTTCAGTCGTCATCTTTGTCTCCGGCCATCATCTTCGTCTTAACTCTTCATCATTGTCTATTGGAAATACCTGTTGATAAACAAATTTAGCCTAACCAAGGCCTTAAGCCTATTTTATGTAATTCAAAAAAAATTGTTGAGTCTTATAACGACTAAACATCATACCTATCCAGAATCTGAAAAAAAGATATTAAACATACTTTGATAAATTGCGCTTACGTAAATTCCTGAATCTGTAAATAATATAATTAGAACAAATCGACAAAGAAACATTATTACACACAATTTTTGTACCTAGAATAAAATTTATTACGACATACAAACAACAACAAAGATTAATCTGAATATGTTAACTGTTATACTAAAAATATGAGTCAGTATTAATGTTTGCTATATTTTTAAATTGAATTGTTTGTATAAATCTGCTTTTTCACATTTTAAGATTATACGTCTTATTCTCAAATTTATTCGCTTTATATCATAAAACTTTAATCAGTTTCTATTATTCACAGTTATTATTCACTCATGTTAAAATAACTCGCATTGCTCGATACCTGTAAGAGATTTTATTAATGTTGCTTACATTTTACTTCCCTCAAAGGCTCAAATTATATTTTTGTCACGCTTCGATACAGGATATCACAATAATCTATATAGTCTCGTATTTAAATATTACAATTTTTATTTTAACTCTCCTTGCCTTGAAACCTGTAAAAAATTAAATTACTTACTCGCCTTGTGGTTATATCCTGGATACTATAAGATGTGTTCTGCGATGTTCTTGATACCAACCGTAATCTTTTTTGTGGTTTTATAGTTTATTTGTGTCCTCATCATCAACATAATCTGTTATTTGGCGTTAATTTTTAGAGACCTTAATATATTTATTGCATACCATTGCCACACGAATGTCTGAATATCTGAATGTACCTTTCTGCTTCCGTTGTTTGGTGTAGAAACTGTAGATTACCAGTTATGTAGTTTGCAGTCTTGAATACTGGAGCCACCCTTTGATTATCCTAATTCAAGCTCACTGTTTTCAAACCTGTAAGAGATCATTTTGCTGCTTACCGTACAACTTGTATCTGATGTTGCATTGTTCACATTTCCAGTAACGATACCTCAAATTCTATTGATGAAGTTCGGTTTATTTTTTTAATGAAAGTCCTGAATCCGCTTTTAGTTTCTTTGGACGATCCATGTTGTAATTGGTCAGGTATTAATTTTATTTTAAAGATGGAAATTTATCTCGTTGAATTTGTAAGTGTTGTTCTTCCACACGGGTGTTTCATTGGTCGTTGTCCAAGTAGTTGGAGGTAACAGTAATGGTATTTGAAAAAATCTGTAATAGAGTGTTTAGTTTTGCTTACTCGTACATTGCCGAATGTTAATTGTATCAACTGCATTATGTTCTTTATGTACTGGAGATATCTGCATTTTACTGACTCTACAGTTGCACAAGTCTCGCTGCAGGTTGACAAATCTGTAAGAGATTCTTAACTTCTTAGGTACTTAAACTATTTATTCCATCCCTTGCCGAATGTGGGTTATTTGTCTTGATAACTTAT
Organism: Bicyclus anynana; assembly: GCF_947172395.1. Lineage (NCBI taxonomy): Eukaryota > Metazoa > Arthropoda > Insecta > Lepidoptera > Nymphalidae > Bicyclus > Bicyclus anynana. The sequence goes on along the minus strand of NC_069103.1, from coordinate 1,938,344 downwards.
GGCCTTTCTGCATTGCTTGTTTGGTGACAATAACTTTTTAAGATTACCAGTTAAGTTGACTAGCTCGTGGTCTTGAGACTGGGTACAGGAGCCAAGCTTATATTTAAACGTTGATCTTTCTCGCGATCCTCCAAATTCATTTAGCTTTTAAACCTGTAAGAGATCAATTGTTGCTTACCGTACTATATTGTACTTGTATTCTCATTCCTTTAATTTTGCGTTGTCTGTAGTCATACATCCTTGAAATTATCTGTTTGTCCTTTGAAATAATGTTACCTCAAATAAGATGTTTTGGAGTACATATTCCAGTTATTCATTTTATTTTAAACCTGGAAATGTGTCAAATTCTTACATCTGATTTTTGAAGAAGTTCTATATCATGCGCTGCTTAGTTATTTTGTCTCGTTGAATTTGTAAGATGTAGGTGTTGTATTTCCACACGGGTGTACCTGGGCGCTGTCCACGCAGTTGAAGGTTACAGTGATCATGATATTTAAAAACCTGTAATAGAATCTTTAATTTCGCTTACAAGCCGGATGTAAACTGCATCAACGGCATTACATTCTCTATGTATCGGATGCTGGAGATTCTTGCTTTGTATGTGCAGTGGCTAAAAATTGATGTCTGGCACCAGGTAGACAAATCTGTAAGAGTTCTTTAACTTCTCAGGTACTCAAGCTATTTATTCCATACCTGGAACGAGGGTATTTGTCTTGATAATGTAACTCACGCCCTTTCTAAATTGGTCCTTTGATGACGAAAACTTGTAAAGATTACCAGTTAAGTTGTGTAGTTCGTGGTCTTCATACTGTAAGGATACTGTAGTCATGAAATTTGAAAGTGGTTATTTGTCTATCCTGCAATGTTTATTTACCCTGTAAGAGATCATTAATTATTTCTTACCGTACTACATCGTACTTGGTATTTGCTCACTTATTTAACCTGGAAATAGTGTGTTAAATTCTTACGTCTGATTTTTGAAGACGTTCTATAACAGGCGCTGCTTGGTTATTTTATGTCGTTGAATTTGTAAGATTTAGGTGCTGTTCTTCCACACGGTTGGTACATTGGGCGTTTTCCATGCATTTGGGGTTACAGTGTTGACGATTTAAAAAAGTCTGTAGTTTAATCTTTAGTTTTGCTTACATGCCGAACGTAACTGCTTCAACGGCACGAAGTTCTCTATGTATCGGGTACTCGGGATTTTCGCATTGTACGTACTGCAGTTACTAAAAGTGATGTCTGGTAGTAGCTAGATAAATCTGTAAGAGATTCTTTTACTTTAAGCTATTTCTTCCATACCCTTGCCGAATGTGGGTTATTTGTCTTGATAACTTATGCCCTTTCTGCATTGCTCATCTGGTGGCGACAACTTGTTAAGATTACCACTTAAGCTGGTAGTCCATGGTCTTCATACTGGATACTGGAGTCAAGCTTATACATTTAAACGTTGATATTTTTCTCGATCCTCGCCTTTAAACCTGTAAGATATCATTTGTTGCTTACCGTACTACGCTAACGTTGCTCACTTTTTTAATTTTATGTGTTGCCCGTAGTAATACATCCTTCAAATCATCAGTTAGGTAGACAAATCTGAAAGAGATTCTTTAACTTCTCAGGTGTTCCAGCAATTTATTCCAAACCTTGAATGTGGGTATTTGTCTTAATAATGTAACTCATGCCCTTTCTGCATTGGCCATTTGGTTACGAAAACTTATAAAGATTACCAGTTAAACTGTTTATAGTCTAGATACTGGAGCAAAGCTTATATTTATTAAACGTTGATATATTTTCTCGATCCTCCAATGGTTATTTAGCCTTTAAACCTGTAAGAGATCATTAGTTGCTTACCGTACTATATCGTACTGGCTCACTTATTTAATTTTGCGTTTTGCTTGAAGTCATTCTGGAAACCATCTGTTTGTTCTTTGGAATAAAGTTACTTCAAATGATATTCTTTGGAGTGCATGATCCAGTTGGTTGGTTGGTTGGTTGGTCCAGTTGGTTTAAACCTGGAAATCATGTGTGTAATTCTTACATCAGATTTTTGAAGACGTTCTATATCAGGCGCTGCTAGGTTTTTTTATCTCAGTGAATTTATAAGATGTTCTTCCACACTGGTGTTCCATTAGGCGTTGTCCTCGCAGTTGGAGGTTACAGTGATGATGATTTTTATAAATCTGTAAGAATCTTTAGTTTTGCTAAGTCCTCAATGTATCTGGTGCTGGAGATTTTTGCATTGTATGTACCCTGCAGTTGCTAAAATTGATCTGGCAGCAGGTAGACAAATCTGGAAGAGATTCTTTAACTTCTCAGGTACTCATGCTATTTGTTCCATACCTCGAACGTGGGTACTTGTCTTGATAATGTAATTCATGCCCTTTCTGCATTGGTCATTTGGTGATGAAAACTTGTAAAGATTACCCGTTAAGTTGTGTAGCTCGTGGTCTCGATACTGTGTAGGTACTGGAGCTAAGCTTATATTTGCATACAATGTTCATAGCCTTTAAACCTGTAAGAGATCAGTTGTTGCTTACCGTACTTGATCACTTAATTAAATTCGCGTTTTGCGTGTAGTCATACATCCTTGAAACCATCTGTTTGTTCATTGGAATAAAGTTACATCAAATAAAATTATTTGGAGAACGTGTTCCAGTTAGTCAGGTTCTAATTTTATTTTTAACCTGGAAAAGGTGTGTTAATTCTTACGTCTAATTTTTGTAGTAGACTTTTCAAGTTCCGCTTAGAATCTAGTTGAATTTGTAAGATGTAGTTAGCAGCTTCCTCACAGTTCTATTCAAGCAGCTGCATTCAGTGAAGGTGATCTTTTAAAATCTGTAATAGAGTCGTTAGCTTTGCTTACGTGTCGGACGTAACTATATCAACGGTCCTCAGTTCTGGAGGTATCGAGCACTGTAGTTAAAGCTAGCCGCATGCAGTAAGGATCATTGAAAGCTTGGCAAGGAATGAAGTTTTGATGACTCGCTTAGGCATATTCAGGAAATTCATACGCAAAGTTTATAGTTCGTCAGCAGGCCAGCTGGATAGCTTGATGATGCGGGAAGTGCTGCTGTGCTTGATGGAAGTTTTATTTCATTAATATTGATATAGCTAATCCTCGGTTGTTATGGTGTAGAGTAAATCTGCAATAGAGTCGTTAGCTTTGCTTACGTGTCGAATGTATATCGATGGCATGACTAGAGATTTCTGCATGACATGGAACACAGTTATAAGGAAAGCTGGCTAACGTTCGGTTAGGCAGAAGTTGAGGTTTATAGCTGGAAGTTGGTCGAATGTTGGCAGGTGATCTTGAAACTCGAACTTAGTGGTAGCGGGTAGGTAGGTTGCAAGCTTCTAGTTAAAGTAGACTTCTAGTGTGTAAGACCTGCAAGATCAAAGAAACGCAACTATGCGATGACCACAATTGAAAGAAAGCCAACCGGCATTTACTACTTTTAATTAGGGTCTTTCTAAATCTGATAAGAACTTTCAACTTACATCCATTTAAAACATGGTGCAGCTCCATCACTAAAGACTAGCAGGCAGCTCGACTGAGCCGGAGAATGGCTGGTAGCTTATTCAGGCACATTGTCCAACAGCCATGCTGCACCTCGTAGACTGGCAGGCTGCTCGACCTGGCTTGAGACTAGCACGTAGTTCAACCGCGCTAGACACCGGCAGGTAGTTTGAATGGGATGCAGACTCGTAGGCAGCTCGAACGGACACGATGACCCGGAACCACGTGATAGGCAGGCAGCTCGACTGGACACGAAGATCCGGAGCCACGCTGCTCCTCGTAGATTGGCACGCAACGACTGGGGAGGAGACTGGTACGCAGATCGACCGGGCTGGAGACCGGCATGTAGTTCAACCGCGCTCGAGATTGATAGGCGGTTTGACCGGGATGAAGACTGGCAGGTGCTCAACCAGGCTGAGGCTTGTTAGGCAGCTCGACTGGATACGACGATCCGGGGCCACACTGCACCTCGTAGCCTGGCAGGTAGCTCAACCAAGCTGGAGACCGGCATGCAGCTCGACCGGGCTGAAGACTCGTAGGAAGCTCGACTGGGCAGGACGATCCGGAACCTCGTAGCCTGGCACGTAGTTCAACCGCGCTGGAGACTGGCAGGTAGTTGACCGGGATGAAGAATCGCAGGCAGCTCGAACAACTCGACGAGCTTGACAACCCGGAGTCACAAGACTGGCAGGCAGCTCGACCAGGCTGAGGCCTGTTAGGCAGCTCGACTGGATACGACGATCCGGAGCCACGCTGCACCTCGTAGCCTGGCAGGTAGCTCAACCAAGCTGGAGACCGGCATGCAGTTCGACCGGGCTGAAGACTCGTAGGAAGCTCGACTGGGCAGGACGATCCGGAGCCACGCTGGACCTCGTAGCCTGGCACGTAGTTCAACCGCGCTGGAGACTGGCAGGCAGTTTGACCGGGATGAAGAATCGCAGACAGCTCGAACAACTCGACGAGCTTGACAACCCGGAGTCACAAGACTGGCAGGCAGCTCGACCAGGCTAAGGCCTGTTAGGCAGCTAACAGGACACGACGATCCGGAGCCCGCTGCATTTTGTAGACTGGTAGGCAGCTTAACCAGGCTGAATGGTAGGCAGCTCAACCGGAGACGACGACCCGGAGTAACTCTGCACTTTGAAGGTAGTAAGAACCTTCCTCATTTTTGGAATAAACCTGTAATAGAGTTGTTATTGTTGCTTACGTGTCGGATTTAAGTGTATCGATGGCACTAAGTTCTTGGTGTAGAATTATATAAAAGAGATTTCTGCATTTGACAAGGAGCACAGTTTTAAGAAAATCTGGTTAACGTTCGCTTAGGCAGAAGTCAAAGTTGATAGCGGGAAGTTGGTCGAATATTAGCAGGCTATCAGGATCAAACTCCATAACACGATGCAGGTAGGTAGGCTCCACGCATCTGGTTAAAGTAGTCTGTGTGCAATGACCGCAATCGCAATAACACGGGCCTTTTTAAACACATGCTAGTATGTATAAAGAACTTTTTACTTACATTTATTTAAAATTATAATCATGCTGCAGCTATGCTCATAGACTGGTAGGCAGTTAAACTGAGCTGCAGACTGGTAGGCAGCTCGACTGGACCCATTGACCCGGAGCCAAGCTGCACTTGGTAGACTAGCAGGCAGCTCGAACAGGCTGGAGACTGGCCGGCAGCTCGACCAGGCTGAGGCCTGGCAGGCAGCGTGACTGGGCTGGAGACTGGCCGGCAGCTCTACCGGGCTGAAGACTGGCCAGCAGCTCAACCAGGCTGAGGCCTGGCAAATAGTTCGACCGGACACGTCGACCCGGAGCCACGCCACTCTCCCGTAGACTTGCAGGCAGCTTCACAGCGTTAAGACTGGCACGTTGACCCGGAGATTTTCAGGAGACTGGCAGGCAGCATGAGCGGGCTGGAGATTGGCAGACAGCTGGACCGGGCTGGAGACTGGCAGGCAGCTTCACAGGGTTAAAATTGGCACGTCGACTCGTAGCCATGCAGAAGACTGGCCGGCAGCTCGACCGGGCTGGAGACTGGCCGGCAGCTCAACTGGGCTGGAGATTAGCAGGTAGCTCAGCCGGGTTGGAGACTGGCCGTCAGCTAGACCGGGCTGGAGACTGGCAGACAGCTGGACCGGGCTGGACACTGGACGGTAGATCGACCAGGCTGAGGCCTGGCAAGCAGTTCGACCGGACACGTCGAGCCGGAGCCACGCCACTCTCCGTGGACTGGCAGGCAGCTTCACAGCGTTAAGACTGGCACGTTGACCCGGAGTCATGCAGACTGGCAGGAAGGCTGAAGCCTGGTAGGCAGCTCGATCAGACCCGTCAACCTGGAGCCACGTTGCTCTTAGTAGACTGACAGGCGGCAGTTAGTCAGGCTGGGGACTAGCTGGCATCTCTCGACCGGGCTGGAGGCTGGCAGGCATCTCTCGACTTATGATCCTTAATTTTCTTACCTAAGCTATTTATTGCATACCACATGCCATGTGTATTCATGTATTGAATAAATAATTTTTGGTTGTTGGTTTTCAAAAATGTAAAACTTGTACCAATCTTTGTGGTCCATTGAAGCCGTGCTTTTACTAAAATGTTAATAACTTAATGTTCATTTTGCGATTAGCCTAGGAGTATAAGCCTGTAAGAGATAATTTGTTGCATACCTTACAAGCTCAGTAATATCACATGCTATACTTTTGTTACTGCAATTGCTTTCAGCCAGTAGCCGTTTATGTTTCATGTCTCGTTCTTCTGTTTCTTGTTTTTTGTAAGAGTGGTACGCTATCTTAATCCATAATCATTTTTCTGTATATGACTGTGTTCTAGCTTAAATATGTATCCATTTTAAACCTGAAAAATGTGTGTTACCTACTTCTTTCTTTATCATAATGTGTAATGTTATCTGATGGACTTTTGTCCGATTTACTTAAAACCTGATATCAGTGTCATCTGGCCTTAAATCTGTAAGAGATTCTTTAATTGCCTACTTATGCATACCTGTGCCACATGCAAACTATTTGTTTTTTATATCAGAATCATACCTATTTCGGTATTGCAATCTAGTGTAGAAGACCAGTCAAGCTTTGTAGATTGGTATTCGTTACTGGAGCCAGCTGATATATAAATGCTGGTAGTTGATAGCTGTGTAAGAAACTATATAGTACCTGCTCAGGTAAGCTTGTGGAGAAGATCATTTTCTAGCTTAGTTTTAATTGATTAAAAAAAGTGTATTACTCTTCCGTTTTTGACATAATTTCTTAGATAATACAGTGCCGCTTAACTTGGAAGAAATTTTATCTCGTTGAATTGGTAAATAGTAAAAATCATCCTCCTGAGTATTATGTTGGCGATAGTGGAATAAATCTGTAATAGATTCGTTAGCTTCGCTTACGCGTCGAATGTATCGATGGCACCTAGTTCTTCATGTATCGTGTACAAGAGATTTTTGCATTTGACATGGAACACAGTTATAAGGAAAGCTGGCTAACGTTCGCTTAGGCAGAAGTTGAAGTGATAGCTGGAAGTTAGTCGAATGTTAGCAGGATCAAACTCGAATTCCATAATGCGATGCAGGTAGGTGGGCTGTTCCAATTAAAGTAGACTGCTAGTGTGCAAGACCTGCAAATCAATGAAACGCAACTATGCAATGACCGTATAATAAGAAAAGATAAAACTGTCTACTGGCACTTATTACTTTAAATTTGGGTCTTTATCAATGTGATAAGAACTTTAAACTTACAGGCAGGTCGTTCGGGCTGAAGACTGGCAGGTAGCTCGACCAGGCTGGGGACTGGCAGGCAACTCGACCGGGCTGGAGACAGGCACACAGCTCGACCGGGCTGGAGACAGGCACACAGCTCGACCGGGCTGGAGACAGGCATGCAGCTCGACCGGGCTGGAACAGGCAGGCAGCTCGACCGGGCTGGAACAGGCAGGCAGCTCGACCGGGCTGGAGACTGGCAGGCAGCTCGACCGGGCTGGGGACAGGCACACAGCTCGACCAGGCTGGAACAGGCACGCAGCTCGACCGGGCTGGAGACTGGCAGGCAGCTCGACCGGGCAGGAGACTGGCAGGCAGCTCGACCGGGCTGTAGACTGGCAGGCAGCTCGACCGGGCTGGAGACAGGCAGGCAGCTCGACCGGTCTGGAGACTGGCAGGCAGCTCGACCGGGCTGGGGACAGGCACACAGCTCGACCAGGCTGGAACAGGCACGCAGCTCGACCGGGCTGGAGACTGGCAGGCAGCTCGACCGGGCTGGAGACTGGCAGGCAGCTCGACCGGGCTGGAGACTGGCAGGCAGCTCGACCGGGCTGGAGACTAGCGGGCAGCTCGACCGGGGTGGAGACAGGCAGGCAGCTCAACCGGACACGATGACCCGGAGCCACGCGACTGGCAGGCAGCTCGACCGGGCTCAACCAGACACGATGACCCGGAGCCACGCGACTGGCAGGCAGCTTGACTGGGCTCAACCAGACACGGGCAGGCAGCTTGACCAGGCTGAGGCCTGGCAGAGCAGCATTAACGACCACGACGATCCGGAGCCACGCGACTGGCAGGCAGCACGACCAGGCAGAGGCCTGGCAGAGCAGCTCGACGTTCACGGCGATCCAAAGGCCCGCGATTGGCAGTCCGCTTGACCAGGCTGAGGCCTGGCAGAGCAGCTCGACCGGGCTGGAGACAGGCACACAGCTCAACCGGGCTCAAACGGACACGATGACACGGAGCCACGCGACTGGCAGGCAGCATGACCAGGCTGAAGCCTGGCAGAGCAGCATTAACGACCACGACGACCCGGAGCCACGCGACTGGCAGGCAGCACGACCAGGCAGAGGCCCGGCAGAGGAGCTCGACGTTCACGACGATCCAAAGGCCCGCGATTGGCAGTCCGCTTGACCAGGGTGAGGCCTGGTAGAGCAGCATTAACGACCACGACGACCCGGAGCCACGCGACTGGCAGGCAGCTCGACCAGGCAGAGGCCTGGTGGGCAGCTCAACCGGACACGACGATCCCGCAGCCACGGGACTGGCAGGCAGCTTAACCAGGCAGAGGCCTGGCAGAGCAGCTCGACGTTCACGACGATCCAAAGGCCCGCGATTGGCAGTCCGCTTGACCAGGGTGAGGCCTGGTAGAGCAGCATTAACGACCACGACGACCCGGAGCCACGCGACTGGCAGGCAGCTCGACCAGGCAGAGGCCTGGTGGGCAGCTCAACCGGACACGACGATCCCGCAGCCACGGGACTGGCAGGCAGCTTAACCAGGCAGAGGCCTGGTAGGCAGCTCAATCGTACACGATGACCCGGAGCCACGCGACTGGCAGACTGCTTGACCAGGCTAAGGCCTGTCAGAGCAGCTCGACCGTTCACGACGATCCAAAGGCCCGCGATTGGCAGTCCGCTTGACCAGGCTGAGGCCTGGTAGAGCAGCTCGACCGGGCTGGAGACAGGCACACAGCTCGACCGGGGTGGAGAAAGGCAGGCAGCTCAACCGGGCTCAAACGGACACGATGACCCGGAGCCACGCGACTGGCAGGCAGCTCGACCGGGCTCAACCGGACACGATGACCTGGAGCCACGCCACTGGCAGGCAGCATAACCAGGCTGAGGCCTGGCAGAGTAGCATTAACGACCACGACGACCCGGAGCCACGCGACTGGCAGGCAGCACGACCAGGCAGAGGCCTGGCAGAGCAGCTCGACGTTCACGGCGATCCAAAGGCCCGCGATTGGCAGTCCGCTTGACCAGGGTGAGGCCTGGTAGAGCAGCATTAACGACCACGACGACCCGGAGCCACGTGACTGGCAGGCAGCTCGACCAGGCAGAGGCCTGGTAGGCAGCTCAACCGGACACGACGATCCCGCAGCCACGGGACTGGCAGGCAGCTTAACCAGGCAGAGGCCTGGCAGAGCAGCTCGACGTTCACGACGATCCAAAGGCCCGCGATTGGCAGTCCGCTTGACCAGGGTGAGGCCTGGTAGAGCAGCATTAACGACCACGACGACCCGGAGCCACGCGACTGGCAGGCAGCTCGACCAGGCAGAGGCCTGGTAGGCAGCTCAACCGGACACGACGATCCCGCAGCCACGGGACTGGCAGGCAGCTTAACCAGGCAGAGGCCTGGCAGAGCAGCTCGACGTTCACGACGATCCAAAGGCCCGCGATTGGCAGTCCGCTTGACCAGGGTGAGGCCTGGTAGAGCAGCATTAACGACCACGACGACCCGGAGCCACGCGACTGGCAGGCTGCTCGACCAGGCAGAGGCCTGGTAGGCAGCTCAACCGGACACGACGATCCCGCAGCCACGGGACTGGCAGGCAGCTTAACCAGGCAGAGGCCTGGCAGAGCAGCTCGACGTTCACGACGATCCAAAGGCCCGCGATTGGCAGTCCGCTTGACCAGGGTGAGGCCTGGTAGAGCAGCATTAACGACCACGACAACCCGGAGCCACGCGACTGGCAGGCAGCACGACCAGGCAGAGGCCTGGCAGGCAGCTCAACTGGACACGACGACCCAGAGCCATGCGACTGGCAGGTGGCTCGACGAAGCTGAGGCTTGGCAGGCAGCTTGACCAGGCTGAGGCCTGGCAGAGCAGCTCGATCATTCACGACGATCCAAAGGCCCGCGATTAGCAGTCCGCTTGACCAGGCTGAGGCGTGGCAGAGCAGCTCGACCGGGCTGGAGACAGGCACACATCTCGACCGGGGTGGAGACAGGCAGGCAGCTCAACCGGGCTGGCGATTGGCAGGCAGCTCGACCGGGCTCAATCGGACACGATGACCCGGAGTCACGCGACTGGCAGGCAGTTCGACCGGGCTCAACCGGACATGATGACCCGGAGTTACGCGACTGGCAGGCAGCTTGACCAGGCAGAGGCCTGGTAGGCAGCTCAATCGTACACGATGACCCGGAACCACGTGACTGGCAGACTGCTTGACCAGGCTGAGGCCTGGCAGGCAGCTCAACCGTTCACGACGACCCGGAGCCACGCGACTGGCATGTAGCTTGACCAGGCAGAGGCCTGGCAAGCAGCTCGAACGGACACGACGACCCGAATTCACGCGACGGGCAGGCAGCTCGACCAGCCTGAGGCCTGGCAGGCACTTTCACCCGGGAACACACTGTGCGCTGCTGTCTGGCAGACAGCTTGAGCAGATGGCATACTAGCAGGCAGCTCGACCTGGCTGGATATTAGTTACAAGCTCGAACAATCACATCATATGAAAAGTGCTGCACGTTGTAGTCTGGTAAAAGTGGTTCAAGCTTGAAGTGACATTGGCACTAGGCAGACAAGTGGCAGTTAGTTTCCCGTTGCAATGTGACGAACCAGATTGGGAATGTCTAGGTACGAAGTTGCCGGAGTGAAGATGAGTAGTGTTTGGTAGTAGTTACCCCCGAGTTTCAAATTATCCTGAGACAGCCAAACAGCTCATGAGATGTTGCGATTCGTTGACCGCTGGAGGCAAGCGGACAGGTCGAGAGGAAGCCTGGTGAAGTACACTGCAAAACTTCCAAGGGGGGTTACGTAGCCTGCAGTAGGCAAGCTTTGCAAAGACGAGTTTCAAGCAAAATGATATTTGAACAGATTTTGATAAAATGAGCATTTGAAACCATCAGTTAACAACTATTGATTTCTATATTACGTATAGATTTAGGATAAAAGCCTCCACGGTAACTTATTTTACGTTCTACAGAATCGGATATATGCTGGAATACTATTCATACTTACTTCCATTTCATATTTGTATTACCTACCGTATTATTTAGACATATCTAAGCATTGTCTTGTTGCATTGCAATTTCATTATCATCCATATTGCTCTTTTTCCATCACCAAAAATTATTGTAAAAGATTTAGCAATCTGTCTCAGATGCATTAGATTTCTAGCGGAGCTTGGTTTTGCCATTTCATACATTATGTTATGATACTTTCTTAGACCTATAGGAGATTCGCAAGCAGGCATCTAGCTACACATTCTCACAAACATTCTGAACAAATGCAGCTTTAAATTTTAAATTAGCTATTGCAGACCATACTATAACATCAAAAGTAAACAATCGAGGGTTAAAGTTTCTTCTACAACATAAAGAGTTGAAAAACTAAATGAACAAGAATCATACCAGATTATCGGAGTTATAAGAGTAGGTTATAATTTGCGATGCTGTTTTTAGTTACAGGTTTTCTCAGATTAGTTCCTTATATTAGTTACTCATTCGCAAAATTATTTATGTGTTCAACGCTACATTATAAACATTTGTAGATTATTTTATATTTCCGTTATCTTATATCTCATCGCAGTATTTTACCTAAAATATATCAATTCAGAAATGTATATTCATTTACATCTTCTTTGGTCTCCTGCACACACACAACATTGTTTTCAATAAAACAGGGTAAGGTTGCCAAGTCGTATCCTTAGGCCGTGAGGAAATAATACTGTGAATAATTTTGCCGGTGGTACGAGACTTTAGGCAACTTTACCTACTTCTTTTGAAAATATATTTTGCGTGTGTGTGGTTTGACAGTATTCTAATCATGCAGTCTTATACATCGGATGGCAAAATAACAATCTACAGGGTAATTTGATTGACATGATTCTTTGCAATACTTTGATACAGTAATTACGAGTATAGGCACTATCATTCGAATTGTTGGAACTTCTACTTGTTGTTGGATACTAGATCAAATACCATATAATTTGAATATGTTTTAAAATCAGACTTAACATTTAATCTATTAGATAACATACCTCTATGACGTAAAGATTTTTCATCGCCTCCAGTGGTAATACTATGTTAGGTTCAGCTATTGGGTTTTGTAGAAGTTTCTTCATGGATTTGTAAAAGTGACAAGTAGAATTGCTTGTGGCATATAAATCTCAATTTCATCAGCACGCATCCTTATATTCATATTTATTTCAGAAGTGCCATTGGCATAACTAAGCATGGTGAATGATTTTGATGACATTTATTATCACTAGATGGTTGAATTTCATGAATTTTCATAGATACAAGTCTTTGTAGATAGGAAGAATGATGTAGTAAGAGTTAATAAAAATATATATATATCGCCCCTCAACGTATGTGGTCGTTTATCTAAAAAAATTCAAAAGAAAGTTATAATACTATAAAAATTTAAGTTGGTTTAATTTATTTTTATATTTTAGAATAAACTAATATATTACCTTGGTAAGTTGCCTTCGGTGGTGCATTTCTTTATTTATAATTTTTAGATCGATTCAAAATTATTAATTTTCAAATACGTTCCAATAAATACGCACTTAAATTTTGGATTTCATTGGATTAGATATTTGTATTTGAACATAATGATATACTTGTATACGGATAGATACATATTTAGTTTTCATTTTAGCCAACATTTGTAACATTGTACGTGATGTCGTTTTTACTCATTATTTAAATTAACAAAGCTGAAATAGGTATCTAAAAAGACTTCTTTGTTCTTTTTTAATGCTGCATAAATTTGTAAACATTTTGCAAATAATTATCTTTTTATCTTGTGGGATGTGACATACCATCGCATCTAAAGGTAATTAAATAGGTATATTTTGGTGTAATTGATCGATCGAACCTCTTGCGCAGTATTAATTTTGATTGCATTTTTGGTGGTCCCCTTTTTACTTCTCTCTTCTATTCTTTACTAACCAATGTTATAACAGTATTTTAGTTTTTTTTAGTTCTACAAATTCCATGATGGCAGGTTTTAAGCGAATGTGATAAGTGGTCATTTTGGATTTAAAAATATCTGAAAACACTGAAAAGGATTGCTTAGCCTAGCCTCCCTAGTCATCTTTTTCAATAAAATGTCCAATTCGTATTATGAACGACAATAATTAAACTATTCTTGACTTTTCTTTGTTTTAATTTCTCATGTTGTATTTCATGAATTTAGTTTAATCTCTATATTAATATTTTATCGATTACGAAACTAATTTATGGTTAATTTCTTGATGTCAAAATTTTCATTGAGCAAATATCTTTTACATTTAGGTCACTTACCTCCCATCAAGACCCAATAATTTTATCATACACTTGGGCGCTGGGAGAATCTTGATTATTATCGAGATGTAGTTTTCAAACCTCTAAACCGGATTTTACTTTCCATATAACTTCACCGTTCAAATTGTCAGCAAACTAAACCGATTGTCGAAACCTTTATTGGGCAACTATTATAGCAACGCTTCTTCAAAGGGTTTCAACTCGAGGGATTACATGCATAGCATGTTTTCACCGCAGTCAACGAACGCTGTGAAGTGTACATAGGTAAAGTTAATAAAGTTCAATCCATAATTAGGTAGGTCTATACCTAATTTTAGTTTTTGTTTTTGTGGCATTAGTTGTATTTTAATAGCAATAGAGATTTTTGTGACAGCTACAGGGAAGTATTACATACGCCAATCTACATAGCTGTATTCCAGTCTGAAGGGCGTGGCACGAAAAGGCGGATTAACATTTGTCTCAAATCAGAATCGGCTTCATACATTTTATATGCGACGCGTCAGAAGCCATCACATGTCACAAGTGCAAACGTTACCATACAAAATGTATGATAGCGATTCTGTTCTGACGCGTCACGACACGACACGTCAGACAAATATAAATCCGGCTTTAGGCTCAATACCTTTACATCTCAGGTTGAAAACAGCGGTACTTTATAGGACATCTTGCATGCACTATGAAATGCTGTTCTGTTTATAGGTGATGGAGATCGTCTGCCATGTCATTTGGAGATCATGTCCATAAATACTACCTTCTATGTACTATAAATAAAATCTTTAATTTCTAAGAAAGTTACCACTTACCCTTTTTTTAAAAATGTCCATCTTCGTGACGCCTACTCATGTTACAGGATATATTTTCCTATTTCAGTGATTTGATTTTGACAGAAATGATAATATATGTAAGAAGTTGCGGCAATTTGTGTATATAATCCAGAGTACAAATATAGAAGTAGTAATTATGATAAGAATTGTTTCTTCACGTAACATTTTGCTACAATTTCCAGTTGTAATTGTATTGGCTTGCTTCATCAATGTGAACAATTTATCAATGAGTTCTCATTACTCCACGCAGCTACATGAATATGTCGAAAGTAGAACGATGATTACGCCATAGTCTTGCAATTGTTTATGGGCAGTCTCCAAGGCTACAGCGAAATATGTAAAAGTAGCCTTCGATAGTGTGTATACGTTGGTGCGTATAGTTGAAAACAGGCAAATTACGTAAACTTTGGTAATTGCGGATACAACTTTAGAGGCTTTTGTAGTTTTTGGATTTTCCAATCAACTTCGATGCCATGGAGTTATTTAGGCTCCCTGGGTTTTTTTAATTCTGGGAAATTCCTAAGACACATCCTTGAATTGGTTTCCATTGTTTAGATATTGCTTAGCTGGTGTAGAACAGCAACCAATATTTGCAGATATGTTCAATTGTTTGTCAGACTGACAGTTAAACCACCGCACGAAACATCAGCATCCCTGAACATATTAAAAACAAACACAAGGCGAATCTTCGCCACAAAATATGCAATACGGAACACCAATTTAACATTCAATAAAGGTACAAATTGAGCTTAATTGAAATTATAATACCTTTGTCCTTCCACTGACCTTAGTCCTATCGAATTGTTCTGAATATTATATGCTCAAGTGCCTATCGAAGTGTGTATTCTAGGTAACATCGACCTCGTAACAGTTAACAAAATTCTAAATATAAAATGCTGTTTCGGAATGAAAGTATAATGTATATGTAGGTTTATAGAGCGCCTCATTTAACAAAAGATCTGAAATTTCAACTATCAAATGGTTAATTGCCCTACCCTGCCTTTAGGCAGATTCAAATCATATCAAAAATCCAGATTCATGTGTATTAAAAATAAAACAGATAAAAAAAAGAATCAATTTCTGCATTACCATTAGTTTTCTAAAAAACGCAACCTCTAAAGTTTATAAAATCAATTCAGTAGTTTCTTTGAAGTTAAGTGATCAATCATCGAACTCACAACATTTCTTGACCACTTACCTGCCTCGCGTCAGTCAGGTTGGTTTTTTTATGTTAAAACTCGTTCTAATTCGCCAGTGATGCAACTTCGCCAATGATGTCGGGATGTTGGATAGCCTTGTTCGAAGGACCCCTAAATGATTTGATATTTGTGGTATAATTCGCCAGGGTGTCGGTGACAGCTCGTCTTTATAAAGCCATAGGTCGGCCTTCTCGAAGGTTCCACCTTTAACTTTATCGATCTCGCCTATTCACCATCATTGCACCCAGTCGACAGCTGTGAAGTTTACATCTCTGATTACATAGATGCTCAGTAAAATTGGCGATCATAAAATTAACAATAATCAGAAATAAGTAACCGTTTCATTTCAAGTAAGCGATTATTTTGATAAGATATGAGTAGAAGTAGGTTAATCTTCAAAATCAGTTTATCTTATGCGTAAAAATATGTAATAATTTCAATAGTCAACAACAGCTTAATAGGTAGGTAGATTAAAAATATTTGTGTAAGTACCGACTAGTCATGTTTTCGTCCAATGTGCTTCCAGTATAGATCAGCCCACATTTGCTCAACATCGCACACCTTTCCTAAATATTCAAATTAAGATTTCAATGTTATAAAGTCCTAGTATTGCTAGGCTAATTCGTTACCTATTTAGGCTAGAGGCGGAGACCTTCAGCATACGTCAGAAGACGTCCCACAACTCTTCAGCAGGATAATATAGTATAGACGTTCGCAGCGTGTGGCCTGTTCCAAGGTTCATGGCATAGGAGGAAGCCTGTTCAAATTCAATGTTATTGCACAACATTGCCCTACTATATACACAGTTGTCAATTTATTCGCAAATCTCTAAACGGTTAATGCAAATCTCAATAAATTGATCCTCAATACAGATAGAAGCATTATACTTTAAATAATTCAATTATCTCCACGCCAAACATAAGTTATACAAATGTTTTTCCTCTAAATCACAATTAAATCATAATGTATAGGAAAATACGTCAAATCAAGGCAAGTAATGAAGTCATAGGTTATTCTGTGTAAACAGTTGACTCACCGACGCATAACTGTGAACAAACCACCTATGCATGAACCGGAACGGCCACGACACGCCGTTCGCCACCCACCAGCCGTCACTGGGCGCGAGCGTGCGTTGCTAACTCAGGCGAGTAAGCAGAGAGCGTGCGTTGCTAACTCAGGCGAGTAAGCAGAGAGCGTGCGGTGCTAACTCAGGCGAGTTAGCGTAGACAGGAGTCCGTGCGTTGTTGACTCGCCTCAGCTGTTTAGGCCAAGGATCTGGGGCTCGAAAAGAACAACATGCCAAACGGCCGCGTGGGGCCAAGTATTGGTTATAGGTTATGAAATCATGACGCAACAGCCTAACTGTTACCTACTGTGGGCTGATACCGGATTGGAAGCGCAAGTCGCAGTTATTTCTGTGCACGGCCGCTCTGTAGAGCCAACTTGGCAGTCTCGCAAACCAGGAGCAGTGGATTCGTCGCAGGCAGCTCTCGGAATCTCGAACACGTCACGCCGTCGGCTACGTAGATCTTCATGAAGTCGGTGGTGACTCATGGAATAATACACGGGTGGGTGAAATTCCAATAAACAAAATACAAGTAGAGATTAGAAATAAAATTCGTAAACGCAATACTTTTGAAATTCTTTTTATTATCATACTTAAACATATGTTACAATTTCTTATTCAATATGAATAAAACTTTAATTCCAATAGACTATCTCTCAATAGAAAACTGAAATATTAACTAACAATGAACACATCTTTAAAATAAAATTCAACTAAATAAATGCATGATACCGTTACTACAAACCCATTTCGTGGCTCAGCGATGGCGTCCCGACAGCCAAGATGGCGGCCGTGCGTTGCAGACCCACGCGAAACGCAATGGGACTGTAATTTAGAAAACATCCTACATATATCACAGATTCAAATACAATTTTTTTACTTTACCTAATTATTCATCCTACTTGAGTAATACACATGGGTTGATTGACTATAGGTTTGACATTGTCTAATTCTTTGAAAAAATTATCTAGGCCACTGAGATCATTCTTCCATAAACTATCGATTGTTTCACGTTGCTGCTTGGCGACTTCCTCTTCTTTACTATTGAGTCCGAGATCAGCTTGCATCTGAGCCCACCTTCTAGCTCGTTCTCTTTGTTTAGTAAGGAGCTCGCTCTCGGCGCGAGATAGGGAGTTACTCAATATGGCGATTATTCTCAAGTCACGCTTTCTCTTTGTCTTAGCATTTAATGACTTACATTTAACTTTGCGGACCCAATTGGATAAAGATTCACTTTTGCTTTCACAAAAATCGACAACTGACTTTTCGTGTGCACTGTAGCCCATTTTTAAAAATAAGGGTTTAGGTATTGCGAGTTGAGACAATATTACACACCTGCAACGACCAGGCACAGAGCTCTGTAGAATTTTCTAGCACTTCACTTCACAGACGTCCGCACTGCACCAGGATGAGAAATTTTATGAAGTGCGCGGCTGACGTCACCCGCTTTTATACCCGACGCTATCGGGGTCGCGCAACTGCGCAGTTGTGGAACAAAATGGCGGAGTTCCAATGAAATTCTTTTAGTGTAGGCGCCATAGGGAGTTATGTATGCTTAATATTAGGACCGCATTCTGTTCACAGTATTGAACTGTGAAAAGCATGCAAATTATGATTCTAGATATTGCCATTTGGTTCGTCCAGTTTTTTTATGTCCAACCCATTTCGATATCAGATAAATATTTGGTAAAATAAAATCTTTGTTAAAAAAAGCTTTTTTTTACCAATTTATTCCTATTTAAGTAATTTAATTGCTTAATTCATTAAGAGGATCAGATTATTCCTGAGGCTTTCTGTATGATTTAATTGATTATTTGATTTAAAAACCGTTACTTGCGACACTGTTACTGTTATCGTAACCGACGTTTTTGAAATTTATAAAAAGTTGTTAAAACAATATTTTCTTCAAATTAAACATGAATATAATGTGAATAATGTGAATTCCGGTTCTGTCAATGGGAATGAAGACTAGGTTTGAATATATTGATTTTCGGGTAAATAAAGTCAATATTAACTAATTAATATGTAAAAACCAAAGAATTAATATGTAAAATTCAAAATGTACTAAAATTCTTTTACCGTAATTAGATGAAAATTTATACATTTTTAGCTTTCTTATATTAAACGTGACATTTTTAAACAATAACAAAGATATTTGTAATTTTTATAACGCCCATAGAAATCTAATGATCAGCGAATCAACGACGTCATTAATTCGTGCCATTTTGTATGGAGCGTTTTCAGAAATCCGTGGCAGTGCCGCAAATCTTAGAACCCTTTAAATCGCTGTAACTCTGAAATAATAATAATGATTGCAGATATCGTGTTACTTTTAAAAAATTGCTTTACTTTTAGCATAGGTTCTTCTAATTTATATATAATTTAAAAACTGTCATCATCCCTATTGTCTTAATTAATATTATTGATTCAAAAGTATTCCAATGTTTTATTTATAATCTTTAATTAAAAAGTAAGTCTTTAATCATACGAAACAATTGAGTACTGTGTTAATAACAAGCAATGACATTGTTGCAAGACATATTTTGTTCAGTCCATTTACTAGATGTCGAGGTGGGGGAAAGAAAGAAAGAAAGAAAGAAAAAACATTTATTTAAAAAATTGTGCCATACACCACAATGCCTAAGTAAGCACTATTGTTGTGTCTGATGCTTCAACCACCTGATCAATTGAAAATCAAAACTAAAGTAGTTGAAGCATCAAAAACCACTTCGTTATGTTTGGCACAACCTTGAAAAAAGGTAACAGCTCAGCATCGTGCCGCATAAACCAAGCAAAGTACTTGGCCAAGCGGCGCTGATTTTCAGCTGCTACCTCGATCCAGGTGACACCACGGATATACATAGCCACAGTGACAAAATGCTATATTATTACCTTTAAATTAAAAACAAACAACCTTGAATTAATATGCTAAATAATAGGATTACGCTAAACAAATAAAAAGGATGGTTCAACAGTCCTAGCAACATCCAGAATCATTATCTGCATGCTTTTCTGAATTGAAAACTGTGAACAGAATGCGGTCATATTATGCACACTCCACTCCATCCAGTGCCTGGTCTATCTTGAAACATGGCGTCCGGCACATGATTCAACGTCAGGGGAAGGGATTCGAAAACTCACTACAACTTCTACGATTAAAATATCTGTCTGTTTATCAAATAAAAATAATTTATTTTTACTTGATATACACTTTGAAATATCTACTTACCTACCTACTTACTTATAATTTTTACTGTTTTTTTTTTATCTAAGCACCTTATTCTAATATTGTATGATGTAAATTGATGAGTTTGACAATTTAAATTTAATAAAATACTTTGTTCAAAACGTCATTTAAGCGATAAAAAATACTTTCATTAAGTAAGTACTTATTTAATTAAACTTAATTTTTGCGATGTAGGTACCTAACTGTAGGTATACCCACCTATTATTAATTATTACCTATTTTAATCTAAAACTGTGAAACATCTAAAAATTAATGAATAATGACTACTGACAATTGACTATTATTAAATAAAGAAGTTTCAATAAATTCATATAGACGCGCAAGCGAAGTCGCCGGCAGGGGTGAGTTATAAAATCGACCGTGTCGAGTTTACGAACATGCGCGGAGAACAATCGGAGCGAAAGGGGGAAGCGGACTGTAGAGGGGCGGGAGGAGGAATGCGACGCGAGCGTCATCGATCGGGCTCGGGGCTTCGGACATTTTGTAGGAAAATTATATAGAAACTAGCTTTAGCCATTGATTTCGCCTGCATAAATACTTAGTCACTCTGCTTTTTAATGAAATCGTAATTAGATCTAGGTAATGGATAGTGTTCAGAATAACGGAAATAAATATATGTGAGTAAGTACGTAAGTAACTAAATACGAGCCGAACATAGCTATCATCGTGCTAGGTAGGTAGGTACCACCTATTATATCAATTATAAAACAAATTGAATTCACCAAAGACTATCTAGTATAAATTATTTGAAATTCACCGTATTTTAGATAAGAAGGTAGGGTAACCTACCTTAGCAATTTTTTTGTGGTTCAGCCTACCTAAGTAGGTACCTACAATACAACAGTCTGGCCCAAAAAAGGTTTAACGGTATTTTAGCATTATTGCATAGATAGCAGGTAGAAAAATTTGACCAACAGACATTCATGCATAAGCAACATAATCGATGTAGGTACCTACATTTTACGTGCCTTTTCAGTTTAAAATATCATTGACTTCAATGGGCTAATTTTAGACCGTAGTGTGTTGAACTCATAGTTTTAACTGAGAAAGCTAAAATACTGCGGTAAGTACCTACCTACATATATTTAAGCAATGCTAAACATATAATATGTCCATTTGAATTTGTATCTGGTTGTCTTGATTTGCTCAAAACTTAGATGACTTTTGGTTTTGTCGTAATGTCTCAAAGCATAGTCCCTATTTATGCACGACACCCTCATGATATCCTGTAGAAAATATGAAAAAAAATCTTGAAATACTTATTCATACATACTGGTACTTTTACCATAAAGCCACGACGTTCTTTTTCTTTGCACTATTATCTATGGTATGGGCATGAGCTGACTTTCAGCTTTTATGAAGTAGGTCTAACCATTACAGGCTTTATAGTACACTTTGAATCGAGCCTATAGGATTTGAGTCCATTTCCATAACCATTGAGCTACAAAGATATTTAGCAAGAACC
Source organism: Bicyclus anynana (assembly GCF_947172395.1). Taxonomy (NCBI): domain Eukaryota; kingdom Metazoa; phylum Arthropoda; class Insecta; order Lepidoptera; family Nymphalidae; genus Bicyclus; species Bicyclus anynana. The sequence continues at coordinate 1,917,009 of NC_069103.1, read as the reverse complement.
GAAGTTACAATATAGATACCTTTATTTCAATTAGTCATAATATTTGTCTACACAACAATGACCTACACAGTGATATGAGTCATCTTTTCAATGAATCAGTCTTTGTTATTCATTTAGAAGGTTCCTCTAACTATCTACCAGAATGAGGGTATCTTTTTCTTCTTTTTCAATGTGTGCATTAAGAACTAGCTATATTTAACTTTTTATCTCGGTAGTAGGTACAGGTGGGCATTAACCAAAGCTTTCAGAGCACAGCTTTGCTTTCAAATTCCATGAATAAATCTTTGTCATAAAGAAAGCCATTAATTTAAATGTTTACTTACCTATTCAGAGGTCTAATATTGTTTAAAACTTTGCATTGTAACGGCTTATTACTGTTAATTGCCTCTCATATACTTATTTACGAAGTTCCTAATTATCAAGTTACTTACCCACGTACCTACTTGACAAGATTTTTTACTAATTGTTTTAATCATACCTATTCAAAAGTTAATAACTATTAAAGTAGAGTACAAAGTATGACGAATCAAATTACCCAAATATGTATCTAAGTACCAACTAAGGGTACTTACTTAATTAACACTCGTTTTCTAAATAGATTCTTAGAATTAATATGGGATTAAGTGTTATTGCCAGAGTATCACTAAGTAGGTGCCGACCTACCTACTTATATTGTTTTCTAAAAAACCCAGGTATTTCTGGGGGACTTTCTTGAAATAAATAAACAAAGAGATGTCTCACGTTTTTAACAATAACGTTTTTCTTACTCAAACAATTGAAAACTTAAATATCAATCTTATCTCACAGTAATAAAATCGAAATTCGCTCGGGTAACCTTTATAAGATGCCTTGGAAACAAGATGGCTGCCTTTAACGCCATTATTATTATTAGTGATGTCTCCCTCCCAGCGCGCGCAATAAGCTAGCCGCGGTCGATAGCGCGGCAGCTGCATGACTAATATGACCATTAGTTACTTTCTAAAACGGGACATTTCTATTCACAGCAAACGTAAGTTCCGATTTCCACCTATAAATCTTATATCACTAATCACTTATAGAGAAATAAATAAAAATCTTTATTAACCAAAAACAGATACAAAAACCAAGTATTTGATTGCTCGTGGTCTCCACACTAGATTGATCTGTATCGTGCAGAGCCAGGTCTAGTAAATACCCTACCTAATATAAAACCTATATCAATAAACTGACTAGCTCGTTTTTGTATAATCATATATTTCTTACGTGAAATGCCAATGGTGAGCCAAGATGCAAATTGACTCACGGCGCGTTGCATAGACAAGCAGAATATGGGCTCGAGACTAGTCGGGCAATACTCCGACGTTGTGTCACAAGAGTTTTAGCCTTGTTAGTCATTTACATTTACACAATATAAGTTTTTTTTTAATTTTATCTGGAACGGCTGAACTAGATTCCTGACTTTCACTGGAAGATAGAGGACAATATGTTGGTTAATTTAAATCCCGGCAAAATTAATGGTTCCCGCGGGATTTGTGAAAAACAGAATTTCACATCTCACATATGGTGCTCTTTTATACGGAAGTCGGAACGCGTGGTCACCCTTGTGTGACGCACAAGGCAACGGGCATTTTGTGGTCGTAAACCCGTCGCGCGCTATACTAAGGCCTCGCCCCATCGACTACGTGTGAGTCGGAAGTAACGAACATTCTCACATCCGTATCACTTGTTAAAAATACGGTGAACGGTTTTAACGTATTTTACATGTAGGTACATTGTAATTTGTAACTAATATTTCTTAAGCGGATAGAATATGAGTTACGTAGGTATCTACGTCCGAGACATAATAGTCGACTCATATCAAATTTAATATAAACAATATTAATTTCGTGTAGTACATGGATTATGGGTCAGAAATATATCGATATCAATTAATAAAAGTCAAGGATTTCTTACCGACGAATCGATAACCTCCTTCGTTTTGAAGTCGGTTAAAAATTTAATTTCATTAACACATATTTTTACAAATTTTCTAAACGTCAAAAACGTTGTCGTCCATTTTGTGACATCACTAACACTTGATGTACTAAACGTCAAACTAAATACTAATTGTTAACTTTTATTTTTGTAAAACGCTACGTTTGTAAGGGATTTGTTATAGTGACGTGACGTCATAAAACAGTTGAAAAAATATAGACCGTCATGGCCGACAGGCGTTTTGGCTCGTATTGTCAAAAACGTATTAAAAAATCTAGTAGAACGATAATGAACTATTTAAGAACATTTGTAAAAAATGTCTACTAGCCTATTACTTTCAATTGGGTATTGTAATGCCTACCACATTGAATCGCCTAACATAAACACAGTCCCGTGCACTAGTAGTTTCAAGATTAAATAGTACGCAGTAGATAAAATACGCATCTCGAAAGATATCACAGAAAAGCGGAGACACAGCGGCTAGCGGGCCGTACGCTTCGTCCCGGTTGTGACCCGAGATATAAGATATCGTAGCATAGACTAATCATATTACCATTAGGTACTAGCTGACGCCGCGCGGTTTCACTCGCGTGGTTCCCGTTCCCGTAGGGATACGGGCATAATATATAGCCTTCCTCGATAAATGGGCTATCTGACACTTAAAGATTTTTTCAAATCGGACCAGTAGTTCCTGAGATTAGCGCGTTCAATCAAACAAACAAACAAACTCTTCAGCTTTATAATATTGACGAGACTCGTGCTCAACAGTCAGCCGAATTAAAGTTGATAATGATGCTATATTTTATTCCCGTATTGCCTCGGAATAAGAGGTGAAACCGAGAGATTCGATTTGATTAACCCATAATCGGCTCACTTAGCTCGAGTATAGATTGATCACTTGGCCCATAATCTACTATATAAAAATAATTCGGGTTTTCCTTCCTGACGCTGTAACTCCAGAACGCACGAACCGATTTCCACGGTTTTGCATTCGTTGGAAAGTTCTCGGGCTCCGTAAGGTTTATAGCAAAGAAAATTTAGGAAAAGGTAAGGGTATGGTAGGGTAGGTGTAGGGTAGGGTAGGGATAGGGTAGGGGTATGGTAGGGTAGGGGTAGGGTAGGGTAGGGATAGGGTAGGGGTATGGTAGGGTAGGGGTATGGTAGGGTAAGGTATTGTAGGGTAAGGTATTGTAGGGTAGGGTAGGGGGTAGGGTAGGGGTAGTTGAAAGTTTACATAGAGTTTCACGCGGACGAAATCGCGGGCGTCCGCTAGTAGTATCTACAATCTACATTGCGCCTTTGCGAAGCCGGTGCGGATCCCTTAATTTAATTTAAATAAGACGAATTAAGTACTGAGTTTTTAAAGTTAATCCATTTTATCTAGAATACCTATTATATTTCTACGTGAATGTCCGAGAGTACACTGCTCCCGGAAACTCTTAATTTACATGTTTTTGTTACATTCGAATTTCGAACGTCGCCGACCGCCATCTTGATTGCGGAAATAGAACACCGGTTCAAGAACTGTTGCCAGCATTTTTTTACCGGATATAAGTACAAGTGTGTCTAGAAACTACAATATTTTTTAAATATTTTAATCGGCAAGACGATTGCGTTGGTTTATTCGACAGCTTTCCAAAAAATACTGGACATTTCTTGAGATGTTGGGGTGGATTGGATATATCAAAAACCTATATAATTTTAATTTCTGCTAGTAATATATAGTAGTATATCACATCACACTAATCACATTAATGTGATGTGATATACTACTATATGTTTGTTCCTCTTTTACGTTGCGGCTACTGAAGCGATTTTGCTAAAAATTAGAATGGAAATAGATTTTACTTTGGATTACTACTACGATACTTTTCATCCCTGAAAAATCCATGGTTCCCGCAGGATTTGTAAAAACTGAATTCTGAACTGCTAGTTGTCAATAAATTAGGGTTAGGTAGCTAAATAGTACCCTCTAAGATTCTAAGGAAATACATTTCCTGGGTACATACAATCTAACTCGGTTTGAAGTCGGTTAAAAGTGCTTGTAAATTCAAAGAAAAGTAATAATTAACAAAATAATTTATTTACAGTTTAAACAATCTTACACCACAGTTTCTTATAAATAATACAAACCACAAAACAAACCTTATCTATTCTCGTTTAATTAACAGATAATAAAATCAACTTCAATACATTTCATATCTTCTATTGCATTTACGTCGTTGCGTGAGACATGATCATTTTCTGAAACAAATCAAACTATTATTAGAATCATTCCTTTCTCTAATTACGGCTATCTCCTTATAGGAGAGAGGATATCGACCCACGTTGCTCCTATGCGGGTTTCCAAACTTCCACTTATTAACTACCTAATTAACATCAAATCAATAACAATCGCATTTTTCGTATTCCGTTAATATTGTTAAAAAAATTCACAATGGCAACTGGGCAATGTCATCATAATATGATATCCACGAAGGATTTTAGTAGGCATGGGATAATATTTTTTACATATAACCTGAACTTTGATCAGTTAGCATTAAATAAATAGTGAATACGAAACCACGTGGTCAATTTCATAATTATGTCCACAAACATTTACGTCAAAGTTAGTGAATTGGCCGGCAATAACCTTAAGCGGCTAATAATGATCATCTTTGTTCCAAGTCAACTATTAATATAAAAAATATGCTGAATCTTTTCGTTCAAAACTCTGAACTTGAATTTACATTGTATGTAAAGGCACGGGCAATTTGTTAATGAGATTCGCAAAAATATTATTCTGTGTAATTAATTAGTGACGCCATCTATGATGTGCGGAGTTAAACTTGAAGTCATTTGTTCGTTCACGTGCGGTTCGCTAGGTGGCGCTGTATGTTCTAGTGGATATTAATGTAGTACTACATTATTATTAGCTTTATATTTTTGCATCCATCTATTTATCTACATAATATAATTAATAGTGCAACATTTAAGATAGTAGAATTTAGTTCTACAATGTAAATTCAAGTTCATAAAGAGTTTTGTAAAAAAAGATACAGATTATTATAATATTAAAATAAAAAAAACAATCTGTATCATTTCTTTCAAAACTCTGTATGAACATGAATTTACATTGTAAGGGCGTTAGCAATTTGTTCTCGAAATTCGCAAACTATTATTCCGTGTGATTAGTGACGCCATCTATGACGTACGGTGCTAAACTTGAAATCATTTGTTCGTTCACGTGTCTCGCTAGATGGCGCTGTACATACCAATAGGCTAGTTGACAACTGACGTGTCAAAAGTGCTTGTAAACTGAGCCTACTTGAAATAAATGATTTTTGATTTTGATTTTGATTTTGACACTTTTTTAAAAGGGTTTTAAATTTAGGATTTTATATTTTCTTTTTAAAGGCCAGTTGACACTTTTTTAAAAGGGTAATAAATATAGATGTTATAAGGAATTTACATTTTCTAAATTGGCTTAAGTCTGGTCTGGTGGTAGGCATCGGCCGTGGCTAGTTACCACCCTATGAGCAAAGACGTACCGCCAAGCGATTTAGGTACGGGTAGAAAAAACTTGTACCTGTTCTAAGTTAGCCCGTTTCTTCATAACTTACTATCAGGTGAGATTGTAATCAAGGTCTTACTTGTAAGAAATAAAAAAAAAACTAACACTCTAGCTTGGCAACGTTGATCAATACTCATGATGGTCCGCGCGGGCCGGGAGACGTGTAGCGATGAATGAAAAACCCACGACTGATGCATCTGACTTCCTCGCACTTCACACCCGCACAGTTTTCCCCCCGTCACCCGCATGTCATGGGAGTGTCATCAACGAACGTGCCAGACTATAAGTTAACCTCTTCCGGTCGTGTTGTCTTTGTTTCTATGTTGTAATTGAATTGTAGCGTGCCTTATACTCAATCATAAATACCGTTTGCAGTGAACCCTAAGCATGCAAACTGCTATGTAAACATTTTCTGTAAGAACGTTCACTTCGATGTTAAGTTAAAGCAATCGTTCCTAACTCGTCTTCGCTTGTGTTCTAGTTTATTCATTATAACCAGTCCGCTAAGTTAAGGCATTTTATGTATCTTAAAGTTATATATTATTCGCTGTGTTAATAAATAACTTGGTTTATTATTGGATTCCTGACAGAGACACGCATTAACCTTCAGTAGCCTATTTACCAGTCAATCAATTGCTACATTTTTTTTTTAATTTATTTTATTGATAAGATATAACAACTATTTTACATATCGATACTCTCGCCAAACTGTACAGGCAGTTTGTTGGCGAGTTGACGCTCATCATTCTAGTTATTTTTTAAAAGTAATTGCTAAATCTAATTTTAATAAGATAATTAAAACTAAGGTAACCTAGGAATTTAATATTATAAAATGAAATAACACAAAAAAAAAAATACAAAAGGTGCAAAACAATTTCTATTAAGTAAATCCGTCAGTGATGGGGTCCCCAAGGAAAACTTTCTTTAATTTCTTCTTGAGGACTTCCTTCACTAATCTTCCTTTCTTTTTTGAGCCACTCAATTTTATTATTTATACATAACTAACTCCTATAGAATAAAAAAAAAACAGAGAAATACCTTGATGGGGTGCAAGGCGTTGGTGAGCTGCAGGCCGACGCTGCGCGCCAGCACGGCGGGCACCAGCTGCAGCGAGTAGAGGCGGCACAGCGCGTCGCTCGCCAGCTGCGTGGGCACGTTGTGGCGCTGGCGGCCGCTCTCGTACTTCTCCAGCGGACTGGGGTGCGCTGCGGATTGATCATCATCATCATCATCATCATCATCATCATCATCATCATCAACATCATCATCATCATCACTACCATCATCATCACTATCATCATCATCACCACCATCATCATCAGCATCACAGTCATCATCATCATCATCACCACCATCATCATCGTCATCAACATCATCATCATCGTCATCATCGTAATCATCATCATCGTCATCATCATTATCACCATCATCCAACATCATCATCAACATCATCGTCATCAACTTTATCATCATCAACATCATCATCGTCATCACCGTTATCATCATCATCATCACCATCATCATCACAGTCACCATCATCATCACCATCATCATCATCATCACCACCATCATCATCGTCATCAACATCATCATCATCGTCATCATCGTAATCATCGTAATCATCATCATCATCATCATTATCACCATCATCATCACAGTCACCATCATCATCACCATCATCATCATCATCACCACCATCATCATCGTCATCAACATCATCATCATCGTCATCATCGTAATCATCGTAATCATCATCATCATCATCATTATCACCATCATCCAACATCATCATCAACATCATCATCGTCATCAACTTTATCATCATCATCATCACCGTCATCATCATCAGCATCACAGTCATCATCATCATCACCATCACCATCATCATCAATCAATCAATCAATCAATCAATTTATTTCTTTGCAGATACATGCATTATTTATACAGGTGGTCGGTAGATATAGATGGTAAATGTATCTTGCCAATTAGGCATGCAAATTATTTATTAAGTATTTAATGATTCAAATGACAATTTCACCATTTAAAATTTACATCTTTACAATTAAAATATGTATGAAAATAACAATAATATCAACTTAAATACTCATTTACACTGTAGAATGCCTGTTGAGTTAGGTATTTATATAAATTATTTTTAAAGCAATTTACATTCTTTTCATTCCTAATTTCTTTTGGTAACTTATTATAAATTCTTACTGCCGCAATGAATAAACTATTATGGTACAGAGTAGTTTTATGTTGTTCGCATCTAAATTTATCATTGTCGCGTTTATTTTCATAAGGTATATATAATATCACAGTCACCATCATCATCACCATCATCATCATCATCACCACCATCATCATCCTCAATAAATTCACCATCTTGTTCAACTTCACCAAGCGGAAAGAGTCCATTTCCTTCACATAACAGTAAGGCAGTGCGAAAGTTAGATAACATATACGTTATAGTGCTTAGAGTTATTTTTAACCGACTTCAAAAAGGAGGAGGTTCTCAATTCGGTCGGTATTTTTTTCTGATATAGTAACAGCCTTCTAAGCGTTATTCACGTTGGTTCATTTCACAGGTTATTTTTGTCCATTGGCTTGTGGTCTACTAGTTACCACCCTACGGGCAAAGACGTACCGCCAAGCGATTTAGCGTTCCGGTACGATGTCGTGTAGAAACCGAAAGGGGTGTGAATTTTCATCCTCCTCCTAACAAGTTAGCCCGCTTCCATCTTAGATTGCATCATCACTTACCATCAGGTGAGATTGTAGTCAAGGGCTAACTTGTAAGCAATAAAAAAAAAACCTTTACCTAGCGGAAGGAATCTATTTTCTTCACAGGACAACACGGCGAACAAGTGAAAGCCCAGTGGGTATGACCTCTGCCTCCATTACCGGAGGGTGTAGGTTCGAATCCGGTCCGGGGCATGCACCTCCAACTTTTCAGTTGTGTGCATTTTAATAAATTAAATATCACGTGTCTCACACAGTGAAGGAAAAACATCGTGAGGAAACCTGCATACCAGAAAATTTTCTTAATTCTCTGCGTGTGTGAAGTCTGCCAGTCCGTATTGGGCCAGCGTGGTAAACTATTGGTCTAACCCCTCTCATTCTGAGAGGAGACTCGTGCTTAGCAGTGAGCCGAATGTGGGTTGATAATGATGATGATGATGACGAAATTTCAAACGCGTTGAACTGCCATCTGCAGCCATCCTTTAATCTATACTAATATTATAAAGCTGAAGAATTTGTTTGAACGCGCTAAATCTCAGGAACTACTGGACCGATTTGAAAAGTTATTTCAGTTTTAGATAGGCCATCTATTCAGGAAGGCTATAGGCTATATATTATCCCCGCATTCCTATGGGAACGGGAACCACGCGCGTCGTCAGCTAGTTAACCATAAAAGTACTTGTGCCCATACACAATATCTCTACTTCTCTCTAATAGACCGTACAGATTATACTTAGTATTTTAGTCGAGTACGAACGAGTCGTTTTGGATTTACCGCCCAAAAATTGTTCGCACTCGACTAAAATACTAAAGTAGTCCGAACTAGGCGTAATGGTTTACTTTTTTAGTACAATGTTTTTTTTATAAACGCCTATGAGATCTAGTTGTTTTGAGCCCATTTGGGTGCGCTGTATGTCTTAGATGTGAACTTACTGATATCCAATCCCGCGTACAAAGCATCGGATAGGAACTGCGTGAGGTCTTTCACATCCCCGAAGCCAAGGTTCACCCCCTGACCGGCCAGGGGGTGAACTCTATGCGCAGCATCCCTGAAATCAGATATAATTCAAATTCAAGTTTAAAATCAAACTTATTTTCTTAAATTTTTGTTTTGTATAGAAAATTAGGTATATATCTTGAACATGGCCATTTTGTTTTTCGTTATGTTGTTTAATTTACTTGCAATTAGGTAAAAATGGTTTTGGCGCTCACATCATAAAATTTGCGTCGCGCGTCAATCGCTCCGTGCTTTTCACTCACGTGAAAGTCATAATTAGGCGTCTCGTTTGCGCTTCGAATTTTATCAATATCGTATCGACGCGCTGCGCGCTCTTAAGCAAACGGTTTAGTGATTGGTGGCCCCCGCGCGCCGCCTCCGGCCGTGCACTCACCCGACGAGCGCGCGGGCGGGCGCCACGTAGCGCGCGCTGTGCTCGAAGCCGAGCGGGAAGGCGGCGCGGGACGCGGGCGCGGCGGCGCGCACGCTCGGCGGCAGCTGCCTCCGCGCGCCGCCTCCGGCCGTGCACTCACCCGACGAGCGCGCGGGCGGGCGCCACGTAGCGCGCGCTGTGCCCGAAGCCGAGCGGGAAGGCGGCGCGGGACGCGGGCGCGGCGGCGCGCACGCTCGGCGGCAGCTGCCTCTGCGCGCCGTCGGGCAGTCCCGCCCGCCGCAGCGCCGCGCCCACCCACGACACGCACGCGTCCACGGCGCTGCTGCGCGGGTACTGCTTCCACTGGAACATTTGTACAGATAACTTTGCATATAGTTCGAAGAGCCGTTGGGCGTTGGGGTCCCAAGGTGGAATGGCGACCCCGCACCGGAATGCACAGTGTTGGTCGACTAAGGGCCGTAGACATCTGTAGAATGCTGGCAGCTCGAGACTGGTGCTGCAAACACACTCACCCAACAAGCAACAAGTCACCCCGCACCGGAATGCGCAGTGACGGTCAACCCCCAGTAGGGACCGTAGACATCTGTAGAATGCTGGCAGTCTCGAGCTGACAGCATTCAGTCTATGCAAGAGGCCTATGTCCAGCAGTGGTCGTTCAACGGCTGTCACTGATGATGAATGATGTAAACTCACCAGTGCATCGTTGAGCTCGTCGACGAAGCTCTCGTCCGACAGCGAGAGCACGTGTTTCGCCTGCGCCGTGCCCATGGACCACACGAGCGAGCTGGTGGTCGAGTTGAGCGGCAGCAGTGCCACCGGACCCGACGGAAGGAAGCGCTGCCACGCGGTCGTGTTCTCGCACTCCTGACGAAGAGATCGGGACACAATTATTCTATCAAGCCATACTCATAAGCTGTTTACCAACAAACAAATTGAAAATTAAGGTCAATCATAGTAATGCTAGGCTGTTTATAATGAACTAGCGGACGCCCACGACTTCGTCCGCGTGAAAGTCGATGTAAACTTTTAAGTACCTCTACTCTAGCCCTAACCTACCCCTACCCTACTCTATCAGAAAGCTCCGAACTGCTAAGCTATCGGGAGTTACACGTGTTATTGTAAGTCAACCATAAAATATAGACATATATATGCTGTAGTGTTCTTTTTATAATTTTAAGGAGAACATTTCCGTCATTCATGATTTCTTTGTAGCTTTAACCATTAAGGCTGCACACACGACGGAAGAAGAATAATTTCTCCCGTTTTCCCAACATTTCCCTTCACTGCTTTGCCCCTATTGACCGTAGCGTGATTAAAAGTGTACTATAACCTGCCAATAATCAAATAAGTAACAAATTTCGTTAAAATCCGTCGAGTAGTTTTGTTTCTATAACGTACATACAGACAGACAGACAAACAAACATTTTACTGATTGCATTTTTGGTATCAGTATCGATCACTAACCACCCCCTGATAGTTATTTTGGAAATATATTTCATGTACACAATTGACCTCTCTACGGATTTATTATAAGTAGGTATAGATATAGACCTCTGCTAGATGTAGAGTCGCCACAACGCCCATCTGGTCGTAGTCCCACGACACGTACTGCACTCCCATCGATTGACGGACTTTCGAGTTGACTCCGTCGGCTCCGATCTGGAAATTAAACAAAAAAAAACATTACAAACAATATCTAAACGATGTGCAAGTTTACCTGAATTAAGGCTAACTGAAAACTGAAATTATTTTGTTAAAAATTGGCGTTGGTCAATAATTATGTTAAAATCGACTTTCAACATCTACTGAAAGCTTTGAAGGTGGTGCATTTAATTTCAAAATATGTACCTACATATTATGGCAAGACTTTATCATTTACATCACCCTACCACCTATATTTATCTAGGTACACATAAAATGTATCTGCAAATAAATACATTGATTGATAAATTTTTGTCAGTACATATCTAATTGGGCGTCCCCGCCGCTTTCTTACCGATAAGTAGGTCACATACATTTTTAACCATTAGCAACCCATATTCGGCTCACTGTTGAGCACAAGTCTTCTCTCAGAATGAGAGGGGTTAGGCTATCCACTGGGCTATCACGTCTCTGAGGAGGAGGAGGAATGCATATTAAGTGAGAATTTTCTAAATTCTCTGCGTGTGTGAAGTCTGCCAATCCGCATTGGGCCAGTGTGGTGGACTATTGGCCTAACCCCTCTCATTCTGAGAGGAGACTCGAGCTCAGCAGTGAGCCGTATATGGGTTGATAACGACGACGACGACGATGCATTCCTCACGATGTTTTTCCCTCACCGTTTGAGACACGTATTTAATTTCTTAAAATGCACACAACTGAAAAGTTGAAAGCGCATGCATGGACTGGATTCGAATCCACGCCCTCCGAATCAAAGGCAGACGTCATATCCACTGGGCTATTACGATATTTCTTTTTCAAGTTATTATTTCAGCGAATCGATTGCACCTTTACATACAAACACATAAATATTTCCCTAACCCCATTGGCACAAATACAGTGACCCAGTTTCGATGCAAGCAAATGACCGGACGATGGTCACAAATCACATATATTGGACGCCATTTTTCTCCGAAATCAAAGGAATTTATATTAGTTTCGGTTACGGGAAGATGAAATAAAAAGTGACGCTCTCGTTTAGTGTTTCCAGCTGTTCGAATTATTTTCTATACCAATATTTATAAATAGCTAAAGTTTGTAGTTTGTAAGAGCCGTGATAGTCCAGTGGATATGACCTCTGCCTCCGATTCCGGAGGGTGTGGGTTCGAATCTGGTCTGGGGCATGCACCTCCAACTTTTCAGTTGTGTGCATTTTAAGAAATTAAATATCACGTGTCTCAAACGGTGAAGGAAAACATCGTGAGGAAACCTGCACACCAGAAAATTCCTTAATTCTCTGCGTGTGTGAAGTCTGCTAATCCGCATTGGGCCAGCGTGGTGGACTATTGGCCTAACCCCTCTCATTCTGAGAGGAGACTCGAGCTCAGCAGTGAGCCGTATATGGGTTGATAACGACGATGGATAGGTACGACTAGTACTTTTACCGTACAATATTTATAGTTTAGTAAAACTGGCTCTTGAAGTACCATACAGTTCCTAATCTACATGGTAGATTAGAAAAATGAGCAACGGACGAAGCTCGTCAGTGGAACGTGTCTAAACATAGTATAAAACAGGCGCGCGCTACCGCGTAAACAATGGACGCCTTGCGCGAACTCCAAATGAAATATCAACATCTTAATCATCTATATCTGTCTTTTCTCATAACTGCATTATGATCCAAGAGAATTATTCCTTTTATCAGCCATCGATTATCTCAGTAAGTAGGTTTCAACCGCGTAAGTTCCATTCCCGTGGGAATACAGGGATTAAATAGGAAGACTAGGTTACTCGTGAAGTTGTGATTAAATTTTTTAAAATCGATTCAGATTTAGGGGTAAAAGCGTAACATACAAACAACACATGCATACGCATTGCGCGCGCCAATTAAAGGTTGACACCGAAATGTGTACCAATTCCTCATATTCGCGCAGATTGCGTATGCGTGAATGCAGTATACTTTACCCGAAAAGCCTCGTCTCTTATCATACGCCGTTCCATGGACAAGAGTCTCTTTTCTGCCAAGGCTCTTAGCTGTCTGAGGGGAAGCCGTGAGGACAAAAACGAGTAACAAATCGACCATCCTCACGCCGACCAAGGCCCGAGTCTCAGAGGAGACGCCCTTAGAGAGTCGTTCCGCCCATCTACTTGCTTCTGCCTTCGGGCCCCATCAGGCGATGCTTCTGCGCTCGCCCAACCCCTCGGTGACGCCGCTGAGGTCCCATAAGGAGCCTACGGCACTTACACAATCAGAAAATCACGCCGACCAATGTTATTCTGATAAAACAGTTCACATTCTTGGTCGGAGGGGTTCACTCGAGACGCAGAGGCATTCCTCAATTTCCCAAAACCGCTGCACAAGGTCAATAAGTCCCCGCCACTTGGAAAGGCTCATCAGGGTCCAACGGCGTTACTGGCAGGACAGGGCCTAGGAAACTATGGCCAATTATCGTTGAAAGTTCACACAAGCACTTAGCTGCAATGGCTGTACACAATACAACCCATAACGTCGGCCCCCAACAACAAATCAACCGGGACCGGCACGAATCAGTCGGTGTCGGTAAGGTTACCCGTCAAACGTACTGCAGAGTCCCAAATTCGCTCCTGGGGGAGGTTACCAAAGATATTAGCCAAGACAGATGCCCTGACTACAATTCGGAGGTTACCCCTACGGGGTGCAAACATCTCCGCTTCTCCCAGGGAGACGAGCGGCTTTGAATCTCCAATACCTCGCATCCGCCCTCCATGAGGCGACCAAGGGAGGCCCAATTTCCTAATAATCGGTAAAGTTAGATTCATAGAACTCCATTAAGTGCATTGCATTATTTAATTTTTTCAGTTTTCTTGTGATGTGTATTTTACAAACATATTGTGTATTTTTTTTCTTTAAAATAAAGATTAGGAGATGCTGGACTCACAAGTCTGAAGTTGTCTCACTACCGTCTAGCTAACACGCTTAAAACTGTGTTGTTATTATAAAGTTTATTTTTAAAACGCACCGTGTGTTTTCACGAACCACGCCTTCTGTTTGCATTGAGTAAAAATTGCCTAAAAGTTAAATAAAACATTCGTAATTATGTGGCTGAAGTGACAGATCGAGGGCGCAGGGCTTCTACTGATGTATATTTTGTAGAATTAGTAATACTCTTTCTCTTTTAGAAATTCATTATCACGTGTCTCAAACGGTGAAAGAAAAACATTAATTCATACTCAGAGGACAATCGTGCTCTACGGTGAGCCTGATACTGCGACTCATACTTATGTGCACAAAGGTCTGCTAATATTCTTCAAGGAATGTCCAAGGATCTGTGGAGCATTTTTATCCTGGACCATACATGTCACATTCCTTTTTTCGAATCTTAGACTACGAGCCCAGAAAACTACATCTGCCAGCCGAAACTTTTTCATAAGACCTCATTTATGACCTGAAATTACCATTACACTCTTAGAACGAAATTGGACTTAGACGGTAGAGTGATATGACGCAGTAAAATATCTTGGAAAAGATAAAAGCAATGTATCTAATATTGAGAACACAGTAAATCATTGGATATCGGAGATTTTTATTAATTTCATTAGAAAAAGAACGCAAAGACTTTTTTTACTTTAGACTAGCGGACGCCCGCGACTTCGTCCGCGTGAAAGTCGTTGTAAACTTTCAACTACCCCTACCCTACCCTACCCTACTCTACTCATTAAGGCTGCACTTCTTTATTTATTCCCCCCCCCCCCCCCCCCCGCGAGTCACATCGAGCGCGGCAACCTTTACACAAAAATAATCCATATAGCATGAATTAGTATTCACGCGCGATGGTTTAGCGTATTTCTTGTATAACTTTGGTGTTTCTTTACCGATTTTTATGATTCTTTTTTTATTGAATAGGTAATAATGTTAACTTATTTAGTTAGGGATGAGTGATGAGTGTTATAAACATAAGAGTAGACAAATTTAATTAGAAAGCTCCGAACTGCTAAGCTATCGGGAGTTACACGTGTTATTGTGAGTCAACCATAAAAGATAGACATATATATGCTGTTGTGTTTTTGTAGATAATTTTAAGGAGAACATTTCCGTCATACATGATTTCTATGTAACTTTAACCATTAAGGCTGTACACGCGACGGAAGCTTAAAAAATTGAGTAACTTGTCCCGTTTTCTCAACATTTCTCTTCACCGCTCTGCTCCTATTGATGGTAGCGTAATGAAAAGTATATTATAACCTGCCCACGAGTATGTAGAATAATTGTACCAAGTTTTGTTAAAATCCGTCCAGTAGTTTTTGTTTCTATAAAGAACATACAGACAGACAGACAGACAGACAGACAGACAGACAGACAGACAAAAATTTTACTGATTGCATTTTTGGCATCAGTATCTATCACTAATCACCCCCTGATAGTTATTTTGGAAATATATTTCATGTACAGAATTGACCTCTCTACAGATTTATTATAAGTATAGATAATGAAATTTTAATGAATTGAGCGAGTAACGTAAAAAAAAGACGAGTAAAAAGACTTTTCACTCTGTTCATTTTCGAAACCACAGATGTAAATCGTTTACCTTAAGCGCTTTATCTATTTATATTCTGTGTTTAGATTTCTGTCGAGTAATATGTTAGCAAGCCTAAACTGTGCCATAAAACAGATTTAAAAAAATCTTTCACTATCCGTATACATTATCAGTGAATAACATAGGCTACATTTTATATCCGTTTTCCCACAGGAATGTGAGCTACGCGGGTGAAACCACGACGCGCCTGCTGGTATATGAAAAATCACACCTTTTTTTGTAGATTTGGGGTAATATGGGCTACTTTTAACCGACTTCATCAATAGTAGAGTGGTAAATGGTAATTTAATAGTAAATGTCATAGAACACTAGCGGACGTCCGCGACTTCATCCGCGTGGAATTCAGTTTTTCACAAATACCGCGGGAACCATGGATTTTTCCGGGATGAAAAGTAGCCTATGTGTTAATCCAGAGTAAAATCTATTTCCATTTCAAATTTCAGCCAAATCGCTTCAGTAGCAGCAGCGTAAAAGAGGAACAAACATACTTACACACAAACTTTCGCCTTTACTCGCATAATATTAGTGTGAAGTGTGATAATGTAACTTGTAGTTAAACTATGTGTAGTATGCTGTAAGAAGGATGCAGCCACCTGCAGTTCATAACTCTATTTCTACGGCAATAACTGCGGCATGCACAATGTTCGTAGGGTTGCTGAACTACCTGCTGCATCCGAAAGAAGTGTGGATTTAATCCTCCTTCTAACAAGTTAGTCCGCTTCCATCTTAGATCATCACTTAGCATCAGGTGAGATTGTAAAGGGCTAACTTGTAAAGAATAAATAATAAAAATTTTAATAAAAAAAAATACAACCGACTTCAAAACCTAAAAACGTACCCATTAAACTAAAAAGCGAAAAATAACATCATAATATGTTCTACCTGCTGATCAGTATGAAGTCGGTGCTAAGCCGGTGATGTATTAATTCAAGCCATGTGAGAATATCTTATAGATTTAGATTTTGCAGACAGTGTTGTTTCATGTGGTCCTGTCAGAAATGGCTGGAGTTGTTCCAAAGGAATGGCGACCCCGCACTAGAAAGCGCAGTGTCGGTCGACCCTCCACCAGGTGGACTGACGACATCAAGCGAGTCGCAGGGATCCGCTGTATGTAGGCGGCTCAGTATTGTGATGTTTGGAAGTCCCTACAAAAGGCCTATGTCCTGCAGTGGACGTCCATCGACTGATATGATGATGATGGTGATGAACTATAAGATGTCATCACAATCAGTTAATTTTTTTCTTTTTGTGCAAGTGCCGTCGGCTCCCTAATGGGACCTCAGCGGTGTCATGGGGCAGTACCTACAGAAGCATTGCCTGATGGGACCCGAAGGCAGAAGCAGAATAGATGGGCGGAACAACTCTCAAAAGTGCGTCTCCTTTGAGACTCGGACCTGGGCTTAAAGGTCGCTTAGAGGCTTAGGCCGCTCTGGAAGGGTGTTTTTGGCCTGAGTGTATCAGTCCAATCTGTCAGAGTCCAGTATTTTTTAATGAATTATTATTAAAATATAAAATTTGTTTTTGATTTGTTTTCCCTGCTGAAAACCCTAATCCGGCGGTTAGGCCGATCTAATATTGGAATGTGAGCTGGAAGCAATTGTTTGCACGTTTCACCCGCCCATATGGTAGCGGTGGAGTTATGACAGGCTTGTACACAATGATTCGACGTGCACATACAGTTTCGGCGTCATACTACTAATAACATAAACGCGAAAGTATGTATGTTTGTTTAGATGTTTGTTACTCTATAACGCCGCTACTACTGAAGCGATTAGGCTGAAATTTGGAATGGAAATAGATTTTACTCTGGATTAACACATAGGCTACTTTTTATCTCGAAAAAATCCATGAATTCCCGAGATTTGCGAAAACTGATGATTTTGATATGAATGTTTGTTACTCTTTTGCGCCTCGACTACTGAACCGAATTGGCTAAAATTTGGTCGCCGTAACGTCGTCAACCCATTTTCGGCTCACTGCTGAGCTCGAGTCTCCTCTCAGAATGAGAGGGGTAAGGCCAATAGTCCACCACGCTGGCCCAATGCGGATTGGTAGACTTCACACACGATGTTTTCCTTCACCGATTGAGACACGTGATATTTAAATCCTTAAAATGCACACAACTGAAAAGTTGGAGGTACATGCCCCGGACCGGATTCGAACCCACACCCTCCGGAATCGGAGGCAGAGGTTATATCCACTGGGCTATCACGGCACGGCTAAAATTTGGTATTGAGATGTATTATAGCATGGATTAACACATAGGCTACTTTTTATCCCAGAAAATTTGTGGTTCCCGTGAGATATTTGTTACTCTTTAACGCCGTAACTTCTGAGCCGATTTGGTTGAATTTTAAAACCAAGACAGATAATACCCTGAATCAATACAAAGACCACATTTTATGCCGAAAAAATCCATGGATTCCCGAGATTTGCGAAAACCTAATGATTTTGATGGTATGAATATTTGTTACTCTTTCACACCTCGGCTACTGAACCGAATCACCTGTAATTTGAAGTAGAGATAGATTTTAGTCTGGATGAACACATAGGCTACTTTTTATCCCGAAAAAATCCATGGTTCCCCAGGGATTTGTAAAACTGAAATTGCACGAGGGCGAAGTCGCGGGCGTCCGCTAGTTTGGTAAATAACACAATATTGTGATTGGCCAGTCGTGGGATAATCGAGACAAGTGTAATCCGTGAATTAGTTTATTCAGATGTTGTGTAAGAGATTAGTTTCACGTTTGGCGGTGATGGGGAAGACCTAAACAAACATATGCATTGAATGACCTGAAACGAATGAGGTAGAAATACTTGGCGAAACATTGTAGAGAGAGTTTACGATTTTTTAATTTTCAATAATGCCTATAAAATACCAAACACTATTAAAAGATGGTCCATTTCAGGTCCACTCTTGTAGCCCGTATCATTAAAATTTAAAAAATACAAGGATTTTATTAAAATTTGTTAAAGTGAATAAATGACACTAAATAAAAAGAAATAAATAAAATAAAAGCCCAAGATTTTTAGTTATATCAAGATGGCGCCCATAGAACAACTATGACATGACAATTGACAGCAAACGTCAAATCGATTAATGCATTGAAAACGTCATCTATCCATCATTATTACCCTTATTAATGTTGCATTTCTTGGGAGATAATGAATATTATTTCGAAAGAATTAAAGTTCAAAAATATCTTCTTTTATTTCCGCTAGGGTACAATGACTGATCCTGGGCTCCACAGAATTTTGGACCATCTCTTTTATATAAAAACCCAGCCCCCTCTTGTTGTCCCAGTTGCGAAGCTCAAGCAAACGGCTGTCAGGACTCTAAAGTGAAGAACCACCTCCATTAAGGAGCCTACGGCCCTTCCTCGCACACCACACAATCAGAAATCAGAAAAAAAATCGAGCGAAAGCATCTTAAGGTAATGGTCGAAGCTTTTTGCTATAAGACCATTGACTAAAACGACTATCGGAACGTTAATGGTTGACACAAAAATGATAATTATTAATTGATAGTAATAAATGTGGATGGTACGAAGATTAAAGATTCATCAAAATTTCTGACAAGTTTACTCGACCGACATTCCAACTGTAAACAGACGAAATTATGAAATTGATGCATGGATTTGATCCATAGAGTAGTTTTCTAAATTAAAAATAGAAGTGTTAAAATAGACTAATAAAACGGGATGAAATACAGCTAGAGGCAAGAATGTCACCAAGGACGTAGTCTACGACGTAGACGCTAGGCGCCAGTATTATAATTCCTTTTATATTATTAGACATCGATTGACTATGTGCTAACTATGGGCCTCAAGCACACAGCGGACGATGGAACGAGCTATGCTCAGAGTATCTCTGCGTGATCGAATCAGAAATGAGGAGATTTGTAGAATAACCAAAGTCACCGTCAACGAGTCGCGAAGCTGAAGTGGCAATGGGCGGGGCACATAGTTCGAAGAACCGGTGGACGTTGGGTGCTAGAATGACGACCCCGCACTCGAAAGCGCAATTTTGGTCGACCCCCCATCAGGTGGACATCAAGCCAATCGCAGGATATCGTTGGATGCAGGCGGCTCAGGATCGTGATGTTTGGTAGGCCCTACAAAAGGCCAGGTCTTGCAGTGGACGTCCATCGGCGGATATGATGATGATGATGAATATCGCGCAAATTTAAAAGGAGTTCAGCTTATTTATTACCCCTGATAGATAGTGTCGCATATCACTTGACAGCACATATTTACCGGTAACTAGCCAATGCCGTAGCCTGCCACTAGATATAATCATAATCAACTAACACGAGACGACCTGCGGTTTCACTGCGTCTATCCCGAGGGAATACAAGGATAAAATATCCCTATGAAAGTCACAAATAACGTAGCATTTTATTGGTAAAAGAATTTCAAAAAGATTCAGTATTTATTCCCTATAATTTCACATACTTTTCCCCTTAATATTAATAGTATAAATTGACATGTAATTGAACATTGTAGAGCCAACATTTTCCGTGAAGCTACTGTTTTGAGGCTTAGAGGAAACTCATTCCAACTGAGCTATTATAGGTTTAATTGCTGTAATTATCGTAGATCACCATATAACTACGTATGACAGGAAAATATCACGAGTATTTCGCATATCGCACAACCTTTTAAATGTTCATTATATTTTATCTGATTGTTTAACTGCGTTCGTCCAAAACCCCTGGCTTTTGAGCGAGCGCAGAAAAATCGCCTTATGGGGCCAGAAGGCAGAAGCAGAAGAGATGGGCGGAACGACTCTCTGAAGACCTCGACTTGAGGGCCGTTCTGGAAGGATGTTTTGGCCTGAGTATCAGTCTGAGCACTTCCGAGATCATGAATCATTAAACTCACGTCCGTGTGACTTCAGATATCGGGGACATCGTCTTTAATGTAAGTAGCATATGGTGGAGTGCTTAGACTATTCCGTACCCGTACCCATAATAATATATAAGAAACCCATAATAATAGAGAAAGGAAGCTTAAATGATGAATAAGACCAGCAATCTGTCAAAACGCAATTGGCACGAACAGGTGCATAAAAGATATGCTATAAAAAATGCTTGTAAGGGTAGCTGCATGTGTTTTAATAATAAAGCGCCCTATGAAACCAGGAAACGTTTCTCAATAAGTGCAAACTTTTTATTAAACGCAAGCTTAATAACAAATGTATCATGTCGATACCAATTTAACAAAAGTTAGTTGTACATGAGCTTCTAAAAATGTAAAATAACAAAAACTAAATAACATAGCTGGTTTTTTTTGATCAAAAGTGTATAAAACACTGGACATTGAGACTAGACAATAGACATATTAGCAAACTCCACATTTTAGGACACAAGACGTAGTCAGCCTGAACAATCAAATCTACCTATTTCAATTTTTGAACAACTTTCCAAACGCTTTTAGCAAATATTCTCTTTACAGTTTAATGTATACGTATTTGTTAAATCATGATTAATAATTTGTTGAGCCGAGACTGTTTGGGAATCAAACGATTATTTCAGTTACGGACGAATCGCCGACCGAAGATGTTATGATACGCGCGGGATTTTGTTTAAAACCGTAATGCCTTCTAAAACATCGCACAGTGACAGAAGCAAAAAGGTTCCATATATTTTTTTTTAAAATTATTTTTTTTTTGTGTTTACAATTAATGAAAGTTTGGAAAAACAGTAAACGTGTTAAAGTTGTTGAGTGAAATACGTGTTGAACGACAAATTCCGTGCCGACGTTTTGTCGGCCTACGCAAGTCAAATAAGTGCCCTATAATGTTTAAAAAAAATAAAATTTGGTTGTAATTTTTTTTTGCGGATAGTACAGGATTTTATGAGAACAGATAAGATATGGATATTCTTTTTTCATTATTTTTAAAACTGTACGTTCTAGAATTATGCACTTGTTTGTTGTATAGGTATGCGATAACAAAATCAAGACAAAAAATATATTTTTTTTCAAAAGCTCAGATTCAGGAGCCAAATTAAAATTATTATGATTTTCTGATTTTTGATCAACCTCACTCTAATTAGTCTACTAAAGCGATCAGTTTCAGTTAAGATCAAGATTAAGAGAAAATTCCAAATAATACATACCAATATTAATATTATAAATGTGAAAATAGGTCTGTTTGTCTGTTACAGTTTGGCTAAATTTCATCTAAATCGGTTTAGTGGTTGTCTAAAGTGAAATATGTGGAATGAAAAGTGAAAGACAAATTTTGGTACGGTGATAGACCTTGGAGCAGAACATAGGCCGGAAAAACTCATGCTCCCTGCGGGATATTTCATTCCAGGGATTTCGGGATAGCACAACTTCACGCGAACGGAGTGTCGTGCTTCCAATAGTATCTAATGTGTATATCTAATCGTTCTATCGAAGCACTATTAAAATCGCGCTAAATTTTAAATCGTCGTCTATACTCGTAATCTTATACTAACGTCTAAAAGTTTAATAATCTAGCTAAAGCCACGAGTGTCGCGATTTTCGAAATTTCAACGTATTTAGAGTAAAACGTTTGCATTACCTACCACAATTGTGACAGGGATTTCACGAAGGCAGCGCGCGGTGGCGGGACGAGATAAGCGAGGTGACAGAAGATGACTCGGACGAGGTGGAGGCTGGGTACATCTCTAGCGACGAGTCGGCGCACGCACCCGACCTGGGGGACCGGCTGAGAGTCAAGTCTAGGGACATCTGGGAGCTAGGTGCGTATTGCGAGATGAGCGAGGTGACGGAAATGAAATGAAATGAAATGAGTCTTTCACAATGAGTTGTGTTTTTCTCAGAAACCTTCTTTTTGCTGAAAATGGGGTTTTTAGCGTATACGAGTACTAGGTATTTTATTAAATGACGAATAGAAGAGATTACTTTATTAAATTATGCGCTAGGGATCAATGTAAATAATTGTTTAGACCACTTACAGTAAATTTTACAGTACATTATTCGTAATTAGTGCAGTAGTAGGTAACAGGCAGGACAACACCCTTTGCTCGTCACTCACCATCTAATAAGTCCAGACCAATTAATTAAAAAAACAAACATTCGATCAGTTTTATCGGATGTCCTGCCTTTAGCGCTGCAGGCACGTGGACTTATTGGATAGTGAGTGGCTATTAGCATTAGATGTATTGAAACTGAACTTTATCCACTAACTCATTATTTGAGTTAGTGGATAAAGTTTAATCTTGGTTCATGTTTGTATTTTGTAGGAATTTGATGTCATTGTACGCACGCCGCGTTTTTCAAAGAATTCTCCCACGCTCGATAATTTTTTTAACTTTAAGAGATCTTTAATAATGATAAGTTTATCCTGTGTGAATAGAGGCTCTATCCGTCTATTTTACCATTGCTAATCATCATTAACAGCGTCTAAGGATTGGATTAGATTAAAAGTCTTGGTGTTGAACTGCACTATACGATTGTGTACTTCGTTCTAGATAAGTATGTTCGTAAACAAAAAAAATTAACCTTACATGAGTTTTGTAGTGGGTTCTTCTCGGACCAAGGCGCGTTTGGAACCTTCGTAACTTTACTTTTAAGTTTTCGACTTTAATTACCACCTCATAATTTTTTTTTAATTATCATGACATAACTTGACATTTCAAAAGCGCTTGTAAGCTAAGCCTAATTTTTTATTAATGAGAAAAAATACAATAAAGATCTTAAGCTAACTTATCCTAATAACTATACAAATCATGCCCACGTGGAATGGTGACAAGAATACTGGCTGCATTTCCGCGCTGGACAGCCACGCTTCCTTTGCGCAAAAAATGAGCCAGCCCTTCTGTCACCAGTCGTGGCAACTAGCCGCGGTGAAATGATTCAGTGAAATGTTTTGGCAAAAGGTACAAATATGTAACTCTCAGTCAGAGAGGCATACTTGAGCCACTTACCGGATTCAGCTTTTAGCCTTATTGAAATAAATGAATTTTGAAATTTAAATTCTACAGCGCCAGGCCTCCCTTCTGATGCAATGCATTCGGGGGCTTAGAGAATTACGTTCACTATCTGATATTAATGATTATGACCGATGGCTTAACGTTGTCTTCGAGACACGGGGGTGTAAAACCACAAACTTCTAGACTCTTCCAAAACAACCAGTAAAGTTTGATGAATAATAATATATAATAATAAATAATAATGCTCTGTTACAGAAGAAATACAACACTCGCTCCACCAGCTACCCTACGCTGACGAGATATCCGTGTTAGTGGAGACGTCGCACTACGAGGACGCCATAAGCTTCGTGTCCCAAGAGGACGACGAGGCGATGCGCACAGCCGTGCTGTGGGCGTGCTGGATGGGCAAGTGCTCCTTCCTGTTCAAGTTGCTGAGGATTGGAGCTGATCCGAACAGCGCTGATAATGGTGGAAGGTACGTGTATAACGAATGAAGTTACTATGAATCGTAAAAGTAAACAAATAAATTAATAATTGAAAACAAACCAGACCACGTAAAAGTAATAGTGAATCCGGACAGTAAAGCTGCCTGTCTACCAGAGCTGAGCGAGTTAGCGTAGCGGAGAAACGGAGTAATGCGGAGCGGAGTTGCGTACTGTGTCTGTCTACCGGAGCAGAGCGAGGGTGCGGAGCGTGCGTGTCCTTATGCAATTGGCTAGCTCTAATAAACAAACGCAACCTCCACTTAGGGCATTTCACAGTAAACCCAGAGGAAGTAAAACACATCTCAGCCAAGAAACTGCTGCTGTACCTGGCTAAAACAGTATTGGAGGGGAAATCTAGTCAGTGGCGATCACAATAGATAGGTAACGGTCAACGTGATACAGGGACCTCGAGAAGACCTGCGGAGCCGCGACATCAAGAAGAAGAAGAGGGTGCGGAGCGGAACCTATGTTAAATAAATAAACGTTAAATTTAATTAATTTAACCCCGCTCCGCTTTGCAGTCTTATGTTGAAATTTATGTTGAAATCCGTCAAAGTTTAGAGGGTGCTAAATAGGTAAATTACTACGAGTAAGTTCTAAAAAAATATTCAGTCTGTGTCAATCGAGCTGGTATACTTACAAGATGTTATACAGGAAGAAATTTTTTCAAGTACGGATATTTTTATATTTTGTACATAAACAAAATTTAATGAACACGTATTTTTTCTTTTTTTTTTTTAACTCAACAATAACAAAGTTATCGTTAGCTAAAGTTTAAACATTTAAACAGAATTTGAGGGTCACCCTATCGCTGTACTAAGTAATAGCACAGTAATAGGCAACTACAAAATCAGCTGGTAGGTACTAGGTTAGCGAGCGCCCGCGCCGAGGGCCGTTGACCTTTCTACGTTTATTTTTGTACCTATTATTTTTTATAATAATTAAAGGTCGTCACTTTTGAGTTGAGTATCGATTTTCCCTTCATACTTTATTGGGCTTAGGACCATCAATAATGCGTAATAATAATAAAAATTATAAACTTTCGATTGGAATAATGAAATACAAATGATGATTATTATTACGCAAACTTTTGCATTAAAGGTTGATTCGACTTAAATGCGCAAGCGACGGCAGATTGTCTGTCACTGGTCGCCCATCGGCAATTCGGCAGGCGTCCTCAGGGATTTTTCGATCCCCTCACCCCTGCCACCCCCGTCAGCCGAAGCCGAAGCGATATGACTACTGCCGGTATTTCTTTGTCGGCGTCTTACAAAGTGCCGCCAGCAGTTGCGCAGTTTGTTTGGGAATGTGTCCATTATTTTGTTATTTCTGAGACATAAATTGAAAAAAAAAAATACATAAAATGTATCGAACTGTTTGTAGATTTATGTTCTATTAATGATACAGAACCACGAAAAAAAATGTCCGCACTAAAGTCCGAATCACCCTGTATACCTAAAACAAAGTTCTCCGTCGTTTATCTGTTTCTTTGTTCGATATTATCTAAAAGACGACGGATCGGTTTTGCGTTTTTCAACAATTCATGAGGTAGATCGCAAAGCATTACATGCGCGAAAATTAATTCAAGCGCTTACGTAGGCTTCTTGCTTAATACGCCGCGTAAGCTGTCTCGAAAATACGCAAAAATACACTTTGTTCATAATATAGTAAACGTAAACAGTCATAAGACGTAGATTTATTTAATTATGAGTATACTAAAAAAGCAGAGTAACAAAAGAATGTAAACATTGTTCAAAATTCACACACAAAGGTATACTTGTAAAGGTAGATTCTCGTCTGTGTAGGTATTTTATGGACATGCACCTAATTGATAATGCCGAAAAACATTTTCTTTTCGTTATATTGCCTACCTAAGTCTCCGTTTTGTTTCGAAGAATTTCAAAATAAATTGCATAAAAAAACAAACAAATGTGGTGAAATGGGGACGTTTGAAGAGTTTTGATGTTTTGTTTTTAGGTCATGTCTATACTTAAGCTGTTTTGTGGTCAAGTTGGAATGCCTCATGAGTCGAATTGATAAATGATAATATTAATAAACAATAATAAAAATAATAGTTATAATGCCTACATACTTATTCAATTTGTTTCGAAGATTGTTCAAATAAATTGTATATTGTTACAAACTAGGGTTCGAAGATTTGAAATGAAACACCTGGTGACTCGTATGATACTCAGATTAAGGATCCACTCCTTAAAGTCTTAAGGAGTGGATCCTTAATCTGAGAATTAATACACTTCCAAACGTAGGCAGTTCGTTGTTCAAAATCGTAGCTGAGTTCACTATTGTTCACTTGTATCGCTGGTATCACTTGATGTTACTTTTTTTCGTTCCGAAAGTCAACTGCTCCATATCCGTCAGAATAATTCTAGACCATTCTAGGAATGCCTACACGCGTGTTGTTCCACGAAATTCGAAAAAAAACAATAACAAAAAGTTGTAAACAACTAGATATGAGATATGATTGTTATTATGATCCTTATGTCTCTAGTAATAGGGCTCTGCGTAACAAATATAGCTTGCGAAATGGGGACCTTTGAAGAGTTAATGCTAACGTTTTGTTTTTAGGTCATGTCTACACTTGAGCTGTTTAGTGGCCAAGGAGGAGTGTGTCAAGCTGTTGTTGGACCACGGCGCAGACCCTAATATGTGGGACGCGAAGACTGACAGAAAAGCGACCCCTTTGCATTGCGCTGCGAGTGCCAAATCGTTGTCTTGTGTTAAGGTGAGAAACTACTTTAGTGCGCAAGATAAGTTTCTTCATCATCATCAGCTGATGGACGTCATCTGCTGGATATGGGCTACTTGTATGAAATTCCCACGGTCTTGAGCCGCCAACGTCCAGCGGTTCCGTAAGACCCGGTCGATGTCATCGGTTTACCTAGTGGGGAGTCTGCCAAGACTGCGCTTTCCAGATAGGTAGTTATATAGCTTGAATCCTTCGTGTAGCGATGAATGAAAAATTCACGACTGTCGCACCTCACTTCCCCGCACGCCCGATTTCACATCAGTACAGTCTTTCCCCCCGTCGCCCGCATATCATGGGAGTGTCATCAATGAACTTGCCAGACTATAGAAGATAAGTATGCGCTTGGCCAAATTCAAAACTATTCAATTGTCCGCTTGATCTTGATCGAATAAGATTTTGTCGTCTATCTGTCTATCCATCTCCAAGCGCTGCACTTAACAGTGGATTTAATTGACGTTGCAGAGGCACCCCCTGGGGACCCCCTAGGGGCACCTAGAAAACTTTGCAATTTTATTTTTTCTAATCATATTTCCTGTAGTCCTATTTAATGGGAATAACATAATTGAGAGGTTTATATGTGCGCAGAAGTTATGCCAAAGTCCCAAGGGTACAAAATCATAGACGACAGGAACTTATCCTATAAGAACTTCCTATGAGATTTGGTCTTAAGAATGAAATAAAATAAGCTAGGTAGGTTGGTAAAAGAGTTTCTTCGCATTTTATATAAAAATTCAAAAGGCTTTTTATACATTTTATTTACATTTGATTACACTGGCGCCATTTTGTTGGGTAACATTTTGCAATCTTGTAGGTAGGGACGTGATTGCTATAAAAATGGGGCTTCTGATCAAAAAACTATTATGATAGTACACATAAAATCATAGATTTATAAACATTGGTTACCTAGCTTGTTTTCAATCGGAAGTTAAAATATTTAAATATTTACCTACCCGCAATTTGTTTCACGTGAGGTAAGAGGAATTTTGTCTTGGAGTGACATTTGTTTATTCACGTTTATTTATGTGAAAAGTTGAAAACGCGAAAAGTGTTCGAAATGGCAACAGTAACGGTGTGCGCTCTGTTCTGTTTTAATTTTAGGGAAACAAGAATATTTCTTCTCGAGGTCGTGCGATGAAAACTGGTTTAAAATTAACACTTCCTTGTAAATTAATTGTAGTTACATTGTAGATGTGATGTATCTAATAATATCTTTGTGACTGAACTTATACAGTGTTTTTTGCGATAAAAGTCGTAGGTAGGTATACTTAACCAACCAACCGCGTCTGCAAGCTAATTCACTATCTTTGATGTAGACATGTGGTTCATTTATACGAAATTGAGATTTATGTAACAAATGTCATCCGGTGCCTACTGGTGGATATCATAGAGTAGGCAGATGACATTTCTCCATTGAAAACATTTCACTTAAAAACTGCAACAACTAATAATTTTGCTTTGACAGTTTTAGAATTATTGGTAAAGAAAAAGGCCTTTAAATATAATCTAATATTCAATAAAATTCCAAATTCAGAGCAAATTCAACCTTAAGGATTGTGTTTAAGGTTGAATTTGCAAACGCGACTACTTGAATTGAGAGCCAAGAAGTTGTGTTTGGTACTCATTGAGTGGGGACGTTTTTTGATGAGATCGATGCATTTCTCACTTGATTTGATTGATCATACAGACCAGAATAGTGAATAGGCCAGCTGGTTTGAAAATAACAACATGTTTCAGATGAATCTGTTTTCAGGTAGTATAGGTAAAGCTGTTACTTTACGGATGTTGCTGTACAATGTTTAATCATACATTGTAGAATTAACATGTGAGGATGTTAGGATTTTCATGCATGCTCATTGCTCACGCAGATAGATGGTTTCGACGGTCTTGCAGACTAATTCACTAACTTTGACGTATGTTAGTTGACGTATACAAAATTGAGATTCTAAGTAATAAATGTCATCCGGTGCATACTGATAACCTTTCGTGGGTAACATACAGTAGATAAATGACATTTCTCTATTGATTTGATGTTTATTTTAATAGATTGTTCATAAAGACCAAATTGGTTAAAATTTAAATTCAAAATTAATTTATTTCAATTAGGCTTAGTTTACAAGCACTTTTGAAAGGTGAAGATAATGTCATAATTTAATGTAATCTAATGGTGGTAATAATAGTCGAATACTTAAAATTAAAGTTACGAGGGTTCCAAACGCGCCTTGGTACTAGAAGAAAGCCAAGCACAACCAAATCAATATAGTGAATAGTAAAATAGGCCAACTGGTTCAAGCAATTCTTAGGTTACATATAAGTTGTTTTACGAAGAATAGGAAAAAAAACATTAATTTTGTGCTCTACAATGTTAAATTGAGCATCTCCTGATAGCTAGAGTCGAGGTCGACATTTTTGGATAGGTATTTGGGGCGAACTGAAATTTTTATACCATTAAATTACTAAAATACTTAAAGAGTAAATAAACCAATCGGGGTTGTTACTACCCTATAGGTCTCGTCTCGAGACTGGTCGCGCGTCCAGGCCTCCAGGATGCCGCGAAAAGTAAAATCAATGAATTAACAATTTTCCAGTTACTGATAAGCCACGGAGCGGACGTCAACGCTGGCTTGAACGAGCACTCTCCGCTACACTACGCGGTGCTGAGCGACGCTCCAGAAGTCGTCGAAGCATTGCTGGACGCTGGCGCTTGTCCCGACACTCCGCAGGTGACTTCTTCCCTACCCCTAACGTGGTAACTTTTGGCGCAGTGGTATGCGCCGAGGATTTACAAGACGGTCCTGGGTTCGATTACCGGCTGGACCGATTGAGGTTTTCTTAATTTGTCCAGGTCTAGCTGGTGGGAGGCTTCGGCCGTGGTTACTTACCTACCCTACCGAGAAAGACGTAGGTACTGCCAAGCGATTTAGCGTTTCGCTACGATGTCGTGTAGAAACCGAAAGGGGTGTGGATTTTTATCCTCCTCCTAACATGTTTGCTCGCTTCCATCTTAGATTGCATCATCACTTACCATCAGGTGAGACTGTAGTCAAGGGCTAACTTGTAAAGAATAATAAAAAAAAACTTCACCCTATTGGGTAGCACAGTTACGCAAGCAACCAACAAGTTATCGGCGACAAACAGAAATTACGGCCGCTTATAATAAGTTACCTACATTACGCGGTGTTGAGTGACGCACCGGAAGTCGTCGAAGCATTGTTGGACGCTGGCGCCTGTCCCGACACTCCGCCGGTGACTTCTTCCCTACCCCCACCCTACCCTAAACTAACTAACCTAACCTAACTTCACTATTGGCTAGTACAGTTACGTAATCAACCAATAAGCTATCGGCGACAAACAGAAAGTTTAGCCGCTTATAATAAGTTACATTACGCGGTGTTGAGTGACGCACCGGAAGTTATTGGCGCATAGCTGGAAGCCGGCGCCTATCCGACACTCCGCAGGGGAAGCTGGTTTATATCATTTAACAAACAAACTAGCAAGCCAAACAAGTATACTATAATATAATAATATAGTACATCAAAGGAAGTGTATGCGTCTTGAAGAAAATCTGATTTAGAATGAGGCAATTGGATTCACTCCTTGTATAATAATGTTTATTGATTAACTTTCGTTAGTTAAAAAATTACCCAATGAATATCATTAAAAATAATAATAATTAATATGATATTGGTATAAAATAGTTTTTGTAATGTATATGTGACAGGCTACATACTGTTGGCAATTTATGAATATCCGGCTCGAAAGACCTAAAATTTAAACAGATTAAAGTCAAAGTCGAAACACTCTCAATTCAAATACGAGTAGGTTTATACCAGGCCAATACAAAAAAAATATATAAACAATTATTGAAGGACATATTACTACCGGTGACAATACTTTTACATGTTAACTTAAACATTATAATTTCAAGTGGTCAATACACCAAGGTATTTCCAAAGAGGTTTCCAAAAACTAGCAGTAATTATTCTTTAGGTATTGTAAATTCATCGTAATAAGGCAAATTTTTATAACGACAATGACCGGCCAACCTGAGGCGAACAAAAAACACAATAAAACATCTGAATGAGTCGACCATTGTTGTTCAAATTAATTCAAAGAAGAACTACGCCATGTCATTAGCGAGTGAATAAACGGGTTGTGTAAGATTAATAGATCTTTTTGGGCTTACGTTTACGCTGTATTTAATCTTTGCTTGTTATTTTAACCTAGAAATCGGACGCTATTAGAATTATGCTAGCCGTGAAAATCTGACCTTTAATTTGTATTAATTTCACACAAAGGACTACTACTCGTATATATTGAATTAACAATTTTATTAGTTAGTTTAAGATCTATGTCTAAGGTGCATACAGAGTCATTGCTACACGGTAAACCGATTGTGGTGACGGGTCGGTCTAAACGGCCACCAATCTATATGTTAGTCCGCTAAATCTGTGGATATATATATGGGTATTATCAAAATAAACTGAAAATGTAATAAAAATGCACAACAATTCTGAAAAAACAAATGAAAGGTTTCTCGTCACCCCAAATGTTTCTATAACCCTGATAACCATCGTTTAGATCGAGAAGTGTGTGTGTGTGTAGATGGATTTTCTACATACGGCTCTCTTTTGTCTTATCGCAACGAGCATAAATATCGATCTTTTCCATTGTTAGACAAACTTATCTCTAGGCGCGCGTCTTAGACTCAAACGATAGTAGTTAAAGTAGAGGATATACCAGAATTGTCGACCCAAGACTTCGTTTATCCCAAAGTCGATTCAAGCGTAACATTCCTCTCCAAATTACAGGTATTCACAGAAACCCCTCTGCACGTGGCAGCATCGCTGGGCTCTGCAACCTGCATGAAGCTACTGCTGGACGCGGGTGCAGATGTGCGAGCAGCTTTAGGTCCAGGTCGGGCCACCGCTCTACATTTGGCTGCAGTGGACGGCCACGCGGAGTGCGCTGGCCTTCTATTAGAGCATGGAGCACATATTGACTGGCCAAATTCTAGAGGACAAACTAGTCTTCATTTAGGCAAGTAATCGTCATCATTAACAACCCATATTCATCTTACTGTGAAGCACGAGGCTCCTCTCAGAATTAGAGGAGGTTAGGCTAATTATCCACCACGCTGGCCCAATGCTTGATGGCAGACGTCACACACACGTAGATAGTTAAGAACATTTATCAGTATGCAGGTTTCCTCAAGATGATTTTCCTTCACCGTTTGAGAAACGTGATGTTTAATTTCAGAAAAAATAACATAACGATTAATTTTGCAGCGGCATTAGCACAATCAGTGGAAGTAGTGGAACTGTTGGTGGCTAAGAGAGCAGATGTTCGCGCAAGGGACATAGACGGGAGGACGCCATTACACGGAGCGATAGTGAGGGGCGCGCGAGCGTGCGACGTCGCCAGGTTGCTGCTGTCAGTGGGCGCTGACCCTAACGCGCCAGACAACTTCGGCTATACTCCGCTACATATCGCCGCTTTGAATGAGTTCTCTGCGTGCGTTTTATTGCTCTTAGGTAAGATATTACTGCATTATCAAAGTCAGTAGCAGTCAGTAGCATTACCAAAGTCAGAAGCAGACGTTCGCACAAGGGATATAGACGGGAGAACGCCACTACATGGAGCGATCATGAGGGGCGCGTGGGCATGCGACATGGTCAGGTTGGTGCTTTCAGTGGGGGCCGACCCTAACGCGTCAGACCATTTCGGCTACACTCCGCTTCATATCGCCGCTGAATGAGTTCTCTGCATGCGTTATATAGCTCTTGGGTAAGATATACATTACATTTGCAATAGACAGTAGAAACACTGTAACTATTCATGGGTAAAAGAGCAGATGTTTGCGCAAGTTATGAGCAACGCGGCCAGTATACTGTCAGTGAGTTCTCTGCTAGTATTTAATTGTCCCTAGGTATTTAGCATACTCAGCATTAGCACATTCAGCAGAAGTATTGGAACTATTAGCGGGAAGTTTGCGCAAGGGACATAGAGATCGTGCTGTTATCAGTGAGGAGATATTGGAAAATCACATAGGTAGATAGATCTCAAGTATCTATCAGCAAAAGTACAGCTATTATCATTACTGAAGATCATTAAGAAATAAAAAAAATCGATGAGAGACAATTTTATATTTTATAATTACTCATAATTATACTTCGTTACATTCGAATTATAGTAGATATTCTGGATTTGGATAATGTAGATTTTGATAAATTTAGGATCTTCATTAACAATTTTGAATAAAATACAGATTACGGCGGCGACGTAACGCTAAGGACTAACGGCGGAGTGTCGGCTCTATCGTTCATAGTGCGACGAGTCCCCGACGTGATCCCTCGATACATCTGCAAGTTTGATGATGCCGTGCATGTCAGTGAACACGAGATAGGCGATGTTGACTGCGAGCTCACGATTGACTTCAGACCGCTTGTTCCTTGCCTTTCGAGAGGAGAGGCTGAGTTACTACTGGCTTTTGTGGAGGTAAGAATTAAAGAATTCATCGTTATCAGCCTACTTTTGCCGGCTGCTGGCTTTTGTGGAGATGTGAATGAAAGAATTCATCATTATCAGTGGCTTTTGTTGAGTTATGGATGAAAGAACCAATCAAAACACGACTGAAATATAAATTGCCAGTTATTGACTACATACGAAATTTTGTCAATTTTGGGAAATCCTTTCTTTGCGGATATCTCGGCTGTGTTAATTTTAGCATGGCCATTTTTTGCATATTTTTCTATACATTATCTAATGGTATTGTTTAATTATTTTCTAGCTAGCCCTATATTACGATTGGCCTGTAAGTTTGCATATAATTGAAATACATTTCTTTAACAGGTCGGTCGAAAGGATCTTTTGAAGCATCCAGTAGCGGAGACATTCCTATTCCTAAAATGGCGGAGGATAAGAAAATTCTTCGTCATGAGTTTCGTGTACCACGCTATATTCATCACGCTGTACAGCCTTTATATTTTACGTATGTATTTGTTTCTCATATTAATTGATTACAAGATACTTAACATTGAAAATACACTTCATCTTAGGGTGGACTTCAATAGGTAGGCCGGCTTTCCGGCATAAACTGGCAGACTTTGACCTATTTTGTACGTTCGATTTGGTGATTTTTTTGGCTCTCAATCAGTTTTTAACAGCGCTTTTTCGGCACGCTTTGGGTTTCCTCGGACTGTGATGTTAAGACATCTATTTCCGAAGTGACCGTACCATCTAAAATGGACTTCCTGCAGATCCCCATGTCACGGATACTGAGCCCACAGAACACAGAAAGGTTTCACAGGAAAATCAAGGTTTTTTATAATCTCCAATGGGCAGCTGATCCCCTGCCTCTTCTTGAAAACGCACTGCTTAAGAGTAAACATTGTCTGTGAATGTTTCTATTTATTACACTGATGGCGTTGCCGCTTGGATTTGTGGCCTTTTTTCGAAAAATAGCAGAATAAATTCACTATTCATAAGAAACTTTTCATAAAAAACACTTGCTTCTATTGTATTACATCTTCCGATGTTTTCAGAAATATTCCTATGTGAGGACAGGACGTGCGACGTGCCAAGCTACCTACGTCCAGTACAGTACGTAATAGTGCTGCTGAACCTATGCTTTATGACCAAAGAAATATTCCAAGCATGTCTAGATTTTTCCGCCTACATCCGACAGTGGGAGAACTGGTTGCAGTTGCTCATAGTTACTGGAGTATTCTTGTGTACGGTAAGCTCTGCAATTTTATCTATGTAATAGGCCCAAGATGTCTGCCACGACATAAAATCTTGTGAAGAAAGAAAAAGTCGACCAATAGCGACCGAACCGGAAATATTACTCTTTTTGGTCGATGACATGCCATTTTGCCTTCATGACATATGTCGAGGTCTACAGTATGCCTAGTGACAGTTTTCAATGTTTTCATAATGTGACTATCGCGTAACCGTAAACGCGAATTTCTAAGCAATTGAAACAGCACCACCTAGTGGCACAACTGTTGCAATTAATTTACAACAAATTCGTGTTTACGGTTACGCGATAGTCACAGTATGAAAACATAGAAAACTGCCACTAGGCACTCTGATGATACAAGTAAACCGATCAGTAAACACATATAGATACGAATACAATATTGTTTGTTTAAATGTTATTTTTCGCTTTTTTATTTATAACATGTGATATTGTTTTGAGTTTTTGAAATTTAAGAGCTTTGTATTTTAACCCTGAACCGGCAAAACAGAAATACAAAATGAGTTATTTCGTATTTTTTCAGATTCCAACATGGTACCGAGACAACGGCGTGACAAATTCCAACACATCAAACTGGCAACACGATGTAGCCGCTATAACTATTTTCTTTTGTTGGTTCGAGTTGATGATGATCATAGGAAGATTTCCTACCTTCGGACTGTACGTGCAAATGTTCACGACAGGTATAAAGATCTAAGTTATTAGCCGACGCCCCGCGTAGTTCTCGATCCCGTAAGAATACGGGGATTAAATATCGCGTATCTCAAACGGTGAAGGGAAACATCGTTAGGAAACCTGCATACCAGAGAATTGTCTTAATTCTCTGCGTGTGTGAAGTCTACTGATCTGCATTGGGCCCGCGTGGTGGACGAATGCCTAACCCTTCTCATTCTAAGAGTAGACTCGAGCTCAGAAATGAGCCGCATATGGTAACGATGAGAACACTTCCTAAGTCTAAGCTTAAAACCCCTCTCGTATGTCTGTCCTAGTGGGCTTTAAAAATATGCACACACACACTTTCTAATTTTTTGCCATTTTTTTGCAGTAACAGTGAACTTCGCAACATTTCTCCTCGCCTACAGCTGTCTACTCATAGCATTTGGCCTCGCATTCAGCGTGTTATTCAGCAACTACCCCGCATTCCACCTGCCCGCTGGACTGGTCAAGACTGTCATGATGATGTCAGGGGAACTGGAGTACGAGGACATATTCTACAATAACTGCACCAACTCGCAGATATACTACCCCCTGACAGCGCATGCTATGTTCTTGATATTTGTATTGCTCGTGACTGTTATACTGACGAATTTGTTGGTCGGCTTGGCTGTGAGCGATATACAGGTAAATCTATAAATATTTCTTTTGTATAAAGTGTCAATGTGCGCTTGTCAAGATTTGCGTGGATTTTACCCTAATGGGCCTGACATATTCGATGAGTGGCATGGGAAGTTACGTTACTCTTCATGCCGCATAGTCTTGCTGCAGGCTCCATTTTTTTGAGTCAAAGACCGGAAATATGAGTACGGAACGTCGCGATTAATTGCGAGTAGATTGCGGTAGTGTGAGGAGCACAGTGTGGCTCATTCCAATATACGACGGTCCTAAGTCTGATCTCTTCTAGCCGGTCGTATCGAGTCACCGTCCTATCAGAATCAGAAAATAAGTATGTTTCCGCATGCACCTGTAAATTAGAATATATGCTGCGTAATTCTTGAAAATTCATTGCTTATTTTCTTTTATTTCTTGTGTAAGTGTCGTGTCGTAGGCTACGTAATGGGACCTCAGCGGCGTCACCGGGGGTTTTGCGCGAACGCTGAAATATCGCCTGATGGGGCTCAAAAGCAGGAGCAGAAGAGATGGGCGCAACGACTCAGTACGGTGCGTCTTTTGGGAGTCGGGCGTCGGCTTAGAGAGCTGGAAGCTTCGGAAGGGTGTTTTGCCTGAGTGTATCAGTCTTGACCTCCCGTGACCGTAGATAGATATTTTGAACGTCTACACATCCGGATGATGTCAAAAATGTCTATGTAGCTAGTATTTATGTTACCTGGAAAGCGTTGTCGGCAGTTACGTCGTCGTCGTAAAGGACGTTAACCATTGTTACTATTTCTACATGGTAGGCACTACAAGAAAGCGCCGGCCTGGACCGGCTGGTGCGGCAGACGCAGCTGGTGGCGCACCTGGAGAGCATGCTGTTCAGCTCGTTGCTGTCGTGCGCGCCCCAGCAGCTGATGGCCGTGCTGCGCTGGGGCGCGCTGCTGACCGCGTCGCACATGCGCACGCTCAACATACGGCCCAACGACCCCAGGGAGAGTAGGGTGAGACTATTGTATACCTTTGCAAATTCAGCTTCGCGACTCGTCGAGCGATGTCTGTGACTTTGGTTCTTTTGCGGATCATTTCTGATTCGATCACGTATCGAAAGTACGCTTAGCTCGCTCCGTCACCCGCTTAGCGAGGTCCATAGTTAGCAACCAAGTCTCGTAGGACATCACTGGCAACACACACTGTTCGAAGAGTTTCGCTTTTAGGCACTGCGGAATTTTGGACGTAAAGATGTCACGGAGTTTAGAAGGCCCAACCAAATTGGATTCCTTGATTGGGCCTTCCTTGGATTGCATGCGGGTCCAGCCACATTAACTTCCTCATTTTTTGTCTCATAAGAACATCCAACAAAGTATTAGAAAAAAAATTAGCAGTTAAAAGTTAAAATGTAAATTATTTTTCAGATACCAAGAGAACTGATAGCGTCCATCTACAAAATGGTGGTCAGCCGAAAGGCGACAAAGAAGAGCATACGAAAGAACAACAATTACGAATGCAGAATTAAAAAGTGTAAAGGCGAGGAAGATATTGAGAGACAAATTGTAAAACGGAAGAGCTATCTCTACGATAGGTTTTCAAACGAGAGTCAAAACGTTGAGAGACGAAAGAGGACTACTTCAGCAAATGTTGAGGCTAGAGCCCAGAGACCAATGTCTTTCAATATTAACGCAATACAAGAGATATGTATGGTTGATATAAAGACTCAACTTACAGATTTGACAAAAAAACTAAATAAGTTTGTCGAAGCCACAGATGCAAAATTGAGTTGTATTGAGAAAAAATTGGATGACAGGCAGCCACCTTGACAAAATTCACAATAAATTAGCATTAAATTGAGATTTAGTTAAGGGTTTTTGAATGTATTTATATTTGAATAAATTTATTAAGAGAACTGCTTTTTTAATGTAGCACTTAATTTTTAATCATATTTTATCCTACAATGATATGAAATAACAAGGAAATGTGTAAAATCCCATGTCAATCTATTCTAGAAAATCTCTTTTGCTTTGTATGTCGAAGTAAGATGACAGACAGAGTGTTTGTGTGTATAAACTAATGAGTTATTATATATATACACAATACACACTGGTACTTTTGTATGGGATCCTGGTACAATTTTTTTCAGTGGCTACTGATCAAATCATTGATGACCTATAGTATGATGGCATTACATCATATTATAGATACATTGATGGCATGGCAGCACCTTAGGACCCCAATATCCATCGACTCTTGAACTATGTGGCCTGCCCATTACCACTTCAGCTTCGCGACTCGCTGAGCTATGTCAGTGACTTTGGTTTGTTTGCGGATCTCCTCATTTCTGATTCGATCACGCAGAGAAACTCGAAGCATAACTCGCTCTGTCGCCCGCTGAGTGACTTTGAGCCTTCTAATAAGGCCCATAGTAAGCAACCAAGTCTCAAATCTTTACTTATAAATCTAAAACTTACCAATAAATCACAGCTATAGCAATCTCCATTCTCCATCTTGACTAAATTTCTCATTTCTCTTCCTAGTGCCTTCGGTGAATCATAGCCTGCTATCTTAGCACCATAGACTATATCAACATTCTGTATTGCATTAGACTTCAGTTCTTTGTTAATGGCTTCCAAGAGCACGTCATTCTCTACTATGTAAGCTACATCGTCATCCAAGATGTCAGAACTGCTGAAAGATATTAAGGCTTCAGAACAAGCATCCCATACCTGAAAAAGTAGAAACATGGCAAGTTTTAGGGTTCTGTAGCAGTAGAAAAAAGCTGAATCCTTATAGGATAGACTATGACTTTGTTGTCTGTATGGTGGATTGTGTGAGTATCATCAATTTCGAGAATGCTTGTAAGTATTGAGTTAAAATTAAAATCATATAAAAATTTAAAAAAAAATGAGGCCAAATCAGGATTCGTAGACTTCACACACATGTAGAATTGAGAAAATTCTCAGGTATGCAGGTTTTCTCATGATGTTTTTCCTTCATCATTGGGACACATGATATTAATTTCTTAAAATGCACATAACTGAAACGTTAGAGGTGCATGTTCCTGACCAGATTCAAATTTACGCCATCCAAATCTAAGGCAGAGGTCATATCCACTGAGCTATGACATATCTAGAGGGTATGGTGATGATGATGCTTACTTGCATATGCCTGACAGGTTGAAGTCTCATGTTCTCTACATGCGGCCACACATCTATAGAGTTCATCAGTGACTTGGTGTTTTGGTTCAAAGCCACCACTCGGTTGCTATATTCAGGCTTCAACACAAACTTTTTATCAGGACTACCCTCAAGGAGAAGAATCTTTAATTTTGACAGTAGTGAGTTTTTACCTGAAACAGCATAAATAGCACGGTTCAATATTTTTAAAAAGTGTAGCATTAAATGAAATCAAAGATGGTCCAAAATAGTATGTAGCCCAGGATCAGTCATTGTACCCAGGCGGAAATAAAA
The DNA here is from genome assembly GCF_947172395.1 of Bicyclus anynana. Taxonomy (NCBI): domain Eukaryota; kingdom Metazoa; phylum Arthropoda; class Insecta; order Lepidoptera; family Nymphalidae; genus Bicyclus; species Bicyclus anynana. The sequence goes on along the minus strand of NC_069103.1, from coordinate 1,877,448 downwards.
GAAAATAAAATTTTTAACCATTTTCGATTATACAAATCTACAAATATACTATAATTCTTTCAAAATAATATTCCTTCTCTCCCAAAACATACAACACTAATATGACCGAATCGGATTTGAACCCACACGCTTCGGAATTGGAGGCAAAGGTCATATCCACTGGGCTATCTCATATCTGCATCAAATACCAATTCTTATGAGTAGTAGTAGTACATGATCATCAACTTTTAACAAGTGATCAGAAAAGTATTGACTGCATTCTGAAGGTCTAAACCCTCTTTGGGATACAGACTTAGCAAGTAAAGTTGAATAACATTCTATATTTAAAATCACACATACCCATAGCACAGGCCAAGGTGCACCCGACCATTCCTCCGCCGGCAATGATAATATCATATTTTCCTTTTACCTTATCCTGAGTATTATCACCAGACAATCGGGTAGTCGACACATTTCTTGCATGTGTAGAAATTCGTGTCATTAGTAAGTTATTTAACGAATTTACCCGGCATAAAACCATTGTGACTGCTTCCCTTCCTTGGTTTCGTAGTAATAAAAAGCGTATTATGCTAATTTGATACAGTAGGTAATTTTCTATTTCGGCATTTCAATTACCTTGATGTTTTATTAGTATAAAATTTATGATTTATTATTCCTATTTACAAATTATAATCATTAATTTCGTATTTCGTAACAAAACACAACACGAGATTGCGAAAAATATATTGTCAAATGTCATTGTCATTGTCATTGTCAGACGCACAGCCGTCACTGTCAAACCATGGACGTCAATTATGGCAAGCTGTCAAAACTATTACAGATTGGTAAGAACTCTTTACAATGACAATGTCAAACTTATTCTCGGAGGATTAATTAATCACTATAAAAATTGACGATGTTAACCCTAGAAGCCCAATCTACGTAAATTTTACGTATACCACGGCGAAATATCTCTGTCTCTTTCACGTTTACCGTCCGATCGCCGCTAACTTCTGAACCAACTCAGTGGCCATTAAGACCTTGCAGGACGCAGTTGCGTTATCTCGGTAAGTGCCGCCATTTTGTTGTAATAGAGAGGTTGCACGTAATTTTGTCGTATAATTGGGCTTTGTGTAACTTTTGAAATTGTTTCAAATTTTTATTTTTGTGATTTATTTGAGTTAATCTTAATGCTTCGTTACATTTTTCATATGATATTAATATTTTCAGGTTGAATACAAAATGGAATCCCGTCAACAGCTAAACCAGGACGAAATAGTTGCAATTTTAGAAAATGATGACGATTATTCTCCGCTGGATTCGGACTCCGAGGAAGAAGATCTTGTAGTTGAAGATGATGTCTGGAGTGATAACGAGGACGCGATGATCGACTTCATTGAAGATACAAGAAGGCAAGAGGGCTCCGATAACAATATTGCTTCTCGGGAATTGCCTAATCTTGAGGTAACTTCATTGACTACACACAGAATAATTTGTTTGCCTCAGCGGTCAATACGTGGAAAAAACAACCATATATGGTCAACTACAAAGGGACGTACGACGGGAAGGACTTCGGCTATCAATATTATACGCACAAATAGAGGACCAACGCGAATGTGTCGGAATATTGTTGATCCATTGCTCTGTTTTCAACTTTATATAACAGACGAGACAATATAACAAATGTTTTGAAAAATGTGGTACCGCCATCTCCGGAAAATATTAGTGATGAGCCAGAACCAAAGAAACGACGCTATTGTGGATTTTGTTCATATAAAAAAAGCGGATGACCAAAGCGCAGTGTTGCAAATGCTTAAAGGCTATATGTGGAGAACACAATATTGATGTTTGTCAAGACTGCATTTAAAGACTGTTTTTTTCTAAGAGACTTATATAGTATTATTACAAGTTTATTTGATTTTATGAAAACAATTAAAACTACTTGATTTTTTTTATAATTACGTAATTTTAAGAAATAGTGTTAGAAGCTTGATGTTTTTGTTGATTTTTTTCCAAGATTTGATTAAAGTGCCATAATTATATTAATAAAGAGTATTTTTAACTTAAAAAGTATTTTATTTATTAATTAAAACTTAAATTATGATAACTCATGCAAAAATATAGTTCATTACCAGAAAAACATTGGAAAACTCTGAAATTTATTTTTACACGTAATTTTTACGTATGATTGGGCTTTATAGCTATTTAAATATGATTGGGCTTCTAGGGTTAAATAAAATGTTATAAAATAAGTTAAAAAGCTATAGTTATTTATCTATTGCTGTTACTTTTCAGACTGCTGAAGCAATGAATGCTATCATGTTTCTTATCAGTTCTTACTTAATCTTTTCACCCATAGTTAGTTATGAGTACCTATGTTGGTTTGACCTTTATTATTTGAAATTAGCGGCATCTTTCGCGTGGAGTTTGTTTTTCTGACATTCTGACTATGTCTGCTTTTGGACCCTACGCCCGATCTGCTTCAAACTTGATCTACCGTAGGTATAAACTGCATAAAACTCGGGCTACTGAAACAAGCTTGATGTTGAAGCCTAGATGCTAAAAAGTGAGATTTCCAGCTAATGATGAGCCGTTCGTTCAAAAGTTTAGACTTATTACGGGTTGGGATGATACGTCTGTAATTTTCTTAGACCATTAAAAAGTGGTCTAAGGTAATTTTTTATGAGTATTAAACCGACGAACGTCAATTATTTTTTAATCTCATAAAGTAAGTATAAGTAGGTATCGTCTTTCAAACAAAAAAAGAATAAATGAAATCGGATCACGCAGTGAATTACTTACAGCTAAGTCGGCATTTTGACATTCATATTTTATCCCAAGGTACCCATGCCGATTTTCGGGATAAAAATTAACCTGTGACCACTTTTAACCATTCTTCACAGTATGGACTGTAATCGTGCCATGTTTCACTAGAATTCATTCAACAATTTATTAATAATCATGATCGTACCTACCTACCTAACATACCAACTAACATGCAAACTGCAATGCATGCATTGGTCATCATATTTTTAAACAGTTGCGGTATTATGCTTTGGGGAAACCTGATGCATATTATACTTATCCAGATAGATGATGCATCAGATTTTTAATTTTGTTTTCTGTACTTATAATAGGTTCTGTAGGTTTAAGAACTAGATTTTTTCCATGACAATTTAGTCGTCCACTTATATAGAGCTTCAGAGCGATGTACCTACGTATGTAAGGCAAAGGTAATTTATCTAATTTGAATTTGAAGTTCAGTAGTAAAGTATCGACTACGTAATTCGCCCAAAAGGTAGACTAATTAATTTGATATTGTCGATTATGCGATACCCTACTGTATGAATAGGTTAAATTAAATTGAGTTAATGATCAACAATCACCATGGCGACGAGTACCAAAACACAAGAATCTCACTTGTTTTATTAACCTCACTAGTTTAGCAATTGATTACTATGGTATTATTAAGTTATGCATAGCTGTAGTGTGTTCAGGAATGCGTGTGTTAATGTGCCAGTGGATCCTGTAAGTAAAATGCCTAAGACTGCGTACGAACGTAATGAAAAGACATTGACGGAACAGTGCTCCATAGAATCTTCTTGTGGCTCAGTGTCTGCTGACATCGAGGCTGAGAAACTAAAGGATTTCTACCGAAGTATACCTGATTACAACGACATAAACCATTTGTCGGAAGCAGAGTTTTATTCCACACTGAGAAGACTGAGAGACAAAAAAAAATTAATGCTCGGCCTCGCTGTAGAACATATAGACCATTGTATCTACGATGACAGATACGAAAACGACGAAATCGTTCCAACAGTAAAGAAAAATCCGAGAGTTTTCCAAAGAAAAAAGTCTCTGACAATCTCTGAGAAACCTATTCCTCAAGTCAACGTCACAAAAGCGTCTACAAATAGACCTATACGGAAAACGGATGGCTGTGAATTGGAAAATCTGACGTCAGATGTACAAATTGATCCAACGAAAACTAGTCTGTCTGTGAAAGGAGTGACCAAAATGGATAGGCCTAAAAGAAATCATTCGGCGTGTTCAATATCTTGGCACGACGATAAACTTGAATCTACGAAAGAAATTGACGAAAAATTCGATAAGTTTTTCGAAGAAAACAGTTATGATGACGATGGGTTATATAAAACGCAAAGTATGCCGTCAAGTCCATTACGTACAAGGCGATCTGGATCGAGACGTAGAAAGAGCATCACGATACCGAAACCTTTTAAAATGACTGAAAGGTAAGACGGTTTGCGAAACAAATGAGTGAAAACAAATGGGTTTTACCGTCCATTAAAGGTGGTAAAACCGGAGTCGAGTGTTACCTTATAGTGCAGAGCATAGTGGCGTATTCGTTTGTTTTTCTGAGTCCTATTTTTTTTTTGTATAAAAAAAAATATATCGTGTATGATCACGGATTAATGATATAGGTACTCGTAGTATCTACATTGTATGCTGACACTTGATATCTTAAGACAGTTAATAAACAACGAAAGCTAAATAGGAAAATCTTAAAAAAAAGGTTTTGCAGTCAATTGTTCTTTTTTATATTCATTAAAATATTATAAGTCCTGAATATAAGGACGTTTTCCATTCAAAATATCCTAAAGAACCGTATCTTCATCAATTGTTTGACATGTTTTTGGTTAAAAATTTCCGTAATTCATGATTTTTCGAATTATATAATATATGTCAACAATGGATATAAAAAAAAAACAAAAAAAAATTGCAAACGCATGCGCCACTATATCCTGCACTATAATATTTGTTTTGCTCATTTTCCCATCTGGTTTGGATTGTGGTTTCGCTTGTCACTGATTACTAATTAAATTATTCTAATTAGGTATATCTCATTAATTTATTGTTTCAAGTTCGTTTATTTAATTGTTTTAATGAATTTGACGTGCTTTCTAAGGTTTTATAAACTTATATATTAGTAGTATTTTATAGAGGTAAAGTTTGTGGTATTGTAGAGAGTAATCACTGGATCTAGAGAACTGATTTTACAAAATTCTTTTACCACTTGAAAGCCACGTTATTTGTGAGTATTATAGGCTATATTTTATCCCACAGGAACGGATATTACGCGAATGAACCCGGGGTCCCGTAGGTACCTATATTAATTTTCTATATACTTATAATAAATCTGTAGAGAGGTCAATTCTGTACATGAAACATGTATTTCCAAAACATACATACAGCCGAACGTAGAACCTCCTCCTTGAAAGTCGGTTAAAAATAACTAACAGAGGGTGTGATCGATACTGATTCCAAAAATGCAATCAGTAAAATTTTTTACTGTCTGTCTGTTCGTCATAGAAACGAAAACTACTCGACGGATTTTAATGAAACTTGGTACTTATTCTTCATACTCCTGGGTAGATTATAGTATACTTTTCATCACGCTACGATCAATAGGAGCAGAGCAGTGAAGGGAAATTTTGAGAAAACGGGAGAAGTTACTCCATTTTTGTATCGATACCTACTACTGTAAGGGCTGGATTAAAGAGGTCAAGGGCGGACGCGGACGTCCGCTATTTATAAAATAAATGAATAAATTGTCGTGTATATTTATAGAGACGAAGAAGATCGTATAGTCAACGAGTTGCGGGGTCTGCAAAAATCCATGTCCGAGGATATGTTACACCAGAAGCGTGAGAGGAAGCGGTTTCGAGCCAAGCCGGTGCCAATTGAATCCAGGATCCCTTTGTATGACAGAATACTCGAAGATCAAGCTATGAGGTTACAATTTGTATCTAGTCTAGTTAGTAATTGTTACACCTACGAGGGCGGTACTGAAAATTTAGGGAATCAAGGAAGTGACACAACATTACTATTTAAAAATAAAAAGAATACAATAGGGAACATAAGCTAACTTATCCTAAAAAAAAAAAAATGGTATAAAAATGTATTTATTGGTTTTCGAAGTATTCTTCGCGAAATTTGACACATTTTTCCATACGATAGAACCAATCATTGAAGCAACCATTTCATTCGGAAGTTGGAGTCTCCAAAATGGGCGTTTTGTAGGCGTCCACAGCTTCTTCAGGTGATGAAAATCTCTGAACACGCAATTTATTCTTTATTTTTGGGAAAGTCTAATAATTCCATGTTTTTTTGCTCTAAAAACTCTTCTCAACCACCAAATAAATTTGAAAAACCCTGGTGACAAGACCGAGAATATTTTTTTAAATTCATAAATGATATTCGATTTTTAAAACCAAGGTGTTTTTAAATAAAAAGATTTAAATATGACAGAAACAGTAGAAATATTCCATTCCCGATACTTAAGGATAAGGAAGCTAAAGCTAAGTGAAGTTTGGTTGAACGTACTAATTTCTGAAACTGCTGGCTCAAATTGAAGAAATCTTTTCGTGTTGAATTTGTAATAATCACGCAACGACTAATTATTAGTGGAGCAAGAAAAAATTGTCGAAAATGGGAAGAAGAAAATTTTAATTTTGAATGCTTTCGTTGGCAAAAAATATAATAAAAAAAATTTGTAACAGACAAAAAAAAATACTTTAGCCCCTAGAGGATGAAATAGTTGTTTAGCCCCGCTGTGCAGTGTGCATAAGACAGTGTTTTTGAGCAAGAGTAGTGAAAAAATATATTTAAAGAAGATCGTATTATAGGAAATAGTTACCTACTACTGCTAATCAGTTATGAACTTTTGAGTGTAGGTACATAAATAACTTTGATACAATAACCGACATGTAGATAATATTACTATAGTTGTTTGTATAAACATAATACGCAGCAACGGTAGTTGAATAGGCATCATCTGATCACATAACACTATTACCATGCTTCTACTACCAGAATACGGGATAAGAGCAGTGCAGGCGCAGCATGCGACCGAGAGAAATAGACAAAATGTCGACCAATGACGACAGCAGTTGTCCGCGTCCCATCTCTTTCGTCTTATGATAATGGTAGCACCGCTATTTGTTGAAAGGAGAAACCCAGTCTCCACACACAGGCCCAAAAAAACGAACGAAAGAAATCTGAAAATTGGCCATAAATCATAACATTTATGGAAACCTCATGGAGCCAATTTTCAGCAAAATCTACGTTGACTAAATCACCTACATTACTTTAAAGGTGCATTTGCGTAAATTGTTCGGACCTTTTTGACATCAAATTAATTGCATTATCTGTGTTATATTGATTTTTCTAGGGATTTCACATTAACTAGATACATTTTGTCAAAATCTCAAGGAAAGCTGTCAGTTTGACAAAGATAATACATATATTTAATTTACTGTCAAACGTATCTGATCACATTGATATTCATTGATATTCACATTCAAAGACAGCTGACAACCAATGTCAATCAGTGAAATACGCATTTTTGTAAAGCTAGATCAGTATGAAAATAATGAAATCAGCTTATTTTCCTTATGGAGTAATCTAGTAAAAAAAACAAGATTTTTAGTAAATTTTTCGTATCGTTTTGAAAAGTGGGCCCAATTTCAAACTTCTCATTTGTTTATTTATCTTCATGAGATATGTTGTTGGTCGCATGATAGGCCATAATTACATATTACTCCCTCTCTCTTTCTTTGCGAAAGCGACAGTAATATCCCGGTTCGTCCGCTATTGGTTGACTTGTCGTAGTGCGAATTGCACGTAGAAGGATAAACTAGCTCGCAAAACGTTGGAACATTCACATCAATTCTGACAGCAGTTCTATTTTTAGTCCCTGTGTAGGGAAGCAGCATTTTCCACCTCAATACTGAGATCAAAGCAACACTACTTTCCGAGTATGAGAAATGAATATTGTACAAAAATAATCTTCAAACTTCATGAACTTTATTATCCAATATCCTATGGCGCTAACTTTATCATCGGAATCAGTAGGTAAATAGGACAGTCCTGCATAAACACTAAATATGGTGACTACCGCATGATTGGGAATTTATCGCATTGGAAAAACCCGCCTTATTTTATCACGAAGTTAAAGATACATAATTTTTATCGCAAATTAAAACCGGTCAAAGTTGACCTGTCTGCATATATGGCATAGTCTAGTGCAGGGTTTCTCAAAGTGGGGTACGCGAACCCTTAGGCCCTAGGGTTTCGCCATTTGTCGGCAGGGGGGGGGGGGAGAGCTTCATTAGTTAATAAGGGGTTCGCTGTCTCTTGGAAATTTTAACAGGGGTTCGTGGAGCCGAAAGTTTAAGAAACCCTGGTCTAGTGTACCTAATTAGGTTTATAATTACCGCGGAAAAGTTATCTATACTAATAATAGAAAGAAAGGTCGATCATCAGCGTGGCCTGTGAATTTTATTTTTACTATATTATGAACACACAAACTTTCCCGTCAGACACTGTTCCGATCATTACTCATCATCATTACTCTAAGCCCGCTACGGTGCACCAAAGGCAACCCATGTTCGGCTCACTGTAGAGCACGAGTCTCCTCTCTTAATGAGAGGGGTTAGGCTAATAGTCCACACGCTGGCCAAATGCAGATTGGCAGACATCACACACCTAAAAGTATTAAGAAAATTCTCAGGTATACAGGTTTCCTCACGATGTTTTACTTCACCGCTTAAGACACGTGATATTTAATTTCCTAAAATGCACTTCAATGCAATTCCATACTTAACTGAAAAGTTAGAGCCCCCGCTCACTTACAACTTTTAGTTGGCCGACTTAATCGGCCGATTATAAAACAGGTATAGCGATGTGTGACAGCCCGCACATCTGTCCAACTAAATCGTCCAACCAACCAATTAAAAAGTCGTCCAATTATCGGCCAACTAAAAATTGTAGCGGCCACCCTTAGAATTCGAATCTACGCCCTCCGAATCGAAGGCAGAGGTCCACTGGGCTATCACGGCTTTCTACAAAGTTACCGTTCACTGACTGATCATAAGTTGGTTTTGCAGACGAGCAATAACGAAGATAAACAGCGAAGCAGAGCTTCGTGCTCAGATGAAGCCGTTTAGCTTCACGAAGCGCGAAGAAGCGTCCATCGGCGGAGCGTGCGAGAGAGCCGCGAGCGTGCTACCGAAGTGCAAGAAGAAAAAGCGGTTTCGAGCGCGGCCGGTGCCAAAGAACCTGTTTTCTAACTATTTTTACGACAAAATTAAGGAGGATAACTTTTTCCGGTAGAATTTCCGAATGATTTAGATTTAGAATTTTTTATTTAGAGATCAGCCTGCGCTAACGCGCCTACTAACGCGAAAAATTAAGAATTCTCTACACAAACTTTGAACCCCTATTTTATTTTATTTTTTTTTTTTTTTATTCTTTACAAGTTAGCCCTTGACTACAATCTCACCTGATGGTAAGTGATGATGCAGTCTAAGATGGAAGCGGGCTAACTTGTTAGGAGGAGGATGAAAATCCACACCCCTTTCGGTTTCTACACGGCATCGTACCGGAACGCTAAATCGCTTGGCGGTACGTCTTTGCCGGTAGGGTGGTAACTAGCCACGGCCGAAGCCTCCCACCAGCCAGACCTGGACAAATTAAGAAAATCTCAATCTGCCCAGCCGGGGATCGAACCCAGGACCTCCGTCTTGTAAATCCACCGCGCATACCACTGCACCACGGAGGCCGTCAAAAATTTCACCTCTTTATGATTTTATTTTCGCGACAAAGAGTATTCTATAACTTTCTTCATATTACTGTCACAATTCGTGACAAATTTCATTTAAATTCATTTAGTAGTTACAGCGTGATGCCTGGTCAACAAAAACACAGACTGACATAAATAAAAAAATATACTTTTGGTTTTGGTTTCAGTATCCATTATCTAATGCACTCCAACATTTTTTTTTAAATATTCTCAATGTACAGAATTTGTCCTGGTACATTTTTATTATTTTTAATTATTTTATCATGGTCATGTATGCCATTGCTCGTAATTACCCATTGTAGTACTAGCTGTCTATTGTGCAATTCAGCTTCGCAAAATCATTCGTACTACAATGTCTCTTATTAGATGTCAGTGGTATAAATAACTATTTCCATATCGCTCAGTGAATCCAGAGATGACCCCCTATAACACCGTTTTATCTCTAATATCGGTATACAAAAAAATTTATTAGTTAGGTAATTTCTCAAGTGCTTTTATCTAAAAGCATTTCTGAAACCACAAAAGTAAGGTTTTCTTTCCAGCTCGATGAACCGTCGTGTACGGGCGGAGGAAATGCTTCGCAACTCTCGCTTCCCAGGCAGCATAGCTGTGCGCGACCGAAGCCGCCTGTCAACCCCGGCAGCTCACAGCGACCTACCCAGAGACCCTTCCCCGGCAGTCCCTTCAGTGACCTCTTCAGACCGACAGCGCTGTTCCAGCCCGACGAAGGAAATGAGAAAGTCGAAAGCCAAAGAAGATTTTATTACCACAAGTCCACAACCGTTTAAATTCAATACTGCAGAAAGAGCATCTAAAAAGGTTTGTCCAAAATTCATATCAAAATCATCATCAGCTTATTGATTAATTAACAGTTAACTCTTTTATGAAAGAGAAGTAAGTTGCGCCATCTAATTGTTTACTGATGGGCAGGATATCCAATACACTTGCGTTATTATCCCTCTGGTTGGAAAGGCCTATCCTTTCAGTCCTCAGACCAATTTTTTCGGCGAAATAAGCGTCAGCTCTTGGGTTATCTGACCCATGGCTCAATTTGTCAGACACCATATTAATAAATTTATGGTGTTCGATGACCAGGAGCCCAAAGTCTAAAATGCAAGCGACACAAATAGGTACATAGATTTGACCGAGTATTTCCGTTTTTCATGGCTCCAATAAACAAATTTGTCAGAATTAAATTACTCCTATTTTCAGATGATCGACATCACAAAGAAGATTTACGAAGGGACAAAAAGTAGCAACAGTAGGAGTACTGTCGACAAATCCGAAGACGTTTTTAATAAAACGCAAGCGTATTCTGCCTTGGATCTAAAGGGTATTGCGGCTGGGCGGTCCAATTTAGCGGCATTGTTCAGAGCTGAAGCAGTCAGGCAGAAGTTCGAAATGGAATCAGCTCGACGGATGGCAGAGCAACGACGGAGGTCTGAGAACAGGCAACGGGATCGCTTACTCAGGTCTAAACCTGCTTGGCATCTTGTTAAGAACAAGTAAGATAATAGATTGGTGGATCGTAAACTTTCAGTTTATCTTTTCTCTTTATCCTTCCTATAACCACGCATCTGTTAGACCGACAAAACACATTTTCAGTCATATTTTTTTTCCTAGAAACAATGGCGAGTCTAGATTTTTGCTAGCTATCGGATTTATTGCTTACTTCGTTTTAGTGTACCTTCTTTTTAGTGTAAGTTTATTTTTATTTTTCAAAGTAAAAAATACGATTAGTTCGGTTTTTTGGAAAACCTAAGAAAAATCTCGAATTTTTAGGGCTGTTTTGTAAGTACTAATAAGTCCATTACATACGAGTTAGTGATAATGAAGTTATAGTAGGTATACCATTAATTTACTCATTTATACTTAAGTTTTAAAATTAAATATTACTTAAACAGGTTTTGATACAGTAAGAATATCAAAAACTGCGGGTATAGGTGTTTCAAAAATTGGCGCGGGTACAGGAAGGTTAAAAGTAAAACGCACACCTTTCTTTTATTAGGATTAGTTAGAACTATCATTGACAACTCTGATTTTAGCACGATGGCATAGCATACAATAATTAAACGTTGAATAATAAATCAGTGATTAGATCAAAGATAAGTTGTCTATTAAAGCAAATTAATATTTGTCAATTTACCGTTTCAGTCACGAAGAGGACATAGCAATGCGATTGCAAACGAGGCGTGATGAAGAGAGGATGAGGCGGGAAGAGTTTCTCCATGAAATGGAGCTGATGTATGGAAGGGTCCAGCAACAACCGATGCTATTCGAGAGATACTATGCACCACGTTCAGGAGCCACGACTGTTGATTCAATACAACTGTCTCCAAGGAAAAGTCCTAGTAAAAAGAAAGGTGGTAGAAAAAGTAAAGTCTACAACTTAGGCAGTCCTAGTATTTCGCCAGAATTACGTGGGGATATCATGAAATATTTAGACAAGAAATCTAGTGTAACAGAATTTTACGATGGCAGAGATGTTAAGGAAAATTCCTTAGACAGTTTAGAAAGAAATTAAATGAAGTATTGCGCTATTTTGTTATTGCAAATTCGATTTTATTGCAAATGATTTTAGAAGATTTGAAATTGACCATTGACTCGTTTGTTAGAATTGCATAAAACATTAAAACGAAACTGACAGTACAAACAATACTGTAGATCTATTAGACGGTGTGGAATTAAAACAGTAAAAAATAGTTATCTCTGTAAGAATATTATTGATTTTTTGATTTATTTCAAATAGTTGTTCATACACCCAAAAATTTTATACTATTACATATGTCACGAGCGCGACAAATCTGAAGCGAATAAAGGTGGCTAATTTTCTTATAACATAAATTTAAAAATATTAAATATTTCATTTACTCGAATAGTAAACAATGAAACTTATTTAAGCCAATAATACCTAAATATTGTCTAAAATGTTGAATTGTGTTTGGGAAGTGTAAAACTATATATACATAAATATATAACGTAAGCAAATACAAAATTGTGCTCAGTGGAGTCGCTAAATTCGCATCACTTATTGCGGTGATTTTGTAGGCTAATAAATAATAGGCTAATAGTATAAAATCTTTGCATACAACTAAAAATGTATTTTATTTTAAGCTAGCGACCCGCCCCATCTTCGCATGGGAGCATATCTTAAATACTAATATTATGATTAGTTTATACCAAATGATATTATAATGGAACAAGCACACCGCTGACCGCTGCCAATCGGGATGAAACATATGACTCAACAGCCGCTGTACGCCCTCTTTTTAATTATTTGTATGTATTATAATAGTTCACTCTCTCATTTATTTATTAGTTCTTTTTTTTAATTTTAACAATGTCAATATAAGTATAAAATACAAAACACTTTATAAAATTTATAAAAAAAATCCGATCTCCCGATGCGGGACATTTGAGTGCCCAAGCAACCGGTGGTCAGGGCTCCAGAGTTAGGAACCTCCTCACAATACACGCCGTCTCAAGAATCACTGCCTTCTGTATCCGACTCTTGATCCAACAGTTAAGCGAAAGCTTCTTAAGGTGTTGGTCGAAGCAGTTAATAGTTTATGTTATTATACCTACATAAAAACCTTCCTCTTGAATCACTATCTATTGCTGGACTAAAATTTCACTACTGTGGAAGCGATTTCATACTATGTAATGGTTTCAAGTATAGGCAGGTGCATTGTAAATATTCCGTCTTTGACGCTTTGATAATATTATGTTAAGTTTTGTTCTTATATTTGTTCGTCTTACTAGCTCGAATTTCTGCAAAATCGGTACCTATTATAACAGTTAGCATGTAAAGTGATTTGAATTTCGAATGTTACAATAAGTATTTATGCCTATGTCATGTAATAGGGGTCATTGTAGTTTGCTTTTGTGTTTTTTCTGCAATGAAGCCAAGCCAAATTGCATAGTAGACGGCACGGGTGCTACAATCGCTAATTTCGTGCAGTGGCATACAATACCTTTTCTACGACTATTATAAACTAAATAAAAGAGTGAACAAAACTTGGTATATAATAAGTAATTGGCGTTGGGACTCCTCGATTTTAGTATATGCGTGGACTCCTAGATTTGTCTCTAATAAGAAAACCTGAATTTTTGTAGCCAATGACATGGAACTATTTAAAAATTAACAAAAACTCATTGTAGCACTGTTTACCCATGCGCTAATAAACATTACTAAACGACATGAGGAATGGATAGATTTGAGATATGGTTTGAGATTTTATATTAAGTAGATTACGAAATGGGAGTAGAAAAACGAGATTAACTACTACCTATCCTGGAAAATTTATTTGAATACCAAAATAGTAACGTTTTACACGCACGTAGGCTATAAAGAAGACTTTTCGGAGCTAGTGAGTTGAAAGTAAGTATTAAAGGATTGTTGTTTAAGTTTAATATCCTGTATTTTTTAAGTTTTTCATTTTTAAAAGGTTTTAAACTGTTTTGTTGTAAATGACACTGTAGAAAATTAATAAAAGCACAAATTTAAGTATTTGTTATTATTTACTAGCGGACCCGGTCAAGCTTCGCTTTGACTTATTTTTTATTTGCACTTCTTCCCTACCCCTACCCTACACTACCCTACTCCTACCCCTACTATACCCTACCCTACCCTACCGCTAACCTACCCCTACCCTACCCCTATACCATACCCCTACCCTACCACAACTCTACCATACCCCTACCCTACCCTACTCCTACTCTACACCCACCCTACCCATACCCTACCCCTACCCTACTTCTGAATTCATTTGTTACAAAAAATGTGATAATAAATGACAACCGATTTTGTGCAAACTTATATATATATATATATATCTGTTATTGTACATGAAAATCGGTTAAGTAGTTTTTAAGTTATCCTATTTTTTAGGTTCATAGTACGGAATTTGTTTTTTTATTATTTCTCAGGAAATACGTAGTTTCATACTCGTCACCATTATTTCTAAAAACAAATTAATATCTCAAAAACTATGAATTTCCGCAAGTTGAAATTTTAGGAGTAGACTAACATAAACAAGAACTATGAAACATAAAAATTTCAACTCTCAAATCAATTGTATATATTGCACAGTTAAGCCATTTTATCTGCCCTCCTTTTTACCCACTCTTAAGTATGGTAACTTTTTGGTAACATAAATCCTACTTAAACCATCAGAAAGTTTTCCCCTCTTGATAATTAAATCGCCTACACAGAGATGTCATTATTAAGCTCGCGTCTTTGCGTGGCTATTTATAATATTCGTTGCATAGTTTAGATAACAGTTGATAAACCCCATTAGGTATAATAAAATAAAAAGGTTATAGTTAAAGTTCAAATGTTATCGTATTTATGGTTGTCGTTATTATTCCTATCATGTTTTTTATAACCTACGAAAACACGCAGCTGTGATAGCCCAGTGGATATGACCTCTGCTTCCGATTCCGGAGGGTGTGGGTTCGAATCCGGTCCGGGGCATGCACACAACTTTTCAGTTGTGTGCATTTTAAGAAATTAAATATCACGTGTCTCAATCGGTGAAGGAAAACATCGTGAGGAAACCTGCATACGAGAGAATTATCTCAATTCTCTGCGTGTGTGAAGTCTGCCAATCCGCATTGGGCCAGCGTGGTGGACTATTGGCCTAACCCCTCTCATTCTGAGAGGAGACTCGAGCTCAGCAGTGAACCGAATATGGGTTGATGACGACGAAAACACGGAGAGAAGGTTATCCATACGACGTATTTTTTTTATGTGAACACACGTAACTTTTTTGTGAGACGTCCGATTTTGATAATACTTTTTTTATTGGCAAGGGTATATTTTGAATTTGGTCCCATATAAATTTGGCAAAAATTCTAAACCATAGGGGTATGAAAACATGGGATAATTGATTGTTTACTTATAAATTGTAATGTAACACCACGCATAGCTTTTACAGACCAGTCTGATTTCAATAATTATTTTTTATTGCGTAAGGTGTGCCTCAAAGCTATGCCCATATAAATTAAAAATAAAAATCGGTTGTCTGTAAAGTCGGCTTACTAACGATTATCAAACGTGTCAACGTTATAAGAAAATACTGATGGAATGGTTGCATTTTTCAAAAGCAAATGTTCGTTTTTCTAAAATAATGTTTAATTGTCTTCATAGACCAGAATATACTTTATTTCTTGTAAAAAAAGTTGGCAAACCTAGAGAGAGGGAACGACGTTTGACGTCATCTTTTTTCGAGTGTGCAGCCGGCTCCATCGAATTAAAAGACGTTGTCACGTCAAAAGTTTCTGCCCTAAGGGTGGGAAAATAGAGGTAATGGTAAAAAAATAACAACAATTCTTATATTATCTGAAATATCTCTTCATCATAGATTTTAGACATTTAGATTTTGGTCGTCCAATTACTTGCAGCTTTAGTGATTCAATAGCCGGTATAAAGTTAGAATCTATACTAATATTATAAAACTGAAGAGTTTGTTTCAACGCGCTAATCTTGGGAACTACTGATCCGATTTGAAAAATTCTTTCAGTGTTAGATAGCCCATTTATCAAGGAAGGCTATAGGCTATATATTATCCCCGTATTACTACAGGAACAGGAACCACGTGGGTGAAATCGCGCGGCGACAGCTAGTAATAATAGATTTTGAGATCATTCAAGTTGGGTAGTGATGATCAATCAAGTCTGAACAACGTTGCGTATCCAGTCCATATACGCAGTGACCCTTGTGTATACCCCAGGTATACCCGCTAATCCACAACGTTTACTACCAAAACTTGTAACACCATAGAGAAACCAGTTCGCTCTATAATTCTCTCTAACTTCCCTCATTAGAGGACCGCCAGAGTCACCCCTGCAGGAGTCCTTTCCCTGCTGGCCTCCAGCGCAGATCAAGCCTGGTGATGAAGATTCTGGGATTTCTGGTATGGCAGCACGGCAGACGTCTATTGGCACAGCTTCAATGTCAACTTTCCGTTTAACCAATGACTGTTCACCTAGAAATAAAGAACTATTAGCGATACAAAATTCCTCAGTGCCTGAAGACGAAAGTCTTCGAAAAGTGCGTGTCGACAGTGATGACTTACGGATCCGAGACCTGGTCGCTAACTATGGCCGTCATAAAAAGGCTTAAAGTCACTCAGCGGATGATGGAGCGAGGTATTTATGAGTGATCGAATCAGAAATAAGGAGATTCGCAGAAGAATCAAAGTCACTGATGTAGCTCAGCGAGTCGCGAAGCTGAAGTGGGAATGGGCAGGCCACATACTTCGAAGAGCCGATGGACGTTGGGGTCACAAAGTGCTGAAATAGCGACCTTACACAAGAAAGCGCAGTATTGGTCGACCCACCACTAAGTGGACCGAGGATATTAAAATATTGGTTGGAAGGAGTCGCTGGATACTCGCGGCTCGAGACCGTTTTGTTTGGTAGTTCATGCAAGAGGCCTATGTCCAGCAGTGAAAGTCCATCGGCTGTTAATGATAAGGATAATGATTATTAGCGATACGCACCTTTTCAAAGATAATCATTTAGTTTGACTAGAAACTAAAAAGTTTGTTTTTGGATTCTAGTCTTTTATCGAGCAATTAATGTATCAATAAATAGGGTTGTCAGAATATGGCGCAATGCTTCGATGTCGTTAAGTTACCGCAGGCTCTTTTTGAATTGAACATCTAGCTCTCTACTTCATCTGTTATTTCGAGTGACGCTATCTACCAGTATGACGACGCATCTCTACAGTGTCTATCACTCTGTATCTATGGCATCATAAACTGATATATGCGTTCAAAAACAAAATAAGTTTCTTTTTTATTAAAACTTAATCGTACTTTCTTTTTGAGATCTGTCTTGTTACTAGAAACTTTCATTATAAATCTGAGAATTCTAATTATTTTGTGTATATGTGCGGTGTAATAATAAAAGGTATGTAAGATGGTAGTTGACTCATATCAAATTTAATATAGACAATATTAATTTCGTGTAGTACATGGAAGGGTCCAAAATATATCCATATTAATTAATAATAGTTAAGGATTTCTTACGAAATTTGATTTAAAATCGTGTGTGTTTTTTTGTAAAGGATTTGTAACGTCACAAAACTGTAGACCATCATGGCGTTTTGGTTCGTATCGTCAAATACATATATTTTCTCACGCCTCAAAAAAATACTATTTCTTTTTTTCAATCTAGTAGAACGATAATGAACAATTTAAGACCAATTAAAAAAAGTGTCACCTGGCCTACTGTGACTGTGACACTCAATAATTTGTACTAAATGAATTGGTGTATTTAAATTGAATGAATGAATTTAATTTATATATGAGAGTTTCTTTAACTGCTATATGTGTAACTTTAACCAAAGAGACAAATTTTCACAACATTTTAAATGGAAGTATATACAAAATTCCACTAACCAAACTCAGTGATTCCCCAGCCAGCCGTCCAATACACGCTACTGTGTGTATAGTCCTGCATCTTGATATATTCCGTGGTGGGCAGGCAGATGGGTTGTATAAAACCTGTGTGAAATAATAAAATGTTATAATATATAAGGTATCTCCATTAATAAAGATATCCTCCGTGAGTCGTGTTCCTCATGTGTGAGGGTCGTGACCACCTCCATCTTTGATCCTTGTCCACAGGATGTTATGCCATTTTTTCCTATCTCCGGCTACGCGAAGAGCATCGTAAACTGTAGACTCGAGTGTAGTGCGGACCTGGTCGGACCAACGCATCGGGCTGCGCCCCCGCGGTCTCTTTCCTTCCACCTTGCCAGTAATAACTAAATTTTCCAGATTATCTCCGTCTTTCCTGGCAATGTGTCCGAAGTACTCTAAAGTACGCTTGAGGCATATGGTAGAGAGTCTTATTTTAACTTTGAGTTGAGCAAGTATAGATGCGTTAGTCCGAAATGCAGTCCATGGAATCCGGTGCATTTTTCTCCAATACCACAATCTCGAAAGCGTCAATCCTTTTGCGGTCTGCAGATTTTAGTGTCCACGTCTCAGCCCCAGAGAAAGATATAAAACACAACAAAAACTGGCGCTTATTTGGCCCAAAGGTTAAGCCTTGCCATCCAGAGGGATAACAACGCCAGAGTATTGGGTACCTTGCCTAGGGGTGAACAATTAGATGGTGTGTATTTCTTTAAATATTTTATTTATTATATATTTAAAAATACTGTTAAATCTCAGTTTTAGTTTAATTATTGAATCATAATCATCATCATTATCAACCCATATTCGGCTCACTGCTGAGCTCGAGTCTCCTCTCAGAATGAGAGGGGTTAGGCCAGTCCACCACGCTGGCCCAATGCGGATTGGCAGACTTCACACACGCAGAGAATTAAGAAAATTCTCTGGTATGCAGGTTTCCTCACGATGACACGAGATATTTAATTTCTTAAAATGCACACAACTGAAAAGTTGGAAGTGCATGCCCCGGATCGGATTTAAACCTGCGCCCTCCGAATGAATTATTGAATACCTACAATTAATTAGAACAAACACTTAATTAGGTACACCGATGCTATTGCGGACTGCGGTGATACTGTTCTTTCTAGTCTACAAACTTAATTTCAACAGAAATATCTCTCGACTAGCCGACGCCCGCGAATTCGTCCGCGTGAAACTCGATGTAAACTTTCAACTACCCCTACTCTACTCCTACCTACCCCTACCCTACTTTTCTGGTTGGTTTTTTACACCTTGTGTCCGAAAAACCTAAATATCTTACGGAACCCTATTTTGTTTCAAAATAAAATTTAGCCTATGTTACTTGTGGATAATGTAGCTTTCGAATGGTGAAAGAATTTTTAAAATCGGTCCAGTAGTTTTTGAGCCTATTCATTACAAACAAACAAACAAACAAACATACAAACAAAGATTTTCTCTTTATAATATTAGTATAGATAAGTAATTAACAAGTTAGGTTGATGAAGATTGTGTCTAAAAGAATTTTAAAAAGAAAAGAGAAACTTTTAAAGGATTATGTTTTTTTAGTGGAAATGCAAAAGCCAACGAATGTTGATGAATTTTAATAAGAACAAAATAGGGAAAGAAAGGATATCTCATCATCATCATAATATCAGCCGATGGACGTCCACTGCAGGACATAGGCCTTTTGTAGGGACTTCCAAACATCACGATACTGAGTCACCTGCATCCAGCGAATCCCTGCGACTCGCTTGATGTCGTCAGTCCACCTGGAAAGGAAGGATATCTGCCGAGTAAATATAAACTTACCTGTGAAATTGACAGGCTGCTCCAACTTTATAATGGCGATATCACCAAATGTATGATTCTCCTTACTGAAACCCTGATGCACGAAATACTCTATCCTAATCTCCACGGATGGCTCCGGGCATTGTCCCTCGTAACACTCCGTAGGCGAATCAAGGTTCCAATCTCCCAAACTTACGGCAATACTATAGACAAATTTTAGATCAGTAACTTTTATTTCGTTTTAGCTCAGAAGTGGATAACAAAAATAAGAAAACCAATGTCGAAGAAAGGTTATGATTCACAATATTTGTCAGGACAACTTAATTAACAAATCAAACTGTAATCAAAACAAACCCTAGAATGGAAGAGAATGACTCTCACCGCCTATCCCAAAATCACTCATGAAGGATTATCCAACAAAAGGTGTCGACGGACCCCCTTCAAAGTGATCACAAGGTAGCACATACGATGTTACGTGTAGCTTTTTAGTTTCTTTTTGTGATTTTGAAGTCGGTTTAACTTTTTTGTTTATACGATTTTATTTTTCTGTTTTTAGAGTAGCTAGTACCCTAGCATAGTGAATGAAAGCACCACAGTACGTGCAATTTCGTTATTCTCATTTTAACAGAAAATTATTGAACCGATTTTCATGACAATTGAAAATAATGGGACCAATTGGTTAAGAAATGACTAAGAAGTAACAAACATTAAAAAAAAAACAAACGCGAATTGAGAATCTTCTTTATCTTTTTTTTTAAGTCGATTACAAATATGCATTTCATTTGAGAATTACTTACGGTTCTACATCTTTCTCTAGGAGGCAGTGAGCAGCAGTTATGAGATGACGGTCTGTGATAAGGGTGGCTGAACATAAATACTTTATCTCGACGCCACCAAGTCCTAGACAAATACATTTAAAATGATATAAAATCAAAAAAAAAAAATTCAAATATCATTTATTTCAAGTAGGCTCACTTTACAAGCACTTTTGACACGTCAGTTGACTATTTGTAAAGATTCTACCACCGGTTCGGAAGGCAGGTTCTGCTGAGAAGATACCGGCAAGAAACTCAACAGTTGCTCTTTTGAAAAAGTCATACAGTATTATAATTTACAATTGATAACAATTACAATTTCTTATAGTTTTATTTCCTGTGTGAAGGTGGAAGCTGATCCAATGGCCTCCAATCTTTAAGGAACTCATCAATGTTGTAGTAACCTCGACTAAGTAAATGTTTTACAAGTTAGCTCTTGACTACAATCTCACCGGATGGTAAGTGATGTTGCAATTTAAGATGGAAGCGGGCTAGCTTGTTAGGAGTAGATTAAAAATCCACACCTCTTTCGGTTTCTACACGACATCGTACTGGAACGCTAAAATACTTGGCGGTAGGTCTTTGTCGTTAGGGTGGTAACTAGCCACGGCCAAAACCTCCCACCAGCCAGACCTGGACCAATAAAGGAAACCTCAAATCGCCTAGGATCGATAACCCAGGACCTCCGTCCTAATATTTGCCAAATTTTTTTATTCCTTTCCAACTAGTCGGGAAAGACTGTGCTAGGAGTGAGTACGACAATAGACTAACGGGGTGACCAATAGATTTAAAAGGATTTAAATAATATTACCGTTTATCTGTAGCATAGTTAGCTAATGATGTAATAATTCTTATGAATTATTACATCATTAGCTAACTATGCTAAAGAACTGTCTGAAAATCCAATTAAAATCTTTATAGATTTTAACTGGATTTTCAGATACGGCTTTAACTGACACAGCACTAACTTGGTACCGCCTTCAAACTGATCAGAAAATAGCTCACAGTACAATGTTATATTTCGTTTTTTAGGTTAGTAGAAACATTTTTGTGATTTTGAAGTTGGTTCAATTTTTTTGTTAAAAATATTTTTTTATTAATTTTTTTCATATTTATTAGGTATACTGATAGTGTTAACGAAAGTTTGTTGAAATGGATAAACATATAGATATAAAATGCAAAGCTCTAACGGGGAAGTAACTAATATGTTATGATATGTTATGTTTTTTCATGCTTATGTTTAGCACCAAGCAGCATTGTATTTGATCTGAAGCCTACTATTGTAATTACAAGTCTCGTCTGTGAAGACGCAGCGCTTTAATAAGGCAAATCATTTTAAATATGGAGAACGACGCGTAACGCAACGCACAAATGAGGCAGAAGCCTTAGTTGTTTGAATGTGAACTTACTTCTGTCTGCGTATTTAATTCGCGCCATCCACGGGTACTCGTCTATGGCAGTAATAGAACCGCCCAAGATTTTGTCATTGCTGGTCGACTGCCCACAAATATTTCTATCTGGAAAAATGTCTGGTTCAACAGGCGCTGCAGTTACTGTTAGTTCCGATATAGTGCTGGATGGGACAACCGTCATTTTCAAAGACTCTGTTGCTATTGGCACTGGAGTTTTCGTTGTTAGGGGGTTTGGTCTATTTGTAGCTGTTTCTTCAGTTTGATCGTACACTATGGAGCCAGCGGGCCGTGTATTTGGGCAGCATACCTGCCCAGAAAAATTTGGTTTGACAGATATTTTGTTTCATCTCTAAGCTGCTGACTTAGAAATATTACCAAAATTGTTTTTTTTTCATTCAGATCAAAAACAGTGGCAGGCATTAAAATATCACATATAAAGTAGAGTTTCTGATTTTACTGTTTGTCAGCTTGAGGATCAATATAAAACTCGTTCATCTTGTACTATCTAACCTACCATGCTCCTGTCCTACCATGCGCCTAACCTACCATGCTCCTAACCTACCTTGCTCCTATCCTACCATGCTCCTAACCTACCATGCTCATATCCTACCATGCTACTATCCTACCTTACTCCTATCCTACCATGCTACTATCCTACCATGCTCCTATCCTACCATGCTACTATCCTACCATGCTCCTATCTTACGATGCTATTATCCTACCATGGTACTATCCTACCATGCTACTATCCTACCATGGTCCTATCCTGCCATGCTCCTATTCTACCATGCTACTATCCTACCATGCTCCTATCCTAACATGGTCCTATCCTACCATGCTCCTATCCTACCATGCTCTTATTGTAACATGCTACTATCCTACCATGCTCATATCCTACCATGCTACTATCCTACCATACTTCTATCCTACCATTCTACTCTCCTACCATGCTCCTATCCTACCATGCTACTATCCTACCATGCTACTATCCTACCATGCTTCTATCCTACCATGTTCATATCTTACCATGCTCCTATCCTACCATGCTCCTAACCTATCATACTCCTATCCTACCATACTCCTATCCTATCATGCTCCTATCCTACAGTAGTAAGTACGGAGTTTGTGTTGTCTATATTGATATCAACTTACCATATCTGATCCGTTGTATCCACACTTCGCTTCTTTCATCTTCTCTATAGTTTGGTTTCGGTTTGATTCATTGACACTTTTTAATAACTCCAGAGCAAACTCACAGTCTGAGTAATGTTTACAGGTGTGTGAGCTTATGTCGCACTCCATTTGCTTGTCCGTATCTATAACAATTATTTTCCTTTACTGTCGTATAGTTTGGCTGGTGGGAGGCTTCGGCCGTGGCCAGTTACCCTACCGGCAAAGACGTACCGCCAAGCGATTTAGCGTTCCGGTACGATGTCGTGTAGAAACCGAAAGGAGTGTGGATTTTCATCCTCCTCCTAACAAGTTAGCCCGCTTCCATCTTAGACTGCATCATCACTTACCATCAGGTGAGATTGTAGTCAAGGGCTAACTTGTCAAGAATAAAAAAAAAAGGAAGTTAATAGGGATAAAATATAGTCTATGACAGTCATAAATAACGTTTGGCTGATGGAAGGCTTCGGCCAAGCAATTTAGCGTTCCGGCCTCTGTAGTGCAGTGGTATGCGCGGTGGATTTACAAGACGGAGGTCCTGGGTTCGATCCCCGGCTAGGTCGATTAAGGTTTTCTTAATTGGTCCAGGTCTGGGTGGTGGAAGGCTTCATCTATAACTTCAAGGTATCACCAACACCTTTTGTACCTATGAACTAATGGATATCTATAACTAAGAAGTGTACATAATATCTAAAAATTGTGAAAGTTGTGAAAATCTTTTAATAGCTAAACATTAACCTAATTTATCAATGTAATTAAATGTAAGCATGAATTTAATGTATTAGCGGTTGATTTTCCTTAATAAATAAATATAAAAAAAATAAATAAACACATCATCATATCAGCCAATGGACGTCCACTGCAAGACATAGGTCTTTTATAGGTATTTCCAAACATCACGATTCTGAGCCATCTGCATCCAGCGAATCTCTGCGAATCTCTCTCTCTCTGAATCTCAAGAGGGGTTCAAGATATTAACGAGACCAATAATAAGAATCGAACTGCTTAACCAATATTTTTTTTCATACAAAGTAATTCAAATAATACCAACTATGCTTGTAACACATGCCTTTAGGTAACAAATTGACAACGTTGCAATTTAAAATATAAATACGTCATTATTATAAGGATACGTATAAGGGACACATTTTAAGGTTTATTTACAACAGAAATATTATTTACTCCGAAAATATTAATTTTAGAACAAATGTTTCTTTAACATTATGAATCAATTTTTGGTTTTTTTTCCGAGCATTCTGTATAATTTGCACGGAACACGACGGTGTCGTTGCCGCTCCAAATACAAAATTCAAAAGTAATACATTCTCGAGTCAGTACAACACGAAGCGTCAGTTCAATATTATTCAAGAAAAATTGCGTCTTATGTTTTAAATATTTAAAAAAAACTATTCACGTAAACTAAAGAATATTTTTATTGGTAATTATTAATTATTTATTATATTAATTTACGTAATTGTTTTAGTTAAATTTTGAAATACAAATTATGAAAAAAGTTTGTATATGCGGGTGTCTAGGAGACGCGTTACGTTTGGTTTTTATGGGTTTCACCGGCTTCACCACGCTGCTTGTAAAGACTCATTCTAGATACAATTCAGATTCTTTATTCTGTGTAAATAAATATAAAAACTTGTCGCGAGTTTTTCATTTTAGCGCATTCAAATAAAAGCTTGTTTTTAAAAAGGTTTTACTTTTATTTAATTTTTGTATTAGTTTAATATCTTACCATGAAATACGATATTCGAGGCATCTGAAAAATAAAAATAAAACAATTTTTATTGTACAACTAGTTAATGTCTAAAAGATTAGAAAAATATGTAAATTTAATACCCCGCAATAGTTTTGAATTGCAGGCCACTTTTTGTTTTTCACTTTCACTTTTATTACTTATTAGAATCATTATTATTACATTAATATATAATACTATCGGATTCCCGCGACTTCGTCCGGGTGGAATTTATTTTTTCACAAATTCCGCAGGAACCATGGATTTTTCCGGAATTAAAAGTAGCCTTTAACATATAGGCTACTTTTATCCAGAGTAAAATCCATTTCCATTCCAAATTTCAGCCAAATCGCTTCAGTAGTAGCGGCGTAAAAGAGGAACAAACATACTTACACACAAACTTTCGCATTAATAATATTAGTGTGATTATTTCACCCCCTTATATTCATATTTTCGCGATATTGAAGTATCCTAACCTATAACCTTCTTCGTACTATGTGCTCAATTCATTTAGTAGTTTCAGAGTGATACATTGAAAAAATATTTTTACTTTCTTGTGTTTTTTTTTTATAGATTGGCATTATGTGTGACAAAAAAATGGTTATTTTTAATAAAACTGATAAAAAGCATTTGTTCAGTCCAAATAACTGAATTAACGCTTTGTCTAAATTCAAAACTGTATCTAAACATAATGCGGTCCACGAATTATTTACACTCAATACAGGTTATTGATTGTAAATAATTATATAAAATAATATTATATTATGCGCCTGGTCTGTAGTGAAATATTATGGAAACAAATGCACTAGACACAATGAAGGTGAGCCAGTTATAATCTAGAATAGAATACTCGAGAATACAATAATCAAGAACTTCAGCTAGGACTTACGAGCAGTAACAGTGTAGAGTATGATCAGTAGTAATGTCGATATTTTTATATAATCCGTCATCGTAAATTGTTCGTAACTAATTAATTTAATTGTTATCACGCACACTAAATTCACAACTGTACTGCGTACATACAGAAAATTACTGGCTGGATTTCTTGCTATTAAAAGCTACTAACATATTAAACGTGCGAGTGTGGAAGCCAGATATAATTGACGATGTGTGTGTACGGAAAGCAATGATGTTCAATACTGTTAGATGTGTTACTAGGTCATGAAAAATGAGGTGCTTAAAAGAGGAAATTTCCACATCTTAATGTTAGTTGTGGTCAACAACGAACGTTATTTAAACAAATAATACATAAATATCGTCTACTATGTCGAGTTCTTTATTCAGGAAGTGTAAAAACTATACAGGGTGTCCCCCTAATTAATGGATAAAACGCAAATGGTAGATACACCACCTAATTATCTGAAACTAATTTGAATAGTTTTCTAAAACCAAGTACAAGTAACCAAGTTATATTATTTTTTCGGATTTTACAATTTTTTTTATCTTGAATAAGTTTTTTCAATGCTCTAGCTGCTATAATTATGATTTTAAAGATCTGATTTTTGTTAAATGTTACGAAATATTTGTTTTGTAGAAGAAGCTTTGAATGCCTTAATTATTTTTCTTTCATTAAGATCATCAGATTTAAAAAAAATGTCCTTTAAAAAAATGTATGGGACTGAAGTGTACTATCATTTTAAAAACTTGTACACTTATCGAGGTTAGTAAATTTATATGAAATTTGTGTCTACTTTTGTATTTACAAAATGGCTGGCAAAAATGTATGGGAGGGTCAAATTAGTTTTAGATAATTAGGTGGTGTATCTACCGTTTGCGTTTTATCCATTAATTACGGGTCACCCTGTATATACATAAATAAATAATGGAATGAAGACAAAATTGTGCGTGTGTACGCTCAGTTTTGTAGCCTATTATTCGGATCACTTTTTGCGGTGATTTAATAGGAACGTAACCGATCTATAGTATAAAATTATCATTGACGGAAAGTACGTTTGATGCTCAGACCAATTACAAAAGGCTTGCCCCTGTATTCTGTAAAGTTACAGCGATGTTACGTTTCCATGGCAACATCGTTGTTAGTGACATTTTTATTTTTAGAAAAAAAGTTAAAATTCTTATAAATTTTGTTATAGGCGAATATTATATCGACGAGTATAAAATAGTGGAATCACATCCCTGTCTCGCTAGACGTTACTTCTCTGTCAAAGATCAAGAATCAACTATCCATAGAGGAGTATGTGACTATATGTAATCATAGATTTACGATTCGGTACAAGATGTATGTAATAGAGATGTGACTAGCAATTTTTTTGATTTTGACAGATGCACTGTTAAGCGAAAACGGAGAGAGATGGCGCTGTAGCGCATTGTAATTTATACGTATACCTACCTATACCTAGGCTATATCTTAGATAAATGTTTTAATAAGTACATAAAACATATTTATTAAAAAAACAGCTGGCGAGAACTGAAGGAATCAAAATAAAAGATAAATTAAATAAAAACTCATTTTATTTTATTTATGTGCCCACCTTTTTTTCTTTTAATTTATTTTACCGCCTTGGATACAAGTCTTTTAGACTACAGAAATGTGCCTACATGTGCATTAAGGAGTCACCCGAGCGAAGCAGGGTTTTCATCTAGTGTAACTATAAACTCTAGTTAGCCCAGTATCCGTGGATCATTTTTACAATTGATCAGTACAAAGTTAATTTTCCGTGAGTAGCTTAATCTTGACGAGACGCTCAACTTTTATATTTACTAAAATTACTGATTCTGGTAGCTAACTGGGTTACCAGGTAATAAAAAATTCTGAGCGTCGGAACGAGATAATGTACCACGCAATTTTTAGGACATTGTGGCTGTTGTATAACTATTAATTAACCAACAGTAGAAAAAAACATCAAAAAAAACTAACAATTAGCTGGCATTTTAGGTATATATTTTTAGCAGCCATCTTTATTTCCTTAACTTTATTGCATAGTATCACTAATTTTGCAATGAATCATAAATATGTTTTTTTTTTAAGACTGGCTTTTCGACCCTTTTGAGCCTTATTATAAATAATTGACGCATAACTAGACCGCAGATAAGACGTAACCTTCCTTCTTAACGGTTTCAAAAACGTAAATGGAATTTTGCATTATATAAACTGTGAATCATCAAATCAAATAACTGCAAAAGTGACATCACGATTGCATCATAGGTAGGTACTGATTAAAGAATTTGAAAGTCATAAGGCTTGTACCAGAAACACACTCGTATATTTTTTCCTACCCTCTTTTTACATATCATATGTAGGTAAGATAAGTACTTAACATAAATCGTAGGTACTCAAATTATTATCGGAAAGTTTAGCACTGTGATGATCAAGCCTGACTAGCAGTGGCATTACGAACCTTTGCCTGTAGCCATGTGGCACGTCGATTCTCTTTCTGCAAACGCTAACGCTTCGAAAATTAGAGAGAAATGTATGGGAATGACAGATCCGATCGATAACTTGATCACGTAACCTGTCAATTGTGAAAGTCATTCCTGTACATTTTTTAACAATACATTTTTTATTAGAGTACCCACCCTACTACTATATAATACTACTGAATTTAGATAACAGTTCTTAAGCACAGGTTAGATATACGGTTAGGAACCTATTTTTTCATTATATTAAAATAATACAATCAAACATTATCATTAATAAGCCTATATTTATTTTGTTCTTTAACATTAACATTTGGTTATATTAATACTGAATTCGTATATAACTTAATTTATATATATAGTTCATACTAGTAGTTAAATCAAGTCTGAACAATGTTGCGTATCCAGTCCATATACGCAGTGACTCTTGTGCTTACTCCGGGTATACCCACTGAGCCACAACTTTTAGCACCAAAACTTATGACACCATAGAGAAACCAGTTCATTCTATAATTCTCTCTAACTTCCCTCATTAGAGGACCGCCAGAGTCACCCGCACAAGTGTCCTTGCCCTGTTGGCCTCCAGCACAGATCAAGACTCGTGAAGAAGATTCTGGGATTTGTGGTAAAGCAGCGCGGCAGATGTCTATTGGCACAGCTTCGATGTCTACTTTCCGTTTAACCATTGACAGTTCACCTAAAAATAAAGACCACTATTAGCGAAAATGATTTTTCTCAAAGTTAATCATTTTGACTGCAGTTTTATGATTAAAAAAAGCTAAACAATTAATCAATAACTACGTATATTAGAATGTAGTGCAATGCTTTAATGTCGTTTAGTTATTCTGGGCTCTTTTTTCTGACTTGAACGTCTCTCTCCACGTCATCTGTTATTTCGAACCGTATGAAGTAGGTCTATAATATAGCTATAAACCGATGAGGAGTTCCCTTACCTGTCCTTCGTCTTCTTCACCAGACTTCTAATGATAGTTACAACCCGTCAGGATGCAAAGTTCTCACCAATACAAATTAATCAATGCCTAACACAAGGTAGCTACTGGAAATTGTCGAGGAGTTCCATTGTCTGTGTTTTGACATAGGTGGACAAGAACTGATCAAGGTCAAACTTTATTACATTGTTGTGCTTTAAAATACTTAATGAATACTTAATAAAAATAAAATTAACAAACAAACTATTGACCTTTATAATTTTTGAAAATTCCCCACGATTTCTCCAGGATACCACCATCAGATCCTGACACGATGACTATGTGACCACATATGGAGAGTTTACCCTTTTAAACAAAAACATAATTTTCCAAATCGGTTCAGGCGTCTTCGAGTAATCGGTGTACATACATAAACCAATCAACTTGAGAACCTCCTATGTATGACTCTATCTACAGAGACGTCAGTAAAGTTCTAGACATTTCTACCTGAAGTTCCTCTGAGGCTAATTCTCCACCATATGACTTTCTAAATGTAAGTATGTATATAATGTAACTAACCAAATTCGGTAACTCCCCAGCCAGCCGTCCAATACACGCTATTGTGTGTATAGTCCTGCATCTTGATATATTCCGTGGTAGGCAGGCAGATGGGTTGTATGAAATCTATGGTTTAAGGAAAAAATAATGAAACATAAAGGCAACTCCATTATAAAATTAAACAATACAACAAAAAACTAAATTAGATACAGCGATGTTATTGCGGTGATAGTATTCTTTCTGCGCTACTTTGGGATTGTTTTATTCTGAGACCTACAAATTTGAATTCAACGGAAATATCTCTCAATAACCAATTACCAATTTAGGTCTCCCTAATACGAATTTTAAATAGAAACAAATACAAAAGCCAACGATAGTCGATGAATTTTAATAAAAACTATTTAAGCGAAAAAAGGAAATAAAGGCAGTAAAGACAGAAGAAACATAAAGTACCTGTGAAGGTGACGCGCTGTTTCAGCTTTATAATAGCGATATCACCGAATGTATAGTTCTCCTTAATATAACCGGGATGAATGACGATAGACTCTATCTCATACTCCACGGGTGGGTCCGGGCATTGTCCCTCGTAACACTCCGTCGGCGAATCGAGGTTCCAATCTCCCAAACTTACGGCATACCTGTAATCAAATTTAACATCAGTATTTTTTTGTATTTTTTATAAACATACTTACTAAATATTTAAACAAGGCACATTTTTTTTTGGTTTGGTAATTCTTTTACCTTTTGATATAATTATGATTTGTCATTGTATTGAAGGATTATAATCAAGTAAACGAAAAATCCAGGTTGTTAGAAAATTTTTAACTTCAGCGCTCCGCTAAGAAGTAGCTAAAATTTCTAAATTAGCTTCTAACGACAGAATCAAGACCGGGAGCCGCAGCAGAAAAAGCTGAAACCGGTAAGTGGCTCAAGTATGCCTCTCTGACATAGAGTTACATATTTGTACCTTTTGCCGTGGAAACCCTTGGGCCATGGAGTCGCAGTGCCAAAAAATTTTACCGAATCATTTCACCGCGGCTTGTTGCCTCGACTGGTGACAGAAGGGCTGGCTCATTTTTTGCGCAAAGGATCAGCCTGGCTGTCCAGCGCGGAAATGCAGCCAGTATTCTTGCCACCATTCCACGTGGGCATGATTTGTATAGTCATTAGGTTAAGTTAGCTTAAGTTCATCTACGTTTATAGCAGTTGGAGCCTCGAGTCGCTCACAAATTCACCAATATCAATATTATACTCAGACCAATTATTGTATAGCACCTGCCTCGCTAGACGTTACTTTTCTGTCAAAGTATATGATCAACGATCTAATGCGATTATAAAAACTGTATCTATATAATCGATGTTTAAGTTGTAATCGTGTTCGTCGGTTAAAGAACTCCGTAAAAATGCCTTTTTGTGTAATTGAATTGTGTAAAAAACGGGCAAAAACTTCTAGTTTAGTATAAGATATTTACCAAATCTAAGCTCGTTTTCCTTAGAAAATGACAGACAATTCTGTTCGTTACTATGAGTGCGATACAGGTCCTACTATAATTGGTCTGAGATATTATATGGAGGCGGGCCTTCTTATTAATTTGTGTGATTTGAGTAATCATGATGTATACTTACGCTATTTGCTTCGTAGACACACAGTGAGCAGCGGTTATGAGATGACGGTCTGTGATAAGGGTGGCTGAACATGCATATCTCGTTTTCTTACTGCCATTTCTTCCTAGACAAATAAATTTCCAATTTATTTATATATTACTAGCAGACGCTCGCAACTTCGTCCACATGAAATTTAGCTTTTCACAAATCCTTTGGGAATCATGGATTTTTCCGGGATTAAAAATAGCCTATGTGTTAATCCAGAGTAAAATCTATTGCCATTCCAAATTTGAGCCAAATCGGTTCAGTAGTTGCGGCGTTAAAGAGTAACAAACTTCAATACAAACTTTCGCGTTCATAATATAAGTAGGCACTTATTTCATAAAAAAATTCTGAGCGTCGGAACGAAATAATGTAGTAAGCAACAGTAAAAAAAACAGTTGGTTAGTAACAACTTTTGGTAAACTCCCTCCTGCCAACTTGTACCAATAACGAGGTTATTAAAAGTTGTTACTAACTAGCCGTTTTTTACTGTTGCTTAATTTATAGTTATACAACTTAACAGCCACAATGTCCTACAAATTGCGTGGTACATTATCTCGTTCCGACGCTCAGAATTTTTTATTACCTGGTAACCCAGTTAGGTACCAGAATCAAGAATATTCGTAAATAAAAAAGTTGAGTGTCGCATCAAAATTAGCTTCATTTTAATCAAAATTAGCTCACGGAAAATTAACTTGATAGTAATCAGTTGTAAAAATGTTCCACGGATCCTGGGTTTCAACTATAAGACTATAACATAGACTTACGTCGCCGTCGCAGATAGCCGAGTGGATATGACCTCTGCCTCCGATTCCGGAGGGTGTGGGTTCGAATCCGGCCCGGGGCATGCACCAACTTTTCAGTTGTGTGCATTTAAGAAATTAAATATCACGCGTCTCAAACGGTGAAGGGAAAACATCGTGATGAAACCTGCATACCAGAGAATTCATAATTCTCTGCGTCTGTGAAGTCTGCCAATGCACAGTGGGCCAGCGTGGTGGACTATTGGCCTAACCCTCTCATTCTGAGAGGAGATTCGAGCTCAACAGTGAGCCGAATATGGGTTGATAATGGTGATGATGGCATGAACTTACTTCTGTCTGAGTATTTAATTCGCGCTATCCACGGGTACTCATCTATAGCAGTAATAGAACCGCCGAAGATTCTGTCATTACTGGTCAATTGCCCACAAATATTTCTATCCGGGAAAATGTCTTCCTCCACTGGCGCCGTTGCTAGTGTTAGTTTCGATACAGTGTTGGATGGGAAAACCGCCATTTTGACTGGCTCCGGTGCCATTTGCGCAGGAGTCGTTGTTGTTAGGGGATTTGGTCTTGTTGTGGCTGTTTCTTCAGTTTGAACGTACACTATGGAATCAGCTGGTGGTTTATTTGGGCAGCACACCTGAAAAAATGATAATAATAATTAAGTAATTACGAAAATGTTTTGACGCCCTCCGGCGCAGTGGTATGCGCGGTAGATTTACAATACGAAGGTCCTGGGCAGTGCCGTAAATAGCCTTTTCCGCGCCCTTTGTCGGTACGGTGGTAACTAGCCACGGCTGATGCCTCCCACCAGCTAGACCTGGACCAATTAAGAAAACCTCAATCGGCCCAGCTGGGGATCGAACCCAGGGCCTCCGTCTTGTAAATCCACCGCGCACACCACTGCACCACGGAGACAGTTTTGCAAATTATAAAAAAACTAGCTGACGCCGCGCGGTTTCACCCGTGTGGTTCCCGTCCCGTTGGAACACGGGAATAATATATAGCCTAAAGCCTTCCTCGATAAATGGGCTATCTAAGACTAAAAGAATTTTTCAATTCGGACTAGTAGTTCCTAAGATTAGCGCGTTCAATCAAACAAACAAACTCATCAGCTAGTATAGATACATTATAAATTACTTAAATTGATAAAACTTACCATTAAA
Source organism: Bicyclus anynana (assembly GCF_947172395.1). Lineage (NCBI taxonomy): Eukaryota > Metazoa > Arthropoda > Insecta > Lepidoptera > Nymphalidae > Bicyclus > Bicyclus anynana. The sequence goes on along the minus strand of NC_069103.1, from coordinate 1,844,062 downwards.
TAGCTTGATCCGTCCATTTTACACCTCATTTCTACCAGTTTTTGGAAAATTTTGTATCGGGATGATGGATTGTATTTGATACTATTTAATAAGTCCATAGCAAAGTCACACTGCAGTAAGAATGTACAGGTGTCTGTGCTTTTGGTGCAAACATTGACGGAGTTCACATCTAAAACAATTTGTTCCCTTTAGTTTCGAAAACCTATTCGCGTGGGAATACGGAGATATAATATACACTCACAAACAAAAAAAACCGGCCAAGTGCGTGTCGGGCCACGCGCAGTGTAGGGTTCCGTAGATTAAGTTAGCACTTTAATCCCCTATGTAATGCACAAAACTACCGCCATACCTCACACCATGGGATAGACGATGTAAAATTCATCCTCATTTTGCATTTAACGAACGAACCCAAAAAAATTTTTTTTTTTCAAAATTTTTTTTTTGGTTCCTTTGTTTCAAAATTTTTCGTTTCAATTTTTTTTTAATATTTTATAGATGAAATTAATATAGGTACATACCGATACTAAATTTTATCTTTCTAGTTTTAACAAACTCTGACAAACTTTATCTTTATATTTAACAACGGAATTAAGGTTTCTACGCGGCGTCGTATCGAAACGCTAAATAGATTGGCGGTACGTCTTTGCTGATAGGATTGCTGAATTAGCCACGACCGATGCCTACTACTAGAACAGACCAGCAGGGTTATTGTGTAACTCAGTGTACCATTCAATAATTAGTTACTACTTCGTTTTTCATCGTATTTTCGTAATTGTGTTCGTCTAACATCGTATTTTAAACGAAATGACATAAGTATCTTCATTTGACGTAAAGTGGAAGTAATATAGAAGTGGCAGTATCTTAGTATCATAGTGTCTTACCTTGAAATAATATAATCGAGGCACCTGAAAATAAATAAAATAATAAATAAAATTCTTATTAATCAAAAATAAATACAAAAAGTATTTGTATCATCGTATTTTCTATAGTATTATTGAAGTAGCAGTAGCAATTAGTTTTATTGAAGCAGCAATAATATTATTGAAGTAGCAGTAGCAATTAGTATTAGTGCCACTTTACGTAAAATGAAGATACTTATGTCATTTTGTTGAAAATACGATGATAGATTATTACACAAACGAAAATATGATGCAAACTAGAGATGGGCCGAGTACTCGGTTGATACTCGGTACTCGGCGTACTCGGCGGATTTATTGATACTCGTACTCGGCCGAATAACTCGGTCGGTGAATGCCGAGTATACCTTGTTTAAGAAAAGCATTATTTAGGTACATATAATTTAAACAACAGTGTTAATCAAAAAGTATTTATTAGTAATTTAGGAAATCTTTGCAAATCTCAATTAAATTTAAATAAAAATAAAATGAAAGATTTAAAAGAGCAACTGTTGAGTTTCCCGTCGCTCTTTTTATCAGGAGACTGCTCCTTCTGAGCTGGTGGTAGAGTCACTACAAATAGTCAAACTTGACGTTTCAAAAGTGCTTGTAAACTAAGCCTACTTGAAAAAAACAATTTTGAATTGAATTAATACTTGTTTACGCGCGCGAAATGGGAATTTGATTGAACCGAGTTACTCGGCTGAGTACTCGGTTGAAAAAAAATTGAACCGAGTAAAACTCGGTACTCGTTACTCGGCAAAAGTGTTACTCGGCACATCTCTAATGCAAACCAATGTAGTGACTGATTATATGAATGGTACACCGAGATACATAATTACCCTGCAGGTAGGACTCAAAAATACATATTTATTTTTAAGAAAAGTATAGTAAAACAGTAAACAAAAACGTAAGATAGATGTACATGTTTTAGTTTAGTTTATTTCATATTTGCGTTGAATAATAACTTCTAATTAATTTATTAATAAGTTCTTGAATCTGTATGAATTTTTATCTAATTACCATAAAAGATTTTTAATAGATTTTATAATTTTATAATCTTATTTATTTTGCTTATTTATTTATCCAGACCGTCTTTGCTTTTTATGTATAAATTAGTTAACATTGACCTTATTTACCCGAATGTATCATAAAAATCAATATATTCAAACCTAGTTAGTCAACGTCCCCAATATTCTTTATCTATACTTATATTAAAACTGTCATCATTATCATCATTAACAACCCATATTCGGCTCACTGTTGAGCACGAGTCTCCTCCCCAGAATTCTCAGGGTTAAGCCTTAGTCCACCACGCTGGCCCAATGCGGATTGGTAGACTTCAGACGCCTAAAGAATTAAGGAAATTCTCAGGTATGCAGATTTCCTTACGATGTTTTTTCCTTCACCGTTAGAGACACGTGATAATTATTTTTTTAAAATACACATAACTGAAAAGTTACAGGTGCATGCCCCGGACCGGATTCGAACCTACGCCCTCAGAATCGAAGGCAGAGGTCATATCCACTTGGCTATCACGGCTCTATGTTAATACAATAGCTCAACGGTAAGAGCGGTCGGACTCATCACCGAGGGGTGGTGGTTCAATCCCCGCCCCGTTGGTATTTTCGTACCCCCTAGTCTTTCCCGACAAGTTGGAGGGTAATAGGAATATTGGTCATATTTAAAAGATATAGCAAATAATATTAGGACTTACGAGAAGTAACAGTGTAGAGTATGACCAGTAGTAATGTCGATATTTTTATATAATCCGTCATCGTAAATTATTAATTTTATTGTTGGTACACTAAACTCACTACTGTACGGTGTACTGACGGGTAATTACTGACGGGTCTTCTTGCTGTCAAAAGTTTATATAGATTGGAATGAGCGTGTGTGTAAGCTGTCAATGCGTGTGTAAAAGTATACCTATGTCTAGTAGGAGCAAGGAGGCTAACGCAGCGCCCGGTGCAATCATCACCATAGCGCCCTCCTCTAGCACCTTTACAATACAGGGTGCTCGGGAGAATTGCCCATAACTCTAGGGTTATTTTAGAATTTAAACTATCGTGAGTGTTATTCATATTAATTGATTATGAAACACGGCTAAAACTCATGTGATATTACGTCGGAGTATGCCCGACTAGTTTCGAACCCATACGGGGCCCTTAGTCATGAGCTGGTTCTTGCATCGCAGCACGATCCAAACTAATAATCAACTCTAGGGTTATATTCTATAGGGAAAATTAATTAAAAATGTCTAAATACGAGTACGTGTTCTGAAATGAATATTTTCGGAGTTTCTTTTGTAAATAGATCTTAAATTGTGTCCTTTAAATCACATCCTTATATTATAACCAAGCCAAACTTATTCATTGTTAAATATCATGAAGTAGCTTACTAGTGAAGTGCGTAGTGCCAGATCCAATATCTCGTCGATATCGACAGACTTATCACTACGATTCATCATCATCATCATCATTTTTAACCGACTTCCAAAAAGGAGGAGGTTCTACGTTCGGCTGTATGTATGTTTTTTTTTTTTTTTTTTTTTTTTTTTTTTTTATGTATGTCCAGCGATAATTCCGTCATTTCTGGACCGATTTTGAAAATTCTTTTTTTGTTTTGAAGGGTTTGATTCCAGGGTAGTCCCATTTTTTTCTTGTCAGGATCTGATGATGGCATCCTGGAGAAATCGAGGGGAACTTTCGAAAATCGTAGGGACGGCTAGTGCGTTTGTTAGTGTTTCCATAAAGTATTTTAAACCATTACAATTTTATGAAGGTCTGGAGTTGGTCTGATGATGGAGCCGAAACACAGACGATGGAACTCGTCAACGATTTACAACAGGTACCTTTTGTTTGGGCTTGATTTAATTGTATTGATGAGAACTTTCCACCTAGATGGGTTGTGACTGTATTAAGGGTCTGATGATGAAGACGAAGGACAGTTAAGAGAACTCCTCAACGGTTCACAGTAGCTACCTTGTGTTTGGACTTGATAAATTTGTATTGATGAGAACTTTCCACCTAGATGGGTTGTGACTGTATTAGGTGTCTGGTGATGAAGACGAAGGATAGTTAAGAGAACTCCTCGATGGTTCACAGTAGCTACCTTGTGTTTTGACTTGATAATTTTGTATTGATGAGAACTTTCCACCTGGATAGGTTGTGACTGTATTAGGGGTCTGGTGACGAAGATGAAGGAGAGTTAAGGGAACTCCTCGACGGTTCACAGTAGCTACCTTGTGTTTGGACTTGATAAATTTTATATTGATTAGAACTTGCCAACCATATGGATTGTCACTGCATAGGGGGTCTGGTGATGAACGGAGGACAGTCACCTTTCACGTTTTTCTGAATATTCATATTACGTGTGGATAAAGTGGGAGTGAAATTTTGTAAATGAGTTAAGGTAGTATTTTTAAAATTAGGATTGTAGGACTTAGATACTTATCATAAGAAAATAACGTTTCAACTAATTGCTTATTAATTTTTATTCACACTCAGTAGGTGTGCTAACACTAAAAATTAAGAAATAAAAATTTTAATAAAAAAAATTCAACCGACTTCCAACTCAAAAATTAACCTAAACTAAAAAGCAAAAAATAACATCTTACCTATGTGCTACCTTCTGATCAGTTTGAAGGCGGTGCCAATCCAGTGTTATGTTTTAATTAAAGCCGTTTCTGAAAGAACCACAGAAATTTTGTAATTTAAACGGCTTAAATTAAAACATCACTGGCTTGGCACCGCCTTCAAACTGATCAGAAGGTAGCACATAGGTAAGATGTTATTTTTTGCTTTTTAGTTTAGGTTAATTTTTGAGTTGGAAGTCGGTTGAATTTTTTTTATTATTTGATACGATACGATCACGTATTTTAAAATGCAAGGATAGATAAAGGTGTGTGTTACATGGATTTTTTTTAAATTTATTCTTATCAAGTTAGCCTTTGACTACAATCTCACCTGATGGTAAGTGATGATGCAGTGTAAGATGGAAGCGGGCTAACTTGTTAGGAGGAGGATGAAAATCCCCCCTTTTCGGTTTCTACACGACATCGTACCGGAACGCTAAATCGCTTGGCGGTACGTCTTTGCCGGTAGGGTGGTAACTAACCATGGCCGAAATTGATCCGAACACAGAATCGAACCCAGGACTCTGTTGAGAACCACAGCAAGCTGCTGTGGTTCTCAACAGAGATCTGACCACCACAGACTCCGAGTCCATAGTCTATTAACAAATTAGTAATGCCGCTGAGTCTTCTGGAAATACTCAGACTAGCTGAGATCATTTCGTTATACTTGTTACTAGCGGACGCCCGCAACTTCGTCCGCGTGAAAATCAAGGTAAGCTTCCAAGCCCAATTTCACCACTTTAGGGGCTGAATTTAAAAAAATCTTGAATCACATTATATTTCGTATGTTTTTTATGATTTATGAACAAATTTTTAAAACTGTAACTCTAAAAATTATGGACTTTCCATACAAAATTTCAACCCCGTTTTATTTTATTTTTACAATAGAAAGTATCCCATAACCTTCTTATTATGGTGTCAAACCGTACCAAGTTTCATTTGAATTCATTCAGTAGTTTCAGCGTGATGCCCGGCCCGGAGGTGATTTTGATAGGCTAAATGATGATGAAGATTAGTTGGTAATATTTGAATAATTTTTAAGCTTTAATCAACATATCCCACCCAAGAATTAAAGCATTGAATTGATAATAAACATAAAAAGTATAGTTAATAACTAAAGCGAATTTTATATGTATTTTTTCATGTTTCTTGGGTAAATACATTAATTACCCACTCGTAAGCTATCACTTAGTAATTCACTATACATTAATAGTGGAATAGGTACCTAAATCAATCGGTTTTCTTTTATTAAACCCCGGACGCAAAAAGGGGGGGTGTTATAAGTTTAATGTGTCTGTCTGTCTGTCTGTGGCATAGCTCCAAAGGTGACTTATGGGCATGTGTTTTTGGATATGTTTGATGAAAATCGGTTGAGCCGTTTAAAAGTTCTGGGGGTTGAAAGTGGGGAAGAATAACCAAATGTCTGCAAATATACTCGAGTGGGGTCTCAAATGAAAGCGCACTGAAAGAGAATATTGATGACTTGATCGGGAGTGTAATTAATAATTTCTGACCTTCGAGGGTTTTTCAAATTTTTTTAATTTTATGTTATTTTTAGGAATTGTTATTTTAGTCTGATTTTTATTTTTGCTCGCTACTTACCTACTTTGACGTGGGTGGGTATTATTTTACAAGTGGAATCGGAATATCCCGGTAAAACCAATAAAATTAAAGATAATAAGAGGGAATGCCCATCTCTGGCCCTGGCTTACCCTAACCACCCGGCAATTTACTTATATCAAAAAAATTGCAAAGCGTTTAATCGACACCTAACGTGACTAGAAGGCTGGCCTATATTTAGGCCAAAGAATTAGTATTGCCATACGACGTGGCAATACTGCCAGCCTTCTGGGCACTTTACCAATGATCGTCGATTCGGACGAATTCTACGACGCCTGAGTCTTTAGATATAATTTAAATTTAGTATATTTCCTTTTTAATTTTTATAATATGTAGTTATAAAAATGTAGGTACGTAGTTTTAATATTATTGTAAAACTTTATAAAATTTAAATACAGAAAATTAAATATGTTTCTGTTTTGTTATCTATACTTATATGTTTTGGAATAAATATAAAAACTTGATAATTCTACTATAATAATGAAATTATTAAATTATCAACCAATGATAATTCAATACTATTAATGTTTTAACGGTTGCACCCCTACAAAATCACCGTAAAAAGTGATCCGAATTTAGCGACTCAGCGAGCACACTTGCACACTTTTGTCTTTATTAGCATTATATATTTATGTATGAGTATACAGGGTGTCCCGTAAATATTACGACATACTTTACAAGGTGATAATTACGATTTTTACATAATCAACCCCTTTTGGAACGAAAATAGCATTTGTAACGAGGTGTTTGAAAATAATGTACTAATCGCACCATCGGTAAGACAAGGGCATAACAGGCAAAAATTGTGAAATCGAGTTATGTATGCCAATGTGCTTTAAAAACACCCTTTTATGTGGTAGAAAAAAGACAATCATTCAGTTCGGTCTCATTTCACCAGAGGGTGATAGTGCCTTTGTCCTATTCGCACGTTTTTTTTGTCAATGTTGGAGCGAAAAAGTCTCATTGGTCAGTTGTGGCATCGCATGCGTGCGAAGTGGTTTTGTGTTAGCGCGACAAAGTCGTTAAGGTAAATATGCCATTTTTTGTTTTACATTCTGGAAAGACAAAGTCAGATTTAGTGTACTTACGCCTTCTAAATGAGCGTGTTAAATTTATTTATTTATATGTCTAATTAATAATGATTTTTCTCAAATAATATTATTGGAACAGAATTATAATTTGTTGTCATAAATATCTATTGTTACTTGTAAGATCAGTTCGGCTAAGATCGTCAGTCGGGTAAGTCCGTCAGTTTAGTATTTTTATAGAGAAACAATTTGATTAGTTGATAGGCGTTGTATGTTAATACATACTTTATCACGTAGTGTAATAGACCTGATATAAATCATTTTAGAAATGGCCAATAATATCATTGAATGAAAATTTAAATAAACTGTGCCGATCTAATTGACTAACTTTATTAAGATAAGTATCCTTAATTCAATTTAATTTTATTAAAATAAATATATTGAATGTTATTTAAGTTTTACTGAGTGTCAAGGTATTTTAAATAAAATAAAATAGAATCGTGACCAAATTAATCATTTATTTCTTTAACTGAACAATATTACTTTTAATTTTAGTGACTCTACCGCCAGTTCGGAAAGTGCAGTCTCTTGTTGAGAAGAACGGCAAGAAACTCAACAAATGCTCTTTTAAAGTATTGGTTAATTACAATTACAATATTTAGGATAATAATTAATACCTTGAAATAGATAGTTCAATTAAGTCTTAACTTCAAGACAAATCAAAATAACATTAACCATTATTACCATACAAATATACAACGACGTAATTAGGTACTATATAATGTCGTTGCAAATATACCTAATTTCACATAAGTAATATTCGGATGTTATAACTTATCGTTACAACAATACAACATAATAAAATACAGTTTACAACAAAGATATTATGTATAAAATACTTAGCTTTCATAAAACAGCCTCAGAAACACAGGAAGACACCATAACAACAACATTATTTTATATTTCCTAATCACACCGGCCAAGACGCCATTTCGTCATCATCCATGAACATCTCGATTCTTTACAAAACGCCTATTGGCTAATATTCCTTCTGCATTTGTTTGCAATAGACCAATCACACGCCATCTGCTCAAACTGACCACAGATTACTTGATACCGCGTATCCTGACGCTCCGTGTCTATGCCAGTAATTCCTCATTACATAGAATCATTCTTAGTAGTTCCTACCAGTGTTACCATATTCCAATAACGTTTATAATGACAACTATTACTTTTATTTACTTTTTAATTACAATAATGTCAGATCTATATTCTAAGTTTTATTTTAAATTCTACGTAATGATATTTGAATTTCAATTTAAATAGAACATTACACGTGACGTCATATTTGGTCACCTAAACTTTGAAATTCGTCATGTAACATAACTGTTTGTATTTTCATTTAAACTTTATTATTGAATACAAAAATACTGTCTAAATATTAAATAATATTTAACTAACGTAAGAATTATCTGATAGGTCTAATTTCACAATGAATCATACACATATTATCAATCAGCTTATCAGCTTAACTTTCAGCTATATTTATTTTTCACTACTTTATAAAATAATCTATCACGGCCAGACTGACAAGTACTTCGCTCTCGAAGTACTCTCACATCTTTTTTCTTTTTCTTTTTTTTTTTTCTTTTTCTTTTTCTTTTTTTTTTTTTTTTTTTTTTTCAACTCATTCGTGGATTATGAACATGAATAATATATAAAAATAATGATGATGAGATGAAAATGAAAGACGAATGAAAATGTGTAGTTTTAATAATGAACATGACATGAATGAATCTTTCCTTCGCTCTCGAAGTATTTATTGTTAGTAACCTCATTCGTGGACATGAATATAAAATGAATAATGAGATGCAAATGAATAAGGTGAATGAAACGAAAGTAAGAGTTGTTAGTAATGGACATGACGTGAATGAATCTTTCCTTCGATCTCGAAGTACTTATTGTTAGTAACCTCATTCGTGGATTATGAACCTAACTGAACAATGATGAGGTGAAAATGAATGAAATGAGAAATAAATAAAATAAAATGAGTAGTTAGTAATGAACATGAAATGAAATGAAACGATGGACCATTGCCATCACACACATGATTTTTCAAAACATCTCCGGCCTTCAACACAGCACCTATCACCCGCTGCCGGTGAAATAACAGTGAAGTGTCAGGGCAGAGACACAGCGATCCGTGATATTATATTTCATATATATTTTCATTTCCGTGACATTGGCATTTTCAGTCATAGTTATAGTCTCAATTTAAGTCATAGTCATGTCACATTTAAATCAATATATTTTGTTTTTGTGTATGGTCCTTTGTAAACAAAAATAATAATTTTTATATGAACAACAATTATTCAAGTAATAACTTCAAATATTACAACTGTAGATAAAAATTCCATTCTGCATTTTTTTTTAAACCAATGTACCTATTTTATGAATCTATTTAATACATACCATGTTACTCAATGTTTTGATTGTTTAAAATACTGATTTTGGTTTAAATCATTTGCATAGACAATGTGAAATAATCATTTAAGTAATGCAAATAAGATAACTGTCACCTAATAAGAGGTCACACAGCGGCTGATAGAGGTGAAATTTAACACAAAATAAAATTCTCGAGTCATACTTTAACATAGATACACTTTTCATTTAACCGATATCGTTGACGTAAGACTAACAAAGCTATAGCTTGAGCAGCAGTGAAATTGATTACATAAAGCAACATAATATATACTAAACATGAAACTAATTTAATTCAAGTTATAATTTACGAAAACGCAGCTAAAAAAAATAAATGTTCATGTTCAATTTACATATTTTTTATAATTACGTACCATTTTTTTTTTTTTTGCCATTAAACAAATTTTTTTCTTTTTCTTTTTTTTTTTTCTTGTCTCTTTCTTCTCCAAATGATATTCAGTTTACTTAATATTCGAGATAATTTGTTGCAATAATCTAATAATCTATCATGGCCTCGGGAAGAAAAACTAATATTTATATTCATTATTCACATAATTGCCGAAACTCTTAAATTATTATCTTTGATTCATAATTCATAATTCTTTATTTGCAAATTGTTAAATAAAGATCTTGATATAAATGTTGGCATACAATTTGCTACAAAATAGCATGCAAATTTAAAAAATAATCTTATAACTAAATTACATTGTCTATAATACACTATAATTATTGAAATTTACTTAATGACTATGATGTTAAAATTATTAAATTATTATTATGTCCGTTATACGTTAATTATTATTGTTTGTCAGTTAAATAGTCTTTGATAGTGTAATACCGTTTTTTTAACAATAGTTCTTTGATTTTAATTTTAAATAAAGCAACACTTAAATTTCTATCAGCTAATTTTGCTGGTAATTTGTTGTAAATTAGAGGTGCCATATGAAAAATGCTATTGCCATATAATGAAGTATTATGATGAGTGAAGCAGATTTTGTTTTTCCTCCGTTCTTTATCTGAATATTTAAATAGGTGTTTATGTAATTTGACAAATACTAAAACCTCGTAAATGTATAAACATGAACAGGTTAGAACTTTAAATTTATCAAAATATGGCTTGCAGGAATCTGTGGGCTTCAAACGGCATATGGATCGTATACATTTCTTTTGGGCTTTAAATACTCTCGGTCATAAGAATTACCCCAGAAAATAATTCCATATCGTATAGTAGCTGTTACGTAGGCATTGTACGCTACAATTACTGCTGACTGGTTAACTACCTTGGACAACATATATAATGCATATGAAAATCGGCTTAGCTTTAAACATAAATTGTCTATGTGTTTCCTCCAATTAAGACTGTCATCAATATCGAGACCTAAAAATTTAGTATGTGTTGTTTCGGAAATTTTTTTACCTAAATAATTAATGTCTAATTGTAATTTATTACGTCTATTTGCATATGTCATAATTTTTGTTTTGTCAAGATTAATAATTAAATTGTTACATGTCAACCAATTAATAATATGTCTTAAAGTATAATTTATGTCATCTAATGAAATTTGTGGATCACCAATAAAAATTACCGTACTATCATCAGCAAATAAAACCATCCTATGATCAGTTACTGTGGGAAAATCGTTTATATAAGTTATAAACAGTAGTGGGCCTAATATACTTCCCTGTGGCACCCCAGTTGTTACTGTTTTGGACTCCGACATATAAGCTGTCTCAATTTTATTATTTTTATCTATTCTAGTTATTTGAGTAATTTGTTGCCTACCAGTTAAATACGAATTGATAAGTGCCAAAGCATTACCCCTTACCCCATACACATCCAATTTATCAATTAAAGTTTTATGGTCCACATAGTCAAATGCTTTCGTCAGGTCCATAAAAAGCGCACAAACCGGTTTCCTTTTATCAACACTTGTCATTATCCCCTCTAAAAATTTATATATGGCCAAATTTATAGATTTATTTTTCCTAAAACCAACTTGTTCTTCTGCGAAAACATCATAACGCTCAAAATAGTCATTCAGATTATTAAATATATATTTTTCCATTATTTTTGAAAAAATGGGAATCAATGATATCGGCCGATAACAATCCATATTTTCACTGTCCTCTTTTTTAAAGAGTGGTTTAACGATAGAAACTTTTAATTTTTCCGGAAATATACCATTCTCAATACACAAATTTATCAAGTAACTTAATACTGGTGATATTATATCGGAAACATATTTAACTACTTTAGTATTGATTTCATCATACCCACAACTGTTAGTTTTTTTCAATGATTGTATAATATTTTTTATTTGTGAAGGTGTACTAGGGTTCATGAAAATTGAGTTTGATTTATTCCAAGAACTGTTATTTTTAGTATTATTTATTTTAACAGTTTTACGATTAAGGAAGTTTTCATTGAATGCCTGTGCTATCTCTTGAGGATTTTGGATTACTATTCCATCTCTTTTAATCTTATTTATATTATTGTTATTGCTGCGTTTTACTTTTAAATTATTTATAATATTCCAAGTAGCCTTAGACTTATTCTGTGAAGTTTTAATTTTATAATCATTTTGAGATTTTTGAGTTAATTGAATAATTTTCTTTAACCTTTTCCCATATAATATAAAATTTTGTTTATTCTTATTAGTCGGTTTTTTCCTATATTGCCATATTGATATTTTATAATTGTGATATTTCCAAATTATCAAAACCGTTCGGCCATTCTAAATACTGAACTTTTATAACACATATCCCACAAGTGGGGCATAAAAAAAAATATATCATTAAATATTAAATTAATAAAAAAAAATAATGTTGTACAGGATGGCTGTAGATGAAACAAAAATAAAACGGAATAACTTTCGACAAAACATTTGAATTGGCTGTCGCTGCACTTTTTATCTACACACTTATCCATTGCAATAGAGTTTGTTAGCTTGCCCCAGCTTTTAGCATCATTTTCATTGCTCTTTTGACCGAAGCATGTCATCACAGCTTCACCGCTGCGTTTGTGCGTCAGAACAGATTGAAGTATTTATAAGAAAACTTTCCAGCAGCGTGGAATCATCGCTCGCTCCAACGCTTTCCTTAAACAGTAAAAAAAAATGTATTAGCTAATTTTATTCGATCCCACTTCTGATGTTAAATTTATTTATTTATATGTCTAATTAATAATGATTTTTCTCAAATAATATTATTGGAACAGAATTATAATTTGTTGTCATAAATATCTATTGTTACTTGTAAGATCAGTTCGGCTAAGATCGTCAGTCGGGTAAGTCCGTCAGTTTAGTATTTTTATAGAGAAACAATTTGATTAGTTGATAGGCGTTGTATGTTAATACATACTTTATCACGTAGTGTAATAGACCTGATATAAATCATTTTAGAAATGGCCAATAATATCATTGAATGAAAATTTAAATAAACTGTGCCGATCTAATTGACTAACTTTATTAAGATAAGTATCCTTAATTCAATTTAATTTTATTAAAATAAATATATTGAATGTTATTTAAGTTTTACTGAGTGTCAAGGTATTTTAAATAAAATAAAATAGAATCGTGACCAAATTAATCATTTATTTCTTTAACTGAACAATATTACTTTTAATTTTAGTGACTCTACCGCCAGTTCGGAAAGTGCAGTCTCTTGTTGAGAAGAACGGCAAGAAACTCAACAAATGCTCTTTTAAAGTATTGGTTAATTACAATTACAATATTTAGGATAATAATTAATACCTTGAAATAGATAGTTCAATTAAGTCTTAACTTCAAGACAAATCAAAATAACATTAACCATTATTACCATACAAATATACAACGACGTAATTAGGTACTATATAATGTCGTTGCAAATATACCTAATTTCACATAAGTAATATTCGGATGTTATAACTTATCGTTACAACAATACAACATAATAAAATACAGTTTACAACAAAGATATTATGTATAAAATACTTAGCTTTCATAAAACAGCCTCAGAAACACAGGAAGACACCATAACAACAACATTATTTTATATTTCCTAATCACACCGGCCAAGACGCCATTTCGTCATCATCCATGAACATCTCGATTCTTTACAAAACGCCTATTGGCTAATATTCCTTCTGCATTTGTTTGCAATAGACCAATCACACACCATCTGCTCAAACTGACCACAGATTACTTGATACCGCGTATCCTGACGCTCCGTGTCTATGCCAGTAATTCCTCATTACATAGAATCATTCTTAGTAGTTCCTACCAGTGTTACCATATTCCAATAACGTTTATAATGACAACTATTACTTTTATTTACTTTTTAATTACAATAATGTCAGATCTATATTCTAAGTTTTATTTTAAATTCTACGTAATGATATTTGAATTTCAATTTAAATAGAACATTACACGTGACGTCATATTTGGTCACCTAAACTTTGAAATTCGTCATGTAACATAACTGTTTGTATTTTCATTTAAACTTTATTATTGAATACAAAAATACTGTCTAAATATTAAATAATATTTAACTAACGTAAGAATTATCTGATAGGTCTAATTTCACAATGAATCATACACATATTATCAATCAGCTTATCAGCTTAACTTTCAGCTATATTTATTTTTCACTACTTTATAAAATAATCTATCAAGCGCGTATTTGGAGGAACAAAGTCCTCCAAGCAGTTATCGCTTTGTATGTCCAGTATTTATATATTTTTTGTTGTATTTAACACAAATCTGTCTATGTCATACCAGTTAATATAGTATTAAGGTAGGCATAATAACATTTTTTACTAACATTTTTTACTTTGTAAGTAATATTGCTTAAAAGGTTAAGTAATCTTACGGTCTATTTGAATAATCTATCGATGTTTGTTTCGATATTATTCGAATTCGGTCTTGGGTTCGAATCTCGGTTCATTCGCTTTGGCACGCGACTTTGCCCGCTATGTACGTTGATAAAAAGTAACCTATGTATTATTCTGATGTATGTAAGTATAAACTACATTACTATATAGTTTCATCAATATCCGTTCAGTAGGTAGTTTTTGCGTGAAAGAGTAACAAACATATATCCAGACATCCATACATTCTTACAAACTTTCGCGTTTATCATTATTAGTAGGATGTAACTACATAATTATCAAAAGTTGTAATTTAGTTATAAGCTTATATTTTTTTTTTAGTTAATGTTATTATTACTTTTTTAGAACAAAATGGGATCTCGATGTAGAAAAATTTTAAATATTCTATTTAAAAATGATATGATGATGATCAAAATAATAGGAAAACTACTGAAAAGCCTCAAATTGATGATAATTTGGAAATCGCAAATTATTATGTTGGAAAAAAATGATCACGGCATGACAGAACCTACTTCAAACATCAATTTACGGACACAATAAATCCTGCTGATTGAATGTCACACACACAAAATTTTTCACCAACGGCAGACTCAGAGTATAAGCCTCCCTGCTCAACAAGGCGGATTTTATGCAAAACTAAACATTCACAATCTAGAAACTCGTCCAGTTCCTCCGGCTCCGACAATGACTCAACCAGTTCTAGCAGCAGCTCTTCTAGTTCCAGCAATAGATCTTCTAAGCCTAATGAAAATGCAGTCGACTCAAAAAAAATTGAATGAAATAAAAACGATCTAAAAAACGTCAAAGAAATATGAATGAGTGGAAACAAGTTGCATCAAAGCTAAATCTTTATAGTAATGAATGTTACAAATTTTTGATTATTTTTTTACATTAGAAGTTTTTGATTATTTTGTAAGGTTTAAACATTAAGATTATTTAAAATAATGTATAAATCACTTTTTTTATTATTCCTTCATTTAATTATTAAGTTTAAACAAAGTAATGTCAATCCAAATAGTACTGAAAGACTGATTTAAGATAAAAATAGTGTCTAATAGCAGTGGCAGTTACTGGAATTTGATTTTTTAGCACTTTATGCTTTTAAATGTCTTTGCTACATAATCATATTAGAAGTTAGTAAAATACTTATGAAAATAAATGATAATTGTAAACAAAACTGTTATTTTTGTTTCTTAGATCATCTAATAAAGAATGTGTATCTAGGGTCACAATTACAACATTAATTAAATTTTGGAGCAACAAGGGCACAATTGTGCCCCTACCTTATTATTTTTGTTAATTAAAAACAAATAAAACGTTTCTATTTTATGATACCCACATGTCTTAAATAACCATAATATATGCTTTACATCATGTAAAGGACAATCAATACTTCAGATCAATATTAGCCGAACAAGATCGTATTGAATGCAAATAAAATCTTAAAATGGCTCTCCTGTGAAATTGCAAAAACTGCAGTTATGCCCTTGTACCACCGATGGTGCGTAATGTAATAATATGTTTTTTTTTTCAATGTGACCGTTTAATGTTTAGAAAAAAAAATGTCAAACATAAAAAAAATAATTAGTCCCGTTTTTTGAAAAAAACTTACTTTGCAGTAGAAAAAATTAAAGTTTCATTACTTGAAACAACTATTAAAAATATTTACCAACTATTAAAAATATTTACCAAGTATATTTTTTCAATTCAATTTTTCATTGCACATGGTATTACTAAACTGCACTGAAAGAACGGATTTTTGTATTTTGTTCAAAAATCAACATAACTTAAAAATCGTAAAATTTCGGCTAACATAATAATATATTGCGTTATCTTAATAGGCCTTGATATCAGCTATCGCCTTGTAAAGTATGTCGTACTAGCTGACGCCACGCAGTTTCACCCGCGTGGTTCCCGATCCCGTAGGAATACGGAGATAATATATAGCCTATAGCCTTCCTCGATAAATGGACTATGTAACACTGAAAGAATTTTTCAAATCGGACCAGTAGTTCCTGAGATTAGCGCGTTCAATCAAACAAACTCTTCAGCTTTATAATATTAGTATAGATTATTTTCGGGACAACCTGTATAGTTTTTACTTAGATACGTAGATGATATTTATGTATTATTTGTTTAAATAACGTTGTGTAATAAGCGACTAAATAAAATAAAGTCAGTTTTTCACATTTTTGTCCGCCTCAGTTTTGATTCGCTAGTGTCCCATCTATACTATAAAATATCATTGCCATCAACATCTTGCTAATCAGTATGGCCTTATCGATTTCGAAATGTATTACTATAGGTAGGTACGACCTAGCGTTGGTTTTTCAAAATATTATAATACTAACGGACGCCCGCGACTTCGTCTGCGTGAAACTCGATGTAAACTACCCCTAATATAAGTGAAAACATTAATGTATATAATATTAGTATACATTAATGTTTTCACTTATATTTATATAATTATGTATTTCTATTATCTTTTGTGTAGGTACTTCTTCTTTCTGGTTCCCCAGTTTTATGTTATTAATTTTCCTTGTTTAACATGTACATGTTTTAAAATATTTTGTTGGTAGGGATTTTGTGACGCCCTAATTTTACGTTTGTGTGTACCTACTTAATTCGTGGAATTTGTTGTAGATTACTTATTTATTAACACGGTTTACTAATGTTTAAAATGTTTCCTGTCCCAAATGTATAAAAAAACATATGTATAACGAATTGATAAGCTCCTCATAGTAGTGCATTGCTCTGCAATCGAATTATTATCACTGACATGACGATAATCTGGTGAAAGCTGAATAGGAAAAATTATTAAAATACTTAGACTTGGTCGCTAACTATGGGCCTCATAAGAAGGCTCAGAGTCACACAGCGGGCGATGGAACGCGCTATGTTAGGAGTATCTCTGCGTGATCGAATCAGGAATGAGGAGATCCGCAGAAGAACCAAAGTCACCGACATAGCTCAACGAGTTGCGAAGCTGAAGTGGCAATGGGCGGGGCACATAGTTCGAAGAGCCGATGGACGTTGGGGTCCCAAAGTGCTGGAATGGCGACCCCGCACTAGTAAGCGCAGTGTTGGCCGACCCCCCACCAGGTGGACTGACGACATCAAGCCAGTCGCAGGGATTCGCTGGATCCAGGTGGCTCAGTATCGTGATGTTTGGAAGACATTCCAAAGTCCTATGTCCTGCAGTGGACGTCCATCGGCTGATATGATGATGATGATGATGATTAAAACACTTGAATCTTACCGCCATGTGGAATGTCGAGTCAACTGGGAGTTATAAATAATCCCATCTTCGGCTTTCGAGATTTAATAGTTTTGACTTGTACAGCACGTGCTAATAGCCAAGACGTTTCCCTAGCTTTTGTTTCGTGGTATTTTGTTATGGTACTGAGTGCAAAAAAGTTTTTATCGTTTTTTTTTTATTCTTTACAAGTTAGCCCTTAACTACAATTTCACCTGATGGTAAGTGATGATGCAATCTAAGATGGAAGCGGGCTAACTTGTTAGGAGTAGGATGAAATCCACACTCCTTTCGGTTTCTACACGACATCGTACCGGAATGCTAAATCGCTTGGCGGCACGTCTTTGTCGGTAGGGTGGTAACTAGCCACGGCCGAAGCCTCCCACAAGCCAGACCTGGACCAATTATGAAATCCTCAATCGGCCCAGCCGGGGATCGAACCCAGGACCTCCGTCTTGTAAATCCACCGCGCTCACCACTGCGCCACGGAGTCATCGTTCGGTATTTGGACGTAGTTACGCGTTTATGCATCACTTTGATTATTTCGGTAAATTGTTCCAGATACACGCGAAACATTATTTGAACGAATAAATATTTATGAATAGTTTAGTACCTTAGTAGTTCTAATATTTTACGCAAGAACCCCAGAATGGGGGCAGGCCTCCTACGAAGATGTCCAATGGAGATGATGACTAGGTTTGAATATTTTGATTTTTGTGATACATTCGGGTAAATAGGGACAATGTTAACTAATTTATACATATAAAGCAAAGATTGTTTGGATAGTTGCAAAATAAATGAGATTATAAAATTTCAAAATCTATTAAAAAACTTTTATCGTAATTAGTTGAAAATTCATACAGTTTTAGCTTCCTTACATTAAATGTGACAATTTTTAAATAAATAAACTATAAACATAAACGCACAAATAATAAAGATATTAGTAATTTTGATTGAACGCACATACAAATCTAACGATCATTACATTACCTACGACGTCATTAGTTCGTGCCATTTTGTATAGGGCGTTTTTCAGGGATCCGCGGCAGTGCCGCAAATCTGACTCTTTAAATCCCTGTAGCTCCGAAAGTAATGATCGCAGATACCCTGTTCCTTTTACAAAATTGCTTAGCATACTCTTAGATTATATACAATTTAATTTCGTCTTCCCACCTCGCCAATGGTCTACCGGGACATATGAGATGCATTATTGAGAACAATAACTTATTGTATCTACTCGTATCTTGAAAAATCATCTTTCATAGAACTGAAAAGCGCCAGCTAACGCTATGAGTTATCTACTGACGCAAATTGTATGTAAACAAATCACCCCCGTTCTAAGAAACCACATGATTGATATATGTCTGTTCATGTGTGAGGATAATTGATATTTAAAGATAAGGTGTTTTAATGAAAGTTCTGCCCCTGGTGGAAAAATAAGGAAAATACGTAATGGCACCATGTTGACTCACTGATAACGCTGGTGTTTTATGCTCGACGGCCTCCGTGGTGCAGTGGTATGCGCAGTAGACTTACAAGAAGGTCCTGGGTTCGATCCCCGGCTGGACCGATTGAGGTTTAGGTGGCTAGTTACCACCCTACCTACATAGACGTACCGCCAAGCGATTTAGCGTTCCGGTACAACGTCGTGTAGAAACCGAAAGGGGTGTGGATTTTCATCCTGCTCCTAACAAGTTAGCCTACTTCCATCTTAGACTGCTTCATCACTTATCGTCAGGTGAGATTGTAGTCAAGGGCTAACTTGTAAAGAATAAAAAAAAAATCCCCAGTGAGAACATCCCCTCATTGTTTTTATAATAATAAGTCTAAATAATGTGCTTCCTAAAAAAATCATCGACATGCAAAATATTATATTAACTAGCTGACGCCGCGCGGTTTCACCCGCGTGGTTCCCGTTCCCGTAGGAATACCGGGATAATATATAGCCTATAGCCTTCCTCGATAAATGGGCTATCTAACACTGAAAGAATTTTTCAAATCGGACCAGTAGTACCTGAGATTAGCGCGTTCAATCAAACAAAGACACAAACAAACTCTTCAGCTTTATAATATTAGTATAGATTACCTACATTTAAATCGAACGCACACCCTCTAAAATCGGAGGCAGAGGTCATATCCACTGGGCTATCACATCTTTTAAAGAGTATATTTTGTTTTACATATGCAACGTAAATTTTTGTTAATTATGTATTATGTTAAGTTTTGTTCTTGTTATATTTAAGTAAAACCGCAACTGTTATATTATTTTTTATTCGTAGTAAAAACTACTTCGGAAAGGCTATATTTCTGCAAAATAGCGTCAATTTAGCATTAAAATTGATTTGAATTTTGAATGTGACGAACACTATAAACTTGTACTCATAGTGCTAGAAAGAAAACTGTTCAAAGCTAGTGAGATGAAAATAAGACAATGATCCTTTAGTATTATCATTATAAACCCATAGTCGGCTCACTGCTAAGCTCGAGTCTCCTCTCAAGATGAGAGAGGTTAGGCCTGTTAGTCCACCACGCTGGCAGACTTCACACACGCAGAGAATTAAGAAAATTCTCTGATTTGCAGGTTTCCTCACGATGTTTCCTTTAGTATCATTGTTTCATACTATGTATTTTTGAAGGATTATAGTTTTTCAGTCATTCAAACTCTTGTAAGTTTGCTTACAGTGTGGGAAAGAAATAAAAGCACATAAATTGTTGGATTTAAAATATTTCTTATATTTTATTAACCGTGACTTATTAGCTTACAACTACAAAACGTATAAATACTGGTAATACTGATTAACGACTTAAGTCGGAAACACGTACAATTTATATAAAGTAAAATAAATATTTTTATTACTCTATGACATAGAAATAGATTATTCTGTGCTCTATGGCGAAAAACTATGTAAATAAAAAGTCTAGTCAAGGTGTTGATAATCTTGGCATGATATCGATTTTCTTTCTACAATAGCTAACACTTCGGAAATTAGAAAAGGTATGGGTGTGACGTATCCGATGATAGGTTGATCACGTGACGTATCGATAACGAAGTAGTAACGAATCGTTTGTAGTAATGGAACCGATATGTAACATGGCTAGAGCGACTTATAAGTTATATTTCCTCTTTTATTAATTTAGAATCAAAATTAACATTTAAAGTTTAGTGTATCCGACTATTTTATACAATAAAATTAATTCATAAATACTTATGATAATTATTATTTACACATAATTAAGAACGTATAATTTATTTTTAAAATAAAATATTAACCATTAAACAGAGAGCCTGTCGAAACTAGACCTTATTTTATAAAAGCTGAAAGTATAATATATAATAAAAAAAGGTAAATTATTATATACAGGGTGTCCTGTAAATATTACGACATACTTTACAAGGTGCTAGCTGACATCAAGACCTACTAAAATAACGCAATATTATGTCGCCGAAATTTTTCGGTTTTTAAGTTATATTGATTTTGATTTTTGTACAAAATACAAAAACCCCTACCTTCAGTGCAGATTAGTGTGCTGCAAAATTACTTAAGCGTTAAATTTCGGCTAACATATATTGCGTTATTACAGTAGGTCTTGATGTCAGCCGACACCCTGTAGAATATGTCGTACTATTTACGGGACACCTTGTATATTTTTAGCTGCCATCTTGATTTACTTAACTTTATTGCTTAGTGTCAATTTTGCAATAAATCATATGTATGTTTTTTACAGACTGTCTTTTCGGCTCTTAAGTTTTAAATAAAACTAAAAACAAGTATATAAAAGATACTTTAAAAATATTGTATTTATAAATCTTGGAGGGCAGTATATAACCGATATTTAAACCAAAAATATATGTAACTTTCCTTCTAAACGGTTGCAAAATCGAAATATGGAATTTTGCATTACAAAAATGTGAATCATCAAGTCAAATAACTGCAAATACAAGTGACGTCACGATTGCGTTATGGTTACGATGCGAACTAAAGGATTCGAGTGTCATACATCCGTTCTCAATAATCTACCCAAGATTACGGATAGATAGCTATCCTCGATTATCAGTAACAGTCAAACTATCTTTACATAGTCAAACTCTCTGCCAGAAGGTTGAAAAGCAGATTAGAACAGAAAGATCGATTTTCTTAACTTTGGTAAGCGAAATGGCGGATAGATAGGTTATTGAAAACGACCGTTAGAAGGCTTGCACCAAACGCACTCGTATATTTTCTCCTACCTTCCTTTTTACATCTTACTCTTAAGTATGGTAACTTTTTGGTAACATACGAGTAAATTCTCGTCAAAGTCCTCCCCTACGATGATCAAATCGCCTGCTCATTACTTACTGCCTGCTCACTGCTCACGTCTTGGCGTGGCCTACCTAAAAAGTTCAAGACATTTCTAATTCATTTTCTTTAAGGCACATAACCCTACAGTTATGGGAAATACTGAGAGCATACTGTATATTTATAAAATAAGGTATGTCTGACTTTTGTATGCTCGTGATCCACTAGTTAATATAGAGCACGTCAAACAGAACGTCACGCTTTGCACGACGGCACTGTAGTACGTAACCACTCGGTTATTCACGCCAGTGTCGCGTCGCCGTCCCGTCCGCTATATGGCGAAACCTTTAATATAATACCTCGACAGTTTAAAAGGCCGCAGAGTAATAAATATCTTTTTTTTACCAAGCAGTATCATTCTCACTACTTAATGCAGACCCATCGTGCTTCCACAGTTTTAATTATATATGACAGTATAGTCACGAAGTGTGAAATCACCAAATATTGCTCGATCTAACATGCGTTGGATTTGGAAATAAGCAAGAGACTTTTATATTATATATCATTCTCACTACTTAATGCAGACCCATCGTGCTTCCACAGTTAAATTATATATGACAGTATACTCACAATGTGTGAAAGCACCAAATATTGCTCGAGTCCTATCTAACAAACGTTGGATTTGGAAATAAGCAAGAGACTTTTATATTGAAATAAGTTCACACCTCAACTCAAACGACATGGCAGTACCAGAGCATCAATAAGAAATGACAATAATACTACTATATAATACTGAATAAGCACCATACCAACGTTAGCCCTATTTTTCCGTTACCTTCTCGTGTCAAGATTAAATACACATGATTATTCATTAATGAATGAAAACCAGGGATGAACCCCAAATTATTCAAAGTTCCAACAATATCACTCGAGTTGTGACTTATACTTTTTTCATCTAGTAAATTATATTCCATGTCATTTATTTACCTTCGTTTCGTTGCTAAAATTTGCAATTATAGTTGCACAGCGGAAGAATATGTTGTCTTAGACGTATTCTTAAGGCTTAAGTTTTCAAAAACTTCGACTTATTAAAATCTATCGAGGAAACATTCGTTCTTACATCGGAAATCTCTCTTTAGCATAAACATTCAGATTTGGACATCCAATTTCTTGTCCTTTTTAATCTTCGCAGCTTTGATAAGTCAAAAGCTGGTATAAAGTTAGAATTACAATAGATTTAAAGTTCATTCAAGTTGGGTAGAGATAATTAATCAAGTCTGAACAATGTTGCGTATCCAGTCCATATACACAGTGACCCTTGTGTATACTCCAGGTATACCCGCTGAGCCACAACGTTTACTTCCAAAACTTGTTACACCATAGAGAAACCAGTTCGCTTTATAATTCTCCTTAACTTCCCTCATTAGAGGACCGCCCGAGTCACCCGAACAAGAGTCTTTGCCCTGCCGGCCCCCAGCGCATATCAAGCTTTGTGAAGAAGATTCTGGGATGTAGGGTAAAGCAGCGCGACAGACGTCCATTGGCACAGCTTCAATGTCAACTTTCCGTTTAACCATTGACGCATCACCTAAAAATAAAGACAACTATTAACTAAAATCATCTTTCTCAAAAATAATTCGTTTTTATGACTAGACACCACCCGCTCCTAAAGATCAAGTATATTATCGAGTTAGTTAGACAATGTACCTATTAATAAATAGGCATGTCAAAATGTGGAGCAATGCTTCGATGTCGTTATAGCGTTAACTTGGCGTAAGATCTTTTTTCTGATTTGAACTTTTTCATTTTTCATCTGTGTTTTTTCAGTGACGATATTAACAGTACAATATATATAATTTTAAATATACGTGAATGTAAAATTCCACTAACCAAACTCAGTAACTCCCCAGCCAGCCGTCCAATACACGCTATTGTGTGTGTAGTCCTGCATCTTGATATATTCCGTGGTAGGCAGGCAGATGGGTTGTATGAAATCTGTGGTTTAAGGAAAAAGTCATGAAATATTAAACATAGTAGGTAACTAAAGATATACAGCACAACAAAGACTAAATTAGGTACACCGTTGCTATTGCGGTATCCTTTCTGCGTTACTTTTTGATTGTTTATTTTTGTGTAGACTGGACTTCAACAGAAATCTCTCGATATGTAATTAACATGTTAGATATCTCTGATGAGAATTGTATCTAAAAGAAATGAAAAAAGGGAAGAAGTTTTGTAAGGATTGCATTATTTTAGTGCTAATGCAAAATCCAACGAATGTTAGATGAAATTTTATTAAGGACTACTAATATGCAAAATAGGAATTAAAGGATATCTACAGAGTAAATATAAAGTACCTGTGAAGGTGACAGGCCGTTTCAGCTTTAAAATGGCGATATCACCAAATGTATAGTTCGGCGCTTTATAAGCCGGATGCTTGACGATGGACTCTATCTCAATCTCCACGGGTGGGTCCGGGCACACTCCGCCGTAGCACTCCTCCGGTGAATCAATGTTCCAATCTCCCAAACTTACGGCAACACTGATGACAAATATAAGATCAGTAACTTTTTTTGTATTTTCTATAAACATACCTACTAGGTACTAACTATTAACGTAAGGTGCAATTTTTTGTGCTTTGGTTTGTTGCAAGGTAATTGTTTACCTATTGATATAATTATGATGTATTAAAGGTGTGTAGATTTAAAAACATAGACTCGAATTGAGAACCTCCTCCTTTTTTTGAAGTCGGTTAAAAGGTTGTTAGAAATTATTTTAACTTTATCGCTCAGCTAAATAGCTTATTTCTAAATTCGCTTCTATGTTTAATAGAAGTCGGAAGCTTGGGTCTGTTTAATCGCTCACAAATATAACTATACTAGCGGACGCTCGCGACTTCGTCCGCGTGAAACTCGATGTAAACTTTCAACTACCCCTATCCTACCCCTACAAAAAAAAAATGTATGTCCTTCTCCTAGCTCTAAACTACCTCCCTGCCAATTTTTAGCTAAATCGGTTCAGCCGTTCTTGAGTTATAAGTGGAGTAACTAACACGACTTTCTTTTATATATAGAGACAAATAATTAGCAATAAATTAAAATTGCGACTATAATTTGAAATTTAAACTATCATATCTCTCAAGTTGGATCGAACTGCACATGGTGTGCGAATTTTATAATAATCGGTTAAGTGGTTTAGGAGTCCATTGAGGACAAACATTGTGACACGAGATTTATATATATTAAGATTAAGAGGTGAGCAATGAGCATTCTTCCTAATATGTGTGATTTCAGAAATGATGTATACTTACGCTTGTTGCTTCCTAGGCAAGCAGTGAGCAGCGGTTACGAGATGACGGTCCGTGATAAGGGTGGCTGAACATGCATATCTCGTTTTTGTGCTGCCATCACTATCTAGACAAATAAATTTCCAATTAGTTATGTATATCTAATGTACTTATTTTATAAACCTATATATTTTGAAGGTTTTAATTGCAATACTATTTACCTGTAGCGTTGTATTAAAAGTAGTTTGTTTCCTATGTTCTGTGCTTATTATACTACAATCCTACTAATAGGGTTTACGAAAGTTTGTTCTAATAGATAAACAGATAGATATCATTAATGTGTTAGCTTTATGTGACAAAGCTCGAAGGGGGAAGTAACTATTATCGCCATGCTTAATTTCGCCACCAAGCGGCATTGTATTTGGTCTGAAGGGTGTGGTGTAGTATTTACGAGCACAGGAGGCTTAATGACTATGCTTATTATACTATTTCTAATGTTGTGAATGCAAGTAACATATAACTGAAACCTAACAACTGACACTATAAGCTAAATT
Source organism: Bicyclus anynana (assembly GCF_947172395.1). Lineage (NCBI taxonomy): Eukaryota > Metazoa > Arthropoda > Insecta > Lepidoptera > Nymphalidae > Bicyclus > Bicyclus anynana. The sequence goes on along the minus strand of NC_069103.1, from coordinate 1,818,157 downwards.
AATCGCCACATTGCGGACGGTGACGCGATAATTTTGAAAAACTGTGTGCTTTTATTTGAGACCCCACTCGAGTATACATATTTGCAGTCATTCCGTTATTCTTCCCCACTTTCACATCCCACAACTTTAAACGGCTCTACTGATTTGTAACGAACATGTCTAAGAACACTTATAAATCACCTTTAATACGAAAAATACTAAATTGAAATCGCACCATCCGTATAAAATAATTATTACATAAAAATCCATTCACTATCACTGGATTCCGAGATATAAACCTAATAGCACTCCACTATAATGTACTATAATAGCACGTCAAACAGAACGGTCACGCCACCCGCGACGGCACTGTCTGTCTCTGCCGTTTTTTATATTTACTGTACTATACTAGCACGTCAAAGTTATCACGTAAAACATAACGTCACGCCGACCGCGACGGCTCTGTTTGTCTCTGCCGTGTTAAATATCAATTGCAATAACTCACGTCAATATTGCGTCACCGTCCGCTATGTGGCGAATTATTTCTTAGTATGTCTTTATATAATATATTATATAAAGACTAAAAAGTTTACACATTAAAAATTACAGTTATTTTTTGTTTTTGATTTGTATTTTTTTGCTTTTTTCAAAATGTACTGGGCTAAGTTGGTTCAAAAATACATTTAGACAGACAGAGAGACACTATCACAAAAATAGTCAGGAAAGCTTCCTACGAAGCTATCCAACTGCGACCGATCAAAATACCGCAATTCGATGAAAACTCGATTTTCGTCATTTTCATTTATAATGCTTAACTTTCTACTCGACGTCTCACGTCGCAATCCCGTCCGTCATGTATCTATGCCGTTATGTATCTATGCTGTTTGTCTATGAACTTACTTTGGACTAAGTATTTAATTCGCGCCATCCACGGGTACTCGTCTATGGCAGTGATAGAGCCGCCTATGATTTTGTCATTGCTGATCGATTGCCCACAAATGTTTCTACCCGGGAAAACGTCGGGTTCCACTGGAGATGCGGTTTCTACTGTGAGTTCTGATACAGTGCTGGGTGGCACGACCGCAATTTTTGATGGCTCCGTTGTCATTGGCATAGGAGTAGTCGTTGTTAGGGGTTTTGGTCGATTTGTGGCTGTATCTTCAGTTTGGTAGTACACTATGGAGCCATCTGATGGAGTACTTGAGCAGCAGACCTGAATAAATAATAATTGTTAAAGTTATTTTTAAAAAATCTTTCTATTGCTGTCAGTGATATCACGCAATTAATCTAGTCGCCTGTTATACGTTAGAACTTGTTTCCATCTACTATTCAACAGGGAAATGTTGGGTCTGAAAATCAGCGCCGTGTGTTATTCGTCTATGTAGTGTATGACATATGCTGAACGGTACACTCTTTCATTTAAAGGGTTACAGACAATCATTAGAGTAGGGTAAGGTAATAAATTTAATTTCTTTATTTCTTTTTTGTAGTCGGCTTAACCTAGCGTTTGGTTGGACCTAGTTCTAACGGAATGATTAGACAGCTAGAACTGCTAGAACTACTACTTTTGTACCGATTTGGCTCAAAATTGGTGAGGAGGTAGCTGAGAACTAGGAGAAGGATATAGGATTAGGGTAGAGATAGGTAGGATAGGGGTAAGGTAGTGGTATGGTAGGATAGGTGTAGGGTAGGAGTAGAGTAGGGGCAGGGTAAGGTTAGGGTAGGGGAGGGATAGGGTAGATGTAGGTAGGGTAGGGGTAGGGTAGTGGTAGGGAAGGAGTAAGGTAGGGGTAGGGTGGGAGTAAAATAGGATAGGGGTAGGAAATAACTCATAGCGAAGCTTGATCGGGTCCGCTAGTTATCTAGTCAATTATCAACTTACCAGTGGGCTTCTTCCTCTAAATCCACAATGCAATTCTTGCAACTTTTGTATAATAGGTCCTTTGGTTGATACGTTGTCTCTGATACTATTTATCAACTTTAGGGCGAAGTCACACTCCGTGAGAAGTTGACAGGTATCTGTGCTTTTGGCGCACAAATTTTGCTTGATCATTTCTAAAACAAAACATTTTCCTTTAGTTTCGAATACCCATTCCATCAATATAGTTATAAGAATCACAAATAACGTAATAGACATTTTCAAAGTGGATTTAGTAGATCCTGAGATTAGATTCTGAGATTTGACGGCCTCCGTGGCGCGGAGGATGTGCGGTGGATTTATATAACGGAGGTCCTGGGTTCGATCCCCGGATGGGCCGATTGAGATTTTCTTAATTGGTCTAGGTCTGGCTGGTGGGAGGTTTCGGTCGTGGCTAGTTACCACCCTACCGACAAAGACGTACAGCGATTTAGCGTTCCGGTACGATGTTGTGTAGAAACCGAAAAGGGGTGTGGATTTTCATCCTTCTCTTAAGAAGTTGGCCCGCTTCCATCTTAGATTGCATCGTCACTTACCATCAGGTAAGATTGTAGTCAAGGGCTAACTTTTAAAGAATAAAAAAAAAACCTCTACATGTTCAAACACTCACGAATACCGAGATTACCACCGAGTATCTACTATTACCAGTGGCGAAAGATGAAATTTGGACGAAGATAACCCGTCCCAAAGAAAAGCCGCTTGCTACAAACTCCGGTTTCTCATACATCCATACATATATTTATTAAAATCTATACTAATATTATAAAGCTGAAGATTTTGTTTATTTGCTTGCAAAATTCTTTCAGTGTTACATAGCCCATTTATTGAGAAAGGCTATAGGCTATATATTATTCCCGTATTCCTACGGGAACGGGAACCACATAGGTAAAACCGTGCGGCGTCAGCTAGTGCAAAATATAAAATCTAAACTGATCCTAGCTGAAAATCAAAACCAGGATCTCTCTGTTTAGTGAACAATCAAAGTTAAAGTCAACTCTCAATACTAGCTTACTATCTTACCTTGAAAAACTAAATTTGAGGCACCAGATAAATAAAAGTAAAAAAATACATTATTTTTTAAGAGTAAAAGACAGAAGAAGTATACACTATGCCTGTGGGAATATGATGATGATATATCCCATAAGAAAATGTACTTATCTTTCAGAAAAAAGAATTTTTAAAATCGGTCGAGTTTTTTTTTAAGATAAACCGCAAACGGAAAATTTTACCTCTTCATATTATTAACATAGACATAAATAAACTGAGTTTTATTGCTATTTTAATTAGAAAGACAGCGAGCTAGAGAACGAGTCGACATCCTCAATGATATATTGTGGAAACAAATGCACAAGCAACAATGAAGGTGAGCCAGTTCATGTCATTACAGTGGAATAATCAAGAACATCAATTAGGACTTACGTGCATTAACAGTGGAGAGTATTACTAATAGTAATGTCGATATTTTTATATAATCCGTCATCGTAAATGATTCGTAAACAATTAATTTTGTTGTTATTACGTTGGTACACTAAACACACTACGGTACGGTACACTGACAGGATATTACTGACTGGTTTTCCTGCTACCAAAAGCTTATACCTATTGAAATGAGCGTGTGTGTAATACGTATATAACAGACGTTGTGTGTGTAGTTGTGCACGGAAAGTACGTTTGTGGGAGCAAGATTGTGACGATTCTGTAGATACGTCGTTCATGCGCTTTGATTAATTATATATGGACCTGAATACGTTACGCTTCTGTCAAAGTATAAGATCAACGATCTAATGCGTTTATAAAAAAGAATCAATCTTTTTTTTGTTGTAATCGTTTTTGTTGCGTAAATCATCATCACCATCATCATTATCAGCCGATGGACGTCCACTGCTGGATAGGCCTCTTGCATGGGCTTACAAACTAAACGGTCTCGAGCCGCCAGCATCCAGCTTGATGTCTTCGGTCCACCTAGTGTGGGGTCGACACTGCGCTTTCGTTGCGTAAATAGCTTCTTAAATATGCCGGTTACGCTTAATTGTAAGTATTTCTAAAATTATTTGTATCAAATTTGTAATAAAAACAATATCTAAAACGGATCGATTCTTCAGCTAAAGTGCAGAACATCGACCATGTAATCGAATATTCGGTGTAACGAGACGGTGTGTGTGTAAAAATAGTACGGTGTATATTGCGATTTAAATGTATATCTGTGTGTAGTGTACGAGTAAACTACTTAAATATGTATATTTATTGGTGTTACATGTTATTATTAGCCCTGTCCCCTTAAAAAAAGCAATAGACATTTTTTTTGGTGAACTTTGATATAAGTCCATAGCTAATTAGTCTAAGTTCATGAGTCATGCGTCATAAGTCGACGTAATCCATGGCGTAGTCAGCTTAGAGTTACGTGATTGTGCAGATTTGTGGGCGGGGCTAGGGTTGCCAATATTTGTTTAGAACATTATATTACAGACCAAGCCATTAAATATAGTATTACGGAAATAATAGTATTTTATGGAATACGCAATATGAACGAAGGTTATACAAGGTGAAATTATAATTGTTACTTTTTATAATAACTATATCTATAATATCTATTTGCAATTTATGCAGTTTTGATATTAATGATTTAGTTTAAAGTTCGAGACACAAAAAGAAAAGTTCGAATATTCTACAGGCTATTGCATAAGAAAAAGTTAATATTTTTTTTTTAAAACCGGCTAGGTATGAGTCGTACTCGAGCACGAAGGGTTTCGTGCCGTCTATATAACGACAAACAAACACTTTCGTTCTATAGGAACCCCTTTAAATATATATTTATTCTGTTTGTTAGTATTTGTTGTTATAGTGGCAAGTTGAAAATGCAACACTGCTCGATAAAATAAGAGTCGTGTTTAAAAACGCTGCCGTGTGAACATATACTTAAAAATGCATATTTTGTTGGCTTATCATTAGGGTACCGTTTCATACTTTGGGTGCGAAACCTTGGGTTCATGAAATTTTAAAATGAAAGAATTGTTTGTTAAATTGTGGTGTTGAAAAAATAGTATTCTTGCGTACTTACTATATCTTCGGTCTAGATAGCTCGTACGTGTAAACTGACGAACTTTACAGGAGAGACAAGAACCATCTTTTAGTTATCACTAAAAGTCGTTTTACGCGACCAAAAACGTTTTTAATGTACGTACTACAAGATATTTACGGGTTACCACCGGAAAAGCTTTTTGGAGCTTTCTGCATTAAAATATTTAAAAAAAAAATTGTTATTTACGAGGTATCAAATGTAGACCGACGATATGTAGACCCTAAGTGCAGTAAAATACTAAGACGTATTATAGCGCTTTTGGCAACCCTAGTGGATGCTCACCTTCTTATACGTAGGCATCATCATAAGTGCGCACACACAGTTTCCCTCGTCGGGGTTTTGGTGCGGGACATACTTTAAACCAGAATAAAACCGATTAAACATTTACATAAATCGATTAAAATTTTTAGGTTGTCTTTCTCACGAATCTGCGCAAACAAGCGCATTTTTTTTTACTTAACTAACCTCGCTTTTGCACCCGTAATGATACCTACTTTAATACCTAAGGGTATTAAATATAGACTTTATCTTATTCGGTGAAGATATAACTTTCTATTGGTAAAAGAATTAAGAATATTCAAAATTGGTTCAGATCCAGATATTACCCCTTACAACCTTACAAACTATACCTACCTGATTTTATTAATAGAACATATTATAATACCTTCAATATAACATCAGAACCTTTCTTTTGGAAGACCAAAGACATCGTATGGATGAACAAGTCTCAAAAAACCTTACAAGTTTTAACTTAATAGTTTAAATTACAAGCGTCTCCGGTCGACAAATTTGATTTCGAATACTAATACCAGGAAAAAAACTAAAATAAATATAAAAAAAAATTTACAAAAGGAAAAAAATGTAATAAAATTATTAAATGGAAAAGTCAAAGTTGGTTTTAGCATTTAGCATAGGAAATAATATAATAACAATTACGTATCCTTAAAATGTATTCTAATAATACAGAGGTTGTATCTTTTGAACTGTTTTGAGAATAGATTTACCAACATTTGTGAGTGTCACAATTTGCATTGAAAAAACTGATTCAAGAAAGAAAATTTGAAAAATCCAAAAAAAAAAAATATAACTTAGTCACGCTATGGATTTTTGGAAAAGTATGTAAATTAGTTTTAGATAATTAGGTACATTTGCGTATTTTTCATTAACTACGGGACACCCTGTATAAGATTAGTGACAGCAATCGTAGAAAACATTGCAATATGGCAACAGAAAGAATTAGGAGTTGCAAATAGCAAATATGTAACCCAGCTGATTTGTGGACAAAAGAATATCAGATTCAATAGAAGCCTATAAAAGTGGATTCCCTAAAAACACATAATGAACCATAATGAACCAATATGAACCATTAAGTACGAGTGTACCTAGTTTAGAACGAAGTACGTGAGGGGCGTATTGTTTAGATTGAGTTATCTTTGAACGTCAGGATATTAGTCATTTGGTACACAAAAGCATATTCAATGTTTAATTATATCCCCAGCGTATTGAGGTTACTAATCTATGTAGAAGAACGGCCTGTAAAGAACATACCTCCTTTGTTTTAAATTATCAATTTGCCTGTCAATGCTCCTACCATGGAAATAATTAGCTTTTTTGTTTTTATATTCTGTGGTCATGTAGCAACACAACCTGTAGTTTGGTGGCGTTTGGTGATAGCTCAAAACAATTAACTTCTATAGAATCTGCCCCAAAAAGACGACAGAGAACTTTGTTAGTGAATTTGAGTGTGACACAAGTCGTACCAGAACGCTAAATCCTCTGATGGTAGGTAAATTTTTACTGGTAGCTAGGAACTACCCATGGGTTATCCTTATTGCCTACGTCCATGTCTATATTTTAGCCAATCTAATCATCATCAATCATTATGCATCTACTGCTGGACATATCCCTCTTGTAAGCAGCACCAGTCTGCTATTTCTGGCTTTTTACATACAATCGATGCCAGCTACCATCCAATGTTCGTAGCTTCACCTACTTAAAGGGCGCCCCACACTTCGATACTCTACTTGAGGACCAACTCCTCCAACTAGGAGGACTCCAATGACATGACCAGTCCACTGTCACTTCAATGTAGAAATCTAGAAATCTTATTAGATCCTATGCAATCTAGAAAATACTAAATTCTAAATTGACTCGAGCTGAGAATCTAACCCACGAATCTATTGAGAACAAGCAAGCTACTGTACCAGAGAGATCTGGCCAACACAGACTCTGAGTCCATAATCCATTTACAAATTAGTAACGCCGCTGAGTCTTCTGGAAATACAACGAAATGATCTCAGAATTGCATAGCATAATGAGTCACAACAATAATGTTCACAGGTGAATACACAAAAAAATATTACTGTAAAAACAAAAAAAACCGAATGCTTAAGCGTAATGAACTGAAAAGAGAAAATAAGTATCACAAATTGCTCTATGAATATCATTGCCCGACAATTGATCCATGCGTCAGGTGACCTAAGAGCTGGTGCATATTTGGTCTAAAGGATAAGCCTTGCCATCTAGAGAGATCAGTGCCAGCGATTTGGGTACCTTGCGTATGAGTGAACGATTAGATGGCGTGTGTTTGTTACTAGCGTACGCCGCGCGGTTTCAGCCGCGTGGTTCCCGTTTCCGTAGGAATACAGGGATAATATATAGCTTATAGCCTTCCTCGATAAATGGGCTATCTAACACCGAAAGAATTTTTCAAATCGGATCAGTAGTTTCTGAGATTACCGCGTTCAAACAATCGAACAAACTTTTCAGCTTTATAATATTAGTCTAAATAAGTATCACAATATGTGTATAAATTCGAACTAAATACTTTATGTTGCCACATGCGGTGCAATCTTGACTTTGACCTTTTTATGAGGACCACAATTAGCAACCAGGTCTCGGATCCGTAAGTCATTACTGGCAACATACACTGTTTGAAGACTTTCGTCTTCAGGCACTGAGGAATTTTGGATGACGAAAAGATGTCGCGGAGTTTCCCGAACGCTGTTCAACCGAGTTGGATTCTCCTTCTCAAAATTGGACCTACCAAACAGGATTGTGTGTCCCAGTTAACATTTTCGTGCGTAAAGTCCTCATCAATAACTTACGATACATGAGCGTTACACATGATCTTTGTTCTACTCATGTTCATTTTAAGGCCCACCTGTTGAGACACTCTGCTGAGGTCATTCATTGTACCCTAGCGGAAATAAAAAAAATATTTTTTTTTTAACTATTTTTGATTATGCAAATCTACGAATTTACTTTAATTCTTTCGAAATAATATTCATTATTTCCTAAGAAATGCAACACTATTATGGGTAATAATGGCGGATTGATGACGTTTTCAATGCAGTAATCGATTTGACGTTTGCTGTTAATTGTCATGACATAGTTGCTGTTTGGGCGCCATCTTGATATAACTCAAAAACTTGGGTTTTAATTTATTTTTATTTAGTTACATTTATTCACTTTAATAAATTTTAATAAAATCCTTGTATTTTTAAAATTTTAATGATACGAGGTACCACGAATGGACCTGAAATGGACCATCTCCTTTGATATGAGTCAACTACCTTATTGGCTACCTACCGTATTTTATGTGTATTCCTGAACATTTCTGTTGTGACTCATGAATGTTTTGCATTGTTATATGTCTACTTATAGCAGCCTCTCGATTCCCAGTGACTGTTATTCACTTCGGGAAATTCTTGCCGGAACTATCGAGTTTATTTCTATTAGCGGAAGAACTAATAACGCACTATGCTGATCGCCGATTCATGTTACTGTAACCTTACACTATAATTGCTCTCTGTGCTTATAATTAATCTCATATCATAAAGCCACAATAATAAAAAAAAAACATAATGTATAAAATTTAAATGGTAGATTATGAAACGATCGATTTCAGTTTATCTTTCAACATAATATTTGTAATTAACTATAAAATAATAAAATCGAAAAAACAGCTGTGTTTATATTAAATGGCTCACAGAATTATAATAAAATGAACGTATCCGAGGGTTCCCGAAAACGTATTAAGGGTTAAAGGGTTAATGGATTGCTATGTATTTCCAGTGACCCTGTAATAAATAGAGCTTATCATATATGGATTTTTTTATGTTTGCGTGGGAAAATACATAAATCACTCGTACCTTATCACTAAATTATTCACTTATATAATTTATGTAATACCTAAATAAATAGGTTTTCTTTTATTAATTGTTGGAATTGTTATCTTAACACGGTTTTTATTCAGTACCTACTTTGACGTAGGTGGGTATTATTTTATAAGCGGAATCGAAAGGCGCCGGCAAAAACAATAAATTGTAAGATAATGATGAAATCATATAATCGATAGATCGTGGTTTTGATCCTGCTGAACAAACCATTCATCATTATCAAGAAGCACGCGACCAATGACATATCTCATGAAGAGAAAAGTAGATAAAATGTTGACCAATGGTAGCGGAATGAGACAATTCCGCCGCCGTAGCGGTATTTCCGGTTGCGCTGTTATCGGTTGACATTTGTCTATTTATCATCACTATACATGGCAATGGGCAGGCCACATAGTTCGAAGAGCCGATGGACATTGGGGTCCCAAGGTGCTGGAATGACGACCCCGCACGGGAAAGCGCAGTGTTGGTGCGCCCCCCATTAGGTGTACCGAAGACATCAAGCGGGTTGCAGGCAGCCGCTGGATGCTGGCGGCTCGAGAACGTTTTGTTTGGAAGTCCATGATTTTTTATACAAAATTTGCTACTTTATACTGAACTAGCGGAAGCCTGCGACTTCGTCCGCGTGAAACCCAACTCTATACTTCCATACTGCCACCCTACGCCTACCCTATCATACCCCTACTCAACGCTACCCCTAACCTTAGTATCCTATGTCCGTATCCTGATTCTAAGCTAGCTACCTCTCCACCAATTTTCAACCAAATCGCTCCAGCCGTACTTGAGTTATAAATAGAGTAACTTTTTTGACTTTCTTTTATATATTTGGATAGATATTGAATAAAAAGCATTTTGTTCCTAACGGGGTCCCCGCATTTTTTTTTATTTCACAATATTATCAAGCATCCAGGGCAAGAAGTGTGGCACAGAAGTGTATACGCCTGGCTGTTTGCTGCCGCAAATGGTGGGGCCGAATGACACGACCCCCACTAGGAAGGTCTTCGGCCCATCAGGTGTATCGAAGACCTGCCAAAAGAAATGATCTTAAATATTATTATTAATACAATAAGGAACTTAAGCTAACTTATCCTAATAACTATACAAATCATGCCCACGTGGAATGGTGGGAAGAATATTGCATTTCCGCGCTGGACAGCCAGGCTGATCCTTCTGTCACCAGTCGAGGCAACAAGCCGCGGTGAAATTATTCGGTAAAATTTTTTGGAACTGCGACTCCATGGCCCAAGAGTCTTTACGGCAAATGGTACAAATATGTAACTCTTTGTCAGAGAGGCATACTTGAGCCACTAACCAATTTCAGCTTTTTCTTATTATTAAATTTATTATTTAATTAATATTAAATATCATAAAGCTGAAGAGTTTGTTTGTTTGATTGAACGCGCTAATTTCAGGAACTACTGGTCCGATTTGAAAAATTCTTTCAGTGTTAGATAGTCCATTTATCTATGAGGGCTGTAGGCTATTTTGTTTGTTGTTGTTGTTTGAATGCCCATACAAATCTAACGATCTCACGAATCGATGGCTATCTAGTAAGATAAAGAGAACGTCTTTACCTTCATCATGGGCCCTCCTGAGTCACCACCGCAGGCGTCCTTGTTGAGGGTCGCGCCGGCGCATATCTCCGTGCTGGCGAGGCGGAAACCTTGGTTCACTCGGTTACACCTCTCTGGTGGCAGTACTGGCACCTTTGGAAATTCATCATTCATCATTATCAACCCATATTCAGCTCACTGCTGAGCTCGAGTCTCCTCTCAGAATGAATAGGCCAATAGTCCACCACGCTGGCCCAATGCGGATTGGCAGACTTCATACACGCAGAGAATTATGAAAATTCTCTGCAGGTTTCCTCACGATGTTTTTTCCTTCACCGTTTGAGACGCGTGATATTTAATTTCTTAAAATGCACATAACTGCAAAGTTGGAGGTGCATGCCCCGGACCGGATTCGAACCCACACCCTCCGGAATCGGAGGCAGTGGTCATATCCACTGGGCTATCACGGAATATCACCTTTGGAAATTATTATAATAATATTATTGCATTTTTTACAGTTTAATTTTTTTTTTATAAAATTTAATAGTGTCTTGTATTATATTTTGTATTTGTAAAATTGTTAAAAATTAAAAAAAAACACAAATTAATAAATGAGAGAAAGTAGTTAATATTGCCTTTTATTTCTGAAATGTTAACATTACAACTGTACAAACTAAAAGATTCATGAACAAGGAGGAAGAAGGAAACAATATAAAAAATTGGAGCTACATTATTTAAACACTACAAAATATTTCTTATTTCAGTATGCCTTACGACAAAGGGGGGTGATTTTCAGGTCACCCTCCCATCATTTTGCATCATTTTTACAATTTTTTTTTCTTGTATTGATAATTGTAAACATTTTTGGGAGGTACTGAATTAAAAAAAAATTAAAGTGCAGTGTATTCCCGAGGGATTTGTAAAAAACTAAATTCCACGCGGACGAAGTCGCGGGCGTCCTCTAGTATTTATATATATCAAATCAAAATTTTTTTTTTTTCAAGTAGGCTCAGTTTACAAGCACTTTTGACACGTCAGTTGACTATTTGTAAAGATTCTACCACCGGTTCGGAAGGTTCTGCTGAGAAGACACCGGCAAGAAATTCAACATTTGCTCTTTTGAAATGAAAAAGTCATACAGTATTATAATTTACAATTGATAACAATTACAATTTCTTATAGTTTTACTTCCTGTGTGAAGGTGGAAGCTGATCCAACGGCCTCCAAGCATCTTTATCATTAAGGAACTCATCAATGTTGTAGTAACCTCGACTAAGTAGATGTTTTTTAACACATTGCTTAAAGCTATGCATTGGCAGGTCTATCACAGTCTTGGGGATAGAAGAGTACACCCAAACCTACAAAATATGAACCCACCACCTATATGAAAACAAATCAACAGTGAAACATATTATGTGCGCTATGTCGCGCTTAGATTATTATTAAAACTTAGATTATACTCGTATATCGATGATTTTGCATAATGTGAACAACGCCTTATTGTATCTACTCGTACCTTGAAGAATCGTCTTTCACAGAACTAAAAAGCGCTAGCTAACGCTATGAGTTATCTACTGACGCAAATTGTATGTAAACAAATTCCCGAAACGTTCTAAGAAACCTCGTGATCGGTATGTTTGTTCAGGTGTGAGGAAAATTGATATTAAAAAGATAAGGCTCTCACACGAAGCGCCTGGTGGAAAAATAAGGGAAAATACGTTGCGTTACGTTATAGCGCCACGTTGAGTCACCGATAACGATGGTGCTTAAAGCTATAAATAGGAAACAGAAATATCTAGGGTGAAACACGGCCAAGGTTGACGACCTCCGTGGCGCAGTGGTATGCGCGGTGGATTTACAAGACGGAGGTCCTGGGTTCGATCCCCGGCTGGGCCGATTGAGATTTTCTTAATTTGTCCAGGTCTGGCTGGTGGGAGGCTTCGGCCGTGGCTAGTTATCACCCTACCGGCAAAGTCGTACCGCCAAGCGATTTAGCGTTCCGGTACGATGCCGTGTAGAAACCGAAAGGGGTGTGGATTTTCATCCTCCTCCTAACAAGTTAGCCCGCTTCCATCTTAGACTGCATCATCACTTACCATCAGGTGAGATTGTAGTCAAGGGCTAACTTGTAAAGAATAAAAAACAAAAAAGTATGATTCAGATACGCTTACTGACGGCTCCGTACAAAGTATTTTTCATTATCTATACTAAAGCTACTGTTACACATGCTCATTTCAAGCACGGAAGCATGCTACTATTGATTTAGCGCACCACTGTTGCTTCTTGAGCAAGCTCGAAATAAGCATGCTCATTATTAGCAATGTTGCGATACACATGCTAATAAGTAGCAACTGCTCAATAGTAGCATGCTTCCATGCTTGAAATGAGTATGTGTAACAGTAGTTTTATGCTCATGTCATATCGTAGATTGACATAGATTGTCATTTATTTATGCACATACAAATAAGCTCTATGTTTATTTAAGAAATTCTTAGTCTAAGCAAATAAATTTATCATTGCATTTTTTCGAAATATACCTACTTATTTCAAAGTCGACAAGTAATGGAGGCGGATGGAGGATATTGACATATTTTGCCGACCCCATAAAAGTAGGATGATGATGACTTAATTAAAAAATCATCTATTTTTAGCTCTTGCTAAATAGCATAACTCTAGTACAACGGGAAATAGCCTATAAGTCTTGAATTAATATCCATTGAATTAATAGCACAACATGGGGTAAAAAATATTTTTTGGAATTAATAATTTCATGACATAATTCGCCACAAAGTACGTAAGTAATTTATTACAAATATACTGATTATATTGAAAATCAAAATTCCACCACCACAAAATATGCTTATTACAAAACCAATCTGACCAATAGTTATTTATTAATCACTCCAAGCCGTAAACAAAGTATTACGCCACGTTTGTCTGTCTGTGCGATAAACTCAAAGAGTACCAAACGGATTTTCATGCGGTTTCCTTCAGATAAAGAGGATAACTTGCCGGTAAGGTAACTAGCCACGGCCGAAGCCTCCTACCAGCCAGACCTATACCAATTTTTTTTTATATTCTTTACAAGTTAACCGTTGATTACAATCTCACCTGATGGTAAGTGATGATGCAATCTAAGATGGAAACGGACTAACTTGTTAGGAGGAACTAGGACTAGTTAGGACTAACTTGTCTTTGTCGGTAGGGTGGTAACCAGCCAGACCTGGACCAATTAAAAAAAAACTTCAATCGGCCCAGCCAACGAACCCAGGACCTCCGTCTTATAAATCTACCGCGCATACCATTGCGCCACGGAGGCCGTCAAAAGTTCCATAGTATGGCAGAAGCTTTTACAGTAGGATTCTACGCAAGCGAATTCGCGGGTGCCTGCTAGTCAAGAATAATTTTAACGACAAGAATAAATACTTAAGTCACAGTAGGTAGCAGTCATAACCAATTTGGTACGTGACGAAATGAAGGGCGACTTACTCAACTAACCTTTACGGTCTCCGTGGCGCAGTGGTATGCGCAGTGGATCTACAAAACGGATGTTCTGGGTTCTATTCCCGGCTGGACCGAGGTATTCTGAATTGGTCCAGGTCTGGCTGGAAGGCTTCGGCCGTTGCTAGTTACCACCCTACCGGCGAAGATGTACCGCCAAGCGATTTAGCGTTCGGTACGATGTCGTGTAGAAACCGAAAGAGGTGTGGATTTTCATTCTCCTCCTAACAAGTTAGCCCGCTTTCAGCTTAGATTGCATCATTACCTACCATCAGGTGAGATTGTAGTCAAGGATTAACTTACGCGGTAGCTACGCTTATGGATATACACCACCACTGCGTTGGTAGTGCTATGGCACTGAAAGGTTCTGCGTTTGATTCCCTGCTGGTCCTTTTTAGGATTTTATATTTTCCAATTGGGCGAAGTCCATTGATTTACTTATTTATTTATTTGGTAGTAGGCATTTGCCGCAGCTAGTTATTTACGGGCAAAGACGTACCGCTGGGATTTGCAGTCTCAGATGGCAGCGGGTTTATTGGGAAGGGGTAAAGTTTATGCCCATACTTGTGACGGTTTCTACGGCATCCTACCGGACCGATACCTTTGCCAGATTACTCCCCAAGTCCAGAGTACGTAAATAAGTTTTCAAAAATAGAACTCACGGCGACGTATTGCAGCACTGTGGCCCGTTGCTCGGTGGTCATGTTGAGGGTGCCCCAGCCCGCCACCACCAGGGGCTCCCCTAGCCGCACCGCCGCCGGAGTGAGCTGCTCTCTGCGGGGCAGGCAGATTGGCAGCACGTAGTCTAACAAAAGACCATCATATTTATCACTGACATAGCCGATTAATGCTACATGTAGGGACATACATATTACGTATTAGTGTAGGACAAACACACACACACTATATTATTTGCATTATTTTAGGTTGTAACTGTGCGGTATCGCAGACTATAGTCTCTCTTCCAGAGCACTAGAGTGCACGGGTTCATTGTAAAGTTTAACTTGTATTTTAACCCTTGACTTATAAATAAAACAATAGTGGATCCCCTTGACAGCAGCATTATAGGTCCAAACAATTTAGTCCGCAACTATTTAGTCACTAGCACCAGTTCTTTCTCCTTAAATTGTAAGTCGATTGGGAGAGAGCATACTTCCGGGCGTCATGCCTGGGACACGATAGTCACGCAAAAAAACAGCTAAGGTAGTCAAGTGTAAGAGTTTTAATAGTTTCGTGCAAGCTAAGATGGAAGCGGGCTAACTTGTTAGGAAGAGGATGAAAATCCTCGGTTTCCCCTATCGGTTTCTAGACGACAGCGAACCGGAACGCTATCGCTTGGTATCTGTTATATATTTGGGATAAGAAAGAAATGATAGAAAATATTCACATTGACACATTGCAAGAAAGTTGCCTAGTAAAAATGCGGCAATGCAAACATACAAACAATCAAATCTTTCCTCTTTATAATATTAGTATGGATAAATAAATATTACCATTGAGTTGGACCGGCTTATCCAGCACGACGAGAGCCAGGTCGTTGTGGTACTCGGGCTTGTTGTACTGCGAATGGCTTTTGATAGATTTGATGTTCCGGTCCTGGACTGCTGGTGCACACACGCGGAGTGCGCAGTCCCGGTCGGTCTGTGTGTTGTGTTCGCCTGCCCTTATGGTTGTGCTGTTGGAGTAATTCATCATCATCATCATCATCATCATCATCATCAGCATCATCATCATCATCGTCGTCGTCGTCATCACCATCACCATCACCATCATCACAGTGGCGTGCACTTCATAGATATAAAAATGCACTACCTGCCAGATTTAGTAGTTGCGGCGTTAAAGAGTAACAAACATCTAAACATCTATACAAACTTTCGCGTTTATAATATTAGTAGGATATAATAATAGTAGAATGTCCATTCCAAACAGCCAAATCACTTTAGTAGCCGCTGCACAAAACAGGAACAAACATACACACTTACACACTTTGGCATTTATATATCAGTGTGATGTGATGTGATGTGATGTGATTCTTTTTGTTAACTTATCCCTATACCTAACTATATAAATCATGCCCATGAATAATGACAAGAATACTGATGAAATATCAGCCGCCTTCTGTCACCAGTCGAGGCAAATAGTCACGGTGAATTAATTCGAAAGTTTGGCTCTCTCCACGGAAAAAGGACAAATAATTATGTAATAACTCCCATTGGCGTATCTAGGAATATTTCCCAGGGTGGGCCTTGCCCCCGACATTACGTCTATTAATAGTATCTTAATAGAATTGCATATCGGTAGCCCAGAACATTAGGGTGGGTACAGGTCCATTCTTGGGCCCACCCGCTATATACGCCTATGGTCACTTCCGGTCAGAGGCAATATCTACTTGTGCAATGTGCAACTACTCGTTTATCGACGTCGATTAATGCAGTGATGAACATATAGGGACATACATACGTATAAGGATGCTTTTCCACCCTGCTATGCATATGTCAGAGAGGCATAATTATCTACTTGTGCAATGTGCACCTCTTCGTTTAAGCTTTTTCTGCTGCAGCTCCCGGTCTTGATTCTGTCTCCCTGATACGGAAATAATGTGTCAACTCATATAAAACATCCCACAAAAGGGCCCGCCCCTAACCACATTTTATACTGTAGATATTATGCTACGTGCCTGCAAAATCATCACAAAAATATCCGAATTTAGTTACTCCACTAAACGCACACATGCACAATTGTGTGTTTAATACCATTATATGTTTATGTATTCCGTTGTTTACTATGCGACTCAATGAAATTAGACAGTTAGCCGCTTTTGTTCGCCTCAGTTTAGACGGGCTAGTGACATGTCTCTATCATAAAATCTTTGCCCGCCTCTAATATCAGCCAGGCTGTTTAAAACAGAAATATGCAGCCAATATTCCTGTCATTATTTCAAGTGTGCATGATTCGTATAGCTATTAAGTTAGCTTAGGTTTCATATTGTATTTTTTCGTTTATTTCTGAAAATGTGCACTGAGTCACATTTTCCTATTTAAAGTCGGTCAAATTGTAATTTTTCAATGCCATCAGTAACCCGCATATGGTCGGTAAAACCTATAAGTGAATTGTTTCCAAGAACTAACATGATACTGTACATGAAGGCGTGACTTTGTATTTTTTTACAGGATATGAGTACGAAAAGTAAATACAAACATACCAACAGCAAAGTGATGTCATGATGTTTGGAATATACTGTTAAAGGTTAATTTTTAAAGGATTGCCATGAAACTACTTAGTTTTAGGGCAATCCTTCAAATTTTGAGATATATATGAGAAATCAAATCCCCAGTGGCTAGTCACTGATAACCCTGTGACGAGGTCAATTCACCAGCCTTCTGAACTGATAGTAGTGTCATTACAAAAAAACATTTCAAAAACGGTTGCAAACTAGCTTTTTTTAAATAAATGAATTTTGAATTCATTGACAAAAACTTCTCCGCGGCTTGTTGTCTCGACTGGTGACAGAAACTCTCATTATTTGCGAAAAAGATCCTGGATGTCTAATCCGGAAAGCAGCCAGTATTCTTGCCAACATTCCACGTGGGATTTGTATAGTTATTAGGATAAGTTAGCTTAAGTTTCCTAATGTATTCTTTCTAAAAAAAATTATTTGTATTCCAAAAATTTATTGTTTTACCAAGGACAGTGACGAAAGACGCTGGTAGGTACATGGTAGGTTGAGGATCCCTTGATTGGAGCCACCCCGATCCAAACTCTATAGTTGGCCACCGTAATAACCTATGTTAGTATCATCTATACTAATATTATAAAGAGGTAAAGTTTGTAAGTTTGTAAGTTTGTAACTATTTTTTGAAATGGGGTAATCTTCGGAACTACTGGTCCGATTTTAAAAATTCTTTCACCAGTAGAATGCTACATTATCGGGGAGTGCTATAGGCTATATTTTATATTTCTATCATATATAACTTCTGAGTTATCGCGGGTTTTCTCTTACAGGTCGGACCGAAAAACTTACTTATTCGCATGCGCTGCCTCAATCATTGCGTATAACTGAAATAAATGTATTGAGGCTTTTTGAACCTTTAAATGTTCTACAAAAAAGTCCGCGACACCATATATCTATCTTTTATATTTTAGCAGATATAGTACCTTTAGTACTTTAATAAATTATTTAAATTTTAAATTAAGGTTTACGTCATTATTTACACAACTAAACTTAAATCCTTATCAAAATAAATTATTTAATACCTTAGAGATAAGATTTGCCCTTTACAGTATGTTAATTAGTTATATAGTTTCGGAGATAATACAAAATTTCTGAAAGTCGCAGAAATGCCGCTATATGACGCCCCACCGGTTTCAATTACGTGGTTCCCGTTCCCGTGTGAATATGAGAACCAAACATAGCCTATGACACTCGCAAATAATGTAGCTTTCTATTGGTAAAAGGATTTTCCAAATCGGTCCAGTAGATCCAGAGATTACCCCCGACAACCACACAAACTTTTCCTCTTTATAGTATTAGCATAGAAGTCGTTTGGGAAATTATAGTCTTTTGGTCATTGCACCACGCACAAAAGGCTGGACCAATTTAGCTGAGGGTAGGGATAGGATAGGGGTAGGGAAGGGGTAGGATAGAGGTAGGGTAGGGGTAATTTACGGAAAGTGTAGGGTAGGGTAGGGTAGGGTAGGGTACGGATAAGGTAGGGGTGGTGTAGGGTAGGGGCAAGGTAGAGGTAGGGGAAAGATATGGAACGTATAGGGTAGGGGAGGAGTAGGATAGGGGTAGGGTACGGGTAGGGTAGGGTTAGGGTAGGGGTAAGGTAGGGGTAGGGTAGGGTAGGATTAGGTAGGTTTACGAGCAGGGTAAGGTAGAGGTAGAGAAGTTTACATCAATTTTTACGCGGACGAAGTCGCGGGCGTCCGCTAGTAACTTTTATAAAATTACAAAGGTTTGGTTAACACTGACTATCAAACCTACTTGATCGCAAACGCTTTGACATTCGGTAGTGACAAGTCACTTGATCAAGCAGTCGGATTCCCATGCATTTTTTAGTTTTCGAAGCGTTAGCGTTTGAAGAAAGAGAATCGACGTGCCACATGGTTACAAGCCCTGAGTTAGCGTATTCTAAAATTCATCATAGACTGTTATTCTATGCGTAATAACTCTACGCCAATAGGAATAAAAATTTGCAACGTCATCAAACCATCACGAATCATCAATTAGTTGCCAGCGGTCATGATGTAAGAGCTCAAGTTTAGCCATCACCTGGGAGATTCCGAGGATAAACGATTTCATTGTCATGTTCGTTTGTTTACTGAGGAAGTATTTAAACGGAGCTTTCCTGTTTTCGGTTTATTTAAGTACTGACGTACGTACGTCTGGGTAACCGTGACTTATATCGTGTACAAACACTTGTTCACACTTCCCCGCCTTGATATTGAAATTTCTAAATACCTTTCTTACAAAGAGCACTGGTCGGTGGCGTAGCGTGCATTAGAGGGTTCTTTAGGATTACATCATGCAGTTGCAATGTATTTAATTTATTGTTTTTTTTCTCTCTTTTCTTTGTATGATGTGTATTCTGAATAAACTTTTCTTTCTTTCTTTATTAAAATTAGTTGGGGGGCTGGGGGGAGGGGAATAGACAAGAGGCAAATCCCGAATAGTTTTTGATATACTCTACCATAACTCTTTCACCATAAAGTATTACTTTTACTTTTGCAGATTTTTTATGTTTTTTTTTCGCGGGAAACACTACCATTTTAAGTAACATTACGATTACTTTTTACAAATTTTTGCTTTAACGTGTAAGGGGCCCTGTAGACTGGAGGCCCCGTATATGGCTGATACGGCGGTAGCTACTACAAGAAAAGTACGTAATGATCTTACAGATTATACTCATCCGAGGTCTGTACGCAGTGTGCCGCCGTCACCACGTGCCGGTCGGTCAGCAACGCTCCGCCACACATCCAATCCAACTCGGCATCGCCAGCTGCGAACAGGTCTATGATTAGGCAGCAGCCTACTTCAACAGACCTACCTCGATAAAACCATCATTAACAACCCATATTCCGCTCAATCATCATCATCATATTGTCGATGATGCAGTCGGACGCACTGTAGCCGCTCTCGGCGACGTCCAGAGTCATTCATGGGTGACTGGACACTTCCTCCTCACATCTGCGCTATACATACTAAGACGAGAACCAACTGTTGTATCCGAGGCGCACGATCCACGGGAACTGCTCCAGCGCCGCGTCGTGTCCGCCGATGATGCGGTTGGACGCACTGTAGCCGCTCTCGGCGACGTCCAGAGTCATTCATGGGTGACTGGACACTTCCTCCTCACATCTGCACTATAGATACTAAAACGAGAACCAACTGTTATATCCGAGGCGCACGATCCACGGGAACTGCCCCAGCGCCGCGTCGCGTCCGCCGATGATGCGGTCGGACGCACTATAGCCGCACTCAGAGGCGTCCAGAGTCTTCCACGCTGCGTGACTAGACACTTTCCTCCACAGATCTGCAACATTTAATGCATCTTTAGCTTATTATGAAAGTTGGTTATTTAAATCTGCGAAATTTAAAATACCGGCGTGCTTTAAACCACTTATCTGAAGTAAAACTTCTTTAGCTCTCCCACTCAACGACCGTTCGCCTCGCCCGTTTACACTTTTTGTAACGCATTTACCAAAGTGTTTACCTTTAAGTGAAGCGTTCGTAAGAAGAAGTTTCACTTCAAAAATAAAATAATACATGAAAGAGAAACTTGATAATTTGTAGCGGTTAGTAGCGCCACCTCTTGTGTCGGACTTACTTCACAAGCTCTGATGAACTAACTTTTACTAGTTAGTTCATAATTATACCGCTAAAAGGCTAAACGAGTTCGGCGCTGCTTACTTGTGTTCTGTCGTAGTTTAGCAGTCTTAGTACAGATGGCGCTTTTAAAATTTGTATTTGTAACGGTATATCATTAACCGACTTCAAAATAAGGAGGAGGTTTCTCAATTCGACCGTATATATATTTTTTTTTGATTACACTTTTTGTAACGTTTACTTTCCAAGTAAGCGTGCTTAAAGAAGTTTTACTTCAAGAAACAATTGTTATTAAAAATTGTCGTGGGCAAACAAAACAACGCAAAAAAAAAACAAAAAACTTTTTAATTGTTTGTATCATTATCAGCCTATGTTAAGGGCCCACTATTATAGGGCCAGGCCTCCCTTTTTCTAGGAGAGGTGATAAAAGTATAATAAGGTTGTAAAATAAAAATGAATACCTACTAATTAGATATGAGGTTTCCACTACAACACTACGATATATCCGTACTTACGTCAATTGGTTTTTAATTATGTACCTAATTGGACTGACTGGCATCGGGACAGGCCCTTATTATTGGTAACTTCTGGCAAAGTTCTTAGAAGACACGATGATTTATTATACTACCTAAGTTATACTCAGGGCCGTATTCAATAAATGCCTTGAATGTTAGACCTACCTATAGATTTTTAAGTCATGCGTGGGCCCTTGGGTATAAAATAATAATTGGAGCCATCGTTGCATAATTAAAAATTAATAAAATTATAAACTGAAGGCAAGACTGGCTGTCTATAGAGGCGGATATTTTATCCTCCAATTCTCACCGTAACGGGAACTACGAAGGTATAACAGGAGATGCATAGCAGTTAAATAATTAGTGTACTAGAGATGAGAGTATTTAGGGAAATCAATGGAGTATTACTAAGTGACGGAATAAGAAACCGTGTATTAAATAACGTTGTGATTGAAAAGAAAAAGATTTAGTGACTACCTACCCACATGGTAGATAGTTTGGGCACTTAAAGATAATGAATGAAAGGAGGTACTGGCTGGACTATCAAAGAGAATATTCTGTGAAAACCACTATTAAACATAAAGGTCACTCCAGGGCCCAGTTATGTGCCCTGTGTGCCCTTATAGTAAAGGTATAACAGGAAAAGCATAGTAAAATTTGTGCACTTAGATGAGAGCATTTAGGGAAACTAATGGAGTATTCCTAATGATGAAATAAGAAATAGTGTAATTAACGTTATGATTAAAAAGCAAAAGAGTGACTTAATCGAAAATGTATGGGCCTACCTACCCACCTGGGAGCCGTGATAGCCCAGTGGATATGACCTCTGCCTTGAGCATTTTAAGCAGTGGATATGACCTCTGCCTTGTGCATTTTAAGAAATTAAATATCACGTGTCTCAAACGGTGAAGGAAAACATCGTGAGGAAACCTGCATCCCAGAAAATTATCTTGATTCTCTGCGTGTGTGAAGTCAGCCAATCCGCATTGGGCCAGCGTGGTGGACTATTGGCCTTATCCCTCTCATTCTGAGGGGAGATTCGAGCTCAGCAGTGAGCCGAATATGGGTTGATGACGATCTACCCACCTGGTAGGTAGTTAAAGAATGAAATGATCTACTGGCTGGACTATCAAACACAACATTCTGTCAAAACAACAAATAAACTTAAAAGTCACCACATTCCAGGGCCCATAGTGAACTGTGTGCCCTTATAGTAAAGACAAAGTCTGGCCCTTAAGTTATAAGCATGTACTTGCATACGTTCCTACATGATAATTTAGTTATGAACATGGTACCTAATTTACTGGTAGGTATAAATAGTGGTTAGCCTCGAACCTGGACCTCGTTCTACAAGGAAAAATCTGTAAACGTTTAAGCTACTTTATATTTTATTTCTGTAAGATAATCGGCATGAACCTTGAGCTTTGCAGTATGGGGGCTGGACTCAAGACCAAGAAGTCATCGGTTCAATCCAACCTCTGGACTATTGTCGTACTGACTCCTAATAGTCTTTCTGCCTAAAATTATTATAGAAACCGAAAGGGGTGTGGAGTTCATCCTCCTCCTAACAAGTTAGCCCAATTCCATCTTAGATTGCATCATCACTGTGTAAGGTGGTAGGTCTCACATAAGGTGAGATTGTAGTCAAGGGCTAAGTTGTAAAGAATAAAAAAAAAATCCAAAGGTTGTCTGGCAGATATTGCTATACACAATTAAGTCTTTACACATACTTGTTTATTATGTTTTCTTCTATTTCTTTAGTTATTGATTTTTTGTACAAAAAAGTATAAATGAATAAAAAAGGACAGTTGGACACTTGAGGGTATGGACCTTTGAAACCTGCGAACTCCTAAAATCACCACATTCCGAACTCCTTGTGGATATGACCTCTGCCTCCGATTCCGTAGGGTGTGGGTTCTCATCCGGCCCGAGGCATGCACCTCCAACTCTCAGTCTTTCAAAGAGTTTCAGCTTTTTCTGCTGCAGCTTTCAATCGTAACTTCGTCTCGTTGTCGTCGGAAGTCTGATAGCCAGGCCTTTAGTCCATTGTGTTTAGGACAGTATGAATTTATTTATTTATTTCTCTCGCTATTGAAACTTCAAAAACAAAATTGGCTTACCAGTTTTGACATGATATACGAAGATAACAAGGAAGATACAAATCCCTTTATAAAAAAACATGGTATTCACTATTGCTTACAAATACACCAAGGTATTTTGTATTATATAGTTTATAGATTACTTATTTCATTTTAAATGGTT
This sequence comes from Bicyclus anynana, assembly GCF_947172395.1. Taxonomy (NCBI): domain Eukaryota; kingdom Metazoa; phylum Arthropoda; class Insecta; order Lepidoptera; family Nymphalidae; genus Bicyclus; species Bicyclus anynana. Next base: position 1,794,343 of record NC_069103.1, on the reverse strand, counting down.
GTGTATTAAATTGTTGTGTACATTTAACCTCACGAGTACATGAGTGCTGAAGTGGATTTGTCTAGATGTACTGGAGGTGGAGCGAATGCGGTGAAAAGTGATTTGTCACAGAACATTGGGTTCAGTCAGCCGCGAACAGTAACAGTATCAGGTAATTGGTAATATACATGTATTCGTTATCAGCCCATATTCGGCTCACTGCTGAGCTCGAGTCTCCTCTTAGAATGTATTAATACATGTATTTAGCAACACTTATAGTCCAGGATCCGTGGAGCATTTTCACAATTGATTAGTATCAAGTTAATTTTCCGTGAATAGATTCATCTTGATGAGACGCACAACTTTTATACATATTTACGAAAATTCTTGATTCTGGTAGCTAACTGGGTTACCAGGTAATAAAAATTTTTGAGCGTCGAAAGAGAGCGTTAAAGAGATAATTTGCAGGACATTCTGGCTGTTAAGCTGTATAACTATTAAATTAAGAACCAGAAGCGAGCGTCTCATCAAAATGAAGCTACTCACGGAAAATTAATTTGATAGTAATCATTATTAAATATTTTTTATCTATACTAATATTATAAAGCTGAAGAGTTTGTTTGTTTGATTGAACGCGCTAATCTCAGGAACTACTGATCCGATTTGAAAAATTCTTTTAGTGTTAGATAGCCCATTTATCGAGAAAGGCTATAGGCTATATATTATCCCCGTATCGGGATACGGGATTGGTAATCACGCGGGTGAAACCGCGCGGCGTCAGCTAGTATAAGATAATTATGAAAATGGTCCACGGATCCTGGAATATATGTAATTTAGTGGTTTACTTGTGACGGAACTCGCAATTTAAAATACTAGAGATATACTGAACCTTCGACTTCCACTGTTATCATACAGCCTTTGACCGTTTTCATAACATGTCAACGAAACCATATACACCAACGATCCAAGCGTGGCAACAAACTCGAGTCGAGGCTGGGGCCAGTGGGCGTAATAAATTCGGGCCCCTTTAGTAAGTAAAAAAATAATGAAACAAAATTCTTTTTCTGGATTTCATATTGTTTATAGGTAATATAAAATGATGGGTATAAATTGGTACAAATAAATATTAAAACAAAATGAGTGTAAGCGTTGTATCGGCATTCTAAAGCCCCCGTTAGGTAAGGGCCTTGCACGGGCCCGTTGGCCTATATGTTGAAGACGGCTCTGGAAGGCTCCGTATCATCATTGCGTCGGTACTTTCTTGCGAGTATGGCTCAAACGGTGAAGGAAAAACATCGTGAGGAAACCTGCATACCAGAGAATCTTCTTAATTGCCTGCATGTGTGAAGTCTGCCAAAACGCATTGGGCCAGCGTGGTGGACTATTGGCCTAACCCCTCTCATTCTGAGCGGATACTCGAGCTCAGCAGTGGGCCGAATATATGGGTTTACAACGATGATGGCTGTGAAAGTGTCCATTTTCAGTTACACAGACGACAACCTAATGTGGGCGCTGTCCACACAACATAACCCAGAGAAATATTTCAGAAATCAAGTCAATACTATTTTCACCATGTGAAGTTGACAACAATTTAGTACTTACCTCTAAACAAACATTAAATAACCGTTAAATGTATTTTCGTAAATTTCCACTTATAGCACAAAATTCAAGATTAATTTATGATAATATAAACTTGACGACGTAGGTACGTATAAAAGCTATTAAGGGGCAGACACAGAAATGCGATGCGAACTCGATACGTTAACGACGAAGCGCTAGTATCGCATGAATTTGAAAGTGTAAAAGAAAAATCAGTGCCGCAGCAAAAGTGTAAGGGAAATCCATCAGTAGCGGCTTCATTATTTTGTACGGCGGCGTAGCGTGCCTTGGAGAAAGCATCAAATTTAGTTTGGGTAAATGAAGGGTAAAGTTTTCTTAGAAAAGAAATAAATACGACAGTGACTTAATCTAGATTTCACAAGGGGCCCTTGAGGCCCCATATCATTGATACGGCGGTAGGTACGCCCCTGAACGTTATTGATAATGTTGATTTGCAAAAGGCTCCGTGGCGCAGTGGTATGCGCGGTAGATTTACAAGACGGAGGTTCTGGGTTCGATCTCCGGCTGGGCAGATTGAGATTTTCTTAATTTGTCCAGGTCTGGCTGGTGGGAGGCTTCGGCCATGGCTAGTTACCACCCTACCGGCAAAGACGTACCGCCAAGCGATTTAGCGTTCCGGTACGATGCCGTGGTGAAACCGAAAGGGGTGTGGATTTTCGTCCTCCTCCTAACAAGTTAGGCCGCTTCCATCTTAGACTGCATCATCACTTACCATCAGGTGAGATTGTAATCAAGGGCTAACTTGTAAAAAAAAAAAAGAATCGCATTGATTCATAGTGATGACCCTTAAGTGTATTGTTTGCAGCGTGCCTTTCTACGGGTGTAGCGTGTTTTCCCACATTTTATTATGAGTGTAAATAAAACGTGTCTTGCATTTATTGAATGAAAATGTATGTTGTACCTTTAGTCACCATTGCATAGTTAATTTAAATCGAGCTGCTTTATTGGTCTAGTGCTTAGCTAGTTCTTCTATGAATAATGGAGTTCAGGGTTCAAGACTTGACAAGATAAGACAAAAAAACAATTACTTTTCAAGGAAATCTTTTTAGCAGTCACATCCCTGTGACTCGGAAAACATGGTCTTATTCTTAATGTTGGATTGGTTGGACTGATGTATGTTAGTATGTTCGGCGATAGTACAATAATATGGTAACAAGAAGCTAGTCTGATGATGGAGCATTGGAAGGTGGCCAGATAAACCCCTAGATTTTATCCTGACGTAATACTCTTTTGCTCCGTGGAGCAAAGATTTTGTAATAGATAAATCAAAACTGAGGCGAACAAAAGCGGTCAACTTGTTTGGAGGATGATGAAAATCCACACCCCTTTAGGTTTCTACACTACATCGTACCAGAACTCTAAAATTGCTTGCCATGGCCGAAGCCTCCCACCTGTCAATGCTTGTTAATATTTTTTTTATAAAGTCACAGGCAACAACTAGTGCACAGCAAAACCATTAACTGAAGCTTGATTTTCTTGATAAAATAAACTTGTTCATAGTAATAACACGTATATTTTTTGTCTAGTAGGTAATTGGGTATATTATTCTGCGTATTCTTTTCTCAGACCGGTTTCGTATTCTTATAGAGAGCTTGTGAACATGTTTGTAACTTTGTACGTCGAAGTTGCTCACTAACACCACTATCCTCAGTTGGCCTATTCACTATTTTGGTCTTTCATCATCATTATCAACCCATTATCGGCTCACTGCTAAGCTCGAGTCTCCTTTTAGATTATGAGGGGTTAGGCCTATTGTCCACCACGCTGGCCCAATGCGGATTGGCAGACTTCACACACGCAGATAATTAAGATAATTAAGAAAATTCATCGTTTGAGACACGTGATATAATTAGTTTCTTAAATGCACACAACTGAAAAGTTGGTAGTGCATGCCTCGGACCGGATTCGTGAAAGAGTTAACCATTATGTATCACCTAAATCCCGCGAACTCTGAGCTGCGTGGTGGATTTAAGCTCCATATTTCATGTCCTCTAAGGGAGCTGTCAAAACTCCCACTATAAAATCAATTTTTTAGTGGGCAGTTTTGACGGCCTCCGTGATAAGCGCAGTGGATTCACAAAGATGGAGGTCCTGGATCCCTGAAGTCTTCATTATTCCTAAAATGTATTAATTAGTATTAATTCCACAGAGTACGATCATCATTCTTTATATGTATTGTTTTTTATCTCATTTATAGAGAAGACCAGATACCAGATAAGAGGGCAATGGAAACCCGTTTTATAAGCAAGTGACCCGTGATCCGTGATGTTATAATAAGCATAGACGCGTTGTTCTTCATCGGCAACCAAAGTAAGGCAATTGCCCTGTATTCATTAGTAAGCATTTTTAACATTAATAATCTAATAAGGTTAAAGGTATTAAAGTTCTTTGTTGTCAGCGCTCCTTTAGACAGCTAAAATAGCCTGTAGTACCTTACAGGCTATTTTAGCTGTCTTCCGATCAGCAGGATTATTAACCCGGTGGGCGGTGTGTGAACCATTCAAGTAACAAATAATTCAACGAAATGACACAATTATCATCATTAAACATAAAGTAACATAGTAGTATAGTAGTGGTAGTAGCTGGTAGTAACGTTATTTTAACGAAAAACTGGTATTTACGTAATTTAATTTGAAAAAAACATTGTCACTTAATGTAAAATCGAGCAGTCAAGCTTATTTCGATGAAAGTTACAGTAGTTGATTACAAAAGCGAAAATACGATGAAAACTAAGTAGTGACTCATTATTGAATTGGTACAAGTTACATAATAGGCTCGGTGAACGGTTGGTTGCGATAAATTCAGGCGATTGAGGCTTATTTTATTAAGCTTTGCCTTAGATTAACGAGCGCAGTTACCTCCTCCAACGAAGTGACACTATGTTCCAAGCTAATCATTAGCATGATAAGGATGACGCAAAGATATAACGGCAAAGTATCGTAAATACTATTAAAAAAACCGGGTGTGTTGTGATTGAATGAAACAATTTGTTCTTGTTTGACGTAAGGATAATATATGTATATTTCTAAGACGCAGATAGTATGACGCGTCTATCAATTAAGTTATGAACTACCTAGACGGTAATAGGTACTTTGTTCATCTTAAGTGTAAACGGTATTCCCTATACAAATATCAACCAGGGAGGTTGGCCCAAATGAATAACTATAGTCTGACTTATTAGAAATTGCCAATATTGTAAACAAATTATAAAATCAAAGTTTTAGAGATTAAAAATATTTTTGTGAAATGTGAGAGTTTATCAAAATTGTAACCTATGTGAGGTCACGCAAAATATTATTTTATGAGGTCTCAGTTATGACCTCATATATAAACACTTTGAAGACGAAGAAATTGTTGAAGTGACAAGTGTACTAGTAATTTTTAATTTAACTTAATATTATAAATATGTGAAGTTTGTAAGGTTGTAGGGGGTAATCTTTTGATCTAATAAACTGATTTTGAAATGTCCTTTACCAGAAGAAAGCCACGTTGTTTGTGAGTATCAGAGGCTACATATTTTATTCCCATATTCCCACGGGAACGGGAACTACGCGGGTTTCTTATTTCATAAGTCGAAAATTATGTGAACATTTCTTAGAACTCGTACATTAGTCATTGTCTAACCTCAAAAACTGAGAGCTGGGAGTTCTGGGAGTGACCTTGGATTGTAAGCTTCAGTGGGGTGCTCATATAGAAAAACTGTCGGGTAAATTCACTCCCACCGCAAAATACAAATGAGTTATTCAGTACTTTGCAATGGGAAAAATAAAATACATTTTACTGATGTAGATTCAGCTAGATTTGTTTGTTTTGCGTCATGTCTTTTGGTAATAAGTTTTTCCTTCCTTTCCTTTGCATCACAGTACCTATTGAAGTAAAAACGTCTTATGGGTTTGTGAGGTTTCGTGATTAATCAGACAATGAATGAGTGACGTAAGGCTTTTATACTTATTTATAAAGGAAATACCTATTACGAAATAAAACAATAGTAATTAATAGATTTATGTGTATACCTTAACAGTTTTTATAACCTCAATAAGTCATAAGACAGGGGTTTTATAAGATGAGGGTGATTGGAAGTATTGTAAAGACAAGGCCAAGGCTAACATTCCTGGAACAAATGGGCAACTAAAGCGATTTGCTGTCATTTGGAACGGAAGTAGATTTTAGATATAAGATTCTTATGATATCACAATACCTATAAAAAAATATTTTTTTACAATCGTACTGGACTTACAGAGATATGAACGTATAAACAAACTTACAAACTTCCGTTTTACAATCTATACTAATATAATAAAGCTGAAGAGTTTGTTTGTTTGTTTGTTTGATTGAACGCGCTAATCTCTGGAACTACTGGTCCGATTTGAAAAATTCTTTCAGTGTTAGATAGCCCATTTATCGAGGAAAGCTATAGGCTATATATTATCCCTGTATTCCTACGGGAACGGGAACCACGCGGGTGAAACCGCGCGGCGTCAGCTAGTATTAGTATAGATATATAAATTTGGATATTTCTATAAAGTCAAACTATAATAACAGTTATATTAATTTTATTATCTCTGCATATACCGGCACTTCCTAGTAATAGTGATGTCACTCGAGATTTAATTTATTGTTTTTAGTGGATTCGATATTAGTGATCCTGCCCTTCTCGTTGGCGGCTGACATGTGAACTCGCACTCATTTATTATCGACATTTCGACGTAATAGTGAAGTGACATTCGATAAAAATAACAAAATGTTTGCCAAGTGTGTTCTGTGTTTTGTTTTTGTATTGCTGTGTGTTGAATGTGGTAAGTTATCTACGATTTTTTGACTATTATCTTTTTATTTGATTCTTTTGGACATTCTATTTAAAAGGACTGAATGCTTGTTGAAAAGATAATTTACACTAGTACATATTATGATAAAACATGGTCCTTCACCGCGTCTGTCATGCGGTTTGCATTAATTATAGATAAAGTGATTTTTGACGGCCTCCGTGGCCTAGTGGTATGCGTGGTGGATTTACAAGACGGAGCACCTGGGTTCGATCCCCGGCTGGGCCGATTGAGGTTTTCTTAATTGGTCCAGGCTTCGGCCGTGACTAGTTACCACCCTACCGACAAAGACGTATCGCCGAGGGCGTTTCGATACTATGTTGTGTGAAACCGAAAGGAGTGTGTATTTCATCCTACTCTTAATAAGTTATCCCGCTTCCATCTTAAATTGCATCATCTGGTAGGATTGTAGTCAAGGGCTAACCTGTAGAGAATAAAAAAAAAAGATGTAAATCGATTGATATTTGGAAGTGGAAGTCAAGTTGCTAGAAGCTTTTATCGAAAACCCTTACTAATACGCGATATTATAACGTAAAGAGAGTTATACACTCTCTTTTAGTAATCTACAAAAATACGTCGCTTGTATATCTTTCAAGGATAGTTTCATCATCATCATCATCATCATTATCAGCCGATCGACAACACGGTTTTAGACGACTCCCTGCTGGCCTATTCACTAATTAATTTACTATTCACTAATTAATTAATTATAAATAAATATCAAATAAATTGAGAAATGTCATCTACCTACTGTATGATGTATTATACTGTACTGTATAACCACATCAGGTCGTCAGTAGGCATCGAATGACATTGGTTACATGAAGTCTTAAGTGGGGTGATTGACCAATTGCGTTTTCCGATGTGTGGTTTGCTATTCAAGCACCTTGAGAACTACGTGCCCTGCCCAATGCCGACTTCGCGAGTTTCGCGACTCGTTGAGCTATTTCGGTGACATTGGTTCTTCCGCGGAACTCCTCATTTCTGGATCGATCATGCAGAGATATTTCGAGCATAGCTCGACCCATACCCGCTGAATGACTCTGAGCCTTCTAAGCCCATAGTTAAAGACTAAGTTTCGGTATATGTATTCATCACTTGCAACACGCTTGGAAGAAGAAAACTTTTGCAAAACCATCATATCTGTCCATCTTATTAAGAACATAAGTAAGTGGTATTAAGTCAATTAAATGTCAAAGTCAAAAAGTCAAAATTCATTTATTTCAATTAGGCTTAGTTTACAAGCACTTTTGAAAGGTCAAGATTATGTCATAATTTAATTTAATCGTAGTTTAAAAAAGTAAAGTGGTAATAATAGTCGAAAACTTAAAACTAAAGTTACCAATAAATGATCGATAATATCGAAAATCGATATACGAAACAATCTTGCGATAAGTATCTTATTGACTTCAGGGTACGAAATGTGAGAAGAACATTATGGAATCGCTACGGATTTAAAAGCTTGCGATAAGGCTGTTCAAAGACTTTCTGAGACTGAGGTATAAATAGGTATACTTCAGTGCCTGAAGACGAAAGCATAAATATAGAGGACTATTGCATCTTCATACAAGTGTATAGAGATACAAGTAAATATGTGTTTGAATTATAGATATCATATAAGTAAAGTGAGTTGGCAATTAGTGCGTTCCGTCGATAATGGATCGTTTGAACCGGAGCCGAGTCTAATTGAAGATTCCAGTAATTAAAACGTGTAATTAATGGTTTTCTAAAATCGATTGACATTAACTGCTTATAGGGACAGTTTACGATTTCGATGTAAACAACTTTAATAGCAAGTTGCTTTTTTATGCTAGACTTGTGGATGTCAGTATTAAGGCGCTGTGTATAGCTAAACAAAGCTAAATGTTTGCAGCTGTATGTAAAATCTATAATTCATATAAATTTTAATAAATTTGTGGTTGTAATAGATCGTATTTCTAACCTGATGGTAATTTTCAGAACACGATTTCATTACATTTACTCGACAGAAAATAACTACGAATTTGCCTCTGAAAATAGGTTATTTTTTTTAAAGAATAGTTGCCATATTTTTAAATATGACCAATATTCCCATTCCCCTCCAACTAGTCGGGAAAGACTGTGCTAGGAGTATGTATGACAATAATAGACCAACGGGGCGGGGATCGAACCACCACTCCTCGATGATGAGTTCGACCGCTCTTACCGTTGAGCTACTTAAACACACCTACTAATTAACTGTACCAATTGTTATAAACCAAAACAACCTATCATCCCACACAAACATTTCTCACTATCATCGTCCAACAGCCGTTGGACGTCCACTGCTAGACATAGAGCTCTTGCATGGACTTCCAAACAAATCGGTATTGAGCCGCCAGCATCCAGCGATTTTTTCTCACAATAGAATCCAATAACTCGTCTCTAAATGTTTTTATAAGTTTTGTGAACTATACTATCACCCCTTTTCCTAAGGAAATATCGGGATAAGAAGTAGTTTATATTGTAAAACAGACTTTAATCTATCACCAAGCCAAACTTTATCCAGATCCGTTCAGCCGTTGGGTAACATCGTCATCATCCATCATCATCCATAAACATCCATCATCATCATCATATCAGCCGATGGACGTTCACTGCAGGACATAGGCCTTTTGTAGGGACTTCCAAACATCACGATACTGAGCCGCCTGCATACAGCGAATCCCTGCGACTCGCTTGATGTCTTCATTCCACCTGGCGAAGGGTCGATCAACAAATTTGATTGAGTACCTATCAAACATCCATGAAATGGTCATTAGGTTTTCTAAAAAAATCCAGTGATCGGCACGATTTTCTTAACTTTCCAAAAAAACCTTTTACTAATATACATTATTATGTAAATTCTTCACGGGCTTTCATGCCAAAGGAGTGGCGGTAGGCTATTTCGGCAAAAAGGGCTCTTGCCACCATAAATATTCCTGCGCTAATCGAGCCGTCAGAAATTCGGGATGATGGCAAGAGACCTGAGGGATTGACGCTGTTTCCCTGGGAAATGGGGCTTGCCCTAATGTGGGACGCTATATGCGTTGACACATTAGCACCGTGTCATATCAGGGAGACAGAATCAAGACCGGGAGCCGCCAGTAAGTGGACCAAGTAGGTATGCCTCTCTGACAGAGAGTTACATATTTATACTTTTTGCCGTGGAGACCCTTGGGCCATGGAGTCGCAGTGCCAAAAAATTTTACCGAATCATTTCACCGCGGCTTGTTGCCTTGACTGGTGACAGAAGGGCTGGCCCATTTTTTGCTTAAAGGATCAGCCTGGCTGTCCAAATGCAGCCAGTATTCTTGCCACCATTCCACATGGGCATGATTTGTATAGTTATTAGGATAAGTTAGCTTAAGTTCCTTATTTTATTCTTTTTCAATAAAAAAAGGTTAGGTTTTATTATGATATTATCGTTTAATTCTAACTTTCATTCTGTTCTGTACGCTCCTGCGCCCTTCGTCCCGTCTCTCAGCAAACGTGCCTCGGTATAGGTTTCGTTGTCTACGTGTTTAAATTTTCCAATGTCGTCGTTTAAATAAATAAATGTTGTTTTCAAGTGGGGTTTTCCTTAAACAATGAATTAATTAAAAAAATTGTATCGCATAAGACATTATTTTACTAAATTATTTTCGAAGAAACCGCAGTGTTCCAAACCGCAAGCTCATTTAAATACGCTCACTTACGTTGTTTATCGTACTAATGGTCGACTATATCTGAATGTTAACGAAAACAAGTACAAAAGGAGATGGTCCATTTCAGGTCCACTCTTGTTCCCCATATCATTAAAACTTTTAAAATACAAGTATTTTATTAAAATCTAATTAAGTGAATAAAAAGAAATAAATAAAAATGAAAAAAAAAAATAAAAAGTTTTTGAGTTATATCAAGATGGCGCTCTTAGAGAAACTATGACATGACAATTGACAGCAAACGTCAAAACGACTACTGCATTGTAAACGTCATCAATCCGCCATTATAACCCATATTGGTGTTGCATTTATTGGGAGAGAATGAATATTATTTCGAAAGAAGTAAAGATTTGTATAATCAATAGTTTAAAAAAAAAATTCTCTTATTTCCGCCAGGGTGCAATGAATAATCCTGGGCTCCATACAATTTTGAATCATCTCCTTTATTTAAAAAGCCCCGACCTTGACTAATAGACCTATAGACCCGCACCCCACTTTTTCACTCCACCCAGTTCTGTGATTATGTGAGCATGAGAGCAAAGCTAATTTCATTCCCCGACACGGACACAAGCGTCCTTATCGTAGCGTAACGATGCGTCAAGGGCTCCCATTTCGGGGCACATAAAACAGCTTAAGAATCCTGTAACTACACGCTATCTATGAGTTATAAATCTATAGCCCCGACACATTTACTTGAAAGAGTAAGTAGGAAAAATGTATATTTCTTCAAGAAACATACTTTTACTAAGCCAACTATTTAACCAGATCCTTATTTATACATTATATTATCATCTTCATATACTTTTATACGGGGATATAAAAGTATATGAAGATGATAATATAATGTTTCTGGTTTCCCTGAGCCGGCCGGTGGGCATTCCTCTTTCAGCCAAATCGATTCAGTAGTAGCGGCGTTAAAGAGTAACAAACATCCAAACAAACATCCATACAAACTTTCGCGCGACTTAAGGAGCAATAGGTACTATGGTGTTGGAATATCGTCTAAGTATATAAAAGTGAACTAAAAATGGTAATTTTCCGTAAAAAGAAATACACCAATAAGATACAAGGAAGCAAGTCCAATTAATACATATTTTTAGATTAAAAATTAGCTTCAAGGTAATCCATAACCACATTTTTGTTTTCCTTAAGATAAAAGTTTGCACCTATGGTTGCTTTGATTGGGGTCTTTAGTTTTTATTTTTAAGAACTTTAGACTTCTTATTTTTATTGATTAAATGAGCAATCTATACCTATTATAAATGCTACCGTAGGTCTGTCTTTACCTTTTCACAGCTACACTGCTGAACCGATTATGATGTAGGTATATTCGGACGTTGGATATAAGGGAGATGGTCTAAAATTGTATGGAGCCCAGGATCAGTCATTGTACCCTGGGGGAAAAAATGGAAAAGAAAACTTTTAACTATTTTCGATTATACAAATCTATGAATTTATTTTAATTCTTTCGAAATAATATTCATTCTCTCCCAAGAAATGCAACAATAATATGGGTAACAATGCCAAATTGATGACGTTTTCAACGCAATAGTCGTTTTGACGTTTGCTCTCAAATGTCATGTCATAGTTGCTTTATGGGCGCCATTTTGATATAACTCAAAAACTTGGGTTTTAATTTAATTTATTTCTTTTTAATTTAGTTATATTTATTCACCTATTAAGATATTAAGAAATACCCTATATTTTTAAAATTTTAATGATACGGGGTACAAGAGTGGACGTGAAATGGACCATCTTCTTTGAAAAAAAAAAACTAATAACAATAGAAAGGGAAAGGGCTTCCTTTATTTTTTATATTGAGTGAACAACATAGCAAGGCAAGTAAACAGATATTACAAATCTTGCTGAGATTTATAATGATCTATTAATAATAATTATTGTTTACTACGCATATTTATATAATTAAACAATAGTTAAAATACCTGTTTAATATAATGATTATAATATGGTTGTATTTACCTCATATGTTATTAGTTAGGTATATAATGATTCACAAACACATCGATACATAAAAATGAAAATGAAGTGTTTGTCTGTGATTTTAATTTTAATTTTCTCTAGTGCTTATGTAGGAATACTTTTTTTTGGTTGAAAAGCACTGTATAAAAAAATATAATACAAAACAATTGAACATTTTTCTTTATTTTTGTTGATTTTTCTGTTTGTTTGCCCAGGTTTATCTTTGAATTGGCTTAACCTATTACAATGGGACTTTCACTAGAAGATAGAGGAGGTTATGGAGCTAAATATAGGCTACTTTATGACGGAAAAATCCATGGATCCAGCTGGATTTGGGAAAAACTGTATTACATGCGGACGCAGGCGTCAAGCTAGTAATATAATAATGTATATATATTTTTGTATAGTATTATCTACATGAAGGAATAATAATGTGTCATGAATAACGTACATAATTATCGATGTGTAATTTGTATTGTATGTGTTTATTTATTTGGTTAGAGTTCAACAACATCTTGCTTAGATAATAATAATTATTATAATATTATATTAGTCTAAGTACCTACTCATAATATGTAAAAAAAAAAATAGATATAAAAAACTTCTTAAAAGACCTCAAAATCTTCTAAAAAGACTTCAAAATCTAGTTGCAGTTTGCAACTTTTTCTAACCGACTTCAAAAAAGGTGGTTCTCATTTCGAGTGTATGTTTTTTTTGTGTAAAAATAACTTAATATATAACTCAATTTGCTCAGTGCGATCAGTTTGAAGGCGGTACCAAGGTAGTGCTGTGTAAATTAAAGCCATTTCTGAAAGAAGTGTTTGAAAATGCTAAATCTGTATGATTTAAACGGCTTGAATTAATACATCACTAACTTGGCACCGCCTTCAAACTGATCGCACTGAGCAACCTGAGAAGGTAGCACATACGAAATTATTTTTCACTTTTTAGTTTAGTAAAAACATTATTATAATTTTGAAGTCGGTTGTATTTTTTTATTAATTTTTTTTTATTATATTGCAATATATTCACCAAAAGTTTTTTTATTTTTTTATTCTCTACAAGTTAGCCCTTGACTACAATCTCACCTGATGGTAAGTGATGATGTAGTCTAAGATGGAAGCGGGCTAACTTGTTAGGAGGAGGATGAAAATCCACACTCCTTTCAGTTTCTACACGACATCGTACCGGAACGCTAAATCGCTTGGCGGTACGTCTTTGTCGGTAGGGTACCTAGACATTGTTCTCGTTTTCATTGTGTAAAGAGCTTCCTACAGAATCGGCTCACTGCTGAGCTCGAGTCTCTTCTCAGTATGAGAGGGGTTAGGTCATTTTGCCAATTTTGCATTAGACCAGCTGCAGCGTGGTGGACTATTGGCCTAACCCCTCTCATTCTGAGAAGAGACTCGAGCTCAGCAGTGAGCCAAATATAGGTTGATTATAAAATACAAATAAATATAAAACATATCTTCTTATTTCTTAGTTCAGTACGTAGGTGAATCTTGCACAAGTGAGAATGGAGCGGGCACTTGCAAGCAATTGTCCCAGTGCACTCCTCTTCTGAACGAGATCCGACGTTCCGGTACTCCGATGCCTTCACACATGCGGGACAAGTTGCAGAGACTAGGGTGCGGCTTCGAATTCGATGAACCACTGGTATGTTTACTAATTCTTAATTAGTCCTCATTCGCACGAGAGTTTTTTTAACGAACGTTAAAAAAGCGTTCAAATATAGTGTTACGAACTAGGGTTCGAGGATTTAGAATTAAACACCTGGTGACTGGTATAAGACTTTATTCCACTCCTTGATCCGAGTATCAATACACTCTTCCAAACGTAGGCAATTCGTAGTCCAAAATCGTAGCCGAGTTCAGTATTGTTCATTTGTATCGCTTGTATCACTTAATGTTCACTTCACTCCGTTTCGAAGTTAACTGCCCCGAGCATCGCGTCTGTCGTGTATTTATATCCACCAAACACCCACATAATTCTGGGACCACTTACACGCGTGTTGTTGATTCCACGGAGTTTGCCAAATGAAAACAATAACAATAGATATGCGATCAAAACATCTCGACTTGTAAACAACACGAAGGGGCAAGCGATTATGAACCCTATGTCTGAAGTAATAGGGTACCCCGTAACAATAGTATGAAGTTAAATAAAAGTCTATTTCCAACGCTCGAAATTGAAAATGCAACGCTGCTCGAAAAACAACGTCCTGTTTTAAAAACGCTGTCGTATGACATATACTTGGGAATGCATTTATTGTATTTGAACGCTTTTTTAACGACGCTCGTGCGAGTGGGGGTTTAAGGTAAACTTCTGATCTTGGCGAACGCGACTGGCGACTAGCGACCCACTGCTTTATATGGAGCAGTACACGTCGCGCGACACGGTCTTGGACTTTGTTTTGTACTCCATATAAATTCATAATAAGCAGTGGGTCGTGCGGGCGCAGGTCGCGGTCACGCGTCGCGGTCGCTGAGAACGGAAGACGACTACCTTTATGCTAAGTGAGTGATGATGTCTTCCTTGACGTACGTCAACGGCGACGCCTTCAGAGGCTTCAACGTCTAGAGTGCGCCCGGATGTGACTGGTTAAACCAAACTTATGCTAGCCACTCACCATCTGGCCTACGTGCCTGCAGCGCTAATGGCAACCGATAAAACTGATCGTGTGTTGGTCGCGATTAGCATGATGTCATGCAACGACCAACACTCGATCAGTTTTATCGGTTGCCAAGCCGTTAGCGCTGAGGCATTTTGCCGACCCTGCTTAAGTGGGATAAGAGAAAGGAGATGATGATAATAAATCTATAAAAATTCTCAAGAGTTGGGAAGTTGATCACAAATGAAATGCCCGTCCGGATGCTCCCTGGACTCCCTCTAAAATAGGAAAAACCTGGAGAAACATGCCCGGTTGTCCCCGGGTTTCTCCTAACATATAGTTATACAGCATACATTTCAAGATGGCAACCCTAGTTGTAACACAAAAATAACAAAACATTTCAGGTATGCTGCAGTTCCAGTAGTAACAGAAATACACCAAAACCATTCACTTCTAAACCGAGCACTAGCTCATGGGGCTCATTTACAACAGAAAATCCTTACAACACTGATGGAAACAATAAGAATAATAACAACAGGGATAGAGAAAACAACAATAACAACAGGGACCAAGATAACAACAATAACAACTGGTTTAGTAACACAAATAGTGTATATAATTCAATAGATAGGACACCGGATATAAGAAATCATCGAAACTTTAATCTTCTGCCCACGGAGTGCGGTGCTATAGAGGGTGAAAGAATATTTGGTGGCAGTAGAACGAAGCTGTTCGAGATGCCGTGGATGGTCCTGCTGTCCTATGAATCAGGTAATGTCACATCACATATTACTTTTATTGTAGTCCACTGCTGGACATAGACCTCTTGCATGGACCTCCAAGCACAACGGTCTCGAGCCGCCATTCCAGCACCTTGGGATCCCAACGTCTATAGGTTCTTATTGTGGTAAATAAAAAGTTGTAGGGGTTGCCACTAAATGTCAGTAGACAAAACCAAACTTTATAAAGTCTACGATCTGAATATGTAGGTCAATTTTGAGGGGCCCATGTTAAAATCGCATCGTATGACATTCAATGAAAAGCACATCGAAAGAGAGTGAGTTAAAGAGGATCTTGAGAGTGAGAGTGTGTGTGTTAAAGAGGATCTCAAATGTATATTTTTCGGAATGTTAAATTAAAAAAAAAAACTGTTTATTTCAGGCCATTCACCCATATGGTGTTAGTAATTGTGTTAGCAATAGTAATAGTGTTAAATAAGTAGTCCCCAAGTTTATCAAAAAAAAAAACAATAATTGATCATTCCTTTCCTTTAAACTCTGACTTCACTCTCCGTAACTAGTAAATCTATAGATTACGGAAAAAGCTATAAAAAGTCTATTATCTGAATAATAGCGTCAAGAGAGAAAAATTGTTCTTACTTGAAAAAAAAATTGTATAAATTCCAGGACGTGGCACAAGACTGAGCTGTGGTGGTACTTTGATAACAGAGAGGTACGTGCTGACGGCAGCGCATTGCATCTCATTCCTCAGAGGAAGTCTGAGGCTGACGTCCGTCGTACTGGGAGAGTATGATGTCAGGAGAGACCCTGATTGCGAGAGGATGGAGGGACAATTGATTTGTGCGCCGAAAATTAGAGTAAGTCTAGACCGATGTCTCTGGTACGTCTCTGGACATTTAATTATTAACGTCTGATAACTCAGACTAATTACATAAGGACTAGTATCGCAACCGAATTCACGAACAAAATTGTCTGTCATTTTTAACACGCTTAAATTAGCTTCACTTGAAACTAACTATGTATGGGGAACACTTCTAGTCTTCATATCTAGTCTTCGATTTAGATGAAATTTTGCACACGCTGAGTTTGAGTTCTGATGACAATACATGGTTAGCTAAGAAACGTCATTACAAATCCAATATGGCGGCCTCTCCAAGTTGGCTGACTTGGTTGGTTGTTTGAAATTCACCCCCATGACATAAGTATCAAAGGATTTGCTTTGTCAGGATTGTCAGGAATACGAAAAAAATAGGCACATGACTTAAATCCAATATGGCGGACAGGCTATTTGAAATGCATTCCCATGATATGGGTATCAAGCGTGTTTTTTAGTTTTTTAAACTATTCATTTTGAAGAAAACGAGTTTTCATTTGGTCTTCTATCTTCTCTTATAATAGTAACGTCTAGCGAGGCATATCCTTATGTAATTAGTCTGATAGCGCTCGTTAAAGGTAGAAAAAAAAACAAATATCCTAATCAGCACCATTATCAAGTCCAACCCGCATTGGGTCTTTGCTCCTGTGGCATGATAATCGTAACCGACTCAATGTCACTCTAAGTCACTAAAGTTGAACGCACACTTATCCGAGTCGAACGCGTCGAAAGAATCGAGATCAAGAAGATTTCGCACACCATATCCGCCGCATCTGATGATATCATCCGAATTAGTTTTGGATTCCTGGGGTATCTTCCAGATTCGGAGGATTCGACACGGAGAAGTGTGCGAGCGTGTCATGGGATTTCATATAGGTACAGAACTAGCGGACGCCCGCGACTTCGGGAACCATGGATTTTTCCGGGATAAAAAGTATCCTATGTTAATCCATGCTATAATATATCTTAATACCAATATTCAGCTAATTCAGTTAAGTCGAGGCGTGATAGAGTAACAAACATTCATCATTAAAATCATCAGTTTTCGCAAATCTCGGGAAACCATGGATTTTTTGGCATAAAAAGTAGCCTATGTGTTAATCCAGAGTAAAATCCATTTCCATTCCAAATGTTAGCCAAATCGCTTCAGTAGTAGCGGCGTTAAAGAGTAACAAACATCCAAACATACATCCAAACATCCATACAAACTTTCGCGTTTATAATATTAGTAGAATAGTAGGATAGGATTATAAAATTTGTTAGACGCGTTTTGCTTGGATTAGTATAAGTTCAACTTAAGCCACATTTAAGAAACGTGTTAAGTCTAAGCATAGGTTGATTATATTATAACTAATTGATGACATACGACTATACACACGATGAATAATATTGGAAAATGATTACAATAGATATAGGTACAATAATTTTCCCACAGTTTCATTTAATTAATTGCACGTGTAGTCTTAAGATGAATGTTACGACGAAAATATGTGGTTCTCAATTCGTACTTTATTTTCCTTTTGCATCATTAAAAAACTGGTTTGAATTTTAAAAACAGAAACAAACGTGGCATTTTGCATTATCTATCCTGTTTGTAGTTGAAGGTAAAATCTGCCAGACTTTTGTGTAATATATAAAATATTCATGCAAATACGTTGATAACATAAATCTAGTTATTAAAGTTATTAGGTATGGTTAGGTAAGGTAAGGTATATATGATGCGTATTTTTTATAGTAATTAAACTATTTTTTTCTCAACTAACTGGAAAGCTTCGTGTTTTAGCGTTAATTGCAGGCATATTCACTATTTTGGTTTTTATTATCAACCTATTAAAATTAACATCTAATCAATTGACAATATGTCATGTACATATTGCATGTATAATTTGGATATGGATCTTTGGTTTTTTGGTTTTCAACAATTGGTATATGAATTATATCCCTCTTGCCTCTTAATAAATTAGTAAAAAAACCCCAACGTCATGAAATTATTAATTACAGTCTCGATCAAGTCATCGATATTCTCTTTCAGTGCGCTTTCATTTGAGACCCCACTCGAGTATATTTGCAGACATTCTGTTATTCTGTCCCACTTTCACCTCTCACAACTTTTATATGGCTTAACCGATTTTCGTCAAACATGTCCAAGAACACTCGCACATAAGTTCGGGAGCTATGGTACTACATACAGACAGATACGTCAAACTTATAACACCCCTCTTTTTGCGTGAGGTGTTAAAAATCATAAGCATCTGACCTACCTGATTTGAAATAGAAACTACTAGAGGACGCCCGCGACTTCTTCCTCGTTAAATTTCATAATGGATGTTTCCGGGATTAAAAGTAGCATATCTAAGTGTTAATCCAGAGGATGATCTATCTCCATTTAGGAGTTTTAAGTTGGGAAATAAATAAAAAAATACCACAATGGCCTACAAATTGCGTGGTTTGTCTCGTTCCGACGCTAAGAAATTTTCATTACCCAGTTGGCTACCAAAATCAAAAATTTTCGTAAATAAAAAAGTTGACCGTCTCACCAAGATAAGTTACTCACGGAAAATTTACTTGATAGTAATCACTCGTACATTTTTTCCACGGATCCCGGGCCATAACTTGTCACTGAATTTGACGGCCTCCGTGGCGCAGTGGTATGCGCGATGAATTTACAAAACGGAGGTCCTGGGTTCGACCCCAGCTGGGCCGATTGAGATTTTCTTAAAGTCTGGCTGTTGTATGTCGTGTAGAAACCGAAAAGGGGTGTGGATTTTCCTCCTAACAAGTTAGCCCGCTTCCATCTTAGACTGCATCATCACTTACCATAAAGTGAGATTGTCAAAAGTCAAAGGCTAACTTGTAAATAATAAAAAAGGAAAAAAAAAAGAATAATAAAAGAAATAAGTCCATACAACTGACCCCAGTAGAGTAACCCAGTAATACCAGTAATAAAGATGGTTTTCTAATGTTTAATGTTGTAATTTCAGAATGTATCAATAGACTCAGTAATCCCGCATCCACAGTACTCCCCGCAGACTCTAGCAGATGACATCGGTCTCATACGGCTAGCTGAACCAGCAGACTTTTCTCTTGGTAAGTAACAATTTTGTTTATACAAGGTGTTCCGTAATTAATAGATAAAACGCAAATGGTAGATACACCACCTAATTGTCTAAAACTAATTTAAAAAAAAATCCAAAAATCGCTTTAACCAAGTTATATTTTCATTTTTCGAAATTTTCAAAATTTTCTATCTTGAATCAGTTTCTTTAAACAAAGTCCCACTACATCTAAAGCGAAACCATATGTATTCTGTGGCGAAACTCTAAATAACCTACAAACTGGTAGTATCGTCGTTATCAACCCATATTCGGCTCACTGATGAGCTCGAGTCTCCTCTCAGAATAAGAGAGATTAGGCCTTAGTCCACCACGCTGGCCCAATGTGGATTGGCAGACTTCACACACGCAGAGAATTAAGAAAATTCTCTGGTACGCAGGTGTCCTCAGGATGTTTTCCTTCACCGTTTGAGACACGTGATAATCCTACTAATATTATAAACGCGAATGTTTGGATGTTTAATTTCATAAAATGCACACAACTGAAAATTTGGAGGTGCATGCCCCGGACCGGTGCAACCCCTCCTCCGGAATCAGAGGTAAAGGTCATATCCACCGGGCTATCACGGTGTTAATATACCTTAACTAATTATTTTGTCATTCAGACAGCATGAAGCCGATCTGCCTGCCAACCACTTCCTCACTGGTGTCAGAGAGTCTGGAGGGACTCAACGGTGTGGTAGCGGGCTGGGGCGCCACGGAGGATGGTCTGCAGTCCCCCGTGCTGCTTAGTGTCGACCTGCCCGTCATCTCCAACGCGGAGTGCCAGGGGATCTACAGGGACGGGTAAGACAAACAAGGGCACTGAGTACCTTAAATTAAGAAGGACAGACCCTCCACACTCTTACGAATATTTATTTTTTAAAGAATATTTGTAATATATTTTATAATAATTATGATCATTATTCCCATTCCCCTCTAACTAGTTGGGAAAGACTGTGCTAGGAATGGGTACGACAATAGACCAACGGGGCGGGGATTGAACCACCACCCCTCGGTGATAAATCCGGCCGCTCTTACCGTTGAGCTATTGAGGCTAAAAAAATATATAAATTGTAACATTGTATTTCTTACCGGCTCTTGACAGAATCTGTTGTAGAGCCACTACCCACAGACAGACTTGCCTTTCAAAACTGCTTGTGTAAAAGCTCATTTAATTTTAATATTAACTTACCTACATTATTTTCTGTAAAAAAATATTTTTTTCACTACTCTTGCTCAAAAACATTGTCATATTACCACTCCACAGCGGGGCTAAACAAGCATTTCAGCCTCTAGGGTCTAAAGTAATTTTGTTTTTTTAATTTTTGCCTGTTACGAGTACTAGCCTACTTTATAACGAAGGAGGTTTTATTCGCAAATAGAATCATCGTAGGTAAGGCCCTTCTTCTTCTTCTTTTGGTTATATTATGGCTCCGCGCGTCGAGCGATTGAGCCAGAGCTAAGGTCCTGATTGTTTGATAAAAATAAAACTTGAAATTGGAATAAAATGCAGCGTTCTTGTCTGTGGAATGCGGCAATTTTTTTTATATGATTTTTATTGAGTTGCGAATTTAAAGAGCGAGATTGAGATTTGAAGACAAGGTTGTACGGTGTAATATATACGGCTTTTCTTCATGAGAAAAAATTATATTAGTAAAGAAAAATAAAATTAAAGAGCGAGAATTTAAAAACAATTTGCTGTGAATAATCCATACTTGATTTTTTAAAGACTCTTTGTGAATTTGTGACCGTAATTTACATATTTTGCAACATTAATTATTATGTCTTCATCTATCGAGAATGGTGACCCTAATTTAAAGATGGAACAAAATGAACCAACAAATTAAATACCTACGAAAAATTTAATAAGTGGAGAAAAGAACAACGAGTTGATTTACTTACGGAAGAAGTTTTTATCACATACTCATTATTCATCTTCACAACAGTTAAATTAAATTAAGTTACCGGGTAAAACATCTCTTAACATAAATTTTTCCAAGTTCGTACTGGTTTTTCGTACTGGAACTTTTAATTAAAATAAAACATTGAATTACCGTACGGAATTATTTTATTTTATTTTCTCGCAATCGTAGTGAAAAATATAGTGTAACACACGGGGCTAAACCCATTATATACTCGGTTTCTATTTGGCGGCCCTCGCTTTACCTAAAGATACCTCGTATATAATGGGTCGTTTTAGCCCCTTGTATAACAATCTACTATTTTACTATTACAGATCTGTCACTATCCAAAAGTCGCAGCTATGTGCGGGCGGGGTGCAAGACAAGGACTCGTGCGGAGGGGACTCCGGCGGACCCCTGATGTACCCGGGCCGGACCGGCGCCGCAGGGGTCCGGTACGTGCAGCGAGGGGTCGTCTCCTACGGGTCCAAACGATGCGGCGTCGCCGGCTTCCCTGGCATCTATACGAGGGTCGCCAACTACATGGATTGGATATTGGACAATATACGCGGATGACAATACAATGTAGTCTACGTGGAAGTTCATTATAAATAATTAAAATCGATTTATTTGCTACTAGCGGACGCCCGCGACTTCGTCCGCGTTAAAATCGATGTCAATTGCGATCGACGATATTTGCGAGTGTCATAGACAATTTTTTAACTCCGGGTTCTTTCGGGAACAGGAGCTATGTGGATGAAACCGCAGGGCGTCTTTTAGCGGCATTTTTGCGTCTTTTAGAAATTTTGTATTATATCCGAAACTATATGACTAATGTAACAGAAGGTGGGAGAAGTAAAATAATAGTTTCACTGTACACAAATTTATTCGATAACAATTTCAGCATAGCTTCCGCTATAATGTTACCTAATATTACACGCTGATGGTAGTATATCAATGAATCTGCTAAACAACCCTCTATTTTATAATATTTGCAAAGTTAGTGTCTACTGTTGGTAGCACGAATATGTTAACAATACAAGTACGTTTTAATAATAGTTCCGGAGTATTATTATGCAAACCAAACGTTATAATTCTATCTAAAACACATAAATTAATTAGAGGATATTTATAACGATCGTAAAATAATATTAAAATATCGAAACACAAAGTTGAGAAATACAATATAAATCATAACGTGACGTCACAATTGTTAAGAATAAAATAACCAATGATGAATTTGTATCACGTAAAATAAATAATTATATTTATATAAATTATAATAACCTCTCCACTGTTCGGATTGATAATCATTGTTACTTAATCAAATTTAACTATAGTAACCGGAAGTCATAAAAGTATGAAATGAAATGACGCTACTATACGCTAGGCGGCGACACTTATCTATACGAAATAGGCGGGAAGCAGGTACTACTTGTAACTCTAATTAACATCCTGTAAAAGGCAAATCTTATCTCTACAATATCCTCTTGATTATTATGTAATTCATTTTGATAAGGATTTAAGTTTAGTTGTGTAAATAATGACGTAAACCTTAGTATAAGATTTAAATAATTTATTAAAGTACTAAAGATACTTTGTCTGCTAAAATATAGAAGATAGATATATGCTGTCGCGACGTGTTTTGTAGAAAATGATGTGTTCTGCAAAGTTATAGTATATTATTTTATTCTAATTTCTAACATCAATAGTTTTGGCAGCGCACTCCATGTAAACAAAACTTTTGTACATCATGGATTACATTATTGGAGTTTTAGGAAGGATTCCTAATTTTTTTGAAAATAAAATATAGCCTTCCTCGATAAATGGACTATCTATCACTGAAAGTATTTTTCAAATCGGACCAGTAGTTCCTGAGATTCAATCAAACAAACAAACAAGAGTTTGTTTGTTTGATTGAATCTCCTTGGTTGAAGTTTGGTCTACCTTATTGAGGTCATTAATGAAGTTATCGACAACTACCTTTATGGATGGTGTACGTCCTCTGTAGTCAATCTTTCTACCAAGGTTTAAGATATAAAATTTTACGTATTAATTGTATCAGTGTAAGTAAATCATTGTGCCTACTTCCTGAGTACAAATGTGTGGAATTGTAAGGCGTCAGGTTAAAAAATAAAGATATACTTTCTTGAATATGATTGTATTTGAAGTTATAACAATGCAATAACAATGACGACCATCGATGATGACGTTGGTAGATGGACGCAATTCCCAAGATGCTGGAATGGCGACCCCGCACCGGAAAGCGCTGTGTATGTCGACCCCCCATAAATGCTGGCGATGCTAGCGGCTTGAGATCGTATTTTTCCATCCAAGAAGGCTAATGTTGATGACTACAGGGTCTTTACAGGAGAGGGGATATTGAGCTTAGACCCACCACGCTGCTACGATGCGGGTCGGCGGGCTAATGATGATTAGAACATAGCACAGTATTCCCGCACTCGGCACTTAAAATAAAGTTAGCCAATAAGTCATCGGCGACAGTGGTCTCTATAATTTCGTGTGAAACATGCATAGCCTTGTTATCGATATTAAAATAATAGTTCAAAATTAAGGTTTCAGCTTAGAAAGTATCCAGTCCACGTACGCAGTGACTCTAGTATACACCCCGGGCCATCCAGGGGTCCCACAAGGCGTGGGTCCGTAAGAGTACACGCCGATGGCCATCCAGTTCATGGCAGAGACCTGCCCCATCAGAGACCCCCCAGAGTCTCCCCTGCAGGAGTTTTGTCTCATCAGGCCCCCCGCACAGATCTGGTTATCTGATATGTTACGTCCGATCCTCTGGTACACTGATTGACAATCGCTTCTATTGACGGCTGACAACGTGAACTTCAATTTGGCGAATGACGTCCATTCTGAAAACATTAGTCGTTAACATTAATAAACGAAACTGAAAAAATACATACATACATACACAAGCTTGACACTGCCTTCAAACTGATCAGTCAAACAACCTACTCAACTTTTTAGGCAGTCTAAAAAGAGTAGGTTTGACTGATCATGATCAGTTTGAGACTTTTTTTACTGTTGCTTAACTAACAGTAATACAACTTAAAAGCCACAATTTCCTACAAATTACGTGTAACGTGGTACATTGTCTCAGAAATGTTTATTTCCTGGTAACTCTGTTAGCTCAAGAACCAAAAATTTTCGTAAAACAAAAAAGTTATGTTATAAGCTTAATCTCATCGAGATTAAGCTACTCACGAAAAATTTCGTTATCAACCCATATACGGCTCACTGCTGAGCTCGAGTCTCCTCTTAGAATGAGAGGGGTTAGGCCAATAGTCCACCACGCTGGCCCAATTCGGATTGGCAGACTTCACACACGCAGAGAATTAAGAAAATTCTCTGGTATGCAGGTTTCCTCACGATGTTTTCCTTCACCGATTGAGACACGTGATATTTAATTTACAGGAGAGGGGATATTGAGCTTAGACCCACCACGCTGCTACGATGCGGGTCGGCGGGCTAATGATGATTAGAACATAGCACAGTATTCCCGCACTCGGCACTTAAAATAAAGTTAGCCAATAAGTCATCGGCGACAGTGGTCTCTATAATTTCGTGTGAAACATGCATAGCCTTGTTATCGATATTAAAATAATAGTTCAAAATTAAGGTTTCAGCTTAGAAAGTATCCAGTCCACGTACGCAGTGACTCTAGTATACACCCCGGGCCATCCAGGGGTCCCACAAGGCGTGGGTCCGTAAGAGTACACGCCGATGGCCATCCAGTTCATGGCAGAGACCTGCCCCATCAGAGACCCCCCAGAGTCTCCCCTGCAGGAGTTTTGTCTCATCAGGCCCCCCGCACAGATCTGGTTATCTGATATGTTACGTCCGATCCTCTGGTACACTGATTGACAATCGCTTCTATTGACGGCTGACAACGTGAACTTCAATTTGGCGAATGACGTCCATTCTGAAAACATTAGTCGTTAACATTAATAAACGAAACTGAAAAAATACATACATACATACACAAGCTTGACACTGCCTTCAAACTGATCAGTCAAACAACCTACTCAACTTTTTAGGCAGTCTAAAAAGAGTAGGTTTGACTGATCATGATCAGTTTGAGACTTTTTTTACTGTTGCTTAACTAACAGTAATACAACTTAAAAGCCACAATTTCCTACAAATTACGTGTAACGTGGTACATTGTCTCAGAAATGTTTATTTCCTGGTAACTCTGTTAGCTCAAGAACCAAAAATTTTCGTAAAACAAAAAAGTTATGTTATAAGCTTAATCTCATCGAGATTAAGCTACTCACGAAAAATTTCGTTATCAACCCATATACGGCTCACTGCTGAGCTCGAGTCTCCTCTTAGAATGAGAGGGGTTAGGCCAATAGTCCACCACGCTGGCCCAATTCGGATTGGCAGACTTCACACACGCAGAGAATTAAGAAAATTCTCTGGTATGCAGGTTTCCTCACGATGTTTTCCTTCACCGATTGAGACACGTGATATTTAATTTCTTAAAATGCACACAACTGAAAAGTTGGAGGTGCATGCCCCGGACCGGATTCGAACCCACACCCTCCGGAATCGGAGGCAGATGTCATATCCACTGGGCTATCACGGCTCCACGAAAAATTTACTTGATAGTAATCAGTTGTAAAAAATGTTCTACGGATTCCCTACGGATTCACCTTATTTTTTTGGTATCTTGAAATATGCGAGAGATTTTTACCGTGACTTTTTAGCTGCTGGTTAGTGTAAATGGCTAAGAGCTAGGTTCGGTCTCACTCACTTGTTACAGTCTTTCCCCATCCCGCCACCTCCATGTCTGCCCCCTCGAATGTCTGCCGCCTTAGAGATGCGGCTACAGGAAGACATATCGGCTTCACAAAGTCTGCAAACAAATGAAAATGCTGTCTCACTGTCAGGATTAAACATTACTAAAGTTCTTCGGTGACTTTTACAAGTTTTGGCTTTTCGCTAATATGAGTAACTGGGTTGGTTGGACATATATGGAGCTAGAGCCAAATTAATGGAGTAACCATGGAGAATGACCTTTATTTATAAAGGATTCGAGCTTTAACTGTCTTTCCCAGGCTTGTAGAACCGGCACTAGTATTGACTATTGAGGCATGATGCCCTTTGTGATTATTTGAAACATTATTTCCTTGTTTGTTTTACGTTGCAATATTAAGGGCTCAGTTAAGACAATATACTCGTAGGTAGGCAAAGGCAAGGTAGCGTTATGTTAATCTCTCGCGCTCGAGTAACGGCAAAAATACTCTCTTCGGCTCGTACTATTCGGCTATTACTGAGATTTTCATTGTAGACTGTGTATATTATTATATTGCAGCCTTTTTGTAAAACTCGTTCTTCTACAAAAAGACTCTACGTAATAAAACATGTCAGTGTTTTATACTAGGAATATCCACTAAGATATTTTTGATAATGTGTCAACTACTTCGTGACGAGAGCCATCTCGGTCTATAATGGTGAAATTGGAGAATCAGTCTCTGCAGAATGAGACACTTTCGCCACTATGCACCGATAGTGTGCCTCATAACATGAGCATGTCTCTCGTCGTGATTTCTTCGTGCAAGACGAAAAATACATAATAGTGATACTGATTATGTAAGACAAAGGATGGATTTGTGCGAAGTGACTATTCATTCAGTAACCGGGCGAATAAATTTATTTTATTCATACATGTTTTTGGATAAAATAAGTTTATTAGTCCGGCAATTATTTACACGGGCGACATTATAATATGTTATTCATACGGTTACCGGAAAAAACCATTGATCTATTTTTCCGGTTACCAGATAACTAGACATTAGCCTTATTCGTGGCTCACATTCTTTCAGTAGAGTCCTCAAGCTGATGATGATGTACAAACCACTGAAAGGCACGTCGTAGGCCAGTCGCAGCAGCGCGATGTCGTTCTGGTGGTCGTCGGTAGGCACGTACTGTTCGTGCGCTATGATCTCCTCCACCGGCAGGTCGAGCGGGCGCGGCGCGCAGTTTCCCCGCATGCAGTCGATGTCCCAGGATGTGTGCCATTCACCGAGCCGGACATGAGAACTGAAATACAACACTTTAGATAACAACTTCATTGTTGATACAACACTAATATCACTCTCGCCTTTTTTTCATAATTCAATGACATGTAAGCTCTTGACTATCTCACCTGATATAGTGACGATGCAGTCTTAGATGGAAGCATTTTAACTAGGAAGAGGTAAAAGTTTATTCTAGCCACACCTCTGAAGGTTTCTACGCGGTATCGTACTGGAACACTAAATCTCTTATTGATACGTCTTTGCCGGTAGCGTGGTAACTAACCATGGCCGATCCTATCACCCAACCATGACAGACCTGAGCAAATTTAGAAATTAAAAAATCCTAAACTGAGCTGGAAATCGAATCCAGGACCTCCCTGTTAGAAACAATGTCAACTGCGTTAGAGAGGTCGCCGAGAAGCTTTGTCGTTTCCGCTCTTGCCTGTGTTGCGACGGACCATGACCAATGAAGTGACTATTCATACAGCAACTGTACGAATAAATATATAACACAATGCCGTTTTAATTTTTTTTGCCTTTCCGTCTCGCCCCTCAGAAATGGCCCTTGTATTGAAAAATTTTAGATTTTCGTCTATTTGTTTAAATAACTTGAAAACTTAAAAAAAATGTTAATAAATGACGAAGTTATGAGTTAACTAACACAAAAAAAACCTCCTTCTTTTTTGAAGTCAGTAAAAATCCATACAAATGTTAACAACGTTTGCTGGGTCAGCTAGTATTGTATGAAAATGTGTCTTACAGTTTCCAAGACTCCGGAAGGTCTGACCCCTTCACGCAATGGGCCGCGGTCAGCACGTATCTGGACGAGATCAGCACTCCACCGCAGTGGAAGCCGCTCCCCACCACTGGAATACAGTCATCATCATCATCATCACTTCATCATCAACTTATTATGTCGCGAGAATAAAATGATTAGATACTTATAATGATAGCAGAACCTCGTGTTATCAACCGCGTTCCCAGTTCTCGTGGGAAAACGGTGAAAACTGTGTTACTCCCTGACAATGTAGCTTTCTATTGGTGAAAGAATTTTTCAAATTGGTCAACTTACACTTTTCGTATTTGAGCAATGCTATCCACGGGTGATCGTCGAGCTGGGTGAGGGTTGAGTATGAACCGCTGATGTCCATGATGCCGCAAGTCCTGAGGTCCGGGAGGAAGTCTGCAGGAGATCTGACCCCGACGTCGACACCGAGGATTGACGTTTTATTGTTGTACAAAAACTCTTGCGGACAACAAATCTGGAGTGTAACGTAACATCAAATAATATATGTTGAGGTGTAATTTTATAGTAGATTGTTATACAAGGGGCTAAAAGGCTCATTATATACGAGGTATTCTTAGGGCACCAGCCGTAAGGCGAGGGCCGCTAAATAAAAAAATAAATAAAGTTTATAATGGGTTTTTTTTTTTATTTTTATTTATTTGGAACTAAACATTTACATATCAAAGTTTAGTCATGACAACATTTACATATCAAAGGGGTTAATAAATATGTAAACAACAATACTATCCTCGGATTTGTTTGGCCCTGCGTGTTACACTATACTTTTCATTACGATTGCGAGAAAATAAAATAATTCAGTACAGTAGTCAATGTAAAAATTATTTAAGCAGACGCAGCTCACAATATATAATACAAATTACGCATTCCACAGACAAGAACGTTGCATTTCGTTCCAATTTCATTTTTTTTTTCAAACAATGAGAGACTTACATAATATTTTATGTACTCGATACTACCTATGATGATTCTATTTACGGATTATTCTATGATATAATTCGGATGCCCTTAGGTCAGTCTTTAGGTATAATAAATAATAAATAAATATGTGATGTCACAATTCTTGAAGTATTTTATTTGACTGACATATGTGTTTCATTCCTATGGGCACAGAACGGTTTGCTGTAAGGCCGACCAATCAGGAGCAAGTTCAAACATTTGAAGTTTTAAAATTGCAATTTAACGGTTTCAATTCTTAAAGATTATAAAATACCGAAAAATAACACGTTAGATTGTATTCAGTATTTTCAGTTCACAATATGACGGCAGATTATATTATCACGAGTGAGATTATAAACTAACGTCTTTTAAAATTTTCAGATATTTTTGACTGTTTGATTTGACTATAATCTTAATAATGAGTGGTTCAAAAGTGCCAATTTTTCTTATTTTTTGGAATAAATAAGATGTAATTTGTTTTAGCAGTGTTATTAGTAAGTAAGTTACAT
Source organism: Bicyclus anynana (assembly GCF_947172395.1). NCBI lineage: Eukaryota > Metazoa > Arthropoda > Insecta > Lepidoptera > Nymphalidae > Bicyclus > Bicyclus anynana. The sequence continues at coordinate 1,764,716 of NC_069103.1, read as the reverse complement.
TGAAACCATACGTTAAGCTTATTTAAATCACTTTGAGGTTCTCTCATTACAGAATTAACAGACCTACCAAAGTAACTTAGGACAGTATCATCATAAAGATACATCCCCTTTTAGACCAATTTCATGAATATTGTTAATATAAATTAAGAAAAGCAAAGGCCCAAAAATAGAACCTTTTAATAGTTTTTGGACGCTGGACTACTACAATTTTCACTATCTGAGAACGGTTTGAGAGATATGATTTCAAAATTTTGAAGGCTTTACCAGTAATACCAATACTATTTAGTTTCTTTTAAAGCAAATTATGGCTAACTGAATCAAATGCTCAATTAAGGTCAATAAATATAACTACAGCTATTTGTTTTATAGCAATCTGCAATTTGATGTTAGTAATAAGATCTACTTCTGCTGAAATAGTACCGGATTTGTATCTATTACTCATATTCCATAATTACTCGAATTTTTAACGTATCCATAATGACGAAAAATATTGAAATGCGATGAAAATGTAACATTTATCAATAAACAAATGACTACTTTTGGAAAAAGAATTACATGTTTTTAAAATAAAAATAATTTTAAATTAGAATTGTTAGCAACACAAAAATTATTTTGATTTGAAATGGCCAGTATGGCCAGCAGAACGGCAATTTCATTGGTAAAAACCTAAATGTTCTAGCATACCATCGGCATCGATCCATTCCATCCGCAGTGCAATTGTATGGTCAAATTACGTAAAGTGTTGTCGGGATGCTGTTGCAGTTCTGTGTACAAGCCGGAACACTGATCCAGGTGAAGACACGTCGCGTTGTTGCTGCATTGTTCTGGAACAAGACGAACATATTAAAATTAAGCCAAACCATGCATGCAACACAAACCATAGTTGGTTTAACTGTGCATATATTTACAAAATTAAATAACAAACAAAAAGAGGAAAGAAAAAAAAGAACAATCATTTGCGGGTAGTAAAATAAACAACATAATTTGAAGAATATATTTTTTAACAATATTAATATTGTTTAACTTTTAACGTCTTTACTTGAGTCAAAAGCGGGTATTTCTATCGGACCACAAAAAAATCAAATTAGCATTTCATCATCATAAACACAAGCCTAGGAGAGTCTTAAAACTGAAGTTTTGTGGGTATTATGACAATAATGAAGAATGGTTTTAAACTCCGCCAAAAAGTTTTAAAGTTTGGGCTGCAGAATCCTACTTCCTACTAATATTATAAACGCAAAATATTGTATGAATGTTTGTTACTCTTTAGAGTCGCAACTACTTAAGCCATCTTGCTGAAATTTAGAATGGGAATAGATTTTACTCTGGATACACATAAGCTACTTTTCATCCCGAAAAATCCATGGTTCCCGCGGGAAAAAACTGAAATACACGCTGAAATCTAGTGTTCCATAAACTACAATTTCAACTTACGAGCATTTGTTAATACCACAGCACACACAAATAAAATTAACACTTTTGTGCACAATATATCCATGATTCTACATATAAAATTCACACAGTACTATTGTAAAACCAACTTATTACTGATCATTTTATAGATTAAAGGTTATCACCAAACAAACACAAACGGGTTGGGGACGTGGTTGTAGTACAGTCATCATCTTCAAAACCGCGTTAATTACCTACTGATACCGCGTACTGATAAAGCAGGCTTCAAGAAGAATCATTTTTTTAAGACAATTATTTCAACTTTTACGTCCATTTTTATTAAGGCGGAAAAGACATCGGAAATAATTTGTCAATTAACAGTCGTCTAACTCTTAGAAGAAGAAGAAGAAGAAACTTGAGGATTTTCTTTCCGACGATGATTTATTTAGGTGTCGATCATACGTTATGTTATTCAATTGAGACGAATATCTTAACATTCCATGGATTCGCCGAGCGGGTGCCGGGTCCATCGCGTGATAGAGAGAAAAACTCCAAGTAGAGTCCTGGACTTACGTCCTCGTGTATACATAATACATTAAATAATTAAAAACCCGATTGACCCGAGACACTTATTATGAATAAGTGACATAAATAATAAGTACCTACTTTACGTATTTTCCACGAAATTACACTTCATGCGATAAAAACCCGTGGTGTAATTGAAATTAGTGAGAGACGAATATCTTAGCATTCCATGGATTCACCGTGCGGGTGCCAGGTCCATCGCGTGGTAAAGAGAAAATCTCCGCGCAGAGTCCTGAACTTGTGACTACAGGATGTAGGGTTAAGGAATTCCTTGACGATTGATCAACACTCCCCGTTCTCTGCTCGTGTTGTTCTCCCTGCCTAGCCAAATTTTATAAGATCCTATTAGAGCAGCTTTGGATACTCGCTCTAATATAGAACTAGCTGCACTTCTAGAGAGGCTAAGGTCTTTAAGCAAGTCATAGAGAGATTTTTCTAGTAATCCTCTCGCACCTACTTCTACGGCGTACAGACTAACTACATAGCCATTTTTAGTTAGTTCATTTGTTAGGTCATAATATTTATTCACTTTTATACTGTGGTCCTTCGGAATATTACTCTCCCACGGCACAGTAAGCTCTACAAGTACTATTCGCTTTGTTTGTTTGGACAAAAGGAAAATGTTTGGTCTAGATCTCGAAACAGCGACATCCTCTGGGATTTTATAATGTTTCATTGTTTCTCATACGTATCCATTAATAAAGTCCAATCAGGTGCAGAACCTAGGATTGAGTAAGGCTTACCAGATGATTTTGTTATTGAAGCCGAACGAAGTTAACGAAGTTAATTTGCCTTTTATTTGTTGACTACAAATCCTTTTTGAACTCTAGCTACTGAAAGGCTTATAGCTTCATGTATAATTTGGAGTACTCTATCATGACGACGTGAGTGTAAAGATTCCTATCCAGAAGCACCTTGCATCCAACCAACAAGTGCCTTGCTGTTTCTATTGCTTTCTCCCATCGTACTAAGTTGCTCTAATCTGGGAGAGTCATTTGAAAGGCATTAAGATATAATTTTAATAAGGCAGGAGACCAGTCATATAGCAAGGCGCGCCACTTTAGTGCAACTGGGATGCAGAACTTACCTAAGGATCATTTTGAATTTCTAAACTCATCGCGTGCGCGTGATAATGATAGCTACAAAAATATCATTTTCATCTTCTTGTAAAAAAGGGTTTTTACTATGTCTCGGTCTCCTTTATTCTTACTTGCACCCAACCCAGCTCTATTAGTCTGTGCACCTGCCATAAATTGTTTATGGAGTTGAAGCCTTGATTTCAATTCAGTGGCACAGTCACCTTTTGGGAGTGACGCTACTAATTCGTCCTGAGACTTTGCCAGGACATGCGTTTTTGTAACTCTAAGGTGTTTGTAGAGTTCTGATGGTTTCTTCATTTTCAGCCCAAAACTGTTGTGAGCCCTGAATAAAGTTGAGTTGATAAATAATAAATATATAATATAAAGTAATATCATTTTAGAAATGACGAACTTTTGTCATTGATACTGATATAAATAAATTATGCCTGTCTTCGAGGTACTGACCTTAGACAACTTATAGATATACCACTGGGACTGGGAAGAGATAGTTTTAAAGCTTAGACCCAACACGTTTGTCCAACGTCGATAATGTTGGGCCATAATGGTCATTAGACGGTAATATAAATATTGTTTGGAAGTCCCTACAAAAGGCCTATGTCCTGCAGTGGACGTCCATCGGCTGATATGATGATGACGATGATGATGATGATGATGATGAATAATTAATATATTTCGACAATAGTAGTCTTTATAATTTCGTGTAAAACATAATATATTGCCTTGTTATTGATATTCATAAAATATGAATCTAACAAATTTATTGTCATAATCAAATTAATTATTATATAATTATTTAATTTATTTTATTATTATATATACACACTATAAGTAATATACACACTATAATTTCTTTATTTCTTTACATACTATAATATAAATTTAATAAATCGATTATTAAGTTGTAACAATATTGCAATACATACCCATATAACTTGATAGTTGTTCTCGCTAAGACAGTTGAACAAAGAATGCCGCCATACTTTTATAGCCAGACTCTGTGTAACTGCCAATATGGCGTCTGCCGCCATATTGGTGGAAGTTATTGTTCAACCGTGTTCATTACATTCAGTCGCCACATTGGCGGAAGTCATTGTTCAATGATGCTCATTACATTCATTTAATTAAAATAGGTAAACATTAATTGCTTATTGCTATTGAAATACATAACTACTATTAACAATTGCTAGCCGATAGCTAACATATAGTTCAAAATTAAGGCCTCAGCTTAGAAAGTATCCAGTCCACGTAAGCAGTGACCCTAGTATACACCCCGGGCCACCCAGGGGTCGCACAAGGCGTGGGTCCGTAAGAGAACACGCCGATGGCCATCCAGTTCATGAAATCGTCCCGCCCCATCAGAGACCCCCCAGAGTCTCCCGTGCAGGAACTTTGTCTCATCGGGCCCCACGCACACATCTGGTTCTCTGATATGTTACGTCCGGCCCTCCGGTACACTGCCTGACAATCGCTTATACTGACGCCTGACACCACGTCCTTCAATTTCATGTCTGACGATGACTCTGTAAACATTAAATTGTAGTCGTTAACATTTTTAAACGACTTCCTAAAAAGAGTAGGTTAAAAGGCAATGCCAAGCCTATGATTAATTTGTTTAAGTCAGATAGTTCAAGTCGTCGTCTCATCATTATCATCATCATCATCATCATCATCATCATCATTATCATCATCATCATCCAGATTCAGTTTTTACAAATAGTCTTTAGTGTGGTTATTTCCTACCGGATTAAACGGCTAATTAAATTAAACGGCTTTAAAAATTCACCACTAGCTTGGCAACATCTTTATACTGATCAAAACGTAGCACGACGTTATTACTTTTTAATTTATTGGGTACATTTTTGTTTAAAAATTATGCGAGAGATTTTTACCATGACTTTTTAGCTGCTGGTTAGTGTAAATGGCTAAGAGCCAGGTTCGGTCTCACTTACTTGTTACCGTCTTACCCCATCCCGCCACCTCCATGTCTGTGCCCTCGAATGTCCGCCGTCTCAGAGATGCGGCTAAAGGAAGACATATCGGCTTCACAAAATCTGCGAACAGATATGATTTTTTTGACGTGAATTCGTCTTTAAAATTGCTTCCGTAGTGCGGTGTCAATCCAAAAAAAACTAATATACGGGTGATACAGTTTGCTACGTAACTACGAGTATCATCATCGTCATCAACCCATATTCGGCTCACTGCTGAGCACGAGTCTTCTCTCAGAATGAGAGGGGCTAGGCCAATAGTCCACCACGCTGGCCCAATGCGGATTGGCAGACTTCATACACGCAGAGAATTGAGATAATTCTCTCACATGCAGGTTTCCTCACGATGTTTTCCTTCACCAAAGCTTGATAGCCCAGTGGATGTGACCTCTGCTTCCGATTCTGGAGGGTGTGGGTTCGAATCCGGTCCGGGGCATGCACCTCCAACTTTTCAGTTGTGTGCATTTTAAGAAATTAAATATCACGTGTCTCAATCGGTGAAGGAAAACGGGTATCATATCTATCCAAAATATAATTACACCATTGGATAGCTGAAGAATCAAAAAGTTTTATACGTTAAGTTTAAACTAAAGATGATAAGTCATGTGCGGAGCGGGAAGCTCTGCTAATTTGGGTCATTTTGTCGGTTTTCGAAATTTCCAGTTAGTATATCTTTTGACTCAGAGAAGGTACAGATTTCGTTTAGGTTTCAATCGTTAGCTCGTTTTAGAACCTATCTAGTGTATATACAAAACATTAGTGTAAAAATAGATATAGTGAATAGAAATTCCGTAAATGAAAAAAGTGCGTCAAAATACGAAGTCCTAATATAGTATAATACTAGCAGACCCGGTCAAGCTTCGCTTTGACTTATTAATTTATTTATTTGCACTTCTACCCTACCCCTACCCTACACTACCCTGATGATAAAGGTTTTATATTACATTACGGAAAAGGTGCATTTTACTGTACATAACGGCACAAGTGCGTAACGAGATACATAACGATATTGAAATTGGTGAAATAAGCGATACTTTACGAGCAGATGTGTTATAAATTTATTTTATTCATACGGTTTCTGGATAAAATGTATATTTTTATAATTCCGGCAATTAATTAGACCGGCGACATTATTTTTCCGGTAACCGGATTATTAGGTTTGCCTTTCTCGTGGCTTATAACAATGTACAAACCATTGAAAGGCACGTCGTAGGCCAGCCTCAGCAGCGCGATGTCGTTTTGGTGGTCGTCAGTAGGCACGTACTGTTCGTGCGCTATGATCTCCTCCACCGGCACGTCGAGCGGGCGCGGCGCGCAGTCGTCGCCCCACGCGCAGTCGATGTCACTGGTTGTGTTCCATTCACCGAGCCGGACATGCGAACTGAAATACAACACTAGATATAACTGTTTCGTTGTTGATACAACACTAATATCACTCACGCCTGTTTTAAAAGCTTTTATTTAACTTGCAATGTATGTATGTATTCTTTGGTGTCGGTGGTTTTTTGAACTCAATTTTGAAGTAGATATCTTCAACCGATTGAGCTAAAATATTGTATACACGTTAAGTTGATCACGATGCACGGGCATGATATATGACGTCATGAGGATGACAATGCACGACATTTTATATGACGTCATTTTAAATCCAATATGGCGGACCACCCGGTGGATTGGCGGAACAGTTATTTTTAAAGCATTACTACAATATGGGTATGAAATGAAAGGGTTTATTAAGAGTCACTTTAAAATATGAACGGAATCAGACACCTAGCCAGCGATAACTAAAAAATAGAAAATAAATTTAAAGCAAAAAACTTATTTATTAAACACTCTAAAAAGAAGAAAACACTTTTTTCTTTAAAAGTTTTCACTTTTTTGAAAAAGTTTTTTTTGCTTTTAATTTTTTTCATAATTCAATGATATGTAAGCTCTTGACTATGATCTCACCTGATGTTAAGTGACAATGCAGTCTTAGATGGAAGCAGTCTAACTTGGAAGATGTAAAAGCTTATCCTAGAGCCACACCTCGGATGGTTTCTACGCAGCATCGTACTAGAACACTAAATCTCTGAGTGGTACATCTTTAACGGTAGCGTGGTAATTAACCACCGCCGATTCTATCATTCAACCGACCATACCAGACCTGAGCCAATGTAGAAAATATAAAATCCTAAACTGACTGAGCTGAGAATCGAATCCAGGACCTCCCTGTCTGTCTGAACAAGGTCGCCGAGAGGCTTTGTAGTTACCGCTGGCTTGCCTGTATTGCGACGGACCATGAGCAACGAAGTGACTATTCATACGGTAACTGTGTGAATAAATTGTCATTCCAGAGCATGAAAGTACAAAGCATTCACGACTTGGAGAGCACTTTAAGAGAACCTCCGTCTTTTTTTGAAGTTGGTTAAAAATCCATACAATAGTTAATCAACGTTTGTAATCTTAAATTGTATAAAAATGTATCTTACAGTTTCCAAGACTCCGGAAGGTCTGACCCCTTGACGCAATGGGCCGCGGTCAGCACGTATCTGGACGAGATCAGCACTCCGCCGCAGTGGAAGCCGCTCCCCACCACTGGAATACAGTCATCATCATCATCATCATCATCATCATCATCACCATCCTCAGCTTAATATGACGCGAGAATTAAATGATTAGGTACCTAGGTACTTATAACACTAGCAGAACCTCGTGGTTTCACCCGACAAGTTCTCATTAACTGTGCTACTCCCTGATGGTTGTCAAAGCTTGAGGAACAGTCGGAGTCTCGTGGACCAGAATCAGGGAGGAGTGATCTTACTGATGTTATAGCTAAGCTTCAAGATCAGCTAAACGATAGAGATCAGGAGCTGCTGTTGAATGATGTTGTGATTTCCGGCTTACAGGAGCGTTCAGGAGAAAATTTATTAAATATCACAAGTCTCTTGTCCAGAAAACTGGGAGTGGAAATAGATGACCGCGACATAGTCTCGGCTCAGCGCTCGGGTCCGCGGCGCGCGGCGGAGGAGGGCGCGGACGGCGCGGTGCTGCAACGGCCACGGCCCGTGGTCGTGCGTCTCGCTCGGCGCGCGGTGCGTGACCACTTGCTGCGAGCGGCGCGAGTCCGCCGCGGCGCTGACTCATCGGGGGTAGTGTCGGGTGCTGAGCCGCGACGCTTCTATGTAAATGAACACTTGACGCGGACAAATAGACTACTGTTCCACAAGGCTCGCGACCAGGGACGTATTAAAAAATGGCAGTATATATGGACAAAGGAAGGTCGCATTTATATACGTAAGACTGATTCTGGGCCTGTTCATCGTGTGCGGTCAGATAACGACATAAATAGATTTTTTGCTCAACCTTGATTTTGTTTATTGTGAATAGGCTATGTGTACACACTTATTTGTTATTATTTGCCTGCCAACAATTTTTGTATTTTGCATTTACGTGTTTTTTGTATTCGTACGACTATGCTTATATTTTTTATTTTTGTAATACTGTTGTTACTTTTAGATTGTGTTATTGTAAATGCTGTAAAAATAATGCAATTAAACTAGGTATAATATTTTCATACTGTATATCATCAAATATTTGTATTTTAATAAGTTTGTTAAATAAGAATCAGCTTATAAACTTGTATAAATAATTCACTTTGTTATTATGAGGCGTTATATTTTATTATTATTAGCTTATTTAGAGGCCAACGTTTTGTTTATGTTTTTCTAATATTAATTAATATTATTTCATACTATTATATATATTTCAATATAGTTTATATAGAAAATACTAGTAAACATATTATTCTTCATTATGTGGTAGGTATATCTGTATTTTATTTATATTCAAATCAATCAATCAATTATTATTTTTATGATTACTGAGCAAAGCATTTTAGTCATTGATGGAATATCCCATTTATTTGTATATGTACTTATTTATAAGGCGCGGTGAACAAATATTTAAAAATTGGTTTCCTTAATGCTGGATCTCTTGGAACACGGCATGAGGAGTTCATTGTCGCCATGGATCGTTTCCAAGTAGACATAATGGCTGTCAATGAGACGTGGTTGCGCGCGGGGGAGGAGGGGCGTGCGCCCTCTGTGCCGGGGTATCGGCTGCGACACGTTCCTCGCCCGGACACCGTGTGCAGGGGCAGGGGGGGCGGCGTTGCCTTCTACATCAAGCGGGGTATAGCTGCGCGTACATGTCATGTGCCTCATCACGATTCTGTTGAGCAGATGTGGATTACTGTAAATGTCAATTCGTCTAAAATTGCGATAGGTACAGCTTATAGGCCGCCATGGTTTGACACGGATGTGTTCCTAGACGTAATCACTCAGAGCGTGCAATCTCTATCGAATCATGACTACTCTGTTATATTAGGTGATTTTAATATAAATTTAATGAGACAAGATGACTTCAAGACTAAAAAACTAGTAACATTTCTTAATATCCTGCAGCTTAATCAGGTAATTGAGTCCCCAACACACTTTACTGATAATAGTGAAAGTCTTATTGATTTAATTTGTACCGATACACCAATACTCAACGTCGGCGTCTCTTATATACCTTCACTTAGTCGTCATGCTTTTCTTCATTGTATTTTAAATCTAAAAAAGAAGAAAATCCCGCCGAAAATGTTGACTTGTAGATCACTTCAAAATATTTCACTAGATTTATTTAAAACCCATTTACATATGATACCTTGGTCCCTACTGTCTTCTTTAAATGATGTCAACTTCATGGTTTCGTCTCTTAACAATTATCTCAAAATACTTTTCGATGTTCACGCGCCTAAAAAAACAAGGTTAACAAAGGATCGTCATGATCCTTGGATTACAAGCACTGTGAAACACATGATAAAGTTGAGGGATGATGCTCACATCAAATGGCGAAACGCGAAAACTGAACAGAACAAAGTAAATTATTTACAGTATAAAGCGCTAGTAACCGAGGCTATAGATAGTGAAAAACGTGCGTATTTTTCGCACGATATAAATAATAAAATTAAGTATCCAAAAGTTTTGTGGGGTAACCTTAAGAGTACTGTCCTTCCTAGGAAAGATACAAATTTGCCTGTTCATTTGTGTAACCCAAATGAAATTAGTAACCACTTTATGGATGTACCAGGTGACAATAATGTAGCTATTTCTCAGCTTACATTTTATGAATTTAGCAGGGCAACATCTAGCACATTTTCGCTTCGTGCTACTTCTGAAAATGAGATTTACAAAATTATTAAGAATCTACATTCAAATGCAGAAGGGACCGATGAGATTACATTGGATATGTTGGTTATGACACTTCCACAGAGTCTTGGAGTTATCTCATCAATCATTAATGCCTCAATTGATAATTCGATCTTTCCAGATGCTTGGAAAGTAGCAGTGGTGCGTCCAATTCCCAAATCTATTAATCCTGCTACTGTTAAAGACTTGCGCCCGATTAGTATATTGCCCTGTGCATCCAAAATATTAGAAAAAGTCATATACCTGCAACTCTCGGAATATCTTGAAAGTAACAACTTATTACCGGAATTGCAATCAGGTTTCAGAGCTGGTAGGAGCACAGTATCTGCGCTTTTGGATGTTACGGACAACATACTGACAGCCCAAGACAAAAGAAAGTGTACAATGCTGGTATTGTTAGATTTTTCTCGGGCATTTGATTGTATAAATATTCCACTGTTACTTTCCAAACTATCGTATTACGGGTTTGATATCAATACAGTAAATTGGTTCGATAGTTATTTAACGAATAGAACTCAGTTTATTGAGATAACGCAGGACAATGGCAAGAAGTGCGTATCTTCCATCACTAAAGTTGACAGAGGTGTTCCACAGGGGTCAATTTTAGGTCCCCTTTTATTCATTTTGTACATAGCAGATATCACCAATAACATTAAAAATTGTCAATTTCACCTATATGCTGATGATTTGCAGGTATACTGTTCTTTCGAACCACATGAGTATCAACTAGCAGTTGAAAGAGTTAATAGCGACCTTCAGAGAATAGCGGATTGGACACAAAAAAACTCGTTGGTACTTAATCCCTGCAAGTCTAAGCTTATAGTATTTGGTTCACCAGCTCAATTACAAAAGATTAATTTTGAATCTGCTAACGTCATTTTAAAGGAAACGAAATTAGAGCGGGTATTTGAAGCGCGAAATTTAGGTTTACTGATGGACTCCGAGCTGAGGTTCGAGAAGCATGTAGCTGTGGTGGCACGTAACTGCTTTTATAGGCTAAAGGTGTTATATAAAATACGACAGTATCTTAGTCAGGAAGTTCGTAGTCATTTAGTTGAAAGCCTCGTACTGTCAAAGTTAAATTACGCTGACGTGGTTTATGGGCCTCGGTTATTAGTCCGAACGAGCAAGCTCATTCAGCGGGTACAAAATGCGTGTGCACGTTACTGTTTTTCAATTCCCCCTAGAACACATGTTTCTCCATTTTTAAACCAACATGGTTCGCTAAAGATGTGTTCCAGGAGAAAGCTACATCTTGCTTCCTTATTATTTGGTCTTTTCAAGGATTGTAGGCCATCATATCTTTTTGAGAAGCTAGTGAGGGTATGCGATTGTAAAGAACAGTATAGGTGCGCAAAAAAGCCTCTTATGTTCCCGCGACATTGTTCTGCGGCTTTTAGGGGCAGTTTTAAATATGCCGCCACTCGATGCTGGAACAACATTCCGCCACCTATTCGCGACTCTCAATCTAAATTTAGCTTCTCTCAGAAATTGAAGAAGTTCATGTTATATAGACAAAAAGAGTTAGAAGATTATGCAGTGGAGGCATCAATTATTTAATGGGAACTTTAGATGCAAATAACACATTTAGGTACAGTCTATTAATTGGTATAAGTATTCATATTTCTATTTATATATATTATATGTATATATATATGTAATATTAATTATTGTATGTTGGCATTTATCTTTATGTTATTATCATTTTATTTATACGCTCTTATCAAGGTTTTTTGTTTTTGGTTTTTTTTTTTTTTTTAATTTTGTGTCTTATTGTATGAATTTTTATTTTGGATGTATTTAAAGTATTTTGATTAGATGTTTAGTTTATAATTATAACTGACTGTGACGTCACCCGGGTCTCAGCTGAAAATCAGCGCTGCGCATTGCTTTCCTGCGATGAACGGCTAATGCTGAGCTGTAAACCCTTTCTGTTTGGTGTCACAGACAGTCATATAATATCTAAGATAGGATGTACTGTTTGTGACACTAAAAAGTGAATAAACTTATTTTCTTTCTTTCTTTCTTCTGATAATGTAAGTCTTATTGGTGAAAGAATTTTTCAAATATGCCTAGTTTTTAGGGTTCCGTAGTCCACAAGAAACCCTAATAGTTTCGCCGTATTCCCGTATTCCCACGGGAATGGGAACTACGCGCAAGTTTCTGCTAGTTTAAAGTATATGGAAATGGACGTAACGTCGACGCTGTGGCGACGCAACGTTAAGTCGACGCTGCGGCGACGCAACGCAACGCACTAACCGGGCAGAAGCAATATTGTCCGTCAGTTGTGTCATATGTTATTCGTGATCGAAGAAGCCTCAGACGGCCTCTCCTTGGTGCAGTGGTATGCGTGGTGGATTTACAAGACGAAGGTCCTGGGTTCGATCCCCGGCTGGGCCTATTGAGGTTTTCTTAATTGGTCCAGGTCTGGCTGGAAGCTTCAGCCGTGGCTTGATACCATCCTGCTGGCAAAGACGTACCGCCAAGCGATTTAGTGTAGGAACCGAAAGGGGTGTGGATTTTCATCCTCCTCCTAACAAGTTATCCTGATGCCATCTTAGATTGCATCATCAGGTGCGATTGTAGTCAAGGGCTACAGTTCGTTACATGTAGGATGGTGCGGGTTATAGTTTCACTCTTGAAAGTTTGCGGTGATTCACAATAATAGTACGTATTATGAATGTCATACAGGCGACTGTCACTGTACCCTTGTATTCTGAAAAACCCTTTAACTTGTAAAGAATTAAATAAAATTGAAAATTTTGGAAAACCCCCGAATGTCATGAAATTATTAATTACACTCTCGATCAAGTCGTCAATATTCTCTTTCAGTGCGCTTTCATTTGAGACCCCACTCGAGTATATTTGCAGACATACGGTTGTCCTTCTCCACTTTCAACCCACACAACTTTTTAACGGTTCAACCGATTTTCATCAAATATGTCTAAGAACACTTGCCCTTAAGTCACCTTTAATGCAAAAAAAACTAAATTGGAATCGCTTAGTCCGTTCGGGAGCTATGGAGTCACAGACAGATTGACAGAAACAGGGTTTAATAAAAAGAAGCACTGACGTTTTTCGTATTGGAGCAATGCTATCCACGGGTGCTCGTCGATTTCGGTGAGGCTGACGTAAAAACCGCCGATTTCCGTGATGCCGCAGGTCCTGATGTCCGGGAGGAGGTCTGCGGGAGATCTGACCCCGACGTCGCCACCGTGGATTGACGTTTCATTGTTGTACAAAAACTCTTGCGGACAACAAATCTGAAATGTAACGTAACATCAAATAATATTGAGGTGTAATTTTATAGTAGTATTGAGGTGTAGTTATACAAGGGGCCAAAAAGACCCAAGGGCAAGTCCAAGGCAAAAGATCTAGAGGTCGATCGATCTCCAACCCGCTGGACGGATTTAGTTAAGGCTGCTACACACTCATCTTTGGCGGAGTGTACTCAAAATGCAGCCAATCGCCAAAACTGGATCCGCCAGTTAGATATAAAGAAATACTTATTATGCAAATATTGTCTCTCAGATTAACCTAATAGCTTATTATATCTACTGTGCTAATAGGTACTACTTAGGTAACATACCTAAATAAGACTAATTAAATAAAATTCCTTATTTAAACTGTTAAATATTCAAGCAAATATATAATGGTTGCATTCAGTTAGCTGGTTCAATTATTAAGATATTTATGGTACACCTAGAAGTATCTATGCAATGGTTAATTATTTGCACCCATTTTTAAATAATACAATGATGTAACTGTTTATATTTGAGTCACATAAATGGAAATAACCAACACAGATGTTATTACCTCTGATATATTCCATCATTTTATAATTCAACTAGCGGACGCCCGCGACTTCGTCCGCGTAAAAATCAATGTAAACTTTCAAGCCCTATTTCACCACCTTAGGAATTGAGTATTAAAAATTTTTGATTCACATGAACAAATTTTTAAAACTGGAACTCTAGAAATGAAGGACTTCCATACAAACTGTCAACCCCAATTTCACCCCCTTCTTATTTTATTTTCGCAATAAAAGTATCCTTTATCCTTTTCCGTATTAAGATTTTAAACCGTGCCAAGTTTCATTTGAATTAATTCAGTAGTTTCAGCGTGATGCATGGCCAAGAAAATCACGGACAGACAGACAGACAGACAGAGGGACAAAAAAATAAAAAAAAAATATTTTTGGCTTCAGTATCGATTATATAAACAAAAGAAAAAATACGTGATATTTAAATTTTTTATAAGAAATCCTTAACTTTTTAGGGTTCCGTAGTCCACAAGGAACTCTTGGAACTTTGATTTGGAGAGAGTGGCTTCGAATCCGGTCCGGGCATGCACCTACTACGTATCGGTTGTGTGCATTTAAAAAAAAATATATCACGTACTTCAAACGGTGAAAAAAACCTGCATACCTCAGAATTTCCTTAATTTTATTTGTCTTAGGCCAGCGTCAGCGTGGTGGACTATTAGCCTAACTAAGCTTCTCATTCTTAGAGGAGACTTGTGCTCAACAGGGAGTCCAAAATGGGTTGTTAATGATGATAATTTAAGATGATTAAAAATAGTTTGTGATAGCTAAGACAGACAACGGAAAAATATAGGAATCAGCTGTTCAAACAGCGACATATGTACAAATATTATCTGTCTGAATGGAATACGCATATAAATATGAGAGGTTAATTAATTTTTCATCTAACACATTGGCAACAGTGCATTATGAAAGTCTTTTTATTATTACTCCTGGGAGTAGGCGTGGTCGGTAAGTTATCATTGGTTTTAACCGATTCAAAAAAAGAGAAGGTTCTCAATTCGCGTCTGTTTTTTTGTATCTATGTTACTCGATTACTCGAAGACTGGACTGGACAGATTTGAATATTTTTTTTTGTTTGCAAGTAGTTTGAATATTGTATACCTAGCGAGCTCAAGCTTACATTTGACTTATTCAACTTGAAAAGTTCGCCGCATTGGCTAGAACAGTTACGCAAGCAACCGATAAGCTATAAGCTATCTCCGACAAACATAATCTTTAGCCGCTTATAATAAGAAACATAATATACTTAAGAACTTACATTTAAAATATTTTTTCTACCCAGTTTCAGGTTTTGATCTGGATGGCTGGAGAGGTAAGGAGTAGCGATAATTAGGAATGATGACTAGGTTTGAATATATTGATTTTTATGATAAATTCGGGTAAATAAGGTCAATGTTAACTAATTTATACATTAAAAGCAAAGTTTGACTGGATATTGGCAAAATAAATAAGATTATAAAATTTCAAAGTCTATTAAAAATCTTTTATCGCAGATGAAAATATAGTATATATAATACAATATTAGTCAATCTGGTCGTGCGGAAAAAAACAAAAAAACTGTAGAAAAACGAAAGAGATTTTTCGAAATTTGCCGCTCGTCTATTGGGCCTCCCAAATAATTTTGATACGGGGCCCCAATGATAATTTTATACTATAGATTGGTTACGTTCCTACAAAATCACCCCATTCGCCCAATTTTTTATCGCCTATCCCAAAATACCAATAACATAATGTATACATTATGTTATTGGTACTTTTGTGGATTACTTATGGGATGAAACTGCTCACTTAATCTACGGAACACTACTGCGCTTGGCCCAACACGCATTTGCCAGGTTTTTTTTTATTCTCTACACGATTACGATCACGATATAAATGTCTAATAGACTACAGGTTCTTGAACAAAAATTACCTGTCAAATGAACCAACGTGAATAACGCTTAGAAGGCTTTACCAAAGTCGTACATTAATAATTAGTCGTAATTCATCATTTGTACCTGAGAAATTACATTCTCTCGCGTACTCACCTGTGCCGCTCAGAAATGACGGCATACTGCTCAGAGTTATTTTCTGATAAAGTAACCCTTCTAAGCGTTATTTACCTTGGTTCATTTCACGGGGAATTTTTGTTCAAGGGCCTGTAGTCTATAAATATCTTAAGAAAGAAAGAAAGAAAGAAAGAAAATTATTTTTTTAACACACACATAATAACAAATACCTAAAACAAAAGAAAGAAATTTTAAAAATATAGTAAACTAATAATTTAAAGATATTAAACTAATGATAAATTGAATAAAAAAAAAATGATGTGTGTGGTACCAAAATGGTCTCCACTCAGCATGTGCTACGCTAGTGATGGATGCACCAGCTCAGCGCTGGTCTTCCGTGGAGCCATGTGATCTTCACGAGGGAAGTCGTTGACACATGGTAATCAATTAGTGACTTTAAACTATGAATTGCTTTCAGTTACATATGGCCCTTTAGAAGGTATTACGGAATATTTTATCAAAGTCCCGCGCACAGTCGAAGAGGCGGAGACGGCGGGCTGGGTCTACACTGAACGACCTCCTGGACCCTTACAGCAGCTGAAAATGTACTGCCCGCCTGGACGTAACGTCTGTCCGCTGTATACACCTACTGGTTTCATGGGTGGACTGCAGCTGTCTGTAAGATCTAGTATAGAAATCACTACTAATATTATAAATGCGAAGTAACTCTGTCCGTTACCTTTTCACGTTTAAACGGCTGAACTAATCAAGATGAATTTTGGTATAATAGTAAATGGGACCTTGGAGCAAAACATAAGGTACTTTTTGACCCTGAAATAAAAATAGGAGGGGATGAAATACGGGTTGAAATTTTGTATAAAAAGTCCTTCATTTTAAGAATTTGAAAGTTTGATCATAAATCATAAAAGAAATACGAAATATAATGTGATTCAAGAATTTTTAAAATTCAACCTCTAAAGTGGTGAAATAGGGGTTGAAAGTTTACATCGATTTCCACGCGGACGAAGTCGCGGGCGTCCCCGCTAGTATTATTATAAAAACAAAGCGGACTGAAAAGAAAAAAACAAGTATCACAATATCTATATAAAGTGCTGACTAAATTCTTTGTGGTGCTGCAGGCAGGGAAAAATTTGATACCCATCTTGTTGGGATAAGGTAAAAAGACTTACCCCCCCCCCCTCGCTTCATTTATGGGCGCCATTTTGAAAATTTATATAGCCTATGTCACTATCACAGTTTTGAACAACTCAATGACACCTCATATGTCAAAATCCGTCCAGCCGTTTGGGATTTATGATTATTATACGCACGAAAAACATTACCCTCCTTCTGACATAGTCGGGTAAAAAAAGACAAGGTTGTTATTTCTTTTGCAATCAGTCCATAAAGATTATTTAAATATGCTGTAACTGTTTCAAAAATGCCCCATATAAATATAACTGCATAAAACATATATTTCTATTATGTGTTGATCTTCCAAAGGATAAAATATTTTAATCGGCATGTAATCGTCTATTGATTAGAACCAACGATACAGGATTACTTAGATGGCTCAGACAGCCATCTAAGTAATCCTGTATCCGATTATAAGAATGTCGGAATAAAAAGTAGCCCACGTTCTACTTTAAGATTCTATTTATCTCTATACCAAATTTCATCCAATTTAGCCTAGTACCTACCTAGTTTAGCCGTGAAAAGGCAGACGCACGGACGTACAGACAGACTCACAGATAATTATGGATCGACCCATGTTATAATACTGTCTCAAATAACTGCTCCTTCCAGTTCTCTGAGGACTATTTGTACGCTGCAGTGATTGACCTTGACAAGTGGTTCACCAAATGGACGGCGGCAGCCACAGACAACGAGCCCGAGAGAGACTATTGGACTATCACACAGTACTATGTCTCTGAAGGTAAGGTCACCAATAAGTAAAGATATTATCATTATCCAAAATCATTGTGGTTTTAGAAAAATCAAATCAGACAAATTCTACCGAAAAGGGCCAAATATACAGTGGCCGATCTTATAACCAAACTTGCAGTAGAGTGGAACTACAAATCTCTCTCCGCCAGACCAAGTCAGTCTCAAACATTTAGAGGCCATCAAAAAAAGGCTAATGATGAATCTCAAAATCTATATCTATACTTATAATAAAACTGGTCGAATTCTATACATTACTTCGCAATTTAAGATTTTACTTATACCATTTGTAACACCTTGGCAAAAAGGACTACTAGCGCCATCTAGAACTTATAATAAAACTGTAACAGGTACATTTTTGTCGGGGGACAAAAATTTCAAAATATCTTAATACTGAAGCTAAGAATATTTTTTTTTCGATTTTTTGTCTGTCTGTCTGTCTGTCCATGTTTTTTGTTATTCGGGCATCACGCTGAAACTACTGAATGAATTCAAATAAAACTTTTGCTCGGTTTGAGACCATAATATGGGGAAGGATACTTTTTATTGCGAAAATAAAATAAAAAGGGGGTGATTAAGGGTTATGGAAATATAATGTGATTCAAACATTTTTATAATACAACCCCTAAAGTGGTGGCTTGAAAATTTACATTGATTTCCACGCGGACGAAGTCGCGGGCATCCGTTAGTGTATAATATAATCGTATCTGCAGAAACGCTGGAAGCCGGCTGTGGTCCAGAAGCTAGCAATGGTTCATCGCTACAAGATGATGGGGTATGGGTTCAGGACCATAGTGGAGAGCTCATGCTCATCCCACGTACCGAAGCTGATATCAAGTCAAAGACTCTGTTTACTAAACAAAACTGCACACCTAGAATGGGTAAGTACATTTTTGGAGCATTTTATATTAACTGACTTTTGATCTGTTCTGACTGGTATACAGTTAGATCTTCAGATATATTAAAAATAAAGTAGTTATATTATTTGTCAAGAGAAGCAATGAAAACCTCTGTATAAGAATAAGGGGGTTGCCACTACAGATTAAATACTACACGTCCTATAGACATCAGCAAGTTAAAATCAGTGATTTTATTAGTAAAAACTGAAAGCAATAATTTTGGTGCTCCCCAAGGCAGTGTATTAGGCCCCACATTATTTCTAATTTACAAAAACGATTTATGTAACATCAACCTGCTACCAGGTAAGATTATTACATTTGTATTACATTTGTTGTTCAAAGGCAAATCTTGGCAAGAAGTTCATAACGACACGAATAAAGGTTTTGCAAATGTGGTCAAATGGTTAGATAATAATTTACTTACTTTAAATTTAGATAAAATAAAATATATAACATATAGTATACATAACAAAAATCAACCACATCCTGATTCTTTATCTATACACGCAATAATGTAACCGATTGTTCACGTTACAGTATTAAACAAACAAGCTGTATTAAATACCTGGGTATAATTATCGATCAAAATCTTAGTTCCACTTTTCTACTATATTATTTATAAACAAAAAATAAACTAAATTCATTAATTAGGTACCCACTACCACTACAACATGACACAGGAGATGCTCTGCGAAAACCAACTGCCATGGTTTGCACTCACGATTGGTGGAAAACTCATCGGCAGTGGTCTGCAGTTTCTTGGCGATCTGACCGAACCAACGGAATACAAGAATTGGTTTGAGAGGTTCAGTGGCCATGTCGTGGAGAGGGTAATTATTTCTTTAGCAATTAATTTTATTAGCCGTTTGTCGTTCTTTCTGACGACAACAGTAGGCCTAACATGCGACCTACGACATATATCGACAAATGGACAAATGTTGACCGATAGCGGCGCAATCGGAATTATAAAATAGAATAGAAACAATTTATAGGACATAAAAAATATACATATAAATAAATATATATTGATGTAGAAAATTTCACTTAAAAACTGGCCAATTTTGCTTTGACAGTTTTAGAAATATAGAAAATTATACCTAAAGGCCTTTAAATATAGTCCAATATTCAATAAAATCCCAAATTCAGAGCAAATTCAACCTTAAGGATTGAGTTTAAGGTTGAATTTAAAAAGTGCGACAACTAGAATTGAGTGCCAAGAAGTTGTGTTTGGCACTCATTGAGTGGGGGCATTTTTTGGTCGCTGATTGTGCAACCATTTTTTAATAGGACATCGATGGGTTTTTCACAAAGAATAGCAAAATAACGGCCCACCTTTTTTTCGTGTCACTAAAGTAACGGTTGTTTTTTTTTCAGTCTGCTGTACCATTTGGGCCTGAATGTCTTTACGAAAAGGCATATATATATCCGATTTTCGGTCTCCATATATACTTTTTGGACGACCCAGAGCAAATAAAATGCCGGTAATTTATTCATGTATTGATTTTGTGTCAGTCACTAAAAGAGATGGCCCACTCTCCACACATTGTTTGCCCCATAAAAAAGAGATCACGATGAAACTTTTAACTTTGGGTTGATTTTCCTGTATAGATTAATAAAAAAAAATTGGGCCTACATAACAGGGTTATTAACCTTCAAAAAAGGGAGGAGGTTCTCATTTTGACGCGTATATATTTTTTTTAAACTTCATATAACTCCTCTTCACGTCATAACTTTGTCATTCTTTTTAACACAAAAAAAATATATTAAAAAATACAACCGACTTCAAAATCACAAAAATGTTTCTACTAAACTAAAAAGCGAAAAATAACATAGTACTTGCAAACTTCTGATCAGCTTGAAGGCGGTACCAAGTTAGTGATGTATTAATTCAAGCCGTTTAAATCATAAAGATTTTAACTGGATTTTCAGTCATTTCTTTCGGATACGGCTTTAATTAACACAACATTAACTTGGTACCGCCTTCAAGCTGATCAGAAGTTTGCAAGTACGTAGTTATTTTTCGCTTTTTACTATCGTGAGTAAGGGTTCAAGTTATTAATTATTATTACTTACTTATTAGATATTTCAATTTATTTCAGATTGGCAGATTCAGCAGATCCGAGCACTATTCCTGAACAGTCCCGACCACAGAATTAATGAGTCAGCTAGCGTGTGTTCTGTGATACCGACAAAAGCTTCTTTATCTATAGTACAACAACTGCAATTACTGGAATGCCTATAGTGCAACAACTGCAATTACTGGAATGCCTATAGTGCAACAACTGCAATTACTGGAATGCCTATAGTGCAACAACTGCAATTACTGGAATGCCTATAGTGCAACAACTGCAATTACTGGAATGCCTATAGTACAACAACTGCAATTACTGGAATGCCTATAGTACAACAACTGCAATTACTGGAATGCCTATAGTGCAACAACTGCAATTACTGGAATGCCTATAGTACAACAACTGCAATTACTGGAATGCCTATAGTGCAACAACTGCAATTACTGGAATGCCTATAGTGCAACAACTGCAATTACTGGAATGCCTATAGTGCAACAACTGCAATTACTGGAATGCCTGTAGTGCAACAACTGCAATTACTGGAATGCCTATAGTACAACAACTGCAATTACTGGAATGCCTATAGTGCAACAACTGCAATTACTGGAATGCCTATAGTACAACAACTGCAATTACTGGAATGCCTATAGTGCAACAACTGCAATTACTGGAATGCCTATAGTGCAACAACTGCAATTACTGGAATGCCTATAGTGCAACAACTGCAATTACTGGAATGCCTATAGTGCAACAACTGCAATTACTGGAATGCCTATAGTGCAACAACTGCAATTACTCGAATGCCTATAGTACAACAACTGCAATTACTGGAATGCCTATAGTGCAACAACTGCAATTACTGGAATGCCTATAGTACAACAACTGCAATTACTGGAATGCCTATAGTGCAACAACTGCAATTACTGGAATGCCTATAGTACAACAACTGCAATTACTGGAATGCCTATAGTGCAACAACTGCAATTACTGGAATGCCTATAGTACAACAACTGCAATTACTGGAATGCCTATAGTGCAACAACTGCAATTACTGGAATGCCTATAGTGCAACAACTGCAATTACTGGAATGCCTATAGTACAACAACTGCAATTACTGGAATGCCTATAGTGCAACAACTGCAATTACTGGAATGCCTATAGTGCAACAACTGCAATTATTGGAATGCCAAACCTTGTAAAATACGAGTGTATATACATAATAATGATACAACTACTGTGTTGGTTTGTTCCCAACTATTCTTGGTTACTACTATAAGTGTTAAAATTAGGCTACAATGAATAAAATGTAATAAAATTATTGAATGCGTATACAGTTATTTATATGTCCACTTATCCTTATAATAATAATGATCCTAATAACCTTTATCTATATCGAGACGTGCGGAGCGCGTCAGGCAAATCCCAGGGAACTACTATAATTATAATGTTATATTTGTTGTTTGTAATTTTATGTTATTTTACATTTATAATTCTTATTAATACATCGAAAAACTAATTTTACATTCAATAAGAATTAGGTACAACCATTTTTTTTAATACAAATGCAGTTAAGTACTGCAATGTCAACCCTTGTAGTGTTGATTACAATAATAATGGTGTTGATCAATGGTTTAATCGTTAATTTTTTGAGTTTTAGTATTGTAAACTAATTAGTGAAATATTTATTATACACAACTTAAGCGAAAATATAAATAGAAGGGGGTGAAGTAGGGGTTAAAGGTTACAACGAATTCCACGCGGACGAAGTCGGGGCTGTCCGCCAATCGTTATCAACCCATTTTCGGCTCACTGCTGAGCTCGAGCCTCCTATCAGAATGAGAGGGGTTATGCCAATAGTCACCACACTAGCCCAATGCGTAAATTGACAGACTTCACACACATGGAGAATTAATTCTCAGGTATGCAGGTTTCCTCACGATGTTTTTCCTTCACCGTTTGAGACACGTGATATTTAATTTCTTAAAATGCAGGTGGCGGAGGCAGATGTAATATGGGCTATCACGGCTCTCGTCCGCCAGTATCAATATAATATAATGTTCTAGTTTACCTTCGGCGTCGTTCCATTCCACCCACAGTGCAATTGTATGGTCAAATTAAATAGAGTGTTGTTAATTGGATGTTGTTGCAGTTCTGTGAACAAGCCGGGACACTGATCCAGGTGCAGGCACGTCACGTTGTTGCTGCATTGTTCTGGAACAAGACGAAGAGGGTAATGACTCATATCATGAAAATTTAAACAATATCTAAATATATGTCGCCGAGTGAGTTATTTGAACGGATAGCAAAATCTACGTTAATTATTGCGATAATATTAGAATCAGGTTTCATGTAATTGGGATTTAATTATTTACTGTTTAAATAAATAAGACTGTAAAAGGTTTCCACCATGCTGGTCGTGGCGGCGCTCGACCAATAGGAAACGATAACGATATTGCTTTAAAATGGGGCGTAGGCGGTGCGCTTTACAGAGTGAAGGCGCTCTGCCACTCTGTAGCCTGTTGGTTGAGTAGTTCAGTGTAATCAAGTTCTTGGAATAGATACTCGTCTTCCATTTGTTAAATAGTAATGGTGCAGTGTTAAAATAGTGATAGTGTTTCCGAACTTCAGTGGGTGAGTTAATAGAAGTAAGGCCATTGCATTGTTAATTAATTAGCTAGAAGCCAACACCAGCTGAGAATGGGGAGTGTTTGTATACTGTAAAAGAAGTCTTTAACCCAACTGGATCAGTTACAAGTCTGACATCAGCTGGTGGCTGACTCCTTGCTCTATCATAGATAACCCTGGTTTATATGTGATGGTATCAGCGCTGTATTGATCAATATAGAGGGTAGAAATGTAGTTGTAAGTTAAGTGATCGATTCGGTGATGATTGATAGTGTTACTTTGTGTATCTGCCATCCTTGACACATAAAGCTTAGAACCCGCCCTGAGGCTACGGCGTCTCCGTTATCAGAAGTAGTATATAGTCGATGCCCCGATATATATATAACTCAAAGGTGAATGACTGACTTAGTAATCTATTAACACACAGCCCAAACCACTGGACGAATCAAACCGAAATTTGGCATGCAGGTAGATGTTAAGACATAGGCATCCGCTAAGAAAGAATTTTATTTAATTCTACCCCCAGGGGATAAAATAGGGGATGTTTGTATGAAACTTTGTCAATTTTAAACCAATCGGGCTTAGACTTTGCATGCATAAAGATACTATGACGTAGGCATCCCCTATGAAAGGATTTTGATAAATTCTTCCTCTAAGGGGATAAATAGGGGATGAAAGTTTGTATAAATCTTCTTAGATTTTTGACTGATTGAACCGAAATAAAAGATTGGAGCTACTGTGCTATGATGAAGACGTTCACTTAAATAGGATAAATTTAACCCCCATGGGCATAAAATAAGGGAGGATGTATTACTTTGAACTTATCAGTACCTAATGGAACGAATAAATGAAGACGAACAAAATAATATCATAAATTAACCAACTACAATTTTAACTTACGAGCGTAAGTTAATGCCACAGCACACACAAATAAAGTGAACACTTTTTTGCACAAAATATCCATGGTTCAGCATATAAAATTAACACGGTACTATTGTAAAACCAGCTTATGACTGATCGTTTTATAGATTAAAGGTTATCAGCAAAACATACGGGGTGGGGCGTGATTGTAGTGCAGTCAACATCTTCCAAACCGCGTTATATACTGATACTGCGTACAGATAAAGCACCAGGCACCAGCATTCAAGAAGAATCAGTTTTTCAAGACAATTATTGCAGCCTTTACGTCTATTTTTTAACCGACTTCAAAAAAGGAGGAGGTTATCAATTCGTCGGAATCTTTTTCTTTGTTTATTTTATGTATGTTCACCGATTACTCGAAGACGCCTGAACCCATTTAAAAAATTCTTTTTTCATTTGAGAGGGTATGCTTTTCAGTTGGTCCCATAGTTATTATGTCAGGATCTAATGATGGGATCCTGGTGAAATTTTGGGGAACTTTCAAAAATTGTATAGCGCTTTATATTTTTTCCGTTAACCACTTAAAAGCATTACAACTTAATGAAGGTCTGGAGTCGATCTAATGATGGAGTCGCAACACACGCGAGGGAACTCTTTAACGGTTTACAACAGTTACCTTGTCTTTGGACGTGATTAATTTGTGTCGACAAAAACTTTCCACCTAGATCAGGGTTGTGACTGACATTAGGGGTCTGGTGATGGAGACGAGGGGCAATTAAGTGAACTCTTCATCAGTTTACAGTAGCTACCTTGTGTTTGGGCTTGATGAATTTGTATTGATGAGAACTTTACATCTAGATTTGTTGTGACTATCATTAGGGTTCTGGTGATGAAGACGGGAGACAGTTAAGGGAACTTGTCAACGGTTTACGGTAGCTACCTTATGTTTGGGATTGATTAATTTGTATTGATGAGAACTTTACATCTAGATGTGTTGTGACTGTCATTAGGAGTCTGGTGATAGAGACGAAGGAAAGCTAAGGGAGCTCCTCAACGGTTTACAGTAGCTATGTTGTAATTGGGCTTGATTAACTTATATTGATAAGAACTTTAAATCTAGATGGGTCAACAGAAACATAGAATATTTTGAATGTTCATAGTTCGTAGGGGTAAATGGGGAGTTATGTATGCGTGTGTTTTTTAAGAGCTTTAAGTACTGCTTGACTGTCACAGCATATGTTAATATTCTAGCCGTGATAGCCCAGTGGATATGACCTCTGCCTCCGATTCCGGAGGGTGTGGGTTCGAATCCGGTCCGGGGCATGCACCTCCAACTTTTCAGTTGTGTGCATTTTAAGAAATTAAATATCACGTGTCTCAATCGGTGAAGGAAAACATCGTGAGGAAACCTGCATACCAGAGAATTATCTTAATTCTCTGCGTGTGTGAAGTCTGCCAATCCGCATTGGGCCAGCGTGGTGGACTATTGGCCTAACCCCTCTCATTCTGAGAGGAGACTCGAGCTCTGCAGTGAGCCGAATATGGGTTGATGACGACGACGACAGTTCCACTGTATTCACATTTGGTTTTGATTCGGTATCATCTGTGATGAATTCCTATCTCTTGTCCATCAGGTTTCCTCGTTTTGTCACATATCCACTCTAAGTGAGGGTGTTTTGCTGTTTCTTTAATGAATAGGCTTGCATAGCCTGTGTTTGTGTCTTTCTATTGCCCGCTAGAGTCCGAGGGCCGTCAAGATTGCTTCCTCTTTAATACGGAGATGGAAGGGTGGTATTCCTAGTATCACCTCTAAAGCGGTTATGGGCGTTGGGCCCATGCTGCCTGTTATGGCTAGACATGCTTGTGTTTGGAACTTTTGAAGTTCTTGCTGGTTTGTTGTTAGGAGTATCCTAGATCACCAGATTATGGAGCTTCTAAAGCCATTTCACTATGTGTGGTTTAAGGCGCCAAGTTTTCCCTATCATGCGTTTGCATTGAGTCATTGTTGTGTTGAGGTTGGATTTTTGTTTCTATGTGTTTTCTCCAGTTCAATTTTTAGTCTATTAAATTATATTATCAATAGAGATTTCACGAGTTAATATTTGTATTACGTTCCTCTCCAAGAATTCGCGGTAGTTTGAAAGATGTTGACTAAACTATTGAGAGCTGAGATGTCACACTTATCTGTGATGGGATTTCCTTATAAATATAGTGTAAGAGCTAGCCACTGGTTTGATACTGAGATTGAGTATGTTTAAATCAAAAAAGTTGCGGGCTGAGGACTACCTCAGAGAGACACAAGACACACTACATCCATTTAAGAGATGCCGTTATCAATGATGGCAATATAGACGCTTCTAATATTGGCCAGCATGTTATATTGCCATCTTCATTTACAGGATCTCCAAGATACATGAACGAAAAAAGTCAAGATGCCATGACATACGTCAGAAAGTTTGGGAGACAAGATCTCTTTGTTACATTCACATGAATGGGCAGAAATAAAAAACGATAGACATGATTTGTTTTCAAGAGTATTTAATTTGAAACTAAAGAAAAGTTATAGACCTATTGACAAAGAAACATATCTTTGGACCAACGCAAGCTTTTGTTTACAGGGTTGAATGCCAAAAAAGAGGTTTACCTCACGTTCATATTTTATTATAGCTAGCAAATCTAGCAAACAAATTACAGCCGAATTCTATAGATGACATAATATCGGCTGAAATACCTGACAAACAACAAGATCCCATGCTTCATAATATCATCATAAAAACAATGTTCACAGTTAATTAAAATAGTAATATGGATCCATTGGAAGAACCATTGCAAAAACTGTATGATTTAAATAAATTGAATGATTATATTTTTGAAAACGAACCTAAGTTAATAGATGAGCAGCTGACTGCTTATAATTGTGTTTTAAACAGTGTTCATTTAAATGAAGGGAAGATATTTTTTTTTGGATGCCCCTGGTGGAACCGGCAAAACTTTTGTTACTAATTTAATATTAGTTAAAGTTAGGTCTTAAGAGAAAATAGCCTTGGCTGTAGCTTCGTCGGACATCGCTGCAACGCTACTAGCGGGTGGACGCACCGCTTATTCAACTTTTTAATTGCCTTTGACTATTTCTTTGCAGAAAATTGGGCCTCTGAGAAATTTTTTGCAAGATGTCAGTTTAATAATATGGGATGAATGTACTATGATTCATAGAGCTCATGTAGATGCTTTAGATAGAACTTTTAGAGATATTAGAAGCACTAACAAGCTCATGGATGGAATCACTGTCATGTTTGCTGTGGATTTTCGCTAAACATTACCGGTGATAGTTAGGGGAACCAGAACTGACATTGTGAAGTCTTGCTTAAAAACTTTCTCACTATGGAAGTTTGTTCATACCATAAAACTATCTATTATTATGAAAGCACATTTAGGTGGAGGTAATATAAATTTTCCTCCAAAGTTACTTTTAATAGGAGACGGGAAAGTTCCTCATTTCAGTATTGAAATTGATAGTGATTTGGGTGAGAAAGTTACCAACATTAAAGAACTAATCTCCAAAGTTTATCCAGATGTAGTCCATATAGAGCAAAAAGACTATAAACGGATGTGTCAAAGGGCAATATTAGCAGCTAGAATCAATATCGTTGACGACGTCAATAACAAAATACTGAGTAAACTTCCCGGAGACAGCGTGAACTACATGTCCATTGATAACGTAATGGATCAAGAGAGTGCGGTTCATTACCAACAAGAATTTTTAAATTCTCTAAATCTGAGTAAACCTTCTCTAAACCTTCATTCACTAAAATTGAAAACCTGTGATATGCTATATAGTTATTAATTTAGTTCTTTATCTTGATTTTTTATTTATTATAGGTACATATATATTTTATACATTTAGTAATAAATACACTTCACATTATAAATTCATATATAAATCACACTATATATCTTTACATCTGTAGTTTAATTGGTACTTAATTATTATTTTTAAACATATTTGCTGCTTCTAATTGAATTTAATTCACTTGAATTTGTTCTCATTTTTATTTTCTTATGTTAGCTGTGGCGTCACACGGGTCTCAGCTGAAAATCAGCGCCGTGTGTTATGCTTGTATATAGTACACGGCATATGCTGAGCTGTACACCCTTTCTTTTTTAAGGGTTACAGACAGACATGCTGTTTTTAGTTAAGGATACTGTTTGTAACTTTTAAATTTGAATAAATTTATTTTCTTTTTTTCTTTCTTTCTTTCTTTCTATGTGCTGTGCTATTGTGTTGCTAAGAAACTTGAAACCACCAAATTTATGAAACAGAACCAGACTCCAAGTAAAATTTCTTCTTTACAATAACGTGATTGGTGCTACAGTTTTGACTAGTCCAGCAGTAGGGCAAACAGTGCTGATACCTCGCATCCCTATCTATGATACCAACGGATTTGCCTTTCAGCTTTAAAATAATTCAATTTCCGATGAAGAATTCAAAGAATCAGCTGACGGGTTTTCTAGTTGGCTTAAATATTTATCCACCGTCACATATAACCTATCACCAGATAAAATTTTATTTGAGAGTAAATAGCTGAATTTGAAAATTATTTTTACAAGTTCGACGCACCAGCTGACGTACATATACATCATGCTATAACCAACTGATTTTTTTTTCGGTTGAGATATTGGGTTAGCTACAGTTTAACAAATTTTTAGCTGAGAGGAAATAAGTGAATGTATTTTTTTTTCTTCGAGCGTGGAAGGCTACAGCCGGGCATCCCTCCCCCCTACCGTATCGCAGCTGACGGTCATAAGTCATTATGATACTACTCTCTGATAAATAATCACCCAATTTATTACCTGGCTCCCGGACCGGAGTCGATCCGGCATCTCTGCAAAGACCTCAGCACAGCCCAAGTTTCCACCGAATCGAAGGCTTTCTCATAGTCTAAGTTTTTAGGTGTCTAGTGGTAAATAAATCTAATAAAAATTAATACATTAATTAATTAAAAACCCGATTGACCCGATTGATACATATAGTATGAATAAGTGTGTTATAGGTACCTACTTTATGTATTTTCCACAAAATTACACTTCATACGATAAAAACCCGTGATGTAATGAAATTAGTCTATTTATATCATTTTAGAAATGATGAACATTTATCATTGTTACTGATATAAATAAATTGGGCAAAAAAAAAAAAAAAAAAAAACTAATAAAGTAGTTTAGTAAAAATTGTGATTGTTTTAATAGAAGGATGTCAGATTTCAAAGATTCGTTGAATAATTCCAAAGATTGGGCATAATTTATTTATATCTTATCTTCGATGTACTGACCGTAGACAAGCCTGTAAACCATGTCTTAAAGATATACCACTAGAACTGCGAAGAGAAAGTTTTGAAGCTTAGACCCATCACGTTGGTCCAACGCCGATAATGTTGGACCATAATGGTCATTAGACCTTAATAATAATATATCTGGGACCGCCGCTTAAAATTCAAAATTCATTTATTTCAAGTAGGCTCAGTTTACAAGCACTTTTTAAACGTCAGTTCGTCAGTCGATTCTACCACCGGTTCAGAAGGCAGGTTCTACTGAGATGAGCCGGCAAAAAGTTATGCATTGGCAGGTCCACGTTCTCTCCATGGCATGGGGGGCCCAATTCAGGTTTGCTACTGAACCCGACACAAGATTAAAACCCAGGACCTCATAATAATGTATTAATTAAATTCGTTAGTAATTAGTTGGGGTCCCAAGGAATGGCGACGCCGCACCGGAAAGCGCAGTGTTGGTCGACTCCTCACTAGGTGGACTAAGGTCATCAAGCAGGTTGCAGGGAGCCGCTGGATGCTGGCGGCTCGAGACTGTTGTGTTTGGAGGTCCATGCAAGAGGCCTATGTCTAGCAGTGGACGTCCATAGGCTGATAATGAGTAATTAGTTATTTAATAGGTTAACCACAGGTTCAATTAGACGGTTACTTTTATTATCATTTCGGCATTTAAACCCATTTTTTTTATTTTATAGATCGCTTTATCTAGCATCTACACTTTAGTCTCAAATTTCACAGGAGTTATATTTGCTCTTCGTGTTATATCAGGCGCTTTAGAATTTAATAGAAATAAATATTTTCGAAAAAGACACATTTTTCCGGGATAAAGAGTAGCCCATGTGTTAAACATAGGCTACTTTTTATCCTGGAAAAATCCGTTCCCAAAGGAATTTGTGACAAACTAAATTTCACGCGGACGAAGTCAATATATTAAACCTGTCATTGTCCCCATTCGATTCCTGAACTATTTATAATCTACGGAACCCGCGGTGGGCGAGTACGACTTACACTTGTCCGGTTTTACAACAGCAATTAGTTTGACGACTTACGTGGAGCAGTGGTATGCGCAGTGGACTTACAAGACGGAGGTCCTGGGTTCGAACCCTGGCTGGGCTGATTGAGGTTTTCTTAATTGGTCCAGGTATGGCTGGTGGGAGGCTTCGGCCGTGGCTAGTTTCACTCTATCGAGAAAGACGTGCCGCCAAGCGATTTAGCGTTCCGGTGCGATGTCGTGTAGAAATCGAAAGGGGTGTGGATTTTCATCCTCCGCCTTACAAGTTAGTTCGTTTCTATCTTAGATTGCATCATCACTTACCATCAGGTGAGATTGTAGTCAAAGGCTAACTTGTAAAGGAATAAAAAAAAATAAAAATAAAGTTGTCTATTAGCTTCTCTGTCTACGCACTAATAGCATGTCAACCTGTCTCATTGACAACATATAAATTGTTACGTCAAAATTTGATCAACGATTAGCAATAGCCATTTATAAGCCAATCAATTACTAAAATTATGATAAAACAATACAGGACGATACGCAAAAGACCCTTAAATAATATAACTCTTAAATGACCGCCTGCAAGAAGATGTCGTGCATTCGTAAACAGAACCTGAACAGCGAGGATGGCAGCAACCACCAGAAGGCGTCAGCTCCTGTACCCTCGGCGTGCAGACTTACTGCCTCACCCGGACCTTCGGCTAATGTGGCCCTAACCCAGAACACTCCACAAGCATCGAATACTTCAAGAAATGTGTCACAAGAAATTAAATGTCGAGGAGACAAGAACACACCACCTAAAGATGTTAATATAATTTAAATTAGTTTAACCTAGCTGACGCCGCACGGTTCCACCCGCATGGTTCCCGTTTCCGTAAGAATACGGGAATAATATATAGCCTATAACCTTCCTCGATAAATGAGCACTGAAAGAATTTTCGAAGAAATCGGACTAGTAGTTTCTGAGATTAGCGCGTTCAACTAAACAAACAAACAAACTCTTCAGCTTGATAAATAGATCGTCATTATCAATTTTAAGAAATTAAATATCATATGTCTCAAACCTTGAAGAAAA
The DNA here is from genome assembly GCF_947172395.1 of Bicyclus anynana. Lineage (NCBI taxonomy): Eukaryota > Metazoa > Arthropoda > Insecta > Lepidoptera > Nymphalidae > Bicyclus > Bicyclus anynana. The sequence goes on along the minus strand of NC_069103.1, from coordinate 1,732,808 downwards.
ATCATCGTGAGGAAATCTGCATACCAGAGAATTTTCTTAATTCTCTGCGTGTGTGAAGTCTGCCAATCCGCATTGGGCCAGCGTGGTGGACTAGGCCTAACCGCTCTCATTCTGAGAGGAGACTCGAGCTCAACAGTGAGGTATATTGGAGTTTACTCCTTAAGAATCAATTTTTCATATATAACCCCCGGTACGAAAACAATATGGGTGGTAAAATTCGATGAACGAATGACGGCGTTACGTTTATTGCGCAACGTATTACCATTCACCGTGCGCTGCCTAAATGAAATTAAGACAATTATGCACATTTGTCCGCCTCAGTTTTGATGCGCTAGCCCTAAAATATAGCTAGTATAAAATATCGTTGCCTTAAGGGGTAAAAGCTACTTGCAAGTTAAAAGTTCAGTCTTGTTTTGCTTCTTCAGTAAATACAGTAGAACCCGCTAAAAACGATCTCGCTTAAAACGATTTCTCGCATAATACGTCATTTTATGCCAGTCCCTACCACTTGATACATGTTTTCATACATTTCCTAACGCTTAACACGATTCGTCATCCCGTTTAATACGGCTAAATGTCACACACGTGTAATTTCAAATGCGACAAATAAATTACAACAGATAGATCCGGACAGCATAAAGGTTCTTAAACGAAGTTGCATATCTTAAAGAACTGAAAGACCCTGACAGCAAACGACGTTTGACAGTGCGATTCTGAACTGAAAATTATGAATAGGCACCGCGAAAGTAAAATTTAATTGAAAATTTCGTAATTGCTAATGCATCAAAATCTTTTTGTCATACCAGAATAAGTGATTACTTTATGTAGCATAATTAGGTAGTGTTTACACCAAATACACTATTTTTATAACTATGTATTAGTCGTTATATTTTTCACTATCCCCCACCCATATCCTGTATGGGTGGGGGATATACCGTAATAATGTATAATGTATGTAGTAGTGGATAATACGCTTTCCCGTCTAAGACGCGTTTTTAGTTGGGTCCCTGCGAAATCGTATTAAACGGGTTCTAATGTATGTCATTTCAGACGTGTCATGCAATAAAACGACACCTGTCCGCCGCGTGGAGAGGCGCCAACAATCTGTGGAAGACCAACGACCCATACAACTGGCAACTGCTGAAGAGTGTTGCCATGTTCACTCTGGGCTTCAAACTGTTCAGTGATTTGCACAAACACATGAATATGAACAAAACTGTTTGTTATTAAAATATAAACTACCGACTAGTTGGAGGGGAATGGGAATATTGGTCATATTTAAAAAAAAAAAAGATATGGCAAATATTCTTTTAAAATAAAAAAAAAAAAAAACTGGGTTATTTTGATTTTTGTATTTAACCTCAATTAAAATGTCATTGTTTAACCTTCTTTGATGACTTCTATTTGGGGTGGAGTGGGTTTTTTACTCGAGCGATTGGTGGGTTTTTTTATACTTTTACGCATAAGTATTTATATCAGTGGCGAAGGATGCAATTTTGACGAAGGTATGCCGTCCCACAGAAAAGGAAATTCATATCGCACGATACAAACTTCGGTTTCGGTTTCGGAAACATATTCATTATATGAATGCATGCATGAGAAATTATACATATGATATGGTGAAAATACCCTACATAAATAACCTACATAATTAACGAATTATTTTTCTACATACAAAAGAATAAATAAAATGTATCAGCTGGAGGAGGCCTATACCCAGTGAGGGTACCCTTAACATAAATATTTTTTTTTTTTTTTTTTTTATTCTTTATACGTAACAATTATAACCTTCTAACACTTATTTCAGAACAAACAATTGTAAAAAATGAACACGCAATTTTGTTAAATATTAATAAACTAATACACTAACACAAATAGTATAGGATAAATAAACTTAAAATAACTATGTAATTTATTGTTAAGAAGTAATAAAGGCTTTGATTGATTGATTGATTGATTGATGGTGAAAATGAATAATATGTATGAATGGGTTTTAAAAAGTAACCCGACGGGAATCGGCCTGTATGGACTCTTCGCTACTGATATAATGTTGACTCGGCTAAGACAAGCCACGACCGACACCCAGACGGGGATCGAACCCAGGACCTCTGTCATGTAAGCCGCCACGGAGGCCGTAAAATATTCATTTAAAAACACATGTTCCTTGAACAGATTTTATTAACTTATGTTAAAGAATACAACCCCAGAGTTATGGGGAATACTCTCCAACTCCTTGTATATTTTTAATTTAATCCCCCCCCCCCCCCCCCCAAATGATGTTAGACCCAGAAATAGAACTCAAGACCTTATGGTCCGAAACCATTCAATCTAAGCACTGGATTAACGAGAGAGTTAAGGTTTCAAAATTGTAATACTTTACTTTTGAAAAATGTTTAATTTTAAATCAACTTCTAAAGCGCCTGATACAACACGACGAGTAATATAACTATTGGACAACTTGTATACAATTGTTTACATTAGACGTAGCTAGTAGATACTAGACTAAATATAAAACTTATTCCTACAGAATTGCAAAACACGTATATATTTTTTTTTTGGGATTAAATGCCGAAATGATAATAATAGTAATCGCTTAATTGTACCTGTGATTAACCTGTTAATTAACTAACTACCTACTTATAACATTAATCAATTAACTTATACTACTCTTAATCATGATCATCAACCCATATTCGGCTCACTGCTGAGCTTGAGTCTCCTCTCAGAATGAGAATGGTTAGGCCAAAGTCCACCACGCTGGCCCAATACGAATTGGCAGACTTCACACGCGCAGAGAATTATGAAAATTCTCTGGTATACAGGTTTCCTCACGATATTTTTCCTTCTCCGTTCGAGACATATTTAATTTCTTAAAATGCACACAACTGAAAAGTTGGAGGTGCATGTCCCGGACGATGATTCGAGCCCACACCCTCCGGAATCGGAGGTACAGGTTATATCCACTGGACTATCACGACATAAGTACTGATTAGGTATAAGTAAATTTGGCCGCTGTGGCCTAGCTTTGCATTGAAATCCCCCATCACAATATCAGCGAGTCACGAAGCTGAAGAGAAGAGGCAATGGGCAGGCCACATAGTTCGAAGAGCCGATGGACGTTGGGGTCCCAAGGTGTTGGACTGGCGACCCCGCACCGGAAAGCAAAGTGTTGGTAAATGATGACGCAATCTAAGATGGAACGGGCTAATTAGGAGGAGGATGAAAATCCACACCCCTTTCGGTTTCTACATGACATCGTACCGGAACGCTAAATCGCTTAGCATTACGTCACCGTCGTAGCCTCCCACCAGACCTGGACCAATTAATAAAACCTCAATCGGCCCAGCCGGGTAGAACCCAGGACCTCCGATTTATAAATCCACCGCGCATACCACTGCGCCACGGGGCCGTCCAAATAAGTAAATTATTAACAATGGCAAATGTTGGTTATTTACGAGTATCTATATTCTATATTATATTATAAAACTGAAGAGTTTGTTTGTTTGAACGCGCTAATCTCAGAAACTACTGGACCGATTTAAAAAATTATTTCAGTGTTAGATAGCCCATTTACCAAAGAAGGCTATAGACTATATATTATCCCCGTATTGTTACGGGAACGGGAACCACGCGGGTGAAAACGCGCGGCGTCAGATAGTAAAATAATAAGCGGGTTTTTATCATACGAGTATGTGGTGTAATTTTATGGAAAATACTAACCTATTCTTACTCATAGCAAGACTCAATCGGGTTTTAAATTTTTTAATGTATGTAGGTATTTCTTTTTTATTAGATTTCTTTATCATTATCACTTAGTATCTGTCTGGTGGTATGAACCTGTTGTAAAAAAAAATTAAAAAAATGACATTTTGCCAAATACAGACCAGTTGTTAAAAACTTGTTCAACTTGTAAACCAAGACGTGATTGTGGTGGGAGTAGCTGCGCTGTCAGAAGTCGCTTAATGTTGATGTAAACATAGTCTGAGAGCTAGTGGTTCGTTGTCAAAATAATTTTAAAAGCTTTAAAAACACACATTATTATCTACAATAACCAATAAGTCATTCATAAAGTTTTAAATACATTTATATTTTTTTATTTTTGTTATATACAAGTTAGCCCTTGACTACAATCTCACCTGATGGTAAGTGATGATGCAATCTAAGATGGAAGCGGGCTAACTTATTAGGAGTAGGACGATGAAAATCCACACTCCTTTCGGTTTCTACACGACATCGTACCGGAACGCTAAATCGCTTGACGTCTTTGTTGGTAGGTCGTTCCGTAGCGCAGTGGTAGTTAGCGCGATGAATTCCAAAACGGAGGTCCTGGGTTCGATTACTGGCTGTGACGATTGTGATTATTTTTAGTCTGGGTGGTGGGAGGATTCGGCTGCGGCTAGTTACCACCCTACCGGCGAAGACTACCGACAAGCGATTTAGCGTTCCAGTACCTAACGAAACCGAAAAGGGGTGTGGATTTTCATGCTCCTCCTAACAAATTAGCCCTTACCATCACTTACCATCAGATGAAATTGTACTCAAGGGCTAGCCTGTAAAGAATGAAAAAAAAAACTAATGCAATTAATTATGAGTAAACAATATGTTTTATTTTATACTAGCCGACGCCCGCGACTTCGTTCGCGTTAAAATCGATGTTGACTTTCAACTACCCCTATCCTACCCCTACCCATAAACTAAAAAATCAAGATTTTTAAATAAGAAAATGGTTGTTGTGCCTCACTGGACATTGATTGGTATAGTGTATTTGATATTGCGGATTTTTATAGATATTTATAAGATCTACAAATAATTTGAACATTTTATGGTTCTATCTTTTATAGTTTATACAAAATAAGTAACTTTTATGGTTGATTTTTTATACCTTGTGTCCGAAAAACCCAAATATCTTACGGAACCCTATATTTTTTCAAAATAAAATTTTGCCTATATTACTTGTGGATAATGTAGCTTTCGAATGGTGAAAGAATTTTTAAAATCGGTCCAGTAGTTTTTGAGCCTATTCATTACAATCAAACAAACAAACAAACAAACAAACATACAAACTTACAAACATACAAACAAAGGTTTCCTCTTTATAATATTAGTATAGAATTATAGATACCTATTTAGCCAATCTTAGTGGCTTGCTCTTACACTAGACGGGCATCGACGCGTGGACATTACGTTAATACAAGGAAATCCCATCAGAAACTCAGATGAGTGTGACATCTCAACACTCAACCACGTCCCAACGACCTGTGTGAGCACACAGCCTCTGTGTGTGTTTGGTGATAACCTTTAATCTTTAAAACGATCACTTGAAGTAAATAATCAATCTTATGTTGGTTTTACAATAGTACCGAGTGAATATAATGTGCAGATTCACGGATATGTTGTGCAAAAAAGTGTTCATTTTTTTTGTGTGTGCTGTGGCGTTAACTTATGCACGTAAGTTGAAATTCAAGTTGATTAATTATAGTGTAACCTCTACATTAGATACTCTATGTTTATTATGATCCAAGATCAACGATATTTTATGCTATAGATAGGGATAGCGCATTAAAACTGAGGCAGAGATGTGAAAAATTGTCTAAAATTCATTTTGTCGCATAGTACGTTATATAGTTTTTGACGGCCTCCGTGGCGCGGTGGATTTATTAACGGAGGTCCTGGGTTCGATCTCCGGCTGGGCCGATTGAGGTTTTCTTAATTGGTCTAGGTCTAGCTGGTGGAAGACTTCGGCCGTGGCTAGTTACCACCCTACCGACAAAGACGTACCGCCAAGCGATTTAGCGTTCCGGTACGATGTCATGTAGAAACTGAAAGGAGTGTGGATTTTCATCCTCCTCCTAACAAGTTAGCCCGCTTCCATTTGAGATTACATCATCACTTACCATCAGGTGAGATTGTAGTCAAGGGCTAACTTGTAAAGAATAAAAAAATGAAAAAAGTATACACCGAAAGTTATTTAAACACATAATAGGTACCTAAATATTGTCTACAATGTCGACTTGTGTGTTTAAGAAGTGTAAACAATATGTACCTACAGGGTGTTCGTAAATAGTACGACATACTCTACAGGGTGGTAGCTAACATCAAGGCCTACTAAATTTTTTTTTTTCTCTTGTTTGTTGATCTATCGGAGATCAGTCTCTGGACCATAATCCGATCAAATGACTTTTTAGTATGTCGTTTCGGGCTCTGTACATCCACTGATGTAGCGTCACTCCAGGAATGAGTATATACTACTATACTATGTTGGCCAGTCGTGTTCGTTTCAGGCGGAATTTGCAGTCCCTACTAGGCCTACTAAAATAACGCAATATATGTTGCCGAAATTTTATGATTTTTAAGTTATTAGTGTTTAGGTGTAACAACTATATATACATAAATATATAATGTAAGTGAACACAAAAAGGGCATGTGTGCGCTCAGTGGTGTCGCTAAATTCAGATCACTTTTTGAGGTGATTTTGTAGGCACGTAACATATCTATAGCACAGAAAACATATGTTCAAGTATCTATAGTCTATAGTATAAAATATTTTTTTTTTTTTAATTGGTTAAGGCTTAGACGGGCTTTGAGAGCCGTGATAGCCCAGTGGATATGACCTCTGCCTCCGATTCCGGAGGGTGTGGGTTCGAATCCGGTCCGGGCATGCACCTCCAACTTTTCAGTTGTGTGCATATTAAGAAATTAAATATCACGGGTCTCAATCGGTGAAGGAAAAAATCGTGAGAAAACCTGCATACCAGAGAATTATCTTAATTCTCTGCGTGTGTGAAGTCTGCCAATCCGCATTGGGCTAGCGTGGTGGACTATTAGCCTAACCCCTCTCATTCTGAGAGGAGACTCGAGCTCAGCAGTGAGCCGAATATGGGTTGATGACGATAAGGCTTAGACTTCGTAAAGGTTTCAAACTTTTACCTATTTCAGTGCGGGTTATCGCCTTAAAGGCGATTATGCATTATGCTCCAACGAATATCAATGTCATAAACAGGGGCCAGTCCACAGTAAACAGTTACCAGCCGCCTCTCTATCTATATTAATATTATAAAGCTGAAGAGTTTGTTTGTTTGTTTGAACGCGCTAATCTCAGGAACTGCTGGTCTGATTTGAAATTTCTTTTAGGGTTAGATAGCCCGTTTATCAAGGAAGGCTTTATATTTTATCCAACCACGCGGGTGAAACCGCGCGGCGTCTACTAGTACCTAATTTGGTTGTTTTTCATTGCTTGTTCCCACATTTTTTGTCACAAATCTAGGCCTGCTCTAGGCCCGCCTACTGAGCTTTACGGGTAATGAGTCAAGTACTAGAAGAAATATCATGGGAGACTGTATCACTAAGGGAGTCCTTTGAAACTCGGCTTCTAGGCGTCCTAGTTATTCAGTACTCTCTTAGTGTACACAGGACCCTGTAGGGTACACAAGATCCTCTAGGGCAAGTTTTCTCAAAGTGTACGCGAACCCCTAGGGGTTCGCCATTCGACGGTAGGTGTTTGCGACAAGATTTTCGTAATGGTGGCTTGATAACTTATTATCGTGACAATTGTCCAAAATTACTCCTCACGTAGAATCCATTTGCGACAAGAAACAAGCACACCCATAACATTGATATTACAAAGACATTTCTTTTGGTACTTTATGTGCTACCTTTCAAATGAAAACCTTATTTTCTTCAACAGTCAACTTTATTTTGTTAGGGTTCCCATTAGTTAGTAAGGGGTTCGCGACTGTCACTTGGAAATTTTAACAGGGGTTCCTGGTGCCGAAAGTTTGAGAAACCCTGCTCTAGGGTACAGAGGTATAAGGACTGAGGAAAATCCGTCCTGACTCACCCGTGACCATAGATTGACTCGACGCCCGGTCTACGAAAGAAATCCGTACCTTTCCGTAATTAATAATTATTTATTTATTTAACTGCCAGTTAACACTTGTCTGCAATTTCACTTGACGATAAGTAACCTAAATCATACTTCAGCGTCAGGCTTTTTTATTTTTTACAAGTTGGCCTTGATCACAATCTCACCTAATGGTAAGTCATGATATAATCTAAGATGGTAGCTGGTAACTAGAGGAAGACAATCCACACCTCTTTCGGTTTCTACACGGCATCGTACCGGAACGCTAAATCGCTTGGAGGTACGTCTATGCCGGTAGGGTGGTAACTATCCACGGCCGAAGCCTCCCACCAGCCAGACCTGGACCAATCAAAAAAACCTCAATCGGCCCAGCTGAGGATCGAACCCTACAATATATACCTACTATATAATAGGTACCTACAATAGCTCTTTCAGAAAGTAAGGTGATAAGATTTTTGATTTTTAATAGTCTTGAATAGGTACCACCGAGCACAATTAGTATAAGATAGATCATGCAGGAAAACATATAAAACACCTATTTAGCAATACTGTGCTTCATAAGTGGTATATAATGCAAGGAAATAAGTATGTACCTACCTTGTTACCTAGTAGTCATGGAGACTCATCTATGATTATGTATATTTGCCTATTCGAGGTCAATTGCATTTAATATGTCAATATGCCTAGGCCCGAAGTGGACAATTAAAAATACTGATACTTAATGAAGATGATGATGCTATGAACCAAAATAAACTTCGGTAAAATATCATAACTAAAAAATAAACTCCAGATTGTGGCAGACGCTTTTGTCTTGTTATATCTACTGTCCTTTTGTTGTCCTTCCCTCACTCCGATAATGTCTATGTTATGTGATAAATAGGGAATTTTAAATTATAATTACGCAGATATTTACTATGTTGGGCCCCAAGTTTTTACTTGTTCCATATTATAAAATTTATCTTCTTGTTTACATAAATACAATCAATATGCCTCAAAGACGTGATCCCTGCCTACCGTTACTCCCGTAATATGGAGTTTCCTTGTTTATATTTCCTTGTATACCTTGCTTGTATGATAGGACTGATGCAATTCCAGCTTCTTCACCTGGCTTTATGGCACCTGGGTGTAAATGGCGCCATTTACACCCGTCGACAAACTTTTCGCCTATCCTATTCGACTACTTCGAATGGAAAGGAATGATGTCACAACGCTGTAACTTTTCAGAATTCAGGGGCTGGATTTGATCTAAGAATGCCTTGGCCTTCTCGTCAAACATTTTCAATCACCCTCGCCTTATATGTCTTTTAGTAGTCTCCTTTCTCTCCCCTCTACATACCCAAACCATCGAACCTTAACTCTATCATCTGACTTCTTACAAATTCGTACAACAAAACCTCTTACCCCAATGTCTTTTAAGGAAACAGACGACCAAATAATCTGCTTTACCACCCGGATTACGACATGACAATGACCTTTTGACAACACAGATTGCACTTTATCTTCGCCGGCAAAGACAAGGTCCCGTTCGCTTTCGTCACAAAGACGTTGAATTGACGTCACTGAGGCGTCTGGACTGATGTTATTCAGCCCATTGGCAGTAGTTTAAATCCTATAGAAGACGCCTTTTACAGAGCCGTTCTAACTCTCTGACTCGACTTTGGCAGTGGTTCTGCGCTCGCAAAAATTTCAGATGAAGCTGCTGCAGTTCCATTTAGGAGCCTTCAGCAAAGACACAATCACCAAAAAAGAAAGCTGTAACTAGGTCTTCCGGTAGCCGGAAATTGTCGAAATAATAACTATTAATCCAGAATTAGTTTGTACCGTTTCTGTAAGAATAGTCACTTCCAACAAATAACCAACTGATTCATAAAAATGCCCTATTAGTGTTTGATTGTTTATTTATTTGCTTACACAGAACAGATGCTATAGCATCGTATCCAATCACGTCATAGAACGAGTTATTAATACATGTTTACGAGTATAAACGGGTATAAAATGTGTGACACGCTTCCGGCGTCTGTGTTGCCAGTTAACTTGAGGTCAAGGCAAATGAATAGGCTTCTCAGACAAATCTCTACTTAAATGAACACTTAGATCTAAACACAGCTCGCCAGACGCGATTGTAGCGTATAGCAAGTCTATTGTGGTTCTATAATAAATCACGATACAAGAACAGCATTTGAATGCGATTTCAGTGAATAGTCACTTGGCACGCTACCTTAGACTGTATAGACAGTCTAAGGTCACCGTTATCAACATGGACGTCATTGACTGATAATAATAATTCCCTACCCTATTGGACTTCGTGCTGGACATGGACTTCTTGTAATGACTTCCAAAAACAACGGTATAAGCAGCGTGTATCCAGCACCTATATATCGTGCTAAGCCGTGATCATTTTAAGAAATTAAATGTCACGTGTCTCAAACGGTGAAGGCAAAAACATCGTGAGGAAACCTGCATACCAGAGAGATTTTCTTAATTCTCTGCGTGTGTGAAGTCTGCCAATCCACATTGGGCCAGTGTGGTGGACTATTGGCCTAACCCCTCTCATTCTGAAAGGAGACTTGACCTCAGCAGTCAGCCGAATATGGGTTGATAATGATGTTGATGACGATCTCCCTGTAACCCAATTGCTTATCTCTGTAATCCGTCTTAATATAGGGTCGACCAACACTGCACATCCAATCCAATCTAACGTCCATCACCTCTTCGATCTATGCCACACATAGCCACTTTAGCTTCGTAACTCGTTAAGCTTTGTCGGTGAATTTCTGCCCATCTTCTCAATTATTCTTCTCAAACAAACTCCATAATTGCCTTACCACTATGGTAAGGGCAAACTGACAACCATTCAGCCTTCATAATGTGATATATCAGGCTTGTTACCAGGGGCGTAGCTAACGTCGTATCTGCCCCTTACCTTCTCGGAAAAAAGCGGATATAAAAGCTGCCTATTGAATTTCAATTCAGAAATGACAAAATATATATATTTATTTATTTTGCTATCTTCCGCGAAAAGCCATGCGACAACGTCACCCAACAAAATACTCTATAGGTACGTTTCACCCTGAAATCGGAGCATCCTCAGGAGATGTTGACTCTACAACGTGCAATTGCAAAGTCCAATATTTAAAAAACAAAAAAGCTATTTTTTTGCCCGTTGTTTTAAGCGTGCATCCAATAGTTGAAACATTATATATATTAAGTCGCTGTTATATTTATTTTAGGCAAACATTTTTGTTTCTGTTGAAAAATTTTTACCCTTTATTTGGGCCCCGTAACTAATTTTGATACAGGGCCCCTCCAAGGCAGGCTACGCCCCTGCTTGTTACTTAGGAAATTCCCAAAAAATCTTTGTACATTGAATTTAATGTATTATAGGAAATAAACAAATTTTATTAATTAGATTCCCAATTAGTACAATGTCCCAAATCGTTGAACCACTGCTATTAAAAACAAATACATTTGTAGATACCTACACAAATATATCACCTAGCATGAGGAAAAATACTTAAAAAATATAATAATTCATGTCAAGTTATTATTATTATTGTATCTACGATACGAGTACGAGTCAGTCTACTTAGCATAATATTACGAAATCACATTAAATATCATTTTCACTACTCTTGCTCAAAAACACTGTCATATTACCACTCCACAGCGGGGCTAAACAAGCATATTAGCCTCTACGGGCTAAAGTAATTTTGTTTTTTTAATTCTTGTCTGTTACGAGTACTAGCCAAGTACTAGCCTACTATAAAACAGAGGTGGTTTTATTCGAAAATAGAATCATTATAGGTAAGGCCCTGATTGTTTTGAAAAATAAATAAAAAACTTTAAATTGGAAATAAATGCAGCGTTCTTGTCTGTGGAATGCGTTCATTTTTTTATTTAATTTTTATTGAAGACATGGGACATCCTTTACGGTGTAATACCTTTGCCTTTTTCTCATGTGAAAAAAATAAAATTAAAAAGCGAGAATTTAAAAAACAAATAATACATACTTGATTTATTTCAGAAAATAATTGTAAAGGAGACGGGAACTTCTGGGCCCAAGTTGTAATAGGTTGAAAGATAGCTTAAAAAATCCGTTATTTTTTTCTACTAAATCATTTAAAAAATCAGCTCAATTCACAATCTGGAAGATGAGAAATGTAAAAAATAAGATAAGATCAAAAATAAAATAGGTAATCGATAATTTTAATCGATTTGTATGCATATCAATTTTATATAAAAATATAGAAGAGGCTAATGGGGATATAAATATAGTAACAATATTAAAAACTATTTAGATCAATTAAATTAATCTACTGTGAATCAAGAGATATAAGTAATAAATAGAAATCTAAAAATCGATTCTCATTTACAAAATCGTGTCACGAGTTGATTACGACTCTATTTTTATTTATGTTGACAGTGACATGACACTGACAGCAGTCCCGGCGACCGGCGTGGCGTATGCGTTTAAAAAACTTTGTTAATTGTTTACACGTTTGACTTTGGCTCCTTAGTTTGGATTTATTTGCCGGCTTATCGATTGGAAATCGACATCATGGATCTTTGTGTGAACTGTGGCATAGAAAAGAAAAAGGAAAAAGCAACAACTAGTTGTAATACCACAGGCAGACGAGTCTTGAATGACGAAATGATTCTCTTAGTGATTCGTCGATGGCGTACACCGCAGCCTGTAAGTACTCGCGTATTTATTAGCGAACTGGCATCTATCAATTTAACCTATAGTTTTCCTTACAATGTTTACCATCAATGATTGATAACATTTAAATAGTAAAATCAGCTAAGTAACATCATTGCCCTACATTCTACTGCTGCACACAGGTCTCCCCTTTAGGAGACGGATTTACAGTGTAGGCCCACGACAAAGCAGGTTACAGGTGGGGCCAAGTATAGAGTAAACAGAATTTGTTGATATAAACAATTTTTTCAATATTTCAGGTAAACAACAGTGACTATATTTGCTAAGCTTGCTGGAACAAACATCAGCTATTGATCAACCAAGACAATTTGGCCACCGTAATGTTTGCCTCCGCTGTGGTCGCTCTGTTGCATCACAAGTCACTCATCTGCTTCATACAGGCTCATCTTGTGAACTGAGAATTTATAATGCCATAGAAGAATGTATTATGCCTCAAACTGTAAGTTAAACCAATGTACATTGTTATTTATGATTTTGAAATGATAATATTGCATGTTTGTGACAGCCTCATTGTTTAGTTAGTTATATATCAGTCTATAGCCTTCCTCGATAAATGGGCTAACATTGAAAGAATTTTTCAAATCAGACCAGTAGTTCCTGAGATTAGCACGTTCAATCAAACTCTTCAGCTTTATAATATTAATATAGAAGAGTGTAGTATGAATACTATAATGAAGGTGATGTATGTTTGTTGTAGATAAAACAAGGAAGCCACATCTGCCATAATTGTTGGGTGGCTGCAGACAGGGCTGCTGTCCATATAGTCTCAGGCCCATCAACTTCTTCCCGAGTTCTAACTGAGCCTCCTGCTAGCTAGCCTGGAGAAGATAGAAACAACCAACCAGAACCTACTATTGTATTACCAGGATATATGAGAGCTGTTCCTCTTTTTAAAGTATTATGTTCCTGAGAATAATCGTCTATGTGATATTCATTTAGTTATTGAAGGCTGGGATGTAATGATAATTTAAATGTTTTTCCCCAGCTAACCCACAGTGAACTAATTCTCATACCATTAGGTATTTATCAAATTGTTTCAAAAATGTTGTTTGCTTTGTTAAAAAGCAGGCACGTTCATATTATGGAGAGAATGTAAGGGGTAACGATGGTTATTTAATAGAAGTGTGCAGGGAGGTCAGCAGTAGCCTACTTCGAGAGCTGTCGGCTTCAAATAGCTCATGGCTACTTCGGGGATGCATACAGTCTAGACATATTAGTCGAAAAACTTATTTTGTTTTATGTTTTTGTTGACAGCTCTTGCAGAGGTAGAGAAGCAATATTGAATGATTATTTCAATTGCATTGTAGGCAAAAGGGCTTTAGGCTTCTGCGCACATGTTATGTCAATAATATGGTACCTTAGTCGGGCTAGGTACCAAGAAAATATAGTACCCCCTGCACAATTCTTAGATGATATATTAATTATAATTGAAAATGAATAAAAATCAACTAAATAAAGTGTTTTATTTTATCACTCTTTACCCTTGATCCTTACTTACCTTACCCTCATTATTCGGCTCACTGCTGAGCTCGAGTCTACTCTCAGAATGAGAGGGGTTAGGCCAATAGTCCACCATGCTGGCCCAAAGCGTATTGGCAGACTTCGCACACACAGAGAATTAAGAAAACTCTCTGGAATACAGGTTTCCTCATGGTGTTTTTCTTTCACCGTTAAGACCTTACCCTACTTACCATGATCTCATCAGTCATTTGAATTCTATCTTATCATTCATCCAATTCGAAAAGTAAATTAACAATGGTCTAAGTTTAATAATAAAATCAAACACTTGAAAAATTAGCTATTCATTATGTAGGTAATATCAGCTGTTATCTTAAATAACCTCACTTTTACTAAATCTCGTATATCTCTAATTCCAGATTGTCAAATTCTATAATATTTTCAGTGAAAGTTTAATAATATCTAAGCTATTCATTGACACTTATTTCATCCTTTTACATTCGTGGCCCAAATTGTATGAAAGAGTTTCAATCTCCTTTGTGACTGTACTGTTCGCGCGGCGAGAGTTTGGCTTTGACCGTTATTGCGCAGAAATCAGAAATTGGGTATCAACGGGCATTAGCGGGGTGCGGGGCGGGTGCGCGGTGCTCTGATTGGCGCTCCAGTCGTTACCTGCCTCTCGCACCGAAACGACGTACCGCGCACTCCTGTTGTACAATCACGTTCACAAATGAATTGCTATTTTCGTTAATTGTTGTCGATTCTTATGTACCAATTTTACATGTATCTTGGAATAAATAATTTTATTAAAAACAATTATTTAGAATTTTCATTGCTGTCTCTGTATAAACATTTTAAATATGTAAAATAACTATCAATAGTTTTAATAAATGAAGAAGTTTATCTACTTCGTATTATTTTCTAGCATTATTATCACTATACATGAATTTTGACCCACTCAAATATCCAACCTGGTACATAAAAAAGGAAAAGTATTGTGTGCGTGACAGTACCCATGCGCAGTAATCCCCTCCATCCGAAGGTCAAAGCCAAACTCTCGCCGCGCGAACTGTAACTTTCATATATTTCAACATTAATTGTTATTAGTGTCTTCATCTACTGAGAATGGTGATCCTAATTTGGAGATGGATGAAATTTTCAATCTGTTACCATCAAAGTACACACGCATTTACTTAAATACTTACCTACGAAAAATTTAATAAGTGAAGAAAACAGCAACAAATGGATTCACTTACGAAAGGAGTTTTTAAAAACTATTATCTCCCACGTTTACCTCATATACTCGTTATTCAATAGTCGGAAATTATGTTACCGGGTAAAAGCATCTCCCATAATATCCTAAATTGTAGACTTTGTACATTTAATTTTCAATTAAATAAATCATTGAATATTGAACTAAACTATTTTATTTTCTCGCAATCGTAGTGAAAAGCAGAGTGTAACACGTGGGGCTAAACCCATTATATACTCGGTTTCTATTTAGGCGGCCCTCGACTTACGTCTCAGGCCCTAAAAATACCTCGTATATAATGGGTCTTTTTAGCCCCTTGTATAACAATCTACTATTATATCATACCATCTAGGTACCTAAAACCTAAAGAGCAGCGATAGCTTAGATATGACCTCTGCGTTCGATTTGGAGTACATAGGTTCGAATCCGGTCCGAGGCATGCACCTCCAACTTTTGAGATAGGTGCATTTTAAGAAATTAAATATCACGTGCCTCAAACGGTAAAGGAAAAAATCGAGAGGAAACCTGAAAATTTAACCAAAATAAATAAATAAGATAAAGTACGAAAATTTTATTGGACTTTGATTAACGTAAAATAAATTTTAAAAAAATAAGACCGCTTTGATAGAGGCTTTGGTAGTAAGGCCGTTGACCCCACTATGACGAGTCATCTTTGATTAGTGCTGCGATAAACCTGCAAATTAACTGTATATAGCTACAGTTAGTCGAAGCTGTTCTGTTACCTACTTATCGATGTTTTTTTTATTTTTTATTTTTTACAAGTTAGCCCTTGACTACAATCTCACCTGATGGTAAGTGATGATGCAGTCTAAGATGGAAACGGGCTAACTTGTTAGAAGGAGGATGAAATTCCACACCCCCTTCGGTTTCTACACGGCATCGTACCGGAACGCTAAATCGCTTGGCGGTACGTCTTTGCCGGTAGGGTGGTAACTAGCCACGGCCGAAGCCTCCCACCAGCAAAATAATGAACATCTACATAAACTTATAATAAAACTGTAATAGGTTAAATTCTGTACATTGAAGATATTTTGAAAAAGTTATATAACATCTTAATCGATACTGAAACTAAAAATTTTCATTTAAATATTTTGTCGATCTGTCCGACTTTTTGTTGACCGGGCATCACGCTGAAACTACTGAATGAAACTTGGCACGATTCGAGACAATGATACGAAGATAGTATAAAATTATAAAAGAAAGTATGTACAAGGTTAATCTCACCATAAGATTAGCCGCCTTGACCGAAAAGTCGGTCGGGAGTATATTATTATTATTATATATACCTACGGGTAACTACCACTTAGCAGACCCCCGATGGATGATAATAATGATTAAATTCGTGAGTCACTAGTCATTACCCTGTTCGTCTCGTTCCAGAACAATGCAACAACAACGTGAGGTGCATAAACCTGGATCAGTGTCCCGGCTTGTACACAGAACTGCAACAGCATCCCGATAACAATTATCTACATAATTTATTAAAACAATTGCACTGCGGATTTGCTGGAATCACGCCGATGGTAAGCAAACACATAATAATTATACAGGGTGCTCGAGAGTAACTCTGGGGTTATATTCTTTCATCATCATCATGATCAACTCATATTCAGCTCACTGCTGAGCTCGAGTCTCCTCTCAAAATGAGAGAGGTTAGGCCTGGCCACCACGCTGGCCCAATGCGGATTGACAGACTTCACACACGCAGAGAATTAAGAAAATTCTCTAGAGTGCAGGTTTCCTCACGATGTTTTTCCGACACCTAATATTATTATTAATTTATTTGAATTGTTTAATTTCAATTTATTTGACTTGGTTAAATTGTTAATTTATTCTTAATTTGTTTGAATTTCAATTAATTATTTTTAATTTATTTTGTTTGTAATTTAAGATTTATTGTTGTAATTATTATTTCTGATTGCTCGAGAAACGAATTGGGAAATTGTTTCTCTGGGCATATTTCGTGTATATAAATAAATAAATATTTACTTTAAACTCCAGATTTGTTGCCCGCAAGAGTTTATGTACAACACGCAAACATCGAACCGCGGTGGTGATGTCGGGGTCAGATCTCCCGCAGACCTCCTCCCGGACCTCAAGACATGCGGCGTTATGAACAACGACCGGATATTCGGCGGCAACCTCACAGAGATCGACGAGCACCCGTGGATGGCATTGGTCAAATACAAAAAGTGTAAGTGCTTTTTTTAAGAGCCGTGATAGCCTAGTGGATATGGCCCCTACCTCCGCTTCCGGAGGGTGTGGGTTCGAATCCGGTCCGGGGCATGCACCTCCAACTTTTCAGTTGTCAAACGGTGAAGGAAAACATAGTGAGGAAACCTGCAAACCAGAGAATTTTCCTAATTCTCTGCGTGTGTGAAGTCTGCCAATTGGGCCAGCGTGGTGGACTATTGGCCTAACCCCTCTTATACTGAGAGGAGACTCGAGCTCATCAGTGAGCCGAATATGGGTTGATAACGAAGTGCTTTTGACCAACGATATTTCATACTAGAGATAGAGCACTGGCGCATCAAAACTGAGGCGGACAATTAATGTGCATAATGGAGATGATGACTAGGTTTGAATAGTTTGACGACATAGAGGAATTAGATAATGGAGATGCATCGCACTCGAATTCACGAACAAAATTGTTTGTCGTTTTTTTAAGGGGGACGATTTCTATGTCCATACACTACACACAACTATAAATTTGTAATTTTTACACAGACTAACAAACACATTGCTTAGACTATCCACAGATTAAATAAAATATTCGATTACTGATCGATGTTTGGTTGTTTCGTCAAAAGAAACGATTCTTTTTATAAATTGTATTTATTACAAATTTAATAAAATTAAGGTTTAAATACTTTCAAATGAAACGTTACTCCACCTTTTCCTAAACTACAAGTTTTTGGCCGTTTTTTATGCCATTTAACTACACAAACCGGCATTTTTAGGGAGCTCTTTACACGACGAAAACGTTTATATCAACGAAACATCGATTCTGTAGCAACAGTTTTTATATACGCGTTAGATCATAGATTTTTGGTTTAGTTTAGTTTGCCGAACAACAAACCACACAGCTGACGTATAACTTGGCATCTACCCTATTAGCGCGTTGCGTCCATGTATTTTGAACTAGCAGAACCTGTGACGTCACCCGCGTAGTTTTTATTGGGAATACGGCAATAAACATAGGTTATGTAACAAATTGGGTTTAGTAATATATTAAAATGAAATCAGCATTTGTTATAACAACAGGAAATTTTCAACTGATTCAACTATACGTCGATATAATCAGTTAAATAATATTATATGCCTAATTGCCTACATATACCTATTGAGGTAAATCATTTAATATAACATTTTCCCTATATGACTAGTAGGTGAGTACATAATGTAATAAACATTTACGTAGTGTTGGAAAACCATCATTAATTTTTATTAAAACAAATATTATCTATAATAAAATGTGGCATGTCATCATTGAAAAATTATTTCACTAATAAAAAGCTACATTATTAGAGAGTATCATAGGGTGTAGTTTGTTTACGTATTCCCACGGGAATGGGAACTACGGGTGAAAACACGAGGTTCTGCTAGTGTTATAAGTACCTATCATTTTATTCTCGCGACATAATAAGCTGAGGATGGTGATGATGATGAGGTGATGATGATGATGATGATTGTATTCCAGTGGTGGGGAGTGGCTTCTACTGCGGAGGAGTGCTGATCTCGTCCAGATACGTGCTGACCGCGGCCCATTGTGTAAAGGGGTCAGACCTTCCGGAGTCTTGGAAAGTGTAAGATACATTTTTTATTATTTGAACACTGTCTGCTTAGTACCGTCGTGGTACGTACTACTGTAGCACCCAAGTGCAACTAATCCCCTCTTAACCCAGGCTTGTATTTATAGACTAATTGACAGTCTAGTCTGTTGACATATACTATGCTAGCTAACCATTTTGTCTTACAGAAATAAAGAATAACATCTCTAAATATACATTGAAAAACTGAGTATTGAAAATTTAACTAATATTCTAGTACTGTACGTACATTACATATAATAAAATACTAAAACTAGCGTAAAATTTTACATCTGTACTTAAATCTTGTAATCTGAATTCTCTCGAATATCTATATATGAAAAATGGGAGTAGGGCAGCGAATTACAGAGGTCGGTAGAAGGCAAATATTTATCAGCCTAATGGCGGCACGTTTGTAAATCCACCACTGCTGCATCGTCATTTAAGAAGGTTCAACTACGAAGCAGTTATCATTTTTAGCAGACTCAGAAAAGACTACAAAAATAAGAAAAGTCACGCACTTGTGAACGATGTGTCTAGGGTTTAAGGATCCTTTGACTGTTAACAAACACTCCCCTTTTCCACTCAAGTCACTCTCCCCGCCTCCAAGTAACCCTTAAAGAATTACACAACAAGAGATGTGGACGGCTCGAACGCCACGAGCACACTGAAGCCGTCCGTACCGCAAATCGTTGCAACGTGGCGATAACATCTTGTGTTGTATTTCAGTTCAGAGGTCCGGCTCGGAGAATGGGACACATCCAGCGACATCGACTGCGCGCGGCCCGACGACTGCGCGCCGCGCCCGCTCGACGTGCCGGTGGAGGAGATCATAGCGCACGAACAATACGTGCCTACCGACAACCACCAGCAGAATGACATCGCGCTGCTGAGGCTGGCCTACGACGTGCCTTTCAATGGTTTGTACATCATCATCATCCCGCCACGTAAAGACGGTAGCCGGTAACCGGAAGGGGTATGGATTTTCCTCCTACTCCTAACAAGTTAGCCCGCTTCCACGTTAGATTGCATCATCACTTACATGACACCGCACTGTTTGTGACACACCCTTACCGTAGATCTATAATAGCCCACCTCCAGAAAGCGGTAACACACTTAGTGAAGTGGTTTCGCAAATGAAGGATAAAGGTAAACCCAGAGAAGAGTACAGCAGTGCTCTTCTCAAGGAAACTTGCACGCCATTATTTCAATTTATCAGAGGTCTCCTTACACTTATCCCGGTACAACGAACTACACAAATACTTAGGTGTGACCTTTGATACCCGCATGAGCTTCGCGACTCACATACAGAAAGCCAGAAAAAGTGCTACTTATGTGATGGGTCGTCTCTACACGTCAATGATATGTGCCAAAAACAAACTATCTCTCCGGTCCAAGGTCATTCTCTACAAGACCTGCATCCGTCCAATAATGACACTGGTGTACCAGTGTAATGTTTGCCCACCGCCCAAAGGCGACTCTAAAACCCCATCAGGTCCTTCAGAACCGATTCATGCGTCAGGCCACGGGTGCTCCGTGGTTTGTGCGCATTAACGACCTACATAGAGACCTAGATCTCCCCACAATAGCCCAATATATGAAACACTCTAAGTTATTTTGAGAGAGCCGCCACCCACCCCAACCAACTAGTAGTTGAAGCTTGCACTCCCGAAAGGCCCTCTAAGCCAAGGTCCGAGTCTCAGAGGAGACGGTCTTAGAGAGTCATTCCGCCCATCTACCCTGCTTCTGCCTTGGGGCCCCATCAGGCCCCCGGTGACACCACTGATGTCCTACGGCACTTACTCAATCATATAAAAAAAAACTTACATCCGGTGAGATTGTAGTCAAGGCAAGGCAAGGCATCATGCCTTAATACAAGCCTGGGAAAAAGAATCAAAGTTTTTATCCTTTGTAAATGAAGGTCATTCTCCATGGTTACTCCATTATGTTGGCTCCGGCTCCATATCTTAAATTATTGTAGATAATTAAGAAAATTCTCAGTTATGCAGGTTTCCTCACGACGTTTTTCCTTCACCGTTTGAGACACGTGATTTATTAAAATGCACTTATCTGTAAAGTATGAGCTGCATGCCCTGAACCTACGCCCAGGCAGAGATCTTATCCACTGGGCTATTACCGAAGAACTTTCGTCGTATTTAATCCTGACACTGAGACAGCATTTTCATATCTGTTCGCAGACTTTGTGAAGCCGATATGTCTACCTGTTGCCCCATCTTTGCGAAGGCAGACATTCGAGGGGGCAGACATGGAGGTGGCCGGATGGGGAAAAACGGAAACAAGTAAGTGAGACTGAACGTAGCTCTTAACAATACTCTAACCAGCAGCTAAAAAGACATGGTAAATCTCTCGCATATTTCATTCAAGATCGTATATCCTACCTTTTTTGATCACATTGAAGGCGTTGCCAAGCTGGTGGTGAATTATTTAATGCGTCTCTGAAAGAACCACAGGAAAGACTGTTCGTAAAACCTGAATCTTTGATATAATGATGATGATATGATTTACGACTTGAACAAATACATCACATGCTTAGCTTGGCCTTCAAGCTGATCAGTCAAACATACTTAGAACCTTCTATTTCGAAGTTTTGTAATAGTTATTTATGCCACTGTCATGTAATGAAGGCCATTGTAGCATCAGTGATTTTTGCCATTGCATCACGAGTACTAATATTTTTTCTTTATTTATAATTACGTGCATGGCATAAAATACTTTTTCTAGGACATTCATAAAAGAAACTTCGACGGCCTCCTTGGCGCAGTGGTATGCGCGGTGGATTTACAAAACAGAGGTCCTGGGTTCGATCCCCGGCTGGGCAGATTGAGAGTTTCTTAATTAGTCCAGGTCTGGCTGGTGGGAAGCCGTGGCTAGTTACCACCCTACCGGCAAAGACGTACCGCCAAGCAATTTAGCGTTCCGGTACGATGCCGTGTAGAAACCAAAAGGGTGTGGATTTTCATCCTCTTCCTAACAAGTTAGCCCGCTTCTATCTTAGACTGCATCATCACTTACCATCAGGTGAGATTGTAGTCAAGGGCTAACTCGTAAAGAATAAAAAAAACAAAAAAAAAAAAATCTTGGTATGGCATGTTCTCCTAGATTTAGTCTCGGCGTTTGCTCCTACATTTTGTCTCTTAAGTAAGCCTGAATTTTGTAGACAATGCCATGAAACTGTATTTATTTTTAAAAAATATATTGTAGGTAGGGTTTACCCATGTGGTAACGAACATAACGAAACCAAACCTGTATGAATTGATAGCTTTGTGATATGGTTTGAGGGTTTATATTGAGTAGATTATGAATTGGGAGTACAAAAAAATGTTAACGACTTCAATTTAATGTTTACAGAATCATCGTCAGACGTCAAATTGAAGGTCGTGGTGCCAGTCGTCAGTAAAAGCGATTGTCAGACAGTGTACCGGAGGGCCGGACGTGTCATATCAGAGAACCAGATGTGTGCGGGGGGCCTGGCGGGACAAGACTCCTGCAGGGGAGACTCTGGGGGGTCTCTGATGGGGCAGGTCTCTGCCATGAACTGGATGGCCATCGGCGTGGTATCTTACGGACCCTCGCCATGCGGGACCCCTGGGTGGCCCGGGGTGTATACTAGAGTCACTGCTTACATGGACTGGATACTTTCTAAGCTGAGGCCTTAATTTTGTATTGTAATTTTATAAATATTTGTAACAAGGCAGTAGATGTTTCACATGAAATTAAAGAGATGTCGCTATCACTGTCGATTGCTTCTTGGCTTTGAAGTGCCGAGTGCGGGAACACTGTGCCATGTTCTAGTCATCATCAGCCCACCAACCCGCATCGGAGCAGCGTGGTGGGTCTAAGCTCCATATTCCCTCTCCTGTAAAGAGATCTGACCCTGTAGTCATGATCATCAGGCCTCTTACATGGACTTTCAAAACAGTGTCTGTCAGCATCCAGCTTGATGTCCTCAGTCCACCTAGTGGTGGGTGACCAACACTTTTCGGTGCCAGGGACTGCAATGTCCATTGTTTTTTCGAACTATGTGGCCTGCCCATTACCACTATAGCTTCGCGACTCGCTGGGCTGTGTCAGCCTATTTCAAATGATAATGATGATGATGATGATGATGATGATGATGATGATGATGATAATTATGATTAAGTATGTCATTTAATAGATAACAACATTTTCATGCCATTTCTATTGCCTTGTTATCTTATAAGATCTTATAATAAATTTAGATTGAAGTATGTATTGTAAACTTTATTATTTAACCTGACACCATATGTTATCCAATGATATACACATTTCCCGGCTAATATAGGAATAACGACTCGCTGTTGGTCACGAGTCTCCTCTCAGAATGAGAAGGGTTAGGCTGATAATCCACCACGGTCCAATGGGGATTGGTAGACTTCACGCACGTACCTAGTGAAGTAAAATTCTCAGCCTACTCAGCCAGTCAGCCTACTAGTAAATCCGCTACTGCGTGTACTTTTGACGGCCTCCGTGGCGCAGTGGTATGCGCGGTGGATTTACAAGACGGAGGTCCTGGGTTCGATCCCCGGCTGGGCCGATTGAGGTTTTCTTAATTGGTCCAGGTCTGGCTGGTGGGAGGCTTCGGCCGTGGCTGGTTACCACTCTACCGACAAAGACGTACCGCCAAGCGATTTAGCGTTCCGGTACGATGTCGTGTAGAAACCGAAAGGAGTGTGGATTTTCATCCTCCTCCTAACAAGTTAGCCCGCTTCCATCTTAGACTGCGTCATCACTTACCATCAGGTGAGATTGTAGTCAAGGGCTAACTTGTAAAGAATAAAAAAAAAACTTATTTTTCGCGGATAACACCGCGGGTCGCAGCTAATATATGTTAAGAAAGAAGGTATTATATAAGACTATAAGTATAACTGAATAGGACATCCGATTCGAAAGAAACAAAACACGTTTCTTTCGAATTTCAAAAATTTAAAAAATTCAAAAAAAGTAAAAAAGACCAAACACGTATCTACAATCTCATGCTTATACGTTCCGTGAAAAACAATCACTAGCGCGACACCAAACAATGCAGCGCCATCTGTTGAGTGTCGAGCTAAACGTACGTCGTAAGTCATTTACAGGACGAGAGAACCCCTCGACCCCCGACTAAGTTGCTACAATCGCTAGACAAACCAGCTGACACAGCCATAACCTTTAACCCGACTCATAGGCAAGAAATGCCTCAACCCATAAAGAAACTGTAAGAAACTACCGGAGACCAAGATCCCCCTCGCCTTACCCGGCTCACTCGGGAGGAGAAGACCCACGCTAATGGTTAATTTTTAGGCTATAGATACGTACCCAAGTGTAAAACGGGATCAGTGGCGAAGGATAGAATTTTGACAAAGGTAAGCCGTTCTAAAGAAAAAGAAATTCATATCGCTTGATATAATCTCCAATTCTCATACATTCATACATATTCATCACAATAATTGTAATTATTTCTCAATTTATATGTGAAAACTTCGCTGGCTTAATGACAACAACTATATATGTTTAATTTTAAGTAATATGTAAAGCTGTTTGTTTTCCTTTAATAAATAAAAAAAAAATAATAATAATAATGAATAGTATGTATGGATGAATTTTTATAAGGTAAAACGGCGGGAATCGACCTGTATAGACTCTTCGCCGATGAACGGGATATACATAAGTACCTATACATTTTCTCCGTTCAAAAGCGTGCCTCTTCCTGACACTGCGGTTCCGCGTGGTTCTCGTTCCCGTAGGAATACGGGAATAATAGCCTATAGCATTCCTCGATAAATGGACTATCTAACACTGAAAGAATTTTTCAATTCGGACCAGTAGTTCCTGAGATTAGCGCGTTCAAGCAAACAAACAAACTCTTCAGCTTTATAATATTAGTATAGATTTAATATGAGTCAACTACCTCATTTGTTTGTATTTCGTTTAAAGTTATACATGTTACGAAAAGCATGTGCTTAGAGCGAAAGCCTGTGATTTTAAAACTCAGGGTCTTTAACTTTGACAACTATATTTTCGTCATCAACCCATATTCGGCTCACTGCTGAGCTCGAGTCTCCTCTCAGAATGAGAGGGGTTAGGCCAATAGTCCACCACGCTGGCCCAATGCGGATTGGCAGACTTCACACACGCAGAGAATTAAGATAATTCTCTGGTATGCAGGTTTCCTCACGATGTTTTCCTTCACCGATTGAGACACGTGATATTTAGTTTCTTAAAATGCACACAACTGAAAAGTTGGAGGTGCATGCCCATGCATGCTATGTTTTCTGTAATTATACTAGATATTGTATACTAGAGATAGGGCTAGCGCATCATAACTGAGGCGGACAAATGTGCATAATTGTCTTAATTTAACTTCTTAATACGAAAGTTATTTAAACAAATAATACCTGAATATTGTTTACAATGACGAACTGTATGTTCAGGAAGTATAAAAACTATATATACATAAATATATGATGGAATTAATCACAAAATTGTGCTCAGTCGAGTAGCCTAATTCGGATCACTTTTTGCGGTACTTTTTTACGATTAAGCGTAACATGTCTATAATATAAAATATCGTTGATCCTTCAGGGTACCTATAAACCACCAAAATTCCATAGTTGTACAAAACTTTTATTTAAGCTTATAAAACAAACAATAGATTTTACTCCTTAACTTTATTATATCTATAAAATATCTGTTGTTGACCATGATTAATAAGTAGAAGTCATTGACTTAATACATTATCATACTCTTATTTGCTCACAAACATACAAACAAAGAAAATCATTGTGTATTGACTATAAATTTGACGCTTACATTTTTCTTCTTTCCATTTAACGACAACTCTCTGACGTCATGAAATGTACAGCGCCTTTAGTGTTTAAAATTAGTCACAGAATAAATAATGATACAGAATGAATCTATACAAGCAGCACAAAGCCACAAAAACCCACAAAAAAAAACAAACGTCACACTTGACATCTGCATATATACAAACTTATTCATAATTAAAATAAAAGGAAATATAAAATTATATCTTCAGACTTATTTTATTTTTATAATAAGTTTAGGTTAGGTTAGTTACTAGTAATTTAAATATTATATAATACATATAGAACTAAATACAATAATATTGTAAATACATATGTAAAAGCGTACTTGAAATATATTTTCATAATTTGTATTACAAGATTTAACACTAACAACAATTACGTAAATTGATATCATAACAGACTAATAATATAAAGAACTCCATCTTATTTTTTTTAGTTTTTGTGCACAGTTTTTAAAACTTTTAAAAATAAGACGCCATTTGAATAATATTGAAAATTACTGACGCGACGCATCGTGTCGCACTGACTCGAGAATGTATTCTTTTTTTGAATTTGTATTTGTCTGTTTTGTCATGGCTGCATCCCTGCCGTATTCCGTCCGCTCTATCTGCCTATTATTCTTTAATCTGTGGAATTAGTATGGAATATCTTGCCAATCCTAAGGTCGCAACTTGGATAGTATCCAGTCGACATACGCAGGCACCCTGGTGTAGACACCTGGCCAGCCGAGCATGCCACAAGGTGAGGGTCCAAAAGACACCACGCCCAACACCGTCCAGCCGCGACCCCCGAACTGACCCATCAGTGGACCTCCCGAGTCCCCCCCACACGAGTCCTTGTTATTCCTCCCACCAGCACAAATTTGATTCTCATTAATTTCTTTAAAGCTCATTGTGTAAATCTGACTGCATATTGAATTTTTCATAACTGGCACCAACACTTGCATCTTTACATCCGACATTCGACCTGGAAATAATAATTATAATAATAAATCTTTCAAAAAAATTCAAAATTCATTTATTTCAAGTAGGCTCAGTTTACAAGCACTTTTGATACGTCGGTTGACTATTTGTAAAGATTCTACCACCGGTTCGGAAGGCAGGTTCTGCTGAGAAGAAACCGGCAAGAAACTCAACAGTTGCTCTTTTGAAGTCATACAGTATTATAATTTACAATTGATAACAATTAAATTACAATTTCTTATAGTTTTATTTCTTGTGTGAAGGTGGAAGCTGATCCAATGGCCTCCAAGCACCTTTGTCGTTAAGGAACTCATCAATAGTGTAGTAACCTCGACTAATTAAATGTTTTTTTAACACATTGCTTAAAGTTGTGCATTGGCAAGTCCATCACAGTCTTGGGGATCTTGTTATAGAAGAGTACACCCAAACCCACAAAAGATTTTTTAACTCTTTGGAGATCTTATCTTTACTATATTACTGTACAGGAGGCAGTGTCTTCCCATTTTCAATGTTCCAGTAGGTTGATAAACAGTTTACAATTTAAGTTATAAAAACAAAAAGAAAATAGGTCTTTAGTTGCATATCAGAGCAATGCCATAAGCAGACTTATTCACTATCTTTGACGTATGCTAGTTGACATATTATACGAAATTGAGATTCTATCTAAAAATGTCATCCGGCGCTTACTGGTGGATATCATAGTGTGGGTAAATGACATTTGTCAACGGATTTGATGTTTATTTTAATTAATAGAATAGGCCTGGATGTAAGTAAGGTTAAGTTAAGCACATTCGGTCGGTAGTTTTAGTATCCAAAGTAGATTGGTGTAAAAAAAAGTTAAATATATTTATTGCAAGCAATTTAACGGCCCCTGTAGCGCAGTGGAATTACTAGACGGAGGTCCTGGGTTCGATCCCTGGCTGGGCCTATTGAGGTTTTCTTAATTGATCCAGGTCTGGCTGGTGTGCAGCTTCGGCCATGGCTAATACCACCCTACCGGCAAAGACGTACCGCCAATCGACTTAGAGTACCTAAACGGTTAGCCCGCTTCCATTATAGATTACATCATCACTAACCATCAGGTGAGATTGTAGTCAAAGGCTAACTTGTAAAGAGTATAAAAAGCAGGCGCAATAAGTCATACCGGTTTCAGTTTTCCCCCATCCAGCTACCACCAGGTCGTATCCCTCGAACGTGTCTTCCTTAAGTAAAGGATCAACGGGCAGGCAGATCGGCTTCACAAAATCTAGACAGTGAATAAAATTAGATACAGGCAATGTTCAGCAAAAAAATAATAAGTTTATAATGGTTTATATAACCTCTTTTCTTTTTAAGAAATTAAATATCACGTGTCTCTAACGGTGAAGGTAAAACATCGTGAGGAAACCTGCACACCAGAGAATTTTTCTTAATTCTCTGCGTGTGGTGGACTAAGGTCTAACCCCTCTGATACTGAGAGGAGACTCGAGCTCAGCAGTGAGCCGAATATGGATTGATAATGATGATGATGATATAACCTCTGCCTTCGATTCGGAGGGGGTAGGTGAGTAATTCGTCCGCGTGTAATTTTTTGTTGTTCTTTGTTTTTACAAATCCCTCGGAAACCATGGATTTTTTTCGGGATAAAATTCCGGCCTATGTGTTAATCCATGCTATAATATATCTCAATACCAAATTTCAGCTAATTCGGTTCAGTAGTCGAGGCGTGAAAGAGTAACAAACATTCATATCATCAAAATTATAAGGTTTCGCAAATCTCGGGAAACCATGGATGTCGGGATAAAAAACCTATGTGTTATACCATTTTCTATTCCAAATTTCAGCCAAATCGCTTCAATAGAAGCGGCGTTAAAGAGTAACAAACATCCAAACAAACTTTCGCGTTTATAATTTTAGTAGAATCATAAAGAGGTACAGTTTGCAGCATTGCAGTTTGAGGGGGTAATCTCTGGATTTTAAAAATCCTTCCACCAATAGAAAGCCTCGTTCTTTGTGAGTTTAATAGGCTATATTATATTCACGTATTCCTACGGAAACAGCAACTACGCGGGCGAAACTGCTCGCGTCTTCTAGTCCTAAATAAATTCAACATACCATTAAAAAGCACATCGTGGGCCAGCCTCAACAAGGCGATGTCGTTTGGCTGATTGGCGTTTGAGACGTTGTACCCCTCGTGGACAATGACCTCCTCCACAGAAACGTCGACAGGGGGAATGTTGCAGTCAATAAATCCAGAAGCATCGGTGACACAATCAGTAGGGCTTGATATCTTCCATTCGCCTAAACGGACACTGCTCCTAAAAAATGTTCATATGCATTTTTATTTTTTATCTCTTATTTATTTATCCTTTTATTTGATTTTTTTAACAATGTTGATAAAATACAAAACACTATTAAAAAACCCTCCCTCTGCGGGACATTTGAGTACCAAGCAACCGGTGGTCAGGGCTCCAGAGTGAGGAACCTCACAATACACGCCGTCCCAAGAATCACTGCCTTTTGTATCCGAGCCTATCCAGTAGTTCAGCTAAAGCTTAAGTTGTTGGTCTAAGCTTTTTGCTATGTAAGACCATTGACTGAAACAACTATCGGAACAATATTTGTTGACTCAACATTCCACAACGCGGTAATCGCGTGAGCAAGGTCCAAGTATTTTGATACTTTTGCCTTTTCAGCTTTAACCAGATCGTCATGTGGAACAGTAACATCAACAATTATTGCACGACGCCCTAACCGATCGACTAGCACTATATCAGGTCTATTAATAATCGTTGGTCCCAGTAGAGCAATGCACTGCTATTTTCAAGATTATTACCTACTGCTATGCTACGAGTATGAGCCCGTGATTCCCAGACCTTCGTCATTTTGTAAAAGCTGAAAGTTTGTCAGCTCATGCTCCTACCATAAATAAGTATGGTAGCCTATTATGGAGTTTTTAGTGAAGTGGCTTTGGGAGGTAGCAGGTTTTACGGATCCAGACCCTTAACCGTCTAAATATAAGGTAAGTAAGACACATAACATATCTATACTAATATTATAAAGCTGAAGAGTTTGTTTGTTTGATTGAACGCGCTAATCTCAGGAACTACTGGTCCGATTGGAAAAATTCTTTCAGTGTTAGATAGCCCATTTATTGAGGAAGGCTATAGGCTATTTATTATCCCCGTACTCCTACTGGAACGGGAACCACGCGAGTGAAACCGCGCATCGTCAGCTAGTAATGGTATAAAATCGTTGGGCTGATAATGATGATGATGGTAGCTGTTGAATCAACTTACACCCGCCACATGCGCACGCAGTGTGCCGCCGTCAGCACGTAGCGGGACGAGATGAGAGCGCCGCCGCAGTAGAAACCGTTCCCTCGCACTGTGGGTAGGTAAATAATCTTTTTAAGAGCGCGCAGCGCGTCGGTACCATATGGATAAAATTCGAAGCGCAAACGAGACGCCGAATCATGACTCACGTGAGTGGAAAGCACGGAGCGATTGACGCGCGACGCAAGTTTTATGAGCGCCTAAACCATTTTTACCTAATTGCAAGTAAATTAAACAATATAACGAAAATCAAAATGGCCATGTTCAAGATATATACCTAATTTTCTATACAAAACAAAAATTTAAGAAAATAAGTTTGCTTTTCTTGAGATTGAAAGCAAAATGTGAGCAAAACATGTATTTTTTAAAAAAATAAACTGTCGAGTAAAGTTTTACAAATTGTGTATTTTGTATAGTCATAACGAAGCTAACACTTTGATATATCGTTTACCCAAATATCAGGCTCTTAACTTTTCCAGAATCTGAGATCCAGAACCATTTGTAACCACCAAATAACATATTGCACACTTTTAATGGAACCGACTTCAAAAACGTATTTCAGATATTTTGATTTTAACACAAAATTACTTAAAAGCGACTTTCATAAAAAATAAATGGGACCAATCTGGAACTTACTTTTTAAAACACTATACTTAATATTATAAAGCTGAAGAGTTTGTTTGTTTGAACGCGCTAATCTCAGGAACCACTGGTCCGATTTGAAAAATTATTTCAGTTATATCATTACTCTACAACGTGCAATTGCAAAGACTTTGCAATTGCACGTTGTAGAGTCAACATCTCCTGAGGATGCTCCGGTTTCGGGGTGAAACGTACGTATGTACGTACGTAGAGAGTATTTTGTCGGACCTGGGTGACGTTGTCGCATGGGTTCGTCGAATTTTCGCGGATGATAAAATAAATAAATCATTATACAATCATGATGAACTTCCGCAGAGAAACGCCTGCTTCTATCCAATTATTTCAGTGTTAGATTTCATTTATCGAGAAATAATATAGGCTATATACTATTCTCGTATCCTTACGGAAACGGGAACCACGAGGGTGAAACCACGCGGCGGCATTGAAAGAGTTTTTCAAATCGGAGCAGTAGTTCCTGAGGTTAGCACCTTCAAGCTATGGTTTATAGCTGTGGTGCTTCTGCTTACGCTGGGCACTCCGCAGCAGCACCATCCACGGGTGGTCATCGATTGCAGTCGCCTGGCCGTTCACGATCCTGTTGTCATACTGCACCCCGCACTCGTCTGCGCGAGGCAGGAGAGACAGAGTCGCTGCTAGATCACTTTCCGGTTTGTAGCTGGCCAGCTCTGGTGGACAGCATATCTGAAAGCAATAATTAATAATAATAATCGTTTATTCTCTATAAAACCGTAACATAATAGGTAAAAATAGCTTAACACTATAAATAATGGATGAGTAACAGGTATCTAAACTAAGAAATAATTTGTATTATAGACACCTGTGCTCTTCCCTGCTTAGATGTAACAATCTTATGTCACGTACAAAACATAGCAGCGTGTGTGTGTGTGTGTGTGTGTGTGTTTGGGTGCGTGTGTCTGCTTATATGCTATAAATAAGAAAAATAAACAAATATTATTGAAATATAAATTTTATTTTATTAATCCAACCCTCATTGGAATCATCATCATGGTCATTATCAACCCATATTCAGCTCACTGCTGAGCTCGAGTCTCCTCTCAGAATGAAAGGGGTTAGGCTAATAGTCCACCACGCTGGCCAAATGCGGATTGGCAGACTTCATACATTCAGTGAATTATGAAAATTCTCTGGTATGCAGGTTTCCTTCACCGTTTGAGACATTTAATTGAGATATTTAATTTCTTAAAATGCACACAATTGAAAAGTTGAAGAAGTTGAAGGCATGCCCCGGACCGGATTCGAACCCTCCGGGATCGGAGGTAGAGGTCATATCCACTGGGCTATCACGGCACGGAACCGCATTGGAGTAGCGTGGTAGTTTTAACCACCACATCGTCATTATCAAGCTATATTCGGGGCTCCTGAGCTCGAGTCTCCTATCAAAATGAGAGGGGTTAGGCCAATAGTCCACCACGCTGACCCAATGCGAATTGGCAGACTTCACACACACTAAGGATATAGAAAATTCTCTGGTATGCACCTGCATACCATTTCCTCCTTCACCGTTTGAGACACGTGATATTTCTTTTTTAAGACATTAGACACGGGCATAAGTTAGTTATTTCTGCATATCGTCTCCAAAGAGTAAAAAAATCTTTTGTAGGTTTGGGTGTACTCTTCTATAACAAGATCTCCAAGACTGTGATGGACCTGCCAATGCATAGCTTTAAGCGATGTGTTAAAAACATTTACTTAGTCGAGGGTACTACAACATTGATGAGTTCCTTAAAGATAAAAGCGCTTAGAGGCCATTGGATCAGCTTCCACCTTCACACAAAAATTAAAACTATAAGAAATTGTACTGTATGATTTTTTAAATAGAGCAACTGTTGAGTTTCTTGCCAGTTTCTTCTCAGCAGAACCTGCCTTCCGAACCGGTGGTAGAATCTTTACAAATAGTCAACTGACGTGTCAAAAGTGCTCGTAAACTGAGCCTACTTGAAATAAATGATTTTTGATTTTGACTGTACGGCATTTGTGCCATTCGTTTTGTACACATATGCAGATACTTTACACGTAAACGCCAATTTTCCAGCGCAGGAGTCGAAAGATAAGAGTCGCAAGACTTACTCTTCACTCGCGTACTCACCTGTACCGCTCAGAAATGAGGGCATAGTGCTCAGAGTTATCTATATTCTATATTAATATTATAAAGCTGAAGAGTTTGTTTGATTGAACGCGCTAATCTCAGGAACTACTGGTCCGATTTGAAAAATTCTTTCAGTGTTAGATAGCCCATTTTTCGAGGACGGCTATAGGCTATATATTATCCCTGTATTCATACATGAACGGGAACCACGCGGGTGAAACCGCGCGGCATCAGCTAGTTTTTTGATATAGTAACAGCCTTCTAAGCGTTATTCATATTGGTTCATTTCACATGTAATTTTTGTTCAAGAGCTTGTAGTCTAGTGTATGAATAAGATAATAACCATCGGTTGCTGGCGGTCATTGAACCCACAATGAAGCTGTAACGCGAGCCACTGCATTCGCCAGGAGCGTCCGTTCGCGAACGTCCAGTACAGCGCCTCACACTCCTCGAACGACGAACATTTTGCTCCGTTGCTGCATTCTGAATTGAGTCAAAGAATACCATAGATTAATCAATATTTTTTTTTTATTCTTTACAAGTTAGCCCTTGACTACAATCTCACCTGATAGTAAGTGATAATGCAGTCTAAGATGGAAGCGAGCTAACTTGTTAGGAGGAGGATGAAAATCCACACCCCTTTCGGTTTCTACACGGCATCGTACCGGAACGCTAAATCGCTTGGCGGTACGTCTTTGCCGGTAGGGTGGTAACTAGCCACGGCCGAAGCCTCCCACCAGCCAGAACTGGACAAATTAAGAAAATCTCAATCTGCCCAGCCGGGGATCGAACTCAGGACCTCCGTCTTGTAAATCCACCGCGCATACCACTGCGCCACGGAGGCCGTCAAAAAATACATATGTAGCGTACGGAACATGACGGTGTCGTACCCGTCACGGATACGAAATTCAAAAACGAATACGTTCTCTTGTCAGTACGATATGAACCGTCGTATCAGTAATTTTTAATAGTAATCAAGAAAAATGGCGTCATACGTTTTTAAATATTTTAAAAACTGTTCTTAAAAAGTAAAGAAATAAGATTCGAGTTTTTTTTTATTGGTTATTATATTAATTACAAATTGGAAAAAGTTTGTTTATGCAGATATCAAGGAGACGCGTGACTTTTGTTTTTTTTTTTGTGGCACCGGCTTCAGCACACAGTTTGTTAAGACTCTCTCTGGTTACTCTGTGAAGAATACATAAAACAAACACATGCTGGAAGTCGTCAGAAACAGCTCCGATTTTGATGTTCTTTTTTGTTCAGTTTCTTTTTTGATATTACGCATAGTTACGCATAGTTTAACATTACAATTCCCATTAATTGTCAATCATCTTCTATTTTCCTACTCTTAGAGTAGAAATTGTTTTTTCAAAATGTAGGACCATTATAGGAGTATACCCTTTTCTAATAAAACAATTATTATTAAAATCGGACAGCTCAATAAAATAGGTCGAAGAAATGTGCTTTATTGATTCCACTATAATGAAACAATAAAAAACATCATTTCTTGCCCGTTTGGACCTATGGGATACAGCTGTGTGGCTGTACCAAAAAGAGCAATATCCAAATTATACAAAGAGATCGATTCTGAACTGTACTGAGAACAACTGATGAGATTAAAGCATAAAATTGAGAGAAAACGGCCGAAATTAACCAACAGAAGGGGTGTTGTTTTTCACCATGATAACCTAACTAACCTAAAAAAAAACCTACCTAACCTAACACATCTTTAGACATTCGGCAAAAATTACGAGAATTTGGCTGGGAGGTGTTGATACATCCGTTATATAGTCCTGACCTTGCACCTTCAGATTTTCACCTGTTTTGGTCTCTGCAGAATTCCTTAGGCAATGACAGGTTAACATTACGAGAGGACTGCCATAACCACTTGTTCGCAGTTTTTGATCAGAAGCAACAAAATTTGTATTTGTATAACTACAATACTGGATGGACTACAATATTGATGGCAAAAAGTTACCCAAAAAAATTATACTTATCATCATCATCAACCCATATTGGGCTCACTGCTGGCCACGAGTCTCCTCTCAGAATGAGAGGGGTTAGGCCAATAGCCCACCACGCTGGCCCAATGCGGATTGGCAGACTTCACGCAGAGAATTAAGAAAATTCTCTGGTATGCAGGTTTCCTCACGATGTTTTTCCTTCACCGTTTGAGACACGTGATATTTAATTTCTTAAATGCATACAACTGAAAACTTGGAGATGCATGCCACGGACCGGATTCGAACCCACACCCTCCGGGATCGGAGGCAGAGGTAATATCCACTAGTCTATTAAGGCTTCGCTATTTACATATTTATAGTCAAATGTAAATAAACTTTGTGAAAAAACTTTATAATTTTTGTATAAAATGCAAAGAAACTTTTACCCCAACCTAATCACAAAATTGTGCATGTGCGCGCTCATTGGAGTAGCTAAATTTGGATCAATTTTTTCAATGATTTTATAGGCACGTAACATGTCTAATAGTATAAAATCGTTGGGACTTTATGTATTTTTATATCTATATTTACGGCGACAGCAAACCGCAAATAAAACCGGGCGCGTCGAATCTTAACGGGATCTGCGCGCTACTGCTACTAATATTCTAAAATGGACAATAATACATTAATTCTGATTCTGATTCTCAAGAACACGTGATAAACTTACCTCGCTCAGCATGAGTTGGCAGCACACTTGTGAGACATAGAAACACAACACTCAAGCAAAAAATATTCATTATTTTTACAATGAAGTTGGCGCACCAGGTCAACGTACGAAGACGATATAATTTGCACTCGGAAATGGATATGATCTGAGTTTTATTTAACGTTATCAAACAAAAACAACGTATACGTTGATTTAGATTTATTCGCCTTCGGGGGAGACTAAAAATTCGAATGCCGGATCAAGATATAATGGGTTGTCGAAAAAAATACTCGACTCGCTTCGGGTTTCGCCTAATTAGTGCTCTATTTTTGCATTTTGCTGTTTTTTTGCGCTCCTATATGTTTTTTATTATTTTATTAATATCTAACGTCGAAATTTAGTACATTAAACCACAGTATCTTTACTCTGATTAAACACAGTATGTGTGTGAGACGAATGGCACAAATTCAATTGTTATTATCAATGTGATAAACCGAGTCCGGTTTAAAAACCCGCAGGAAAAATGATAGCAAAATTCTGTACCGTGCTAACCGTACCTACTCCCTACTAGTACTGTGGTATTTAATAATTATGTGCATATAAATAAAATTGGAGTGTCCGTCTGTGATTTCAAATTATCTGTTTCATCAAGTGCTGATAATGTAATTTACACGAAACCAAATACAAATGTTTTTTTTTCAAATTTGTATGTCTGTCTGGGCTAATATCTGAATTAGTTTTAATCGTTAAAGCGATTTTCACAGGAATACATGTATATTACCCCTAAAAATCTATAGTTCCCACGGTACTTCTAAAATACTGAATTTCACGCGAACGAAGTCGGCACGTACTTACTAGTTTCCAAATATATTAATAATAATAAAAACGAAAAGCTCTTGACGTACTAAGATGAAATTTGGCATGTAGGTAGTTTATAATTAGTAGATGTCCGCTGAGTTCGGATTTTGCGACAGGGCCGGATTAAGGAGGATGGACTTCATCCTCCTTAATCGTCTGCTAGTACCTATAATAAAGTTCACAGGTCTTTTGTTTTGAACCGTCTAGCACTAATGATATTCCGACTCAAATAAACAACAACGGACTTCTTTAAAATATTTTTAACCGACTTCCAAAAGGAGGAGGTTCTACGTTCGGCTGTATGTATGTTTTTTTATGTATGTCCAGCGATAATCCCGTCATTTATCAACCGATTTTGAAAATTCTTTTTTTTATGAACTAGCTGACCCACAGTTATGACCGCGTCGTATTTTTTTTTTTTTATACTTACTACCTACATATTAAGTACATATTTTCCTTATAATAATAAATAAATGTGGGTATGGGGATTGTTTAAGGTAAATAGCGAAAATTCCTTATCTTTGAAGAATATTGTAGACTGTAATTCCCAAACAAAATATTTGTAAATTACAATAAATGGCCCAAGCAGTGCCGGATTTACCCTAAAGCCAAGTTGGTCCGGGCCCAGAGCGGCCAGATTTTAGGGGTGACAGTATAGAGGGAATAAATTTCACCAATTGCGTATTTGTCAATTTTTGTTATTTTTTACCGGCAATGTGTATCGGGTATTTTATACAATGGTTAGGCAATGTATAAAATAGGTATTATGAATATGCAATTGATTCGTGGGCATGATTTGTATAGTTATTAGGATAAGTTAGCTTAAGTTCCTTATTGTATTCTTTCTTTATATAATAATTTATTTATTGATTGTGCATTATATAAGTACATTACTTAGGACTTAGGTAATCTAAATATTGCCTAGGGATTGTATAAATTAATTACCTACTTCTCCACCGGCAATGTATAAAATAACAAACAAATATCTACCTCAACACAAGATTTTTCACTTTTTCGGAGTAATCTAATTAAATTACTACAACAGATTAACATAGCAAATATTTTTTCAAGATTCAAGTATTTAATAATGACTACACCAACAGACTTGTTTTCGTTTCTCTGCAGAAGTTGCCTCCTCCCCATTTCGCTTCACTCTGCCTCGTAGACTTGCTTTATTTAGAACATCCTTCACAAGCTTCTGGCTTTGCGCTTTGCAAAAATACTCTTAGGGTATGGCTGGTGAGAGGCTTTGGCTGTAGCTAGTTACCACCTTACTGGCAAAGACGTACCACCGCCAAGCGATTTAGCTTTCCGGTACGATGCCGCGTAGAAACCGTAAGGGGTGTGGATTTTCACCCCCCTCCTAACAAGTTAGCCCGCTTCCATCTAAGACTACATCATCACTTATCATCAGGTGAGATTGTAATCTAACTTATAAAGAATTTAAAAAAAAATTACGCAATATACTCATTACACGCTGCGTGCATTTATTTTATTTCATTCGTTTTGCGTGTCACCCTCTTGTTGTGCTCGTCATACATACATTACCGGCTAAGCATCAAGTATTAAAAATGCCTAAAAATACATAAAATCAATAATATTTCATACATTGCCTACGCGTTTTATGTATTTTATACATTGCCTAGGCAAGGCATTATAAAGAATCCAGGATTACACACATAGCCGGTAACAAATATACTAAGTCCCCATTTGCACGAGATTTCGTGCGTTCAAACAAAATTACGGATATCTTTGTTATTTGTGCGTTCGCTTAACAAAAAATGTCACATTGAACCTAAAATTGTGCGATTTCCTATTTGATTGCGTTAATTCATTATTGATTATTTTTGAAATTTTCGAACCTTATTTATTTTACAAATATCCAAACAATATTGTGAAGAGATACTACAAAAAAATTGTCGTGAACACTTTAGACTCTACTTTACAAACGTACAAACATACAGAATTCAAAAATGCACCCTTACAAAAACTTATAGGAGGAACTCATGAAGTTTATCCCAACAACTAATTCCATCAGATTCCCTATTATTCAGATCAAGGGGAGCAAGATGGAAAGTAAAACAAAACATTTGTAAACTGCATCGTGTGATACATTAAATAAAAGTACTCTCAAATATATATTTTTTTTGTAATTTTGAAATAAATAGTTTTCAATATGAATGGAATAAAAGTTACAACTTCTTAAGAATTTTATTTAAACTGAAATTTATTATATGAAGATAAGTTGCTATAGAAGTAATAGGTATACATAAAATCTTTCGAAGTCAATGCAGCATAGTTTTGTTTCATAACGGAACACTGTTCATTCGTAAGTCAGCCCGGAGGGACAGCAAACCTGGAAATTAAGAACCAATAAGTCACAGGAATCTTACTTGTATGTACTTACAATACAATACTGTTTGTCTTCTTAATCATGATGCAATGCAGGGTAAATATCTCGTATCATCATCATCATCATCATCATCATTATCATCATTAACAGCCGATGGACGTCCACTGCTGGACATAAGCCCCTTGCATGGACTTCCAAACAAAATGGTCTAGAACCGCGAGTAGCCAGCGGCTCCTTGCAACCCGCTTGATGTCCTCGGTCCAACTAGTGGAGAGTTGACCAACACTGCGCTTTACGGTGCGGGGTCGCCATTCCAGCACCTTGGGACCCCACCGTCCATCGGCTCTTCGAACCATGTGGCCTATGTGTACTTCGAATATATACTTTTAAAACTTAGACCCACTATGCTTCTCCATTGAGAATATATTGCAGGAAATAGTAATCTGGGACGAATATGACATCGCTCGATCTCGTGTTGGCGCGACTTGTTTCCGTAAACAGTAGGGAGTTAGAGAGGGAGGGAGGTTGAGTATTCTCGGCGTTCGAGCCCTCCATATTTTGGTACCACACACATCATTTTTGTTGGATTTAATTTAATCATTAGTTTAATATCTTTAAATTATTAGTTTACTATATTTTTAAAATTTCTTTCTTTTGTTTTAGGTATATGTTGTCTTTTGTGTATTATGTGTGTGTGTCCAAATAAAATGATTTTCTTTCTTTCTTTCTTTCATATTTCTTGTCTTTGCGGGTTACTTGGGATAGGGGGGAGAATAGCTTGAGCAGTGAAAGGTGAATTTTGGCATGTCGAAAGGGATCCTTTAAACCTGCATCCGAAGTCCCAAGCCTCTGGGACTGCTGAAGGTATTTTCTGCCATTAAGGGTCTTATTTTGGTTACAGTTTGATTTGTTAATTGAGTTGTCCTGACAAATATTGGTTTTCTTATTTTTGTAATCCACTTCTGAGTTGCTAAAAATATCTACACCAATTTTTTGGAAGTATTTTTGTCTGTAATGAAATTCAAAAACACTAATATCTATACTAATAGGTAATGTGAAGAAGAAAAGTTTGTGGTGTTGTTTAATCTACTGAAACAGATATACAATTATCACCGCGGCTACATTTATATACACATACCGGATATTGATGAGTAGGTAATTGAGTCAAGTTAACTGGTTAAAAACTCCTAAGCTACCCGGACACAGAACTAGACACCTGCAGGCTAATTCACTGTCTGACGTATGCTAGTTGACATATACACATGTCATCCGGTGCCTATCGGTGGATATCATAAAGTAGGTAGATGACATTTCTCAATTGATTTGATGTTTATTTTAGTAGGTTGATAATAAAGAGCATATTAGTGAATAGGCCGGCTGGCTGATGAGTGAAATGGGCTGTGTCTCAGACTCAGGCCAATTATTGTATAGGACCTGCCTCGCTAGATGTTACTTTTCTGTCAAAGTATATGATCAACGATCTAATGCGATTATAAAAACTGTCTCTATATAATCGGTGTTAAATAATTGTAATCGTGTTCATCGGTTAAAGAGCTCCGTAAAATACCTTTTTGTGTAATAGAATTGTGTAAAAATTGGACAAAAACTTCTAGTTTAGTACAAGATATATACCAAATCTATAGCTCTATAAGCTAAGCTCGTTTTCCTCAGAAAATGACAGACAATTTTGTTCGTGACTATGAGTGCGATACAGGTCCTTCTATAATTGGTCTGAGGTCTCAGACCACGTAAATATCTTATAGTGGTAGTTAAAGAAATATTTCCAAAAACCCGTCAACACGCATTCGAGCAGCGTGGTGGATCTAACCTCCATATCCCCTCTCCAAATAAGGAGATAGATCTGACCATGTAATGGGTCGTTAATGATGAATGAATAACTAGAACAAGATAATAACCATCGGTTCCTGGTTATCATTGACCCCACAATGCACTCGCGCCAGAAACTTTAACCGCCAGAAGTGGTTGTGACCCCACCTCGAATACAGTGCCTCACACTCGTCGTACACCAAACATCTTCGACCGTTGTGACATTCTGAAATAATGAAACAATTGAGAACATCATTAATCTATGCTATGAGATCTGTATGTATGTTACCGGCAATGTGTATAATCCGGCATTCTTTAAAATGCCTAGGCAATGTATATAATACCTAAAACGAGAAAGAGGTGAATCGCCGAATCCAGCTAGTTGGGTAGCGTTCGGAAAACTCAGCGACATCTTTTCGTCCGAAATTCCTCAGTACTTGAAAACGAAAGTCTTCGAGCAGTGCGTAATGCCAGTGATGACCTACGGATCTGAGGCTGACTATGGGCCTTACTAGAAGGCTCAGAGTCACTCAGCGGACGATGGAGCGAGCCATGCTTGGAGTTTTTCTGCGTGATCGAATCAGGAATGAGGAGACCCGCAGACGAACCAAAGTCACTGACATAGCTCAGCCGGCTGATGTTGGGGTCCCAAGGTACTGGAAAACGCAGTGTTGGTCACCACCCACTAGGTGGACCGAGGATATCAAGCGAGTTGCAGGGAGCCGCTGGATGCTGGCGGCTCGAGACCGTTGTGCTTGGAGGTCATGCAAGAGGCCTATGTTCAGCAGTGGACGTCTATCGGCTGATAAGGTAAGGTAGACAATGACATATTATTGATTGATTTTACATATTGCCAAGATATTATATACAATACCTGATGCTTAACCGGTAATGTATGTATAACGAAAGCACACAAGGATGTGCGGGTGGGCAGGTAGGCAAGGCAATTTATAGATTACCTAGGTAATGTATTTAGTGAACAATCATATTCATAATATTTTATACATTGTCAGAACGCCCTAGGTATTTTATACATTGCCTAGGCATTGTGTACAATACCTGAACTATACACTTACCCAGGCCCCGCCAAGTAAGTTGAACCAAAATGTTAAAGGCGTGCTCCGTGGTTGTCCAGTACATTAAATGTGTCAAATTATCAAATAATTGAAAATTTTGATTGTAATCGCTTCGACGTGTTGCTGTTACTTGAATGTATACGTCGCTAAGGCCTAGTTCGGACTCCTACTAGAAAGCCACGTCATTTGTGGGTATCATAGGCTATATTTTATCCCCGTTTTCACACGGGAACAGAAACTACGCGGGTGAAACCACGGATCGTCACCTAGTCTAAACTAACATAATAAACAGGTAAGATTTGATTTTTTGTTTGTTACGATTTAACTTAAAAACGACTTTATGGGTTTTATAAATTGTTTCACCACTAGAAAGCAACTTCTTAAACGAGTAATATGGGCTATATTTCATCTCTATAACACATATGTATATATTCAAGGTGACTAGAAACTGCAGGTTGTAATCGCAAGGCGTTTGCTAGTACATCATAACGGGAACTACGCGTTACTGTTAGTGTTTTATATAATGTAATGATTGGAGGAAAAAACAATAATTCTGATACTAAAGGATACGTAATAAACTTACCTCCGTCAGCATGAGTTGGCATCACACCTGTGAGACATAGAAACAGAGCAATCAAGCAAAAAATATTCATTATTTTTACAATA
The DNA here is from genome assembly GCF_947172395.1 of Bicyclus anynana. NCBI lineage: Eukaryota > Metazoa > Arthropoda > Insecta > Lepidoptera > Nymphalidae > Bicyclus > Bicyclus anynana. The sequence continues at coordinate 1,690,361 of NC_069103.1, read as the reverse complement.
AAATGAGCACAAGAATCACACCCGATCGGTACGCAACGATTATTTATATTATATTCGCAACTGATGATATGAACTGAGTTTTAGTTAACGTTATCAAACAAAGAGAACGAGTTGATTGAGGTTTTATTCGCCTACGCGGGAAATTCCGGATACGAATTCGAATTCGAAGTCGAAAAGATTTAATGGGTTGTTGTAATCCCGGATAGAGATTTAATGGGTTGTCGTTATCCCGAATAAAGATTTAATGGGTTGTCGAAAAATCTTCAAGAGAGCAAATAGGCTAGTTCAGTGATTCACAGAGTGGGGTATGCCATTCGACGGCAGGGGGTTCGCGACAAGATTTACGTATTGGTGGCTTGATAACTGATACAGAGTCAGAATTAAGGTTAAAATTGTCCAAAATTACTCCTAACATTGAATCCATTTGCGACAAGAAACAAATTAATAGTACAAAGACATTTCTTTTGGTAGGTACTTTATGTGTTACTTTTTTTTTAAATAAATACCTACCTTATTTTCTTCAACGGCAAAATTATTTTTTTTCTTAGGGGAGAGGGGTCATTAGTTAGTGAGGGATTCGCTGTCACTTGTAAATTGACAGGGGTTCGTGGAGCCGAAAGTTTGAGAAACCCTGAGCTAGTAATAATAAACCATGTACTATATGTTAATATACTATGTATAATTACCAATAAAAAATACTCCATCTTGCTTCTTTAGTTTTTTTAAACAGTTTTTAAAATATTTAAAAACATAAGACCACTTCGTGTCGTACTGACTCGAGAATGTATTACTTTTTGAATTTCGTATTTGGAGCGGCTACGACCTCCATCTGTATATTGTGGATTATTGTGTCTACAATATTATTCAATCTGGTGGTTTTCAATTCAAATTAAAAAAAAAAAACAAACTGCAGAAGTTACAAAACTAAAAAGAATGCAGAGTAGAGTAAATGAAAAGCTAAATAAATTTTTCGGGGTTTTCCGCTCGTCTATTGGGCCTCCCAAATAATTATGATAAGGCATGCTACGACACAGACTGTGTGTGTGTTCAAATACGTCGTTGTGTGTTACGTTCAGGTAAGGAACAAAATATAGTGAATGCCTTACTCGTAGGTGGCAGTTTTCATATGTGCTTAACAAATTAGTGGACATTGATTAGGTAATTAATAATTATGCATTAAAAAAAAATAACATTAGTTATGTAAACTGAAATTTATTATAGCTTATCATAAGTGCTTAAGTATAGAGGTATTAGGTATTATAAGTAGACGTCAATGCAGCATAGTCTTCATTCATATGGAACACTGCTCAGATGTAGGCCAGCCCGGGGGGACAGCAAACCTAGAAATTAAAAACCAATGAGTCACAGGAATCTCCAATTCAGTAATAACTGTTTTTTTATTATCTTCCTCGTTGTATGTACTTAATTCTACTATCTAATGGAACAGGGGCGTAGCGACCGTCTGTATCAGCCGTATCAATGACACAAGGCTACTTACTTGTAAAATTAAAAAATAGTAAAGGACATGTCCTAAAATGGGCCTTTATTATTTTTAATTTATAAGCAGGTCGATAGTATTTTCTACTGAAAGAAGATACAAATAACTGTTGAGGAAATAATTTTCAGAATTTTCGGAACCCGCATTAATTAGATATGTAGTTTCGCACCCTTGTCTACAAATTAAACATACCTAGGCAAAAAGTGTCCAAAACAGCCAATAAAAATAAAAAATAAAAAAACTAAAAATATAAAACACCTGGAATGGAATTAATATCCGGTGTAGGCTGTGAATGTCATGTAATATTGTCAAATGTCAATAAGACACAAGGTAATAAGAAACATTAAATCGTAGACAGAGAAGCATTAAACAAAAAAAACCATAAATTGTTTAAAACCGTCAAAAACGAATGCTACCTGTAAATGCTACTACGCGAAGATCACTGACAATCTGTCAGGGTGTGAGTTACAGGCATGTTGCCGTGATAAAAATTCTTAATGAATGTTGTAAGCTAATGAAAAAAAAATATATTTTATTTAATTAATTTAAAAAAATGCATGTTCCAAAATAATTCACAGTCATATTTATTCATTCTTTACCCCCCAAGTAATTTTGATACAGGGCCCCTCCATGGCACGCTACGTCACTGGAATGGAGAGTAAGATGACAAACGTATTGCTTCACGATCATGTGAAAATTCGAAAATTGTCAGTGTGCGGCCACCCTAAATATCTCGTTTAAGAGAGACATAAGTACAAGACGCTACTAATAATAAATAAATAAGTAAGTAATATTATAAAGACGAAAGATTTGTATTTTTATATGTAACACATAAACTCAAAACTACTGGACCGATTTGAAAAATTCTTTCACCAGCAGATAGCCACATTATCAAGGAATGTCATAGGCTATATTTTATCCCCGTATTCCCACGGGAATAGAAACTACGCGGCTGAAACTGCGAGGTTCTGCTACTGGATTCTATGATACCTTCACTTTCATCCCCGTGTGTCCGCAGTGCATCCTCTGCAGCAGCGCCACCTCATCCTTGGTGAGTGGAGTGTGCGCCAGCTGAGAGTACAGCCCTGTGCACTGCTCGAACTCAATGCATATAGAGTTGTTGTTGCATTGGTCTGAAACGAGACAATACACCATCAGTCATCATTATTACCAGCCAATAACGCCATTAATATCCGGGCGCTCAGAGATTACCGCGGTCGTGATCGAATGGGACAAACATATTTAATTACTATTGCCTCGTATTTTGTCTCATTAATACAACAAACAGTTGGCATAACACAGAAACAGCGAAGTTCAACAGCCATGTACGCCAGTTCGAAGTTACATTGCCCATTCGATCACCACCGGTCAGAAAAGCAATCTCTGAACAGCCGGACGTTATATCCAAAATTCCTCAGTACCTGAAGACGAAAGTTTTAGAACTGTGCGCGTGAGTGATGACTTACAGATCCGAGACTTGGTCGCTAACTGTGGACCCTCATAAGAAGGTCCTCAAAGTCACTCAGCGAGCGATGGGGCGAATCAGGAATGAGGAGATCCGCAGAAGAACCAAAGTCACCGACGTCGATCAGCGAGTCGCGGAGCTGAAGTGGCAATGGGCAAGCCACATAGTTCGAAGAACCGAGGAGTCCCATGATGCTGGAATAGCGACCCAACACCGGAAAGCGCAGTTCACCACTAGGTGGACTGAGGACATTAAGCGCGTTGCATGGAGCAGCTGGATGCTGGCGGCTCGAGACCGTTTTGTTTAGAATTCCATGCAAGAGGCCTATATCCAGCATTGGATGTACATCGGCTGTTAATGATAATAATGATGATGATTAGGTATATATCTACGTGTATCTAGACACATGCTAAATAATTATTTTACATATTAGATTGCCATGAATTTGATCTACAAAAATCTATATAAGTACTTACTTCTAGCATAAGTGGAAGCGATCACGAGCAGGCACAGAAGAAAGCAACTTCTTAACAAAGCGTTCATTTTCTCTGAATACAATTACTTGCAAGTCGATCCAATAATGCAAGAAGCTTTCTCTACAATGAACCAATACACACGTTACAAGTTATATATACCTGGGTTTTAATAATATGTAATAAAATATACCTAATTAAAGAGGTTAACATTTACCCAGGAGTTTCTATGTAAGGTTATCTGTAGAGAAATACCAGCCAACATTAAAAAAATCCGAAGTACGTAACCTACTTATCTATTAATATTATAACAAATAAATATTAATATTTATTTATAGATAGGTTATTTTTATATGCCTCCTTGGATCAGGCGTTAGATTAATAAAGAATCATGGACAAATTTTAATATAATAAATTAATTAATTAATTTAATTTTAATAATTAAGAATCCTGGATCGAACGATGATGAATAAGATGGTCTTAGTTCACTGAGATTGTTCTAATGCTGATAAAATAGGTAATTAGGTACCTACGTACCAGTGACGTAGCGTGTCTTGAAGGGGCCCTATATCAAAATTAGTTTAGGGGCCCAATATGAAGCGTAAAGATTTCTTAAAACAGAAAGATGTTTGACGAACCTATGAATAGATATACGGGATATACGGGAATTCATAGATTCTTCAAACCAAAGTAGATTGTGGATTACATTTTACTAATTTTAACTTTCCCACGTAAGGGTCGTTCGGGGGCCCTGTAGTTCGGGGGCCCCGTATCATTGATAAGGCTGATACGGCGGTAGCTACTCCTCTGCTATGTACCTACTTCATCATTAACAGCCGATGGATGTCCACTGGTAAACATACGCCTCTTGCATGGACTTACAAAAAACCGATCTCGAGCCGCCAGCATCCAGCGGCTCTTTGCAATCGCTTGATGTCCTCGATCCACCTAGTCGACGTCCATCGACTCTTCGAACTATGTGCCCCGCCCATTGCCACTTCCGCTTCGCCACTCGCTGAGCTATGTCGGTGACTTTGGTTCTTCTGCGGATCTCCTCATTTCTGATTCGATCACGCACTGATACTCCAAACAGTTTGAGAGACGCTCTATCGCCCGCTGAGTGACTTCGAGCCTTGTTTTTTTTTTCATAAGTACCTATCTATTTAATAATAGATATACTTATAATAAATATATGCCATAACAATACCTACTTAGTGATAGATATTATATGTAAGTACCTACCATAATTAATAATAGGGTTATCTTTATGAAATGCCGTGATCTGGCTGGGGAATATTGTAAAATTTCTGCAAAGTGGTGATTTATGCGTATCGCCAAAGGTCGCCGTTATTGATCTTTATTGATTGGTAGGCAGCAAGTTATCTACGAAAAAAGCCAAACTGTAACACGCAAAAATTATTATTAGATAAATTATTATTGCTGGAATGGCGACCCCGCACTACAAAGCGCAGTGTTGGTCGACCCCCCACCAGGCGGACTGACGAGCGTCAAGCGAGTCGCAGGTATTCGCTGGATGCAGATGGCTCAGTATCGTGATGTTTGGAAGTCCCTATAAAAGGCCTATGTCCTGCAATGGACGTTCATCGGCTGACATGATGATTATGATGCAATTATTATTAGTTCAAAATAGTATAATAGTAGAGGATTCTAATATAAGACGACCTTCACAGATGGGCGAAGGTCGTCATTTACCTACTGGATGCATTTGTTTTAACCAATACCTAAATATACCATAAAATATAGGGTTGCGTAAAACATTTCTGTCCAGAATATGATTCATTAACAAAATACCATCCGAGCGAGCGAAAGCATGAAGCTTTTTATCGTATATTCGTACTATGCTGTGTAAACGTAAAACTGGGATCCTGGAACAACTCTTGAGCATAGCTACCCAGGGGCTAGGCAGTGCATTTCCCCGGGACCAACAAGCTCAGAGGCCCTCGCATCAAATCGCGATCGAACTAAACTTAGAAAATTTCGAAAAACGAAAAAGAGGTGATGAATATTTTTATTTAGTAAAACCTAACCAGATAGTGGAGCCGCATTTTTTAATTACACAAGGGCCCTTAGTTACCTACACGTACACTGGTTAATCTGGTTAAAAAAATATATCTACCCAAAAGAATTGAAAAAGTAAGGGTGGCCGCTCACTGACAATTTTTAGTTGACTGACTTTTTAATTGTGCGTGATTTAGTTGGACAGATGTGCGGGCTGTCATACATCGCTATACCTTTTCTATAATCGGCCGACTAAAAGTTGTAAGTGAGCGGGGGCTCTAAAGGTAGCCTGCTTGCGACTGTAAGTTGCCAGATAAAAACAGTCAATTATTTATGGCTCAATTTAACTGTATTAGCCTTTGATCTACTTCATGGTTTCCTAGATTTTGTATGAAAAATGTGTTTAACCGCAATTTAACTACGCAGTATTATTTAACATTTATTTCTGATCTCAAATAAATAACAGATGAGGGTATATATTTCTAAAGCCGGATCTTAGACCAATAGTACAAATAAAACACAAGACTCTTCGAAGTAATATATTATATTAATATGTAAAGTCTATGATTTCACAAATATTTAAAATTCCTTCTTTTGCTCGCCGCTCACACTCAAGCACCTTTCTATCACTCCATAACAAAGTTCAAGTTAAAAATCTATACTTTATAGTATAAGAGACGACGTCAAATATTATGTACCATCTGATACACGGAATTATGTTCTCTACATTTCACTATTAGAAAACTGTAAAATAAATAATAATTAGATCTAAACTACAGTCTCAGTAATTCTGGATATGTATTTCCTTTTGCAGAAAAACTAACAAATACTTTAGGTATAATATAATATATTGGCACAAAATTATGTTTGTACTTTATTTATTTCCACGATTGGAATTTCATTTTACATTTTCTGAAAATGTATTTAATGAGACATTCTTGAATAAATAGAGAATAATGTACCCATTATGTCGTCGTCTTGGTTATAAAAATGTTTTCTTGTCAACCAATGTACAGTATTAGAAATGTTTAGTCAAATAGGGTTTACAAACTGTCGATTAATTTGGAAATTACTCGTTTAGTCATATAGGGTTTATAATAGGAATCCAAAAACACTGTACTTTCCAGTGTCGCTAATAGATAACCAGGAACATATTAATGATTTTACAAAATTATTAAGAAAGTCATAACAGGCAGACTGTATGCTTAAGCATACACCATTTATAGTGCACCACTCTTCGGCTATGAAGTTATAGTCTCTTATTATTACTGTTATTTTGGGCTTCTAGTAGGCCTAAATAAGTATTTTCGTGTTACAGGTATTTTATTATGAGCTAGATCCATATATCGCATTGTGCCTTTTGACAATACCATACATTCATACTTTATCATATATTACGCTAAAATATAAATTTTTAGAAATTTTACATTATAAACATGTCACTTATACCTATTACCAATGTAAGAAATATGTATTACCAATGTAAGAAATATGTAGGTATAACTAGCAGACTTTTAGCTTTTTTCAGTTTTCAGATTTGTCCGGGGTAATTTTTTTTTTTAGTTCTTTACAAGTTACGTAATTAGTAAGTAAGTTTTTGACCACAATCTCACCTGATGGTAAGTGATGATGCAATCTAAGATGGAAGAGGGCTAACTTGTGAGGAGGAGGATGAAAATCCACACCCCTTTCGGTTTCTACACGACATCGTACCGGAACGCTAAATCGCTTGGCGGTACGTCTTTGCCGGTAGCCTAAATTGTGATCCAAGGTCCCTATCACTGTACCAAAACTCACCTAAAACAGTTAAGCGGTTTAGCCATTAAAAGGTATTAGACAGACAGACATACTTTCACATTTATCTTGGTATGGATTAACAAGCAATACAAACTCTTATGCTTACATACAATTTGTACGTAAATAAATAGAGATTCAAATTCCCAAAGAAAATAATATGTATAAATATGGAATGATGTTAATTTGGAATGTTGGAATACATCTTCTATACCTACTTACAGTTCAGCTTGGTGTGTACTGTTTACCAACAAACAGATTAGAAATTATGGTAGAAAACGCAAGTCACTTCATAACTATTTATTTTCAGTGTTTGTTATTACAATGTTATTCAAAATTTTGTTGGAAATAGTCGCCTTTTTTTTAACCCTACACGTTTTTAACCCTACACACAACATTCACAAGTGGGAATCTTCACTCAAGGTCATTCTTTGCCATTCTAGGGTCTTATTTTGGTTACAGTTTGATTTGTTAATTAAGTTATCCTGACAAACATTGTGAATACCTTTGTTCGACATTGGTTTTCTTATTTCTGTAATCCACTTCTGAGACTGCTAAAAATATATTAACTAAGAGTAATAAGTGTTCTAAGATTATTAATCGAATTTATTATCATTACATTACGAACATTTCATTGACTTTTTTTCTATTTTGTTCAATTCATTAATTTATTTTAATTATAACTATTATTAGGAGTGAAATTGACTAGCGATTTATAGCCTCATTTTTAATTTGTTTGTTTGGAAACAGTACACATCGACTGTACTATATTATCGATACTTGTCCAATACTTGTGACACGTATAACGTATGAAAAAAATACAAAAACGAATGTTGATTTATGAATAAGGGCCGGAGTACATCTGGCGAAGCGCAGCGTTCACTATCAAACTATTGATATTGCTGATGGTAAAATGCAGTCGTATATGGAATAGAAGCAGGCCTTACTTTGCGAAAGTTCATTATGATCGTCACTTCTTCACGAATCATGGTGACGTCGTCGCTTGATTTCGACGGTTTATCGCAGATAATAAAATAAATCAATAAGTCGCTTTTTAAAATACAGTCGAGAAAAAGTCACTTCCCATGTTAAATTAATTAATTAAATATTTGTAACCTAATTAGCTCTCACCGAGTGGTCGTGGGTTCGATCCCCGCCAGGTGGACTTCTGTCGTACCACTCCTTACAACCTATACGAATAGTAAGAGTAATATTGGTCATATTGAGAAAATATAGCTAATATTCATCAAATAACTCAACACCAGCAATATCAATTATAGTTGAATAGTCACAAACGCGCTTCGCTACATCGCCATATATGCTGCGCCCTTATGAGTTATAAGTTTAGTTACAATTATAACCCGATGGAGACCAAAGATTTTACACTATTAGATATGTCACTATTGCGTCGAAACTGAGGCGGCCAAAAGTGGCTAATTGTCTTAATTTTATTTAGTCGCATTGTAAAAAACGAAAATTATTTAAACAAATATTATTGTCTACAATGTCGAGTTGTGTGTTCAAGAAGTAAAAACTATAATACACATTTTGCATGTGTGTGCTCAGTGGAGTAGAAAAATTCAGTTCACTTTTTGCGGTGATTTTATTGGCGCGTAACATATCTAGCAGTAAAAAATCTATGATAGAGAATATATTATTTTAACCTTAAACTAAATTAATAAGATCTAAATCAGGTACATTATGTACCAATATAAAGACATCTATATTAAAATAAACTAATAGTTAAAAACGTTATCTAAAAAAAGATGGGCAAATAAGCCTCAAGAGACATATGAAAAATATTTTAACTATAAAAATAAAATAAATAGTAGTAATACTAATACAATATAAGGGCCAGAACACATTGAGTTACTATATACTACGTGCTAGAGAAGACACCACTCATCATAACTCCGTCCCGTTCAACTGAGGCGATATCGCCGCAATTCACAGTAGTTCTTGCTAGCTTGCATAGTTTTCATGTTGAAAGAAACGCGTTAGCACCACGCATTTATGGCGATTACGACGTTTTCGTCCTAAGTAACAATATTCAGCCAAAACTACAATCAAATTTATTTAAAAACTAGAAGATGCCGCGCGATTTCACTCGCGTGGTTCCCGTTCCCGTAGGAATACGGGGATAGTATATAGCCTTCCTCGATAAATGGGCTATCTAACACTGAAAGAATTTTTCAAATCGGACCAGTAGTTCCTGAGAATAACGCGTTCATCAATCAAACAAACAAACAAACTCATCAGCTTTATGATATTAGTATAGATTAAAATCAGCCACTCCTGCGAGTTGCGACGTGATTTTTGATTTAAACACTTCTCTAGTATGTAGTAACTCAATGTCAGTCAGTCTAATTATGTACCAGCCCTAATTAGTGCCAGGAGCGTACAAAACATATACATTACAGTTTAACCCTTACTTTCTCCATTAAACCAATATGTGTGCTAGTGAGAGTTTTCAATATTTTCATACTGTTAACTATCGCGTTAACGTAAACGCGAAGTTATATGGAATTGAAACAGTAGTATAACGCGATCGTCACAGTATCAAACTGCCACTAGGCTCTCTGGACTACGCTCCTTATGGTAGGCGTCCACTGATCAACATTGTACGTCCAATGCGGATCTGTGGACGCCTGCCATTAACTGTAGTTATTGTCATAACGCAAATTCAATATTCGCGACATTTGCGAATGTTATCGTCAAAGAAATTCTCTCGAATATTATCACGAGGTGAACAACAGTCGCATAATAATCAATTATTTCGCTGAATCGTAGTATTATATCAGAAGTGGGATACAAACTGTAATGAAAACATTTTGTCTTATATGTTTATATACCTAACACGAGTTCATATATCTCGAAAATGATGCACCATGTCGGTATTTAAGCAGTTCTAGGCCGTGAGCTACCAATAAAGGGTGTTTTAGAAAAGATAAGTGCATAAAATATACGTAATAAAATTTTGGGGCTTTCAAAAACGTTAATTTAAATTCGTCAGTTTTCCAAAACACCCTTCAATCCATAAGTCACAGATATAACTAATGGAATGTACGAAGGAACTCGACATCGAATTTCGTTTTCGAAAACTGCAACTAGTGATAGAGGTCAACAACATAGCTCTGCGTTCGCGCAGTACGGGTGTTTTTTTTTTATTCTTTACAAGTTAGCCCTTGACTACAATTCCACCTGATGGTTAGTGATGACGCAATCTAAGATGGAAGCGGACTAAATTGTTAACAAGATGCTCCCCTCTGACGTCACACCCTGTGCTGCGCCGAAGACTGCGGTTTGTTGTACATACAATATGTATATAGGTCCCCAAACGCAATAATAATGTCAATAAAGTAAGGTAAGATTACCTATAGTTGATATAGCAGTACCAGGCAATATTATAGTACGATTATTAGTTCAGTAAAATGACAAGTGTAACAGTCACTGAAATGTCATTTCACTGACTGGAATTAATAATCTTGAGTAAGATTAATCGTATGTATGATTATTAATTCCAGTGAGTAAAATGACATTTCAGTGATAGTGCACTTGTCATTTTATTGACTGGAATTAATATTTGTACTATAGTTTAATTTCTTAAGATTGGTGTTTTCCAATTTGCAAAGCAAAAGTGGTAAAGGTACAATAAAAACATGGAATTTCGGTAGGTCTGCATAATAACGAATATTAAAAAGCTACAAGAGTTTATTTGGTTGATCGCGCTAATCTCAGAAAGTATTAATACAAATTAAAAAATTCTTTCATGCTATATCGGGAAGGCAGACTGGCTATATACGTCATAATTCTAAGCAAATGAGACCACCAAAGAACACAGACAGTAACCTAAATAATTGTAGTCTTTTAAATTACTAAATTTTAGTCAGTGTTTTAGATCTTTTAAATTAGTAACTTTTAAACCGTCTATGGCCCAAGGGTATCCCAGAATATTTATATGCTTCCATAGGCCCTAAGATGTAGTATCAAGGGGTACAAACTTAAGCATCCTTACCCTACTTTATTGACCTTATTGCTAGCAGCCGTAGATTGAACATTTGACATTTGTGCTTTTAGGAAGCTGCAGCAATCTCTACACTAATGTTCTCCTGAGACACTGCCACTTCTACCACCTCATCTCCCTCGTGCACTACTTCTTCTGTGTCTTGGTGTGCTTCTGTGTCTCCGTTAACAACTGCACCGTTGGAGATGACGTCTTGCAGTTTGGTGCCGAAGTCTGAGTCTATCTCTGACACTGCAGATACCAGTCTTTCTTTGTCTTCTTCTGCCCATGTGGGGAACCATTCGTTGAATAGTTTGATCTGAAATTGAATTAATCAATAATTTAATTACAAATGTACAGTTTTGAGAAATTTTCCTTAACAATGCTACTTGACAAATTTTATAGTTCTAGGTTAATAGGTTTTGTTTCCTTTAAGAGTGTTGAAATATGCGTTTTATGCTAAATAAATTTTTACTTTGCGTGACAAAGTTTGTTTTTTTACAACTGACTATTTACGGTTTAAATTTCAACATGATACCAGTACTGGATCAAGGAATAATGTCAATCTTTATTAATATAAGCAATTCTTATGAATACTATTACAAAGAACTAATTAAAATACGCGGATTTGGAAATTGGTTTTACTTTCGTGTGCTCGTTTTTCCTGTTGTCCCCCCGTGTCTCTCTAGACGGAATGCCCTAAGCAATTGCTTAAATAGCTTATAGGCTAATCCAGGACTGCTTGATACCAACAAAATAAAGAGTCTTGAGAAACAGACATATAGACTCATAACAAAGTGATCTTATAAGGGTTCCGTTTACTTTCTTTTGAGGTACAAACCCTAAAAAACTTGAAAAGATAGCTGAAACTTACCCTGCACTGAAACAGGCTCACAGGCTTGTCATCGCACGACATGGAGGCCAGGCTGGCAGCCAGCTGGTCTGGTTTCCCTGAGTGTGCTGCTGCCAGGATGGGCAGGAAGTCCTCGCGCTGCAACTCGCTGAACTCTCCGAACCATTGCAGCATGTACCGGAGCTGTGCCTCCGACGTTAGCGCTGGGTTGGACATGCTGCGCTGGTAGTTTCTGTGTAAGTTGCCTGCAAATGGAAACCGTCACCATCATCCTCATTATCAGCTGATGAACATTCTCATGGACACAGGTCTCTAATGAACTTCAAAACAACATGGTTTTATGACGCAGCAATGTGTCTACATACTATAGCTTGGCAAGTTCGTTTATGACACTCCCATGATATTGGGCAGGGGGGGGGAGGACTGCGGGTATGAAGTCGTGCGCGCGGGGCATCGCTACCCTACGAGCTATACAAGTACACATAAAATGGCAATACAATTTTATTATTATAATATGATTATTTAACTGGCTAGACTCCATCTTAACATTAGCTTATAAGCTCACTTCCTCACAATGTTTTCCTTCACCGTTTGAGACATGTGATATTTAATTTCTTAAAATGCACACAACTGAAAAAGGTGTACTCCTATATCCCGGACAGGATTTGAACCCACTATTGTTTATGTTAAATTTGATATGAGTCAACTACTCTATTATTATTACAATATTTTGAGAGTGTGTGCTAGCAACCAGCTTGTATGACTAATATGTTTTATTTTATAAATGGCATGAATATGTATAATATTAGTCTCCTTAAATTATCTTTAGTTAGTCTGACCCAAATGACTCCAAACATAAGCAAGTAACAAAACAATGTGCTGGTCATATTTGTAGCTACTGTTTTAATGTTGTAAATAATAATATTTTAACCACAAAATGTTTATGACTAATGCCTTCACTGTTACCCAACATTATCATAATGATAATTATAAACTCTGTTTTTGTTTTGCATTCTATACTTCCATACATTTGACCTCCATTTCAATGTTAGAGACTTTTGCATATATTATTTTACATATTTAGCTAATGAGTTTCCCTTGTCAAGTTCATTTCGGGTTTTATATTTTCTAAATCTATACTAATATATAAAGCTGAAGAGTTTGTTTGTTTGATTGAACGTGCTAATCTCAGGAACTACTCGATTTGAAAAATTATTTTATTGTTAGATAGCCCATTTATCGGGGAAGGCTATAGGCTATATATTATCCCCATATTCCTACGGGAGCGAGAACGCGAAACGAGCGTCAGCTAGTATTATGTATGAAAGTAATATATATTGGATAGATAGATAGATATTGGATAAAATAGGGATGGATCCTCTATTTATACAGACATTTAACAGATTTACTATCTTTATATAATATTTTAAATTATTAGCAACAGAATTTCTAAAATTGGCCCTGTATTTGTTCTATACAAAAATATCTTCCTCTATAAAATATTATTACAGACAAACATTCCTACTTCCTTTCCTACTAACTTATGCAATATAGTTACTACAATAGTTTAGCAAGTTAGTTTAAGAACCTAAGACCTTGCAACTTGACGTTGGCTCATTACCACAGAGCTATTGAGGTTTTATAAAATTGACTTTTTATACATGTGGTGAGTATCCAGTCTTAGATAGAAGAGACAGATTTTTCGTTCACCCTTCCTTTATTCAAAGCTGAACCTAGGTTCAGCTTTTAATAAACCTGAATCAGATTGGTGCAGTGGATAACCGACACTATACCGAAGATATCCCGGACGTCAGCCTATACGAGATTAGTGTGGCTCTCAAACACCTGAAGAACAATAAGGCGCCAGGTGAGGACGGAATCACAGCAGAACTCCTGAAAGCGGGTGGAAAACCGATACTTAAAGTCCTTCAGCGATTGTTCAATTCCGTCATTCACGAGGGCACGACGCCTGAGGCGTGGCATAGGAGCGTGGTGGTTCTGTTCTTCAAAAAAGGTGACAACACCTTGCTGAAGAATTACAGACCCATCGCGCTGCTAAGCCATGTTTACAAATTGTTCTCGAGAGTCATCACGAATCGTCTCGCTAATAGGTTTGACGACTTCCAGCCTCCCGAACAAGCCGGTTTCCGAAAAGGCTTTAGTACCATAGACCACATCCATACGCTGCGGCAGGTTATACAGAAGACTCACGAGTATAACCAGCCACTTTGCTTAGCGTTTGTGGACTATGAGAAAGCCTTCGATTCGGTGGAAACCTGGGCTGTGCTAAGGTCATTGCAGAGATGCCGAATTGATTACAGGTATATCCAAGCGTTGAAGTGCTTGTACGAAAACGCCACTATGTCAGTCCGTATTCAGGATCAGACTACGAGGCCAATCCAGTTGCAGCGAGGAGTGCGTCAGGGAGATGTGATCTCTCCGAAGCTATTTACCGCCGCACTGGAAGACGTCTTTAAGCTTCTGGACTGGAGCGGACTTGGCATCAACATCAATGGCGAGTACATCACTCAACTGCGGTTCGCGGATGATGTAGTCATCATGGCACAGACTCTGGATGACCTTAGTACCATGCTCAATGACCTCAGCAGCGTTTCTCAACAGGTGGGCCTGAAAATGAACATGGGCAAAACAAAAATAATGTGTAATGCTCATGTATCGCTCCACCCAGTTATAGTTGAGAACGCTGCACTCGAAATTGTAGACGAATACATATACCTAGGACATATGATCCAGTTAGGTAGGTCCAATTTCGAGAAAGAGGTGAACCGTCGAATCCAACTCGGCTGGGCTGCATTCGGGAAGCTTCGCGACATCTTTTCGTCCGAAATTCCTCAGTGCCTGAAGACAAAAGTCTTCGAACAGTGCGTGTTGCCAGTGATGACCTATGGTTCCGAGACTTGGTCGCTAACTATGGGCCTCATAAGAAGGCTTAGAGTCACACAGCGGGCGATGGAACGAGCTATGTTAGGAGTATCTCTGCGTGATCGAATCAGAAATGAGGAGATCCGCAGAAGAACCAAAGTCACCGACATAGCTCAACGAGTTGCGAAGCTGAAGTGGCAATGGGCGGGGCACATAGTTCGAAGAGCCGATGGACGTTGGGGTCCCAAAGTGCTGGAATGGCGACCCCGCACTAGTAAGCGCAGTGTTGGCCGACCCCCCACCAGGTGGACTGACGACATCAAGCGTGTCGCAGGGATTCGCTGGATGCAGGCGGCTCAGTATCGTGATGTTTGGAAGTCCCTACAAAAGGCCTATGTCCTGCAGTGGACGTCCATCGGCTGATATGATGATGATGATGATGAGTGGATAACCCTGCCTTCTGCATCTGATGCTATGGGGTTGATTCCCGCATCAGTAACAGCTTTTGGTTAATGATCATGGATGTTTATCCTATACATTAAAAGTAGCATTTTCAAGGAGGCTTGACTTGTTAACTTAACAATTATAATATTTCAAACATTTTTCACAATACCTTGACAAATTGAAATAACTGAACTTTCCTAATCAATGACTCTATCTTTTGGTGAACTGACAAATATACAACAAGGCAGCTGCAGCAGAGAACTTTGTTTTATAATGTTTATGATATATTATTATATATCATAAAACTTATGGCTAAGCGGAAGAAATCACGCTCATAAGACTAAGTAGTATAAATATTTTAGTTATAAACTTGTTTCATAACTATAACCAATGATTTTATACTGTTAGATATGTTATGTGCCTACAAAATCACCCCAAAAGTGATTCGAATTTAGTGACATAGTACAATATCATTGGTACAAAATCTTTGACAATAACATCTTATAGCTACAATACATACTCTCAGCAACCATGGTTAGACACACTGCAGACTTAAATAAAAAGCTCATTATTCAATTAATGACTAAAACACGCGAATGCTACCGACGGCTGGTGCAGAGAAACTAAACAAGCCACTATGCAGGTTACTAACAACTTTCAAACACCCAACTTGAATGCAAGGTTAAATAATATCTGTAATTTCACCTTTCAATGGTTATATCATACATCAAAACACTTTCTACCGTATAAAATTTAAATATAATCAATAACGATCCATGTAAACTATTAACACTGCTTAATGGATGTTAATTAAATGCAATGAATGTTGATCTCGCATATTAACATGTTTTTACTTACCAGAAAATATTTGAAACTGACTTTTAGTTAAACAAAGTCCGCTTACTGGTTTATCTTAAGAATTTTATCTTGTTAGCTTCCTAATTGAATAATCGTTTTGTTTGTTTGTTTATTTTACGTTTGTTGACTGTATTGCGATGAAATTATGAATGAAAAATCAAAAATCGTAAACGCCAACGCAAAATGACATCGACAGATAAATACAAATTGCTCAATTGACAATGACATAACGTTGACAGATAAAATAATCGCGATGGCGATCTCAGAAGAATTAAACATGAACATTCTTGAGAATTTTAATGAAATGGCGATAAATATAGAAATATATATAGTATTTTTTTCCTTACATGGCAAAAAAGGTAAACAAAGATCCGTCGTCACGACATTCACATATTTCTCACAAACCGTCCGTTTAAACTAAATCATTTATATACACATCACTTCATTTAACGCGCACACCGCGAATTACATAAAAACTGCTTGTAATTAACTATTATATCACATTTATTTCACTAAAAACGAAATCACAACAAGTTTTATTTCTACAGATTAACGAAAATGTTGCGAATTTGACATTTCGTAATGCTAGATTGTCTATGAATTGAAGAGACGGGAAAGATACATGAAATTATAACTTGTCGATAATTATGTACATATTTTTTAATTTTAATATTTGTGTCCTTTGTGGCTTATAAATAAAATAAATGTGTATCTTTATTAACACAGCACCAAAGAATATATTATACTCCATGGAGAAGAAGTAAATCTACATACATGAAAACGTTGGACATAGCAGCGACATTATTTCCGCATACGAATATTTTTTCATAAAGTCAGTGGCAATTTTAAATGGAGATTTTTGATTTTAAAATAGTTGAAGGACCTAATTGAGAAAAAACAAATAATAATTTAAAAAAATATATACAACCGACTTCAAAATATTAACGTACCCACGAAATTAAAAAAGGGAAAAATAATATCATTATATTTTCAGCCAAGCCAGTGTATTCAATCTATTAATTCAAGGTGTACCCTATCGTAAAGATTTTTGTTTCTCAGACATTATTTTTGTCTGTCATGTGTTTTTTTCAGTAACGACTTAAGTCAACATCAGACGGGCTTGGCAGCGACTTCAAAATGATCAATAAGTAGAAAATATAATAATGTTATCTTTCCCTTTTTAGTTTCGTGGGTACGTTAACATTTTGAAGTCGGTTGTATTTTTTCATAATATTTTTTTTTTTTATATTTTTAATATACCTAATAAATAAATCAATCCATATGAAATTCAACCTAAAATCCACCCATCTGAAAGTCGGAATTTTCGGTTAGTTATATTATTGTTAGTCATACACTACTCAGCAATCAGCAATAATATAACAACCAAACAACAAATAAATAACAAGACTAACAATTGCAAACGAAACAAATAAGTAATGATGATATGGAACAAACATTGACACGACCTCACTATGAGCATGGAAGCGACAATGTGGCACTTTTTGCTCGCAGTAAACTCATCCTAAACCGAGCTTAACCAATCGCGGCGCGAGTGCTCCCGAATGTTTGTAATTATATAGCACGATCAAAAATTATTAAAAAACCGATAAACCGATTCTTCAACCACTTGCAAAATTTTTAAATTAAGAATAAAGAAAACAATACACAAATACGACTTGAATATTATGATTGCTGGATCAGAAAAATAAATAAAAGATTTGAAATACTAATGGAAAAAAATTTATTACTTTTGTTTCGCAACATGGTGAGATTTTTATTTTTCTGGTATACGTAAATCGTGATAGTCAGAGTTATTAGGATATTATATAAAGAAGTTTGAGAGATAGTGATGTACAAGGGGCCGAAACTTTAGTACAAAGGTTTTTGAATATATGACATTATGCGGTAATAAATTTAGTAGGTTCTAGAGCTAGAAAAATGTTACGAATTATAATTAGAGACAGACAGTAAGTGTACATTAATTCCAATTATGTTCTACATAGTCATTTGGACTAGTGGTGTATAACCAAGGTAAAAAAAGAAAGAAATAATAATCTTTAATTCAATAGAAAAATATTTTTGTCGCTTTTTTGTTTTTCTCAATTGTTTTCTTCAACAATTTAAAAATTAAAAATTTCCATTATAAATTGCCACTGACTTTATTTCAAAAATATTCGTATGCGGAAATAATGTCGCTACTATATCCAACAAAATGAAATGAAATGTTAATGTTTTTTAACTTTTGTAACTTTTGTATCTTTTGTAATTTTTAAAAATGTAAACTGTAAAATTTTTGTAATTTATGTACTTGGAAATAAAGGCTATATATTATATATTATTATTATTATTACTATATCCAACATTTTCATGTATTTCATGATTCACTTCTTCTCCTTGGTGTATATATTCTTACAATGATATTTAATTTCCTAAAATGCACACAACTGAAAAGTTGGAAAACGAAACGAATATGGAACGTATTCGTTTTTTAAGATGACGTATAGTAACGGATATTTTAGTTTAATTATTTCAGATATAACGATACCTACTTGATATCGTTACGTTGCCCGCGGTTAACTTCTCAACCCTACTGATTGTCTTTGGTTCATAGTCAGCCATTATTGTTGTTTAAAAATGTCATCTAAGAAAATTTCAAGTATACATTCAATAGCATTCAATACATTCAATAGAAAAAGTTCTACATGAAAACAGTTGTTTAAATTATAAAATACATTATTTAAATGGTATCAATTAAAAATTGTTCCTAAATCATAATTGCTATTTAAAACGACAAGGCGTTCAATAAAATATTCTTTATCTGGGCATTAAAATAAAGTCATGGAGGACCCTCTCAATGTTTTTAGTGTCGAAATTTTTTACAGTTGTAGCGTGTAGACTAGAATTAATTAAACGTGTAAGTTAGCTGTTAGCGAATGTAATAAAATGACGTAGTCCTATGTAAACAATATGGTACAGACACGCATCTCGCTGTCGAATATAGATCCCTGTAAAATAGTCGATCAGTAAACCTCCTAACGTGAACACGCCTTTTATTTAAATGCCATCTAACCGAACATATTATAACCGGCAAAGTGGTAACCCCGATGGCAAACAGTCAAGTTTCCAGTGTAGCCGCCATCAAGCCCGCGTTCGTTGCGGTGACCTACTCAGCGCGAAAAACAACCCTAGGCCGCTCGAAGAGGCCGGTCGGCCTCGTGCGTGAACTGCAGCGGGACCCACCCATCCAACTATTGGGCCATGATATAATGTTTTATCTTTGATTGGGACTGTACGGTCGTCCACAAGGAAGCGCGGAACGAAAGACGCGCTAGGTACGTGTACGTCCCGCCCAGCAGTGTAGTCCCGGTTAACTAACCAACGCCCAACGGAAACCCAGTGACGCGATACTTGTAGCGCTGGAGGTGCTGAAAGTCGTCCTCCTGACCCTGCAGGACCCTACCCTACTTCGGTCATCTTAGGAGGCATTTTTCCCACAGATGCTGGGAATTAAACCCTCCCCCCCACGCCTTACCTTTCAATGGTTTTTTATTTCACTCGCACCGCCGCAAGGCTTACCATAAGCGGATCAACCCAAACCCACACGCAGAAGGCTAGAAGGCCAAGATAAGAAATAGCAAGAGCATCGCTTAATTCTGCGTTCTCCCTTTCTCATTCTTTATAATTTGTAATGCATGTGCCTAATTTTACAGCATCGAGCAATATAAGCCCGCCTGCTTTTTGCATGGCGGCATAAAATTGCAAACGTAAATCTTTGGAACTCAGAACGCCGGAACGATTTCTGTCTGTGCGAGCCTCTCTGCATTTATAATTCGTCTGAGGTGCGAGCCCTTGTAACTTATATAAGAAAAATGTAGACAGAGGAAAAAAGGATAACGCTATTTTTTAACAATGACTTTATTGATACGTCAATCCAAACCAAAACTTGAATATCAAATTCATTATGAATTACGAGTACAATTTAGTACAATATAATATAATAAACTAAACACTACAATAATAAACCTTTACCTACTCGTACGAGTAATAGTTACGTAATAATCTCCAATTGATTCCACCTAAAATTTGGACTTTAATATCTAGTAATAATCAGGAAGGCTATGTTATAAAAATATTCATTCGAAAATGTATTAAACCATATAACTTTATTTCATCACAATAATAGTGCTGGTAAGTAAATCCGGTCAACTATATTTATACGTACGATTTTCCTTTTTGAAAGGCAGTTGTTAGAGGAGTAAGGTACATATGGGTCAATTGACAGTAGATACGACTTGAAACCTAAATTCCGTTGGACCTTGAACATACAGAGCCCTACACTGGGTAAGTTTTCGTAAGATCTCGGACGGCAGGATACAGTTATTTACGAAATAATACTTCCCATTCACGTAAAAGTGCTATAACACGTTCACTGGAGCACTGATTTTTCTGTACTTTTCTTTGGTGCGCTACGAGGTTTTTTGACCTCATACTAGAACTTTATGTCGTTACGTGGTCCATCGACCTCCTAACTTTTAAAGACGCTAGACGTGCTAGGTCAATTGACCTCGTACCCCAGTGAATGTGTTAACAAAACTTGTCCTACCCCAGGTAGTGTCACATGACCTATGGCATGGAGCTCCTGCGGCCCCGTAGTGCTGGCGGTGCTCATGTTCCACCTCGTCGGCACCATCTTCGAGAGCAGGCTCGAAACACTCATACGGCGAGTTTGTACGTAATTCCTTAACATTCTACAATAACCATATCCTTATCTATCCATCTATATTAGTCCATACAATGATACCTATTATAACTATGTACGTCAAAGTTAATACATATATATATTATTTAGCAAATTTGTTCGTTACACTCCCGATGGTCCGCAGAGACCGGGAGGGGGGTAGCAATGCCCCGCGCGTACGACTTCTTATTTCCCCCTAACCTGCACACACGACTTCACACCCGTGCAGTCAACAAACTTGCAAAGCTATAGGTAACAAATATTACGGTGCCTTCCTACTGACAACCATTAGACGACATTTTTCAGTCGATTCGATGTTCATTTTATTAGGTTGACAATAAGAACCACAGTGAATAGGCCAGCTGGCCTTCATCATCATCATCATCATTATCAGCCGATGGACGTCCACTGCTGGACATAGGCCTCTTGCATGGACTTCCAAACAAACCGGTCTCGAGCCGCAAGCATGCAGCGGCTCCTTGCAATCCGCTTGATGTCTTCGGTCCACCTCCTGGGGGGGGTCGACCAACACTGCGCTTTCCGGTGCGGGGTCGCCATTCCAGCACATTGGGACCCCAACGTCCATCTTCTCTTCGAACTATGTGGCCTGCCCATTGCTACTTCAGCTTAGCTAAGCTATGTCAGCTGTCAGCGGTAAAAATCAATGATAACAAATTATTTTCAGTGCAACGCGGCCCACTACAAATGCAAGCTAATCAGTCTAACCAGCCAAGCAACCAAGCATCAGATCCATCACTAAATGAACAACGGACACGTAGCACTAGAAGTTCACCAACGCTTCGTCAATGCAGTGCAATGACGAGCAATTCCACCATTTTTAACAGACCCATTACATCTAGGAGTGCTGATGATATACCTACACTACCAACGCTCAAACTTACCTTGAGATCTAAGTCCAACACATGCGTTTAAAGTAGATAGGTCAATGTCAATGCTTTACCAGCAGGGTTATTACGTATCTCGGTGTGCCATTCAAATAATGAGTGACTACATAGCTTTTCAACGTATTTTCGCTATTACTATTACTATACCAATGTAAAGTTACGTAAAATAAGGATAACTATGTAATTTCATTGTAAAAACAAAGCTTGATGATTGCAAATACGAAAACACGATGAAAAACTATGTAGTGACTTTATTTAAATGGTACACTGAGATACATAATAACCCTCCTGATTTATTTACATACGTCGGCACTACAACCTTTTTAGGTCTTCGCCTGGTCAACCACTTGTTCTAACACAAAAAACAGGGATAACAGAAAGGATTGTTTTGCACTTTTGCCCATTCATTTCTGTTCTTTACCTTTTTTCTACACACACATTTTCCCCATTAGGTCTTCTTTCATACAAGCTAACCATCTTTTTTAACTTCTTCCTTCTTATCTTTTTCCTGAGCCTTCAATTTTGTCATAACTTTCTGGTTCTCTAGTAATCGACATCTTCTCTACGTCACCAGCCACTGAAGGCGTTGTCCGCCTGATTTACACTGAGAAAATTTGGAATGCCCTTCAAGCTTTCTATTTCCCTATCACCTACAATCCTCAATCAAGAAAGTGAGCAAGTAGGTACAGATCCATGCGTACGGTCTACACTTCTACCTGCATTTTCGCTTACCGTCTGCGGCGTTATTCATAAACTATTCTGTGAACTTTTAAAAACATCGGAATATTGAACCGCAACAGACAAAGAAAAGAATAGAGTAGGAGTGGTTGAAGATTACCTACCATGAGGGATTACGCAGGACGGTTGAGGGTTTTTCAAGGTGGAAGGGAAAGGTATTGCTTTTCAATAAGTTCCGTGATCTTGATTTCTCCACGCTTACTATATTCGCTTTATTGTCTCATTGAAGGAAATTAAATTAAAACGTGTACCTACTACCTATTATATCGATATAAAAAAATCACTGATCAATAAAACCAATCTAATCTACTTGCATATTTTTCATTTAAATTTTACCTAATCTCAATCATGGGGAATGAAAGATGGGGGATGAAACATTAAAGATACGAAAGATGAAGATATTGTGTTTTTTTAGAAGTCATTCGTATCTCGGTACTACCCCTACAAAACCTTATCAATTCGGCACTTTTTATCTACGAGTATCATGTAGGTACACCTATAGAGTGTTTTCGATAAGGATATGCACTACCTAAAGTGTTTTTCAGATAGCATGGGTACGGACCGATGACAGTTCGTTTCACTCTTGAAAGTTTGCCGCGATTCACGATAATAGTACGTATTATGAACGTCACACAGGCAACTGTCACCGTACCCATGCTATCTGAAAAACACCTTAAATACAAAATTCTTCAATATCGGACATGACAAGGCTTGCACGCAACTGCTAGTCGAGTACATGGATTTCTCTAAAATGACCTACTGGGTGGCTTTGCAAATTTTTGATTTTGTTGCATATTAATGGATAGTGGCAATTTGACCATGTCAAACCAAACCATAAAAATATATACCTACGAAGACAAGCGTAAATATTTACACTCAATTGCATGCCCTTCTATAATAATATTTTTTTCTCACAGGCCACAGCGTCTCTTTAGTTTAGTTTCTAACAAGGAAACGGATGATGACCGTGTACAAATGTAATCAAAACCACATCACAATTAGCCTCTATTGACACTCCGACGCAGTTAAAAGTGAAATTTTACGCAATGCCAATACTACATAACGATAGTCTTAACATGAACACTTTTGTGTGGTGACCATAAAACAAACGGGAACAACTTTTTTTGGTAATAGCGACGCCATTTCTGATTTGCGTTATTGCCAGTGGCTTCTAGAAGTAGAGCTACGTAGGAGAACTAATCCAGGAAAGCGCTCTAGCCATGCTCTTGCTCTTGCCAAAGCATAATGATTATCTGACCTCACAAGAGATGTCAGATAATAACAAATCATTATTAGCAACCCATTTTCGTCTTCTTGGTAACTTTTTTTGGTAATAGCGACGCCATACGTTTCTGATTTGCGGTATTGCCAGTGGCTTGTAGAAGTAGAGCTACGTAGGAGAACTCATCCAGGATCAAAATCAAAATCAAAATCAAAAATCATTTATTTCAAGTCAGTTTACAAGCACTTTTGACACGTCAGTTGACTATTTGTAAAGATTCTACCACCGGTTCGGAAGGCAGGTTCTGCTGAGAAGATACCGGCAAGAAACTCAACAGTTGCTCTTTTGAAAAAGTCATACAGTATTATAATTTACAATTAATAACAATTACTGTTTACATTTTTTATAGTTTTACTTTCTGTGTGAAGGTGGAAGCTGATCCAACGACCTCCAAGCATCTTTATCATTAAGGAACTCATCAATGTTGTAGTACCCTCGACTAAGTAGATGTTTTTTAACACATTGCTTAAAGCTATGCATTGGCAGGTCCATCACAGTCTTGGGGATCTTATTATAGAAGAGTACACCCAAACCTACAAAAGATTTTTTTACTCTTTGGAGACGATATGCAGAAATAACTAACTTATGCCCGTGTCTAGTAAGACGTGGGTTTAAATCTCCTTTTCGTTTGTACAAATTAATATTTTGTCTTACATATATTATACTGTTATATATATATTGACAGGCTACTGTTAGTATACCTATTTCTTTAAACTTTTGACGAAGGGACTCGCGTGATTTTAATTGATATATTGCTCGAATTGCTCTTTTTTGAAGAACAAATATAGATTGTATATCGGCAGCCTTGCCCCACAATAAAATACCGTAAGACATTACGCTGTGAAAGTACGCAAAATAAACAAGCCTAGCTGTATCAACATCAGTAAACTGTCTTATTTTTCTCACGGCAAATGCCGCTGAGCTAAGTTTACCAGACAGTTTTTCTATATGAGCACCCCACTGAAGTTTACAATCCAAGGTCACTCCCAGGAAAACTGTGGAACTCTCCATTTCCAGTGTTTCACCATCGATCATTATAGACTTATCTAATTTTTTAACATTTGGCAATGAAAACTCAATACATTTAGTTTTCTTGGCATTCAAAAGTAGATTATTTGCAGTGAACCAATGCGACACATGCGATATGGCACGGTTTACGTCGTCAGAGTTATCTTTATTTCTGTCGGACTTAAAAATTAAGGATGTGTCATCAGCAAACAGTACAATCTCACATATGCCGCTGACATGGTATGGTAAATCGTTTATGTACACTAAAAATAGAAAAGGACCCAGAATTGAACCCTGTGGGACGCCCATTATGGTAGTGGAACCGTGCGACTTTATATCATTTATGCATACCTTCTGCGTTCTATCACTGAGATAAGAGGCAATGAGATCGAGTGCAACACTTTTGATGCCATAGTAGCTTAACTTGAGTAGAAGGGTGTTATGGTCAACACAATCGAACGCCTTGGACAGATCACAGAACACACCAATAGCATTCTTAGAACCTTCCCATGCTTCATAAATATGTTTTAAAAGTTTAGCCCCTGCATCAGTTGTATTGCGACCTTTTGTAAAACCATACTGTTCAGGATGAAACAAGTTATTTAAATTAAAATGACATAAAAGTTGATTTAATATGATTTTTTCAAAGACCTTGCTAAGTGTTGGCAATATTGTAATCGGTCTATAATTATTAAGATCTGATTTGTCTCCTAATTTAAAAAGTGGTATCAATTTGCCATGCTTCATTAGGTTCGGAAAAATACCTAAGTCCACACATTCATTAAAAATAATGGCTAAGTGGGGAGCAATTACATCAATTATATTAGATATTACTTTCACTGACATGCCCCACAGATCTCCGGTTCTTTTTAATTTTAACAAATTGAAAGATTTTTTAATGTCTGATACAGTTATGTGGTGAAATTCAAAAAGAACGTTGCACTCTTTAACATTGCCTCTTAATAGTCTCTGGGCTTCCGTAGCAGACGAATCTAGTGAATCAGTTAACAAGATAGGAACATTCTGGAAAAAATCTTCAAAGGCATTAACAACCTCGATATCAGTGTTTACCTTTTTGTCATTGACAATTAATTCAAAACTGATATCCCGCGGTTTGATTTTTCCTGATTCTCTATTAATTATATTCCAGGTGGTTTGTATCTTGTTCTCAGACTCAATTATTTTCTGTTTGATGTGTAACGATTTCGCAAGAATACAAACACGTTTGAAAATTTTTGAGTAACTTTTGACATAATCTAAATAAGTTCGCGTTTGAGTATATTGTTTTTCCTCGTACAACTCGTACAGTTTGTCTCTACTTTTGTAAATGCCTACAGTAGCCCATTCGCTAAACTTTAATTTTTGGCTAGCATTAATGCGTTTAAAGTTAAAAATTTTACTAAACTCTCTGTCTATTGTCTTGAAAAGTGTACCAAAGAGCATGTCTGGATGATTATTTTCAAATGCAAGACTTGGAATTTTAGAAATAATTGTGTTTTTGAATCGCTTTAATTTACTTTCAGTTATTGGCCTACACTTTACCCATTGATTGCTATTGGTTTTATTATTTAAGATAGTAATTATTTGACCACTATGATCAGAGCTTAATTTATTTAAGCGCCCTCGGTTGTGGGTGATGGTTTTATCTTTTTAATTAGCAACCCATTTCCGGCTCACTATTGAGCACGAGTTTCCTCTCAGAATAAGAGGGGTAAGGTCAATGTGCACGACGCTGGCCCAATGCCGATTGGCAGACTTCGCACACGTAGAGAATTAAGTAAATTCAGGTTTCCTCACGATGTTTTTCCTTTACCCTTTGAGACACGCGATATTTAACTTCTTAAAATGCACATAACTGAAAAGTTGGAGGTGCATGCCCCAAACCAGAATCGAACCTACGCCCTCCGAATTGAAGGCAGAGGTCATGTCCACTGGGCTATCACGGCTATAGATATATCGATGGTTTTATACTTAACATCAATTGGCCTTTACCATCAACCTACCTACCAAAAATATAACTTGCATAAATCATAATCACGTTGCCTATCCTAAAAGGTTTGATTATTGTCGACTCTACACATGAAAATGGTCCGACTTCACAGTGATACATTATTGCATTAACGGATTTTAGCGGATTTGACCTTTTCCACAGATCTTTTACAGAGTATATGTAAATGAATCTTACAGTATATTCGTATCATTGAACTGATCTTATTTATCTAATATTGGAAACGTAAAGTTGGTCAGTACGATCAATTATACCTAGTCAAAAATTATTTTATACAATAGCAATGATTCAAAATGAACAAATATTTTTATGAATAAAGATTTTTTGAGTTGATAAAAAGCACTAACTCGCTAATAAAATTGGTTTCTACTTGGGTGAAAAACTAATTAAAATCTTTTGCATACAATTAGTTAATTAACGACATGGAAAACATATTATGTAACGGTGTTATGTTTTTGTTGAAAATATTTTTTATAAAATCACGTCGATACGAATACGAAAAAAATTAAGTCCTCAATTCAAAGTGTTAATTCACAGAGGCTAATTATGAAATTATTTTTGTTTTTAACTAAGTTTAACAGAATAAGTTTGCATTTATAACTATAAACGCTGAAGGTCGTTCCGCTCCAGCCAGTAAACGAACATTAAACGTTTGTGCTCGAACCAGGTAAGAAGGTAGTCAGGACGGTGATTAGCTTATTAAAATTTAGTTCATAAATCTTTAAACTTTACTGATTGCAATATGATTAGAGATAATGTAATTAGTACTCTTGTACCCCTTCTTCCTTTTGTTGTTGAGGACTCTGCGCTTGAAATTGTAGATAAGTATACATATTATATTTAGCTCACACAGTTAAGTAGGTCCAATTTCGAGAAAGAGGTGAATCGCCGAACCCGGCTGGGCAGCGTTCGAGAAATTCCTTAGTGCCTTAATAAAGTCTTCGAACAGTGCGTGCATCAAGTGATTTTGATTTTTCGTTTTCACGATCATCAAACTTTCAACGAAATGCCGTTAATAACCTCATTTTACACAGTTATTTCAACCAAATAATTTTAGATTATAAGTTATCGCTCTATTGAAAGATCTTAATCTATAGAAATAATGTTAATTAAAGTAATTTCATTGACATAATCGTGTAGATGATGACCAAATACGCAAAATCACTGGCATTTGATATAGTTATTGGATAGAAGCAGGCGTAACTTTGCGGAAGTTCATCATGATTAAATAATAATTTATTTAGTTTGCTATCATCCGCGAAAAGCCGACGAACCCATGCGACAACGTCACTCAGGTCCGACAAAATACTCTCTATATATTACTCTCTAGAGAGTATTTTGTCGGACCTGGGTGACGTTGTCGCACGGGTTCGTCGGCTTTTCGTGGATGATATCAAAATAAATAAATTGTTATCTATATTTGATACAGTGGCTCACGTTTTGAATAGCAAACCACGATACATACCCGATGAGACTGTCCTATCATCGTGTGAGAATGGTCACCCTAGTCAGAGCGTGCTTGTAAGTTTTGTAACAGTGAAAGTCGCAACTCGCAGCCTCACTGCAGCCGGCCAGCGAGCGACAGAACGGAACTGACACACGAGATGGTGAGTGCATTGTACTTTTTTGGAAATTATTTACAATATTAATGTTATAGAGATGTAAAGTTTAATTTAGAAGGTTATATCTGGATCTACTGAACCAATTTTAAAAATTCTTTTACTGCTAGAAAGCCACGTTATTTGTGAGTGTCGTAAGCTATTATTTATCCTCGTATTCTCACGGGCACAGGAACTACGCGGGTGAAACCGAAGGGCGTCGGCTAGTTTACAGTATTTAAAAAAATACCATGTACGAGTATATGGGATTATAACATAGATACATATTTAATTCTAATTATTTTACCCAATTTAATTTATTTATGTATGTATGTACCTACTTTATCTTCATAACTTAATCTTCTTGTAACATATTTTATAACCAACGCTTACATCTTTTAAAAACGCTACAGATTTTAATGCGGTTTTCATCAGTAGATAGAGTCAATCAAGAGTAAGGTTTATACGCTTAAGTAGTTATTATTTTGACGGCCTCCGTGGCGCAGTGGTATGCGCGGTGGATTTATTGACGGAGGTCCTGGGTTCGATCCCCGGCTAGGCCGATTGAGGTTTTTCTTAATTGGTCTAGGTCTAGCTGGTGGGAGGCTTCGGCCGTGGCTAGTTACCACCCTACCGACAAAGACGTACCGCCAAGCGATTTAGCGTTCCGGTACGATGTCGTGTAGAAACTAGCCCGCTTCTATCTTAGATTACATCATCACTTACCATCAGGTGAGACAGGTAGGTAAACATATGAACGTTCTTAACCCTAAATACTTATTGACGTTAAATTAAACCTGGATAAAAATCGATTTATTTTTTCAAAAATAATTATTATTAATTGTTTTTGTTTACGGAAACTTGCTAGTTGTCAGTAGGTAGGTACTTCGTGTTTATAGGATAAGTATATTACGGAAAATGTGCTCAGGAGCTACTCTTAGTCGTACCACCTTCTCCTTTCTACCACGGTACCGCGAGATGGGTTTTCAATTTTTTCATCACTATGTTGTTGGATAACGCAAGCTTTTAGGAAAGTCTTATTAGTGTTGATGATTTTTTTATTTATTTATTTATTTGGTCCACCAGTGACTGTCGCAGCATTTACACAAATACAATATAAAAAAAAACACAAACACAAGGCTCTGCACAATCAAATTAAAGTAGACACGGCATGCACATTTCCGTAATATTAAAATAAATTGACGATTACATTAAATCAGTTTACATAAGAAAAAAAAATACATTTATAACAAGAAAAGGAAACATACATGATAACAAATCTTGGTGTTAAACTGTATTATACGACTGTGTGCTTAGTTTTAAATAAGTTTGTAAAATGGTGGTAAACAAAAAAATAAACCTTGGCTGAGTTTGTTGTGGGCTCTTCTCGAACCAAGGCCTTTGGTCCGAGAAGAGTTTGGAACCCTCGTAACTTTAATTTTAAGTTTTCGACTATCATTACCACCATTGGATTAAATTAAGTTGTGAAATAACTGACATTTCAAAAGTGCTTGTAAACTAAGCCTAATTGAAATAAATGAATTTTGAATTTTGAATTGATATCCCTAGGACTCAACAAACGCTTTTTTGCGTTTTCTATTCTAATACGGCGGCTTTGGTTTGGAATATCCTTCGGCCTTTCCAAATCTGTGTTTCCTGAGTCATAAAACTTGGGTATATTCAAACTAAGAATGAATATTAATCTTATAGGCAAGCGTATCCCATCTTATACTACCCATATCTACAATTACCATCAGGTGAGATCATGTTCATACCCAAGCCTATCTTCTCTATATAGCCTAAGGTTGGACTTTTGTGTTTAAATATGTGGATGTTACAGGGCGCATCCCAGAGCGACACAAACCTGAGCAAGGCTGACTTGGTGGCCAGGATCAAGGCCCGGCTCGACAGCGTAGACCAGGCCAAGGCCAAGGAGTTGGGGGGCGTGTTCCTCTTCCACATCATGAAGGGAGTTTCAGTGTATTCTTGGAGTAAGTACTTATCTTATATGCATTGACTATAGTATAAATACTATAAATAGAACTAACTATAAGTATAAACTTTTCTATTTTTTATAGTTTTATTTGATTTTAATATTGTTGTTAATTTTGTTTAATAATAATCACTCGTTTTCATCTAGTTACTCACACAACACAGATCGTAAATGTGGAAATCCTATCCGAAGTTAATAAAGTTATAGAATTACAGAAATATACAAATTATTTGGAACTAGGTTTATCAAGATAACAAAAGTCGTTAATATATATGAGAAACAAAATTGGCCCTCATATAGATCCTTGAGGGACCCCTATTTTTAGGACGGACAGATCGTTTTCCATTTATATCTACTTTCAAAATTCTATTTATTTAATACAATCTCAGCACATTTTTTCCTTAATTTTATTTTATATTGCTACGTTGCACAAACTCAAATGCCTTAGACAAGTAACTAAACAAGTCAAGTGCGTTACGTGTTTCCTCTCAGGCTTCAAATATTATCTTCAGTATAATAATTTTCATCCAAAATTTAATTATACCTGTAAATAGCTAAAGGATCAAAGAATTTACTACGCTAAGTTAACCTGTGTTAGCTTTGATAAGTCACGCGTGGTGGTGGCGGAGGCGCTGCCAATTTGAGATCATTTTAGATAATTATTACAAGGCTTAAATGTTAAAATACGAATAATGCTTGTCATGTTGTAATGTAATAGTAAAACTGAAGATATGTTGGTACGATGTAATCCATTGTGTAATCCAGTGTAATGTAATCCATTTTCCTATAGGAAAGAATAAAGTTAAAAATAAATGTACTCAAGAATTGAACACGATTGAACAGGCTGTTTGGTCAACGATCTTTGCCTGGACATTGGACAAATTAAAAAAGTCTGTTATTTCATTTCAGCTCTAGATCTAAACAAAGTGACAGTGTACGAAGGCGAGCCGGACGAGGACCCGGACACCACGTTCACTCTCAACGAGTTCAACTTCAAGCAGCTGGTCTGCGGCCGCGAAGACGCTCGCGTCATCATGCAGGCCGGTCGCTGCTCCGTCACCGGTGATATCATGCGGGCGATGAAACTTGAACCCTATATCAAGCTACATTAGGTTCAACTTCTTAAATTCTTCCATGACATTCATTCCTTTCATACTTGTGTCAGGATTCTTGACAATTTCACGTAAGTAATAGGTACGGATAATGAAACTTTAACTCTATAGTAAGCTGCATTAGATTCAGCTTCTTATATTCTTCCATGACAGGTATTACTTTCGTACTTGTGTTAGGATTTTTGACAATTTGACGTAAGTAATAGGTACGGATAATGAAATTTGAACTCTATAGCAAGCTGAATTAGATTCAGCTTCTTATATTCTTCCATGACATTTATTACTTTCGTACTTGTGTCAGGACTATTGGCAATTTGACATCATAGGTACGGACAATTAAACTTGAACCATATATCAAGCTGTATTAGGTTCAACTTCTTACATTCATCCAGTACATTTATTACTGTTCATATCTGTGTCAGGATTCTTGACAGTTTGACGAAAGTAATAGGTATGGCTAATGAAACTTGAACTCTATAGCTAACTGCATTAGATTCAACTTCTTATATATTTCCATGACATTTATTACTTTCATATTTGTGTCAGGATTCTTGACAATTTGACGTCAAAGGTACGGACAACAAAACTTGAGCCCCATATCCACTACATAAGTTTTATTTTATGTTTCCTCTTATGTCTATATTTCAAGACCCCTAATTACAAACTGGCATTACGTGTGAATGTCTTATTAATTAACTTTCTTTTAGAACATTAGAACCGCCTATTTAATACATTATGTTTCTTGCTTTGTAACATGCTCTTAAATTATACTTAGTTTAATGTATAACAATTTTTAATCTTAATTACTCTTGAGTTCGTTAAAATTCATTGTTGAATCATCAGGTTGTAGATTCATCTACTTGTGTTAAAATGTAGATTTTTATATTTAATTAAGATTTATTTTTAGATTTAATGTTTACTTTAATTTTATATTAGATTAGTTAAAGTTATTTTACTACATATTTACGTATTCTAAATGTGCTTGCTGTGTTATAAGTTAGAGGCGCCTGGTATGACGTAATACCTATTTTTTCGTGACTGTAGGAACTATTTTCTTTTATTAAAGTACAAATAAAATACTGTGTGACAGCTAAAATAATAAAAAATAAATTACAACCGAAACAAACATAAAATTAAAACCAACCAACTAAATTAGAAAGCAAAAAAAAATAACATCATGTTACGTTACCTGCTGATCACTTGAAGGCGGTGCTAACCCACTGATGTACCTCCTCACGCGTCACGGCACGTCCCGTTGCGCTCTTGTTGTTTTCTTCCCGTCGGGCGCGACGGCGACGCGACACGACGCGATACGACGCGATATCTATAGCTCTGTGTAACGTGTTATATTTCAACTAGTACCACGGAATATTAAATATAATACAGGTTACATTGCAACTTTTTTTTTTCCTTCTTATCTCCTCCTTTCCTTCCTGGTACCGCAGTTTACGTGCATTACTTCAGGAAGGGGGTGGTCTATCACGCTTCGATATTTGCTTTCAATAGTACATTGCAACTGCTGACATCACACCAGTCACGCGTCGCCGTCCGTTCCGTCCATTGTCTCTCAAAACATTTGGTTATTTAGGATATTGTGTTATGATGTGTATCCAATGAAAATTCAGGATATTTCAGTTATTATACTTTATTGCCTACACTACTACGAGTACTTACTACTTTTCATGTTATAATAATATTTATTTCTCTCTAATTACAATTGTATATTACTTTTAAGTAGATGCATAGGTACCTAGTAGAAAAAATCATTAAAATACAAAAAAACGTTTTTTATTCTTCAACCATATGTTTTTATAATGTTTTTTGAAAAGTTCATCGAAGAGCACCTACACCCGATAATTTAAAAGGCATATCATATGCATTAAGCTCATGTGCTTGAGCCGTGATGACTATTGACCTAACCCCTCTCATTCTGAGAGGAGACTCGAGCTCAGCAGTGAGCCGAATATGGGTTGATAATGATGAAGCTCATGTGCTTGTAATTACACCCGGCCTTGTAATTGACGGCCGCGTGGCGCAGTGGGTAGTGATCCTGCTTTCTGCATCCACGGTCGTGGGTTCGATTCCCACAACTGGAAAATATTTGTGTGATGAGCATGGGTGTTTTCCAGTGTCTGTGTGTATTTATACATTATATAAGTATTTATATGTAGTATATAAATGTATATGAATATTATAATATCAACTATCTTAGTACTCATAACACAAGCTATTCCGTATGCTTACTTTGGGGCTAGATAGTGATGTGTATTGTTTAAGTATATTTATTTATTATTATTATTATTATTATTATTATTATATCACATATTTATTTTTTATTATTATTTATTTTTTATTATTATTATTTATTTATTATTATTATTATTATTATTATTATTATATCACATTTTACCCACGGCTGTGGATGCAGAAAGCAGGGTCACTACCCACTGCGCCACGCGGCCGTCAAATATGATATGTATGATACCTACTTCCCGGATAAACAAAAACCAGAAGTACAAACTTCTGCTTTTTTTATTTTCATCATTGTCAGCATATTTAAATGCCACACTATAGGGACAGCCTTTTATAGCAGAGATGAGGGACTTGTTCCCACCAGACTGCTACTGCATATTGCCGGGCTTCTAACTGATAATTTGTCTTTATGTGTTTGATCACTGTCAGATTTTCAGTACCGGGATCAACGGCTTACCGTGATATCTGAAGCTTGAGGTGTTAAACTCCTACTTAGGATTAAGAATTATTTACATAGATTTACTTGGAAGATAGGAAATACTTTATAACCCGACTCGAGAATCGAACCCAGGACCTCGTCACCCGAATCCAAATGACTAACTACTAGAACAACGAGGCAGTTGAGAATTCAATTAGCGAGGATAATAATAGCCTTTATTAACAATTTACCTTAATATAAAAATCTATAGGTACAATATAAAAAAATTACGACACCGGTAAATCGTCTTGCCTTTCGGCAAAGGCCTCTCCCAAGATCTTCCATGTCTTGCGATCATGAACTTTCCTTTTCCAAAGTGTTCCTGCTGTCATCTTCAAATCATCTTCCCATCTTCTTAATGGCCTTTCCACGTTTCCTTTTGTTGTCTCTAGGGTACCAAACAGTTACGAGTTACTTGTTATTGGAGAGGATATCAGGAAGAAATGGTACTATTTTTATCAAACGATTAAACAACTTTTCAAAACCACTTTTTAACCATTAAATTAAGACTAGTCTAGCAGTTTTTTGCTGAATGAGTACCTACTTACAAAAAATTACTAAATAATATAAATGTCACAGAGATGAGAGACAGTATTAATACGTACTGTCTAAAGAGAGCATCGCCCGCGATCACTAAAAGCCTTTTTAATTAAATATGTCTACTATCATTGAAGCGTTTAATCACGGATTAACAAGATTTATCTAGACGCTGTCAATTTATACGTAGACATACGTATGTAATATTTTTAATTCTTTACAATGCTTAAGCTTTGTGCACACACAGCTACTATTTTATTATATAAATCTACTATTTGACGCCGACCCCTCTCCGATAACAAGGAAGACCTGGCCATTTAGCTATTAAAATAAGCTGATAGTGATACTCGTAATGATGATATTTAATCGACGGACGAAGCAGATGACCCACCTGATGGTAGGTAAGTGAAAAATCATCGCTTATAAATAAATTAACATTTCGCAGGGAACCTATACAAAGGTCGTTGTATCCCCGACTTTGGAACTCATACGAAATCAAGGTACGATGGTTGAAAATCCAAAAATAAATGAGTATAGCGGCAGTACATCAAGATGCGGTC
This sequence comes from Bicyclus anynana, assembly GCF_947172395.1. Taxonomy (NCBI): domain Eukaryota; kingdom Metazoa; phylum Arthropoda; class Insecta; order Lepidoptera; family Nymphalidae; genus Bicyclus; species Bicyclus anynana. The sequence goes on along the minus strand of NC_069103.1, from coordinate 1,654,861 downwards.
TTTCACAAAATATTGTACTGCCTCAGTGGCATAATTAGGGTTGGAAAAGTAAATTATAGTATTTATGTAATTTATGTTAATATGAATTTCAAAAAACAAATGAAATGTTGAACCAAGCCAGCAGAATGTCCACCGCGACTATGTGATTATCATTTAGCAAAATTATAAAATAACAACACAATTAAAACTACTAATGAGAACATCTCCTAAGTCCAGCGTCGGCGGACTGGTTTGTTACGGTACAGCGGTCAAGCACCCCGGCCCTGACATTGGCTGCTCTAAATATAGGCGCGCTCTCAGGTATGGGCAGGACTGGATGCCTTCATGCAGGTTTAAACTACAGCAAACACAAGGAACCCGTCCTGCAATGACCGTCAGCCTGTGGCAATTGGCATAGGTGATAAGTTTTAGGTGCCCATCAGGGCCGGATTAACCATGAGCCCAAAGGGAATATAACTAATAATTAATGGCTTGGCACCTATATAATTTTTGAAATTGTATTATCAGAACGTAATTCAACTTGGCTGGGCAGCATTCCGTAAACTCCGCGACATCTTTTCGTTCAAAATTCTTCAGTGCCTGAAGAAGAAAGTCTTCGATCAGAGCGTCTTGCCGTGATGACTTACCCGCACGTCGCTAACTATGGGTCTCATAAGAAGGCTCAAAGTCATTCAGCGAGCGATGGAGCGAGCTGTGCTTGGAGTATCTCTGCAAACTATTAATATCATCATCATCATCATCATCATATCAGCCGATGGACGTCCACTGCAGGACATAGGCCTTTTGTAGGGACTTCCAAACATCACGATACTGAGCCGCCTGCATCCAGCGAATGATGTAGTCAACTATTAATATATCGAGGATATATCGAAAAAACTAGTCGCAAAGCTGAAGTTGCCGGGGCATAACGGCTAAGAGTCTATGGACATAGGGTCCCAAGGTGATAAAATGGTGTACCCGCAAAGGAAACTGCGATGTTGGTCGACGATATGGGGCGGGTTACAGAACTTACAGAAGGGCGCTAAATGCTGGCGACTCAAAACTTTGTTTCGAAGTCCTCAAAAGAGACTTATTTTCAGCAGTGGACATCCATCGGCTGACAAAGAGCAGCGTGGTGGGACTATTGCCTCTCTTGTGAAAGGGGCTTAGCCCTGCAGTGGGGCAATAAAATGACTAATGAGGAATTAATTTTGAGACTTAACAAATGCAAATTTCGTAAACTATACGAGTACTCGTAGGTCGGTACCTCTAAACAAATCTAGTGCGGCTTTAGGTAGTTATGATACGGTAAACATGAATTGCATGCGGGCATAATTATTACACAGGAACCCTCTAACTTAGGGCTGTGTTGTCATACGTCCCGTAACGGGTATCTATACCCGACTGCAATAAAAAAATGAAAAAAAAATCAATTCGAACTATTTTCAGGATGGACCTTTCTATAGGCCTTACAAAATTTTTGTACAATTCATGATAAAGTTAAAAGTTTAAATGTTCTAGCAAATAAACAAAAACTACGTAGAAACTTTAGATCAATTTGATTGAATATAATCTTTTGTCTCCAATAGCTGCAATAGCAAGCTAGCTAGGTAGGTATATTATGTAATTTTACTCAAAGTAAATTATCCACTAGACTCTAGAGTAGCAACGCCATACGTAAGGTGGTCAGCAAACACCGGTCTAGGTATTATAATTAGTGCTTGGAGAACGGGCCCTATTAGGAGTTAAGGACAAGCATAACCCTTGGACCTGAATAACGCGTATGTACAGGCGCGTACGAAAGTGTCAAATGAAAACTTTTTTTGTTAGACGGCCAAGTGTTTTATCAGCTTTATAAAAGGAGTTTCTTTATTCGATTCATAAGCATATTGTTCTCGTATGTCCGCATTCACAACAACTACTGATGCGATTTTGATGTGGTTTTCGTTATTTTAAACAATACTATTTAATATTTAATTACTTTTTAAATTTTAAAATTAAATTAGGCTACAAATTATTAAAAAGTACTACTCGTAAAACTCATAATACTTTACAATTTCAGATGATAAATATTTTCTTGTTTCAAAGTTTTTACAACGTTATTTTTCATTTTCGTTTCCGTATCAATTACGTAATATATGTAATAGCAACGGGAAATGAATGTTATGTTTGATTTAAAAATACTTTATCATGGACGAAGTAAGTATTTTTAATTTAATAGATATATCTAGGTACATGGTGTCATGGTGGCATAATGTTTATTATTTTAACAGCTATATCGACGCCTGTACCGGTATGTCAAGCTAAGCCTTTAGCTGCGACGAACATTTTTATAATAACACTCGATTCCCATCTGCGAAACGGACCGCTTGTGACAAACAGACATACACTTTATTGTATAAAAATACAAGTGATACAATGTCGTCTAAACTTACTGTACTAGTATTTGCTACATTAATTACAATAGGATATGGTAAGTTTATATTTACATACATTATTTATTTAATGAATAATTGAATAATAAAAAATAATTTAATTAAAAGCCAATTATTAATTAATATTTTTTTCATTAATTATTTAATGAAATAATAATTAGCCGTTGACGTATACGTAGTGAATTATTGAAAATAAAATGCGATTTTTGTATCGTAAATAGTAACATTGGTAGGTGCCTACAATAATTACGGATTGGAGGATGCTCTCAAAAATTACTGATTCCTTATTGATGATACCATATAAAAAAGCAAGTAGTTAATACTTAGTACTTAGATTAGTATAAAGTTGAGATTTAGATAATTAATTATTTTTATTAGTATAACTAGCTATTATTTTAAATGTTCGTTTTTATTTAGGTCTCACTCCGACTAATTACGATCTCAGCCGAAACAGATTGAGTGGTAAATAAGATAAACCTTGGGTAAAAATTATCTAATATTTTTATTAAAGCGAAAAGTCATTAATGCGTCACCCTGATTTGGCAATGACATTGAATGTTATTTTGTATTTATTATATTTAACAAAAACTTTCACCTTTACGACATTATAACAGCTTTTACGAAAAACTAGGAGATATCCAGAAAGTTTAATATTATAATAGAACAGAATTGTTATTAAAACTTTAACCACTATTTATTTACTTACAAACACTTTTTATTTATTTCAATGTCATTGATTGCTTGTGTAAGTTTTTTGATTTATGTTTGTTAACTTGGTAGAATATCCATTAGATCAAGAGTATGTGATGGCCAGATCTTCGAAATTTTATAGCTTTTCTGTACACAATAACTATGGAGTTTGAACCATGGTTGATTTGAGAAGAAGCTGCAAAGACTCTTAGTTGTTCTAGACCTAGTCAATAAATAGAGATATATCTTATGGTGAGAGCATGGGCTAACTCAAAGCACTGGCCATCACAAGGACTAAGATTGTGGTCTACCAAAGTTCGTAGACTAATAATAAAATAATATAAAATACTGGGTCTACACATCTTACTTACTAATATACCACTAAAAAACTTACAAAAAAATCAGGTGACTATAAAAAACTAGGCTTTTTGCTTCATATTAATTTGACACAAATTACGTAATATCATAGTACCTAAGTGCATCAATCATTAAGCTTTACGTAATAGGAGCAGGATTTCGTTGGTATCGGGTGATAAATCAAATCATACGGCTGAATAACATATCCAAACATGTTCATGTTTAAGTTCATTAACCAGGTAAAGGGCATCGATCTCGAAAATCATTTAAGAAATGTTATCTATATAGGTATGTTAATTTAGAATATTTAGCCTCAGTCCATTAATTATTATTTACAATGGAAGATTTTTCTATTAGAAAAAAATCTAGGTGGGTTTTTTTTTTCTTAAATAGAACTTAAGTCAAGAAAACTAGCTATCTAAAGTCGTCAGCATAGCAGTATTTAAGAACTTCATTATTTATACATTTTTGCTTTTTACCAATTTAATATATTTCTTGTATTGTGTGGTACGTAGGTACCTACCCATATTATGGGAATCTAAAATCTGTATGTACTTAACGTTAGCAGTGTTATCCAAACTATGGTCTGAATCGTTCTAGAAATTTGATATCACAAAATTAGCTAAGTAGGAGCAAATAGGAGGAAGCAATATAAATAAACGCAAGTTGATCATCTAGGTAGTGTGACCTTGATGATGAATCTCGGTCAAAAAAATGCCTAACTTAATTGTTATGCACAGTAATTAACTAATTACGAAAACTCAAAGATCATATCTTTTTATTGTTGAACTCACATTATATAGTGTATTTCCTTGACTTTGTGAGTTAAAAGTTAAAACCTTAATTCATACAAATTGTGTTTTTTTTATGATGTCATTATGAATATCAATTAGCAGCATGTACGCTGTATGTAGCGTATATGTACCTATGAACATTTATTTTGAAGAACATCATTAGCCTATATAATGTACTCGTATATACCAACAATTTGAGAACAGACTATTGGGACGAAGTTTATCTTTCAAAGGTGAACGGACTCCGAAATGCTGGCAAGCTTAGAAAAATGCATTTGAAATGATCGTACCTATCTAATTAATCTATACTTATAATGAACCTGTGGAGAGGTAAATTCTGTGCATGAAATTTATTTCCAAAATTACTATCAGCGGGTGATTAGTGATCGATACTGATGCTAAAAATGCAATCAGTAAATTTTTTGTCTTTCTGTATGTTCGTTAACACAAACTACTCGACGGATTTTATCGAAACTTGGTAAAATTATTCTTCATACTCCTAGGCAGGTTATACTTTTCATTACGCTACAATCAATAGGAGCATAGCAGAAAAGGGAACTTTTGGGAAAACGGGTGAAGTTACTCCATTTAACAGCGATACTACTGCAAGGGCTAGATTAAATAGGTCTAAGGGCGAAAAAAGTAGCGGGCGTTCGCTAGTAAGAAAATAATATACTTAATAGAATTAATGTTATTCATAACATTCTTTTTAAAGTAATTCCTTTAAAGTTGTTTATTCCTTTAAAAAAAAACAACTATAAACTAGAGTCGAGATGTAAGACGACTGATGATCATGATTCTGAGATTAACATGAGGATTGTGCCAATAAAGGGTTGATAATAATGATTAGGTACATTAGGTACGTTAATTCTTAACCTGTTAACTTAACAGTAAATAAGCAACTTTTAATAGGTATTACGTGGTACTAAGTGGTTATCTTCTCAAGGCCTTAATAACAATCTGGTACTTATTGCAAACATTTTATAATCGACACATCAACTTAACATTCATTCATTTCCATCTTCATTCACTAACGCTCAATCCAACAGGTTTTGGAATAAGGGACATATGGGAATATTTGTTAGGAGGTGGGATCGGATACGGCCAGTACGCGGGCCAGTACGGCGGATATCCGGGCGGGTATCCGGGCCAGTACCCGGGGCAGTACCCGCACCGGCCGGACGGGCCACCAGGCGCCCACCCAGGATGCCCGCTCTGCGATTCTTCGGTGTACAGCTACTGCTCGCACAAAGAAGCCCATGACTCCTGCTGCTGTGATAATTCGGGATGTGAGTATTCTAAGTATTTACTGTAGATGAGCCGAGAATAACGGTGCTAGACTAAAGGCCGGTTTCATCGCCTTCTGACAAGTGTGGAATAGTATCAACCATATGTTTTCTCACAAAGAAAAATCTTGTGGATAAACTATTACACAAAATATATCAAAAGATGTTGAAACTGGCTCTTGAAGGCTAGTTTTTAATTTTTTTAATGGTCCATCACATGTCCATACATCCTAAAAATAATATATTGATTTTTTTTTTTTAAGACACGAGACTTATGCGGGATATGACAAATGACTCTGTTACTATTAACAAATGTTACCGATTAAGAAACAACGTTCTTACATACTCTCTGAGGCACCAGATGTCTTTTCAATCTTCCGTTTTAGCTTCAGCCTCAATCAATACCTTAGAATTCACCTGTAATTTAATTTTGAAAAATAAAAAACACCGTTCAATCGCATTATTGCAGATCATGCGTTCACTTGCCGCCGCACGGACTGCAAGTTCCTGTACGCCAACTCTTGCCAGGAGTACCACCTCATCACCAACTGCTGCTGCGTCGATCTACAGAAGAACGCGCCCGTAGCGCCGATTGTGCCAATCATTGCGCCCATCGTGCCAGCCTAGGACTAACTGGTCGACCGAAGCAATATATTCCTCACCTTGAATTACTTTATTAAAAAAAAATAATAATAATTGATTAATCATTAATTAATAATTAATTACTTATAAAATAATGAGTAATTGATTAATTATTAATTCTTCATTAATTAATTACTGTTTCATTAATTATTATTGGACTGAAAGGCAGAGTTTTATAATAAAAAAAATTGCGTTCCACAAACTTGTGTTAATAAATTATATTAATTTAAATTTAGTAGATCGTACACCGTACACCTAACTGAAATTATTTGTAAAATATTCCAGTGTAGGTAGGATAATCATATTTTATAATTAATTTTTTTTTAAAGTGGAATCGAATAAAATATCAAACTTTACAGACGATCAATAGGAGATTAATTATATCTAGACTTAGATTACAGATAATATTATTTCGGACAGACAGCGGACTGGGCAGAAAGGCGACGTACGCTGTGAATGTGAGACGGGACGGGAGTCGGGACGTGGTGAGCGTAGATGTAGGTATATCACATTGCGGGCAGTGATTACCATAGATATACTTTTGAAATAATATGTAGATTTTGACTGAACCCAGGACCTCAAGATTTGCACTGAAAACCTAAAAACATATCCACTAAACTAAAAAGCGAAAAATAACATCATAATATGTTCTACATGCTGATCAGTATGAAGGCGGTGCTAAGCCGGTGATGTATTTATTAGTTTGTGGGTTTTATACTATTAAAACAACTTGATGGATATAACTGATCACTATTATTATTATCCAAAATATTATTATTTTAGCAAGGTAGGCAATACGTCCGTCCACTAGCACGGTGTGACAAGAAGTGAGGAACATTACGAAAACATTTAATTACGTTCTGTTTGGAATGAACGAAGATGGCGCTGGTGTATTATTTAATACAATCAAATATCTTTTTAATTATATTTAAAATCAAGATTAGTTTTTGTATTTATTTGTAAAATAAACCAACAGTATTAATTCAAGCCATGTGAGAATATCTTATAGATTTAGATTTTGCAGACAGTGTTGTTTCATGTGGTCCTGTCAGAAATGGCTTAAATTAAGACAACACTGGCTAAGCACCGCCTTCATACTGATCAGCATGTAGAACATATTATGATGTTATTATTCGCTTTTTAGTTTAGTGGATATGTTTTTAGGTTTTGAAGTCGGTTGTATTTTTTTTATTATTTTTCCATTTTTAGTGTAAGATTTTATCTCAAACGAATACATCAGACCCCTAATGGCAGTCACAACCCACCTTGATACAAAATTCTCAGCAATACAAATTAATCAAGCCCAAGCACAAGGTAGCTACCGTAAACCGTTAAGGAGTTCCCTTAATTGACCTTGGTCTTCATCATCAGACCCCTAATAACAGTCACAACCTATCTATGTGGAAAGTTCTCATTAATACAAATTAATTAAGCCCAAACACAAGGTAACTGCTGTAAATCGCCGAGGAGTTCCCTCGTGTGTTTTATGGCTCCATCATGAGATCGATTATAAAACTTCATGAAATTGTAGCGCTTAAAAATACTAAATGGAAAAGTTTACGAACACACTAGACTTCCATATAATTTTCGAAAGTTCCCCTCAACTTCTCCAGGATTCCATCATCAGATCTTGACATGATGGCAATGGGACCAAATGGGGACTATACCGTTTCAAACAAAAAAAGAATTTTTGAAATCGGTCCACGCGTCTTTGAGTAATCGGTGTACATACAAAAAAAAAAAAAAATACCGACCGAATTGAGAACCTCCTCCTTTTTGAAGTCGGTTAAAAAAAGCCAGAAAGTACACTTTTACGACGTCCATTTTTGTTATAAAACACAAGTCTGACATCGAGGGGCGTCGTGCGTCCATTCTAGTGTCTGTGTAACAGCTAAAATGTAAAGTGTAAACTCACAGAACACAAACACAAACAGTGTCCCGTCCCGTTGCGCTCTTATTGTATTCCCGCCGGACGCGACGGCGACACGACGCGACGCGATAGTTATGACATGTTCTCAAAGTACATTACAATTTGTGATTACGTCACGACGCTGATCGCTAACTCCCCAAACCTTTAGGTACCTACCTAGAATTCATAAAAAGACGTTGGCTACCGAAAAACCCACACAAGTTCAGTGGTAGGTATAATTCAAAACAACTGAAAGCTAGGCTAGCTAGGCTCACAGAGAACATAAAAAAAAAAAAAAATTCTCTACAAAAATGAATTGTGGATGAACAATTTTGTTGTTCAATTTAACAAATGCATTTTATTATAAAATCATTTAAAATATGTAAGCACTAAAACGCGGAAAGCAACTTTGTTTTAGAGTTTAGAAAGATGTAAAATAAAAGTGATTATTAATTAGAGATTGTTTTTATTTGACTTCTCTAAAAAATACTAATTGGTTTTCATATTATAAATTATTATGCAATACTTAAAAACCCACTTAAACATGCATCATCATTATCAACCCATATTCGGCTCACTGCTGAGCTCGAGTCTCCTCTCAGACTGAGAGGGATTAGGTCATTAATCCACCAATGCGGATTGGCAGACTTCACGCAGAGAATTAAGAAAATTCTCTGGTATGCAGGCCTCACGATGTTTTTCCTTCACCGTTTGAGACACGTGATATTTAATTTTTTAAAATGCACACAACTCAAAAGTTGGAGGTGCATTCCCCGGACCGGATTCGAACCTACGCCTTCCAAAATCGGAAGCAGAGGTCATATCCACTGGGCTATCACGGCTCTCATGCATCATGCTTTTGAAAAAGTTGCACTCACAAATACCTACGCCTACCTGTAATGAAACAGTCCTATTGGGTGCGGTAGATAGTGAAAGTCCTGGGTTCGATTTGATTCATTTTCGGGCTGTGGAATACTGAGCTTTTGTCTACGGCTATATAAGAGCATTTTTGCGGATTAATAATTCTATGTAGTTCTGTATAGTGATGGTTACAGGTTAATTTAACTAACATTTTGAAGACCGATTTTCAAAATTAATTAACCAATGGTGAAAACTAAAAAGTTACATTATCAGCCAGTGGCGTGCACTAGGTTCGTAACTAGGGTAGGCATTATACGAACAAATTGTACAAAATTCAAAATTTCTTCTCCAGTACAGATTCGTTATGATTTCTCAGAGTAGGCAGAGCATTTATGGATTTATGAAGTGCACGCCAATATTATCATCGAGTAACATAGGCTATATTTTTATCCCCAGTACCATGGTGGGCTAGTGGTAAATAAAACTAATTAGACATATTTTATCGCAATTTTTTATTCATCATAATGTTGTACATTTTCATAAAATCTAGTCATCATTAGCGACATTACATTACAGCTTAGAGCCTAAAAACGAACCAGCATTTTTTTTAATAAAAATTAAAAATGAAAGCTTTTAATCGATTTTCCATTCATGTGGACAGTTTGGTATGATACTCAAAATGAAAGTACGAAAAGTAAATTATTAGAGGTCATTCGTATAATTCGTCAGATGTGGCAAGAGGTAATCAAAGTGTTACATTTAACAAGTGAGAATTATATTCGTTAATACATTACGAGTACATGCAACCAAACGAACCAATTTCTTCTAAAAAATATATTAACTGGCTTTAAAGCCCTGAGTTCCAGTCCTTTGAGCCTTAATTTCTTCTAATATCAACTACTAAAAATTACTAGTGGCGCCTATCAATCCAGTTTTATATGGATAACCATAGAAATATTACATGAGCTTTGTATTTTTTAGAGAACGCAATTTTATTTTTGGGACATGATTGTGTGGGGGGGTCAATAGAAGGTTAACCTCAATTTTCTGGGGTCACTATTTTCGCGATATTTCGTTAACTATGCGTCTTACAAAAAATTGTAAAATCATAATTTGTAGCAAATTGTTTTGCCTACAAATACGTTTATATAACTTTTGGCCTAAATTATAAGTTAAAGAAGAATGTGCCATAAATAAAATTGCATCCTATAAAGAATGCAATAGTCAGTCATAAATTGTAACATTTAAATGGATTATATAGCGCTAATATGAATCACCAGTAAAAAAAAATCTACATAATACTAAAATACCTGACACAAAATATATGTATGACCCCTTATTGGAAACTAATTGAATTATTTATTGTATTTGAGTTATAATATTAATTTTTATACAGAATATAATACGGGTAGGTTGGTAGAGAAACGGTTTACATGGGGAGACGAATAGTAGAAAAATGTCCAACGAAAATTTTCAATGTTTTCACACTGTGACTATCGCGTTATTGTAAACGCGAATTTGTAAGGAAATGAAACAGTTGTGCAGTAATGCCATTAGATGGCGCTGTTCATTTCCTTAGAAATTTGCGTCTTATACTAAACTAGAAGTTTTTGCCCGTTTTTTACACCATTCAACTACACAAATAGGTATTTTTACGGAGCTCCTTACCCGACGAATACGATTACAACTATGAGACATCGATACTATAGAGGCAGTTTTTATATTCGCAAAAGATCGTTGATCATATACTTTGGCAGAAATGTAACGTCCAGCGAGGCAGGTTCTATACAATAATTGGTTTGAGGCGATATAACCCTGTCACTAACTGTAGCTTGGCAACTTCGTTCGTAACACTCCCGATTGTCCGCGCGGGCCGGGGGGGCTTGTAGCGATGAATGGAAAACCCACGACTGATGCATCTTTCGTTCGTAACACTCCCGATAGTCCGCGCGGGGCGGGGGGCGTGTAGCGATGAATGAAAAACCCACGACTGATGCACCTTTCGTTCGTAACAATCTCGATGGTCCGCGCGGGCTGGGGGACGTGTAGCGATGAATGAAAAACCCACGACTGACGCATCTTTCGTTCGTAACACTCCCTATAGTCCGCGCGGGGCGGGGGGCGTGTAGTGATGAATGAAAAACCCACGACTGATGCATCTTTCGTTCGTAACACTCCCGATAATCCGCGCGGGGCGGGGGGCGTGTAGCGATGAATGAAAAATCCACGCCTGATGCACCTCACCTCCCCGCACTTCTTTCCCCCCGTCGCCCGCATATCATGGGAGTGTCATCAACAACTTGCCAGACTATACAGTGACGCAGCCCAAATTCAACGCAATTCGACGGAAACTTTTATAAACATTCTGTTCTTAATCTACCCTCCATTTTTACAAAAAGATTTTTTACGACTAACGAGACATTATTAAATAAGAAAAAAAATTGCTGCTCACCATTACATACGCTCTCACCTTTCAAACAAAAATAGTGACAAAATTGGTAAAACTAAACTTACTTACACATTAAGATACAAAACCTATGTCTTACAATTTAAAAATACTGTGCAAAATAGTTAATTTTGCTACAATAGTTAACTTTTAAGCCTAGTTCTCCATTGGTACCGGTTAGTGATAGCAATTTCCTTTTGTACACCAAACTTTACAACAGACGTGAGAAACCAGCGTCTTATTCCGCATATAAAATGTCTATGCAAATAAATATAATGCAGAGAAATGTCAACCAATAGCGACAAACCGGAAATACCACTATCTCTTTCATTATGTTGGAACGAAAGAGATGGGACAGGGTCAACTCCGCCACCATTGGTCCACATTTTGTCTATTCCTGTTCACATGTCGTTGATCGTATGCTAAGTCTATTGTACTGTAGATATCTCGTTGAAATATAGCTTTCTCTTTTGTCTCAACACAATTAAAAAGAGCTATATCGGATGGCACATGTCTTTCTCTCGTCTTGAAATGTCACGGTGAGCTGCTTAGACTGAGAAGAAGTCACTGGAGAAGAGAGAAAGACAAATGTCGACCAATAGCGGTGTAAACAAAAATATTTCCTGCCATCACAAAATACCAAATCATCAGGAAATATCTCGTGACATTTAGATCTACTGAACTGTTACAAAAAATAATAAAAACGCCTTTTAGAGTATAGTTGAGTGTACAAAAAGAATTGCTTTTTTTTTAAATACAGTGTTTTGGCCATTATCAATACAGTGCAACTTTGAGACGTAACTCCTAGGGCGGAGGGTCCATTTCAGTTTGACTCCCGTAACAATATGATTGTATAGAATAGTCTCGTCCTGGTTGTATAATAGGCGTTCGAGATATTTAGAGATGTGCATTTCATACATGCAAAAACGCACTGAAGAGATTTTCCATTTTGTACAATTTGTATTATAGTGCCTACCCTAGCTAAATACCTTGTGCACACCAGTGCCTCAAAGCTGAAGTGGTGATGCAACAAGTAGTTCATAGTAACAGTAATAGTATTTTGATGTTAGAGTATAGTATTTCTTTTATATAACCAGAGGTAGAGTCAATACAAATAGACAAACTTGATATACAAAAATTCAACCGACTTCCAAGTCAAAAAATAACTTTAACTAAAAAGCAAAAAATAACATCCTACCTATGTGCTACCTTCTGATCAGTTTGAAGGCGGTGCCAAGCCAGTGTCGTGTTTTAATTAAAGCTGTTTCTAAAAGAACCACAGAAATTTTGTAGTTAAAACGTGTTTAATTAAAACATCACTGGCTTGGCACCGCCTTCAAACTGATCAGAAGGTAGCACATAGGTAGGATGTTATTTTTTGCTTTTTAGTTAAAGTTATTTTTTGACTTGGAAGTCGGTTGAATTTTTTTTATTAAAATTTTTATTTTTTTATTTTTAGTGTTAGCATACCTACTGCGTGTGTACAGTCACAACCTATCTAAGTGGAAAGTTCTTATCAAGACAAAATTATCAGCCCTCGGTCTTGGGGTCATACAAGACCGTTAGCCCGGTCCAAGGAAGGACAGAGACATCTTCTCTGTGTTTCACTTGGACAAATCTCCTTTGGCGCGTCCACGTCGCGGGGGTGGGCATCACGGGAGTCAGTAGGCCGGCTCACGTGATGGCGAAGTTCGGAGGGGGTCCCAGTACTGCGGGGAATATCGCGGTCCCCTGCCTAGGGTTACAGGTGAAGACCTCAAATCCAGGCAGCGTCTGTACTCGGAGCGAGCGGCTGTCTGGTCAGCGTCTGTTCCACATTGGGCGGCTGTTTTTTCTTTGAAAGATGGGAAGGAGGAGATCTATAGAGATCTTGATTTATAACATGGAAGCACAACAAAAAAAACATATACCCCAGGCGGGTACCAGCGCTGAGCATTCTCGCGCCGGAGAATCCCGTCCCCTGGAAGCTCCGGCTGATGAAAGGGGCTGCCCCTCGTATTCTGGGGGGGGCAACGTTTTGCCAAAATGTATCAAGCCATTTAAAGGAGAGGAAGCTGAAAAAGTTGAAGACCCTTTCGCTAGAAGAGGTACAGTACAGAGAACACCACCAGGACTCGCTATAACACAAGAACATGAAACAAATATTGAAAGCGATGCTTCTGAAAATACTGATAACGGTGAAGATGACGAAGATAGTAAACTTATCAAACACAGAAGAGTAGAAGAAGAAAAACGGCCAAAGAAAAGGAAAAAAGTATCGAGCCCTACTATGGTACAACCAAACGACATAGAACCCTCAGAAGAACTAAAGAAAATCAAGGCTAAGGTAGAGGAACTGGCAAAATTTACTAGAGGGAATAAGAGAGTTCACCAAGAGATCAAACAATTTGCATTGGACTTAACAAGCCTAGTCAGACAGACAGTTACAAAATATAAATATGATATGGCAAAGTTCTATGAACTACAACAGGATTTTAATATGTACAAGAGTACACAAGAACTACGCGTCTCAGAATTAGAAACTCAAATTAAAAGTATTAAAGAAGACTACGAAAATAAATTTGAAGAATTAAGAAATGAAAGAGATTACATATACACTAAAAATAAAATCCCTGACAATAGATTCAATCTCAATGACCAGGAACTAAAGAACTATGACGAGCTGCTGTCGAAACTTCACCTAGAATGGACAAACGATAGTTTTAAAAATGTTATAATAGACCACGGTGATATATTTAGAGATGTCCGCAGCAATGTGGTATACTTTTGTGAAGACAATACAAAAGTGCAGTCGAGAGTCGGAAAAAGGGTGATCAATAGATATCCAGAAGTGCTAGAAGGAGACAAGATAATCTGTGAAGGGGGGAGTTACAATATAATAGAGCAATCAGTAACAATTCTGACTACAGAAAAAAGCAAAACTAAGACAAATAGGGTAATTGTTTTTTTCTATGATCCATATAAGCAAGACGGAAGAAGTCAACAGGATATTTATAACTTATGTGAAGAAATCAAAGAAATTGCAAAAAATCTTGGTATGTCGGAAATATCGATTGTCGCACCTCAGGGCATAGAAAGTAATACTATGCGCAAGATCCTCCAAGCAATATTTAAAACTACAGAGATCTCAGTATTCCTGAGAACGAAAAAAAGAATGCAAGGAGAAAGAAGTAAAAATACGGCGAGAAAGCCAGAAGATATTATACTTATTAAAGGAGATACAGAGTCATATGCACATGTACTAAAAAAGCTAAAACTTGGTCTTAAAGGAAGCGAGGTTTTAGAACAGATCAAAGGAGTGAGAAAGACGAATAGAGGCGACGTATTAGTAAGAGTAAAAGAAAATGCTGATGAAGTGTCCAAAACTATTAAAGACTTGGTACAAAATAAGAACGTGAAGATGCTTGTCAAAAATCAAAAAAGTACACTACACATTAGGGATATTGATAGTACAGCAGACATAGAAGAAGTTAAGACAGCAATATGCGACGCAAATATAGATCAATCAATAGATCAACTGGAAGTGAGATCCCTAAGACCAATGAAAAATGGTAATCAAATAGCGACGATAGTTCTTAACGAAAAAGATGCAGATAAAATCTTGGAAAATGTCAAAATTAGAATAGGACTAAGTATCTGTAGAGTTCAAAAAAGAATTGACGTTACAAAATGTTATCGGTGCTGGGCATATGACCATGTAGCACCAAAATGCACAGGCGTGGATAGAAGCCAAAAATGCCACCACTGTGCTCAAGATGGACATAAGGCCATAGACTGCACAAATGAAGCTTTCTGTCCACATTGCAACATTAATGGTCATCCAGCAGGTAGTGGTAGGTGTAGATTCTTTAAGCTAGCCCTAAGTAAAGCCAGAAAGAACAAGAAGGGAGACGTCATGGAGTTCTCTAAGAAACCAAATTCATAGTCCTCCAAGTAAACGCGAACAGAAGTATCACTGCCCACGATATGGCCATGATAGTAGCGTATGAAACTAAGTGCGATTTCATAGCCTTTACCGAACCAAATTTAGCAAAATGTAAAACCAACAATAAACATCAATATATCAGTGAGGATTTAAGTGCTATGATCATTAATTATAGCAAAAAATATGATATATTAAATTACCGCACTGTGGGTTGCTTTATTTGTGTGGAGACCAAAAATACTACCATATACAGTGTGTATATTAGCCCAAATAAATGTACCCATGAGGATTTTTTAACCCACTTGGAAAACATCCAATATGACATTAGGATGCTGGCATGTCCTACAAACGAATTTATAATAACTGGGGACTTTAATGCCAAACACGTCTGTTGGGGAGGTAGAGACACAACAAAACGAGGCATTGACCTGCTGGAGTGGACGCAGTCCTTAGAGCTCAACATTCTCAATGACGGAAAAGTGCCAACCTGCGTACGCCCAAACGGAGTCTCATACATCGACCTCACTATTGTAAGTGATAACTTGCCCACACAGAATATTACATGGTCAGTCCTCGAGGATGATGTTCCTATGAGTGATCATAGAATCATCATAACTAAGATTGAGGAAAAAATAAAAGACAAACCAAAATATACGTTTGGAAAGACTGATATGGATATTTTTTTTGAAATCTTTGAAAAAACAATACTTGGGAAGGAAATAAATCATGAGGAATGTGACCATGCTCTAGGAATAGCTTTCAAGGAAAGTACCCCAAAAATCAGATGTAACGTCGATTATAAGTTACCTTACTGGTGGACTGAAAGTATTCAGGCGAAAATAAAGGATGTCAGAATAAAAAGAAGGAAGTTTCAGAAATGTAAGAATACTCAAAGAAGAGAAGATCTGAAGCATGACTATAAAATCCATAAAAATGAACTGAAATGGGCAATAATTTCTGCAAAAAAACTGAGGTGGGGCAATATGTGTGACAATTTAGAAGATGACGTATTTGGTGGAGCCTACAAAATAGTAAAAAGCCAACTCCAACTACCAAATCCAAAAAGAACTTTACCTCTCAAAGAAAAGATTAATGTGTTCAAAGAGCTTTTTACAACAACACAAGAAGAGAGAATAAATATAGAAGAAGTAAATGAAGACAGAGACGATCTAAAAGGATTGAAGTTTTGCGAGGGGGACATCAAGAGAGCGGCAAATAAAATAAAACTGGGAAAAGCGCCAGGCCCTGACTCTCTGCCCCCAGAAGTTGTAAAAAGAGTCATATTAAAATATTCTACCTACTTTCTCACACTATTCAACGGACTCCTGGAAAGTGGGAAGTTTCCGGAACGCTGGAAACTAGCTAAACTTATTCTGATCGACAAACCAAAGAAGAAGCCCTCGGATCCTACTAAATATCGACCAATTTGCTTGATCAATATTCTGGCTAAGGTTTACGAGACTCTCCTAAATAGCAGACTAATAAGAGATATAGACGAAAAAGGTGGTCTCAATGATAACCAGTTTGGCTTCCGAAAAGGTAGAACAACCATTGGCGCTATTAAGCAAGTTGTATCATATGCAAGAGCTGCCAAAGTAGAAAACCAATGGAACGGCTTGATCTTAATAGACGTGAGAAATGCATTTAATACGGCATCTTGGGTAAAAATAATAGCTAAACTAAAAATAAAAAAGGTTAACAAGTACTTAGTAAATAGCATTATAGACTATCTAGAGCAGAGAGCTATTCAAATTAACAAGGAAACCAAACTTGCTATCGGAGGTGGTGTCCCTCAAGGTTCCGTTCTCGGCCCAACCCTGTGGAACATTCTATACGACGATGTTATGTCAATAGATGTTCCAGAGGGGGTTAAATTAGTCTGCTATGCAGATGATCTAGCAGTGTCAGTGACTGCTAAAGATAGTATAGATCTGGTAAGAAAAGGTAACGAGACCCTGTATAGTGTGATGCTATGGATGACGCATAATCGGCTAGAAATTGCTCCGGAAAAAACTGTGGCCATTATCTTTAATAGGAGAATACGTGCGGATATCCATTTCACGTGCGGTAGTACACCGGTGGTACCCACTCCCACTGTAACGTATCTGGGTGTTACTCTGGACTCACGGCTGAACTTCAGCAAGCACTTAAATATGGCCTGTGAAAAGGCCCATAAAACTACCCGAGCATTGTCTTCATTACTGCCTAACACTCGAGGACCAAGTTCACAAAAAAGGAGAACATTAGCTTTGGCAATGCAATCTGTGGTAATGTATGCGGCGCCTATATGGGTGACGGCCATGGATAAAGACATGTACAGGAAAATGGTACTGAGCTCTCAGAGAACCATGGCATTAAGATCATGCTGCGCTTACAGAACCATCTCTACTGATGCTGCTCTTGTATTGGCAAATCTTATTCCGATCCATCTTCTGGCTCGGGAAAGGTCAAAAACATACAAGATGGAAATGCCAGAGGAAAGAAGTATGGCCAGAGAAAAGACGTTAGAGGCGTGGCAAAGGGAGTGGGATCAATCTGCGGACGGTCGTTGGACTCACAGACTGATCAAGAATATTAAGAGCTGGGTAAACAGAAAACATGGGAGCATTACATTCGGAATGACTCAGTGCTTTACAGGTCATGGGGTCTTTAAGCAGTATACAACACGCATAAAAAAAACTGAGAGCTCCAATTGCATGTACTGCATTGACCCCAATGATGATGCAGAACATACAATTTTTTCCTGCCCTCGGTTCCGAGCTGAAAGAGAGGAAGCAACGAAGGACCTAGGACAAGAGATGACAGCAGATAATGTAATAAATATAATGCTGGAATGCAGTGAGAAATGGAATATAGTTAGGAATTATCTGGACACTATAATGAAGATCAAGGAGACGGATGAAAGAGAGAATGGGAAGTAAGACTCGCGACGTTGGTGGTAGGCTTTATGGCAGGAACACCAAACGTCTAGAAGGTAGGAGGGGTTTTTAGCCGGTAAGAGTCCGGCACTACCCAACATGGGTGTCCATGAGGATTTTCCCCCCTACGGAAAAAAAAAAAAAAAAAAAAAAAAAAAAAAAAAAAAAAAAAAAAAAGACAAAATTATCAAGTCCAAACACAAGGTAGCTACTGTGAGCCGTCGAGGAGTTCTCTTCACTGTGCTTCGTTTTCATCACCAGACCCTTAATACAGTCACAATCCATCTAGGTGGAAAGTTCTCATCAATACAAATTTATCAAGTCCAAACACAAGGTAGCTACTGTGAACCGTCGAGGAGTTCTCTTCACTGTCCCTTGTCTTCATCATCAGACCCTTAATACAGTCACAATCCATCTAGGTGGAAAGTTCTCATCAACACAAATTTATCAAGTCCAAACACAAGGTAGCTACTATGAACCGTCGAGGAGTTCTGTTCACTGTCCCTCGTCTTCATCACCAGACCCTTAATACAGTCACAATCCATCTAGGTGGAAAGTGCTCATCAATACAAATTTATCAAGTCCAAACACGAAGTAGCTACTGTGAACCGTCGAGGAGTTCTCTTCACTGTCCCTCGTCTTCATCACCAGACCCTTAATACAGTCACAACCCATACAGGTGGAAAGTACTCATCAATACAAATTTATCAAGTCCAAACAAAAGGTGACTGCTGTAAATCGTTGACGAGTTCCATCGTCTGTGTTTCGGCTCCATCATCAGACCAACTCCAAACCTTCATAAAGTTGTAGTGGTTTAAAATACCTTATGGAAACACTAACAAACGCACTAGCCGTCTCTACAACTTTCGAAAGTTCCCTTCAATTTCTCCAGGATGCCATCATCAGATCCTGACATGAAAAAAATGGGACCACCCTGGAAGTAAACCCTTCAAAACAAAAAAAGAATTTTCAAAATCGGTCCATAATTGACGGAATTATCGCTGGACATACATAAAAAAAAAAAAAAAAAAAAAAAAAAAAAAAAAAAAAAAAACATACATACAGCCGAACGTAGAACCTCCTCCTTTTTGGAAGTCGGTTAAAAACCATATCTAAAATGAGCACTACTTAAAATAAAATATTTTGGATTCATTTAATTTATTATTCAAGTAATAAATCTCATGGAATTTGAGTATGATGAAAAATGATGATCATTATGACAAGTGATTATGAATGGTGATGACTATGGTAAATAATGACTGTTGAATGTTGCTTTTGATGTGATTTGTGAATTGATAAGTGTTACTAGCTAGTGTTAAGTCTACAGGAGCGTAGCTACCGGCGTATCAGCCGTTTCATTGATATAGGGCCCCCGGACTACAAGAGCCCCTTACGTGTGAAACCAAAAATTAGTAAAATGTAGGTAATAGGTAATGTTTTCTCTTCTACAGGGGCGTAGCTACCGAAGTATCAGCCGTTTCAATGATATGGGGCTCCCGGACTACAAGGGCCCCTTACGTGTGAAAGCAAAAATTAGTAAAATGTAGGTAATAGGTAATGTTTTCTCTTCTACAGGAGCGTAGCTACCGAGGTATCAGCCGTTTCAATGATATGGGGCCCCCCGGACGTGTGAAAGCAAAAATTAGTAAAATGTAGGTAATAGGTAATGTTTTTTCTTGTACAGAGGCGTAAGCTACCGCCGTATCAGCAGTTTCATTGATATAGGGCCCCCGGACTACAAGGGCCCCTTACGCGTGAAACCAAAAAATAGTAAAATGTAGGTAATAGGTAATGTTTTTCCTTTCTTTTTTAATTCACAATCTCTTTTTTTTACATGGTCTAACAAGGGCCCAAATGTAGGTGCATTTTTGTTTATTTTGTGAGACATCTTTAACTTTGATACATGCGGCAACCAATGTTTCTACATATACAATATATGAAATTGTCGAAGTGAAAATTTTAATGACATGAAAATCTGTATAAAATAGAGAGGAATTTGAGTAGTAAAGCTTTATGTAACAGAGTTCCATTGGTCCAGGAATCAAACCTGCACCTTAGCTTGGACACAAGGGTTAGTACTTTGCAAGTGAAATGTTACTCAGTTTATAAGGTTTCCACTTACCATTAATAGGCCTAACATGTGACCCACGACATAAATCTCGTAATGACAAAAAATTACATGTTGTCGACCAATACCAATTCGCCTGTGGCGCAGTGGTATGCGCGGTGGATTCATAAGCTAAGAGGTCCTGGGTTCGATTGAGGTTATCTTAATTGGACCGTGTCTGGTCATGACTAATATTCCCTCCCGTTCCCCTCCAATTAGGCGGAAAAGATTTTTAGGAGTGGGTACGACAATGTCCACCGGGCGGGGATCGAACCACCACCTCTGTGATGAGTCCGACCTCTGTATGACTGAGCTATTGGGGCTTATTAATTTTTGCTTTTACGAAACAATTTCTATAATTTTATTCCTAATACGAAAGAGAGAACTATATTTTGGATGCGGCCGCTATTGGTCGACAATTGTTTTTGATTGTCTCCACGAGATATTATGTTGTGGGTCGCATTTTATGCCTACAGGTGGACTATCGGCTTGGTCCATTAACTATTACTACAAAAAAGAGGCTTTGCCATACCATGACAAAACACTGTATCTAAAAAAACAACCATTTTTGAGAAATCACAAATATATTTGCAAGATACAGTGTATAATACGAATACATTTCTCACAGTATTTTAGTCTTCAAAAAAAATATTATTCAAATGCCAGTATATGTAACCATGTGCGAGGACCATCGATCTCCTATTAAAAAGTAGATGCACAATCAGCGACCAAAAAACGTCCCCACTCAATGAGTGCCAAACACAGTTCCTTGGCACTCAATTTAAGTAGTCGCATTTGCAAATTCAACCTCAAACTCAATCCTAAAAGTGGAATTTGCTCTGAATTTGGGAGTTTATTGAATATTGGACTATATTGGCCTTTAGGTATAATTTTCTTTACCAATAATTCTAATACTGTCAGAGCAAAATTGGCCAGTTTTTAAGCGAAATTTTTTACATGATTGTGCGTCTTTTTTCTTATAAGAGGTCAATGGTGAGGACCTCATTCATGCATTTAGATACAATAGAGAAAACAACGTATCTGAAGATACAGTGTAATGTCATAGCACAACAGGGCAGTATGTATGTGTGTTTTTGTGTGTTTAATGCCTATTTGCTTCAATAACGTGATATCTCAAAAAAACACAATTTTACATAGAAAAATTAATTTAAAAAAAACTTGTCACAAATAATGCGTTTTTCAAGTTAATTTAAAATTATACACATTATTAACATAATAAAAGTTTGTATGGATGTTTGTTACTCTTTAACGCCACAACTAGGTACTTGACAGATTCGGATTTGTAAAAAGTGCATTCGCGAGCGTCCTCTAGTTACATTAAAAATTACATAAGTATTAACACAATCTTTTTTTTTAACTTGTAAGGCTAATGTAAAATTATGATTTTTGACAAATCACATTATTGAAGCAAACAAGCGATGTGTGTCCACAATCATATTGTCCGGGGTCACGCATGTCCGGGGTCACGCACGCCCGGGGTCACGCGCCCCCGGGACCAGCGAGTGGGGGGTCACTCAGCGCATCCGGTAGTGGTTCTTCTCCTGCACCTGACACAGCTCGCCCTTGAAGGCGATCTCCAGCTCGAAGTCCAGGTCGCGGTTGTTGCGCGCGTTCTGGCGCATCGAGAAAGTGCCCATTATCTCCTCGCCTTTCTTCACCTGCAATTTACATCATCATCATTGAACACCCATATACGACTCACTGCTGAGCACGAGTCTCTTTTTAGACTGAGAGGGCTTAGGCAATGTGGATTGGCAGACTTCACACATGATGTTTTTCCTTCACCATACACGCAGCATACACTATGTACGACTCAATACTAACGCCTGAAAAGTGAAAGGTGCGCAACCGAGGAGCAGCACGAACGCATGTGCACGATGATAGCGGCAGCGCATGGTGAAAAGTGCGCAGAACAGGTTACGCACAAAAAACGTAACGCCGTCATTCGTTCATCGAATTTTACTGCCCACATTTTTTTCATACTGGGGACTATAGTATATGTAAAATCTATTCTTAAAGAGTAAACTCCAATAACTTTAATGGTAAGTCAAATATCACAAGAACGTGTACTCACAGTCATATACTCGTCGAAGTAGAAGACAGTCTGCTTCCAGTGCGTGTAGGGCGCCTCCGGGGCGGTGCTGAAGCCGAGCCGCTTGTGCGACTTGCTGAACTCCACCGTGAAGAACGTCACCAGCGCCTGGATGAAGTCGTTGCGGCGCACCTGGTGTACAGAACCCAACATACCAATAATATTATATTGATGGGTAAAAGCAATTCTATTGTAAGCTCTCAGACCAATTATAGAAAGACCAGTAATTAACCCAAATTCATAAACAAAATTGTCTGTCATTTCCCAAGAAAAATGAGCTTAGATTTGGTATCTTATACTAAACTAGAGGTTTTTTCCCATTTTTTACACTTTTTAACTTAACAAAAATGTATTTTATTTATGGAGCTTTTATTTTAACCAACAATCTTAATTACAACTATGAAACATTGATTCTATAGAGAAACGTTTTTATAATCGCATTAGATTGTAGATCATATACTTTCGACAGAATATAATGGCTAGTGAGGCAGGTCCTATACAATAATAATTGGTCTGAGTATAAACATAATTTTTTTTTTAATTTTTTAATTTCAGATTTAGAATCAGAAAAAATCCTGCATTGAACGAACCAATGCCCAACAAGAAATTTTAGTGCAGCATTCAGATTTTACCCTACTTTTTCACCCTGGTTCTAAAAGATGTCATTTTAATAGATACAATTAGAGATGGGCCGAGTACTCGGTTGATACTCGGTACTCGGCGTACTCGGCGGATTTTTTGATACTCGTACTCGGCCGAATAACTCGGTCGGTGAATGCCGAGTATACCTTGTTTAAGAAAATCATTATTTAGGTACATATAATTAAAACAACAGCGTTCAACAGGAGACTGCGCCTTCTGATCTGGTGGTAGAGTCACTACAAATAGTCAAACTTGACGTTTTAAAAGTGCTTGTAAAACTAAGCCTACTTGAAAAAAACAATTTTGGATTGAATTAATACTTGTTTACGCGCGCGAAATGGGAATTTGATTGAACAGAGTTACTCGGCTGAGTACTCGGTTGAAAAAAAATTTAACGCATCTCTAGATATAATGTCAGTCTTTGACTGCAATCTCACCTGATGGTAAGTGATGATGCAATCTAAAATAGAAGTGGACTAACTTGTTTAAATGAGGATGAAAATCCACACCCCCTTTCAGTTTCTACATGACATTGTACCGGAACGCTAATTCCCTTGGTGGTACATCTTTGCCAGTAACTAATGTGGCAACTAGCCACGCCCCTTTTGGAATAATTTTTTTTCTAAAATCTCAAAGTTATTATGCTTTGATGAACATTTTGCATTTTGTGCTTCACAGCAACTTTACTTTTTATCATTGATATGTATGTAACCCCTGACATATAACTTTGCCATGAATTTTTGTATTGAACAAACTAATAGTAATTGCAAATTGCATTGCTAAATTATAGTTGAAATGAAAATAAGAAAATAATGGAATCAAATTAAAAATTACACTACAAAAAAAAAAATTAGATATAATTACTGTCAGAAGAAACTTGGCTTCAAAATTCAGATCTTCCTTCTTGACTGTATACAAATCTATTTCCTTCAGCAGACAGGAGTTAGTGACAACCTACAAGAAACAAATAAATACTTTAGTAAGTAATACTAACACAATATTTCATCAATTTTTTTCATCTAATTACATAAAACTTTCAATTGTTTTTGAAATTACATAACCTTCAAACATAGTGACAATTTTTGTTTTTTATGTATTCTTTAATTAATATTGATGACTTGATTTTCCCGAAAGCCTCATAAATATCAATATATTTCAACTTATGCGAATTATTCTGCTATGGTATGACATTACTCTGTCGTCGTCGTCATCAACCCATATTCGGCTCACTACTGAGCTCGAGTCTCCTCTCAGAATGAGAGGGGTTAGGCCAATAGTCCACCACGCTGGCCCAATGCGGATTGGCAGACTTCACACACGCAGAGAATTAAGATAATTCTCTGGTATGCAGAACTTTGACATTACTCTGTATTCATTGGTCTGACTGGTCATTACTCTGTATCTTCACATAATGTTTAGTGATAACACTCCCAAGTGAAGTCATAAGTACATATGTATTATCATCATCATCATCAACCCATGATGATGATGATAATACATATACTCCTCTCAAAATGAGAGGGGTTAGGCCAATGGTCCAACACGCTGACCCAATGCGGATAAATTCTCTGGTATGCAGGTTTACTACCGATGTTTTTCCTTCACTGTTAAGAGACATGTGATATTTAATTTCTAAATTTAATGACTCAAATTAACCTGAATATATTTAGAAAGAAATAATTTATTTAGAACTTTATGTAGATATTGTGATACTTATTTTTCGCTTTTCAATTCATTATGCTTAAACAGTCAGGTTTTTTGTTTTTATAATATTTTTTAAGATAAAATGTTATGTCATGATACGGCAGTATTGGTAATGCAAATTACCTGTTTAGCATCAACCACATCAACCAGTGGCTCGGAAATGGCCACCTTCCTGATGGAGGACATGTCAAAGCCATACACATCGTCCCACCAGTTGATCTTCTCATCCTTGTACTGCCGGTCCTCTATGCCGCAGATGAACAATGTGCACCTACAAGAAAACATTTGTTTTACATGAAGATTCACTGGAAAAGCAACTAATAATATACAGGCTGTCCCATAATTAATGGATAAAACGCAAACAGTAGATGATGCACCACCTAATTATCTAAAACTAATTTTCCAAAAACCCCTAGGTGACCATGTAATATTTTTTTTTGGTTTTTAAAATATCTTGAATCAGTTTAAAAATAGTACTTTCGTAATTACCGTACTTTCGTAATTTACCGTGCTTTCGTAATTTATTTCGTTTACTTCATTTTACGAAAAACAGATCTTTAAAATCGTAATTACAGCAGCATTAAAAAAACTTATTTAAGTTAGTAATATTTGAAAAATCCGAAAAAATATATAATTTTGTCACCCTAGGAATTTTTGGAAAATTATTCAAATTAGTTTTAGAAAATTAGGTGGTGTATCTCCTATTTGAATTTTATCCATTAATTACGGGCCACCCTGCATAATATTATGTGGGGTGCAAACAATGACATTGTCTGCTTGCAAACCTATTTAGAATCTTTAAGACAGGAACATGCTGTTAAACATGGTTTTTGCCTATTTTTCCTAATTTTGTCAAATTTTTCATTAACACTCCACTCCTGTTGGTTATATCTTGGTGTTATACAACTTTGCCTAGGCCTATAATCAGGCCATTGCATCTCACCTATCTGGGAACAGCATGCCGTCAGGGTGGAGCCACTTGTCCCGCGCATATAGCACCGTGTCCAGCATGCTCTCATAGAACAGGCAGTAGCCCATCCACTCTGATATGATGATGTCCACCTTCTCCACTGGCAGCTCAACTTCCTCTACCTGGAAATTATAAATATTTATAGAGGAGACATATAACTCATGTGTCTTAAATGTTGAAGGAAAAACAAATTGTGAGGAAAGCAGCTGCCTACCCGAGAATTTTCTTAATCCTATGCCGGTGAAGTCTGCCAATCTGCATTGGGCCAGCATAGTGGACTATTTGGCCTTACCCCTCTTATTCTGAGAGGAGACTCAAGCTCAGCAGTGAGCCAAATATGTGTTTATAATGATGATGATGATGACATAATAAACTTACCTTCCCTTTAACAATTTCTATGACATCACTAAGTCGATTAGCCTCAATGATCTTGCGTGCATAGTCCACAATGTTGGAGCACTCCACAGCGATCACTCTGGCAGCACCCGCCTTGGCAGCAAACATGGACAGGATGCCTGTGCCGCAGCCTATGTCTAGCACAGTCTGGAAATATTTAGCAATTTAGCAATTGCAGTAATAGTAGAGACTTTCTCTCTAAGTATTTTAATTAGCTGCCATTAGTTGACATTTTATCTATTTCTACTCACGAGGTATCTTGTTGGTTGCAGGCTAATACTGTATTTACTGTAGTATTTCAAGTACAACGGAAGACGCTAATACTGATAGCCCAGTAATAATTTAAGAAATTGATTAAATCCTACATTGTCACAAACTTGGACAAAATATTGAAAAAACAATATTATTAAAATTTTATTTCAATAATGCATGCTGTCTGCAAAAACTCGATATGTTAACTAAGTTAACAGTACATTCTTTTTTGGTGAAATAAAATCTTTAAACCAATTTAGTAATTTCAACAGCCTCCATGGCACAGGGGTATGCACGGCAGATTTACAAGATGGAGGTCCTGGGTTAGATCTCTGGCTGGGCCAATTGAGGTTTTCTTAATCTTTCATTCCAGTACTATGTCATGTAGAAACCGAAGGGGGCGTGGATTTTGATCCTTCTCCTAACAAGTTAGCCCGCTTTCATCTTAGACTGCATCATGAGTTACCATCAGGTGAGATTGTAGACAAGGGCTAACTTGTAAAAAAAATATATTAATAGCCATGTTAGATGATTGTGTATACATAAAGACTGCTGCTTGATGTAGAGGCTAATGTCCGGCCGCTCAGTGATTGTTTCTGACAGGTCGTTGAATGGGATATATTTAATTACAATTACCTTGTTTTATGTCTCATCAGTACAAAGACAAGCAATTGGCATAACCTTAGAACACTGCAGCTCAACAACCTTGCCAGTTCGAAGTTACATCGCCCATTCGATCACGACCTGTTAAAAACGCAATATCGCAGCGGCCGGAGTTAAATGTATTAAATCTTGCACTGAGATACTTAACTCCCTGCCTATTCTACAAAGTTCTAATACACTACAATGCAATAGCAGAAAATGAATACGAAAACAAAGGACACACTTACTTTTCCTTTAAATAGATGCTTGTTATGATACATAGCATTCCTATAGGTGAGGGTGCGGACTTCGTCTTTCAACATTTCTTCGTGGATGCCGAAATGTGCGTACGAGTCGAAGTAATAGTCACGCGAGGTCATCTCCTCAGCCGTAACGTTCTTATCCGGCCCTATAACACGTTCAAAATCCATTTAAACCGAAAAGCCACCAGACAAAAGAACACGTTTTTCACCGCACTATGCCGGTGGCGTCCTTTCTGTTTTTGCATTTAAACTCACCATTTTCCGTCGCTGGCGTTGTTGCGGAAGATGTACTCTCTTGCGCGACATCCATGCTTTCCATTTTCAATTAAAATAGAGAGAACAAGAACAAAAAGCACTATAAAAATTAAACCCTATAACCTATAATTTCAAGTTTCAACGGAGTACGCCGAATCGATCTGTCACAGACGAGAAATTAAATGAGGATTCGTACTTCAGGTAACTGAGTTTTGTGAACTTATAACTACAACACAAGTTGAATTAATAACCTTAAAAGTTAAATATCACAATTTGAAACTATTTCTAACCAAAATTATTTAATTAATAATTATTACAAAAGAGAACTCGAACAAGCTTCTCTTTTTAAAAAAAGAATTTGCGTCATAGATTATAGAGTAAACCAAAACCAATAACAGTTTGACCAAAGAATATATACTCCTAGGAGATGTGTATCTACAGACACGACAATGTTGGACGTTATTTCCGCATATGAAATATTTTTGAATGTAAGTCAGAGGAAAATGGCGATTACAGATTTTATTCGAGAAAAATGTTTTTCAAATGTTACTCTGGATCGAACTCAGGATTATTACATCGTACCTTAGTTAGTCCAAATGACTTTATATAACTTAGTTAAAATTAATGTACGCTTGCTGACTATTAAGATGTAAAATCTCTGACCACTGAGTAATTAGGAGTACGTCTCTACAATAATAACTAATAACTAAAAATAATAGTAATACTCAGTACGTGTTTCAGCAAATAGGACTCACCTCTAATAATAATTCGTTACGTTTTTCTAACTTCAGTACCTATAGTCAAATCGAGTAGGTATTTTAAACAATGTCAACAAACAAAAACAGCTGACTCAGGGGTGCTCAATTTTTATCATTATTTACGAATATTGTCAATACTTCCTTTGATAAACAAATATTTTTTTAATTCTATATTCCTATATAATATATCCTGTTATTTATCAAACAGATAATGCTTCACTTATATTAAGGGTTCCGTAGTCAATGAGGAACACTTATAGTTTTGTTTCTTTATTATGTAGAAGCAAGCATAAGGTTTCCTCGAAATATTGAAACACATTAATCAAAACGGTTTTCTCGGAGGACGATAAGGGTGATTCGTACGTTTCTTTTTTGGTGACGGAAACGATAGCAACGCGGAATAACTGCTCCGGCTAGTACCAGGCTCCGGTTCACTCATTTTCGTACTAAATTAATAAAATTAATAAATTAATAAATTATGCCGGGTTTTTTTATTTGTTTAATTAATTAGTTTATTTCACACTTTTTAGTTACGATAGATGGTGAATTTCGGATTTATTTGTTACGTTTGTTACAAAGTACGATAAAAAATCTACGCAACCCTCGGTGGCCGAATCCGACTCGCACTTGTCCGATTTTTATAATCAATATATTTCCTTTAGTCTATTTTAGGTGTTTTATAACTACACTTCATAAACCTCGCACCTTATAGTCGTCCGCCTCGCGTATTATGTATAGACTTAATTAATATTAGAATTAATAAATAACGTTTTCCTAATTGTACTTTTTTTAACATGGCCATGATATACCATTTTGAAATTCTCACAAAAATCCCTTGAATTTGATTCGCATGTTGCAATATTCACAAAAAAAAAACTTCTCCCCGATTCTATAGCGTCTCACAGTCGTCTTGTTGGTTTTTTTTCTAATTTCACCTATTTAAGAACACTTGGGTTATTAAAACAAATCTAACGTTATCTGAATTACGTAAATCCGTTCAACAGTTTGGAAGATATGAGGTAATAAAGAATATTACATACACACATACAAGATACGCGCGAAAAACATAATCCTTCTTGCAGTCGGGTAACCTTAACCAAACAACAAATAAACTATAATTAACAATAACAACGAAACGAGAACAAAACGAAATAACAAAAATTACAAGGGAAGAAAATTACGCACGACAGACTGGATTTAGTTAACGAATCATTAACGAATACTGATATATAAGTAGGAGTATTAATCATAGACAGCAAATAAAGTAGTGTTCTGTGCTGTGAAGTGTGAACTGTCAAATGTCAAATCTTCTTTCACTTATTAATACAAAATCAAAAAAATTATCATAGTATATGGTAATTCTGCAATAAATGAAAGGTTAAATTCACATTAAAATAAAAGAAATCATCGTTTTAATTACAACTTCTTTCTTCTTTTGATATGAAAATACGACATTTATAAAATTAATTAAAGTTATAATTTAATTTTATAAATGCACATTTAATACCCATAAAACTCAATATCTTTATTTTTCATAATGGTTTGTGACTCATGTCTGCTTGGGTTCTTTTTATGTCGTTTGTATTGTTTTTGTGCAAACTCTATATATTTAACATAGAGGAATTAGAAATGGAAATGCATCGCACCCAAATGCAGCAACAAAATTGTCTGTCGTTTTTTGAAGGGGACGAGGTAAACTCAGTCATCGATAATATTTAACAAGAATAAAGACAAGCCTGAAAACTATCGACCCATATCATTGCTTGGAACCTTCTCCAAATTGTTGGAAAAAATAGTTAACAAGAGACTTATGTCTTACTTAGAGTCCCATAACATACTATCAGGGAGGCAATTTGGGTTTAGGCATAATAAATCTGCGGAGGATGCTGTCCGTCTTCTAACATCTACTGTATCTGCCCATCTCGACCAGCAAAAAGGTTGCATAGGTTTATTCCTGGACTTGGCAAAGGCCTTTGATACTGTGTCCATCCCGGTTTTACTAAGAAAACTCGAATGCAACAGTATAAGAGGCATACCACTTGAGTGGTTTAAAAGTTACTTAACCAACAGAAAGCAGTGTACAAAAATATCTAATTTAAAAAGTGACGTGCAAAGTATCAATTTTGGTGTACCTCAAGGTAGCATAATCGGACCGACGCTATTTATATTATATATTAACGATATACACAGTATACCACTCAAGAACGCTGACATCATCTGTTACGCCGATGATACTGCCTTACTATTCCATGGTATAACTTGGGAAGAAACTTATCGAAATGCACAGTCGGGAATATCTGCTTTATCGAATTGGCTTAGCCACAATTTACTGACGCTGAATATAGACAAAACAAAATACCTGTGCTTTCATAAAACTGCAGCTTCCGCTCCCAAAAAACGAAACAATGGCCTTAAGATCCACAGTTGTGGCGTAACAAATGCAAAACGCCACATAACGGCTCAGTGTGCTTGTGATGAAATTGGTCAGGTCGAAGTCATTAAATATCTTGGGATCCAGATCGATAATAAGCTCTCCTTCAGACCACACATTGCTTTCCTTTCTAAACGAGTCAGAAAAATCATCGGTATAATGAAAAAAATACGCGATATAGCGAACGCGTCAACCCTAACATTAGTATACACTTCATTATGCCAGTCGCTTCTTAACTATTGCATTCTATCTTGGGGAAGTGCAGCAAAGACAATTTTAATAGATCTAGAGAGAGCTCAACGATCAGTATTAAAAGTAATGCTAAAAAAACCATACAAATATTCAACCGCACTACTACATAAAGATAGTGGGGTGCTTACAGTTCGTCAACTCTTTATATTAAAAGCAGCTTTGTCAAAACATAGACAATTGCTACAATCCCCAAATGTAAAAAAGGTATTTGGAAAAAGAATAGTCAAGGTCAATCTCCCAATTGCGAAAACTGAGTTCGCTCGACGATTCACACCATATGTCGATGCAAAAGTCTACAACTTTGTTGCAAGGTCCTGTGATCTTTGCAACCTCTCAGTAAATCAGGCAAGTCTAACAATAACTAATTGGTTAAAAAGTTTAACTTATACAGACACTGAAGAATTACTCAATGCAAATATGAAATAAGCTAAAATAATTGTGTACACCATCTAATGTTTCTGCTTACTGTTTTACTTTACTTTTCTTTTTTGTAATGTTTTTCTTTTTGTAATGTAGTCCTATTTATTGTAATTTTTGTAATTAGTCCTAGTCCAACGGAAAGCATTAGAAAATCCTACCTGGTCTCCACGATACAGATCAATCTAGTGTGGAGACCACAGGCAATGTTATGGTTTTATGTATATTTTTTTGGTGAATAAAGATTTTATTTATTATTTATTTTATTATTAAAAAATAAATAATAAAATATTTAACAAGAATAATATAATCTGTACACAGAATATTAAATTAATGGATCGATGTTTTGCTGTTCGTTCGTTCGTTAGAAGAATAGTATCTATTTTTCTTTTAGATATTGTTTTTATTACAAATTTATTATTTATTATAATTATGTTTTGATGACCTCCGTGGCGCAGAGGTATGCGCGGTGGATTTACAAGAAGGAGGTCCTGGGTTGGATTCCCGACTGGGCTGATTGAGGTTTTCTTAATTGGACTAGGTCTGGCTGGTGCAAGGCTTCGGCCGTGGCTAGTTACCACTCTACCGGCAAAGGTGTACCGCCAAGCGATTTAGCGTTCCGGTACGATGTCGTGTAAAAACGTGTGATGGGGTATGGATTTTCATCCTCCTCCTAACAAGTTAGCCCGCTTCCATCTTAGATTGCATCATCGCTTACTATCAGGTGAGACTGAAATCGAACGTCACGTCATCTTTTAGTGAATTAGAAGTTGTTGACCATTTTTCATGCCATTGAACTACTTACTACACAAACCGGAATGATTAGGGAGTTTTTTCAGTCGACGAAAACGATTACAACAATGAAACATCGATACAATCGAACAATCTAACGCGTTTGTAAGTTTTTATACATGCGTTAGATCGTTGATTGATTGACAGAGAGGTAACGTCTTGCGAGGCAGGTCCTTCTATAATTAGTCCAAGATAATTAATTAATTGTATGTGAATTCGGGCTCAAAAGGGCTAGAACCCAGAGCCGTAAAGCTTATTATTAAAAATAAAGTGTATGTGAATCGAAACGAAAAGTGTCGCCTAAAAGAACCTTTTTGAGAAGTGATATTGTTGTGTAAAAAGCCTAAACTTGTGGACTATAGTGATTTATTTCCGCAACCAAAACATGCATAATCTCTTAGGTACAAAAGTCTTTGTATTGAAGTTTCGGCCCCTTGGTTATGATGCAAACAATCGAACACACACAGAAGTCCTGGACAAAGATTACAATGTATTATTGGAAATAGATAGGCAACTCTAACTTTTTTCGGAACGCTTGTGATAGCGCCATCTAGTGACTAGCTACGGTATTTTTAGTATAGTCTTTTTTTTTGTTTTTTTTTCCATACTTACAGGGTTTAAATCTCTAAAAACATTATAATACATACACACCATAAGTAATTGAATTTATTATCCTGGAATCTTAAATCTAGGATGTAGATGGCGCTGCTTCATAAAGATTTCACGTTCTTCTAAGTTGCCATGGCATGGTCCTGGAGTCCGGACATTGGTTAATAACGTAGATGGGATATGTAATTTCACACAAAGCCGTTTTCATCATCTTCATCACCGTCATTAACAGCCTTAGACCATTATTAATGGTCTAAGTTAACAGCCGAAGTGATGGACGTCCACTGCTAGACTTAAGCCTCTGGCATGGACTTCCAAACACAACGGCCTTAAGCCGCCAGCATTCAGCACCAGCAGCTCCCTGCAAACCGCTTGATGTCCTCGGTCTACCTAGTGCAGCGTTGCCATCGGGACGTCCCAATTTTAAATCAAAATTAAATGTCCCGCGCGGGACAGGTTTCGTCCCGCTTTTCGCGAATAACTCGACCGTGCGTGCAGACAAAAAGCGCGAGCATGGTAAACTATCTACTGTCACGTAAATGTAATTTGAGCTCAAATAAATAGATAAATATTCGAAAAATTTACATTTTTACGATGTCCCGCTTTCGACAAAATAGTCCAGCTTTTTCCACTTTTTTATTTTTATTTTTCACAAGTTAGCCCTAGACAATACACCTGATAGTAAGTGATGATGTATTTGATGGATGGGGGCTAACCTGCTAGGAAGCGGATAAAAATCCACACCCCTTTCGGTTTCTACACGACATTGTAACACCGGAACGCTAAATCGCTTGGCGGTACGTCTTTGTTGGTAGGGTGGTAACTAGCCACGGTCGAAAGCCTCCCACCTGTCAGAAATCAACGGCCCAGCCGAGGATCGAACCCAGGTCCTCCTGTCTTGTAAATCCAACGCGCATACACTGCGCCACAGATGCAGTCAAAATTTCAATTAAATCAAAAAATTGTTTCAAATAGGTATTTCATATTTCTGAAATTTGGTCTGCGTAGAATGTAACTGATAAGATTATGCAAGAAGGTAAAAAAGGTAGGCACAGAAAACATAGGTACCTATGTAAAGTAGATAACGCTAATTATTATTTAACTTTGTTGCACTTTCAAGTGCCACCCATCTGCGATAAGTCCTTTATTTAATTAGCCGCAATTATATTGTAAACAAAAGATAATTTACACAATTAGCTACCTTAACATCAAGTGTATAGTATATTCCAGCCAGACACTTAGAAATTAAGATTAATGACCGATATTATAATCGCCGTTTGGAGATTTGCTAACTCAGTGTCTCTTGGAGGAGTGTGTTTGACTTTAGTACGTTTTACACTTTGATGGCGTATTTATAATCAAAGGTTTTAAATTGCAGCTGCTTTGGACAATTTATACATACATTTAAAGCATTTAATTTCGTTCGTGAGGTCGGGCTTCGGGCCATCATTATCTGAAAGCCGTGTTTTCTGAAAATGTTAGCTAATAGACTTTTCTCTACTGTGGTAGTAGATACAATACAAGTGATGGGTTCATCCGTTTAACATATTTGATAATAAAAAACAGAAATCAAGAGCATGATATTTTTACTCTGATGATATGATCTTTATTCTACGGAATTAATAATGCATTTATAGTAGGTTCGCGCCAAAGTATTCTAACACCTTGTGTTCAGAGCAGACAAGAAGTTTGGTGCATACTTTGCTTATAAATCGTCTCATTATTATTTAACTAAGGTATTTTTGAGAGTGTGGCTTTCGTTTTAAAACCATTATAGTATTTACTATGATAATAAATAAATAATTAATAATAATTTAACATTTTTTTCCTGTTGACTTACAAATTAGGTACCACATAACCTTGGTAGTTAAAAATATAATCGCCACTAATTACAACGCAATATTTATGCATCTAAAGAGAATTAATTTTTAAAAATCCTTATTTGATGTTGTTGTAGATTTTTATTCGGATGACGGTTTGATTCAGTACCATAGTCATAGAATTATAATGTATAATTATAATGTCCTACTTGTACCGAATCGTAAATCTATGACCATAGCTTTGTAGACTTGTAGAGGCTGGGAGTGTCATGGCCCCGGGCGACTTTAACTATAATTTAAAAGCGAAAAGTCAAGTAAGAGCGGTTATTTTTTGTTTATGTCTTGCAGAAAATAATCCCACAATACCTAACGAAAAATATTCAAGAGGAATTAAGTAGGCACCTACTTCTGTTGATTTACAGTGGCGTAGCCAGGTAACTAAGGGCCCTGGTGCAAATAAAAATGGGGCCCCAGCCCCACTACTGTCAAGTAAAAATATTAAACCAGTAAGTATATATATTATAAAAAATAATATATATACTGGTTTTATCAAGTAAAGATATTAAATATCTAAAAATATATTAAAAAGCTAAACTAAGTAGGTACTTTATCATTAGCTCTTTCGATTTAGGAATTTTGTAGGTTCAGTTCGATCGCGATTTTCTGGTAAGGACTCGAGCTCAGGGGGCCTCAGCTTGAGGGCCCCGGGCCCCCGGGGCATTCCACCGCCTAGCTCCTGGGTAGCTACGTCATTGGGCAGGGGTAAGTAAAAATTTTAGAACTATCTTGGCTGGTGTGAGGCGTCGGCCGTGGCTAATTACCACCCTACCGACAAAAACGTACCGCCAAGCGATTTAGCGTTCCGGTACGATGTCGTGTAGAAACCGAAAGGAGTGTGGATTTCATCCTACACCTAACAAGTTAGCCCGCTTCTAATTTAGATCATTTACCATCAGGTGAGATTATAGTCAAGGTTAGTCCTTACAGAAGCCTGTACAGAATTAAAATATATATATATATATATATATATATATATATCATCATCATCATCATCATATCAGCCGATGGACGTCCACTGCAGGACATAGGCCTTTTGTAGGGACTTCCAAACATCACGATACTGAGCCGCCTGCATCCAGCGAATCCCTGCGACTCGCTTGATGTCGTCAGTCCACCTGGTGGGGGGTCGGCCAACACTGCGCTTACTAGTGCGGGGTCGCCATTCCAGCACCTTGGGACCCCAACGTCCATCGGCTCTTCGCACTATGTGCCCCGCCCATTGCCACTTCAGCTTCGCAACTCGTTGAGCTATGTCGGTGACTTTGGTTCTTCTGCGGATCTCCTCATTTCTGATTCGATCACGCAGAGATACTCCTAACATAGCTCGTTCCATCGCCCGCTATATATATATATATATATATATATATCTACCTACCTAAGTAGGCAATTAGTTAAAATTATAATTACTTTCTTAAATTCAGCAAATAAATACACATATAAAACATTAGCCTAATTAGATAAAACGTGATAAGGTGATCACAATCAGCATTGTTTTATCTTTACATAGTGCTCTTTGTACTTATAATGCGGAGTTGTCAAGTTTTTTTTATTATTCTTTGTTAGCCCTTGACTGCGATCACACCTGCAGTCTAGGAAGTAGATTAACTTGGAAGAGGCACACTATTATGCTACCCATACCTCCGATCGTTTCCAAAAAACGTCATTGCCACTTGATGTAAAATGGCGTAGTCAAGGTCATATCTTAGAAATAACTATGTAAGATGATCACAAAATAAAGATACGACGGAAATCGATGTAGTGACTCATTGTTTGAATGGGTAAGGCCACAGACCTGAGCCAATTTAGAAAATATAAAATCGTTAGATACGAATAGAA
Organism: Bicyclus anynana; assembly: GCF_947172395.1. Classification (NCBI taxonomy): domain Eukaryota; kingdom Metazoa; phylum Arthropoda; class Insecta; order Lepidoptera; family Nymphalidae; genus Bicyclus; species Bicyclus anynana. The sequence continues at coordinate 1,618,300 of NC_069103.1, read as the reverse complement.
AAGCAGTGTCCTTGACACACAAACTTAGTAAAAGTATGACTTCATCGCGGTCAAAGCACGTGAAATGGACTCGTGTTTAAAAGGATAACTATATAAACAACTACCTAAATAATATAATACTAATAGTATTTTTTTCACACAACCTTTTGTTGTACAGACCTTTTATGACTCCCTAGAAACTATAATAAAAACAAGCCTTGAACCTCAATTAAACCAAAATAAACAAAGACCAAGTATTTTGAACGTCGAAACCAAGAAGCTTATTGAAAGGCGCTCCGAGCTTTTAAAACGTAAACTTAAAGATAGAGAGACGAGAAAAGAACTAAGTTATCTTTTTAAAATTACAAATAGAGCTATAAGGAAGGATTACGAAAATCACAGAAAACTTGTAATAGAAAAAAATCTGACGGAACACAGAAGTTACAAAAGAGCGAAACACGAATTAAAAACATACAAAAACTGGATTCCAGCCCTGAGCTCTGGCAATCAAGTATTGAATACTAGGTTAAATTTACTGGATTGTGCTACAATTTTTTATAAGGACTTGTACTCTAAAGTACCTGAAGAACAAATTGACACAATTCAAGAAATAGATTGCCAAAACACAGACAAAATAATACCAATAAATGAAACCGAGACACTCAATCATATTAAAAATCTTAAAACAGGCAAAAGTGCAGGGCCAGACAACATCCAAAATGAAATTATAAAAACTGCAGCGCTCTTACTAACTGCTCCATTAACATTACTATTTAATATAATTATAGATACTGGACAAGTACCATATCAATGGACCACTTCGGAAATCATTCTTTTGTATAAAAAAGGCGACCCTCTACAAATTTCAAACTATCGACCTATAAGTCTTCTCTCAAGCATTTATAAATTATTTACATCAATACTTTTAAGTAGAATCGGACCACAAATTGATAGTTTTCAACCTGTTGAACAGGCAGGGTTTAGAACTGGATTTAGCACAATTGACCATATACATGTAATGGAACAACTTATTGAGAAATATAGAGAATTCAACCAACCGCTATATATTGCCTTCATAGACTATACAAAAGCATTCGATAGTATATCTCACCATTCGATTTGGAAAGCCCTAAACAATTGCAAGATAAACAAACAGTACATTGACATCTTAAAAAATGTTTACATTAATAGTAAAAGCAGAATAAAATTAGAACAATGCGGAGAAGAAATATATATTCGTAGAGGGGGGGGGGGGAAGGCAAGGCGATCCTATATCCCCAAAACTATTTGTCGCAGTTTTAGCAAATGTTTTCGACCAATTAGACTGGGCAAATGAAGGTATCAACATATCTGGAAAATATCTGAGTCACCTCCGATTTGCTGATGACATTGCACTTTTTGCAGAACACAGTGATAAGCTCGCAAAAATGATCAACACTTTGGACACAGAGAGTAGGAAAGTTGGACTAGAAATGAATCTAAACAAAACCAAAATAATGACCAATACTTCAAAAAATATAATTATGTTGAACAATACAGTAGTGCAATACGTTGATTCTTACATATACCTCGGAAAACAAATTTCATTTAGTGTAACAAGTGCAGAAGAGGAAGTAGAGAGACGAATTACTTCTAGTTGGAACAAATACTGGGCGCACAAAGAAATCATGAAAGGATCCTATCCACTCAAACTTAAAAAAACAGTATTTGATACATGCATCCTCCCTTGTCTAACCTACGCCAGCCAAACGTGGGTTCACACCAAAAATATAAATATGAAAATTGTAACATGCCAGAGGGCAATGGAGAGGAGCATACTTAATCTGAGAAAAATATATAAAGTAAAAAGTGAAGACATAAGACGGAAGACGAAACTGACTGACGCATTGAAATATGCCTTGAAACTTAAGTTTAAGTGGGCAGGACACGTCTCAAGACTAATAGACGATCGATGGACGTTAAAAACTACCGCGTGGCCTGGCCCACCGGGTAAAAGAAAAGTAGGCAGACCAAAGTCGCGCTGGTCCGACGACATTGTCCGGTTAGCAGGCAGAAATTGGCTCACAGTCGCAAATAATAGAACTAAATGGTATCGACTGGAGGAGGCCTATACCCAATGAGGGGTCCTTACTGCATAGTTAAATATATTTAATTAATCAATTAGAAATAAGACTAACCTACTAAAAACAATTTGAAAGTGTAACTTTTCTTAGTTGTAAACATTGTTAAATTATAGAAATGTAAGGAATAATAAAGGCTTTGAAACTTGAAACTTGAGTATTTTTTTCAACTGGTATCCGTTTAAATAAACCTTTTTTTTTAAAACGTAATTTTCAGTCGAATAGCGGATATCAGGCTGCTACAGCTTTTTGGTCTCAATGAAAAGCAAATAATGTCAAAAATGTTGCGTTTTAGCGATTCTTATAAATTATTTTATACTTCAAAGTAACAATAAAATCCTTAAAATGCTATTACTACAGTTTTGTAGAGTAGCAAGAGCTTTATCGAATAATTATCTTCACTTCGTCAAACAGCAAAAAAATCGATGTGAAACTAAAGAAACTATGTAGCTACGAACTCATTCCCCGACCTTACTACCTAATGCCTAACTAATACTTTGAAAAACAAACTTTGAGAAACTCGCCACACCATTAAATGCTATTGGACATGTTTATAAGCTTTTAGCCGTCATAACTCAAGAGTAAAATTCTCCAGTTTACATTTAGTTATGTGAAATATTTGATTAGATGGAGACTGGTGTTGCTAACCCTGACCGCTGAGAGAATGCATTCTACCCAGTGAGATGTTATGGCCCTTGGAGATTACTACTTGTTTAATAATTTAGACAAGTGGTAATCTCTAAAATTAATTAATTCGTCTGGTATCGTAATCCGATTCTTTTCTCTTTTTGGTTAATGGAACTTCTTTTATATAAACTAGGTACCATATGCGGTGGTTCTGACGATTGTTTATGCGTATTATTTAATGTTGAAATACTTTTTTTTTTGAAAGTTTTATGAAAGTCGTTAATTTAAGATTTAAATTGAAAAGAGTCATTGGCATTATGCTGGGTTTGATATTGTTGAAATGTCCACTGAGGACCCTAATTTAGTGTTTTTTTTTTGTTTTATGCGTATAGAATGTTCATAAATAGCATGTTATACCTTCCCACCTTTTTTTCCATTTCATTGGAAAAACACTATAAAAATCTACAAACTGCTTTCTTACATCATCCCTCAAAAATCATCCATAAACAACGAACGCACATTCAGTCTGTCATCCATACTGAAATCTTTTACAGACTTCGCAAACAATTTTGTTTAGAGATACCTAGGAGTGAAAGTATAAAAATCTTTCAACACTGACAGTCGCGGGTGTCGATTAGTTTCTAAAATGCATTGATGTAATATCCTATCCTCAAATCAACAATTTGTTGATCGAAAATAATACCAGTCAGATACGTGACGGTCTCTAGAGGTGATAACATCTCAATGGTTTTACCAGCTGTAGACCAATAATGTACCGTTGTAGCAGTCTTTTTATGTCCGAGTCGATGTAAACACGTGTGTACATATTTACTCGTACTTCGTTCATTCCGCGCGTTTGCTACGAAATTACTCGTATAATTCGGATATTTTATGGGATATTATATTTAGAAAATAATCTTGAGGATTTTATGTGTGAGAAAGTTACAGTTTTGGTAATTTTTTATCGTATGTTGCTTTTATTTGTAGTGATTTGAAGAGTTATAAAGGTAAGTTTATTTATATAAAATTTGTATAAGAAAAACAAAAATGTACTGTGTATTCTCTAACGCACAACTTACTCTAGTGCCCTAAAAATTGACTCTCAATCGATTATGGCGTGTCGCCAAATTTTATAAAAAAGAAAGAAAGACAATTTTGACATCAAGTGATAATAAATCCCCAATTTAGATGGAACAACGACTTTTACTCGTTTATCAGACTTTTTTTCTATCATAATAAAAAATGCCGATATCTTCGCAATGGCAAATGCAGTCTTTATTACAGTGAAGAACCATCTTGATCATCAGCTTTCAAATGAAAAAACCCTCATTAAAATCGGTCCAACCGTTAAAAAAATAGTCTCTCAATGATCGCCAATCATGACCTTTTATGGTCGTTTAATATTTTCAAGCGGACAGGTAGGACCCTAAAATGTTAAAGTGTTTTGGTATGGCACAGGCAAGTTGGCAGGTCAAAATAAAAAGTCTAAAAGTTACTTTCAAAATATAGGTATTATGTGTGTTAAAATTCAGACGATTTTACATTTTACATACATTTTAAATAATCCAATATTTTAAATTGGATAATTTAAAAAAATCTACTTTTCAAGAGGAATTTATTTGAAAATTGGGCACTCCTTGTAATTTCTTTCAATTGATGAATGATTCTCATGGCACTGGTCAGTGGGCAAAATAAGGTTGAGAGCCTATGGTTTGGAAGCTGGGACACAACAAACGATCATAGCAAACTATAACTTACCCTATTAGACTAATAACAATACCCCTATTTTTTTACGTTTCCTCATCACTAAGCAAATAGGTACCTAGTATGATGATGATGAGTACTACTAAGTATCTATTAGATACATAATAGTACTTAGTAGTAGGTACGTATTAGCCCAGTGGATGACGTCTGCCTCCGATTCCGGAGGGTGTGGGTTCGAATCCGGTCCGGGCCATGCAAACTTTTCAGTTGTGTACATTTACGAAATTGAATATCATGAAGGAAAACATCGTGATGAAACCTGCATACCAGAGAATTTTCTTAATTCTCTGCGTGTGTGAAGTCCGCAATTGGCCAGCGTGGTGGACTATTGGCCTTACCCCTCTTAATCTGTGAGGAGACTTGAGCTCAGCAGTGAGCCGAATATGGGTTGATAACGAATGTACTTAAACAGCTGTTTTATAAAAAACCATACGGAAATACTTGGGTGTCTGGTTTTATTTGTATAGTTTCATTATAAATTACTTAAGCAAATTTTAAATATGGAACAAGTAATACAGTAAATATTATCTACGTAACTACTTACTTACGTATTATATATGTAAGTAGGTAGTACATTGTATTCTTTGTTATTTTGTCCTTGTATAAAGTTTACCGAATGACACTTAAACCATTAAAAGCGTCTGTAATACATTTGTCGTTTTATTACGTCTATCTTCATTCTTTTTCCTTCTGTATTCTACGTTCATGCTACCGGCTTTATCGATTTCATCGCCTAATCGTAATTCTAATAAAAAATAAAATTTAAAATTATAACCTGTATTATTTAACCCGTAAAAGTATTTGTATATAGACCGAATAAAATCTAAAAGAAAAGATAATGTATGTAGATGTAGATAATATTTTATTTTTATAACAAAAATTACACATTTTCACGAAAAATCCCTGGCATGAACAACCCTGTTTTGCGTGGTCGTTACTGGGCATACCCCTGTATACTTAAAAAGATTATGACGTCAGAAGTTGAAGTCTTTCGATGGATAATGGAAAAAAGGAAAGGACATTATTGTCTCCGCTTGCTCATACTATTATAGTATCAGACGGAGTAGTATAGTCATGTTGTTGAAATGATCCATTTTCGTGGATACATCATTTTATTTTGCTACTGGTATGGACTTTTTTTCACTTAACACTTAATTAGTAATTACGAATATATATCACTTATAGGGTGACTATCCTTGGCGTCGAACTAAACATCACTTTGTTAATGAATTAATGTATTCGTCATTTACTTTATTGCTTAGAGCTTCGTCGCAGTTATATTGTAATTACATTAGAATAGTGGTTCCCAAACTCAACGTCCGACCCACTTAACAAAACTGTTTATGTCGGGATACTGGACCCATTTCTTAGAAAGAGGGCATAAATTATTGGTAGCCCTCAGACTATCTGATCTTTGTGGTCAGAGGTAACAAGTGCTTATATAAAGGTTGCAGGCCTATTCACTAATTTGGTCTTTATTAACAACCTATTAAAATAATCATATTAACTGAAGAAAGTCATCTACCTACTGTATGATATCCACGAAGGGGTTGTCAGTAGGCAACGGATGTCATTTGTTACATAGAATCTCAACTTCGTATACCTATATCAACAAACATACCTCAAAGTTAGTGAATTACCCTGCTGGGCAATGTACTAAAACAAAAATTATCTTACGTTGCTCAAAATTCGCTCACGACCCACCTGTGGGTTACGACCCACACTTAGGGAACTCCTGCATGAGAAACTTCTATACTTACTGGTAAGGTAGATACACTTCTACGTCTGACACCATAGCATTTATTAGCCACGCCTATCTATTTACCAAGGACGTAAAGTCACATTTGCATATACTTACTCGCTACTTGTATTGTTATCTCCACCATAAAACAATACTTAGCTACCTAACGCACATGAGCTCATCAGTGGACTTTGTTCAATATTTGTGATAAAGCCACTTACTTTTTAAATTTGGCTAATACGTTCTCTAATGAAGGAAATTCAAATTCGATTATTTCAAATAGGCTTATTTACAAGTTTTTAAAATATCAAATTCGAATGCCACCGGTATCTCGTTAAATATACTACGGCGAATTTATTTAAGTATTTAAACACTCAGGGAAACCAAAATTTATAGGATTAAACTTTTATCAATTGTAAATTATAGTACTGTATGACTTTTTCATTTCAAAAGAGCAACTGTTGAGTTTCTTGCTGGTATCTTCTCAGCAGAACCTGCCTTCCGAACCGGTGGTAGAATCTCTACAAATAGTCATCTGACGTGTCAAAAGTGCTTGTAAATTGAGCCTACTTGAAATAAATGAATTTTGATTTTGATTTTTGATTTTTAGGATACAACAATCAATCACCTTCAATTTGTACAGAACCCTCGATAGGCGAGTGTGACTCGCACTTGTCCGGCATTTTTGTGTTATCTACATTTAACTTGCTTCTTGATTTAACACATTCGTTCGTTCTAGTTTTCATGATTGTGTTATTTTCTTACACTTTGGCAGAATGAGAATCTTTCTGCTTTTATCCGAACAAATATTTAATGATAAGACGTTATCAGACAAATAGATTTGGAACGTGGCAATACCTAGATAGTGGAATATGAACGTACACAGACTTCATAGTTTTGAAACTGATTTGCTTTAAAATGTAGGTGGTTTAGACTTTAGAGCATTTATTCTCAAAGTAGTCCAGGTAGTCCCCCAGGGGTCCACGGAATACTTAACGGGGGTCTACGTTGACGTGATAACAAAGATCAAAGATCTAAGGCAAAGAATCAGTCGGTATTCGTGCTACCATTCAAAGTAACAAAAATCTTTCAAAACGTTAGCGATTATGATATGTAATACTAGCAGTCATCCTACGGTTTCCGGCATCATAGGTTTATTACTATGGGAGTATAATAAATATAGCTTATGACACTTACAAATAAAGTGGCTTTCTATTCTTTTTTCTTTACCGCCCGTCACAAGTTGCAGTAGTTATGCTGTGAATTTACTGGGACGGTTTTAATTACTATACTACTATGTTAAACATGTTTCATGTAAACAAACATTAGCGTAAGATTAGCGCAAGTCTTCATAATAGTTCATTAATAGTTAATTCATATTAGAAAGAGAATTGTCTAAATCGGTAACCCTGATTCAGATATTATTATCCCTTACATCTTATATTATCAGTATAGATTGTATTTCATATGTATGAGTCGATATCGCCTACGTTTGCTTCACACAAATATGCCCGTCTCGTATTTTTAATATGAGGTTCAAATACCTCTGTTTCCTGAATGCATCGAGCTGCGAGGACATTCTTGGAATTCTTAAATGTAAACAGATATTGATATTTACGCTTTAATAAATTTCAAATTGTGATGTCTCTGCGATATGAAAATAAAAGCTGTTTCGTCGGTTGATTTTTATCATTCTCGTAACTTTAGTTTTAATATTTCGACTTGAACACCATTATCTCATAATCTGACGTTTCAAAAGTGCTTGTACTTAACCTTATCTTGTTAACTTGTGTAGGTATAATTTGAAATAAATGAATTTTGACTTTGTTCGGATATGTAGGTTCGGCAGGTTCCGGATTCGAGTTCTGAGAAGGGCTATGAAAATAATACCTACTGCTATTTCTGGAGTAGTAATAGTTAGAGGTTTTTATGACATAGTCACAGAAAACATATGTACAAGTGAGTTCAACCGGAAAAGTAACTACAACCTACATACCTACTTATTATTATTACTGTGCCAAGTACTGTGCAAAATTAGTTCGGGGGTCCAGGATAAAACCTAACCAGTATAGTAAGGGCCCCATTTTTTCATTTGCACCAGGGCCCTTGGTTACCTAGCTACGCCACTGCCTACGTAGTGTGGTTCTGGCAGGGTTCAAATAAGTGAAATGGGATTTTTTAGGGGTCTGAAATGTTTAGGGGTATTTTCAGGGATTTTTTGACTCTTCAATATTTTTAAATTGATGATAATTTTAATATTTCTTTCTTGACCTAGAGACTTATAACGACATATAAAACGTTATTCTACAACCACTCTGAGGTAACTGGCGGCAATTTTCTTTTTTCACCTCGCATATTCCCGTTACACGGGGTCTGTTTTCCCAATCAATCGGCGTCACTTCGAACGCTGGTATGCGTCTTCGTCAGAGAGTCCCAGTTACACAGTATACAATTTCTAAATTATTATGAATTAATATTTTTTAGGGTGACAACTCAATAATTAAGGCGATTTTAGGGGTTTTTGACACAAACTTTAGGGATAAATATTTTGGAGAGTTGGTAACACTGGGTTCTGGTTATATACGAGTCCTTGCCACTTACAGGTGGATATCGTATACGGTTAATAATTATAATTACTATACTGTAACTAAAACGCTGCTGTTAATGAAGGCTAATTGTAATTATTGCGGTCGAGAGGCTAATACCACATTAAAATCACATATTAATAAATACCTAATATTCATTCTCTACTGTGTTTAAATTGTTGATAAAATTCCAAGGTTGCATACCTACCTATCTACGCATTTCTTTTTTTTTTTATAAATTATCTATGACTAATGAAATAAATTGTGCTAAGCTTTTAAAAATATTTCTACCTACTTAACTAATAAAATTAAATCTGATGAGTTATCATTAGTTGGAAACAGCAGTCTCTTTGTTTATTTTTCTATTTCATTGACCTCCAAAATTCCCAACATAAATTACCTATAGTAGGTAAATAGGTATATATCTATCTTTAAGTACCTACTTGTATGAAAAAATACCAACAAATTATGCTATTAGCTTGCAGGTAATCCTTTTTATTCTTTCCAAGTTAGCCCTTGACTACAATCTCACCTGATAAATTGAAAATGATGCAATCTAAGATGGGAGCGGGCTAGCTTGTTAGGAGTTAGAAGAAATTATGAAATTAGGAATATGGTGGTAACTAGCCACGGAAGAAGCCCCCCACCAGCCAATAGGTTAATAATATTAACTTTTAAAATTGAGTATTGAATTTTCGATACTTTTGAAACCTCGGTTTCTTTGTTTACTTTCCTTATTTCAATGACCTCCAAAATTACAACGCAAATAACCTATAGTAGGTATGTTGTACCTACTTATAACTTTATACGAACTACGTAAACGGTACAAAGGTCCTTGTAGAAGCGCATAATATCAACATTTCGGTCATTAACATCTCCAAATACACATTTATATTTAGCTTTCTTTATCCCTCCGCGCGATTCATTTATAGGTTTGTTTTGATGGCAGATTTTATATATATATCGAAATATATACGTTGAAGCCGTTTTTTTTATAAGTATGGACTGAGAGACTTTCCTCGTTTTAAGCTGAATATTTGCTAGGTCATGTTCCAACATCCAACCATACCGGATTTGGATGCCGGATAGATATTCTCCCAATAAATCTCAAGAATGTTACCTAATACAGGCATGCCCAATGATATTTTACTCTATAGACAGGTTACGCACAAAATCACCGCAAAAGGTGATCCGAATTTAGCTAAGTGGACCAGTGAGCGCACACTTGCACAATTTTGTGTTTAATTCCTTTATATATTCAAGTTTATAAAGTTTTTCCACTTCCTGAACACACAACTTGACATTGTAGACAATATTTAGGTAGGTACGTATAATTTGTTTAAATAACTTTCGTTGTTTAATAAGCGACTAAATGAATTTAAGACAAATAAGCACATTTGTCCGCCTCAGTTTTGATAGCACAGAAAACATAATAAAGTATATTTAGTACCTATAAATATTAAAAAATTTGTGCCATAGATGTTTGTTAATTGTTAACTCTGTCAGGGCAATATTACTGAATGAAATTGGCTGAAATTAGGAACAAATTATATCCTGGATTGACTACTATTTATGTCGTAAAATCCACAGATTATCCGCATTGTCAGCATTTAGAAAAGCAAAGGTTGGTAAATAAATAAATCAATCAATCAATCTACTTCGGAAAATCCGTTCAACTTTTTTAGGTGAACCTAGTGATATAAGGAACGGATATTTTGAGTGTATGAGGAGCGAATCCAAAGGCAAATGGGACTTCCTTGAATATACTACTACTGCTACTATCACATTTATTACCCCAAGTCTTCATGTCAATTTGTCTATATAGCTTGGCAACTTCGTTCGTAACACTCCCGATGGTCTACGCGGGCCGGGGGGCGTGTAGCGATGAATGAGAAACCCACCTGATTTCCCCGCACGCACGATTTCACACCCTCGCAGTCTTTCCCCCCGTCGCCTGCATATCATGGGAGTGTCATTAACAAACTTGCCACATATACTGTGTGCTTAGTTTTAAACAAGTTTGTAAAATGGTGATAAATAAAAAAATAAACCTTGGCTGAGTTTGTTGTGGGCTCTTCTCGGACCAAGGCGCGTTTGGAACCTTCGTAACTTTAATTTTAAGTTTACGAATGATTATTATCACCATCATCTTATTATCTGGCGTTTCGAAAGAGCTTGTAAACTAAGCCTATTTGAAATAAATGAATTTTGACTTTGACTATAGCAATTAGCATTGAGCTGCCAAGGCCCGGGTCGTCACTCTCATCTATATTCTCTGAATCTCCACATTACGACAGATCAACATTGTAACACTGCGCGTGTATTACGAAGGTACACGTGTTCGAATACACACTGTCTGATAATGTAAGTGTGATAAAAATATAGGTACCTACATTTGCATTTATTGATTTACATGTGAATTAATTAGTCGACTTGCATCCGTAGCTGTAGATTAGGTTATCATTAAATAATTAATGATCCCGACCTCAATCCCGACCGAATATTTCAATCGCGGTGGCCAATCTCATTTTGAGAGATATTATAGTGCACAAGTCTGTGCAAGAACCGTGATAGCCCAATGGATATGACCTCTGCCTCCGATTCCGGAAGGTGTGGGTTCGAATTCGGTCGGGGGCAACGACCTCCGACTTTGCAGTTGTGTGCATTTTAAGAAATTAAATATCACGTGTCTCAAACGGTGAAGAAAAACATCGTGAGGAAACCTGCATACCAGCGAATTTTCTTAATTCTCTGCGTGTGTGAAGTCTGCCAATCCGCATTGGGCCAGCGTGGTGGACTATTGGTCTAACCCCTCTCACTCTGAGAGGTGAAGAGGTTGATAATGATGAAGTGTGTGCGCAAGCACGTACTTGTATTGACGGCCTCCATGGCGCAGTGGTATGCGCAGTGGACTTACAAGACGGAGGTCGTGGGTTCGATTCCCGGCTGGACCGATTGAGAATTTCTTAATTGGTCCAGGTCTGGCTGGTGGGAGGCTTTGGCCGTGGCTAGTTACCACCCTACCTAACTTGTAAAAATTAAAAAAAAAATCACATGTGCATTTTCTATTTCCTCACTCTCATAGTCTGATGGGACGGCAGACTGACACGACCGGAGAAACATCAGGTACAGGTGGCTTTACTTGCTCTCCGAGGTACGAAAATGTACAAACACAGCCAACTTCCCAATTAAAAAAAAATCCAGGCTGCTTTTATAATTTTTTTAGGAACAATCCCAATAACCCACGGTTACCTGGGTGCATCATTGGTCCTAGGGGACCAGAGGGATCAGATCATTATTATCCTACTAGTCCTACTTCCTACTTCCTACTAATATTATAAACGCGAAAGTTTGTATGGATGTTTGGATGTATGTTTGGATGTTTGTTACTTTTTAACGCCGCTACTACTGAAGCGATTTGGCTGAAGGAATGGAAATAGATTTTACTCTGTATTAACACATAGGCTACTTTTTATCCTGAAAAATCCATGGTTTCCCGAGATTTGCGAAAACTGATGATTTTGATAATATGAATGTTTGTTACTCTTTCACGTCTCGACTACTGAACCGAATTAGCTGAAATTTGGTATTGAGATATATTATAGCCTGGATTAATACATAGGCTACTTTTTAAAATTTAAAATCCATGGTTCCCGTGGGATTTGTTAAAAACTAAATTCCACGCGGACGAAGTCGCGGGCGTCCACTAGTACCATATATACGTACTTGTACTCGTTGGTTCAGGGGTAGAGTTTGTCTGGGGATAACGAGGTCACAGGGTCATACTAAAATGACCCTAAAACCTCGTGATCAACATCAGTGACATAGGAATGATCATAGGATGAAATAATGTTTAAGTGCATATAATAGTGTGCTCAAAGTAGGCTAAGGGAAAACTACGGTAGATCAGTGCCTACAAATGCTACAAAATGGGAAATTCCTTCTTCAATTCTGGACAATTCATCCTCAGGGCATTGCATTTTTGCATCTATGATGTGCCTTAAACAGTTTTTTTTTATATTTCAGTAAGCACTGACTTTAAACTAGACTTCCAGGAGTTTTTAATTTCTTGCACGCGAGTGTAATGCGTTCAAACCCTTAGTACTATCCACGGCCGGCCCGCCCATAAGGCGAACGGAGCAGTCGCTCCAGGCGCTAAATCATAGAGGGCGCCTAAATGGTAAAGAAAGTTGGTCACTCCAGAGTATGGTCAAGATCTTCACGTTCCATATTTACTTTGCACTCACAATTGGTATAGGTACCTATATATTATCAGGAGCAAACAGGAGAGGCGCCATAATTGGATCTCGCTCCATTCTAAAATTTACTTCGGGCCGGCGCTGGTACTATCAGTCAAATACGAGTAGGTAGAGACATTAAATATTATTATATCAAATATCTGATATTTCGCTCTTAAGTTTGTACACAAGAGATATGAAGAGCCAATATGTGGACATTAATAAGCAATCAATCATTTTGTATGTACCTACTATCATTGACTAAGGGAATGATAGACGGAATACGAGGAGCACGATACGTACGAACAAATAATTGTTTTTCCATAGTTTTTCACCACGTAAACTTGATTTTTACAAGCGGCATCAGACCACCCAGATCCAATAAAACTCCTCAAATTACGCGTTAGATTGAAACCGGATAATCCTCAAATGTTGAATCTACTTTGTTCAATATATTAATATAATTATGTATACATAGACGCGTTCGAAAACCTCGTAGCTTATTATTAACCGACTTTAACATAGGAGGAGGGGTTCTCAATTCGACACGTAGGTATGTTTTAATTTTTTTTTCTTACCTCAAACTGGGTTTTATTAACCAACTTTTATGTTTTTTATCTTATCACGTTTTTATAAAGTAAAAAGATAAATGTATTGTGATGATTCAAAATGAACATAAAATCTCATTGAATAAACATTTCGATTATAGATTTTTAGCGTCATAGAAAGATTAACGTGAAACATGCACTACTAAAAAAATTACGATGTTCCCACAGAAACAACATTTACAAGAGTGAAACGGCAGGGTACAGTTAGTTGTACATAAATATATTTCGTATACACTGTCAATCATCAAATAAAAAGCACTCCTGAGTACCGTCCATATTATTCCTTTAATCTGTGTTATCATTAAAGGAGTATCGTCGATATAAACCTATATTCGGCTCACTGCTGAGCTCGAGTTTCCTCTCAGAATTTGAGGGGTTAAGCCAATAAACCACCGCATTGGCAGACTTCACTCACGCAAAGAATTAAGAATATTCTCTGATGGTATGCATTTTTCGGTCCATATAAAGTTTGAGACACGTGATATTTAATTTCTTACAATGCACACAACTGAAAAGTTGGAGGTGCATGCCCCGGACCGGATTTGAACCCACACCTTCCGGAGTCGGTCATATCCAAGGGCTATCACGGCTCTCTATATGGGAATATTCTATATTTGAAATACTTTTATGCAACGTAATTTCTAATGTTTGACCGATTATAATAAATTAGCAAGCGCCCGTAACTTCTTCGGCGTGGAAATACCTAGGACCATTCCATAAATGACTTGATGTTAAGGCAAAGAAACATAATAATTATGTTAATTGAATTCAAGTCGAATTTCGTCCATTCAGGAAATTGGTTGGGTTAAATAAATATTTTCGTGAGCTTAGAATCGTGCGCTCATATTTAGCTAACTCTAGCTAAGAACGAAGTGGAAAATACAATCGGTATTTTGTGAAATAGGTAGCTCGAGTATTGAGTAGGTACCTGACTTAAGCTGACTCGATACTACTCGTATAACATTATTCATTATTCTCTGATGACTACTACCACAAACGGCTTAAAAATGACATCTGATTGGCTGGATTCATTTAGTGTTCCCCATTATCCCCATATCTATGAGACAAAGACATCCAAAGAACCACCGTTGAGGGTAGTTGGTATACTATAATCAATGAGCATGCCCACAATGCGTAAACCCTTAATAGTGATTTAAAAAAAATAGAATCACTCTAAAATGTATTAAATAAATCATAAATCTAAGTTTTAAATTATTTTCTAAATATTTTTCATGGTCTATGATTTGTATCAAAACCTCGGAGGGCTTTTTCTCTTTGGCTTTGTACAGTGAAGGGCTAAAGATAGCTGTATATTTTCAAAATAGTGATGTGCCAAATACAAATATTCACTTTTCATTCGTTCAATTTATAATGTTAATGTTGTGTATTGTGGATGAATAAACAACTATTTAATGTATTTACCATAATTTTATTAACACTTTAACTGTTAATTATAGCAACTATCATATTATTTTTACGAAATCTATTTTTGAGTTCACGCATGCACAGATAATTAAATTATCATTTACAGTAACTAATGTGTCACGTTATTCACTAATAATTTTTCGAGGCCAAAGCCAAACATGCATCATAAAATATATACTCGTATAATAGGAAATGATGAAGATATCTACATAAAGACCTTAGACCAACATATCAAGAACTACACGTGCCGGGAATTTTATGAATGTAATTTAGATTTCATTCTGAGAGGAGACTCGAGCTCAGCAGTGAGCCGAATATGGGTTGAAAATGATGATGATGAATGATGAATTTAGATTTGAAAACCTTTGAATTGAGCTTGAAGACTGATTATTGTGTACATTACATGATCGAGTTTGCTTAAAAACTAATTTGACAATAGATTGCATAAATAAGAAAAAAATGTATATTGGATTCGAAATTTGAATAGCAACTATCACTTGTGTACTATTGGTAAGAGATACTTATGTAATGAGGATGTTTTTTGTAGACAAAACTATTTGCTTGAGCTGACGATGCTCAAGCAAATCGATTCACTATAAAATATAGTCAATCGATAGTATACTCGTAGGAATGTAAAAAGTGAATATATCTCAATCTTAGTGTGTCTACTACAATAATTATGTATATCTATCTACTCATACTCTTATATAACTTGGTGTATGATTTTATTGTTTTGTCTTGGCATAATCTTTTGGATAAATCCGGGATTATCCAACTGGGACGTCGGTAACACGTTATCTTGGTAGCATTGTTTACGTACTATGCTTTCGACAAATTAATGTCTCATGTTCATGTAAATGTTTCTAATCTTGTTAAGTAGAAAACCTACAAACCGTGTGTGGAAACTATGTGATTTAATATTTCACATTTATATTCTTGATGTGATCTATAATAAACGATTCTTATGCAGTATGATTATAAATATTGATAACTAGCCGTTGCACCGCGGTTTCACGCGCGTAGTTTCTGTTCCCGTAAGAATACAGGGATAAAACAATACCATTCACAAATAACGTGGTTTTCTAGTGGTACAAGAATTTTCAAAATCGGTTCATTAGAACCAGAAATTACCCCCTACAACACCACAAACTTTACGTTTTATAATATTATTATAAAAAGTAAAGTTCAGATTATCAATACAAGTATGTTAAAAGAAAATGGTAATATTTTATAACCCACTCCACTGCCCTCTATTATTAATTCGTATAACGTAATACATTTAACATATTTCGTCTCTAACACTCAGTGTGATGGTTACATCATCAGATAACATTTATCACTTATGAGTAACTTAATAATCCCCTAAAAACGAGAGCGTTTACATAATTCGCTTCGTATTTTCAGTATTATGACTGTTACTATGCGTACGTTTTTGTCTACTGATGAGTCTCTCGATAAATTTAATTCATCAGACATTACATTAACTACGAGTATATCGTAAATATCGATTCACTTATCATTATTTTATCTGCAAAATTAGTATTAAAAATATTTTCGGAAACATACTTTGATGATAATGTTGCACACTTAGTAACGATTGTAGTTTTGATTAAGAATATATTGCTTGAATTTTTATTATTCTGACAGTTTAATAGGTTTTGTGTATTCTTCTCTATTTCAGCCTTATTGGTTTTTCTGTTTCTACTTTTTGTTATCGTGATTTAATTGTGAGCCATTGTTGTTCTTAAATTACCTTTTTGTGATTTTTATACATTTTAATTATTTACTTCTGCCTGTCGTTGTTAACTTATAACTAAGTTTTAATATTGCACATATTCAAATGGGTAGGTAACCAAACAACCAAAGTTATTATCTTTGGTTCTTTGGGTACCAATTTAGTGACATCAATTCCAGCTTTCTATAGTTCGCCGCTAGACCGTTTTTCTTGATTGGAAACAAGTGGACTGCTTCCCGTTTGATTTGGCAATACCGGTTCAAAGATACTTCTGACCTCTTTTTATAACACAGGGGTTAATTCCCACGACACATTTTACTTGTGATCATTCATAAATCATTCTTATATCTATTACACGTAAGACATAAAATGGTGCACGAGAGTGCACGAGTTATAACGCAATTTTGAGTTCATTCGCCACTAATTTGATTATGTACATTGACCTTCGTAGCGTATGTAGGAAGGTATTTATAGTTCTTCAGGGATGCTACAAATCAAATAAATGCATATTATGACTGAAACTACCTACCTACTACTAACTGAAACTATCATATTCAATATTTTTCGCCTTTATTTTTCATTTTCAAACATCACTTTTGTATTGAAATTTGTAGCGTTATAAAAGCACGTGATTCAAGAAAAAATAACTAGATCTATTTTGAAATAATTTCAGTTCTAGATGTTTTATCTTTTTTATCCAAACAGTTGAACATTTATTATTACCTACGTTTTTAGATGATTACAAAGTTAATCCTCAGTCTTATCGTAATTCAAATCAAATACGTATGCTGGTGCGGTTTAGTTTAAACTTGTTGTAAAATAAATATCTACCTACTTAATTACATTTTAAAGTAATTTTTTACTCATTACCTATATCTTTAAAATAGGTATGTACAATATCCTTATTCTCACCTAACAGGCCAAAAGCTTGTGATAATAATTGAACTCTAGACCTATAGGGTTTGAGCTTCTTAGCCTAATTGTTCTGAGTTTCTAAATACTTGTTTCAGATACAATGTCTTCTAAGGAGATAGCAAAAATAGAAAAAAGTGATGGAATTGAAAACAAAACGGAAAGTCTCTGTGGAAGCAATGTCAAATTACGACGAGAGCTCGGTTTGTTCTCAGCCGTAAACCTCATACTTGGAGTGATGATAGGTTCTGGAATATTCGTGTCCCCAGCATCTGCCCTGGAGCACTCCGGATCTGTTGCACTGTGCCTAATAGTGTGGACTGTATCTGGAATCATATCCTTATTAGGTGGGTGTAGGTAAGATGCCTCATGCCTGTTAAATATTTACTAAAATTACATCGTGTAACAGAACTTTTGCCATGTACTACAATAGTTATGTTTTTTCTCTTATTTTATTAGCATATTTCATTTTCTATTTTAATAATGTTGATACAAAAATATATTAAATAAAAAAAACCGGTCTTCCCAAATTGAGGCTTTAAAACGTAATCTTAAAACGCGCTCTCTTATGAATTACTGCATTTTGTATCCACATATCCGACCCTTGGCCCTCTTGGGTCAATTCAAATGAATTGTCATTACATGTTCTGTTAGTAAAATATAATAAACACTTTGTAAACGTTATGGGATTAGTGGCAACCTTATATTTATTACTACGGCTTATATCGACAATAATGTTTTATCACTCGATATAGATAATACATTACACAGTACAGTACTATGACCTCTCGTTACTTACCTAATCAATTCACATCCCAATAATAATAATTTGTTAAATCAAGGTTGCTAAAAGAATCAAGCTTTTGCAAAAATTCTATAGCATTTGGCAGTCAGATATATTAAGGGTGGTAAAACATTTGGAATCGCAAAGCTAAGAGGTTAACCGATATACAATATATGACGTGAAAATAAGTACCTACGAGTAACATGCTATCTCATCCCACAACACAACGCCACTTGCCATCCGAATGAATGAGTTTATCAGCTAATTCAATTAATGTAGAACACACTACATGACTCAACACCGGCGTCGCGTCCTCTGGGGTGGCGCGTTGTTATACACGATAATATTATGGCTGGTAGAATTCCCATTTCCCCTTAATAAAACTCACAGTTTACCAATTTAAATTATCATCAGCAGTATAACACGAGTTTATAAATGGCCCACTAACAGTACTCTTTTTCCTCCTAACAAAATCCACATCAACATACTTCTCTAAATGCAGGTTGGTTTACGATGATAACGTTTAGTTCCGTAACGTTATCAAGTGTTAAGGACAATGAACGAGACTGATGTGTCAATATCCTTTCTCAGGCACAGGGTGTAACACCACTCAACTTTGGTGAATGCTGCTTATAATTTATTGGAATTTTGTAAAATATTTAATTATGTGCAGTATTTTATTGCGTGACCCAAGATTTGAACCGAGGACCTTACGATCTGAATCCAAACAGATTAACATTCTACCAACGACGCAGTTAAAATTGATTTTAAAAAAAAATACACACACAAAAAAATTCCTACATGCTATTTTTTTATTTTCCAGGTGCTTTGTCATTCGCTGAACTGGGAACAGTTCTTGGTAAATCGGGCGCCGAGTATTCCTACTTCCAAGAAGCTTTTGGAAAAATGCACAAATTTTGGGGTCCATTGCCCTCGTTTATATGTGCATGGATTTATGTTGTCATATTAAGACCTGCTGAAGTAGCAATTATTGTGATGACTTTTGCAGAATATGCAATACAACCTTTTACTACGGACTTGCAAGCTGATTATAAATCAATGGCAATAAAATTAGGATCTTTATCAGCACTATGTAAGTATTATCAGAAATGTATATTATTGTCACGAACTGGTAATTTTAACTTTTAATATTTCACCCAAATACCCAAATATTACATTAGTAATTGACTTAACAGTTAAATAGGATTCTACGTATACGTAGGTACAATGTAAAAAAATATGAACCAATAATAATCCAACACATAATTTATTAGCGGCTTATCATTTTTAGTGTTGCATCAAAATAAAGAACTTTCATTCATTTATTTGTCCTTTTTTTAATATTTAACAAAGTTTCTATATAAAGAAAAAGCCCTCACGCTGCGGGACATTCGAGTGTCCCAGCAACCGGTGGTCAGGGCTCCAGAGTGAGGAACCTCGTCACAATAAGCGCCGTCTCAAGAATCACTGCCTTCTGTATCCAACTCCTGTATCCAAGTTTTTCGCTATAAGAACATTGACTGAAACCACTATCGGAACTAAAGATGACATAATATTCGTACACATGGCGGTAATCTCATGAGTGAGGTCCAAGTATCTTTAAAATAATAATTATTAATTAATACTATAACTAATGTAAAATTATTCATTCGATCAAAATATCCATCGGATTAGACTTCAGTGGCACAACACTATACAGAGATTGATCTTGTCAGTGTCAACTGTCAAGAGTATGTTTGAAGTTGACAGGTGTCAGTTGTCTTTGATACGCTAAACGAAAACGTTCTGTCCGACAGTCCGAGTCCGTTGAAACTTGAAATTCAAACATTAATTTGTTGAGTTACCAAAATGTGATTTAAATTAACTGTAATAAAATATTGTAGTGCTAATGGTGTGCTTTAAAATTATAAGCATTTTATGAAGTGAAGTGTGAACTTTTGAAGATTAATAATTGGACAAATATTAGTTGTGTAGGGACAAGTGATATACTGCAAGTTTTTGAAACAATTACCAATTCATTATTAACATTAGGACTTTTGTTGTGATTTAAAACAATGGGGAGCAAATTCGATGAGAATACCAAGGAGGCTTTATCTCGCGAACTAAGAGAAGTACGACAACGATGCGTTGACACGCACAATATCATTGAAAACTCTCCTCTGAACCAGAACGTGTATAATAATAACGTCGGCCAGTCCGCCCTTAACTACGTAGAAGGCCTGCGGACACAAATCCAAGACTCCGAAACTGGTAAAATACCTGTTGATGAGAATCTGATCATCAACCAGTTCATCAAGGAAATTAAAGTGAAGAATCAGCATATGCAGATGCTGTGTGAATGTACTCGAGCCACTATTTTGGATGTTCAGAATGAAATACAAAGGTAAGATATTGTGCCAAACTTCAAGTCTGTATTGTATATATAAATTTAAAGGCTTCAGAGTGGAATAGAAGTTTAGCAAATACTTAAGTTCATTTGGTATTAGTGTGTGATGAAAATCATTGTTAATACAGCAGTAGGGTCTTATGGGTAAGAATTGTTCATTACAATTAGATACCTTCTCACCTATGTGACAGAGTTTAATTACAACACAGTTAATGAAGTGGTCCTGTGAAGGATCTTTTTATTCTTTTAAGATATGGAATGCTTTGAAATCAAAAACTTCTTGATTGCAACTAAAATTGCTTCTTTGAACTACTATCTGGTGTTATACTTGCATAATAATTTTATAAAAATAAAACATCTGTTTGTTTGGATTGAATAACCTCTGAAACTACTAGGCCAACTTGAAGAGTTATTACACATCCAATCATACATTATCCCTGTATTCCCACAATTTGAAACTACACAGTTGAAACTGCGGAGTGTTTGTATGTATATTATATATTATAGAAAAGGTATTTTCATACATTGTATAATTAATTTTCAGACTAAACAACCACACAGCCATAGCAGAAGAAGCACTCAGCAAGCCCAGAGTCAACCCTGGCGGTGTGACTCCAGAACAAATAGACAGAACAAGGGATGCTTTCCGGAACCTGAAGACCGAGTTACATGGATTGATTAGATCAGTATTCAAAGATGATAGTGATATAGCGTTTGATATTATTGGGGTAAGTGTTACAGATTGTAGTTGTTTTAGAGCTTACTAGCAAAACGCCCTTGACTTCATCCATGTGGAATTCAGTTTTTCACAAATCTCCATGTACCATGTACCATGGATTTTCTGGGATGAAACGTATCCTATGTGTTAATCTAGTGTAAAATCTATTTCCAATCAAAATTTCAGCCAAATCGCGTCAGTAGTAGCAGCCTTATAGAGTAACAAACATCCAAACAAACTTTTGCGTTTATAATATTAGTAGAATTGCTACAGAACTCGCTCGGGATGTACCATCAAGTGCTTATTTTTGTCGCCAGGCAAAATTACTGTGTTCTAGTCTAAAGGGCATGTTTGCATGCAAGGGTATTGCACCATGTGGCTATCAAAGTTGATAGACAAACGGCAACACTTTAGGATGTGTTACTTGGATTGGGCAATGGAACGCAGTATGCTGAAATTGAAAAAAATCCATAAAGTCAGACATAAAATGATCAGAGAAAGAACCAGAGTCACAGACGCCTTAAAACATGCCTTGAAACAGAAATGGCAATGGGCAGGACATATATCGCGGTTGAAAGACGCCAGGTGGACACTTAGGGTCACTGAATGGCAGGGTCCACTAGGCAAAAGGAGAGTTGGCAGACCTCAGAAGCGCTGGACAGACGACATTGCTCAAGTGGCTGGTGGGGATTGGTTGAGGTCAGGACGGGACAGACGAAAGTGGAAATTGCTGGAGGAGGCCTATACCCAATACAATGGGATTCATGCAAACGTAAAATAAAAAAAAAAAAAAAAAAAAAAAAAAAAAAATTGTATTACTAATTTGTATGAAAAATAAAGACTTTATTATTATTATTATTATTGTTTGTAATGAATAGGCTCAAAAAGTACCTGACCGATTTTAATAATTCTTTCACCATTCGAAAGCTACATTATCCACAAGTAACACAGGCTGAATTTTATTTTGGAAAAAATAGGGTTCCGTAAGATATTTGGGTTTTTCGGACACAAGGTGTAAAAACTCAACCAGAAAAGTTACTTATTTTGCGTACACTGCCTAAACTATAAAAGATAGAACCATAAAATGTTCTAATTAATTGTAGATCTTATAAATATCTACAAAAAAGTCTGCGACACACTATACCTATATGTTGAGTGAGGCACAACAACCATTTTTTCATTTAAATTTTTTGTTTTTTTTAGGGTAGGGGTAGAGTAGGGGTAGGGTAGGGTAGGGGTAGTAGAAAGTTTACATCGAGTTTCACGCGGACGAACGACAAAGTCGCGGGCGTCCGCTAGTACTATATAAAATAAATGTGATTTTCTGCACAACTGTAGTAAAATTCCTTTAGCTCTTAACTCAACGTCCATTCGCCTCGCCCGATAAACACTGTTCGACACAGCACCTGTAACACAATAAATTATATTATGTGGTTCTAAAGTGAAGTCCCAAAGTTCAACCAGTATTCTCCTTTTCCTGAACCCTAAATTACGTTCTCAGCCACCTAGGCTTGCTCCATCACCAACACCTGCCAACCCACTTTGGAGCAGTGTGGTGGGCTTAAACTCTATATCCCCTCTTATATAGCGAGGCCAATGTAAAAAACCCTGAGCCCGAATCCTGATAGGGCTGGTAATGATGAATATATTAATTTAGATTAAAATAATGTTTCTATTTTCTTCCAGCGCTTAATGCAGCTCAAAGAAGATTCAAATGGATACATAGAAGTAGAAGATGAGAATGCAATCATCATAGAAATGCTGAAGGATCTCAATATTATTTCAGTGAACCCCTACAATAAACTTGAAGTCAAATTTGCTTACTGATACTTTTAGTCCAGGATCTGTAACTGATCACTATTTTTCATTTATGAAAATTCTTGATTCTGGTACCTGACAGGGTTACTGGGTAAAAAAAATTTCTGAGCATAAGAACGAGATAACGAACCGCACAATTTGTAGGACAATCTGGCTGTTAAATTGTTTAACTATTAATTAAGCAACACTAAAAGAACACTCAGTAATAATTTTTGATGACCTCATTACTGATACAAATTAGGAAGGGAGTTAAGCTACTTACAGAAAACTTAATAGTAATCAATTGTAAAAATGCTTCACGGATCCTGGATTTTTTTATTTTTGCAAAATATATTGACAATTAAAAAAAAAACCTTTTTGTTTATTCTTTGATAAAATGGCATGTAGGTAAAATATGTTATCCAAGTTGTACCAGTGATGCCATTTATGAGTATATTGAAAACATAACGATCAAAAATAATTCGTGTGCACCGTAACGCGTTACGTTACGAAGCGGTTTACCCTAATAAGTTATCCTAATAATAATAAAATACCCTGAATTTGTCACTCCAAAAATCAAAATGGCCGACATTTGACGGTCTCAGACGAATAGTGATTATTTGGTCTGAGCTCATGGTCATTGTTTCTGCATACTTGTATATATTATGTACTAGCGGACGCCCGCGACTTCGTCCGCGTGAAAGTCGTTGTAAACTTTCTACCCTACTCTACCCCTATCCTACCCTACCCTAACCTACCTCTACCCTACCCCTACCCTACCCTATCCCAACCCTACCCCTACCCTACCCCTACCCTACCCCTACTCTACCCTACCCCTACCCTACTCATTAAGGCTGCACTTCTTTATTTATTCCTCCCACCGCGAGTCGCGTCAAGCGCGGCAACCGTTACACAAAAATAATCCATATAGCATGAATTAGTATTCACGCGCGATGGCTTAGCGTATTTCTTATATAACTTTGGTGTTTCTTTACCGATTTTTATGATTCTTTTTTTATTGAATAGGTAATAATGTTAACTTTCTTATTAAGGATGAGTGATGAGTGTTATAAACATAAGAGTAGACAAATATAATTAAAAAGCTCCGAACTGCTAAGCTATCGGAAGTTACACGTGTTATTGTGAGTCAACCATAAAAGATAGACATATATATGCTGTTGTGTTTTTATAGATAATTTTAAGGAGAACATTTCCGTCATACATAATTTCTATGTAGCTTTAACCATTAAGGCTGTACACGCGACGGAAGCTTAAAAAATTGAGTAACTTCTCCCGTTTTCTCAACATTTCTCTTCACTGCTGTGCTCCTATTGATTGTAGCGTAATGAAAAGTATACTATAACCTGCCCAGGAGTATGTAGAATAATTGTACCAAGTTTCGTTAAAATCCATCCAGTAGTTTTTGTTTCTATAAAGAACATACAGACAGACAAAAATTTTACTGATTGCATTTTTGGCATCAGTATCGATCACTAATCACCCCCTGATAGTTATTTTGGAAATATATTTCATGTACAGAATTGACCTCTCTACAGATTTATTATAAGTATAGATTATGTAGTAAATTTTGAGCATTTTTTTGTATTTCTAAATAAAATTTGAAATCAAATGTGTTGTGCATTATTATTCTTTTGTTCATACTTGGTTGAGCTTCTACTAGGTGGACTAATGACATCAAGAAAATAACAAGGAGCTCTTGGATGTATGCAGCTTGGAAATGTGGTCTTTGTTAGACAACAAGCCTATGTCCATCAAATGATGATGATGATGACTCTTTCTCATTCCTCTCATTGGTCCAGTGGTTTATGTGGTTTGGGACCACAAGGTCCTGGGTTTGAATCCTGGTTAAATATGAGTTTTTCTTGGTGGGCTTGAACTCCATATCCCTCTGATATAAGAAGGGAGACCTTGCCCAGTAGTGGGCTATCAAAATATGCTGATAATGATGCTAAAACTCACTAAGGGCCCCGTATGGGTTCGAAACTAATCGGGCATATTCCGACGTTGTGACAAGATTTAGCCGTGTTTTATTTTGGCTGGTGGGAGGCTTCAGCAGTGCCTAGCTACCACTCTACTGGCTAAGACGTACCTACCGCCAAGCGATTTAGCGTTCCGGTGCCTACGATGTCGTGTAGAAACCGAAAGGGTTATGGATTTTCATCATAATCCTAATAAGTTAGCCCGCTTCCATCTTAGATTACATCATCACTTACCACCAGGTGAGATTGTAGTCGAGCGCTAACAAAAAGAATTAAAAAAAATATATGAATAACACTCACGATAGTTTAAAGTCTGATGATGATGATTTTCTTTCAGTTGTGATGACGTATATAAACATCACGAGCGTGAAGTTGTTCGTGAAGGTGCAGAACATATTTGGCGTGTGCAAAGTGTTCGCGTGTCTCGTCGTCATCGGCGGCGGCATCTACGAGATCGCTAAAGGTAAAAGCCGCGTAATATAAGATTTTAGATGTCAGCGGTAATACAGGGGCGCGGCGCCTCCCTCCGACTCGAAGTCGCCTCACGCGTCTTGATTTAAGCTTATAGCGACACACGCATATTTACAAGACGATATAATGATTATATAATAGATGTTATTGTTGGATGTGAAGCCCACATATTCATCCGTTATTCATTCATTATATTTTGTGATGTTCCTTTCGGTTTTATGTAATAATGATAGATACTAACTGTAAGTACCTAATTCTAACCAGCAAACCAACCTTAGATCGGCGCAAGGCGAACACTCAAAAGTTGCATGTCTTATGGTATAGTAACAGAACCGTGATAGTCCATTGAATATGATCTTACCCTTCGATACTGAGGTTCGAATTTGGTACGGGGCATGCACCTCTAACTTTTCAGTTATGTGCATTTTGAGAAATTAAAATTTAAATATTTATCAAGTGTCTCAAACTGTGAAGGAAAGACATCGTGAGGAAACCTGCATGAATTTTCTTAATTCTCTGCGTATGTGAAGTCTGCCAATCCGCATTGGGCCAGCGTGGTGGACAAATTTCCACAGCGTGGTATTAGCCAAATTCCTCTCATGAGAAGCGACTCGCGCTCAACAGTGAGCCGATTATGGGTTGTTCATGATGATGACGGTATAGTACCATTATATGTATATGTAGTTATTAATTGCAGGTAATACAGAGAACCTAAAAAAAGGCTTCGAAGGCAGCACCACGAGCCCGGGCGGTATCGCGCTGGCGTTGTACTCCGGCCTGTGGGCGTACGACGGCTGGAACAGCGTCACCGTGGTCACCGAGGAGATCATCAACCCCGGCATGTAAGTGCTTCCGTCAGACAAGCCCTAGCGAGGCAAACACGCAAACAGCAAGTTCTGGGTTCGCCCTCCCTCGATTCGGCCCAAATTTCCGAGAGGTCGAAAGGGCCATGGGAGGTGGTGGGTTGTCCCTGGTGGAATAAGCCCTAGCGAGGCACTTTCGTTGTGCTGTGGCTATGGGAAGCTTTTATCTCAGACGGAACGGGACGACCTAGTAACGAAATATCGTTTCAAAAGTACAGTAGACATACGTCATCTTTTGAGGGTATATCAAGGAGGTCAGAATAAAGAATAAACCTGTTATATATAGCTTGGCAACTTCGTTTGTAACACTCACGATGGTCCGCCCGGGCCGGGAGGCGTGTAGCGATGAATGAAAAACCAACGACTTATGAACCTCACTTCCCCGCACGCACATTACACACTCGTGCAGTCCTTCCCCCGTCGCCCGCATATCATGGGAGTGTCATCAACGAACTTGCCATATAGCAATAAGCATTGAGCTGCCAGAGTAGAGTTTAATTCACTTTCGACTCATACATTTCATTGGATACCGGGGCTAAATAAACGGCCTAGGCGGGCAAAATAGCTAGCCATTTCTTAACATGTGACGTTATAGTCCCGTGGAGGACCTATGCCTTCGATTCGGTGGGTTCAGTTATGTTGGCCAGCGTGCTGGACTATCGGCCTTACACCTCTCATTCTGAGTTGAGACTCGTGTCTCAACAATGAGCGGAATAAGGGTTTAAAATGATGATTTATGACATAAATACCAATGATGTTAGAAGAAAAAAGAGGTAGATAGGTTATACGCGGACCGGATGTGGCACGTTAAAACTATTTAATAATACTAATTAGCAAACCTGACCGCACTGCCATCGCGCTGTGGACAACGCCGCTGAAATCATTTTTGTGTTCGTTATCAACCCATATTCGGCTCACTGCTGAGCTCGAGTCTCCTCAGAATGAGAGGGATTAGGCCAATAATCCACCACGCTGGCCCAATGCGGATTGGCAGACTTCATACAGAGAAATTAAGAAAATTCTCTGGTGCAGTGATAGCCCAATGGATATGACCTCTGCCTCCGATTCCGGAGAGTGTGGATTCGAATCTGGCCCGGGGCATGCACTGCCAACTTTTCTGTTAGCATTTTAAGAAAATTAAATATCACGTGTCTAAAATGGTGAAGGATATAGAATAGGTACATCGTGAGGAAACTGAGAATCAGAGAATTTTTGTGTGCCAGTTGTAAACATCGAATGTAGTTTATGTAACCTCTTATTTCTTCTAACATCATTGATAAACACGCTACGAATGGTAATATTAGTGTGGATACGTTTCTTTTCTAGCAACGTACCGCTCAGCATATCGGTGGCGGTGCCGCTCATCACGTGCCTCTACGTGTTCATGAACGTGGCGTACATGGCGGTGCTGTCGTACGCGGAGATGGTGTCCGTGCCCGCCGTGGCCGTGGCGTTCGGCGCGCGCGTGCTCGGCCCCGCCAGCTTCCTCATACCGCTGGGCGTGGCGGTCGCCACCTTCGGATGCGCTATGAGCGTGCAGTTCGGGGTTACCAGGTGACAAAATCATCATTCGTCAACATAGGCTGCCAGCTTTCCAACTACGGATGCGCCATGAGTGCGCATTGGTGTTACCAGGTGACAAAAATCGTCATTCGTCAACATAGGCTGCCAGCTTTCCAACTACGAATGCGCCATGAGTGCGCATTGGTGTTACCAGGTGACAAAAATCGTCATTCGTCAACATAGGCTGCCAGCTTTCCAACTACGAATGTGCCATGAGTGCGGATCGGTGTTACCAGGTGACAAAAATCGTCATTCGTCAACATAGGCTGCCAGCTTTCCAACTACGAATGCGCCATGAGTGCGCATTGGTGTTACCAGGTGACAAAAATCGTCATTCGTCAACATAGGCTGCCAGCTTTCCAACTACGAATGCGCCATGAGTGCGCATTGGTGTTACCAGGTGACAAAAATCGTCATTCGTCAACATAGGCTGCCAGCTTTCCAACTACGAATGTGCCATGAGTGCGGATCGGTGTTACCAGGTGACAAAAATCGTCATTCGTCATCAATACTCGTTCATAAGCTGCCAGCTTTCCAACTATGGATGTGCCGTATACTTAGCGTAACCAGAAAAATTTAAATATCCCGCCGAGTCCAAAAATATTTTTTCTTTTTTAATACAGACTTTACGCCTCTTGCGTTCTATCCCTTTTGAGTCTTAATTTCTTTCATACATTATGAACAGAGACTTAAAATACTTAGCTTCCTCTGTCCAGAGTTTTATTGTAGCTTAGCTTATTAGCTCAGACTTAACCTATTATACCAGGCTTAAACTATTATTATATATCAGACTTAAACTATTATTATACCTGTGAACTTTAAGTTATAAAAGTCATGTCACACCTTTCCAACAACGCGACATGACCGGTTCTGACCAAAAAAAATCTCTCTTTAAAAACGAAGTATAACGGAACTGACAAGTTTAATTTACATCAAAGGCTCATAATAATTATAAATAAATAAATAAATCGTTTATTTGTCATAAAAAAAGGTATTACAATTTTCTGAAGTTCAAGAACTGGCTGTCCTAACTAGATTTTATGGATCTGTGTTAAGGACAACCAGCCCTCCTTTGGTGGAAATACTCCACAACGTGCAAGTTTGTTCATCTGCTGCGCTCGAGGAAATCCCAAATCTTTGGCTCCGATTAGTTAATCATTGCAATAATAAAGCCGAGGTCGGAGTCTCAGAGTAACCGCCCTTAGAGAGTCGTTCCGTCCACATTTTCTGCATTTGCCGTCGGTCTCCATTATGCGATGCTTCTACGTACACACAAAACGCCCGGTGACTGATGTCTCAATAAGGAGCCTACGGCTAAGTGCTGTACTCGGAAAAATAAATTATAACTCTATAATTTATAATAATAACGATTGTCCACAGGGTATGCTACACCGCAGCGCGCGGCGGTCACATGCTAGAGGTGTTTTCGTACGTCAATATGAAACAGATGACGCCCGCGCCTGCAGTCGCTTTTCAGGTAAACACATATAACTATGTATGTCTGAATCTCATATCGAAAGTCAACCGAAACTACTGAAACCTGCAAGCTGCAATTTACACAGCGGTTTTTTAGTGTTGGTCTTAAAAGATTTTTGAAAATTTTAGTTTTAAATGGGGATAATAACTGGGAGGACCTTGACTAAAAGTTTGCTCTTTTTATTCAGAAAGAATTTCTTCACAATTTCGCGCAGCGTTTGCTTTTGAATAATAAAGCCATAGAGTAATTGTAAATAAAATATCACCATCATCATTATCAACCGATGGACGTCCACTGCTGATAGTGATACATAGGTCTCTTGTAATGACTTCCAAACATCACGGTCTCGAGCCGCCAGCATCCAACGGTCCCCTGCAACTTGCTTGCGCTTGATGTCCTCGGTTCGTCTAGTGGGCGTCGACCAACACTGCGCTTTCCTGTGGGGTCGCCATTCCAGCACCTTGGGACCCTAATATCCATTGACTCTTCGAACTATGTGCCGTGCTTATTGTCACTTCAACTTTACGACTCGATAATATATAAAATAATTTATATGATTTAAAAATATTTCTTACAGGCAATACTTACATCGATATTTATACTGGTTGGCAACATTAAAACTTTAATAGACTTCGCAAGTTGGTTCCTATGGTTTTTCTATGGCTTAGCAATGGTTGCCTTACTTGTATTGAGAAAAACGCAAAAAGATACACCAAGGTTAGTTTTATTTTTAAAGAGTCATGTCAGTTGTTTTCAAACTACCTGACAGCCTAAGTCGGGAAGGTGTGGTAGCAACTTAATACAATTTATTTCATTTTTAGGCCGTACAGAGTTCCTACAATAGTGCCGTGCTTCGTGTTGCTGGTATCGATATTTTTATCGATATTCCCAATAATACATGATCCGTCGATGAAGTATGTAATGGCTATTGGATTTATAGTCATTGGAGTCGGAGTATACACGATGTTCGTGTATTACAAAATGACACCTACTAGACTATTAAGTAAGTAAATGTTTAATAGAATAATTTATGCTAGGCTTAATTATTTGAATTTTAAACAAAATAAATTATTGTTGTTGTGTATTATATTTTATTTTTCTGATTGCCTCTGTAGTCCAGTGGTTAGTCTATATGGCTTCGGATCATAAGGTCCTGGATTCGAATCCTGGGTCGAGCGATGAGATGTTGAAGTTTTATTTTTTTTTAACTTTAGGGTTGGAAAGTTGGTGATTATACACGTCCATCTTTCGGAGAGCACGTAAATCCGTCGGTCCTGATCATATTTATCTTCATATTTATTTATCTTTTAAAAATTGCACTTCAATGAAAAACTGTAGCCGAAACATACCAATTAATTAATGTTTGTAATTATTTTAGTTGTTTTTTTCTTTTGATAAAACGATTTTTTTTTATATTTTCAGGAAAATTCACATTCCTTACGCAAGTGCTTTTCGAGAGCGTACCTCCTAGCAACCGTGAAGACTGATTTTAAGATTATTTGCCAATTTTGTACATAAAAACTAGTGTTTAAGGAATAAAATAAAATTATACAAAGATAATTATAGTTATTATACAAGAGGTTCTCTTTAATTTAAATATACATTGAATAGTTGTGATTTCAACAGAACATTTGTATCCCCCTTCCTTTCCCTCCCAGTGCTACCCTTGTGGATTTTTTAAATTTTCAGTTTTTGTGGATTTTTTAAGTTTTCAAAAAATTACGGAATATGGCTCATATAAACAAGAGTTACTTTGTGGAAATTAGAGATTAATTGATTAGATGTTTTAGAGGGTGCTAGGGAGTGATTCCCATAACTCTAGAGTTATATTCTTTAAGGAGAATTAAAGAAATATGTCCAAGGAACATGTGTTCTAAAATGAATATTTTTGGAGTAAATAATATTTTTTTTGTAAATATATACTGTGTCCCCTAAATACGAAATATCCTGAAGTAGCTAATTAGTGAAGTGCAGAGTGTCAGTTGCCACTATGTCGGCGATATCGACAAAGTTAGACAAACGCTGCATCCTGAGTCCATACCACTATCAGAAAGTGCAATGCACAGAGTTGTCACTTGTCATTGATTAAAAAAATATTTATTTTATTTTTACCTAAAGGCGTGTGTTACATGGATAGTCGGAATTATTTTAATTACTTTGTATAAACCGTATAAACACACAAAAAGTTTTTGAGTTAAAAAAATTAAATAAACAGTTCGGCGCCTTTTAGTGGACGGGAAATTCTCTCGAGGACTCTCTATACATAATATTTACACTTTTTGATCTCTAATATTTTGCAAAATGCGGCAAAATAAATTGTTAGAATGTAATAGGTATATTTTATCTGTCTACGAAATTAAGTCTCTCGCGGTAAAAAATCTGTGGTCTTATTCCCTGAAAACTATTTTAATCTGTGGTTCCTCCTGCTTTACTGTCTGTGGTGTATTCATTCCTCGGTAGCTCTGTGGCGTTTTCTTAAAAAAAAGTAAAATTTATGCAGAAAAAATAAAAGCGGCGCAGCTATTTATTATTTTATTTTACATGCATAATCAAAAGAAATGCAAATATAAACTTTTAATTATCAAGTGTTAACACGACACAATATTCAGAATGGCTTACCACTACGTCGTTACTGCACAAAAACCAACTGCAGTTACAGCATGCATAACAGGTACCTAGCTATATTAAGTTTTTAACCATTATTCTATTGGAGAATGGTTTTGTATGTAATCGGCATCTGTTTACCAATATTCTCCAGAGTATTTAGACTGCAAAACTCCCTCGGTTTCCCGATTATTCGTTGAAAAATTAAAACCGATAGCCTAAACAATTTCGTGCAAGAGGTTATCCACTATAGATGATTTTGTGATTTTATAACTTCTAACGGTTATTATATGAGAAGCATATTTGTAATAAATAACATATTTTGATTATCCTTTAACATTAAACGTTCTGCCTAATTTGTGGATGTCCCGGCATAAATTCCGCCCTTAACAACACTTAAGGATTATCACGCGTTTCTAGTACATTTAAGTATTTCTTATTAGACATATATAATAATAATATGCAGAGAAATGTCTTAGATAGTTGCTATTAAAGTTGAAGTTATACATTGAAGTTGTCACTTAACTTGTATGCTCTAGAAGATTTAAATAGAAGTATCGTCGTTGTCAACCCATATCCGGCTCACTGCTGATCTCGCGTCTCCTCTCAGAATGACAGGGTTAGGTCAATAGTCCACCACACGGCCAAATGCAGATTGGCAGACTTCACACATGCAGAGAATTAAGAAAATTCTCTGGTATGCAGGTATCCTCAAGATGTTTCCTTCACTGTTTGAGACACATAATTAAACAGATGTATAATTCATAGGATAATACACTGGTAGTTGCAGTATGTCCCAATCTACTCAGCTCTGAAATCACAGAACCATGCAGGTATTAGAACCCTGCTGGGATGTGTTTATACGAGGTTTATCATGGCTGCGAATGTTCATCATTGTTATGGTCAAAATTCAAATCTCAATAATGAAGTGTAAAGCTGCTAATATCTCAATTTAAAGCAGAATGGAAATTTTGGTGTATTTATATTTTGGTGTATTATTATATTTTTGGCTAAAAACTATACAAATAATAGAAATTGTTTTAAGTTTTGTTTCACAAAACAATAGGTGATTGAAGACTACCATTATGTTAAAAGAAACTACTAACTCATTTTAGAATTTAGTGTACAATAACTTAATGGAGAAATAAATAATAATAAATTAATTTTTATTAAAATATTTATTTAACATATATCTGTGTGTTGTGGCAATCACTTTTGTCCTCAGCTGTTCATCAAAAGTAAGTTACACAGTCTAAAAAGTGTGTGAAAAAACAAAAATTAGTTATACAGTCTAGAAATTGTGTGACAAACAAAGTTAAATTAGGTAGTACATTCTTAAACAATTCTTAAGCATGATAATAATTGACAGGCAATTTCACATCTCCTACCGACCTAAACCTCCTGGTGGCGAAGGTGTCTCGTCTAGAGATGTACCTTGTTACTCCAGAGGGTCTTCGCCCCATGAAAGAGGTTGGACTATATGGCAGAGTGGCTAAAATGAAACTGTTTAGACCTCCGGTAAGTATTGCCTTTTTTACAACATTATTACCATTTATATTTTATAACTAGTTATAGCTTGGCAACTTTGTTCGTAACACTCCCAATGGTCCGTGCAGGCCGGGGAGTGTGCAGCGATGAAATGTCTAAGCACAAATCTCAAGAATGGCAAAACCAATTTGGCTAATTCTTTTTATAGAATATTCTTTGAAGTACTACAATGCTTTTTATTGAGTTTTTTTTTAGGTTAGGGTAGGGATAGGGAAAAAGCGCACATAAGACAAGAAAAGCTTGACAGGGTCTGCTAGTATTTCAATAAAATATACTAATATGAATGACATAATCTATTAAAACTTACTAACAAATTATCAACAACATTTCAAATAAATTAGATATATGCAATAAATGGTTTATGTAATTGATTAATTTGTGAAAAATTTAATTTCAGTATGAGAAACAGGATCTGGTATTTATATTAACTGCCCGTTACAACGCTATGATATTAGAGTGGAGGACGGGCGCAAACGGTGAACTAGAAGTGGTCACTAGAGCACACGGAAATGTGGCTGATAGAATCGGCAAACCTTCAGAGAACGGCATACTTGCAGTGATCGACCCACAGGCCAGGGTGATTGGTCTGAGATTGTACGATGGCCTGTTCAAAATTATACCCTTGGATAAGGATTCTACAGAGCTTAAAGCTGCTAGTTTAAGGTGATTTTCTTTGATTATATCTACACTGATATTATAAAGTAAAAATAGTTTTTTGTTTGTTTTTTTGTTTATAGTAAATAGGTTTTGTAACTTCTATATAAATTTAAACAAAAGCTACATTATTAGCGAGTGATAGAAGCTACATTTTAGTGCAAAGTCTCATGGCAACGACACCTATGTGGGTGTAACTGTAGGGTTTCAGGTTTTTATTCTGGTCAGAAAGGCATGAGAACACAGCAATATTACTTGGCAGCAGTAATAAGTATAGCAGTAGTACAACCCCAGAAGACCTCTAATAGTAGAATTCATAGACGTTGTGGAGGCACCCCCAGGGGATTGTTCCCCAGCTGAGTGTCAAATGATGCCAGATATAGTGGTATTACACCGAATGATGAAGCAGCTTGCGGTATGCCTGAAGTTTGGGTGGTGACTAGCCATTACTGAATCCTTTCACCAGAGTTCACAAGACCAGACTAAAGCTAAAAAACAATATTCAATGCTAAAAAATCTTGAAATTCTCATGCAAGGTTTTCTCATTTCAGTACACCTAAGATGTGCACCATAACATATCTAGTGAATACAAAATGATTTTCTGTCAACCAATATTCTCTCTTTGCTCTAGCTCTGGACTGAAGAGACTGGGATATTTCCAGTTTGCCTGCTATTAGTTGACTATCTTGATAGATTTATTGTTTATTGTACATAACAAAATATATAAACTACAATATTCATCAAGAAATAAAATAGGTAGAAATATGTGCAAAGGCGATCTTATCACTACAAATCCTTACCCATAATAATAATTATTTTTTTCGCTGCAGGTTGGATGAACTAAATGTTTATGATTTAGAATTTCTACATGGCTGTTCAAATCCAACATTAATTTTAATACATCAAGATCTCAATGGAAGACATATTAAGGTGAGTCATTATTATTAGCCTATTTTAGAAGCCCACTACATGACCAGGTCTTCCTCCATATAGAAGACGCGATATGGAGTGTTGACCCACCATGTTGCGCTAGTGCATGTTGATGAGCTTAGGGTTATAAAGTATCACTACTCATAATGACTCAGACAGACGGCTTAAAATGCTCTCATAGGCAACCAACTCCTAGCTCAGTAGGCCTGACTTGTGACAAATGACATCTCACGAAAAGAAATAGACAAATCTCAACTAATAACGGCGCAACCGGAAATACCGCAGTCTATGTTGGGTGAAAGAGATGGGACTAGGAAAACTCCGCCTTTATTGGTTGACATTTTGTCATTCGTTGACTATTTCTCTTGAGACTTTATTGAGGCTTTTAAATCAATACTGATTCTATTTCAGACACATGAGATAAACTTAAGAGATAAAGAATTTATAAAGATACCATGGAAACAGGACAATGTGGAGACAGAGGCGTCTGTATTGATTCCTGTGCCCAGTCCTTTAGGTAATTTACTTTTTATTTTTTACTTAACTTAACTCATAGTAGGCAAGCAATAGTTTCACCTGCGTAGATCCCGTTACTGTGCGTATATGGGGATTAAATATAGCCTAAATTACTTTGTAACATATGTAGTAGGTAAAGTAAGGCTAATTGAAAAAAAAGAATTTTGACTTGCACTTTGACTTTGAAAGGCTATGTTTTTAATTTACTAGTGACCTGCCAGGCTTTACACTTTAGCAATGCTATAGAGAAGAACAAAAAAGAAGAAGAAATACTTTATTGCAAACAAAAAATACAGTAATAAATAAAAACATTAAAAAAAAGAGTGTAGTAACTGAAGTTTATGTTTTTTTGAAGGTGGTGCAATTGTGATTGGGCAGGAATCTATAGTGTATCATGACGGTCAGAGCTATGTGGCCGTCGCACCACCACAGATAAAGGTGAGACTCTTTCGTGATTATTTCTTTGGTTGGTGTTCCCCAGGGATCAGTATTGGAGCCTGTGCTGTTTACCTTATACACAACAGATCTTCCAGAATAAAGGGAATTACAATCGCTACTTTTGCCGACATTCTAACGTCACAAAAATCTGTAGTGGCTTCAAGGTCACTTCAAATTGGCTTTGACGCAATGTACAAGTGGTTTCACACAAACAGGATTAATTGAAGTATGTGCACTTTCATGTTGCACATAGAATACTGTTCTTCTATATTTCTGTATAGATTGCTCTTCCACATAAAGTCTTAGCAGACCTTATGTATGAAGAGCAATTTATCCAATAATTATTATTATTGATATCGTTACCCTTACCTTTGATCAGCGTTTGACTGACTGAATATATTATACAGATATACAGGAAAATGCTTTTTATATTGCGCAAATTTCTTTTAGAGCTTCTGTATTGTCAATAGAACACTTTTCAGTACTTTATAAGAAATGTATTTTTAGTTTAAGCACGCTTGACTTGGGGAGTGAGTTGGTGAATGCGTTACGAAAAGTGTAATCGGACGAGGCTTTTAAAATGCGTGCTGCTATCTACAGGCATAGTGAAATAGTGATTGTTATAATAATCTACCAGTAGATGGCGTTCTTCTAGAACTTGAAACAATCTCTTTTTGTACACTTAAAACAGAACCTGTAGCAATTCAGTTATGCCTGAGGCTCATAGATATCGCTTTGTTTTTTATTTTAGAAAGAATATTACACATGTATAGTATAGTA
Source organism: Bicyclus anynana (assembly GCF_947172395.1). NCBI lineage: Eukaryota > Metazoa > Arthropoda > Insecta > Lepidoptera > Nymphalidae > Bicyclus > Bicyclus anynana. The sequence continues at coordinate 1,581,037 of NC_069103.1, read as the reverse complement.
CATTATGTATTGTAAACTAAGCCTACTTTAAATAAATTAATTAAGATTTTTTTTCGCATAATTTGTATTGGGTTTTTTGCCTATCAATAAATAAGTATATAAGTATTATTATATTATAAATAAGTAGTGAAAGGAACATGTCCATGTCCAGCTGACGCCCATCCACTGCTACTGCCGCGTGGACGGGCGCGGGCTGCGCTACCTGATGGGCGACATCGCCGGCCGCCTCTTCATGCTGCTGCTGGAGCTGCAGGAGAAGATGGACGGCACCCAGACTGTCAAGGATCTCAAGGTGGAATTCCTAGGTAGGTCCTGGGTATTCCTGGGTATTTCCTGGGAATTCCTGAGTAGGTCCTGGGTATTCCTGGGTAGGTCCTGGGTATTCCTGTCTATTAAATTGAATTTTACACAGATATAAAATAACATAAAATTGAAAATTTTGTAAAACCCCCGAAGGTCATGAAATTATTAATTACACTCTAGATTAAGTGATCAATATTCTCTTTCAGTGCGCTGTCATTTGAGACCCCACTCAAGTATATAAAAAAATAACCAAATGTCTGCAAGACATTTGGTTATTTTTCCCCACTTTCACCCCAACAACTTTTAACCGTCTCAACCGATTTCCATCATATGTGTCTAATAACACTCGCCCGTAGCATTCTGTGGTTTTCTATTAGTAGATCAGCAGAATTGCAAAATATTGTAAGAAGAGTACAATGACGTCACTTTGAATTCAATATGGCGGACTTCCTATTAAGTGAAGCTATTTATGTTTCATGATATATTAAATGATTCAAAAACCTCGTCATTTATTCATTTTTATTGATAAAAAATATGAATGTTTTAGGTGATATTCCAATACCGGAGTGCATGACGTACCTGGACAACGGGGTGGTGTTCATCGGCTCACGGCTGGGCGACTCGGCGCTGGTGCGGCTGTCGGCCACCAGAGACGAGGCCAGCCAGTACGTGCAGCCCATGGAGACCTTCACCAGCCTGGCGCCCATCCTCGACATGTGCGTCGTGGACCTGGAGCGGCAGGGCCAGAACCAGCTCATCACGTGCTCAGGTGTGTAGTCACCAGGGACGAGGCAAGCCAGTATGTGCAGCCCATGGAGACCTTCACGAGCCTGGCGCCCATCCTCGACATGTGCGTCGTGGACCTGGAGCGGCAGGGCCAGAACCAGCTCATCACGTGCTCAGGTGTGTAGTCACCAAGGACGAGGCCAGCCAGTACGTGCAGCCCATGGAGCCCTACACCAGCCTGGCGCCCATCCTCGAAATGTGACATGGCCAGAACCAGCTCATTACGTGCTCAAGTGTGTAGTCATCTGCTCATCATCTGGCAAAGCTCTGGGCCTGGTATTATTAGTAAAGTATTTTGTGACAGAACTTATTGGGGGAAAATGCTTATTTCTAAAACAACTATCTCATTATTTCACAGGCGCAGATGTTCCTACATGCTTTGTATGTTCACTGTTAGACATTATTCTGTTATAAACGATGGCTTTTTAACATTGAGGGGGTGGGGGAGGGGTGTCATCGGCTTATCACTATCATGATAAATAATGATAATGAATTCGTAACAGGTGCTTTCAAGATGGGTTCCCTGCGCATCATCCGCAACGGCATCGGTATCCAGGAGCAGGCGCTCATCGACCTGCCCGGCATCAAAGGCATGTGGGCGCTCACCCTGGCGCCCGACTCCAACTACCACGACACGCTGGTGCTGGCCTTCGTGGGACAAACAAGGTGATTATTACTGTCAATCGATGGATGTCCACTGCTGGACATAGGGCTCTTGTGAGGGGTACCACAGATGATCACCGCGCATATAGATACAGTTGATAAAGGCGTATGTACACTGGCAGATGGAAAGGGAGAAAATCGAGGAGGGTTCTGGATAGCCTCTGCTAGCAACACCAATGACTTATCACACATACTACATGCAACAAGAAAGAGATCATATCACAAAAAAACATACTGATCAACTTGAGAACCTCCTCCTTTTTAAGTCAGTTAAAACTCAAACACCACACATAATTGCTTAAACATAACCACTTTGTTACCAAGGTAATAACTGTGGAAAGTGTTAAGTGGTTAAAACAAGCTAATAGAATCAGGCACATGACTCTCTATATACTTTGTTTTTCTATCTCGTAAAGAAGAATTACTGGCAAAAATCTTATAGTCTGTCGACTAATTGCAGATAGACCATAAAATTAATGAATGATTTAATTTTGTTTGCAAATTAGTTAGCTCCACTTTAAAAATCAGTATTAGTAATAAATACTGCATTAATTCAATTATGAGATAATAAAGTATTATATTTGTTTAACAGAGTATTAACACTGAACGGAGAAGAAGTTGAGGAAACAGATATCAGAGGCTTTGTCTCAGACAGACAAACATTTTTCACAGGGAATGTGTGCCACGATCAGCTCATACAAGTAAGAAATGTTTCCACTTATTATCCCATGCTAGTTTCTTATGTAAAATACTAGCGGACGCCCGCGACTTCGTCTGCGTGAAAATTGACGTAAACTTTTAACCCCAATTTCACTACCTTTATATTTACGCGTGTTTTATTTATAACACCTCCCTTTCAAGTTTGTAGGGAGCCAAATTTCAAGTTTGTAGCATGAAAAATGAAGGACTTTCATTCAAATTTGCGAGAGCTTTTAAGCCTCCTTAATCCGGCCCTGCCGCATTATTGGTTTGTAATGTACGTCTACCAACTATAAACCGCCACTCTGCCAAATTTAAAGTTTGTAGCTTAAAAAAACAAGAACTTTCATACAAACCTGCGAGATGCTTTAGACCTCTTTCATCCGGCCCTATTGCAAAATCCGTTCTTACCGGTTACCTACTAACTATAGACTACCTCCCTGCCAAATTTCATCTTTGTGCGTCAAGCGGTTTTCGAGATTTCGTGGTGACCTTTATACATTAAGATTTTACTAAAGCTAAAGTTATTTTATGGAGACTGTACGTTTACTTGTTTGACGTGTCAGGTGACGGACGAGGGCGTGCGGTTGATCGCACGCGGCGCAGACGGCTCGTGGGCGCCTGCCGCATCGTGGGCGCTGAGCGGCGTGTCCGTGGTCGCGTGCTCCGAGACGCGCGTCGTGGCGGCCGCCGGCCCGCGTCTGTACCTCGTGGCCGTGGGCGAGCGCGCGCTCACGCTCATCGCGTGAGTTATATAATATATTATTGTCATTTCTCGAGAAATAAAATACGATCCATCTAAACATTACGATTGTAGGTCAGGGGAATGTAGCAATATGCTGAGCGGGAATCTTTTTCTAGGTTATACAACACTACAAGATATTGTCCTGATGCCTACTATAATTCATAGTTCTATGAATATAGTATACCTCTAAACTATATATTATAAAGTTTATTTATTATTACTGATCAGATTTTGAAAATTCTTTTAACCACTTGAAACTCACGTTATATGTGACTATATTATATTTTGTTCCTGTATTGTCAGCGTAACGGGAACTACGCGGGTGAAACCGCAGGGTATCAGCTAGTGTAGTAATAAAATCCTTATTACTACATTTCTTTACCTCTGGATTCAGTCAAGGTTTTGACTCTTCAGTAGCGACCAACGAAATAATCTCGTAAAGATAGTATACTAAATTCAACCAATGGCGCTGCAACCGGAATACATAACGCTATCTCATTATATATTTCATTGCTTTGGTACGAAAAAGATATGACTAGGATAACACCGACGCCATTGGACGAAATTTTGTTTATATATCTCTTCACTCTTTTGTACATGTGTTATAATCACTGCAAGTGCAAAATATGTGGCAAAAACGGCCATATTGTTTGATGAAGCTTTTTTGCGTGTGTGGTTAAAAGGTAAGGGGGCAAAGAAAGTGTGTTTATCGATCACCGTTTACTGTTCAACTAATTACAAAATTGGGTTGTAGAGATAAGAATGTTGTCTGAAGTTGTAAGTTGTTAGTGTGGCCTGCGCATGTGCACGCCACATGTGCAAGCCACATGTCGACTTGCAATTTGGTACGTTGTCAAGTTGTAGATAATCTATTGTGACCACTTCTTGGATTTTGTTGACATTAATACAAATTACATAAAATAAGTAGAATTTAGGGCAAATAAAAAGATAAATAATCCAGAAAAATATGGTCACCAGCGAGGTGTGCATGGAGGAGGAGGTGGCGTGCCTGGACCTGGGCCCGGGCGGCGACACGGCGCTGCTGGGCGTGGGGCTGTGGAACGACATCTCGCTGCGCGTGCTGCGCCTGCCCGACCTCAGGCCGCTGCACACCGAGAGACTGTGCGGCGGTGAGCTTTAACTACTTTTTTTTTATTCATTACAAGTTAGCCCTTGACTACAATCTCACCTGATAGTAAGTGATGATGCAATCTAAGATGGAAGCGGGCTAACTTGTTAGGAGGAGCATGAAAATCCTCACCCCTTTCGGTTTCTACACGACATCATACCGGAACTTCTTTTACTGCTACTAAGTGTGCACTGGGTTATTGTCTTAGTTCACGAGTTGTAAGAATAACAATGAGACGTGATAGCCCTGTGGATATGACCTTCGGAGGGCGTGGGTTCGAATACGGTCCGCGGCATGCACCTCCAACTTTTCAGTTGTGTGCATTTTAAGAAATTAAATATCACGTGTCTCAAACGCTGAAGGAAAATCATCTTGAGAAAACCTGCATACCTGAGATTTTTTAAAATTCTCTATGCGTGTGAAGTCTGCTAATTCGCATTGGGCTATTCGTGGTGGACTAAGACCTAAGCTCCCTCATTCTGAGAGAAGACTCGTGCTCAACAGTGAGTCGAATATGGGTTGTTAATGATGATGATAGGGAGACATAGGCTTCAGACTGTGCTGTAGTTTAGTTAAATCACTGTTCTCAGAAATAATTCCCCGCTCGCTGCTGATCTGCGTGCTGGAGGGCGTGTGCTACTTGCTGTGCGCGCTGGGCGACGGCTCCATGTTCTACTTCACCATGGACCAGGACACCGGCGTGCTCACCAACAAGAAGAAGGTCACCCTCGGCACGCAGCCTACGGTGCTGAGGAGCTTTAGGTGAAGGGTTTGTAAATAATAAGTGTCTTTTAGACCGCACGACCGAAGCGAAAATAAAAAAAGCGCCATCTATGAGCCTCAGGCCTAACTGCATCGCAAGGTTCAGGTGTACGAAAAGGGTTGGTTTCAAAGTTCTCTGAGAACGCCGTCTACTGGTAGTTTCAAAAAAATTCATTGTAACTAGCCCTGTAGATGGCAGCACACATCGCACGATTACAATTTTCATAACGCATTTAACAACTTACTTTCTCAAGTCAAGAAATTTTTACTTCAAAAAACGTGTGTGGACTTACTTCTGTTGCATCGTAGTTAAGCAGTGTTACTACATATGGCGCCTTTCGATTAAAGGAGATGGTCTATTTCAGGTCCACTCTTGTACCGTATCATTAAAATTTAAAAAATACAAGGATTTTATTAAAATTTAAATAAGTTAATAAATCTAACTAAATAAAAAGAAATAAATAAAAATAAAAACCCAAGTTTTTGAGTTATATCAAGATGGCGCCCATAAAGCAACTGTGACATGACAACTGACAGCAAACGTCAAATCGACTATTGCATTGTAAACGTCATCAATCCGCCATTATTACCCTTAATAGTGTTGCATTTCTTGGGAGAGAATTAATATTATTTCGAAAGAATTAAAATAAATTCGTAGATCTGTATAATCAAAAATGGTTTTAAAAAACATTTTCTTTTATTTCAGCCAGGGTACAATGACTGATCCTGGGCCATACAATTTTGGACCATCTCCTTTTTCGTAACACATCCACCATCTTATTCCCTAAATCCTATGTGTGTAAAGAAGTTTTCAATGAAGACTAATAATTTAACAGTATTTAATGGAATGCTTGTTTCGCTAGGTCGCTGTCAACGACGAACATATTCGCGTGCTCGGACCGGCCCACCGTCATCTTCTCGTCCAATCACAAGCTGGTGTTCTCCAACGTCAACCTCAAGGAGGTGACGCACATGTGCTCGCTCAACGCGCAGGCGTACCCGGACAGGTACATGACAGGCTGCCAATCTTTTAAACAGGGATCATCTTATGCTAGTACTAGCGGACGCGTGGAATTTAGTTTTTTACAAATCCTTCGGGAACCTTGGGTTTTTCCGGCATAAAAAGTAAGTAGCCTATGTGTTAATACATGCTATAATATATCTCAATACCAAATTTCAGCTAATTCGGTTCAGTAGCCGAGGCGTGGAAGAGTAACAAACATTCATATCATTAAAATCATCAGTTTTCGCAAATCTCGGGAAACCATGGATTTTTTCGGGATAAAAAGTAGCCATCCATTTTCATTCCAAATTTTAGCCAAATCGCTTCAGTAGTTAAAGAGTAACAAACATCCAAACATCCATACAAACTTTCGCGTTTATAATATTAGTAGGATACATTGGGCCAACGTTGGTCCATCTATTGGTCAGTGGGTTGGCTATGCGATGGTTGCAAATGTACATAATGGTGACGTTCAGTGTTCATTTTTAGTTGGATTAAATTTAATATGGAAACTTGTATATAATTAACTAGCCCACGCCTCGCAGTTACACCCACGTACCCATAATAATATAAGGATATACACATGTATTAATTACAACACTAGCGTAGCACATGCTGATTGGTGACCATTTTGGTACCACACATCATTTTTTTGGATTTAATTAATTATTAGTTTAAGATATAAAATTATTCGTTTACTATATTTTTAAAAATTCTTTTTTTTAAAGTATTTGTTGTCTTTTGTTTATTATGTGTGTGTATAAAATAATTTTCTTTCTTTCTATTAATTTTAATCTGTTGGTATCCTAGTAAAAAAAAATTAAAAAACATAATTCTTGATTATATAATGATTTATTTATTTTGCTATCATCCGCGAAAAGCTGTGCAATTGCACGTTGTAGAGTCAACAGCTCCGGAGAATGCTCCGGTTTCGGGGTGAAACGTACGTATGTACGTACGTAGAGAGTATTTTGTCGGACCTGGGTGACGTTGTCGCATGGGTTCGTCGACTTTTCGCGGATGATAGCAAAATAAATAAATCATTGTATAATCATGATGAACTTCCGCAAAGTAATGCCTGCTTCTATCCAATAATTCTCGAATTAATAGATGTTTCCATTGTGTGTGACCATGTGACCAGCGAATGCCTCTTAGACTTAAGGGTAAAATATACAAAACGGTTGTAAGACCTGTCTTGCTGTATGGATCAGAATGTTGGGCGGTGAAAGGGACGGATAGTAAACGAATGCATGTGAACGAAATGCGTATGTTGAGATGGATGTGTGGTGTGACAAGAATAGATAAAATAAGGAATGAGTATATAAGAGGGAGTCTGAAGGTGGCGCCAGTGACAGAAACATTGAGGAGTAGAAGGTTAGCTTGGTATGGACATGTAATGTGTAGGGAGGAAAGTCATATTACTAGAAAAATGTTGAATGTGCGGGTGGAAGGTCATAAGAGGAGAGGAAGGCCAAAGAAGAGATGGTTGGATTGTGTGAAAGAGGACATGTGTGCAAAAGGAGTGGATGATGAGTTGACGAGTAATAGAGACGAATGGAAAAGATTGACATATTTTTCCGACCCCACTTACGCGGGATACGGATAAGGAGATGATGATGGAATAGATGTTTCCATTCTTAAAACATCGATGTGGTAAGAAAATTTCGTACTAAGTGGTGTATATGTTCAGTTTAGCGCTGGCGACGGTGAACACGGTGACCATCGGCACCATCGACGAGATCCAGAAGCTGCACATCCGCACCGTGCACCTCGGCGAGTCGCCGCGCCGGATCGCGTACCAGGAGGCCTCGCAGGTACCGGCTATTGACTTTTGTAACCTGACGTACATTTACTGACCTCAATAGTAATGTTTTTGTGACCTCCATCACGCTTTCTTGTGTGTTATAAGGAGACTGATACACTTTTATGTATCCTTGGGCTTGCTCTCTTTACTTTTACTTTCATATATTCTTTATTTCATAATAAGGTGAAAATAGTGTCTAGTCAATAGCAATGATCAAAAATGGTAACTTTTTTTTATTTTTTCTTTTATTCTTTACAACTTAGCCCTTGATAACAATCTCACCTGATGGTAAGTGATGATGCAATCTAAGATGGAAGCGGGCTAACTTGTTAGGAGGAGGATGAAAATCCACACTCCTTTCGGTTTCTACACGGCATCGTACCGGAACGCTAAATCGCTTGGTGCTACGTCTTTTCCAGTAGGGTGGTAACTAGCCACGGCCGAAGCCTCCCACCAGCCAGACCTGGACAAATTAAGAAAATCTCAATCTGCCCAGTCGGGGATCGAACCCAGGACCTCCGTCTTGTAAATGCACCGCGCATACCACTGCGTCACGGAGGCCGTCAAATTTTCATCTTTTTATGAAATAGAGAATATATTTCAAATATTCTTTATTTCATAATAAGGTGAAAATAGTATCAAATAATAGCATAGTTTACGATTAAACTATGACTGGTAATTAGCGAGATTCGTCAATGGTTTTAGTTATATGTGATACCAATACTGAAAAGCTGATTTTTTATGTATTATGTGTATATATTTTATAAAACTCTGAAATAATAATAATAATAATAATAATAATAATTCATTTATTCATTTGAATATGCAAGGTTTACAGTTTATTCTTTTAGATACATACCCTTATACTTTCTACCTTAACAGGTGTATGAATATTAAAAATAATGTTATATTACTAACTGCTTACGCTAACATGGTTTAAGGAAATAAAAAAATAAAAAAATAACAATAAAATGAAGAAACTGACGTGAATACTCGGTGGCCGACATGCTTCCGAATGATCACTGTTAGCGAAATGCCGCAAGTGTTGTGGTTGAGACGATTGCTCACGCTTGCTACACGGTTGCAGACATTCGGCGTGGTGACCATGCGCGTGGACAAGCTGGACGTGTCGGGCGGCAGCTCGGCGCTGGCCGTCCGCAGCAGCGCGTCCACGTCCGCCGCCAGCACCAGCGGCGCCGCGCCCGCCAGCAGCAAGCACGCGCCGCCCGCCGCCGACCTGGAGGTGCACAACCTGCTCGTCATCGACCAGCACACCTTCGAAGGTATACGCACGCTCCACTGTCGCGTTGGCAGAAGCACCGCCCGAGAACTGTTGGGTACCTGCCGCGACTCGCTGCTACTATGATTAGTCCATCAGGAAATTAGTTATAGTCACACATACACACAAACTCACACTTACACCTACACACATGCACGGACTCATGCGCGCGCACACACACACACATACACACACATGCTCGCATACACACAGAATTACTTACAAAACAATTAACAAAAAAAAATTCTTTTTATTGCTTTCGTATTTTTTATCTTCTTTTAAAAATTTCAACGTTTTGCATATTTTATGTTAATTTACATCCTTTACGGTGTTGTTTATAAAGACCTTAAACCTAAGGGAAGTCACTGACCCTTAAAGACACCTGCTTACCTAGTTAAAGTGCCAGAAATTATATACTTAATATTTTCCAATAAACATTTCTTATTATTATCTTGTGATAGGTAACCAACATTACGCTCTCCACAATTGAAGTATAACTTGTTTACATTTGACTTGGGCAGTAACTTGCATGCATTACTAAACCTGTAATCGGGCGATAGAATATGCGCTGCCATCTACAGGCATAGTGAAGCAGTGTTTGTTATATTAAACTACCAACAGATGGCGTTTGTAAAGAACTTAGAAACAATCCTTTCAAGAACATGTTGCTATGCAGTTATACCTAAGGCTTATAGGCACTTTGTTGAAGTTATGCTTCAGTCATGTGGTCACTACACTTTTTTTTTTCTATTTCTGTAGTAATAACTTTAGTGGTATGGTTGCAGTGCTGCACGCGCACCAGCTGCAGGCCAGCGAGTTCGCGATGGCGCTGGTGTCGTGCCGGCTGGCCGACGACCCCAACCACTACTACGCGCTGGGCACCGCCATCATCAACCCCGAGGAGTCGGAGCCCAAGCAGGTGCAGTGCCTCACACTTGACACAGTCCAAACACATACTGAAGTTCCCAAACTTTTTTTCTCATAAAGTTTGGAGACCAGTTTAAAAATTATGCTGGTTTATGTTGACCTACCATTTCCCAACACTTGATAAAAAATATGAAGATTAGATCTTACTATGAACGCAACGCGAGTTTCCATAACTCTATAATCGCTAACTAACAGTATTCAAAAAGTGATAATTGATTGGTTAATAAAAAAAAGAAAATTTTGCCAATCAATCAAGTTGGTAAATTCCATCTGCTCACAGCACAATCAATGCTTACTTATTTTATTTAGAAAATTCCCCATTTTGAATTTATTCATGGACTTCCGCTTACAAGTTGTGAACCTCCGTTTATTTTTGTCACGCCAACGTGGGGGTCCATTAAGACCATTTTAGGGTACCATGGTCTAGCTATAGGTGTTTGTGTTGTGTAATGAACATGGTTGTTGCAGGGCAGAATCCTCTTGTTCCACTGGTCGGAGGGCAAGCTGACGCCCGTCGCAGAGAAGGAGATCAAGGGCGGCTGCTACACGCTCGTCGAGTTCAACGGCAAGCTGCTGGCCTCCATCAACAGTACGGTGAGTCGAACTGGACAGAGTCTTTGCCTGCGCAGTACATAGCTGTGCAATACATAGGTGTGACGTCAGAGGGTATTGGGCAAGCTGACGCCCGTCGCAGAGAAGGAGATCAAGGGCGGCTTGACAGTAAGTGATGATGCAGCCTATGGTGAAATGCGCTTACCTAGAAGATGCCTGTTCACTCTTGACTTGAATATATCCATGCTGTAGGTGGTAGGGAAAATGAAAGCTGGAAGGGCATTCCATGATTTCGTAGTGCGGATCAGGAACGAAGAACCGAAACGCTTCGTACGCGTCCAGGGGACGTCAACTACGTATTGATGCAGACCTCTGCGATGCCTGGCATTTCTATGGTAAAAAGATGAAGAGGGAGCTAGATCGAAAAGTTCCTGATCCGAAAAAAAATCCTGTAGAACACCAACAGACAGGCAACTTTTTGGCGACAATTGTGCATTGTGCATTTTTGAAACGAATTATCTGGATGGATTCATATGGATTCACCGTGCAGGTGCCGGGTCCATCGCGTGGTAGAGAGAAAAACACCGAGCAAAGTCCAGGACTTGTGACTACTGGATGTAGGGTTTAGGAATTCCTTGACAATCGATCAACACTCCCCTTCTCTGCTCGTGTTGTTCTCCCTACCTATCCAAATTTGGTAAGATCCTATTAGAGCAGCTTTGGATACTCGTTCTAATATAGAACTAGCTGAACTTCTAGAGAGGCCAAGGTCTTTAAGCAAGTTATAGTGAGATTTTGCTGGTAATCCTCTCGCAACTACTTCTATGGCATACAGACTAACTACATAGCCATTTTTAGTTAGTTCATTTGTTAGGTCATAATATTTATTCTAACTATATATATATTGTTCAGGTGCGGTTATTCGAGTGGACGTCAGAGAAGGAGCTGCGGCTGGAGTGCAGTCACTTCAACAACATCGTCGCGCTCTACCTCAAAGTGAAGGGCGACTTCATCCTCGTCGGCGACCTCATGCGCTCCCTCTCACTCCTACAGTACAAACAGGTGACAGCAATACTAATCGCTCTACAAAAAAAAACTAATAAGTTTCATGAAAACACAAAGTGGAGACCCAAAATATATAAAATATTTATTCTCACCGGCTGAATCTACTATTATACACCGTGCTAGTTTCACCGTCTGTAAGCCGTCCCGACATTTATTAGTCCAATACAAGGAACCTCTTAGCAATATTTAAAATGACCTCAAGCTAACTCACACCCTAGCGATTTTAATTTGTAAAAAAATTAAAATATCCTGTTTCGCAAGTAAGAAGTCATTGAACTTTGACCTAGTTTAGGCTAAATTTAATGACTTCAAAGGGACCGACTAATGGCAAGGCGGTGAATAGGTAGGTGTTTGAAAATAAAGGACGTCTTAAATGTACTTTGTTTTTTTTTTAATACATTAAGGGATAAAATACATTGGATGCATTATGTGGGATTTCAGTTTATAAAGAAGGAAACTTCACGATGTGTATGTCAACTTGTTGTGACGTGTTTTTGTGACTTTAAACCACAAATATTGAAAAATGTTTCACATTAAAACTAATTTATTTCTAAGACGACGTTAAGCATATAAACTCTACTCTACATGAATTTTTATGATGAAAATTTCAGCTCAAATTTGCTCAAATTGTCTATAATTTGTCAGATGGAGGGTAGTTTCGAGGAGATAGCGCGAGACTACAGTCCCAACTGGATGACGGCCGTCGAGATATTGGACGACGACACATTCCTCGGCGCAGAGAACAGCTTCAACCTCTTCGTCTGCCAGAAGGACAGGTGAGTTACACAATTAATGTAGATCAAAAATAAATTCATTTTGTTTGCCACTTAACTGCACACAGGTTGGTAACTGCACACACTTAACTGCACTCTTCCTGGTAATTTTTTAGCCTAAAGTGCCCCAGGATGAGTGCAACCCGGCTGGGACACTCAAATAAAACTAAATTGTGCTCTATTTTGTATTCTGTAAGGTATATTTTAGACTGGAGAATTTAGGAGAGATATGAAGCATTGTTTTAACATTGACAATATAGAAACCTGTAAAACATTCTGTGACCGTAAAATCATTTTGAAGTTTGACTTTGACGTTGACCTTGACAGTTTCATACAATTTGATACAAACAAAGGTTATTTAAATATTGATCATCAAGTTTTTTCAATATTTCTATAGTAGAAGATGTATTAATTTTTTCAAGAAAATAAGTGCTTTAAAATGCTTTGTGTTTTGGCGTTTTTTTCTTGGACTGCTTACAGCCCAATGGAGGGATACTTGACAGTTTAATATACAATGAAATCCATCGCCTACAATTTAGCAAAACTCCATAGCATTCTAAGGATAGGCTAAACGGTACACTTTGCTTTATACCTGTCAAAATGAAGTATATGTATCTGTTAAGTTACATAATATACCAGTAATTTAACGCTAACAATATCCTATAGACAGCGACGTAGGAATGGGACAGCGAAGCGATAGTATTTCCCCTGACATCCTTTGTCACAAAGAGCTCTCTACTTTTACTTGTACGGTTCCGAATTACAATATTGTTTTTTCATCAGCGCGGCGACAACAGACGAGGAAAGACAACAAATGGGTTACATGGGCCAGTTCCACATAGGGGACATGGTGAACGTGATGCGACGCGGCGCGCTGGTCGCGCAGCTCGCCGACACCGCCGCGCCTGTCGCCCGGCCCGTGCTGCTGGCCACCGTCACCGGCGCCATCTGTGAGTACACGCACCCATGCTGGCCACCGGTCACATGGCCAGTTCCACATAGGGGACATGGTGAACGTGATGCGACGCGGCGCGCTGGTCGCGCAGCTCGCCGACACCGCCGCGCCTGTCGCCCGGCCCGTGCTGCTGGCCACCGTCACCGGCGCCATCTGTGAGTACACGCACCCATGCTGGCCACCGGTCACATGGCCAGTTCCACATAGGGGACATGGTGAACGTGATGCGACGCGGCGCGCTGGTCGCGCAGCTCGCCGACACCGCCGCGCCTGTCGCCCGGCCCGTGCTGCTGGCCACCGTCACCGGCGCCATCTGTGAGTACACGCACCCATGCTGGCCACCGGTCACATGGCCAGTTCCACATAGGGGACATGGTGAACGTGATGCGACGCGGCGCGCTGGTCGCGCAGCTCGCCGACACCGCCGCGCCTGTCGCCCGGCCCGTGCTGCTGGCCACCGTCACCGGCGCCATCTGTGAGTACACGCACCCATGCTGGCCACCGGTCACATGGCCAGTTCCACATAGGGGACATGGTGAACGTGATGCGACGCGGCGCGCTGGTCGCGCAGCTCGCCGACACCGCCGCGCCTGTCGCCCGGCCCGTGCTGCTGGCCACCGTCACCGGCGCCATCTGTGAGTACACGCACCCATGCTGGCCACCGGTCACATGGCCAGTTCCACATAGGGGACATGGTGAACGTGATGCGACGCGGCGCGCTGGTCGCGCAGCTCGCCGACACCGCCGCGCCTGTCGCCCGGCCCGTGCTGCTGGCCACCGTCACCGGCGCCATCTGTGAGTACACGCACCCATGCTGGCCACCGGTCACATGGCCAGTTCCACATAGGGGACATGGTGAACGTGATGCGACGCGGCGCGCTGGTCGCGCAGCTCGCCGACACCGCCGCGCCTGTCGCCCGGCCCGTGCTGCTGGCCACCGTCACCGGCGCCATCTGTGAGTACACGCACCCACGCTGGCCACCAGTCACATAGCCAGTTCCACATAGGGGACATGGTGAACGTGATGCGACGCGGCGCGCTGGTCGCGCAGCTCGCCGACACCGCCGCGCCTGTCGCCCGGCCCGTGCTGCTGGCCACCGTCACCGGCGCCATCTGTGAGTACACGCACCCATGCTGGCCACCGGTCACATGGCCAGTTCCACATAGGGGACATGGTGAACGTGATGCGACGCGGCGCGCTGGTCGCGCAGCTCACCGACACCGCCGCGCCTGTCGCCCGGCCCGTGCTGCTGGCCACCGTCACCGGCGCCATCTGTGAGTACACGCACCCATGCTGGCCACCGGTCACATGGCCAGTTCCACATAGGGGACATGGTGAACGTGATGCGACGCGGCGCGCTGGTCGCGCAGCTCGCCGACACCGCCGCGCCTGTCGCCCGGCCCGTGCTGCTGGCCACCGTCACCGGCGCCATCTGTGAGTACACGCACCCACGCTGGCCACCGGTCACATGGCCAGTTCCACATAGTGATATCCCGTTTGTTGCTCAGGTCTGGTGGTGCAGCTGACGCAGGAGCTGTTCGACTTCCTGCACCAGCTGGAGGAGCGGCTGACGCACAGCATCAAGTCGGTGGGCAAGATCCCGCACTCGTTCTGGCGCTCCTTCAACACGGACGTGAAGACGGAGCCCGCGGAGGGCTTCATCGACGGCGACCTCATCGAGAGCTTCCTCGACCTGTCGCGGGAGATGCAGCAGGAGACCGTGCAGGGGCTGCAGGTGATACATCGTCTTCCTTGACTACCTCAGACTAATTACTTAAGGACCTGCTTAATTTTCTGTCATAGTATATGATCAACGATCTAATGCGATTATAAAAACTGTCTATAGAATCGATGTTTCATAGTTAAAATCGTGATCGTCGGTTAAAGAGCTCCGTAGAAGTACTTTTTTGTGTAGTTGAATGGTGTAAAAGACGGTCAACTACTTTTAGTTTAGTCTAAAATATAATCAAAACTAGTTTTCCACAAAAAGTGAGAGAAAATTTTGTTCATGAATTTGGGTGCGATACTAGTCCTCATGTATTTATTCTCAAGTTAACAACCCATATTCGCCTTACTATCAACCACAAGTCTCCTCTCAAAATAAGAGGGGTTAGGCCAATAGTCCACCACGCTGGCCCAATGCGAATTGGCAGACTTCATACACGCAAAGCATTAGGAAAATTCTCTGGTATGCAGGATTTCTTTACAATGTTTTCCTTCACCGATTGAGACACGTGATATTTAATTTCTTATAATGCACACAACTGAAAAGTTGGAGCTGCATGCCCCGGACCGGATTCGAACACACACCCTCTGGAATCGGAGGGTGTGTGTATAGTGTCATATCCACTGGGCTATCACGGGTCAAAATAGCTATAACATGATTAAAATAGTTTGAGTTTTTTTATTTAATTTCAAAAGTAATTTTATAGAAGTAAGATAACCCAGTGGATATGACCTCTGCCTCTGATTTCGGAGGGTGTTGGCTTGAATCCGGTCCGGGGCATGCACCTCCAATTTACAGTATGCATTATTATTATAGATTAAACATCACATGTCTCGCACGGTTAAGGAAAATCATTGTGAGGTAATCTGCACGCAGATAATTTTCTTGCGTGGTGGACTATTGGCCTAACCCCTCTTAATATGAGAGGAGACTCGAGCTCAGCAGTGAGCAGAATATGTGTTGATAATGATGATGATGTTTTATACATAAAATATGTTGATAGTTTTCGTAGGTAATGCTCAGTTTTTCAAGGTTTTAAAGTAGGGTAGGCATTAGACTTGTAAATTGCAAGAAGTAGAGAATTCCTTCGCCAATACAGGTTTTTGCTGAATCCTCAGGGTAGGCAGTGCATGTTTGCATCTATGAAGTGCACGCCTGGTAATGTTTGTGTTTGTCGTCAGATCGACGACGGCGAGGGCATGAAGCGCGACGCGACGGTGGAGGACTTGGCCAAGATCGTGGAGGACCTCACGCGGATACATTAGATGTTTGACTTTACCATAAAAATATATTTCCTCCAACTCGCCTATTTATTTACTATTTCTAGTCAATATTAATTGATTATGAAACACGGCTAAAACTCACGTGATATTAGATCGGAGTATGCCTGGATGTAATGTATGTTTGGATCGTGCCGCGATGCAAGAACCAGCTCATGACTAAGGGCCCCGTATGGGTTCGAAACTAGTCGGGCATACTCCGACCTAATATCACGTGAGTTTTAGCCGTGTTTCATAATCAATTAATATGAATAACACTCACGACAGTTTAAATTCTAAAATTCCTAGTCCAGTCAGTTTAGCCTGGAAATGGAATTAATTCAAAGTCGCTGCTTTTTGGATATGTTGTTTATAACGCTAAAACTAGAAACTATAAAATGTTGCAGCATCCTAGGCACCCCCTAAAAAACGCGAAAAAGGGTTATTATTAATAACTTTGAGAGAAAAGACAAGTTGCAACGCGGCGAAAACATAAGTAAGTTTCATACTGTTCATGTATTTTCTTGTGCCATTGGATAGCTTAGAAAAATATGCATCTAATGTACTAAACCATGTAGCGATATTTTATTTTAAAAGTATAGAAACCCCTTAAGAAAGTTGTTTCCATCTCACTTTTACCTTAAAACTTACCTTTACATAACTTCTGTAACTGTTATGTCTTGTGACGTCACGGTTCTATAACTGTTATGTCTTGTGACGTCACGGTTCTATAACTGTTATGTCTTGTGACGTCACGGTTCTATAACTGTTGTCTTGTGACGTCACGGTTCTATAACTGTTGTCTTGTGACGTCACGGTTCTATAACTGTTGTCTTGTGACGTCACGGTTCTATAACTGTTGTCTTGTGACGTCACGGTTCTATAACTGTTATGTCTTGTGACGTCACAGTTCTATAACTGTTGTCTTGTGACGTCACGGTTCTATAACTGTTATGTCTTGTGACGTCACAGTTCTATAACTGTTATGTCTTGTGACGTCACGGTTCTATATCTGTTATGTATTGTGACGTCACGGTTCTATAACTGTTGTCTTGTGACGTCACGGTTCTATAACTGTTGTCTTGTGACGTCACGGTTCTATAACTGTCATGTCTTGTGACGACACGGTTCTATAACTGTTATGTTTTGTGACGTCACGGTTCTATAACTGTTGTCTTGTGACATTACGGTTCTATAACTGTTGTCTTGTGACGTCACGGTTGTATAACTGTTATGTCTTGTGACGTCACGGTTCTATAACTGTTATGTCATCAGAGGTTGGGAGGTCAGTTTAAAATAAAATAACAAAGTTAATCCGTGCTTTTAATAAACAAGGCAAACATCACAGTCCGTATTCATACTAAGCACACAATTACGGCATTGGAAATAAGCCTGAGTAACAAACATGTCAAATAAATAGATTTTTACTGGTTATTATTGACGGGACAAAATAAAATATAGCTTAAAATACTTCAATATTTTTTTAAACAGAGGCAAGTACCCTATTTGCGGTTTTATATATACACCCCTTTTAAGCAAGCAACCAATAAGCTACCGGCGATAAACAGAAACTTTATCGCCGGTATTCACTGAAGTTACGCATTAAAAACACACACTAATCACATAAAAACACATTTTAAAAATAGAATTACATAACGACGTCAGCGCGAGCGCACTGCACGAAGGGCGCGGGCCAACTGGCTATTATTACGTAATTCTCTATGAATCGAATTTATATTATCATAAGAGAAGCGGGATAAAATATACGACTTACCTTTGAAACGATTGAGAAGGCATAATTCGACACACATCTAAGACAGATATTATGATACCATTTTGGGTGCACGGTCAAAATACCAGTCAATATTTATGCAACCATTTTCGTTGCATGGACAAAGTACGCTTCATTATTCATGCTACCATTTTGGTTGCATTATGATTTAGGGGTGCTTGC
Organism: Bicyclus anynana; assembly: GCF_947172395.1. Lineage (NCBI taxonomy): Eukaryota > Metazoa > Arthropoda > Insecta > Lepidoptera > Nymphalidae > Bicyclus > Bicyclus anynana. The sequence continues at coordinate 1,562,652 of NC_069103.1, read as the reverse complement.
AATGCAACGATTTTGGTTGCACGGGACATTTCAGCGGCTAATAAGACAGTGTGCATTGCAAAAAAACGTAAATAAGACGAAACGTAATTCATTACCTATGCAAGATAATTTTCAGGTGGTTTTAGTTCCTGCGATCAATGTAGCTATCATAGTTGTGTGAACATTATGGACGTCAAAGAGTGTAATAGTATACATATAGAGACGTTAAAGTAAACTGATTTGGACTCCGCGAATATCCACGATAAACAGTTGTATATACTGGCCATTAAGGGATGATTTAAATTAGGCCATTGTGTAGATTTTTTTTCTAATTGTGCAAGGGCCGTATAATCTTCAGCGGCGTCACCGGGGGGTTTGAGCAAACGCAGAAGCATCGCCTGATGGGGCCCGAAGCAGACGCAGAGTGTATGGGCGAATCGACTCTTAAGTGCGTCTCCTATGAGACTCGAACCTCGGCTTAGAGGGCCGTAAAGTTTTGGCCTGAGTATCAGTCCGAGCGAGATCGTAAGTTAAACACCCACGTCCGGGTGACATCAGATATCGGGGACCTCGTCTCGCTGTGCAGCTTGTGATTGTGTTGCCTCAGAAGCGTTGTCGGTTGTTATGTCATCGTCAGGGTCGTAAAGGGCGTCTTAATCTACAATCGGCATTGGAATCGGGGATAGTTCCAAGCCTCAGCCGTCAACCACTAGTTGGTTGGGGTGGAGCTGCAAAGGCTGTGCCTATTCACCATTATGATTCAATTCAAAGTTTTTAAGGCGCAATGCTAAATTTTTTTAAATTTTTTTTTTCGTGTTTCGTGGGACCACTACGGCGTCAGTCAGTCAGTCATAAGTAGATTAAAGTTTTATTTAATTGAAAACGTACTTGTACTTAAAATCAATTTCGCACAGTTTTGCATAAGCATGATATTACAATATTGCTTGAACATGTAGGTAAATAAATAGGTACATACAATCTTCGTGATGTCAGAATCACATAATAGGTTTAAGTAAATTACTATGTAGTATGTAACAAATAACAATCTCATATACTTATCACTATTGTAGATAGTAATTCTATGATAAGAGACTTCCGTTTAAATCGCTTTGCTTTGAACATTTAACCTTTGCAAAGTTATCTTTGTCTACATTAGCGAATGCCCGCGATTTCGTCTCTGTATATTATGAGTAGGTACATAATTATCATTAACAAACTAAATTCGGCTCACTGTTGAGCACGAGATTCCTCTCAGGTTAAATAGTCCACCACGCTGGCCCGATAAAGACATATCTACCTACAATCCCTACAATATATTTAGTATTTACACAGTATTTTACTATCTCGGTCGTCAGCTATGTTTCGTATAGCTTTTAAACTTTCACTTCAACAAGTGAGTGACACTTACTTGATCATTTATGATGATTTACACTTGGTGCAGATAGTATTTCTGTTATTAATCTATACTTATAATAAATCTGTAGAGGTCAATTCTGTACATGAAACATATTTCCAAAATAACTATACTGATGCCGAAAATGCAATTAGTAAAATTACTGTCTGTCTGTATGTCCGTTATAGAAACAAAAACTACTACGGTTGTAACGAAACTTGGTACAATTATTCTTCATACTCCTGGGTAGGTACATTTTTCATCACGCTATGTTCAATAGGAGCAGAGCAGTGAAGAGAAATGTTGGGAAAACGGGAGAAGTTACTCCATTTTTACAGCGATACTACTGTAAGGGCTGGATTAAAGAGGTCTAAGGGCGGACTAAGTCGCGGGCGTCCGCTAGTAATCCCTAAATGAATAGAAAAACTCGGAACTTGTAAGTTAGGGAACTTCTTTCCAAAACCAAAATTAGATTTAGATTCCGACTCAGTCATTAAAACGAGGTTTAATTAGTTAGAGGTCTGTTGTTAAAGGCTCTACTATTAGTTCAGAAAATGATATATTAAAATTTTAACATTTTAATGTAACATAACATACAAATATCACATAATTAATAGATAAGTTTGTATTTTACATATATTCAAAAATAAATTAATATTAGCTAATTATTATTAATTTTTAGGTTTCCGAACGTACGTATTTATTGCTAGTATGCCTTAATTATAATAGTACTGGTATGTTGATCAATTTGTTCTAATTAAGTTTAAAATCTGTAAAATGTTAATTAATTAATGACAATAATTCTGTCATTTAAAAAAACTGAGGCGATAGACAAAATTTATCAAAGTCTTTAGTTATTATAAACAAAATATCAATAAAATAGAAAAAAATCCTCTAATTTAAAGAGGTGCCAAATATTTTCATCACAATTCAACGCACATTTTATGACGGACTTCATATAGGACGTTTCCATTATAACATTCTGTTTATCATTCTCCACTGATAAACAATCATTCACATAATGTTGATTGTGGAATGTAAACAATTTAAAAATCCATTTAGTCCTTCAAATTTTAACATAGCCTTCAAAAAAATTTTATTGCTAAAAAATACAAAATTTAATTTAATTTTTTTTTGCTAAAAAAATACAAATACTTGTATGATTGTATAGTCAATCTATTCCTTTTTCAGATTTTACGTATGTAAAAATAAACTAAAGGAGCGTTACGCACATTCAGTTTTACATACCAACACACCTATCAAACACTTGACTACCATATACTGCTACGCTCCACTAAGCGATCACGACGACAGTTTGTCCCGTTCCATGTGAAAGTTGCAACCCTACTGAGATGGTCGTTGTGAGCCTTATGCGAGCTATATACCTTCAGTTTTAACTGCAAAGTTTTATCTGTTCAACTGTTTATGTAAGTAACTGTAATGAAATTTGAATTAGATGTACAAATAAATCAGAATATTAGAAAAAACTACAGCCAAAAGGTCTCACTTGTGCCTACACACGGACGATTAAACTGAACAATACGATTGTTTAAAGTAGCCCACATTACGTGAAAAGGCAAAATTAGTATCACTAGTGAAGCTACTACACCACAACAACCTTGCTTGTAGAACGTATACAGGAGTCCAAAATACGTTCTAGTCGCTTAGTGGAATGTAACCCTAATCCAAACCGAAACAGATCGACTATACCTAGGCGAGGAATTACTTCATTTTAAAAGTCTGTCAAAATAATAAAATAATTAATAATATTTAGACTACCCTCAATATGTTTCAAGCAGTGGCGTGCACAAAGTTTTTAACTACGGTATGCACTATAGGTACAAATTGTACAAAATGAGAAATTCCTCCTCCAATACAGGTACGTGAGGAATTCTCAGGGTATGCATTGCGTTTATGCATCTATGAAGTGCACACCACTGGTTTCAAGCTATTTGCTACATATATATTAGACTATGTTCTGAACTGGTCCGCCTTGAAGTGCAGGAACCACATGAGCGCGAACAGACAGCTGGGGGGGCTCGATATGGGCCCCGGGGAGCGCACCATAGCCTCCACTTCAGGGATGGTCTTCTCCACCACTTCTATTATCTCGTCATCTATACCGCCGCCTGGAGACAATAGGATAAAGTTGTAGATTCGATTTTATATTTACTTTGTTACGATTTACCTAATTCAGATACTATTGGACAATCTTCAAAAATTCTTTTACCATTAGAAAGCTTCATATTCAGCGAGTAACATAGGCTACAAATTAATCGCCATATTTGGGAACGCAAACTACTCGGGAAAATCGAGCGGTGTCTCCTAGAATAAAATACAGAAATACACACAGAAACAAATATTTTGACAAATATCTCAGGAACCGCATGATTCCATTTCCGAAATAAAAAGTAGCATATGTTCTGCTCCAAGATCCAGCAAAATTCATTTAAATCATTTCAGCTGTTTAGCTTCAAAAGATAACAAACAAACAGACTTACTTTTGCTTTTATAATATTAGTAAGTTTGGATTAGAATGAAATACTCTTAAGGGAACTTTTATTTATGAGCATATTGCATATAGAAATGAGGTCAAGGGTGTTTGAGCGTCACATATTGTATTATTAATATTATGAGATTGCAATCAACTTAACAAATTTTTAATTCACCTAATTGGTGTGTGTTCTATGCTCTCAAGGGAAATGATAAGAGGTTGTTTAATTACCCATTTAGAAAATTAGTTTGCGCTGAACTGAAAAATTAGATCATTCAAAGTAAACCTAAAGAGTGTGGACTTTTCATCCTACTCCTATCAAAGTTAACCCCCGTCCATCTTAGATTGTATCATCACTTACCATTAGGTGAGATTGTAGTCAAGGGCTAACTTGTAAAAAATAAAAAAATAATCTATTGATTTTATGGGGTGTGTGTAAAAAGTCTTCCCAACTTTGGTCTAAATATTTTAACTACAATTTCTTTGGAAGAATGAAAATCTCAGTAGTTTTTGTCTAACCTAGGCTCAAATACTCAAACTTAGCAGCTCGTGATTTGAAGCGACATTAGTTATCTATTGAATCTACAAGGCAGTCAAGACTAGCTTATAATTAAGAATAGACACACTGATTTGTCACAATGTCTTTTTATAAAAGGGTGTTGACTTTTTTTGGCAAATCTCCTTACTTACTTACTTCTAAACCAGTGGTATTCCAACAAACAGACAAAAGTGCCTGTAAATTAACTGTGCTTGATGGATGAATTTTAAAATGGATTACTAACATTAGTTTTATACATTTAATAATTTTCCAGGAAAGTACCAGGAGAGATAATACATTCAGAAAACAGACATTAATTACCTTGTTCAGTTTTCATATTGTCAGTAACTTCACAGTAAAATAATGTTTGCAGAGCACCTTGCACCCCCACTCCAGACCTAAAATAAAAAAAAAACTAATTATTAAAATTATTGTTTTGTTTTCTCTATGGGTACTGCCAGGATATGTTATGGGAAGCATTGTGTTAAACAATAATCAATTAAGTAGTTTCCAGTAATATAGGTGTGTGTGAAGCAAGTTGTAGAGAATGAAAATACAAGTACAGTAGAACCCGCTTAAGATGATCATGCTTAAAACGATTTCTCGCATAATACATCATTTTATGCCAGTCCATATTACAACATATTAAACGGGTTCTACTGTACAATTTATTGAAATTTTTAAATTATGATGTTTTCTAATAATTTATGTGTAATATTTGATACTCCTTCACACAGCAACTACTAAACCTATTTGGCCAAAATTTGGAAAGGAGACATTATGCCCCGGAATAAATATTAATGATTTCCACAGGATATATGAAAAAGAGAACTGATCTGTGGGCATCTAGTTGTTCTTTTAATTCTTCTTGATGAATTAAAGTTCCTTCACCTCACCTATAAGATGTAATCCTTTGCAGTTTCTCCAGCGGGATGTCATAGCCACACTCCTCTAGCACTTCCTCTTTAGCTATCTCCTCTACAGGTTTCTGTTTGTCTATTATTCCGGCACACATCTCTAATGCTATGCCTAGCTCTGCTGGGTACTTTTTAGTGTCAATTGAGTTTTGTCTGTCTTGTGGTGGAATGCGGTTGTAATAAATGGCTGAAAAAAGTTATATATAGATATATTATCTGTGAGATTATAAGATTTATTAAGATTAAGATTGGGTTATGCCACACATCGCAGAATATTGTCCTGTCATATTATTTAATATGACAATATTATTTGTTAGCATTATATGATATTATGAGCATATTGTGTTGTGTGGCATAATGCTGTAATAAAGATTTTTTCTTTCTTTCTTTCTTTCTATTTATTAAAAAAGCTGCACAAAATCTAACTGCTTACAGTTCTTTACTTTTCAGATGAACTCAAGTTAACTTTCCAAGATAACTATTTATGCTTTTTTTATCACACAAATCTTAAGTATGACACCCAATCTTTTTCAAAATAGTAAAGTTACCAACAAAAAAGACATTAAATAACTGAGTGAAATGCTTTTGCCTCAAGAAAATTCAATTAAAAAATATTTTGAAAACCAAGAGTACTGTTGCTTCAATTAGAGATTACCCTCCTACTTAGCAGGTCTCACTTGCAAATAATAATCTGCATTGGAGTACTGTGGGGGAGGTAGCGTCACCGCCAAAACACACTCTCTTATAGGACAAAGACATGTGCACTGGACTGTATCATTAAAATATGCTTATGATGATGATAGTTACCAGGACGAAACTGTTTCACAAACACCATAACGTTCCTCGACACGTTGAACACAATAATCGCTACACTGTCGTGAACCTCCAGCAGGTCCCATGTCTTCTCCATCCCATTCTGTGTGTAGTTGAAACGGAACGGTTTCACGTATGGCGAGTCCGGCAGCGGCGAGAAGTAAACATTCGTTAGGTCCTCCATATCGTTCCAAATTAAAATAATAGTTACAATTTCGTAACACCAATGAACAGTTGCAGGGGTAAACAATTATTAAGATTTCCAGAGATTTTTAAATATAAAACTGTCGTTCTATGACAGTTCAAGACAGCATTGAAGACATTAACGGCTTTTAACGATGTAACCAAAACAAAACAGGCAAAATTATTGATTTAAAAATTGTAATATTAATTAAATTAGTACATGCGACAAGATAATTATTTGACACTGACAGTGACAGTTCATAACTTCACACCAAACCAAACTTCACAATCACAGTTGACAACTTGACATTGACACCTGTTCTTTTTTTAGTCTTTCAATGGGGAAAGGCAAAGGTATTAATTACACCGTGCAACCATAAAAATCAATAATAAATCTATGAATAACATAGATATTTATATCTATGTTATTCATAGATTTATTATTCATCATCATCATGATAATTTAAGTCCTGTTTGAGTATATATTCTTTTTTTAGTCTTTCAATCGGGGAAAGGCAAAGGTATTAATTACACCGTACAACCATAAAAATCAATAATAAATCTATGAATAACATAGATATAAAATCATCATGATAATTTAAGTCCTGTTTGAGTATATATTCTTTGGTAGCCATCAATGTCATTGTCATGTTTGTGCGTCACTTTGGTCTTTGGTCAATTTCATTTCTGAAAATTATTGGATTTTTGGTCGCTTGAAATTTTTAAATTAAGATCGTGGTGGATTAGATATTATTTAATTATCATTATATATATGTAGAAGGTAATTATGCGTATATAGCACATAAAGTACGCATGTAATATGTCGAAACCAGAAAAGAATACCAAGACTGGATTTGTCATCAAGCTTTCGAGTGATACCGTACAAAAATTAGCTGAAGAAGAAGAAAAAAGGAAAATCAGTAACGAGAAAAACATATCTGATTTATCAGAACAGGATATCGGCGATAAAAATGTAAAAGATAGTAGCGAACAACAAATATCACAAGTTCTTTCTAAAGTCGTTGATAACTTACCAACCGAAGAAAGTGCACCTACGAAGCAGACCGCTAGTGAAAGTAAAACAGAAAAAAAAGAAGATAAATTAGAGCCGTCATCTGAATCTAAATGGGGTGATTATGCCCCATACATAACCTACGTCGAAGATGAGGCTGTATACACAGATCCTACAACCCACCAACAATACACCTGGAACAAGGAGTCCAACACTTGGGATCCAAAAACAGAAGTTCCAGGACGCACATACTCTTATGAAAATGACACTCATATTTATACAGAAGCCGATGGATCAAAATCCTATTGGGATGAAGAGAAAAAAGCGTGGATACCTAAAGTTGATGATGAATTTCTCGCCTATTATCAAATGTCTTATGGCTTTGTTGACAACGCGCCGGCTGAACCAAAACCTGAAAAAGATAAAAAGGAAAAATCAGAATCAGGGTTGAAAAGGAAGAATGAACCCCAATGGTTTCAGCCCTCGGAAGAAAATAATACTAAAGTTTATGTGTCAAACTTACCGTTAGACTTAACTGAAGAGGAACTTGTGAATTTTATGCAAAAGTGTGGTCTTGTTGAACGAGATCCGACTACTCAAAAAATGAAAATCAAAATGTATATGGATAAAGAGAGAAATTGTTTTAAAGGTGATGCCCTTTGTACATACATAAAAATTGAGTCAGTTGACCTAGCATTGAAACTTCTTGATGGCAGCGACTTGAAAGGCAATAAAATATCAGTCGAGAAAGCCCTCTTTCAATTAAAGGGAGAATATAATCCAGCTCTCAAACCCAAGAAGAAAAAGAAAAAGGAGCTAGAGAAAATTAAGAAAATGCAGCAGAAACTGTTTGACTGGAGACCAGAGAAGTTCATAGGAGAACGATCAAAACATGAAAGAATTGTAATAGTGAAAAATCTATTCAGTCCCTCAGACTTTGATAATGAAGTCCAGTTAATACTTGACTACCAACAGGACCTGAGGGAGGAATGCAACAAGTGTGGAGAAGTTCGGAAAGTAGTTATTTATGACCGGCATCCCGAGGGTGTAGCACAGATCACTATGAAGGAACCTGAGCAAGCCGATGCCGTCATACAACTTATAAATGGTCGCTGGTTTGGTAAGAGACAGATAACTGCAGAAACATGGGATGGAAGGACGAAATATAGGATAGCTGAGACAGATGCAGCTTTGAATCAGAGAATCAATAAGTGGGATAAGTTCCTTGAGAGTGGTGAAGATGGTAAACCTGTAGCACCATCGGGTGACCCAAACAAAACTGAAGATTCTGAAAAGAAGCAAGAGATAAACAAAGACAGTGAAACAGAAAATCAGAATGTTGAAACTGTAAATGTAACATGTACATAGTATAAATAAAATTATTTTTTATTTCACTCTCTTTATAATTTAATCATTCATTTATCTATACTTCTATACTCAGAGGCACAATTATCTGCCCACTTTAATATATTCGCGTCATATTAAAGAGGGTGGATAATTGTGCCTCGGAATATATTATAAAGAGGCAAGATTTTATTGATTGTTTGTTTACATTGAATAGGCTCTGAAACTACTGAACTGATATGAAAAATTTGTTTACTGTTGGGAATCTACCTGAGTGCTATAAGTTACATTTTATCCTCGTATTCCAATGGGAACAGGAACTACGCGAATGAAAACGCGCGTATGTTAGTAAATGTATAAAAATAAAGCTTAATTACTTTTAATGACCTCTTTGAACAAAATTTAAAATCAGCCATGACACCTGATTTCAAGTTGCTTAAACAAAAAATCCATTATAATATTGATATATATTCTTCTAATATTATTATTATTTACGGTTTATTAAAAGAGTAAAAAGTAAAAACCAGTAAATGCGTTTATCACGTTTTAGATAATTTTATTTAAGATTCTGTGCTTCGACTTTCAAGCTTGGTACATAGACCAGGCCCTGTGAGCTATTGAGTGTACCTTGGTGTACCTAATCCGAGAAGTAAATTGACCTCTTTTGTATTATGAAGTCAAATCGTGCCAAGTTTTAGTTGAATTCATCCAGTAGTTTCGGACTGATTTGTTTTTAAAAATGCTTGTTTTTAACTTTCTTGTATTTTTTAAATAGGTAGTTACTAGTTTTTGTCAATCGCAAATTGTCAATAACTAGCTGAGATAGCTAAAAGTTGAATTTAATTTGAAAGTAGTTATTGTCAATTTGCGTAACGTTAGTGATTACGATAATATCAGTTTATCAGCCGGTCCATGATGTTACTGAATTAAATCCACCTCACAAGGCCCTTTTATTTTAAGTGCGAGGCCGTGGGCCCAGGTGCCGCCCACTTCGCCCATGTCTAGATACGCCACTGTGTCATTGTCTACTTCCAGGAATACGGGAATGAGGCGTGATTTTTTTATTTATATGTAGTTAAATAATAGTATTAATGTGAGCAATTTTAATGTAAAAAATCGAATTAAACCCGACATTACTGGCGTCCGATAGAGAATGAAATAATTTTTCCTTGTGCTAAAACCAAAAATGACTAGATGCTAGTGCTGAAAAAGTAGAATCATAAACAATGAGAGAAGTTGTGAACATGACGGCTTGCGTCATGTTGTCAGACATGACACCTGACTTCAAGTTGCATACACAAGAAATCTAATTTGATTTTACAATTTCCTAAATAAATCATACAATAAGACATTTTACAGTCGGCCAGCTAATGAGCTGATCGAACTGAGTACTTACGAGCGATGGATATCAACAGTCGGTCAAATTCACGTGCGGGCTAAGAGAACACCAACAGGGAGTCTCTGGCGGTCTAGATGAATAATAACAGGATATGATAACATGGCTGTGCAATCGGACTCTGGCGGGAAGGACGATGTGAAGACACAGTTCGTGACCCGGGAAGGCACGTACCGGTTGATGACACTGTCGGAGTATTCCAGGCCTAACCGAGTGGGGTACACCAGTGGGTCGGGCTCGACTCATGTGCGCGTGTCACTGGTCTCTCTGCCGCCGGGGCCGGCGGGCGGAGCGCCCGGCTCCGACGGACAGGGCTCCGACGACAGGATCTGCTTCAATCACGGGAAAGAACTCTATGTTTACGTGTATCGTGGAGTCAAGAAGGTATGGTTAAACTTTGTTATGTTCTAATTTTATGGTATGGTTAGTATTCATAGAATACTGTAGATAAATGTATAAGGTTCAATACAGGTCAGTTCTAAACATATCAATCACATCATAACACTGTAAATGTAATAGTTTGTGTAATGTTGTGTATTTGTGTACTGTATGTGTATGTGAAATCAATGTTTTGAATTTATAAATAGTAAATAGTGTTATTGTTTATAAATAGTGTTAAGCATTGTGATAGCCCAGTGGATCTTTGCCTTTAATTCATAGGGCATAGGTTTGAATCTAGTCTGGGGCATGCATCTCCAACCTTTCAGTTATGTGCATTTTAAGAAAATAACTATTCTGTGTCTCAAATGGTGAAGGAAAGACCAGCTAGCCACTGGGCCAGTGCGGTGGACTAGCTTAGCCCCTCTCATCCTGAGAGGTGACCTGTGCTTAACTTTGAGCCAAAAGTGTTGGTTATTAGACATTAAAACTTAGTGGAGAACCAAGTTCAGTAAACTGAAAAGATTTTAAACCATATCTCAATAATCTAAAATGTTTCTGTTTCTTGATGAGATTTTGTGATGAGTGACCTTTTCCTTTTATATTATTATTACATAGTTTTAATTTAGAAAGCCAGTGTTTGTTTTCCAGTAGAAGAGTTATATTTGGAAATTTTTACCATAATATTTATTCTTTCAAATATCATGTATTATGAGACTTAACGTCTATGCCTCAGGTAAACTGACAAAGAGTGCTTAGTCAACTAAGATGACCTGAGCCATCTAAGCAAATTATAAAAAAATCTAGATCTTTATAGTATCTGTATAGTCTGCCTTACTCACAAGGAGGCATGTCTCAAGGTCTATAACTCACCCAGACTTATCATCTGGAAGGATGACCTCACATACAATTGCAGCCCTACTTAATGTGTACTGTTTACCAACAAACAAATTAGAAATGAGGGTATAAATTGCTGGTCATTTACATGTATGCTGGTAGGGGTTGGGTAGGCTTAGAGTAGTGTAGGGTAAAGAAGAAGTGCACATAAGTTAAAGGGAAGTCCGACTGGGTGTGCTAGTCATATTATAATTAACTTCTTAAATTATTATTTTTTTCTTTCTCTTTACTGTTACTTGGGAATTTGTCATTTGACATTGAGCCGTTCGTCTGTTGGTTAGAGACTATGTGTAGAAGGAGTAAGTCCAATAACGGATCTCCTATCTGCTGTATTCTATGCTGTATTCTAGCTATCTTTCTTGGCTAGATTTCAAACATCTGGGCTTTAATCTTGAAAACAGCAGGCTGCCGTCTCCTTCCAGGTTGTTTGCCAAGTCATTGACATGCATTGCTAGTCGCTCCTGATATTTAATACTGTAGCACTTCTTAAATTAAAATAAAGTTAAGTTAATAAAGTTAAGTATTGAATAACATTTTATGAACAAACAATATACAATTTAAAGTTAATAATTTACCTTTTTTTATTTTTTATTTTTAATTTGTTTGTTGGTACACATGAAGTAAAGTAGGTATAGATCTTAGGTCACTAAAACTGTTTTTGTACTATGGCCTTAAATTACTTCTCTAATAGGGCTTCTTAGACTGTGTGTTCAGTGAAACAAATTACACTGTTGCATAAGTGAAACAATTATACCCAATCAGCCAGGTAGTACAGTGACAGTAATCATGTTATATAACTTTCTGCTATACATAATTAAGTAGAAAATGTACTAAAAGGTAATTATTTGCTCATGTTGTGAATTCTCAATACAAGTTTTTAACCACTTAGGATTATAGTAAGAGTGAATAAGAACATAAGATAAGGTTTACTTATCTTTATTTCATATTTATTGCAGGATATTGAAGGTACAACCTTTAAGATAAATATTATCTAATATATATTTTTTGTCACAGGTTTGTAGTAGCGCTCCTTCCAAACTGCTTGACCAACTTAACTTAACTTTTTCATTTAATATTGGATAGGTATAAAGATTGATTGTGAGTTAGTGAGGTAGTACGAAGTAATCACTGAATCTACCAAGCCAATTTTGAAGATTCTCTCACTAATTGAAAGCCACATTATTTGTGAGTGTTAAATGCTATATTTTATCCCTGTTTACCCACAGGAATAGGAACCATGCGAGTAAAACCGCAAGGCGACTGCTAGTCTATGCTAATATTATAAAGAGGAAAGATTTGATTGTTTCTTTGAATTTAATAGACTCTGAAACTACTGAACTGATTTGAAAAATTTGTTCACTGTTGGGAAGCTACACTATCCCCGAGTATCAGACAAATATCTTAGCATTCCATGGATTCACCTTGCGGGTGCCGGGTCCATCGCGTGGTAGAGAGACAAACTCCGAGCAGAGTCCTGAACTTGTGACTACAGGATGTAGGGTTAAGGCTATCTCATATCTTATCCCTGTATTCCTGCGGAATCTGCAACTGCAATTATGCGGGTGAAACCTCATGGCGTCTTCTACTTGACCAATAATTTTGATAGCTAGAACCATAAATGATGAATAAAATTAAATAAATGTTTATGAACTTAAATTTTCATAATAGCTCAGATAACACACTGTCACATATCTGTAACTGGAGAGCACTCAGTGATAAAACTTGCATATTGATTGCTTTGGATGTTTCTAACACATTCAAATGTTTATAAATACAGATGTATTTTATTACAGAACTGCCACAGCATATGATGAGTACGTAGTTATAGAATACTAGTCAGCGCCCCGCGGTTTTACCCACGTCGTTTCTAGTGTTATGAGAATTTTCAAAAAAAAAAGCATGAAAAAGAAGAGAGATCCATAGATTATCCACTGCATAAACACAAATGTTTCCTCTTTACAATATTAGTAGTTATAATATTAGTAATTGAATGTATACTCTATTCTATAGAGACTATAGAGTATACAACAAATGATCTTCCATATGTGCAATTTTCATTGTTTTTATTCAACTTACATTTTTTCTTAAAAAGAATATTTGCCATGTTTTATAAATATGACCAATATTCCCATTTCCCTCCAACTAGTCGGGAATACTGTATTAGGAGTGGGTACAACCATAAACAGGGCGGGGATCAAATCACCACACCTTGGTGATGAGTCCGACCGCACATACCTTTGACCTATTGAGGCTTGCAGTGGCTTTGTGAGTTGAGGCAGGCATATCATATATGCAAAAATGCACTGCCTACTAGACGACTACTAACTAGATTTTCTGCCGAACAAAGGTGAAAGTAGGAGTAAGATGTAACAGTTCTATGTGCTTAGCTTTTACCTTCTTGGTTTCAGGCTGCAGATCTCACAAAGCCAGTGGACAAGAAGATGTACAAAGGCACAAACCCCACGTGCCACGACTTCAACACCGTCACCATCACCCCAGAGAGCGTCTCCCTCATCATAGGGTTCTCGACGGGACAGATACAACTCATAGACCCCATTAAGAAGGAATTAAGTAAATTGTATAATGAAGAGGTGAGTGTAGCCTTATGATTAATTTGAAACAGAAATTTGATCCAAGTTGTAGTTGTTTTATGGTACCTCCCCTGCAAATAAAGTGGGGACGAATTTTTTTATCGTCTATCAATGGTGTGGGGTATTTTTATCGGTATCGGATTAAACTGCTAACTTAATCTACGAGTTCTTAGTTCGAGATTAAGTTAGCAGTTAAAGATTTTTCGCAACAAGTGTAAAGTTTCAAATTATTATCGGTATTTGATCTATTTCGTCGGATCACCCGTAATAAGACATCGCGACGCGGTAAGGCTTACTGTTTGTACACAATGACTTTGAGCTAACTGGATTTAGATCTTGGACGATAATGAGCCAACAATGTAAGATTCTCACGATAGCACCCACGGTCGCTTACGTGGGTATACGACAGTTTTTTTCTTAAAATAAATTATTCTATCTTGTGACCTTGAAAGACTTGTTCTTATTATTGTGACTATGCAGATCAGTCTATCACTTTGATGGTTTTAGACTATACCTACTGTGATAGCGACTGAATAGGTTTCTTCTCCAATACTTATTGCTACTAGATAGGTGAAGCAGTATCGTGTTACTGGGACAATAGGACAAACCACCACCTCCCATGGCCCAACCTGAGTTGGCAGTCATACGGGCCGAATTAGTGGGAGGGCGGTCTCTGTACTTGCTCTTCGCGTGTTCCCGGGTCTTCTTGACTCCCTACAAAGTCTTTACTCTTCGTCCTTGTCCCATAATGTGCTTTCTCCCCCTGTTACTGTGTATATATACTGCGACTAACTAGATTCTTCTCTAAATGTTTTCTGAAACAGACTTCCTTCAGGGACTATGTGCCGTTCATAGGCGCGACGGAATCATAGTACCAATTAACTTGTAAACTAATTGGATGATGGACATAACCGTTAACATCACCCAAAGGTTTCACTAAGAAAAGGTCTGCAGGTAAAAATATGCTGCTGTCCTCAACCTTCCGATGCTAAAAGCAAACGTTCACAACAACCTAACCGCAAACGTCCTTCGCCAACTCCCACCTATCATGTATACCAACTGACTGTGTCACCTCAACCAAGGCGTAGCCAGCTGCAACCAAACTGCCCTTAAGGATCATGCAATGCGCTCTCTGCTATAGACAAATGATATGGAAGGAGGCTTAACAATTTATTAGCTATCAGCTAACAATACCACCTTGGGGTAACTATGTTAGCTGATTAAAAAAGTAAATAATAATTGATAGCGTTATGTTTGTCTGTGGCAGAGACTGATAGACAAGACGCGCGTGACGTGCATCAAGTGGGTGCCGGGCTCCAGCAACCTGTTCCTGAGCGCGCACGCGTCGGGGCAGCTGTACGTGTACAACGAGGAGCTGGGCTGCGGCGCCACCGTGCCGCACTACCAGCTGTTCAAACAGGGCGACGGCTACTCCATCCACACGTGCCGCACCAAGTCCACCAGGAACCCGCTCTACAGGTGAGCGCACACTCCGCTGTAGCCCAGTACTGTGCGCTTTAGTGTAGTTTATCAGAATTTGAATTTGACACGACATCCGATAATTTGCAGGTGGGTGATCGGCGCGGAGGGCAGCTGCATCAACGAGTTCGCGTTCTCGCCGTGCGGCGCCAACCTCGCCGTGGTGTCGCAGGACGGCTTCCTGCGCGTGTTCCACTACGACACCATGGAGCTCATCGGCCGCGCGCGCTCCTACTTCGGCGGCTTCCTCTGCGTGTGCTGGGCGCCCGACGGCAGGTACGTGGTGGTCGGCGGCGAGGACGACCTGGTCACCGTGTGGTCGTTCGGCGAGCGGCGAGTGGTGGCCCGCGGCCAGGGGCACCGCTCCTGGGTCTCCGTCGTGGCGTTCGACCCGTACGTGGTCAGCTTCGCGGAGCCCGAGCACGAGGTGGAGGAGGACAAGAAAAGTGAGAGTGTGCAGTGTTACAGACTAGGCAGTGTTTCGCAGGACACGCAGCTGTGCTTGTGGGACTTGACGGAGGACGTGCTGAGGCCGCCGGTGCGGGCGCGGGCTTCCGCGCATCTCTCGCCCAACAGCCAGAACTTCTCCCCGAACGGCATCCCGGGCGCCAAGTTGCCCGTCAAGTGTACGAAGACGAATAAAATCGGGCACAAACACGCGGAGCTCAGCGGCAACGCGTCGGGCGAGCCGTCCGGAGCGAAGCCGGTCGCGAAGACGAAGTCGAACAACGTGTCCACTTTGAACATAAGCGTGGGGAAAGCGAAGGAGGAGACCTCCGGGTCGTTAGGAGTCAATTTCACGCAGCGCCTCGCCGGGTTTTCGTTCGGGGAGCGGCGGTCGGACCACCGGCGGAATTTTAGCTTGACGAAGCCGGCGGAGAAGTCCACGACGAATACGGTCGCGTTGAGGGGGAAGTCGGTCACGTCGGACAGTTTCGACCCGTTGAAACTGATCGGGACGCCTTCCTGTCCGCGGTTCGACGAGTGTCCGGTGCTAGAGCCGCTGGTGTGCAAGAAGATCGCCCACGAGAGGCTGACGGCGCTGCTGTTCCGTGCGGAGTACTTGATAACAGCGTGCGCGGACGGCTGCGTCAACACGTGGGCGCGCCCCGCGAAGGCGCAAAATGGCGACTCGAGGTCGAGACGCTCGGACAGGATAGACCTCGTCGATTAGGCGCTATCCGGGCCTTGATCCTCTATGACATCGACGGTAATTACATTCGCGTTTATTTAACTTCGACGACATATTATTATATGGAACTAGAATTTATGATTCATAATAATTCTGGTATCATGCTAAGCTTTGATTGTGACAATTTTCATTCTTCTTTCTTGTCTATGGTACTTTGCTATGCGATTAGTCTGACATGCCTAAAATAATGAAAAACACTGTGGCGGTGGTATGTATGAGCACAACAAAACAATTATGCTTGGTTGTGTTCGTAGCTGGTTCTGGTAAAAATGTATTTTCAAGAATTCTGCCAAGCAAGTTTGAGTAAGCCAGTCCGAAATAATTGGTGTTATTTAATCCATTAGCGGCTGATATGATGATGATTTGATGATCCATAAGTTACTGCATTATTAGGTAACATCAGATAAAATCGCAGGCTTATCGTTGTATGTAAGATTTTACAGTAATGAGTTGAATGTCATAGAGAATGAAGTCCCCTGTGCTGTTGTGATAATGCCGAGTGATCTATGTAACCCGTCTAAGTACGTAGTAATGCTTTCGTATTTTGCAGATGAAGACATAAACTCTTAGGTATATGAATTGTCTATCAACAGACAGTCAACTAGACGATTATTTTGCCTGTAAAAGCAAAATCATGGTTTAACTGAAGAAGTAAAACTACATCTGTTTAATACAAAAGTTTACTAATTAGCCTTCGTGTAAACTGATTGTGTTCAAGGTTGCATCCTTGTATTCTACCAATCACAGAGCCCGATTAAAATACTAACTTGTGATTGGTAGAACGCGTACGTCAAAGGGCATTAAAGCTTTTACATACGGTCTACTGTTCGTTATTAAGATTTTTTATGTTAGCTGTCAGACACACATATTATATATCATGCATGCATCATGTTTCAGAAATAGAAACTATTAAGGATTACCTAAATACGTTTCTACATGTTTGAGCTCTATTGAATGACTGGCTGAATTTGTTGTGGGATTCTTCTTTTCAGTCAGATATGCGTTTAAAAACGTCATAGCTTCAATTTTATTTTTTCGATCTTATTACCTCAATTTTAAAATCATGTAAAACATATTGCAAACTGTTTAATTTGCAATCAGTCGTACCTACTGTAGTTATTACTAAACCGTACTAAAAGTTTCAGTGCTCTTTGAATGCAAGCGTGAAGGCAATGGTCGGTCACGAGGGTTAAATTATAATTACTTATAGTAAGGAATATCGACCCACTTGAAGTCATAACTAGGTAAAATAATTACTTTAACGTAATATCACGTTTATGTACAGCGTGTTTTAATAACTTTATTATTGTTTTTGTTAATAAAATACATACTATGTGAATATTGTAGTCCGACTTTCTGTGAATACGCCGAGAACACTTTTTTAATATAACCAGGTGTCATTTTGCTAAAACTGATGATGCAATAAACAAGAAAGGAGACGGCCCATTTCTGTTCTTTTTTGCCTCATAGCGGCAGAAGAAAAAAGATTTTCCTATATGTAAAATAAACAACAAGGGTTGGGACAAAAATATCTATTCTTTAATCTGTGCTGAAAATACAAATATTTTAAGTTTTTCGGTACGTTTAGAAGCGCCCTTCAGCCATCGAGAAAGGTGAAAATGTATTTAATATCATTTCAGACAAGTGATGTCACTTTCGAAATACCGTTTTTTTTTAAACTGCCAGTCCACTTAAGCGAAGCGAGCCAGTGGAGCTGAGAAACGGAGAAATATTAACCAATAGGATTGTACAAAATCTCCGCTATTTTTAAGTGGACAGGGACTTGCGAGCTAGTTTAAAAATTCATATGAAACCCGTAAGCGAAGCGGGGAAACGGAGCGGGGTTAAATAAAAAAGATGGTCCATTTTAGGTCCACTCTTGTACCCCGTATCATTAAAATTTTAAAAATACTAATATTTTATTAAAATTTATTAAAGTGAATAAATGTAACTAAATTAAATTGAGTGGCGCACCTTAAAGCAACTATGTTATGACAATTGACAGCAAACGTCAAATCGATTACTGCATTGAAAACGTCATCAATCCGCCATTATTACCCTTATTAGTGTTGCATTTCTTGGGAGATATTGAGTATTATTTCGAAAGAATTAAAGTAAATTCGTAAATTTGTTTAATCAAAAATAGTTAAAAAAAAAATATTTCCGCTAGTGACTGGACCTGGGCTCGATACAATTTTGGACCATCTCCTCTAGTCCGTTTCTCTGCTACGCACCCTCGCTCCACTTTGGTGGACAGGCAGCCTTAAACCCCAATTTTGTTCAAAGTAAAGTGAACTTTACCTTATTGTGATAAGATCTACTTTAATGTTAAGAAAATTGAGGTTAAAATCTAATAAATATGGCTGTTAGAGATTAAACGGTTTGATTGGTTGATTAAAAACATGTTTTATATTTTTTTTCACTTAATACAAGGCAAGTCTTACGCCCTATACAATTTTGGGTTGTCTCCTTTTTTGATATTGTTTGTTTTATAAGCACATTAACACATATTTTGTTTTGATTACCAAGTTATTGCTTTCATCAGTCAGTTGAGCAAAGACAGTTTTAATGAAGGAGAAATGGAAGGTATAAATGTAGCGAAAAATTCCTGCTTTTTTGATTCAATGTGTTAATTTGGGGTGATAACGAAGAGATATTCCGAATGTAGTATCCGTTATTAAGTAATATTTTTTTATTTTGCATGAAAATATTTTTTGCACACGACAAACAGACGTGTAACATATTTATAGTGTTTACATTAAAAAAAGATTATTGTACTTTGTACATTTTTCTTAGTGTTGTGTATAAAACTCTATTTTATACGATTGGCCTCAAGTTAGTTGAATACAGCCTAAAATATATATAAATTGAAATTTTCTAGGTTGATTATGTGAATTGTAAATTTTTTGAATGTGGCGTTTCGAGTGGCAATTAAAAATAAATTCAGAAAAACTTTTTTTTTATTGAGGAGAGAGAAAACTCTCTTTCATTACGATAAGACTTGGCACACATTATGTTTACAGGCATGCCAACAGGTGTCGACTAATTGTTTCAATATTAGATGCAGTCTCAGATCAATTACCTTCTATTGGACTTGTTCATTATCATTGTCATCTGTGTCCTTACATTACACACAACTATACATTTTAAATCGTTATACAATAAAACATCGATTCTATAGACGCAGTTTGTTTGCGTTAGATCATGATCATATAGTATTGACAGAGGGGTAACCTCTAGGCAGGTCCTATAGAAGATAATTGTTCTGAGGATGCAGTGCTTAAAGTCACAATTCATACACATATTTGTATTTTTTGTATTGACTTACCGCGTATTGCTGTGCGAATTTTTCGCTAATTTGTTCCTAAACTATACAGTACTGCGCAATTTCATTCTCGTACCAATGGTAACTACAGATAAGGGGGTTTGTGAAAATGTTACGTGTGTCTTTTTAAAGAGTTGTGAGGTTTTATGTAATACTATTACTATTCCATTTAGGCTGATTGGATTGTGCGCTGAGGCTTTGCTGTCCTTCTGAGGTTTCTTAAAAAATATCATAGAAGTCTTATAATGTCAACATGGTGATAAGTTTTGATCGTAGCTAAATAAATGTTCCTTGAACGCTATACCCCAGGATCCGGGAAGCATTTTTATGATTATTGATTACAATGAAGCTAATTTTCCGTGAGTAGCTTCATGAAGGTACCTTTAACTTTTTAAATTATGAAAATTGACGATTCTGGTAGCTGGTGTCGATTCTGGTGGTTCCTAACAATTTGGATGACCTATTTATTGATACAAGTTAAAAGAAGGGGAGGTCATCAGAAATTGTTACTATACAACTGACTAAAATATTAAGTTGATCATATCATGAAGATGAAATCCCGGATCCTGGACATTTATTCAGTTTTGGTTTATCTGAGTTTTATTAGACAATTTCGTCGGTTTATTATGTCCATTTTAGATTATATTAAAAAGTCGTATGCCTTTTGGTTTTATGATATATCAGAGATAGAGCTCGTCTTATTGAGGCGCCACATCCACGAGAAACTTATTAGGACAGTTTCAATTTTAAATATTCGACTTGACTACGCAATGATTCTAATATCTTGTTTTGTAATACAGATGCAAGTTCAAATAATAGTAGAGTTAGAGCAGACAAATTAAAAATAATAAGTATCCTTTAATACTCTGCTTTTAAGCTCCTGCAAAAATAACCTAAATATAATAAATATCAAAACAGCAACAAAACAATGTCAATCCACAATTTGCTTACGATTACTCTAAAATCCTAATGCAAAAGTAACTTGAACTTATCTTGTAAGAAAAATAAATATGATTTGATATTTCCTCCTCCTCCAATTGAAAAAGATGAACGAAATACAATGATAATTTTATACAATAGATCGGTTACGTTAATATTGTTTAGTCTTACTATATACTACGAGTGTATAAGATGAGACTGTACTATAGTCAAAAAATTTTCATGGGTGTAGATGGGTGAGCTCTGATTTGGCTGACTGACTTGATCTTTAAGATGCATATAGATAATCTAATAGTAAGTAAGTTAGAACTAATCTCAATTCAACAGATTAATAATATGGTATTATTTCCACTTTCTTTAATTTTTTATGGAGTCGCATACTAATCGTCAAATATAAAAAAATTGGTAAGGCGGTAAAGACTTACCAATTTTTTTATTCTTTTTTTTTTCTTTAGTAGAATTTAGCTATCTAAGTTAGAACAATTGTCTTATAAATAAATGTTAGGGACTTATTTATTTCACCCAAGAAATTAAAACTTCATTCAAAAACAGTAATTTTGTTTGGAGAAATTAACCAAGAACCTTTTTTTATTTGGTCTTAGACAAAAAGTAACGACACTAAAAGTATCTAAGGTCTTACTCAAAGACCTTAGATACTTTTACTGTGAGGGATCAGCTATATTACGACTGCATCGCTGCATTGTTGCATTTATATTATTATCAGGGATTTTTCAGGGATAAAAATGAAAGTCCCATTGAAATTGGTACAGCTGTTCCAGAGATTACAAACAGACAGATAATATTTTAAAAAGTTTATTGGTGTTTTAGTATCGTGCCTAAATAAATTACTCGAGAAAACAGTTTTATTTAAATCAGATACTTTTATTTACATGTACTGCATTATGTGACTATGCACCAATAAATAGATAATTATGGTGTCTTTTCTGTGAAATGACTTTTTTGTCGGTTTGTCCAGAAAACCAGCGAAGTCTCAGTTTTTGTGGTTAAAAGAGAATGTTTGGATTTATAATATATCGATAGTCTTGAGATTGTACTGTAAATGTATAGACAAGTGTATATTGTAACTTGTAAGTGCGTTCCGGCTCACATGTAAATATAGATGTAGGAGTAACCGTGATCATAGATCGCAAACCTTTTAGGTCACTTCACTTTTATTTGAAATCTCTCTTATGAAATTGTTTAGTCCTTTTATATGTTTAACATTTGCAATTGCAAAGCGTATATACTTAATACTGTTGAGTGTGTATTCCGTATATTTTTTTTTAGATAAATGTACTCAGTTTCATATTGAATCAGCGCCGATTCTACTCACGGATTGTTTGGTTTTCTTTCTATTTATGTCTACTTTTTTATGTACATTAAAGTATGAAATTTAAGCATCTATTCGAAGTTATAAACAAACTGAAATTCTTAATTATGCTTATAAGTATCAATACAAAAATAATTTGAGCCGGAAATTTGCATTACAACTGCCGGGTCATAATCTACGACTAGATGGCGCTGATTCAAATCTATAAAAAAACAAGTTCACTCTTAAGCGATCGAATAGGTACAACTTTTCAGTGTGATAAAGTTTGTCCAGATTAAAAAAGACGTATGTATCCTTAATACTTAATTAAACAACTGAGTATAATTTATTGTATGAAATAGTTTAAGTGACGTAAAGACAAAAATCAACCACCTTTTTCGGTGTCGAAATCTTTATTTATTTTAAAATTAATTCTTGTTCGATTTGAAAAGTTGTTGAATCGAGCTCGTCTGTGAGACTTTGTTGTTGTCGATTTTTGTATACACTTAATTGTTGATTTATCGTGTCAGATATATTTTACACTATACATGAAGTTCTTCATGGCTTACAGATTTAAAAATGTCCGTATAAAGTGCTTCAGGGAAGGAAGATAAACTTCTTCCTTTTATGCTTACTTCATGAAATACAGTGTTTGTATGTTTACTTCATGAAATTTCAATGTTTCAAGGCCAGATTACGTCAGCTATGTCTACTTTAGGAAGTCTGTTTCGCTTTGGGTGTATTGGTCAAATGTACAGACAAGCGTCTGACAGTCCATAATCGACAGTTGGTGTGTAAAACTAAGGGAGTCTTTAACGAAATGAACCTTTAGTTTATACACAAACGCGTCTATGGTCTGTCATGATACCACTAAAGTCAAAGACAAACAGTGTCCCCGGTATTGTGTACAGTTCACTATTGTCAAATATCACATGTAGATTATGCAGTTTTGTGTAACTTTTCTTGTTGTCAAATATTCCATACAAAGCATAATTATTATAATTGCACTGTGTATATAGTACCTACGGAGGTAACACAACGACACGGCTTATCGACTATTTCAAATTCTACACAAGATGTGGGAAATGAAAATTTTGATGATATCATGCCTTGGAACATTGCATTAATCCACATTTCCGTTTAGGCCCGGTTGGTGTAATTCTCATTTCGTAATATTGCCTTAATTCGCAGTTGATTCTATTCTCATAAAATTAATAAAGAATAAAATGTTGGCTACATCTGAAATCCATTTATTAAACAGTTTTATGTCTAGTTATGGTATTATGATAAAATATTAATTTTAAAAAAATAAAAAAGGAAAGAAAAATTACATTAGAAAAAAAACCTATTAAAAGTAAATCCATTTCACGTAATTAAAATTAATTGAAAAATTTGTGAATTTGATGTTATAGTCAGATGAAATGATAATTAGACCAATCGGGATTAAACTGTTCTGTCATGCCATCAATTTAATGGTTTTAGTTAAATATGTTTATACCTAGTAATATCCACATTGCATTTCAACATATTTCCTACTGTGTAGAAATTATGAGTATCATTTATTTTTATCCTTTATTTATATAACATGTATAGTTGTTAGTGTGTAATTAATTCAATCTTGATATCATGCAGTGCCACAGTTTAGAGATCTTACATTTCAGAAAATGTACTGACTTTTTATAGCTTTTCTATATTAATAACGAGATTGAACTTACCTTGATATCCTCAAGATTATTATTTTTTTTTTAATTTTCATCGTAATCGTAAAATGGAGGTCTATGTTGTCTATCTACTGACAATTGTATTCAATCAAAGAGTTGCAAAGTCTGCTTACGTATATGCACCACAATACGCCTTACTGTATAAGATTTTTTAATTTTCATGCAAAAGATGCAAAATATAACATAATATTCGGTGGTAAATATATAAAATCAGTTCTGTAGATAAATATAGCTGCCGCTATGTTTTCATGGCAGTCAGCGTGTGATTGTATCCGAACTGTAAGATATTTAAACTGTGGCCACATTATTGTTTGTATAAATATGTTTATTGTTGGTAAATAAATGTTAGTTCCACACGAAGTTACTAGATGTCGCGCGGGCGGCGCTATAAGCAACTGATTATGTAATATTAATTTATTGAAGTTTGTTCAAAAACTAGTGAGACACGAATTATGAGCCTATCAAGTTTATGAAATAAATAGACGATTCTCTTTATAAAATTTTTGTGGTTTTATTTCCCAGTGACACGTTTATTAACAACTCATATTCGGTTCACTATTGAGCACGAGTCTTCTCTCAGAATTTCAGGTTAATAGTCCACCACGCTGGCCCAATGCGGATTGGCAATTTCACATACGTAGAGAATTAAGAAAATTCTCAGGTATTAAGAAAATTCTCTGTTCATGTTCTAAAGAAATATCCAAAATTTACCAATTGGAATCTATGCAGAAGCATATACCGTTTTTCAGCTGAGAAGTGTTAAATATTTGCTCAGAACAATTTAATAAGGAGGAGGCTCACAAGCATGTTGAAGGCGGTTCTCTCCTCGCTTCAACATGCTTGTGAGCCATGACCAATGATGTTAAATACTGTCATTTATTATCATGGCCAATGATAACTGACAGTATAAAATTATCATTGGCTATGACCTAATAAATGTCAAGACGACGAAATACACTGAATGTAAGATAGACATAGACAAGTAGACAAGCCGATGAACTTTTTTTATTGTTGTATTAAGAGATTAAGAGTGGGTACGACAACAGACCAACGGGGCGGGGATCGAACCACCAACCTTCGGTGATGAGTCCGGCCGCTCTTACCGTTGAGCATAAACTAACTGAAATGAAACAAAATATTATCTATCATAACTATTTTTATAAAGCATTGGCCTAAGTACCTTAGAGATGATGATGTCACAGACAAGGCGATCAACTGAAATAAAAGACTCCACCAACAGTCTCTTTAAAAAGATCATAGACAAGTAGACAAGACGATGAGGTGAAATAAAAGTCAATATCTATCTAGCATACGTTTATTATAATATTTAAAGCTTGGCTAAGTACTAAAAGCCGGGGTCCCAAGCGGTGGCATCAGTGACGTCGACCATCTTGTAACACAGCATCGAGTCTCTGAATAAGTTTTAAGATGCCATAGACAAGGCGATCAACTGAAATAAAAGACTCCACCAACAGTCTCTTTAAAAAGATCATAGACAAGTAGACAAGACGATGAGGTGAAATAAAAGTCAATATCTATCTAGCATACGTTTATTATAATATTTAAAGCTTGGCTAAGTACTAAAAGCCGGGGTCCCAAGCGGTGGCATCAGTGACGTCGACCATCTTGTAACACACCACGGTGTCCCCGGGCCGCACCTCGAACGCTGCGTCGTCGAACCTCAGGCCGCACTCCATGTCGCATTTTATCGTGTTCACTTCATCCTTGAGGTGTTTCATTGACGCCAGCTTACCTGGGGAATAAGTTTCATTCGATTTTATAGTTGATTATTCAGTTTGCTTTCCCGTTTTGAAAACGCGTCATGGGTTTTAACTCCATATACTGTCTACTGTATGACTTGGCCCTGTATTGGGTAACATAACAGCCCATCAGGCATAATATGTTTTTTTTTCTACTCTACGAGTGAGTCTACGATGGAAGCGGACCAACTTGTTAGGAGGAAGATGAAAATCCACACCCCTTTCGGTTTCTACACGGCATCGTACCGGAACGCTAAATCGCTTGGCGGTACGTCTTTGCCGGTAGGGTGGTAACTAGCCACGGCCGAAGCCTCCCACCAGCCAGACCGGGACAAATTAAGAAAATCTCAATCTGCCCAGCCGGGGATCGAACCCAGGACCTCCGTTTTGTAAATCCACCGCGCATACCACTGCGCCACGGAGGCCGTCATGATTACTCAGACCAATTGTAGAAGGACCAGCCATCATCATCATTATGTCAGCCGATGGACGTCCACTGCAGGACATAGACCTTTTGTAGCGACTTCCAAACATCACGATCCAAAGCCACTTGCATCCAGAGGATCCCTACGACTCGTTTGATGTCACTATTCCACCTGGTAAATATATATAATGTAAATATCCATAATATTATATATCCATAATATTATTAAAATAACTAATATTAAAATTAATAAAATAACTAATAGCTATTCCTTAGTTGTCAAAAACAATTGGACCTATTTGAATATTTTTCATTTTGTTTTTTCTTATATATTGGCCTGCTAAATTGTTTTGATAAGTTTACAGAATAAGTTAGTCCATATTAAAAAATACATACCCTCATAAACAACCTCCTGTCCGCGTATGACTTTATAAAGCGCGTTTCTCGCTAAAGAACCTTTGACGCAGCGGCACCCCGCCACCGGAACCTTCTTCCTACCCTCCGACACTTGGAATTGCTGAAGAACATTCGCCTCACCTTGAAAAACAAATCAATTGATCATTACCAACCCATATCCGCACACGGGCACGGGTCTCCTCTCAGAACGAGAGGGGTTAGGCCAATAGTCCACCACGCTGGACCAATGCGGACTGGCAAACTTCACACACGTAGGGTGTAAGGGCCAGGCTTAATAAAAACACAGATATTTCTTTGTAAAACTGCTTATATCGGAAACGTATATGGTGACGCTTAGGCACTTGGCGTAAAAGTCGTTGATTTTATTTAAAAAGCTGTCAAAGTCACATTATCTATGACACCACAGACGTTCCGTTTTCGGCCCTGCACAGATTACATAATTAAAGGCGTTTGCGTCGCTAACATAGGGAAATAAGAAAATTCTCAGGTATGCGTTTCTTCACGATGTTTTTCTTTCATATCTGCAAAAAGGCACATTACTGAAAAGTTGGAAAGGTCCACGTCCTGGACTGAATTTTTCCAACGCCTTCTGAATCGAAGGCAAAGGTGATATCCACCGGGCTATCACGGTTCTTGTTAGATTTAAAAATCCGGATCGAAGGACCAATACAAGTATAGGTAGTGTATAAGTTACGAATTTTCAATTCCGATTTCCAACTTCCCCTGACAATCTTTAAATCAAAGAAAAATACTCGTTCACCAACGTTTCACCGAATCGTTAAGGGCTTCATAAGAAGGGTGGAAGTCACTTAGCAGGCGATAGTGAAAGTAGCAACGACTATCTATAAGAGATCTTCGGTCTTCTTTCTCTTAAGGTAATTCCTGAGATATTTTCCAAGTTATTTCTCAAGGTATAACTATAGAGGTGTAGAGATAGCTATGAAAATGATGTTGGTGCTCACCGATAAGTTCCTCTTCTTGTCGCGAGGGTATCCTGGCGCTGAGCTCCTGCTTGATGTCGTCCACCAGCTTGTAGATGACGTTGTGCCTCTTGATGGGGATGTCCGCCTTCCTCGCGTCCACGGCCAGCGCGGGCGGCACCTCCACGTTGAAGGCGTATATCACTGCGTTGAATGCTTGCGCTATCTGTAGACAGTGGAAGACATACCCAGACTCTCAGACCAAATACACATGGACTTGTATCGCACCCAAATTTCAGCCAACCATAAATTTTTGGAGGGGACGAGGTAAACTCACAAATCTAATTGAAATAAGTGAATTTTGGCTTTAACTTTAATTTCTAAGGCTAAGGTAAAAATTTCTTGCCGGGGTGCCGTCAAAGCACATGTATTTACCTCTATATCGCTGGGCGTGACTTGTCCGACGCCGAAGTGCACGAGCTCCAACTTGACTCGCTCGTGCTCGTCGTACGTCTCCAAGATGTCGAGGATGGCCTCCACGGAACCGTCCACGTCACCTGGTCACAGACAATCAACAGTGATATGAATAATGGAAAACACAACATTTTTCAAGTAAAGTGCTAATTACGATTGTGCGCCAGCTGCTGGCGGTGCTGATGATGACGACTGACCTTTGACCAGCACGCTGAGCGTGGGGTGCGTGTCCTGTTGGATCATCTTCTGGCGCGGGCCGCTGGGCTTGATGCGGTAGCGGCCCAGCGCGCGCTTGTGCGCCAGCTGCTGGCGGTAGTGCGCGCGGTGCTCGCTCTCCTTGCTGGCGATGACCTCCCAGTCGGCCGCCTGCTTCTCCTTCATGCGCTGGTTGTGGCGCCAGCGCATCACTTCGTTGGCGCGTTTCTGTTCACATAGCGGGGACCACACAAACTCGTTTATTTCAACAAGGCTTAGTTTACAAACTCTTTTGTTTGACTCTAATACCAATTCGGTAAGGAGATTCTACTTTTCGTTACGCGTGTGATAAATATATGATTATGCTGTGCATGTGTTTGTTTAGGAATTTGGATACGCTCACAGGTACAACAGTTTTTGAACTAATAACGACAGACATGACACAAGCTATCCATTTATTTCTTACCTATATCTTTAGAAAATAGCGTAAAAGTCTTATAACTAAATATATGTCAGAGAAAAAGATTTAGATTAGAGAATAAAAAGAAAGATAAGCAATTATACATCTTTGGCATCTAAAGCAAGGTATATATGATTTGTCTGACAAGTCTCTCACCTCAGAGTCTACCTCCAGCACGTGGTCGCCAGCGGAGGGCATCTCCCGCCAGCCGAGCACCGACACGGGCGTGGATGGCGGCGCCTCCTGCACCGACGCGCCCTCTGCCGTGTTCAGCACTCTCACCTGAAATATCGGATGAAGCCTATGTATCTTTTCATGAAAGAAGTCCCAAGAAGTTCACACGCAGCGCTTATGTCTTAATAGCACTTTCAGTTCAGGTTTTAGCTGCGGTACTTCTTTCATGAAAAGGACTCTAGCTTATGTGGCATCAATTAAGTGTCCTAGGGGATCTTTTGAACTATGAAATATTGAGTTCTAACTTTTAAGACATCCTCAGTAGCAAGTTAAAGTTGGGATGTTGGTGGTGTGGTCTTCTCTGTGCTTTAGAGAAAATTTAAGCTATTGGTGTGACAAATATATCTACAGGTCTATTCACTGATTTGCTCTTTATTAATAACCTATTATAAACATCAAATCAACTGAGATATATCATCTGCCTACTGTATGATGTCCACGAAGGATTGTCAGTAGACACCAGATGACATTTGTTACATAGAATCTCAATTTTATATATGTCAACTAGCAATACGTCATGTTAGTGAATTAGTCTATTGAAAGTGAAAGTCTGAAGTGTTAACATTATTACGCTCCGCCGATTAAGTTGCATTGGAGCAGTGTTTAACTTGGAAATTTTTGGCAAATCGACAATGCCATAAAAAGGAAGGCCTAACCACTAAAATATGCTGATAATGATGATGACAACGAACTGACCTTGGCCCAACCGGTGCCCGCGACAATGATGCAGCCCTTCCGTAAAGTGCCACGCTGTACCAACACTGTGGCTTGCTTCCTGCCAAAAATGAAGAACTTTGTCCAAATGATGTACGTGACCTTGTGACAACTATATCAAATTCAAAACATGGGTTACGAGTTCCACATTTCCTCCAGAGGATGTGAATGATTTTCCTAGCGAGAAAAAATAAAAAAAATAATGAAAAAAACTATGTATCAAGAGATGTTTCTCTCCGATTAACTAAGGGTGAGGCCAAACGAGCGTAATTTTGTGAGAAGTAAGTCGTGTAATTTCGGTTTCAGAAATTCGCGTGTAAGTCGGAAGACAACTCATTTTGCGACGCCGTGTGGCAGGAACTGGACTTTTGTATGAAACCGAATGCAGCTGAAATTACTGAATAAGCGACTGACAACTCCCTAATTTATTAGTGCACAGAAATTTCTTTGGCTGTAAGGTGAAGGGGATGTAGATGTTTGTTCTTTGAAGGTACAAACCAGTAATACTCAATCCATTCTGGGAAACAACAGACTTAGAACATTTGTGTGTATAAACTTAACTTCAGTTTTACACACCAAGAAGCTGCCTGTCTACTGCCTACTTCAAACGCTTATACATGTTACTCAAAGACGAACAAACTTTTAAATAATGATAGGCAACTATACAAGTATACATAAACAATGTTCCGTTGTTACTACATACATCAATACATCAATGTTATTTCTTCCACATTTTAGGAATAATCACATTCATTGAAAGGAAAACTGGAGGTGTTTATATGAAACTATAAGCTAAAAGTAGTAACTCAAAAATTGGATTTAAATCTATAAAATCTTACTCGACCTACCCAGTTTTAGGATCAACCAAGGCTTCTATAACCACACCCTCGACGTAACCCCCCGGGTCCGCCTTCAGGTCCATGAGTTGTGCCTGCAGGGTGAGGGCTTCCACCAACGTCTCCAAGTGCAACTTCTTGAGCGCCGACACAGCTATAGCCTGTATGTCACCCCCCAAAGCCTCGCACACTATACCGTGTTTGGCTAACGAACGCATTGTCTTTTCCTGTAAACATATATCACCAGCCTAATGCATATAATAACAATTTTTAAGCAAAAAATATTTATGTAAAATAGAAATTCAATAGGTTTAATTTATACCTTAAATATATACATAAATGCTATTTAAATATAAATAAATAAAATGGAGGCATACCTACAATGTTCACACCTGGCTTGTCGATTTTGTTGATCGCCACCAATATAGGAACTGGAAATGAAAATTAATAATATTTTAACTGTTTCAATGTCAATGTAATTTAATTATAACCAATTAAAGAATTTAAAAATTAGTTGTTACCGGCAAGGTGGAAAGAAAAAGGTCGCGAGGGCGCAGCCCGATGCGTTGGTCTGACCAGATCCGCACTACACTTGATTCTACTGTCTACGATGCTCTACGAATAGCCAGAGATAAGTTGGTATAAGATCTCAAGGACTAAGCTCAGAGTTGGAGGTGGTCATAACACAACCCTCAAATATGGGGTTTTACTAATTAAACATTTAGGGATCGTTTGATCGTGTCTAGTAGACACGCTAGGCCTATTTGACGCGATCAAACGATCGCCGCAAGTTAGGTTTAACTACAGACCACTTTTTTCATCCCGGCGCATTAAACATCTCTCTATTTCGTCGCGATTTTGTTCTCTAAGTTTGCGGGAACATTACCCCCTCAACCAGTGTCGTGCTCTGTGGGTCTAACAGGCGACCAACGACATATGCACCAGCACGAGGGTCTGCTCCATGACGCCGTCGTCGGCCACCACCACCAGCACCACGATGTCTGTATCGTCTCCTGTGTGACACAACTCACCGTCCGCCTCCCTGGCCATGCGGATGGACTCGACGGTCTGCTCCATGACGCCGTCGTCGGCCGCCACCACCAGCACCACGATGTCGGTGGCGCGCGCTCCCCGCGAGCGCATGGCAGTGAACGCCGCGTGTCCAGGCGTGTCTAGGAACGTCACCTTCTCTCCGGTTGGTAGTTTCACTAAAGAACACAAGTTTTCAAGGCTAATTTTGGACCCAGGTTACATGTAGAGTGAAAGGCATGAGCCATTAACATAACTAGTTTTTTTTTTGTTGTACCTACCTTCAAAAGCGCCAATGTGTTGAGTGATGCCACCAAACTCAGTGTCGACGACTGCGGTGTCCCTGAGCGCGTCCAGCAGGGTGGTCTTCCCGTGGTCCACGTGGCCCATCACGCACACGACCGGCGGCCGCGGACGCAGCGACTCGGGCGGCGCGGGGGGAGACGGCACCGCGTCTTTGTTCTACATCAAATTCAAATGCCTCATTTATAAACTGCTTCATTGGTCCTGTGGTTCGGCTACAAACAATGGTTTTAATTCTCGGCCACCAAAATATGTTATTGGGATTTTTCTTACAAGAAAAATCTTAAAAGCAGCCTAAAAGTTGGTGGTGTTAGTACACCCCTGTGCCTCGGACAAGCATCACTCCTGCACCTGATCTCTCACCAGTTGTGTCAGTCTGCCATCCCATCAGACTATAAGTGAAGTAATAGAGTGCACCTGTACTTACTCATACACTTGTGCACTTTAATATCTCCTGCATAAATTTAAACATGAGATTCAGGGTACATGAGTTTGCTTCAGATTAATGGATTTCGGCTCTTCGTCAGCTGAACCTGCCTTCCGAACTGATGGTAGAATCTTTTAATAGTCAAACTTAATGTTTCAAAAGTGTTTGTAAACTAAGCATAATTGAAATGAATAAATTTTAATATAGATTTTTTAAAATGTAGTAGTTCATGAGTTCACACACAATTAATAATGTATTTCTACTAGCAGAAGATAAAAATCAGAAGTGGGATCAAACACATACCTCCTCTTGCTTTTCTTCAACATCCGGTCTCGCAACAATTTTAAATCTGCAGCCTGATATTTTAACAATATCTCTTATTATCTGTGGATTATGTATGATTGTATCTTTTTTATAATTCACATCAGAGTTTTTGTCTGCAAACTCTAATGCATTGAACACGTGATCTGAAATAAATTACTATTAATAGAACTTGGTAACAAAGTTGGAAATATTAGTAAATTTGTTGTTATTACTGTGGGATAATGGCTTTAAGATGCAGCGTATTTATGAAACTTTTAATTTTCACACTCAATCAGTCATATCCACCATCTTTAATCATATCAATTGTAGGAAAAGCATCAATAGCTCAACGGTTAGTTTTTTTTTAACTTGAAAACATAGTTGAAAAAATTTGATTGACTAAAATGATCAAACTTACCCACATCTTTGTTCAGAACATCAGCTATTTCCTGCACTGTCATATTCCGCCATATCCCTACAACCTCAGAGCCTGCCTTGGGTGAATATCTTATCACTCTTCTGCCTTGATTCTCTATGGCCTGTAAAGAGAATATTTTGAATTTTTTAGCTTTATACTGTTTTATCCTATACAATTTTATAAAAAATTTTCAATAAGTATTATGTATACTTATTGAAATTTTTTTATAAACATAATCAATACATAATACATATATAAAATTTAACCTCTGTCTGTGATTTTAAGATAAATGTGTTTTCTCAAGTGTTTATAGTATACCAAAACACAAACAAGCTGAGCTAATCTTTGGTATGGCTTGAAATTGAATGAGATTTTCACTGGATGGTAGTCCTCAAATAACCTTCCGTTGTGACTGATGTAGACTACTTTTTTCAAAAAAAAATTCATGGCTCTCATAAGATTTCTGTAATGTGCATAAAGTTGCAGGCATCTGCTATTCTATATAAATAAAAATGGATCTTCAACATGTACCCTACCCAACAAGCTTCACTCTGACTTATGTGCTAGTATAAAATAAAATAAAACAAACCCTTTCTTCAACAGATTTTCTTTTTTTATAACAAACACTGGAGATAGAAATGCATCTTTTCCACTTCTTGAAGTCATAACAAAATGTGGTGCTTTCTGACAATTGGGAAATGCATTCATTTCTAATGTGTTTCAATGGTAACCTGTAATTATAACAGTTCATTTATAAATCTTTGATTTTCTTATTTAGTAATTAGTACAGACAAATCCAGTTACACTAATTAAGTAGATATATACATAATGATAAAAATTACAGTAAAAAAAACTAGGGAGACTACTAAATAAAGAAAAAAATAGGGAGTTGATCGGAAGAAATTTTTTGATTGGCTGCAAACAAAATTCACAATTTGGTGACCTATTTGGGGAACCAGAGGGTATTTGCAATTATGGAATTATTTTTGTAGTATTTTTTTTTTCATTTTATTACTTTAGGCACTTAAAAATTTCTACCTAATAATTATTGTAGATTAAAAATACCTAAGCTTAATTTTAAACAAGTAAGTTAATTATGGAAAAGGTATCAAGATGAGAAACTATTGGAAACGAGAGATGACGTTCTCTATCTATATGTTGTGTTATCATCCTGGGGGATAACTAGCGGAATATTTATCTTGTTATTAAATCGGAATAGATAGATCAAAGTTTTTATGGTTAGGTTAGGTTTTTTTGTTATAAATTGTAGATGTAGAATGTATGTAGTGAATAAAAACCCAAACCCATCTAAAGTTATTGAACGTAAATATTCTTTTAACTTACCTTTTAAACAATAAACTTCTATACATTTTTATATCATTCCAGTATTCAATGATTTCAGCTATTCCTTCATTTGATACATGTATATTAGTTGAACTTATTTGCGGAGCCAAACAAAGTAGTCCGTATTTATTATATTATTCATAATAATTTCATTTAAAAATTGACGTAACTATAAATTAAATAAATGTTCTAAAATAAGTTCTAACCTCAATCATAAATCATAACATTTTTTGACAATTTGATTTGACATTTTATTTACCTATTTTTTCGGACAGTTGAATGAAGGAAACTGTGGTGAGTGGTGACATTGACAGTTATTACGCTGTCGTTTGATGTAATCTTAGTCTATAATCTTTGATCGCGAGCTAATTTGGATATTGTCTATGATTCTTAGAAAGGAAAAGCTGTGAAAATGATCATTTTTAAAAATTATTAGTACGTAACGAAAGCATATAACCAAAAAAATATTGAATAAAAAGTAAACGACTCAAATTCATGATTGTATAGACTTTATTAAAATTATCCGTTTTTATTACTTATCAGCCATAGACAATTACTATTTATGTCCGCCATTCATTCTTTTGAGTTGCTTTTTCGTTTTACGATTCCGTAAAGAGCACGATTTGTCACCAAGTTTGATGCAACATCAAGAATAAAACCAATTACGTAGAAGCAGTAGAAGCCGATTAAAGTTTTAAAACATCATCTGGGAATATTGTAGCTGCTCCACCAAAGAAGCAATTCAGTGGAACGAATTCGTGGTTCACCTTACCCGTGAGACGAGATTGTATCTTCGGTAATAGGTTCAGTGATGCTTTTCTTCGCGTATTACGTTTTCGGCCGTGACGTTTACGTGTGTGCCTGATGGTGCGGGAACTATGTGCGAATAACGTAACCGTGCAGAAGGACTCAGCATGGGGGCCTTTTTGAACAAGCCCGAGACGAAGAAGTATAATGAGAGCGGAGAGGGCAACGGTCTGCGCTTCGGCGTGGCGTCGATGCAGGGCTGGCGCGTGGAGATGGAGGACGCGCACCACGCGCAGCTCACGCTGAACGGCACGCTGTCCGACTGGTCGTACTTCGCGGTGTTCGACGGCCACGCGGGGGCTCGCGTGTCGGCGCACTGCTCGAGCAACCTGCTGGAGTGCATCCTGCAGACGGACGAGTTCCGGCGCGAGGAGGTCGCGGAGGCGATACGCGCGGGCTTCCTCGACCTGGACCAGAAGATGCGCGAGCTGCCCGAGATCTCGGCCGGCAAGGAGAAGTCCGGCTCGACGGCGGTGTGCGCGTTCGTGTCGCCCAAGCAGATATACATCGCCAACTGCGGCGACTCGCGAGCGGTGCTAGCGCGGAACGGGGCGCCCGTGTTCGCCACGCGAGACCACAAGCCGGAGCTGCCGTCGGAGAAGTCTCGCATCGTCAAAGCGGGTGGCTCCGTCATGATACAGCGCGTGAACGGCAGTCTGGCGGTGTCGCGCGCGCTGGGCGACTACGACTACAAGAAGTCGTACAGCCGCGGGCCGTGCGAGCAGCTGGTGTCGCCGGAGCCCGAGGTGTCGGCGCACGAGCGGCTGGAGGCGGAGGACGAGTTCCTGGTGCTGGCGTGCGACGGCGTGTGGGACGTGATGAGCAACGAGGCGTTGTGCGCATACATACACTCTCTGCTGCAGCTCACGGACGACCTTGTGGCTATTACCAATCAGGTCATTGACACCTGCCTCTATAAGGTAAATACCAACTACCACTCTCACATTAGGCCATGTAGTAATTCAATCTTGTCACTAGATTTTATTAAATATTAGCAGATACTTTTACACAGTTTCACCTACATACTCATAGTTCTTATTCCTGTGGAAAATACAGAGACAAAATATAGTGTATGTTACTTCCTGATAACATAGCTTTTTTTAATAGTGAAATGATTTTCCAAATATCTAGTATAGTATAGTTTCTGACTTTATTTGTTGTATACATATACAATACACATGACACCCATTTAAATATTAGTATAACACACGTTGAAAGTGGCTAGGCAAGTGACACTAAATTGACTAAAATTTGAAAAACCCCTGAATGTCATGAAATTATGAATTGCTTTCTTGATCAAGTCTCTTTCAGTGCAGTTTCATTTGAGACCCACATGAGTATATTTGCAGACATTTGGTTATTCTTCCCCTTCATCCGTTTAGGAGTTATGGTGCCACAGACAGACTGACAAACAGACAGGCAGACACGTCAAACTTATAACACCCCTCTTTTTGCGTCATTGGAGGTTAATAAGAGTCAATTAAAAAGCCCAAGTTGGTTAGAGCAGAAAAATATCACCAATACACATGCATTTGTTCATACTTTACAGCACAGAGACTTGAAGAGTGTTCTATTTTTATAATGGTGTCTACTGTAAAGAGTTATGAATGTACCTCACAACCCATGCATCCATCCATCATCATCATCGTTAATATGCTCAAGATCTTGGAATCTTGTGACCTATTTCTCATTTTCCCACTATTCGAGCGATAAAGAAAACATTAATTTAGAAATTGTTTAAGAAATTGTGTCATTTCTGGATTGGTTGTGGATGTGCCTCATTACCATCAAAGTGGTAAAGACATCATCATAAATCTTTTAAAACCTTGCAGATATTTCTACTTCTAATCATCATTATCAACCCATATTCAGCTCACTGCAGTGGTTGAGTCTCCTTTCAGAATAAGAAGAGCTAGGCCAAATCTACTTTTAATAGTAGACCCAATGCTCCGCTATCTGTTGATTCTGACAGTCAACATCAAAAATATTTATGATTTTGATAGGAACCAAGGATAACCAACTATTTATAGCTAGTTCTGGTAGTGGGTATGATAATCGTCAGTCAAATAATAATTTAATTCGTAAGAACATTTAAGAAAATCATCTAAGTTGCTGGGTAGGCCAGGCATTAGTATTAGAAATTGTCGTCAGACATTTATAAAGGCTGAAAGTTTATCAGTCTATGGTCCTACTACAGGCAAGTATGGTCATGGTGGCTTTTATAGCAATAGATAATAAAGATATACACTATATTGTCAAAGCGTAAGGCACATTTTTTTTATTTTCAAAAAGTCCCAAATAAACCAAAATGTGCAAATCCGACTCAGGCAAGAAGGGTTCCATACTATCTATAAAAACTAATCTATAAAACAGCAAAACATTATGTATGGGAGCCCCTTTAAATTCTTATTCTGTTCAATATTTTAGTTTTTGTTATCACTGCAGCAACAGAAATACATTAGTTATACTATAGATTATCATGGTTCATATGATACATCCTGGTGACAGATGGACTAACAGACAGAGGGACCTCAGTAATAGGGTCCCACATTACCCTTTGAGTACAGTACCATAATAAATGTCCACTGGCTTTTATTCTTCTTTCCTCAGAGTCTTTCCAGGCAAGCTTTTATACTGTTCTATCTGTAGTTAGGCTAACTTGTCTGGAAATAATTATACCTATATATAGACAATATGTAATCTTGTTAGTTTAGCAGTAAATCAATGAGTTGTAGCTCCAACAATAGAAAATCTTACATTACACATTATTTACACATGTGCTGCATGTAATGTTGTATTATTTTATATCACAATTAACATATACTTCAAGGTTACAACTGATGAGTTTAACATTGAATTATTATTTTAAAAATTAACATTTTAATTTGTGAATTTTTTAAATTGTGATTCAAAATTAAGCGATGCATCATACTTATGACATAATAATATGTGTATGTGTATTGCAATGACTGGGACTTGCTAATTTTTTGGAGTTATATACTCTTATATAGGAGCTTATTCTTCAAAAGTCATTTAGTAAAACATTTTTTTTTTATTCTTTTACAAGTAAGCGCTTGACTACAATCTCACCTGATGGTAAGTGATGATGCAGTCTAAGATGGAAGCGGGCTAGCTTGTTAGGAGGAGGATGAAAATCCACACTCCTTTCGGTTGCTAACATCGTACCGGAATGCTCAATTGCTTGGCGGTACGTCTTTGTTGGTAGGGTGGTAACTAGCCACTGCCAAAGCCTCCCACCAGCCAAAATATCTTATGATATAAATAAAGATTGTCTAAATATAAAAATCAGCAAGTCTAAAGTAAAAAATCTGTTAGGCAAAGTCAGGGAAGCTCAGTATGTTCAATGAATTATAAAAGTAAATGAATTTGAGGAGCCACTTTGGAAATCAGGGGTAAATTGAGATTTTACACTGTTTTCACCTTCATTCTACATTATGACAATTTTAGTAAATAATAATTATAGATTAGAGTGAATACAAGTATTATAATGATTATGTAACTAAATTACACCTTCTAATAAATGTATACCTTTTTTGTTTCTAATGTATTATATAAGTTCAGAGAATTTTTAAAAAAATATAGAGAAAAATCATAGAAAAGTTAGGGATTTTATACACATGATCAATAACACTCTAAGGTTGTAAAACTTGTATCATTCTTATTTTTTAAAATACTTGATTCTATTCAATACATTGTTAGTTGTTTTATACAATTATTCCAATGGTTTACAACTTGTTTTCTTGGGTATTACCTTATGTATCAGTAAGCTTCTTTTTGTAAACAGGAACCTTAATAATATAATATTTTGTTTAACAAATTATTTGGGTTAATCCTAATGTTAATAATGTTATCTATTGAAATGCTTAGGCTTGAACAGTGTGTTTAGAACACATTAATTAGGACATAGCGTTTATGCTATTAGATGACCCATGGATTTTGTAAGACCTATTCAAAATTACCATTTTTACTGTCTACGTTTAAGGGTTGTATAGACTTTAAACTACCCTTATAAAAGAAAATAATATATTAAAATTGTTCACACTACAAAAGTGCTACACAAAAGTCAAGACTAAATAACAAGCATTGATTTTACGTAGCTATAACAATAAGAAACACTCTTTATCAAAGTCCTCAGTGTAGAAACCTCTGAACCCTCTCAATTTTGAAGAAGTTACACAAGAGGAATCCACTATTCCACTAAGATTCAGCCTACAAGCTTCAATCAGCTTGGTTTAATGTGCATATATACAGCTGTAACCCACCATCTCTGTTCCAGGGCAGCAAAGACAACATGAGCATTGTGCTGGTGGTGTTCCCCGCCGCGCCCAAGCCCAACCCGGAGGCGCAGCGAGCTGACCGCGAGTTGGACGAGACGCTGCGGCAGCGGCTCACAGGTTGCTATCAATCTCTACTGCATGCGTGCTCTGCGCCGACCGAGCGCCCCGACCCGACCGACCCACCTGACACACCCGACCGACCCGACCGACCGACCGACGGCAACGGTGAACTTGCCGCCTGACGGCTATCCCATTAATTGTATCATCACAGTACTTACGACTTCATCCCACTTCTGATACTTACATTATTACAATACTGACGACTTTCCCCACTTCATACATTGGCATCATCTCAATACTTAATTAGTATTGTGATGACTCGTTAATATATCCTCTGACACTGGGATAATAACAGTACTTGCTTCATTATCCCACTTCTGATACTTGCATCATCACAACTTTCACTTCCTCTGTTAAGTAGTAAGTATTGTGATAACAACGTGTCTTTTTAATATGACTTCTGACACTGGGATAATTACAGTACTTGAGTATTTATCCCCCTTCTGATACATGCATCATCACAATATTTAACTTTGTTATTAAAATATCTGAAACATCTGGTGTTGAGGGTAGTTAGAAAGCATTACCAAGAATGTTGGCACTTGGTGTTGTACTTTGTATGAGATCACGCTACTAGATGCACAGCCCACAATGCATGATATCACAGTGGGTCCATACTCAATGTGCATATAAAAATGAGGGTGTAAATCACTAGTCATTTCATGTCAATTAGCTGAATTACAATATTATAATTATCTTGTTCTTATATTAATGAAAATAAATCTCATTAGAACAATAGTTAAAATAAGTTATGAAATGAAATGCGTTTTCTACCTTCTTTTCTAATTGTTGGTAAACAGTGCACATCGAGTATGGCAGGATACATGTCACAGTATAATTGTCTACGATTGTCTTACACTGGCGACGCCGCGCGGTTTCACTCGCGTGGTTCCCGTTCCCGTAGGAATACAAGGATACAATAAAGCCTATAGCACTCGGGGATAGTGTAGCTTCCCAACAGTGAAACAATTTTTCATATCGGTACAGTAGTTTCAGAGCCTATTCAATGCAAACAATCAAATCTTTCCTCTTGATAATATTAGTAGATAGTTACATATTGCTATTTCTTTCGTTTCACCACGACGAAAGAGATACCTATATTTCAATTGCCAGTGCCAGTATTGGTCGACAATATATCTTTCTTTTCACGCGATATGACATTTTCGTTGATGCATCTTACTCGTATGTCTAATCGTTGAAATATAACATAGAGATTGCTTAGTCTGCCACATTTGCTACTTTTATCTCGAAATATCCATGGGAACAGGATAAAGCATGAGATACTAAAGCTAATATAGCTCTTAGAGCTAATGATGTATAAAATAAAATCTGAATTTCATGCCGTCGAAGACGAGGGATTAGCCAAGTGAATAATATAATCAATGCTGCTCTTATCGTCGTACGATCTGCCGGAAAGTCGTTATTCTTGGCTACGTACTTACGCGTTGTGACAATAGTGACCATGTTTTCGAGATTTAAATAAACACAGGTCATAATGAAATGATCTATTAATATAATAAACGCGGGGTATATAGTTTGAAGAGCTGATGGACGTTGGGGTCCTAAGGTGCTAGAATGGTGATACCGAAAGCGCAGTATTAGTCGACCCCCCACTAATTTTGGGGCTGTTTGTTCCGGCGGCTCAGGACTGTGTTTGGAAGGTCCTTAAAGGCCCTATGTCCTGCAGTGGACGTCCTTCGGATGATAAAGTAGTAGATCGATAAACATGCAACGAATTTAGAAGAATATTTTTATGCCCTTTATTAAATGGAGTACTTTCATAATATTTAGAACATATTTTAAACACCAAACACCTTCGAAACGGTTTCGCTTTTTAAGAAATTTTGTGTGCGTATCGGGTAGGAGCGATGTTCAGTTTAGAGTTAAATTCAGTCGTTAAAGTTTTATTTCTAAATTATGGTAAACGTTCACATATCCGCATCGTAAGTATCGGACGCATAGCGTCAAACGGGTTGTAGTATTCTTTGTATAGAAAGTCATACAAGTGCGTTCACTGATTCGCATCGTACGGATCTACTGTAAAATAAAAATTACGTCCCTAAAATTATGGAATGACTGTGTATAATGTCGTAAGATCTGTTTAAAATATTTCTTTCCATATAGTTTTCCTTTCGTTTACGGCTCGCATGTCTCCAACTATCAAAAACTTGGCGTGTCAACTTTGACATATCAATAAACTATCCACACACGATAGCTTATGTGATTTATGTCTTGCGATTTCTATTCTATGTAAAAGCTGACATGATTATATCGCTGCTTCAAAACGTAGGGGGGAAAAGCATACAAATCTCAAAATGAAAAAAAAAACTAGTAGCCATGTTACATAATTATCGATTCTCTTTCTACAATCGCTGATTCTTCGAATACTAAAAAATGTACTACACTTACATTCGATATCGATAGGTCACGTGATTTAAAACCAGTCCTGGAAAACATTCCTTCTTATTACGCAATTTTTTTCCAGTTGTGTCAATCGAATCCACAGCCGTGTATGTAGATAGCAGGGTCTCTAAGCACTGCGCCACGCAGCCGTCTTTATTTATTAGGTTTATTTACAATCACTTACACTAACTAAAATAATAAAATGTAACTAAATTATAAATAACTATAAGTGTAGTGATTACTTACAAATAAACACAGCATGAAATAAAGAAGAACAGTAAATAAAAGATAACTTAAATATCACAAATAAGGAACATACACACTCGTATTATTCACTGAAAAAGAAGAAAAAAAAGAAAAAATGAAATAAGGTGAACACATTTTAGTTATAAGAGTACCAAGTAGAGATGATTTTTTTTATAAGCGAAGCCGAAGGATTACAGAAGTCATTGAATCTGACCGATTATAAACATGCCCTTATTGTATTAAGTTTCTCCGCAATGCTAAATCCAGACTGAAAACACGCCGCAGCGTCGGATTACGATTGTAGTGTGCGTGTCAATACGCATGATACCTACTATAGGTAAGGTTCCCTCGGCATTGTCGGCCTATTCGTATGGCTTGGCCACCCTGCTTGTTTTTTTTAAGAATATTTGCCATATCTTTTATAATATGACCAATATTCCCATTTCCCTTCAACTAGTCGGTAAAGACTGTGCTAGGAGTGGGTACGACAATGACTCTTTAACGATCACTATCATTATCATACTGTTACCAACGATCTAAACTAAGATCACTGTGACACTGCTCTTCTGAGTTCTGTCAAACTTGTATTGCATGAAATTTCTTGAAAGAAAGAAAAGCTGAATATTTTATTCTACGATTTGTTATCCGTGAATTCCAACCACTACCACGTTTAAAGACGTTTAATGTTCGTCCTTTTAGACCTCAGGCTCGTGTCTGCCTGAGCGTCTGTATGCAGTGGCGTGCATAAGGTTATCGACCAGGGTGTGCACTAGTAAGAAAAATTAAGCATATTCGAAAAATTTGCATTGAATAAGCATTAAGAAAAATCTCTTGGGGTATGCAGCGCTTTAATGCTTATATGAAGTGCACGCCACTGTCTGTATGCATATTTTTACGAATTTTTTCCCGTTAATTGTAGACATTTTTTTTAAAATTAGTCAGATTAACGGACAAAACATTACCGTATATCTTCATATATCAATTGATTATGAAACACGTCTAAAACTCACGTGATATTAGGTCGGAGTATGCCCGACTAGTTTCGAATCCATACGGGGCCCCTAGTCATGAGCTGGTTCTTGCATCGCGGCACGATCCAAACTGTATATCTTCGTATATCAGCTAAACTTCGTTCGCTCGTCCGTTATAACAGCGGCTATTACTACTGGGTTGTTGTGTAAAGTAGGTAAGTTATTTTCTCGTTTCCAATTCAGCTTTGTATTCGTTTTATTGCGAGTGGGCTATTGGGGTAACGGTCCGACGGAGCGAACTTAAAAGTCGCGTAGGAAGCTATAAAGTATAAAATAGTGTGGCCATGTGTATTGTATGATACAGGATAGTCCGGAAAATACTTTGCGGAAATAAATAAACATGAAAAATAAATAATGAACAGCTGAGATTCTTGCCTGCTGTGCTCAGTAGAATCTTCTTCCGAACCAGTTATAGATGCAATACAAATAAATAACTTTGTATCCAAACTGCTCGTAAAATGACTACTTTTTTATAGGAATACTGTTTCTTCCTCTTTAATGCCTAGAGTTTTGACCGCATGCAATTCAGATACACCCAGTAGTTAAGGAGAATTAGCATGAGTACATAATCTACTCTCATTATTATTATTATAAAATATAGAGATAGAGAAATACCAAGCAGAATTTTCGAAATAATAGTGATAGAACTAATGATAAACAAACATCATAATTTATTCTATACTGCCGTCACATTGATGCGAACTAAATCTTTGAATGCCAAATAATAATATTCAAATTAAGAAAATAAGATACAATAAATAGTTATAACATTCATGTGCCTACTTACGAAATTGTAGTAGAGAATTATATTGTCAATTATTATTATAGTAGGATGTAGGTCTTACTCATAGGTGTAGAAATCTTGAATCTTTATTCTTATAAGTGCTCTCCCTAAAGCTAAATATTATTGCAAAAAATTAAATGAACAAAAAAATATACAAATCAAATAGAAGTACATAGATTGTTATGTTCTTACTACCATTGTCTATATCTATAAAACAGAGTTTATTTCATCATTATCTACGTATAAGATAATAGTTATCTTACAGAAAAAAAAGAGTTTTAGAAATTTTAATCTAAGCGTTAGTAAAGTACAAAACTAATTCTTAGTTTTCTTAACCACATACTAAAGATTTTCAAATTTTTAGGACTGTCTATACATATGCTCGAAAATG
Source organism: Bicyclus anynana (assembly GCF_947172395.1). NCBI lineage: Eukaryota > Metazoa > Arthropoda > Insecta > Lepidoptera > Nymphalidae > Bicyclus > Bicyclus anynana. The sequence continues at coordinate 1,518,414 of NC_069103.1, read as the reverse complement.
GACACCCTTACAATGTTACTGGTATAGTGAGTAATTTAGCCCTTGTGTAGTAATTACCAATTACTACTATACCCACATATATAGTAGTGGGTATATATAGTATTTACCAATTACTATATATACCCACGTTAGACGGTTTTTATTTATCTTTTATAAGAATAAGAAATTTATATACATACTCGTATTACGGCAGGCGTCCATGAATCCGTATCGGACGCATCGCATCAAACGGATTTTAGTTTACTATTCTTTGTATAGAAAGTCATACAAATGCGTCCACTGATCCGCATCGTACAGATCGTAACGAACGGTATTCTTATATCATAAAATTAAATGAAAATCCGTTTGATGCGATGCGCCCGATATGTACGATGCGGATCAGTGGGCGCCTACCATTAATAGGATAAGTGAAACCTGCGGACCCATTTTTATACTTTGTTCCCAGAAATCTAAAAATTAAATAAATTTTGTACGACTGGGGCTCTTGTCTAATACGTACTTATATGAGTTAAATTGGAGAGGTTTTGGGATTTTACGAAATACCCAAAAGCCGGGTAAAATGATAAAACTTTTTATAGGAATTAAATATTTTTATTATATCGGCACTAATAAATATTTCGACTTTCGGAAAGTATATGCATAGAGTACGTAGATATGAGTAATGAAAATTTTATCTCTTAAGGGCTTATAAATTGGAAACTACTTTGCGGAAAAACTTTTTTGACGGCCTCCGTGGCGCAGTAGTAAGCGCGGTGGTTTTACAAAACGGAGGTCCTGGGTTCGATCCCCAGCTGGGCAGATTGAGATTCTCTTAATTGGTCCAGATCTGGCTGGTGGGAGGCTTCGGCCGTGGCTAGTTACCACCCTACCGGCAAAGAAGTACCGCCAAGCGATTTAGCGTTCCGGTACGATGTCGTGTAGAAACCGAAAGAAATTAAAAAAGAAAAAGAAAAATTTCATCCTCCTCCTAACTAGTCAGCCCGCTTCCTTCTTAGACTGCATCATCACTTACCATCAGGTGAGATTGTAGCCAAGGGCTATCTTGTCAAGAATAAAAAAAAAACGGAAGTCTGTTGGAATATAGATCATCAAAGTGGTACGTAATGGTAGAACACTTAATGTTACCCCGAGGGTCACAAAATGGAAAATGAAATTCAAGAAAATAATTTTCTTTTATCACATAGTTAATTTCTCGCTACATTTGACTAGTCTATATTTATCAAGTGACTCATACGAGTAGATAATGTAGAAGTATTTATTTGTAATGATAATGATATGACGAACGTCTTGCGAATCGGAGTATGTAGTTATTTAGTAAGGGAACCTACCTATACTACGTGAACCATTTTTCTCAATTTTTACCCCTGCCTCCCCCCTCGGTAATCGCCCGTAGTATAATGTATCCTTCTCCCCTATAGTCCACACGAATTTCATAAATATTTAAATGCAAATGTGTTTACTATATCCCTATTCGATGCGTACTGTTTACCAAGAAACAAATTAGACATGAAGTTAGAAAACGTATGTCATTACATAACGATTTTTTTTTAAATTATGTACTGTTTGTTTATAAAATATTATTTAAAAAGTTAGTATTTTTAGCTTATTAATCGAATTTATTTTCATTAATTTATGAACAAGTTAATTATAATTATTATTAGGTGTGAAGCTATTTATACCCTCATTTGGTAAACAGTGCACATCGAATAGGGCTCTATGTTGCACTCGTGTTTAAAATTGTTAACCCTTTGGCAAAGGGGTCCTCACAAAATGCAAAGTGAAATGTTGAATTCTGAACTCTAGAGGCGCTCTAGAAGACCGCTTGTGACGTTAAGTATTACCTAACAAAAACAATTTTTTCTAATTGATCGCTTCCAGTCTATTTTAATTGGGTTTTCCCAATGTGATGAAACCAAATGCCCTATAATCAGATATAACCGGTTTAGTTACGCCATTCAATGTTACTTTGCGCTGCTGGGCTACGACTTCATAGGAATAGCGAGAAATAAATTAATAAAGGTGTAAAATTTTAGTATTTAATCGCTTCCTTCTTTTAACGAGTGTATTATGTTATTATTGAAGAAGGACTTAGGACAGGTATAAACATTGGGTGCTATTCAGCTATTTTACACTCGATGACGAGTATTATTGAATTTGAACTATATGTTTATAGGATGCTATAATTAAAATGTCATTAAGTTCCCATGGAAACGATGATCGATGTCACAGCTCTGTAAGTTGTTTATTAGTATTTTATTCCCAGTAAAATAAAAAATAGTTGACATTTTGACTTAAAAATAGCCAAATCATTGTCAGTAAACCTAGTGTGCGATCCACGACATACGTCGTCAAGACAAAATGACATATTGTCGACTGGAAGTATCGCTCTCTTTCTTTCGTTGCGATAGGACAAAAGAACAATATTTATAGCTCGGTTGCTATTGGTCGACGATGTATTTTTCTCTTCACGAAATTTGTGGTGGGTCGCATGTGAGGCCTGTGCAGATTTGTGAGGATCTTCTTCTTCTTTTTCTTTTTCCTTCTGGGCCATGAGATTGGCCGTTCCACGTGTAGATATAGTCACTACCGTAATGTCTCATGTTGCCACCTAACCAACCAACCAACCAACCTAATTTCCAGACGAAATCAGGATTTGTAGAATTCCGCATGTTGATTTCGCTAATAAGGTTAAGAGTGTGTTACGAAAATGATAAATAAATCGTATTTTATTTATTTATTTAATACCCCTACAGCTAGTAAACAGTAGATGTTATATAAAAAGTACACAATGATCGTGGACAATGTGTCCAGCCACTTACAGGTATACAGCCTATTTTCAATGCGTACTTAGATTTTTGTCGCCAGTCGCCTCAGACCAATTATAGAAGGAGCTGTATCGCACTCATAGTCACGAACAAAGTCTGTCATTTTCTAAATAAAACGAGCTTAGATTTTGTATATATCTTATACTAAACTAGAAGTTTTTGCCCGTTTTTTACACAATTCACTTACACAAAAAGGTATTTTTACGAAGCTCTTTAACCGACGAACACGAGTACAACTATTTAACATCGATTCTATAGAGACAGTTTTTATAATCGCATTAGATCGTTGATCATACACATTGACAGAAAAGTAACGTCTAGCGAGGCAGGTCCTATACAATAATTGGTCTGAGCCAGTCGCCGATGCAGCAAAGTCGTGGCCCTTCGGTTAGATGCGCGATGTAAACCCATATCCCCATATACTTGTATGTAAAATATCATTGACATTTTCTCTATTAAGTAGGCTAGAGGTCCACTAGAGGTCAATAGTAATAGACACTTGGAAATGTTAAAAAAAACATGCAATAACCTTGAAAAAGTTTACTTATCATCATAATATAAGTGTTATTTGCTATAATTTATAATAATGTTTTTTACTCATTATTTTCATATTATCCTAGAGTTGTGTGAACCCAAATTGCCCTGAAGTCCTCCATTTTATATTATAAAAACTCATTAACGTTTTGTCTTATCTGTTAAGTAGGTTAAGTGGTCCATTAAAAGACATTTTATAAAAAAGCCCTTGTGATAACCCTTACAAATTCTACTCCTTAGGTAATTGTTAAGTAGATTTTTTATTATACATATATTTATAAATTAATGTATTGAAAGTAATAATATTTACATTGTTGTTAATATTAAACAAATAATAATATATTTACTATTTATTAAAATTAAACATTGTTAAAAAAAACGAACGTTAGTTTCATTGCTTTAGTCCTTGCCCTTTTAGTTGTTTTGAATTTTAAATTTGGAATACGAATTAAATATTTTATATTATTGTTAATATATTTAAAGGGTTTAAAGCAATGAACGTGCGTTCAGTACGGTGTCTGATTAGAGAATGGTGGTGGAACGATTTCGCGCTTTAATTTATATGAGGCCGAAGCCCTATGACGCATGCATCGGGGTAATCCTTTGGCACCGTTAGTATACGAGATATGCACTATCACTAACTCAATCAAATCATTCAGTTCAAAAAGTTTAATCTATGAGTAAGTAGTGACTGCACCAACGGTTCGGAAACAGATTCTCGGTAAACTAGTCAGCAATAAATTTATTTATTTCAAATAGGTTCAAACACTTCTGAAAAGTCACGCATCGGTCCGAAAGCATATATTATTGAGTCGAATAGGCAACGAACTCGGCGGTTTATTTTTAGAAAATAGACACTGTAATTTATACAATTTTTTGTTCATGACTTCCTGTCTCGTGTATGGATTGCTTCTACAATATTTGTCACTAGCGTCCACTGATCCGCATCGTACGTATCGGACGCATCGCATTAAACGGATTTTTAATTTTACGGCAGAAAAAATCCGTTCGATGCGATCTGTACGATCAGTGGACGCACTTGTAATTTGTTGTTTTTTAATGGTAATACTTTCTTTACAAATATTTTATTCTCTACAAGTTACCCCTTGACTACAATCTTACCTGATGGTAAGTGATGATGCAATCTAAGATGGAAGCGGACTAACTTATTAGGAGTAGGACGACATCTACACTCCTTTCGGTTTCTACACGACATCGTACCGGAACGCTAAATCGCTTGGCGGTACATATTTTTGTCGGAAGGGTGGTAACTAGCCAAGACCAGTGACCTGGACTAATACTAAAATCCGTTCAAAGCGACGCGTTCGTGGCGCACGATGCGGATCTGTGGACGTCTGCCTTAATACTCATTCCCGTGTAAATACAGGGATTGAAAATAGTCTAAGACACTCACAAATAACGTGGCTTTTTGTTGGTAAAAGAATTTTCAAAATCGGTTTAGTAGATCCAGAGATTGCCTCCTACAAACACACAAACTTTACCTCTTTATAATATTAATGTATAGATTATTACTTATCAAACTTAAGATTGATAAGTCTTTCGGCCTGGGATCGAACCCACAACCTTTGAGCCCGGCGTTTCGACCGTAGACTGTAGAGGCTTAAAGTTTATAATAAGTAGGATTACACATGTAAGTACGATTTATGTTGTATTGGTAATTAAGTACTTAATTAGGTTATTATGAAGCCAACTAATGATCGGCCTTCGTTGATTAATAACTACTAACTTACTGAAAACACGTGACTGAGTTCATAAGAGCCTCTAAACACTGATTTTGATGGAACGTCAAAGTAGGAATATACAGGGTGCTGGGGAGTATTCCCCATAACTTCAAGGTGTTGACGAGTCCACTTATTTGAGTCGAACTGCATTTTTTTAACTAAAAAAATAAAAACTTTTTCATACTAAGTAATTCAAAGAACTTAGACTATCCATGTAACACACGCCTTTATATATTCTTGCATTTTAAATTTTAAAGTTTGGCTACGTCATAATTATAAGCATGCGTGAGACATATTTTAAGATCTATTTACAGAATAAATATTATTTAATCCGAAAATTTTAACTTTAGGACACATATTGCCTATAGAGCCTACAGTTGTGATGCGACGAAGTTTCAAGCACTTTGATAAAAATAAGTTTATGTCTGACCTCAGTATGATCGACTGGAGTACTATCCTGAATGCTTCGTCAACGAATGACAAAATTATTATTTTCAATTCTTTGTTGACGGAGTTGTTTGATGTTCACGCTCCACTTAGACCCATAAAACTGAAGCATCTACCGGCTCCATGGCTGACAGATGACATCAAGGCTCTCATGGCGAAACAAGATAGGTCTAAGACTAAGTACAAGCAGAATCCTTCTGCCGAAAACTTTGTAAAATATAAAGATCTTCGCAATAAATGCAATAGGCTTTGCAGGAATGCTCAGCGCTCCTATATTCACGCATCTGTAGAAAATAAGGATGCAGCAAAAGTCTGGAGCATCATCTACTTGGAATCTCGACATAGAAGCACTAAATAATCATTTTACAAAAGTTACCTTAATAGATAATGCAGCTAAAGTACATACATTAAACACGCTTTCCTTACGTCCAAAACCAAATTCCTTGCCATTTCAATTTGCTTCTGTCACGGATGAGGAAGTAAAAAGAAATATTATGGCCATCAAATCAGATGCTATAGGGTGTGATCAGGTGAGTCGAAAGATGATCCTTTTAGCACTTGACGGCATACTAGGTATCCTTTGTCATATCTTTAACCACTCTCTCTCTACAAATACTTTTCCTAATACTTTGTATTTAGCATACATTGTTCCTATTCCGAAATCTCACAGTCCTTCAACTTTCTCGCAGTACCGTCCTATTTCTATTCTTCCTTTTCTATCCAAAGTTCTAGAACGTATAGTGCACAAACAATTATTATTATATCTCTCTGAATTTAATATACTAAATCCATATCAATCTGGATTTCGCACTGGGCACAGCACTGTCACTGCACTTATCAAAATTTGTGATGATATTAGATACGCCATCGATAACCAGCTCCTTAGTGTTGTTACCTTACTTGACTTTTCGAATGCATTCAATACTGTCGATTTCGAGATTCTCCTAGGAGTTCTAAAGTCAATTAATATTTCTCCTGAAGCTTTGGGTTGGTTTCGGTCTTATCTTTATGATCGTAATCAATGTATTCGGGTTAATGAGAAATTATCTTCTCCGAGTATATTAAATGCAGGTGTTCCTCAGGGCGGTGTGCTTTCTCCGTTACTCTTCTCTATTTACATTAATTCTATTACTGATCTCCTCTCCCTCTCCTTCCATTTATATGCTGACGATCTGCAAATTTATGTATCATCACCCGCTGACTCGCTTGACAATGCAATAGCCAGTCTAAATACTGATCTTAATACAGTCAGTGCTTGGAGTAAATCCTACGGATTGTCGGTTAATGCAAGTAAATCAATTTTGATAGGGTCACGTCAACAAATTTCGAAAATTAATACTTCATCTCTTCCTCCCCTTTTATTAGATGGAACTGAATTAAATTTTAACAGTTCAGTCAAAAATCTCGGCCTAGTTATGGATGAATGCTTTTGCTGGACACCCCAGGTTGCTGCTGTCAGTCGGAAGATCTTTGCAGTGATTAGCAGGTTGAGAAGGTGGAAGAACTTGTTTCCTCTTAAAACTAAGATTTCTCTTGCTCAATCGCTTCTTCTTCCATTACTCGATTATGCCGATTCTTGTTACTGTGACCTACCACAATATCTCCTTAACAAGCTTGAACGCCTTCAAAATTTAGTCATTAGATTCATATTTGGGTTAAAAAAATTTGACCACATTTCTGAATTTCGTGCTCAATTAAAATGGTTGCTATAGCTCAGCGTCGTAATTTTCACATACTTTCCTTGCTTTATTCTATACTTAATCACTATCATTCTCCTCCGTACTTAAAAGAAAGGTTTCACTTTCGCGGTTCTAACCACCTTCTCAATCATCGATACAGCAATGATAATAAGTTATCTATGCCATTTAGTCGGACTCACCGCTATAGTGAGTCGTTCACTGTTAAGGCCGTAAAACTATGGAATGCCGTGCCGCGGGATATTCGTCATTCTCAGTCGATTCATATATTTAAACGTCGTCTTAAAGACTACTTTTTATCACAGTAATATATTTAGGTATGTAATATCAATTTAAGTAAGTTTATTTTATTGTATATATATATTATTAATGTTAATATTGGTATTTATGTATTTTAATTTTCTTAGTTTATGTAAGTATATTTCATTTATTTTTTATTGTACAGTATTTTAAGTCGATATTTGCGCACCAACCACTTCTCTTTGTAAACGTGAACTCCTTATAATAACGGTTGCCTGGAAGATATCACTTTAGAGATAAGGCCGCCGTTACACCATTGTTTGTATTTTACTTGGTTTGTTTTTGTAAATTTTTGTTATTTTGTTTTTGGTGTAATAAAGTGTTTTTATTATTATTATTATGTTCTTTGAACGTTATTAATTAATTTTTGTTAAAGAACATAACCCCAGAGTTATGAAAAATACTCCCTAGCACACTGTATAGTTAGCTCATTGGTTAAGGGGACTCATCACCGAGAGATCTTGGTCTTTTCTGACTATTGGAGGAGACCAAAATGTTGGTCATTTTGAAAATATATGGCAATTTAAAAAAAAAAACGGTCCACGGTACTTCGACTTTATTTAACCTTGCGCATTAACTTGAGAATATATTGTTTCAATTGGACTTTCGAAACGTCAGGTTGTTATGAAATAATGGTGATAATTAAAGTCAAAATCTTAAAATTAAGGTTACTTGGGTTTAAGGTGGGTACATTGTGTACCTAATTATTATTAAGCGTAAACTACTATGAAATTAGTCTCAAAATTTCCAGACCGCTTGGTCACCCTACACCCAAATAAAAACCACACATAAACTTTTATATTACCGTTTGTGTCGAAAACTTATTATAATCACGATTCTATTAAACCAGTGAATTGTCAACTTTAAAGCTAAGTGAGTAAGGATCAAATTACGTTAATTTTTTTTTATCAAAAGGTTGTTCTGTGATTTTTGGAACCTTTTCTAACCTTAACCTTTGACCGGGCCTTGACAGTGTAAAGTCGAAGTGTCGAAATCTGAACACGAAATCTTTTAACAGCAAATCGAGCAATTTTGATTAAATGTCGCCTTATCACATTATAGTCCAAGAGCTGGTAAGAGTTTTTGGGTAGGTATTTGAGGCAAGCTGAAAACTTGTCCTGTACCTCTCCTATTATATCCCAATACGAAACTGCAGACCTGGCTGGTGAGTAGCGGGGCTAAATCAACCCCCAAATTTTTAAAAATATTTTTTTTTTTTATCCAAAAATATATTTGAGGCAATTTGCAATTTTTATATGTTGTAGTTTAATATTTATAGAATATAAAAAAAAATAAGCCAGACGATTCAGTCGGGGTTTTAACATTGCCAGGCGCGTTCAAAAATATTTTGCAAAAAAATATAAAAAATGTATTTGAGGCAACTTGAAATTTTAATAGAGTATTATTTATAACTAAAAAATAAGACTCTCAAAAAGACAGATCATTTCGGTGGGACTTTTTACCTGCCAGGTGATCTTATAAAGTAATGATTACAAAAATATAAAATTACAAAATCAGATTTATTGAAATAGAAAAATTATATACTAATAATACAGCTGCAGAATTATTATGAGTATACAAATATCAATGTAATTAATTCCCTGTCATATCAGAAAGAAATTGTCATTCTTCTTCTGTAGATGCTCCTTCATCAGAGCTATCAGAATCAACTTCAGATTCATCTGTGTCTAATTCGGATACCCCTGCATTATCTGCGAAAAGTAATATATATGGATTGATTAAATAAATCATAGTAATTAAAATACAGCAGTTAAAAAAAAAAACTATGTATACGCACCTGTAGTATCATTTCCAATATTATTTTGTTTATTGTTTTCATGAACAATAGCGTCGAATACTGATTGCGGCATACAATCTCCGTCGAACCAGTGGAAATGTAGCGTATCCTCATGAAGTGTCCATCCGTTTCTATTCGGTGTCAAACTGCTGGGGAATCGCAAATATGCATTTCTCCAAATACTCGTTATATATTGCGTTCTTAAAAGATGTTGTTGTAATTCAGCTTTGCACGGAGGTAAAGTAGAGGGATCACAATTTTTTAAAGTTTTTTTGAAAGGTTCATCTTCAGTGTTAGCTTTGTAAGTTACACAAAATTTATGAAACCGTGCTGCATTTATATTTGATATATTTTTATATCCATAAATTTCACAAATAAATGCTTCCAAAATTGGCAAAATTTCTTCACGTGATCCGGTAATATGTGCAACTCCAAGATCTGTTAAAGCTTTTTGATAATTTTGATTTTTTATCAATATTTTATATGGCCTTATTTTTCCTTTTTGGAAAAATTATGGATTATAATCGCATCCTGTTAATGCATGAAAACCAGGTAAACTTGCACATAAAGATGGCCCTAATTCCATGTATAATTTTGTTACATTGATGTACCTTTTAGAGTTCCCAGTGCCATACTCCATAAAAATGTTAAGGTCATCGCTTTGAAGATGATCCATATTTCCTAGCATGATTATCAGTACGTTTGTATCCGAACTTATAAGAAGAACGTTCGTCTTTCTATATGTATCGAGCTTACACACATGGTGGATTATCTTAGTATCAGCTTCTTCGTGATTATTACAGGCCAGATTCTCATCAATAGTCATTTCAACAACATTATTTTTCACAATATATGAATAACACGAATCATAATTCAACTTTATTAATGTGTTACCAATAAATGTTGCCATTTCATCTGTAGCCCAATAATCAATTAAAAACTGGACAAAAACGATAAACGCTCTATCTCACTCTACAGTTTGTCTATAGCGCTTCGCACTCGCACCCATACAAAATTTGTTAGATCACCTGGCAGGTAAAAAGTCCCACCGAAATGATCTGTCTTTTTGAGAGTCTTATTTTTTAGTTATAAATAATACTCTATTAAAATTTCAAGTTGCCTCAAATACATTTTTTATATTTTTTTGCAAAATATTTTTGAACGAGCCTGGCAATGTTAAAACCCCGACTGAATCGTCTGGCTTATTTTTTTTTATATTCTATAAATATTAAACTACAACATATAAAAATTGCAAATTGCCTCAAGTATATTTTTGGATAAAAAAAAAAATATTTTTAAAAATTTGGGGGTTGATTTAGCCCCGCTACTCACCAGCCAGGTCTGCAGTTTCGTATTGGGATATAATAGGAGAGGTACAGGACAAGTTTTCAGCTTGCCTCAAATACCTACCCAAAAATTCTTGCCAGCTCTCCTACTATTACCTAGATTAGAAATTTTATAATAACTAGCTTAAAATAAATGAAATTTTCCCAGTGTTACCAACTCTCCAAAATAGTTATCCCTAAAGTTTGTGTCAAAAACCCCTAAAATCGCCTTAATTATTGAGTTGTCCCCCTAACAAATATAAATTCATTATAATTTAGAAATAATATGCTGTAATATGTTTCAAAAGTCTATATTTAATACAGACAAAACATTACGTCTTTATCTGAAGATTCAAATTTTTTGAAATCATACATATTGATAATGAATAAATTTAACAATTTTTTTAATCGATGAAAATTGCCGCCAGTTGTCTCAGAGTGGTTGTAGAATAACGTATTATATGTCGTTATAAGTCTCTAGGTCAAGAAAGAAATATTAAAATTATCATCAATTTAAAAATATTAAAGAGTCAAAAAATCCCTGAAAATACCCCTAAAAAAATCCCATTTCACTTATTTGCCCCCTAAATCTGGGGGGAAAACCCGTAAGTTGGGAACCCTGAATTTTCCCCGTTAGAGCGATCCCCACTAGCGCGTTACGTTACGTTTTTTATTTATTTATTTAACGAGGGTTTGTTCAAAATAACTTATTTACCTACGATTAATCATTCAACATCATACAACATTCTAGCCTCCTTAGATAAGGTTTAGGCTAGGATCCTGTTACATTCCCCCACTTCTCGTAAATTAATATTAATACAATATCTCTCTCTTTCGTTCCGAACACATTCCACCAATATGTGATAAACGTCTTCAATAATATCACACTGTACATTTAGGCGAATTAGATTTCCCAACAAGGTATGCAAATCCATTTAGTGGAATGTGTCCAGAGCGAATTCTTAATGCTAACACGATATTATATCTACTTAATTTTACACCGGCAAACCATGGCGACCGTGAAAGAGATGGTTCGATTGTTTTGTACCATATGTCTTTATACGAGATCTTAAATCAAAGTGTTCTTTCTACAAGTTAAAGCACTTCTCTCTAACTAAAAAAAATAAATCAGCAAAATAAGGAAGGCCTTCAAATTTTAGATCAACAAACCATGCCTCTTTTACGTTACATTGTAACGTTGCAATGGAGCTCAATTGCTAGAACGGGCAGTGTTTCACTTGTTTCGATCGATTGTTGAAACTGAGCCCACATTCGCACGAGAGTTAAAAAACTCTCGTGCGAATGTGGGCTCAGTTTCGACGATCTGTAACGACTTTAAAAAAGCGTTCAAATATCATCATCATAATTATCAACCTACATTCGGCTCACTGCTGACGCAGTTTAAATATCACGGTTTTACAAATTTTCCAAACGTCTAAAACTCTCTCGTCTATTTTGTGACGTCACTAACACCCTTGATGTACTAAACGTCGAACTAATTGTTAACTAATATTTTTGTCAAACGCTCCATTTGTATGAGATTTATTGTAGTGACGTCATGAAACATTTGAAATATAGACTGTCATGGCCGACACGGCGTTTTGGCTAGTACTGTCAAAAACATATTCAAAAACTAATACTTTCATGTCTCATAAAAATATGAAAAAATATTTTAAAGTTTAGTATGAGCTATTTATGACGATTTAAAAAAGTGTCAACTAGCCTGTAGTAGTAGAAGCGTGAGCTGACTATCTTTCAGCTTCTATAAAATGACAAAGGTCTGGCCATTACAGACTCTTAACCATGAAATCTGGTATCACTTCATATAGATATATTATAAGTATTAAGTGTGTGGTTGTTGTATGGCACAGTTTATCACCGGCATATAATTACAAGTTGATAACTTTGATAACTGATAACACTTCATCAATAGGAAATATGCAATGCAACGTTTTCTTTGCTTTTTTCTTATCTGTATATCTAACTAGCAGATGTCTCGCTGTTTCACCACCGTATTATCCGTTCCCGTGAAAATACTGGATTAATAGCATTAAATTGAAAATTTTGAAAAACCCGTCATAAAATTATCTAGAATTTTATATCAGAAATTCTTTCTATCATCATATATGTGGACCGGATCAATGAAGAAAATTGTTCATTTTATTCCAATATAAACAATTGGATTTCCATGTCCCAATTTTCCCACCACTAATTTTCTCATCAAACAAAAATAAGAACACTCTCGATCAAGTCATCAATATTCTCTTCCAGTGCACTTTCATTTGAGTCCCCACTCGAGTATACTTGCAGACATTCTGTTATTCTTCCCCACTTTCACCTCCCAAAACTTAACTCAACAACAGTTGAGGACAGGGCATTCTCTTCCAATTAATGGGAATGTTGGTCTTATTTAAGAGATATGGTAAATATTCTTTAAAAAAATACAAATAAACAAAACATACGCACTTCAAGGGCGTGGAGACTTCAATTGCTTATTAAGCTTTCGTTTTCCGCGCCACCTTTAATATGGGTCTCTTCTAGTCAAGAGTGAAAAGGCATCTTGTATTCATCATCAATCAATCAGTCATCAGAATTTCCATTATCGATTACCATCAGGCATGATTGCGGCTAAAAACTTAATTGAACAGCACGTTTCTGCTGTGTTGACGTTCTTTCATTACTTTACGTGCTGTCACTACTACAAACTTTGCGCAGACAGCGTCCTTATATGTTATGACGTGTGTTCCAGCGCTGATCAACGAGCGCGCGGATGAGGAGGAGGAGGACGACGTGTCGCGCTCGTGCAGCCACTTCACGCACGTGCTGAAGAAGCTGCTGCAGGAGAACATCCCCGGCCTGCCCCCCGGCGGCGGCTTGGCGGCCAAGTGAGTTGTTACATTTCGTTGTAGCGCTGAGCCACGAGTGAGGAGGAGCACGGCGCTCCCGCCCGGGTCCCCATCGATTCGTAGCCCGTACTTTCTTTTCGTCGGACGAATCGATGGGGGTACCTCTCTCCTATGTCGATTCTGCTCTTTTCTTGTCTTGGATTATAAAATTGAGGGAAATAGAGAGCGCACAAATTTGTGCACTAGAATCTGATCTGAATATATTTGCCACCATGGCCCGAAATGGGTTAGCATGCGTCAACGGCGTCAGCGTCTATTGGTCGACATTTATCTTCTTTACCTCTCGAGATATGTCGTGGTGCCCATTTTAGACTAACCGGCGAGTATAATACGCGTAAATCAACGTGTGTGTTTGACATACAATAAATAATGACACTTTGTTCGCAGGCAAGGCTTGCTGGACAAGATATACAGGGAGTTCCATCCCGACCACGTGGACAGCTCGGAGCAATTCGACTGCAGCGACATCGCGGACGCTGTCAACAACTAGGCGCATCAACTGCGCGCGCCACAGATGTCATCTACAGCTAGGCGCATTCATTGCGTACGCTACAGCCGCCGGTAACAGCTAGGTGCATCAACTGCTCGCGCCGCTGACACATGAACAACTAGACGTATCAACTGCGTGCGCCGTAGACGCGCTCAACAGCTAAATAAATCAACTGCGTACGCCGCAGATACTGTCAACAAATAGGCGCATCAACTGCGTACGCCGTAGACGCCGTCAACAGCCAGGCGCATCAACTGCTGATGCCAACAACAGCTAGGCGATTTAAATGCCTATGCCGCAGATGCAGTCAATAGCTAGGCGCATCAACTGCGTGCGCCGTAGATGCGCTTAATAGCTGAGCACATCAACTGCGTACGCCTTAGATGCTATCAACAACTAGGCGCATCAACTGCGCACTAACGAGTTGACGCTTAAAACGAGCCGATAACCACCCACCGGACCAACCTCAACCGAACCACGTGAAACTTTCCAATAAACCGTCATTTGTTAACGTAATAAAATATGCAATTCCGTTTTTATACTGAATTTTGACTATTTCACCGATCGGCAATCTTTTAATAGACAAGGGATTGGGTTTTGTTTATATCTGTCGTCGACTAAGACAATGTATTTATATAATTACTCAGCGGTCTGCAACCTTTGACATACCGCTTGTCCTAGCTATATCTGACTCTGAAAACGCAAAAGTCATTCAGCATGGAATGATGAATGAGGCATGATTGAAAAATCGTCAGACTATAAATTTTTTCCGAAGTTTTTTATCTGTGCAACTTATATGGACCAATACTAAAGTATAAAAAATTCCATTTTCAATTTCAAATAGTCTGTAGTCCAAATATGTGTGAAAATATATAATATGTTTCATATTCAAAGTTGTAAAATTGTATGTGGTGTTTAAAAGTGTAGAAACAGAACTAACTTTTTTTCCTCTTACAACACTATTCAACTTGTCAGTTGTTAGTGTCATGTGTCAAAAGTGATTAATCTATCGGCTTTGAAGGTTATGTTAATAGGGTTACGTTTAAGTTCCTCGTATTCGTGTTGCCATATTGGCGAAAATGGCGTCCCTATTAATTTCTACTATTTTTTGCCAGGCTATACCTATGGTAGAGGTTATAGTCTGACAAAATCCTAGTCTTTCGTAGGCTCTTTTTAATCAGTGGTTGGTAACGAGCTATTGGATTTATATTGGTTGGTAAAGTAATTGTATCGACCTTCAAGGTTTTTGACCAATTGGAACGTAGTGCGTTGGGATTTGTTTGCAAGCAAAATTGAAAATTCATAAATTAAAATTAGATTTTTAATTTATGAATTGGTTGGTAGAACATTAATATGGGACTTGTTATGGATTTATTTTGACTTTACGTTGTTGGCAGATTATTAAATAAAAGTTTCATCACAATCCGAACACAGTTGACAAAGTAGTAATTTAAAACAAGAAGTTAACCAACCGACCTAAAAAAGGCAGAATTAAATATGACAACTATATTTTTGAAATTGTTGCCTGACAATGTGACAATATTTATTCCAAATATGAAGGCTGGCATCAATCTCAAAAAATAGTTGGCATAATTCGTTTTTTGTGTAACTGAAAATAATATGACGAAAAAAAATATATTACAATTAATCAGTCTTTAAAGGGTGAAGAAGCTGAAGAACCTTAATATTTCAGTTAAAAAAACATATCAAATTTCGCCAAGGCTCAGATTGACAATACTACAGACAGTGTGTGAGCACCCTAATGAAAAGTATCAATTGTTATGATTGACTGTCGTATTGTTTATTATCTGTCTGTATAATATGAATAATTATTAATCGTAAAATTGATCCACTGAAAGACGTTTTAAGCATCAACTCCGTAAGCAAGGTTGGATTTTATAGAGAGTCGATTTATTATAACTAACCAATATTTACTAGAGCCAAAACACTATCTATGACAGAATAAAGTACAAATTCGCGTGTACTCAAGTGAATATTGGTTCGGGAAATTTGTTAGATAAAGCTGCATTCGCACTGTTCGAATGTATTTGACAACTTTTTTTGTACATAAAATTAAGTCTCGAAGTGTGTGGTGCGAATACAACTTTATACCGCTCGGCGCCCCACTTGTGTTTAGTGTCCGATAGGTTTTAATCGCTTTGTAAAAAGTCCCGCTTCTATCACCATAAATAAATGCTTGTCTATAGATAAGTGAGTCTATGGTAGGCTAATACGGTGGAAACACAGGCGGGGGATCGTCGGGCGATAAATATAATTTAATGTTTAATACTCTAGCCTCTGTTGTGGAGCGAGTCATAGACAAAAATTGTTTTCTTTTTTTTTCTCTCCTTAAAGATAGGTCACGTGTCTTTGTTTCTTACAATGTGCCCACAGCGGTTTTATGTGAAATGAGAGTTCTACATTGATTGGGATTTTATTTATGGCCGTTTCACATTATTCCATTCCCTAATACCTGCCTAATCATGAAAATGTTACTTTTGCTTGTTTAATATTATTCATTTTGGTGGAAAAATTGAAAATGAATACTTAATTTACTTGCAATATTGCACTTGAATAATTATTGAATTCTTAATAACTTCGTTATTTACTTATTTAGTGATGTTTACACACAATAATTGAAAATAAAGAAAACCAAAGCACATTAATTATAATATAAACATTTTGGTGACCACGCTGATAAATAAATAAACGACTTCTTGCAAAAGCTTGTGACTTGTCAAGCAATTAAAAACAACATCTACTGACCATTACTAGAAAGGGCTTTCCTGATCAAGTGTCTGGAATCGTGTGAACCGGCCGTTACGTCGCTTGATGGCACAAATTTTTGTTTATCCCGGAATATGTACCTAGTTGAAATTTAATAGTTTTTAAATGAGAAATAATATTGTATATGTATAGCAATGCAAAGGGGTTTTTTGTTTCACAGTACATTTATAGTTTGTGGTTAGAGCTTTGTCACACTGGCGATATGTGAACGCGCGTATCGTGCGGAGTCAGCGTACAGTCAACAATATTACTTTTATACTTTTACGATTTGAATGTGAAAATATAACCGTAATTTGCACTAACTAAAGTTTAATATTTAGTTATTGTATGCAGGAATCGATTTGTCTGAAATAAATAAGCTACTTTTAATCCTATTCTCACAAAAAACACGGCTCACCGCTAATAGTGAGTTGGTTAACCGTAGGTAATTATTCTCAGGCGTACAAAAGGATGTGGGGTGATTTTAATATCGTTATTTTCTTTAAATTATTTAATATCGTTATTTTCGAGGGATAAAAAAATATTAATCTGGAGTTATTTTTACCCACAAACGAAGCCGCATTACGTTTTTAATTTAAACCTTTACCTATACCCACTACTTAACAATACATATTTACTGGTTAACTAGTATCATAGTAAGTCAGTAAGTGCGTAAGTCAGTCGGTAAATCTACTCGTAGTGCCTACAGTTGTAGTACTGTAGCATGCCGCGCGTTTTTATACCGCCAGTGTGACGGGGCCTTTATCTTCCCTTATTCCGTTAAAAGAACTTGTTCATAGGTACATGTCATTATATTAGATGTGTAATATAGAGATTTGAGATAAATATTAATAATAAATGAAATAATAAAACTTTGAAAACACTTATTTCGGAAGCTGTTTATTTTTATAGCCCTTTATTAGCGAATTCTTTTTTTTAAGAATATTTTCCATATCTTTTAAATATGACCAATATTCCTGTTCCTCCATTTAGTAGGAAAAGAGTGTCAGGACTGGGTACGACAATAGTACAGAGGTGTTATACTATTGGGGCGTTTTTGATAATTGAACGGGTTTTCTTAGAAACGAGAATCAAAGTGAAATGACCTACTAAATATTCAGGTCTCTCTCTTTTTTTAGCCCTTGTCTTCAATCTCACCTGGTGGTAAGTGATGATGCAATCTAAGGTGGAAGCGGGCTAACTTGTTAGGAGGCGGATGAAAATCCACACCCCTTTCGGTTTCTACACGACATCGTACCGGAATGCTAAATCGCTTGGCGGTATGTCTTTGTCGGCAGGGTAATATAATAATCAAACTTCTAAATTATAGTCCCTGAGTATGTAATTTTTCATGGGCAATAACCGTTTGTATTGTAACTTTCACCTACCTTTATTTCTTGTTCTTATACCAATGAAATGCTACATTATCAGCGAGTAACATAATCTATATTTTATACCGTATGTACCTTCTATCGGTTACTATGTCATATTTCCGTTTTTGAAGCTAGATTATGAGCTAACATATAGACTAACTTTGAATATAAAAATGTATTAAAGCGCAAATCACGAGATCGGCTGATCCGATTTGCCTAATTCTCTTTTTAGAATATTCCTTGCAGTACGACGATGGTTTATACGGAGTTTTTTAGGGTAGGGTAGGAGTAAGAAGCGCACGTAAGTCAAAGCGAAGCTTGATCGGGTCCGCTAGTATAGTAGAAGTTGAGAATCGCGGGATCTGCTAGTTTCATAAAGTTTAAAGGATCAATTTTAAACAACACAGGTTTTTAGCTCTACTCGCCAAATACACAGTCGGCTAAATAGGTTTAATAATAAATTAACACATTTACAAAATCTTTATCTAATCATTTGTTAAGTATCATATTCAACACACATTTGTACGCAATCTCGTTTCTGTATTTGTATGTTGTACGCCATGTTTTCCTCGCAGTCGTCGATTTCGTCCGGCTTCCTTCGCCGAGTTTGCTTCTTTTTCCACGCCTTGTAACTTGTGCTTGCTTTCTGCGGAAACAAGATTGAAATTTTCCGATTTTAAATAAAACATGGATATATTGCTTGCGACTACGGATTTGTATATATATTCTCAGAGGCATAATTATCCGTACTCGCCTTATATTAAAGTGGGCGGATAAATGTGCCTCTGAGTGTTTGATGCCGTAAAGAGTGGCATACACAAGGTAGTAGCTAGGGTAACCACTATATGTACAACCTGTTAATAACTCACATTGGAGAAGGGAGCACATAATGACTCCTCGGGATATAGGCGGTGCATGTTTACGTCTATGAACATCTTTACAAAATTATCAATTAAAAGTGAAGAACTCTCATCTACCTACAATTAACACAGTTGCAATAGCTAATTAAGATAAAAACCTACTAGAATAGGGTACTGGGTAAACGTTACCTCTAGACGGTCTTGGTATATTTTACTGCGATACAAATCAGCTTCCTTCTTTTTGCGTTCCATTTCTTCATTCGAATGTTTGTATCTGTGAACGGAAAATTATTGTCGATTAGTAAAAATATATGTTAACTGTTTGTGTTTCCTCATATCGTCGGTCTATGTGATAGCTCGTACATGCAAACTGACGAACTTTACAGGAGAGACAAGAATCATCTTTTAGGTATCACTAAAAGTCGTTTTACGCGACCAAAAACGTTTGTAATGTACGTACTACAAGATATTTACGGGCTACCACCGGAAAAGCTGTTTGAAACTTTCTGCATCAAAATCAATTTTTACCAAAAATTGTTAGTCACGAGGTATATCTATCACATCTAGACCGACGACACACATCAGTGCTGCATACTTTTTTTATTGAAAGTATGCGGCAAAATGCTGAGTTGGGGCCTTTTTCTAGGTTGTGCCACATATTACAGGGCATTCTTTAGTGCTCCACTGTTTGAGTGGACAGTTAAGCCATAATATGTTATAATTTAGATTTTGTGTGATATGTGGCATTACTTAAAAATAAAGATCTTTTCTTTCTTTCTTTCTTCTTTCGATATGGTGAAATAGAGGTAAGTTCGATAGAGATAGAATTTACCAACCCTTCTTACAAACCTGTAGATCTATAGGATAACAATGATGACTGATCGATGTTCGACGTTACTGTGGAGGCGCTATCATTCATCAACATATTTATGATTTTAACAGTCGATGGACGTCCACTGCTAGATATAGGCTTCATGCATGGACTTCCAAACACAACGATCTCGAGTCGCCAGCATCCAGCGGCTCGCTGCAATCTCCTTCTTGTTCTCGTTTCACCAAGTGGGGGGTCGACCAACATTGCGCTTTCCGGTGAGGGATCACCATTCCAGCACCTTGGGACACCAAAGTTTATGGGCTCTTCGAAAATGTGGCCTGCCCATTGCCACATCAGCTTCGCGACTCGCTGAGCTATAACAGTTCGGATCGGTTCTTCTGCGGATCTCCTCATTTCTGATTAGGTCACGCAGATATATTCCAAGCATTTGCACACACAATAAAAGCTTAGAAACGTAATACTAACTTTTCTTGGGCTTTTTCAATTTAGATTTTAGACCTTTGTTAAATGGTAAATTGATGACAAATAATGAAAGTCACTATGTCGTATTTTGTTATATTTCCGTTTCTGCAATGCAATAATTTATAGGGTAAGTTATAAGCAACTAACTTATACACAAGTAGTTTGTGAGCCAGCGTGTGCATGGGGTTCCTGGGTTGTTGTTCTGCCACGTCGTGCAACACCTCGGGGAGGACGTGCCCAAATGTGTCCCAGAGATACTTTACCGCTTCGGTGTCTAGTTTACCTGAAATTAATTAAAGGTTTATCTTAAATCCCTAACTAGGTAATGATAAAAGAAACCGAGGACCATATTTCCTAAAATCTTGAAAAGGTATGGATTAGAAACGAGCAATATTTTGCGCAAGTTTAATTAACAATTTTTGAGAATTACTTACGGAAAGTAGCAAAATTATTCATATTTCATGGTCAGTTTTGGTTGTCTATACACCTCATAAGAAGGCCAGTCACTCGATGAACGGGCGGAGTTTCTCTGAGTAATCGCACCAGAAATGAGATCCGACGAAGAAAAAAAGTCACTGACATAGCTTAACGAGTCGCGAAGCTAAAATGGCGACGGGCTGTGCACATAGCTCGAAGAGCCGATGGATATGGGGTTCTCAAGGTGTTGGAATAGTGCCCACGCGCCGGAAAGCGCCATGTTGGACGTGAACTGACTCCACCACTAGGTGAACTGACAACATCAAGCGAGTCGCAGGGAATCGCTAGACACAGGATCAGTTGTTTGGAAGTGCCTAGAAAAGTCCTAGAATAAAAAGTCCTGCAGTGGACGTTCATCGGCTGATATGATAATAGAAAATGAATCTATTAGGTTACCTTTAATTAAGGCTTACCTTTAATATTCTGAGATTCAATCAGTGGCAGTAACACCTTATCATTAGGATCTCTGACCAACATTCGACATTCTGGGTTATTTGTTTCTGAATGTCCACAGTCCTTGGTTTGCTTCACGAATATATCGTTCTCAATTCTGTAAGAGCTCGAGCAAGGCGCCACTTTATACAGTTTTTCCTGCGTGTTTTTGTCTATGTAAAAGCGGCCCATCTCGTCATAAAAATATTTATCTTTGTCGGGAATCTGAAATATTACCTACTTACTGATTAATAATCCATATTCGACTCACTATCTTGCACGAGTCTTCTCTTAAAATGAGAGGGATAAGGGGCAATAGTCCATCACGATTAAGCTAATGGCCCAATTCGGATACTTCACACACGTAGAGAATTAAGAAAAATCTCATACGCAGTATTCCTCACCATGCTTTTCCTTCACTGTTTGAAAATTGAAACACATGATATTTAATTTCATAAAGTGCACTTAACTGATCAGTTATGCTCCGAACCGGATTCGAACCTACGCCCTTGAAATCGAAGGCAGAGGTTTATTTACTGGACTTTCACAACTCAGTATCATTGAACGTAACATACGTACTTACTGGTATTCGTTATTTGCCGTGCCTACTTAAAAATCGGGTTGCAGGGAACCGCTGGATGCTGCTGGCTCGTGATCGTTGGGCTTAGAGGTCCACGCAAGAGGCCTACGAGTATGCCCAGCAGTGGACGTATATCGGCTGATAATAATGATGATGATGTTGATGACTTTAAAATCATCACTTACATCAACGTACTCTCCCTGACAGTTGACGTGGTACACTACGTGTCCATAATTAAACACGTAGCACTGGTGGCCGTATTCGTCCACGTAGTATCTGCCGACGTTGTCCGAGTACATAACCCTATCTGGACCTGGGAATAGATAGATAGAGTTTAGGATTACCTATAAATGTATTCTGTACCCTTAATATTATAATTATCTCGTTAGGTTATATAATATGCGGCTTCGGATTGAAAATTTCTGAGCTAGAGCGCTGCGTCGAGCGTATGAAACAGAGCTTTTTTTTTCTTTCAAGATATTTGAAGAGTTGAGCTTGGTTGGTAGCGTAAACCTCCACGCTTCGGAGAGCACTAGAGAGTACTTTAAGTATATGGTCATAGTCAATTATCCTACTTATATCTAGAGAGTGGCGGAATGACAAATTTGCCGCCAGTAGGCTGTCCAATTTTTGCCGCAACTACTATTTCTTACCAGATTCGCTGGTTCGCAATAATATTATTTAATTACATTTATTATTTGTTGTATAATATTTTAGTACTGGACAGTAGGTACGTACAGTAGGACTTAAATATTAAAATTATCTTTAAATTTGAAAGACCTGTAAGACCTGTCGTGCTATATAGATTAGAATGTTGGGCGGTGAAAGGGACGGATAGTAAAAGAATGCTTGTGAACGAAATGCGTAGATAAAGATATGTAGAGATGGAAGTGTGATGTGTGGTGTGACAAGTATAGATAAAATAAAGAACGAGTTTATGAGGAAGTCTGAAAGTGGCGCCAGTGACAGAAAAATTGAGGAGTAGAAGGTTAGCTTGGTATGGAAGAAACATGTAATACGTAGGGAGTAAAGTCATATTACTTGTACATATGTTTTCTGTGACATTACTATAAAAATGTTGAATGTGCTAGTGGAAGGACATAAGGAGAGGAAGGCCAAAGAAAAGATGGCTGGAGTGTGTGAAAGAGGACATGTGTGTATCGGACTTATAGTGAGAAGGTGCAATGTATTGTTAGCCTTAAACTTAGATTTCCTGCATACCAACCTCGAACGCTGAAAAATGTATGTAAAGTCTTTGCAGCGTTCAGTTTTAATGTCTTTACTTCTTGCAGTTTTCCCTTCAACTTATCGTCCATGATGTCCCAGCACTTTTGTTTAGACTCCGGAATTTCACACTCTCTGAAATACGTAACTACTCAATAAAATTCTTCAGACAGAAGTATCTATCCTGGATCAGTTGAGATGTGCTTTTAAGACACTTGTTAGTAATAATACCTACATACTCATCGTGAACAGAATATTATATTTAAATCAATCAGTAATAAATATAAAATATAAATATTTTTAAGTATTAGTTTTAATTTTAATTTATTTTAATTTTGTAGTTGTAGTTGTATTGATATTTCCTTATATTTTATTTTTATAATAAGTTAAGCCTATTTATGTACCTACTTGGTGAGGGAAGGGGTAAATAAGGTCATTATCAGTAATTGTATATGTAGGTATATGTGACCGTGATAGCCCAGTAGATGATTTCTGCTTCCGATTCCGGAGGGTGTGGGTTCGACTCCGGTCCGGGGCATGCACCTCCAACTTTTCAGCTGTGTGCATTATGAAATTAAATATCACGTGTCGCAAACGGTGAAGGTGAATCATATCTGCAAATCCGAAATTTTTCTTAATTCTTTGCGTTTGTGAAGTCTACCAATCCGCATTGGGCTAGCGTGGTGGACTACTGGCCTAACCCCTCTCATTCTGAGAGGAAACTTAAGCTCAGCGGTAGGCCGAATATGGGTTGATAACGAGACTCAGTAATTGAAGAAGTAAGCGTCCACGGTTGATATACGCTTCTCTGGGAGTACCTGCCTACACAACTACGTACAATCCTTTTGCACTATGCTACATTTATTGGCTACCATCATGATCAAGATCAACAACCCATTCTTTTGGTAGGTTTTCTCCTGTATAAAAATTGGGATTTAGAGTTGCGGTAGGCGGGCTAATGCGGATTGACAGTGTGGATAACGCTGTAACGATCGTCATCCGATGTATATGATTGTGACCGATCACGGAGTGCCGACGACATAACGTTATCACTAGTGGGCATCTCAATTGGGAAGAGATACTGTTACTGAGAATTTCTTGGAAATACCCAATATTGCTGTATTCAATCTGATCCCATAATCGGTGATTGACCATATCAATACGCCTAAACGCTGAACTAACGACGCAGTTGAGTTTATAGGTAGGTATGTCTAACTCTAAGTCTCAAATTACTAATTTATTTACTTCATAGAGTTATAAAGCTTCTCCTGTTCAAGCAATTGGGCCTCTTCCTCGCGAAGCTTTTTCAAGCTCTGATAGATGTGGTCAAACTCTCGTATCCTGTCCTCCCAGTATTTACATTCTTCCTGCAGACGCAGGATCGGGAGTTGTTTGGAATCCACTATTTTGTCTTTTATGAGATCAATGCTACGCTGAACCTATTACAGAAGAGTTGCCAAATATATTATGTAGGTACTGTCAAAGAATCATTTGCTTCTGAAACCTGAAAAGGAGTTGCAATATTTTCTTTACGCACGCTTGGCTTGGGGAGTAAACTGGTGAATCATTTCAAAAAGTGTAATCGGGCGAGGCCAACGGACGTTGATAGGGAGAGCTGAAGAAGGTTTTCGATCATTCGTAAGGTCTAAATAAATTCGTATTTTTCGGAGGCAACAGAACGTTTCCTGCTCCTAAAGATGAAAATCAGTCAGGTGCTAAGCAGGTATGTTTAAAATGCTAGGGTACACAAGCTGGTTTACAGGTGACAAGACCGTCAGCCAGGCCTTATTAAGCCTAAAGTATCAATATCATTTCTTCAAATTATTACGGTATTTTCTTACATTAATTTTAGGGAGCTAAGCATGTAAGGTACCTAGGTACCTACTTTAGTACCTACTCAAAATAATCTATAGTTTCAATGTCATTTCTTTAAATCCTTAAGATACCTCTGCAATCTCCACAGACTTGCGAATGTCTCGCCGGGACAGATTCAGGTGCTCTTTATTCTTCTCGTAAAGTTGCATGAGCAGGTCTGAGACGCTCGAGTCCGTCTGTTCGCGTACCGAGCGCAAATTGCTTCCCAGGCGTTTGAAAATCTCCTCGATACTTATGCGAATTTTATCAACCTGAAAATTTATGAGAAAAGGCTTATGGGCTTAGTTATCGCCGAATTGTTGTTGACGTATTTTATTTACTGACTGCGGACTTAAATATTAAAAGTTACTTAAATACTAGAGTAGATTAGACTTAAAATTTTGTTTTTCACAAATCCCGCGGGAACCATAGACTTTTCCGGTATAATTTAGAAGATTATAACAGCTTAAATATGTTGTTTAATTACCTCATCAATTTTCCAGTGAAAGACCCAATGAAATCGATATCAATACGGGCCAATACCAACCCCGTGAAAATAAAGACAATCATAAAAACGACAAAATATATAAACGCTTGTTTGTGTTTTGGTTTCGTGTAAACAAGCTCTTGAGAAAACATCATCATCATCATCAACCCATATTCGGCTCAATGCTGAACTCGAGTCTCCTCTCAGAACGAGAGGGATTAGGCCAATAGTCCACCACGCTGGCCCAATGGTAGACTTCACACACGCAGAGAATTAAGAAAATTCTCTGGTATGCAGGTTTCCTCACAATGTTTTTCCTTCACCGTTTAAGACACGTGATATTTAATTTCTTAAAATGCACACAACTGAAAAGATGGACGTGCATGCGGATTCGAACCCACACCCTCCGGAAACGGAGGTAGAGGTGCCACTGCTAATGCTCATGAAGGATCTTACCTACAAATGCATAATCATAAAGTGGAATAAAAGTCAAAGTTATACTAACAGCCAAACTTAATTCAGTGGAGATAAAATTATACGTGAAGACAAACACATCGTTTTTTCTCTTCAGAGAAAACGGAAAATGTTCTTTTGCGAACGCTTCAACTTTTTCCTGCTTGTCGAGCTTTTTTAGATTCTCAGTAAACTCTTCAAAGGTTTCCATAAATGTGTTATATTTATCTATAACTTTTTTGTATAATTGTTCTTCTAACTGTGTATTAAGTGGGAGGAATTCGCTTTCAAAATCTGCTTGTTTAACTTTGTGCATTTTAAATGTTTTTTGAGCCATTTCAGTTAGTTCTGCCAAGTTAATGCAATGGCTGCATCTATCGGCTTCCCTGATAGCATCGTCCATTTTATCAGTCCAATAAATGTTAAAGCTGTTGACAATGGTCTTAATTTCGCCATAGTAAGTGTGATATGCGTCTTCATTAAAGGATATTGCATTGAGCTCATGGATATATTGTTTCAGTTTCGGTATTATATCTTCGTTAAGAAGATAGATGTAGGGCTCTTTTAAAGCTTGTTCACGCAATTTGTAGATGTAATGCTTGTAAATATCCATTACAAAATTGAAAAATAATTATGACATTGTTTAATCCAATTCAAAATTAAAAATTATTATGACATATAGGTAAATCAATACAATATAAAAACCGCCCAAGTGCGTGTCGGGCTACACGCAATGTTTGGTTCTGTAGATTAAATAAGCTTTGAAACCATTTATTGCAAACATACGAACAACGATACACACTATCACTAACACACAAAATGGGATAAGCGAGAAAAAAATCACCTCACTTTACATGTAGGGAAGGAACCCCTAATCTTTTTTTAAGTTTTCCTTTCACCATTTTCTAGATGTTTAGGCATACAATGCGGTGAATACAACTTCCAGCCAAAGAGTAAATTAATTTCCAACAGGTTTTTAGAATGTTTAATGCGTTGCTCATAATATGATGACAGATTCGACTCTAATGATTAATTATATTAAGAGATAAAAAGAAATATACCCACTTTACATGTAGGGGAGGTACCTTTAAAAAATATTTTTCAATATTTAGATAACGACTATGTCCACCCTTTAATGTTCATACTCATGCTAAATTACAGCTTTCTAGTAGTAATAGTCTCTGCGTTAAACCGGGCAGACAGACGGACATGGCGAAACTATATGGGTTCTTTGTTGACCACGGAATCCTAAAAAACATAATTTTTAAACGTTATCTAATCTTATAAAATTGTTTGAACTCAGAGCCATAAAACAGCGTAGAAAAAAAACTTATGAATGTCAAAATATTTGGCTGTACAATTAAACGCTTTGCCTTTTCCCTGTCGGAAAGTATAAAGAAAAAAAAACTTTACTCATGAAAAGTCAGGTTGACATTGACGTTTGTGGTTGACACTGACACTGACGGTGACGGTAGTAAATTAGGTATATTTTTAGAAGTTAGTGTTTGAGTGAAAAAAACTACTAAAAACCATAATAATTACATTGTCTTTAACATAATATGGATAATAGAAAGTTATAATGACTTCCCAATATAAAAAATTTACAAAGCTCCTTGTAAAGTGGCCTGTGGATGCGTCGAAAGGGGAAAGGTGAGGTTAGGTTTATTATTCCGATTTTCCTGTTATATTTTTATTATGATTTAGTCTATGAATACAGTTTATCAAAGAAATAATATACTTTATTATATATTTGTAGTAATTATTTGTAAATCTTTGATAATTTTAAACATTAACTTACTGGATTCTTAAATTGATACTTTTTACAGAGATCTTGGCAAATTCATCCGTAGCAAAGTAAAAGCTGCTTTCGAATCAACTGACAAAGTGAATTTAGACTCTGAATTCTGCAACCAGCAATACAACGCATTGAACAAATTAGCTGACAATAACTATAGGAATAAATATAAAAGAACTCTTCACAGCACTGCTACTGGTTTAAGCACAGAAGAGTGTCAGCTCATACTTTCCACTGAAGTGTTAGACTATTTGAAAGAAGAGAACAAAGGTTTCTTCAGAAAAATATTTAGTAAGGACTAAAGATGTTACTCAATTATATAAAAATTTTAAACAGAGTGTCTTTACAACGAAACATCCATACAAATCCATACAAAGATCATACACCTGTTATGTTAAATGAAGTCATCAAATATTTGAAACCAAGTAATGGTGAGCTGTATTTAGATATGACGTTCGGAGCAGGTGGTCATTCTCGCAAGATACTTGAGTCAGCAAACTGCCGTTTGCTAACCCTTGACAGAGATCCTATTGCCTATGAAAAGGCTAAAAAGCTAGCCGAGGAATTTCCCAATAGAGTTACACCTTTGCTGGGTAGATTTAGTGAATTACCCTCACTTTTAAAAAGCATTGATGTTAATCAATCATCGATAGATGGGATATTATTTGATTTTGGTTGTTCTTCTATGCAGTTAGATACGGGTGAAAGAGGTTTTTCGATAAGCAAAAATGGCTACTTAGACATGAGAATGGATGCAGGTCGTGATCCAAACCAAATAACCGCCAGGGAAGTGTTAGCGACAGCCAATGAACACGAGCTGTACAAGATATTTAAAATATACGGCGAGGAAAAGAAGGCAGCCAAAATTGCACAAACAATTATACAAGCTAGATATATGATTAAAAATATAGACACAACACGTGAATTAGTTGACGTTGTTGATTCATGTTGCCCTGACGAGTTTAGATTAGACAAATTACAACGACCACAATCAAATGCTACAAAAGTGTTTCAAGCTTTACGAATTTTCGTAAACAATGAATTGAACGAAATAAACTATGGAATGGTGTTAGCAAAGTATTATTTAAAATTGAATGGGCGTCTTTTGACGGTTTGTTTTCATTCTTTAGAAGATACTATTGTTAAAAGGCATATAGCAGGAAACATCATCAATGAAACAGCAAACCCTGTTCCGTTAAGATATTTGAGTCCAACTTTAGTCCAGGATCAAGAAACGATAAATCAGTTTTTAGATTCCCCATGGAAACCTATTAATAAACATGTGGAGGTTCCGTCAGATGAAGAAGTAGAAAGGAACCCCAGAAGTCGAAGTGCTCGGTTAAGAGCTGCAATTAAAATAAAATAGCTGATCTATCATGATAACTTTTTTTAAATGAAGTTTTAGGAAAAATGATTGCCATGTTAAGTTTTTTTTTTGTTGAATTAATTGTAAATTTCAATGTAGATATAGATAGACAGTAAATAAATTATTATACAGAATTATGGCAATTTTTTTTTATTTCACGACTCTAAAGAACATAAACTCTCTACTCTTTAAATAAACTCTGTGATAGCTTGGCAACTTCTTTCGTAAGACTCCCGTTCCGCGCGGTTCGGGGGGCCTGTAGCGTTGAATGACAAACCCACGACTGATGCACGTCACTTCCCCGTACGCACGATTTCACACCCGCGCAGTCTTTCCCTCTGTCGCCCGCATATCATGGGAGTGTATTCAACGAATTTGCGCGACTAATACTACTAGGTAGGCTAAACAATTCCTGGCCAAATAACTTTTATTAATAAACCTTAATTTGTTTTAGGCTGTATGAATTTTTTTTCAATTTAGTGAAAATTCTCTTGACTTTTAGAAAGTCCTACAGCCATATAAGTGTAGTCTGTAGATTAACAAAATCCACACATGGTTTAGCTGAGAATGGTTGTAATAAAAATGAAACTATGACAAAATACTTGTATTACTCTTTATTAGCAGTATTTTGGAAGTGGTAACTACATCCCTCTAATTTACAACAGTAACATTCTATTGACATAATTAAAATTACACATGGAAAGTAGGTAGATGCATATTGTAAAAAAAAAATACAAATATAATTTGATAAAAATTGATAAAAATGATAACTCACGTCGCAAACTATTAAATTAGCACCTGACGAGGAGCGGCTAAGTAGCAGGGGCGATGGTTCCTAACCAACTCGATTCCTATCGGGTTACCTTTTAAAAATCCACGGAACTTATAATTTAACATACTCAGTCAAAAACACATTCAGACTAAAAAAACACGGGTTACCTAAGAGAAAATTTCAGTCTTCGCTATTGCTAAGCACAGTTTGTTATATTCAAACTAATGTGATTGTGAAAGTGAAATAAAGTCGAAAATTAATAAACATTTCATTATAGTAAGTTAGTATTCAACTTTAATTCAACATTAATATTATCCATATTAATTAAAGAGTAACTAAAAACCTTATTGAGGACCTCGTCATTTGCTCGCCAGCCTTTGGACATCAGGTATTGGGATTTTTCATCACAAATTATTATAGGGTAGTGAAAATGATTTTGACCTGACACCTTAATACATTCGGCTGGTGTGGTGTCTTTGAAACGAAAGATGTTCATGTTGCAATTATTCAAGACCTTCTGACACAAATATTTACTTAAAAGTCCTTTTATATAATTTCTATTTCCATCAGTTTCCATACAAACTTAATGTTTGAATATGTTAAGGTGCCATGTACAAATAATTCGGACATATACCTACCTACTAATTTTAGTATATGTAGTCCAATTTTTATGAAATAATCTAAAGTTAGTATAATCGGATGCAATCCTTATGACGTCTCAGCAATAAGCTAGTGTCACGTAGTGTATGCAAAAATCAAGAACTGAGGGAAGATGGCCTTGCCGCCGCATCCCTGCGTTACCGCTGGCATCTAAAATCTTGTATCGTAATGCTAGTCTAAAACGTCATAAAGATTGCATCATACTATACTAGCGACGTGAGTACATACAAACAGTAATTGAACAAGATTTCAAAATACATACCACAAAAAATGCATTTATATTATCACTATGGTAAGACATATGGACAAGCTAAGGTTTATTTACAATATTCTATCTTTTTTTAATACACTAACATTTAATAATTAAAATCAGAATAAGTGTAAACAGTATATTTTATTCATATTTCACTTTCGATTTATAATTATTTTAATTTTAAAAGTCTTAGCATGATTAGGAATTAAATCAATTTCTAATTAATTGTTTTGATACAGCAAAGATTTATTAATATTAAACATGAACTTAATATTATGCTTAAAACATTCATCAATGAATGATGATTTTGAATGAATACTTCAGTAGCATGTTTTAAATGAAAATGAATGTTCATTCACAAAAACTCCCACAGTTGGAATGTGGCAATCTATGATCAATATCATTATTGGAAAGTTCATAATACCATCTTACAAGACCGGGTTTACGCTAAGAGTGATTAAAATTGACAAAATTTGAATTTATAATCAACTTATATTATTTAGCATTTAATTTATGACAACAAATATACAAGATTGTGACATAATAGTTATATAATTTTTATTTTTTTTTACATTTTGTCTTTTATATATTTTTTTATCTTTCATTATTTTACATGGCATGTATGTTTTATTGTAAAAACAAATAATCAACATTCTATCCATAATAATGACCAATAATGACATGTTCCTATTGTTTATGTAGCATTTATAAATATTAATAAAAAAAAAAGTGTGTTAGCTTCGATGCACGAATGGAGTTTACTCTTTCAGATCGACGTGTCTAAATTACTGTATGTTGCCCCGCAGCATACATTATGAAGGTACGTCTCAATACTAACGCCTGAAAAGTGAAAGGTGCGCAACCGAGGTGCAGCAGGCCGCGACGTGCGTGCCCGAACGCATGTGCACGCTGTGGGCAGCAGCGCACGGTGAAAGGTGCGCAGAATAGGTTGCGCACAAAAAACGGAACGCTGCCATTCGTTCATCCAATTTTACTGCCCATATTTTTTTCAAACGGGGGGCTATATATCGTTTCTTAAGGAGGAAACTCTAAAAAATATTTTTTGTTTCGTAATGTAAACCCGGCACTTAGGTACATAGTAGCGTAAATAATAATTATGAATGTATGCGAACATATGGCAGTGCTTTGTAAGTGAGAAATAGATTTAAAAAATTTTGATCGTCACATATTTTATTTACTACTGATACAAGTTGATTCTTGATAGTTACATTTAAAAATTGCAATCCTTTTACAAATAATATGGCAAGCAGATTTTGTTTATTGTAAACACTTGTAGTTTAAATATTTAATTATTATATTTATAATATTTAATATCTTATACTTACCTATATATTATGCAAGAGTGTATTATGCACTTACTCCTATTAAATTGTATGAAAGACGAATATTGTAAGAGTAAATGCACAAGACACTATTATAATTTATACAATTTATTTGTGTATATCGCTAAATATAATTCTCATTTTTTATTTTTCTCAAAGCTAAAACATTTATGAATTTAATGTTTAATTGTACTTTTTCAAGGAAATGTATACTTTACTTTACCAACTATCACTAAATTTTAATTAGGTTCTCAAGTGGTGGAAGCACAGAGCATGCAATGAAATTCTTCTCATTTTATATAATTTCTTTTTAAAGAATATTTGCCATATATTTTTTTTAATATGACAAATATTCCAATTCCCCTCCAATTAATCGGGAAAGACTGCGCTAGGAGTGGGTACGACAATAGACCAACGGGGCAGGGATCAAACCATCACCCCTCGGTGATAAGTCCGACCACTCTTATTGTTGAGCTATTGAGGCTATTTATTCCAACTAACCAGCATTGGACTTAACTTCATATCAACTTTCCTATAACTAGGGAGGCCTGTTCCTGAATTGGCACGTTTATAATAGGCTATAATGATGACTTGTTAGCACTAGTGAGTAAAGTGAAAATGCATGGCCTATCATAAAATAATAATATTATATTACACAACAACTTATCGAGACTGTTTCTGACAAAAACCAAAATTGTTTGCAAAATGTCTTTTCTAAAAGTGTGTCTCACTTGGCATAATTGTATTTAATGTGTTTCAAAATGTATTAGTGTCTGTTTAAGATGTATTTTATGTATTTTTCACTTGGTTAGATTTGTGTTTAGGAATATCCTTGTTTATAGTGTCACTTGAGAGGATTATATTTACATGTGTTTGGAAATATTTTCATGTTTTTTGCAAGTATTTTATGTTACGTTTGTTTCTTAATTTTTTAAATATTTCTTGTGTGTTTTACTATAAGTATATCAAACATATTTTTTAAATGTTGTCATGTGTCACATAAATTGGTTAACCAAGTTTGGCGAACCTCATGAAAATATTTCCATACTATAAATACATATTAAAAATATATATTGTGTCACTTAGTTTAAATATTTTCACGTGTGTTGCGGAATGTCCTCGTGGTTATTTGTTAGTATCATTTGGTTGCATTTCACATGTGTTTTGAAATGTATTGCATACTGTATTTTCATTGTGTGTTCAGGAATGTCCTTGTGTCACGCCTACTTACATTTGACATGTGTTTAAAAATGTCTTCATCAACTATTTATAGGAGTATTTCACGTTCACTCAGGAATGTCCTTGTGTAACACTAGTTTGTATTTCACATGTGTTTTGAAATGCTCTTATGTGTACTGCATTATTCAACTGTATATTTAACGTGTGTTCTACAATGTCCTCGTGTAACACTTCTTTACATTTCACACGTGTTTTGAAATGTTCTTATGTGTACTGCATTATTCAACTGTATATTTAACGTGTGTTCTACAATGTCCTCGTGTAACACTTGTTTATATTTCACATGTGTTTTGAAATGTTCTTATGTGTACTGCATTATTCAACTGTATATTTAACGTGTGTTCTACAATGTCCTCGTGTAACACTTGTTTACATTTCACATGTGTTTTGAAATGTTCTTATGTGTACTGCATTATTCAACTGTATATTTAACGTGTGTTCTACACTGTCCTCGTGTAACACTTGTTTACATTTCACATGTGTTTCGAATTGTTCAGTGTATTGCATTATTAAAGTGTATTATTTAATGTGTTCTACAATGTCCTCGTGTAACACTTGTTTATATTTCACACGTGTTTTGAAATGTTCTTATGTGTACTGCATTATTCAACTGTATATTTAACGTGTGTTCTACAATGTCCTCGTGTAACACTTGTTTACATTTCACTTGTGTTTTGAAATGTATTTATGTGTTGTTCACTTGCATGTGCACGTGTTGGGGAGCGTCCTGGGAGCGCCTCAGTCGTCCTAGCTGCGGTTGACGGAGGAGAGCACGTTGGCCTTGGCGCGGTCGGTGGCGGCGGCGGCGGCCTCGCGCATCTCTTTGAGCGTGTGCGCCATGGGCGCCATGGGGTGCGCGGGCGCCTGCCGCGGGAACATGCTGTGCAGGACGAAGTTGAAGCCGTTCACCTGGCGATCATAAATATACATGTACCAGTGGCGAAGGATGAAATTTTGACGAAGTTTTTCCATCTCAAAGAAAAGGAAATTCATATCGCTTGATACAATGGTTTTGGCGACAGACTCTCCTCTCTGTCGTCTAATGAAGTGTGAGGCACGATGTCGTGTAGAAATCGAAAGGGGTGTGGATTTTCATCCTCCTCCTAGCAAGTTGCCTGCTTCCATCTGAGATTGGATCATCGCTTACCCATCAGGCGAGATTGTAGTCAAAGGGCTTTAATTTGTAAAGAATAAAAAAACAATAATAAGTTTTGGGGCATTTCTGTAACAAGCGGTTAAGGACTCAGTTATCGTTATTTCCGAATCCCGAGGTGTAGGTTCACAATTTAAAATAATCGAAGAAATCAATGTTATGTAATATACCACGAACAATTACCAATCCCAAGGTACTGGAATGGCGACCCCGCACTGGAAAGCACAGTGTTGGTCGACCCCCCAGTGGACTGAGGATATCAAGCGGGTTGCAGGGAGCCGCTGGATGCTGGCGGCTCGAGACCGATGAGCTTGGAGGTGACCTATGTCCAGCTGTAGACGTCTATCGGCTGACAAGGTAACCACGAACCTGCGTCATGTCCCACATTGCATTGTGTTGACTGTACTCGTATGTGTCGCGCACTCAACTCACCATCTGGTTGCAGTTCTTGCGGAACCGGTCGAGGCCGAAGGCGCGGATGGCGCGCGAGAAGCCGAACACCTGCGAGTCGATCCACGCGCAGCGCCGCGCCACCGTCTGCCCCGCGCCCGCCGGCCGGTACTCCACGCGCTCCACCACGCTCTGGGGACAGGCACATACTGTACTCCACGCGCTCCACCACGCTCTGGGGACATGAGCATCGTCAGTAACAGCACCATCAAACGGAATATTGGAAAAACTGCAGGAAAGACTGAAATGGAACCTTTTATTGCAACGAGTCATAATCATCATCATCAAGCATTGTGGGAGAAATGGGGGTCCACCTACACTGCGCTTACCGGTGCCGAATCGTTATTTCAGCACCTTGTGATTTACATTGAAATCGCAAAGTGCCATAATAGTAGGGGAGCCCGGGATGCTAAATTTGCAGTTACTACATCATTGGAATCGCTTAGATTGGGTAGATTAGATGATAGAATAAATAAATGGTTATATAATTTTTTCGCTTTCAGCGGTGGGAAAAATTGTACAGACTTTAAAAACAATTGTTACTTTGGCTTACTGAAATCATCAGACAACATGAGCGATTATTCAGGAGACTATTTCATTCAAAATAAGTATATAAATAACCGCAATCGTGGCTCAAAGGGTTTTTTGTAACTTTGGAACCCTCCCATTCCATTACGTGACGCTCAAATCGTCAGATTTTCGAAATGCACATCTTTTAGCTATCAACTCACGTACCTTATCTCAAACTGACGTGCTGCTTGAGTATTTCTGAAGTTAGTTTTTTTTTTGGTTGCCCCAATCGCACCCACTACTATTAAGGGCTCATACTTGATGGAGGTACTGAACAACGTGCTAGGTATACTCATTTACGTTCATCTGCAGCGCTCGAGTAACTGCAAAAATCCCCTCTTCGGCTCCCCTACTATAATTGTACTACTTATTATTCAAAATGTGATCCAAAATTCACCATAACTTTAGTGTATCCCAAATTCCTGGTGTAAGTGACCAAAACCTTCTTCTCTGGATCAACTATGCTCTCCTCTATTATCTTCACCGACTTCGCACTGAAGAACCTGATAGTAAAGAGGAACACGTGTTTTAGTCATCATTCTAATCAACTGATTCAATTTTCAATGGTTGCAAGATAATTTTGAAAATTAATCTTCATGTATTTTTTTTATTATGAAGAGTTTTAGTATCATCTATGGCTTCATTAACATTTTGATTAAGTCGAAAACTTGTGTTATGAACAGAAGGAATCGGAACTAACCTTCTTCCTCGGATATTAGGGCTTCAAAATTTATTTATTGAATATGTGTTCCTTAGTTTTTCAGTATCATGATTGCAAATATTGTCCATAACATTCTTAGCCACATACAAGTAAGTACCTACCTACAATTTTATCTCATCTTAAGCAGTCTACGTAATATTTACAAAAACAAGATAATCGTTAATATGGATTTAAACACTTTATTTTGATAAAAAATATCAAATTTCTAACTTATCAGTGACAAAATACCTTTATCCATCTTGATAAAAATATATTGAGGGGTAAATTCATAAAAATGGAGGTAGAAACACACCTACAAAAACACTAATATTTATTTATTATCGTATTTACGAGAATCTGATAGAGAGTGGTGATAACCAAACTTTTCTCATTTTATGAAAGCTGAAATGTTGTTAGCATTGGCAACTATCAACCCAAATTCGGCTCACTGCTGAGCTTGAATCCCAATGCGGATTAGCTGACTTTACACACGTAGAGAATTAAGAAAATCCTCTGGAATGCAGTTTTCTTCACGATGTTTTTCCTTCACCGTTTGAGACACGTGACATTTAATTTCTTAAAATGTACACAACTGAAAAGTTGGAGGTGTACGCCCCGGACCGGATTCGAACCCTCTGGAATTGGATGCCGAGGTCATAACCACTGGGCTACCACGGCTCACTGATCATGATCACTGAAATATACTTTGCCCAATTTTGTTTATGATCGATGATAATATTGTTTGTTTATTTTAACTGTAAACCTTGAAGGTGACCCCGCAATGTGTTTAGACAATTATCTACAGTACACTCAATGCCATATTAATGCAAGGTGAATCATCACAACATCAATATTTTTTACCAGACACTTAAAATAGATACAATATCACATGCTAACTTTCGTAAGGTGCGAATATCTTAGCATTGATTCACCAAGCAAAAGCCAGGC
This sequence comes from Bicyclus anynana, assembly GCF_947172395.1. Lineage (NCBI taxonomy): Eukaryota > Metazoa > Arthropoda > Insecta > Lepidoptera > Nymphalidae > Bicyclus > Bicyclus anynana. Next base: position 1,481,298 of record NC_069103.1, on the reverse strand, counting down.
ATGTCATGTGGCAGAGATTAATCACCGAGCAGTAGTGCTATTCTGTAACAATTTCCAATTTGTCTATACAGGATGCTCGGGTGCTCTATTTCCCATAACTTCAAGGTGTTGATGAGTCCACTGCATAACTAATATTTTTTATTACTTTACTTTTTCTTTATTTTTTCATACAAAGTAATTCAAATAATTCCGACTATCTGTTACATGGATAGTCGTAATTTCGTCGGACACGGCTTTATCTATCCATGCATTTTAAAAATACGTCAAACTTCACTACAACAGAGTTAAAAGCATGCGTATAAGGGACACATTTTAAGATCTATTTACAAAAGAAATATTATTTACCCCGAAAATATTAATTTTAGAATACATGTTCTTTGAACATTTTTAATTAATTTTCGCTAAAGAATATAACCCCAGAGTTATGGGAAACACTCCCGAGCACCCTGTAAATTTCTCTAATATCTATATTAGGCAGAGGGAGATAGAAACAAATTGGAAACTGGCACTGTAGAGTTTTGGATACCTGTCCCAATGTAGGACCTAATACAATAGAGATGATGACAGTTTTTCAAATTGTTTATAAATTAGGATAGTATGCTAATAGTAAAGCAATTTTGTAAAAGAAACAAGGTATCTGTGATCATTACTTTCGGAGCTACAGGGATTTAAAGGGTCAGATTTACGGCGCCGCCGCGAAAAACGCCCCATACAAAATGGTACGATTTAATGACGTCGTAGGTCATAATGATCGTTACATTTGTATGGGCGTTCGAACAAAATTATTAATATCTTTGTTATTTGTGCGTTTATGTTCATAGTTCACATATTGAAAAATGTAACATTTAATGCAAGAAAGATAAAACTATGAATTTTGATCAAATTACAATAAAAGATTTTTAATAGATTTTGAAATTTTATAATCTTATTTAATTTCCAGACAATCTAGATAATCTGTAATTTAATTAGATGAAACCTTACTATACATATTTTTTTCCTATGGTAGTGTTTTGAATGTTATTTTCCTCATTGTATGCATTTGTTTATATAATTTTCCAGGACTGTGATTTCCTTACAAACTTTGATCAATAACATAATGATGTAACTTATTTTGAACAATTTGAAGTATATATATATAAACTATAATATGTAGTGGATATGACCTTTGCCTTTCTATTCGGAGGGCGTATCTTTAACTTTTCAGTTATGTGCATTTTAAGAAATTAAATATCACGTGTCTCAAATGGTGAAGGAAAATCGTCATATCTGTGAATTGTTTTAAGTCTGCCAATCCGCATTTGGCTAGCATAGTGGACTAGGGCCTAACCCCTTTTATTCTGAGAGTCTTGCTCAACAGTGAGCCTAATATGGGTTGTTAATGTTGACAATATATATTTAAGATTGCCTCAAGGATATTTTTTTCAAATGAAAAACACATCTAACCCCCTCCCATCCATCCATCAATTTCTGTGTTAGGGTAAAACAGGTATGGAAAAAATATATATTCACATTGGTAATTACTTTACAGAAAAATGTTGTCAGAGGGAAGATTTTATTTATTAGTACATACCTTTCCCCCCATTTGGGCACCCTGTTGGTCTTGGTTAGCAGTCGCTTTGTGTAAAGGCACCCATTCTTTACTTGTCGGCTGCAGGTGTCCTCTGATAGCACATGTGTGCTGAAACCAAGTTTACAATTACTATTGTTATGTACATTAAAATCGAAACATTACATTTACAGTGTTTCATTAAAGAAGTATTATTGAATTGATGCAATATATCATATGTTATATACATTTCTCTTTTGTTTTATGTATGTACTAGCGGACGCCCGCGACTTCGCCTGGAAATCAATGTAAATTTTCATCCTCTATTTCACCACTTTAGGGGTTGAATTTTAAAAATTTTTGAATCACATTGTATTTCATGATTTATCATAAAAATTTTAAAACTGTCTAAAAATGGAGGACTTTCCATACAAACTTTAACCTTCACCCCCTTCTATTTTTATTTTAGGGCAAAAATTACCCTATGTTTTGCTCCAAGGTCCTATTTACTATTATACCAAAATTCAGCTCTATTAGCTCAGCCGTTTAGCTGTCAAAAGGTAACAGACAAACAGACAGTTACTTACAGTTATATATTATAACTACAAAATTTTTCAATTTTGTGTTACACTCACATCTTTTTTGTTTTTTACTTATTTAAAAAAAAAGGTCGGCATTATAAATTTTGTCTATATCTCCTCTAATTTTTTTACCCAACTGTCAAGAATGGTTTATAAATTACTCATGTAATTCTAATGGGGTTTCATTATTTTAATCCATACTTCTGAAGAAAACTAAGAATATACTTAAAGTTTCCTTAAATGACTTGCCATGTCTTGCATGATTCACCAAATGATTAGACATACAGATTGCAGAAAAATATACAAGTAAGCTAATTAAGTAATCCTATTATAATTATGCAATATTTCAAAATTAACAATTGACTAAACAAGATATTTAAACCTGTTGTAAAGTTATCTGTACATAAATAATGTTCAAGTTTGTCTGTTTGTATTAATAAGGCAAATTCTAAATAGGCATTAAGAAACTTATTTTAGGCTATATAACATCTATCAACGGTGTTGCAGGGAGCCGCTGAATGCTGGCGGCTCGAGACTGTTGTGCTTGGAGGTCCATGCAAGAGGCGAGCTCGGCTGGATGGAATAAATCCAGCGGGAACCTACACCGGAGTGATCCACGCACAACGCCAATCACATGGTAATCACATGATAAGTGCGGAAACGGACCAGAAGAAAGAAAGAAGAAGAGGCCTATGTCCAGCAGTATCGGCTGATAAGGTAACATCTACCCTCAGGCACTCACATTAGGAAAATCTGCCCTGTGAAGAACATTGATCCAAAACATATATCTTATACAACAGCCTCCTACAAGGTGAACTGACCAGATTTAATGTAATCATCATACAATGATTATTTTTGACCATTTTTATTGAATTTATGAAGGTAATTATAGTTAAAGAATATTGGATTAATTTCACATACCTTTGTGGATTGGGATACCTCTTCCAATACCCCAGAGCGACTTGATCCCAGCTGAAGTTGAATATAGTTGTGTTTTCAAAATATCTTGCCATTTTTTTCAATAATATTTTTTATTTAATTTCAAAAGCAGAATATGTCCGGACCTCAGTTGTGCACCATTATTTGTTGCAGCTAAAACCTGTTAAAGAGTAGTTCTATTTTCAAATGTAATACAGTACAGTCACAGATTAATTAAAAATAGGCAGATGGAGCGCACAGACAGTGTTGTAGCCCCACTAAATACAAAATTAAAAAATGAAAACATTCTCGAGTCTGTACGACACAAAGGGTTGCATTAGTAACTTTCAATATTATTCAAGAAAAATGGTGTTTTTAAATATTAGAGAGGCAAAAATTTAAATAAAAAGAGGTTCTAATGTAACAATATATTTATTAACAAGACAATTATTTATTAATAAATCATTAACTTAATAATAAAAATTGTCTGGTTTTGGGCTACTATTTGTCATAAAACAAAACTTCAAGCGGGTAAAAGAGAATTAAATTTAAATGGATAATCATTTCTTAAACTTTATTTAAGGCTAAAAAATAACTGAAATGTAAGTAATAAAATAATACAAAAGTAAAGATATGTATTTTTCTAACTTATTACTTAGATCTAATCTTAAAATAGATTTTCACTTACCTAATTAGATTATACTTACTATGTATTACATAAAACTGAATTTAGGTCGATTGATTACACATCAGCATTAAAGGACAGTTACTATAAATTCGTATAACATCAATTTCGTTTAAAAACACAAAGGAATTGAGGTATGTGGATGCAGTCACGTACTTTGTCCAATCGAATTTGAATATTAATTAAGGTCGAATGCATTTTAATAAACAAACCCATGTTGTCAAGAAAAGTTGTATAACAGCTTTTACAGCATTTACAGGTTACTTGAAATCTAAAAACTAATAAAACAACTCAAAAACTCAAGATGTTGTAGTAAATACTAGTTTTTTTTTTGCGGAAATGTAAATTAATCACATAATCACCTTTTGCCGGAGTTGTAAAATGCTGTTTATTAATACGAGAGACTCCGCCAAGAATGTGATACTGCGCCTTACGACAATTATTTTGACCGTTTAATGATCGATTTCTCCATAAACCACATGTTATCATTCATATTTCCAGGTGTTTTTGATAAAAATTTTGTTAAATTTATTCACACTTCACAGATGACCACACTAAGAAATTTGATCTTGGACAGTTGATCACAGATTATTAGATGTTGATGTTCCTTGGTTGTCAGTTGGACTATCTAATAATCTGTGGTTGGACTTGGACTAGGGCAGGGAAGTAAATACGATAGTCGATAGTCGAGTCGATACGAATATTTCCTAGTTATACACAACTAGTGGACGCCCGCGACTTCGTCCGCGTAAAAATTGATGTAAACTTCTCTACCTCTACCTTACCATAGAAATTTTGTATTATCTCCGAAACTATATAACTAATTAACATACTGTAAAGGGCAAATCTTATCTCTATAATATCCTTGTGATTATTAAATAATTTATTTTGATAAGGATTTAAGTTTAGTTGTGTAAATAATGACGTAAACCTTAGTTTAAAATTTAAATAATTTATTAAAGTACTAAAGGTACTATATCTGCTAAAATATAAAAGATAGATATATGGTGTCGCGAACTTTTTTGTAGAACTTTTAAAGGTTCAAAAAGCCTCCATACATTTATTTGAGTTATACGCAATGGTTGAGTCAGCGCATGCGAATAAGTAATTTTTTTGGTCCGACCTGTAAGAGAAAACCAGCGATAACTCAGTAGTTATATATGATAGAAATATAGCCTATAGCACTCCCCGATAACGTAGCATTCTACTGGTGAAAGAATTTTGAAAATCGGTCCAGTAGTTCCGAAGATTACCCCATTTCAAAGAATTGTTACAAACTTACAAACTTTACCTCTTTATAATATTTATACATACACAATGATCGATTCGCAGTTGATATCTCGATATCGATTGCTCGTAAATAAAATAAAAAATAATTAATATTCAGCCACTCGTTCTTTAATTTTTTTTTGTTTTTTTTTTTTTTGTAAACATCAAATTATTGAATATTTACTATATCGACTTTAATTAAAAAAATAAATATTGTATTCAAATAAGTAGGTATAATAATAGGAGAGTAATTTATATGTTACATCGTTTCTTGATTTTACTAAAGCTATTTTTTTAACTCTCTAAATGTCGTCAATTTGTAAAGTGGTATAATAATTAATTACAACATTTCTCATATACTGTATATCCATATCGAAAAGAATCGATTTTTACATTCAAGTAACTTTAAAAGCACATCCTTATTCTATGTTACCAAATGACAGATTATAATAATGTAGAGTTAGTATAATTTATGGTCTACTGAATCTTGCCTAAAGGCCGTACAGACTATTTTAGTATTTTAGTCGAGTACGAACAATTTTAGGGCGGTAGGTAAATCCAAAAATTGTTCGTACTCTAAATAAAGCCTCAAGGTTACCTATCTAATGTTGTAAAAATAATAATTTTTTTTTCGTGTTCAGTAAGCATGTGGGACCATTACGGCGACACCGGAGGGTTTGGGCGAGCGCGGAAGCATCGCCTGATGAGACCCGAAGGCTGAAATAAAGATAGAGGACGGAACGGCTCTCTAAGAGCGTCTCCTATGACACTCGGACCTCGGCTTAGAGGGCCATTCAGGAGCGTGTAACCGTGACCTGAGTGAATCAGTCCGGACGCCCCCGAGATCGTGAGTTAGAAAACCCACGTCCGGGTGACGTTAGAAACGTTCCATTGTCCAAGAGTTTCCACGGCAAAAGGAAACATGTAACTCTAGGACAGAGAGGCATATTTGTGACAATAACAATTGTGTCTGTTTTCTTCAGAATTAGCTGAAACCGGCAGCTTATTCTGAAGAAAACAGACACAATTGAATTCACTCATTTTGATGGCCTCCGTGGCGCAGTGGTATGCGCGGTGGATTTACATGACGGAGGTCCTGGGTTTAATTCCCGGCTGGACCGATTGAGGTTTTCTTAATTGGTCCAGGTCTGGCTGATGGGAGGTTTTGGCCGTGGCTAGTTACCACCGTACAAACAAAGACGTACGGCCAAGCGATTTAGCGTTCCGGTACGATTTCGTGTAGAAACCGAAAGGAGTGTGGATTTTCATCCTCCTTTTAACAAGTTAGCCCGCTTTCATCTTAGATTACATCATCACTTACCATCAGGTGAGATTGTAGTCAAGGGCTAACTTGTAAAGAATTAAAAAAATCACTCATTTGAACTCAGTTTTATGCAAAGGTTTTATGCTATCTGACGGTCTGTCATTTCGGAATATTACTTACTTACTGTATTGGGTAGATATACACAATCGGTCCGAGTGAAATACACCGTAAAGTGAATGCAGATAAAATGAAAATAGCACTGTGTCATCACACAAATTCCCATTAGAGATTAGAGAATGTCCAATAGCCCAATTATACCGCGATAGTTTCCCATTGTGTTGAAACACTGATGTTTTTAGATTAACTATAAAATTAGGATCGAGTCCAATTGATGGAACATGCCAGCGTTTTCTGAATTCCACAATAGTCGATTTTGAAATCAGGTATTAGAGCTAGCTGGCCTATTCACTAATTTAGTCTTCATTTACAACCTATTTAGAAAAACATAAAATCAACTGAGAAATGTCATTTACCTACTGTATGTTATCCGCGAAGTGTTGTCAGTAGGCACTGTATGATACTGTATGGCACTGTATGACACTGAATAAATGTACAAGCTGCGAAGCCATAATGATAAATATGCATTTTGCATAATAACTTTAACGATCATTAATAGATTTACATTATAATGACCGGCATCGGGATTTGTTGAGGACTCTGCGTTCGAAATTATAGAAGAATATATATACCCAGGACACACAGTCCAGTTATTTTAATTTTAAAAGAATAAATATATATTTTTAATATGACCAATATTCCCATTCCCCTTCAATTAGTCGGGAAATACTGTGTATTTGTACTGGATTGAACCACCACCCCTCGGTGATGAGTCCAACCGCTCTTAACATTGAGCTATTGAGGCTATAGGTTAGGTAGGCTGATAAGGTAAAGTAAGGTAAGGATCATCGATAGCATAACGTGCATTCAGAAGCACGGTTGTGTAACCAACTTCCCAACTTGAGATTTTTTACTTTTTTTTTTCAAAATAAAGAAAGCTCTATATTTCGTAACCCCTTCCAGGACTGGAACCCAGGAGCTCGTGATCCAAAACCACATGATCCAAAACGAGGCTTGTTAAACTCGTAAGTAGAAGAAATAAAACGTCAAATATATTATTAATAAAAAGTCGGAGAAAATCGACACATTTCCAATAGTAAAGCTCGAGTAACAAGTGTACACGAGTGTATGAACGATTTGTTCTCAAGGACGAAAACATAAACCTTTGAATTTATATGCGCGCGTTTATAACACCTCCCGGCTACAGAATTATTTATTCCCTGCTGCATTTTGCGAGGAAAATTTACGAAAATTTATTAAAAAAATAGTATATTTTCATCATTATGTTACTTATATTTTAACGGCGCACTACGGGCTCGGGCTTCCTTATTGAAGATGGGATATAGAGTCACGATACTCGCCACGCTGCTTCAATGTAGGTTGGCGGGTTAGGATAATAGTGTTTGATTATTTAACGATCTCTGTCAGATATTAATAATATTCTTTTTACTACTCTTAAAATGATAACAAACAAGAAATTAACTTTAAAAATTACAAATTGTACAGTGACTAGCCTAGACTTTGGATCGTACTGGGTTCTAGTCCTATGAAATAGATCAAATAGGAGAGTACTACTAGTGGAATTTATTTTTTCACAAATCCCTCGGGACCCATGGATTTTTGCGGGATAAAAAGTAGCCTATGTGTTAATTCAGGTTATAATATATTTCAGTACCATATTTCAGCTAATTTGGTTAAGTAGTCGAGGTGTGAAAGAGCAACAAACATTCATATCATCAAAATCATCAGAGTTCGCAAATCTCGGGAAACTGTGGTTTTTTTTCGGGATAAAAAGTAGCCTATGTGTTAATTCAGGCTATAATATATCTCAATACCAAATTTCAACCAAATCGCTTCAGTAGTAGCGGCGTTAAAGAGCAACAAACATCCAAACAAACATCCAAACATACACCTAAACATCCAAACAAACTTTCGCGTTTATAATATTAGTAGGATTTCCTTACACATTAATATTATTATTCCTTACACATTAATAATATACATTATAAGTATTTTTATATGTAGGTAGACAAATCAAAAAATCTACATTTTATATCATACTAGCAGACGCCGCGCGGTTTCACCCGAGTGGTTGTCGTTTCATTGGAAATAAGCTCTCATTCGCACGAGAGTTCAAATATAGTATGAATATATAGGGGATAATATAAAGCCAGCAATAGTATGGCTTCCCAGGAGTGAAAATATTTTTTCAAATCGATTCAGTAGTTACCCTATTCATTGCAAATAAACAAACAAACAATCAAATCTTTCCTCTAATATTAATATACTCGTAGATGATGAGTACATTCGATAGTACCTAATATGAGTCTCTACGGGAAACCGAGGCTACGCAGTGATTTCTCAGCAAAGTAAGGAAAGATTATCTTTCAGTTGGATTAAGTTTTAACACGGTTAATAGCTAATGCAGTTACTCGTATTTCAGTATGTGTTCTCATTCTAACTAAACGGTAAGGTATGAACATTTTCAGATTTAGTTTGGGAGATTTAACAAAAACAAACAAACGTTCCAAATTGAGTACAAACTTGTAAAAACTGAACAACTGTTTTCAGAGAAATCCCGAAATCGAACCCGTATCTTTGCCAAGACAACGTAGCCAGTAGACGAATGAGGTGAAAGCTATATGAATTACATTGACGCGTTTATTGCCTCCAGGAAAAGATTTACTCAGTTCCTTATTGCACTTAGCTACGGTGGATTCGTTCACGAAAATCAACGTTTTTTCACCATGACTCGCCTTCAAAAACTACACTTGTGAAAATAAGTGATAATTTTCCTTTGTCGTAACATCCATTGCGGGTTTAGTATGAAATTGTTTGATTTTACTGTTGTGTTGTCTTTGGTAAGCCAGCAATGGACTACGTGATAAGTTTGCGATAGTTACGGGAGGTGTAATTGGTGTAAGGTAACGCTGAACGTTACAAAGTGCGAGCCTTTTGTCTGGATTAAGGTGTTGTTTTGTTAGCGAGTTAATTTTTACTGAATTTTTTTTTAAGTAACATTTGCCTGATATTCCAATAATTAATGGTTAGTGACGATGCGTTCCGCCATACAAATATGAAGTTTTAGTAAATGGGTCTATAGAAAGGGTAAATATTTAGTTTTGTGTGAAGAACCCCCGACTTTTAAGACTAAGGTTAATAATTCATATTGTCAGTAAAAAAATATAGATAAAATAAAACTATTAAATCCATATACCTACTAATAGTCTTTGATATAAACTGTTGTTATTATATTATTAGTAATTATAGTGTTATTACAATGTGAATATCAACAATATTTCTTTTCGTCTCTAGATATGATTGTGTTAGGAGTGAATAATTATTGTAGGTAAGGTAATTAAAAAAAATAAAAATAGAAGTTAAAAAAAATATAGATAAAATAAAACTATTAAATCCATATACCTACTAATAGTCTTTGATATAAACTGTTGTTATTATATTATTAGTAATTATAGTGTTTTTATAATGTGAATATCAACAATATTTCTTTTCGTCTCTAGATATGATTGTGTTAGGAGTGAATAATTATTGTAGGTAAGGTAATAGTAATAATGTTCACTTGAAGTTCGAATCTGTGATACAGTCTCTACAAGTACATAATCAAACTTGACTTTCCAAGTGGTTTTAAACTAGACCCACCTGAAATAAACCAATTTAGATTTTTTTATTTTTTTAATAACTTATTGCTGAAATCGACAACTGAATATTTCCTACAGCACGACAGTCGCTCGCAAGGAAGGCCACAGTAAGCGCAGGGCGGATTGCGCGCGCATCCGCCGCCATTCCTGCCTGCAGTTGTATATCGCGCGTCCAGCTCGCGCCATGCGTCCTACCACTTGATCTAATTACATAATCCAACCCCCCAGTTCATTAAACACCATAACCGTGTGTACAGTGGTTTGTGTTCCTCCGTTAGACACCCATTGTGTTGTTGCAGACGCCCATGGACTTATAAAAGGTATTCCAACTCACTGTGTTATATATAATCTGTGTAGATGTATCATGTAGCATAGTACGGTGTGAGTACTCGCGCTCCATTCTGTTATTCCTGAACGTTTTTTTTTCGTTCCAATTTCAAATCCTTTACATTCTTTTGGCTTTTCATTCGTGACCATAGACTATTTTGTGTTTTTAATTTATGCAGGCAAAGGTATGAAATCGTTGTTCCTAATAATTACGGAGGTTGTATTTTGTAAATGTTTGGTATCGATTACTTGACAGCGGTTGCCGCTGTTTGTTTAAACGCCGGAATGTTGGGTGAGTGTATAACGTTATAATTTCAGTTTCCAAGTTAGGGCTTATAGGTGTATAATATTTTGTCATACTTACATGTACCATAGACTAAGTTTTGTATTGTGATTGCGAGTATTAACTAAAAAATAAGTATCTATACAATTAATGATTATACTAAAAACTTGGGATACCATTTTTAGTTTCGCTATGTCCGTCTGTCCGTCTTTTCGTGGTGTAATCGTAGCTCCAAAGAATTGTAGTAGGTACGATATTATAATGTTGTAATTTTGCGTAGGTATATTATGCGTTCCAACAAAGAGGTTAATAAAAACCTTGAAAAAAAAGTTCAATTTTACACGAGCTATGTTCAGGTAATAGAATAGTCTCTGTGAGAGTGACATAAGATATATTTTTACGCGATGGATTTTGAAATACTTGATGCAAAAAAAACTCCGGGGGTAGGCAGAGAATTTCTACGCCAAAGAGTATTAATATTAATGTTGCAGACTAGACAGTTTATGAGGTAGTAAAAAATATATCCCATAATATTAGTATAGTATAATACTGGCATCTACGTAGGTAGTGTATACTATACTGGCATTAGACGATGTTATGGCCAATAAAATGTATGGTTTCCTCGCGCGTTAGTGCCATAAACCTCCGTGGAAAACTGCAGATTGTAAAAAGGTAGTATCAAATACCTCGTTGGTAAAGTGGTTACAATATAGCTTTGGGTCACGAGGTTATAGGTTATAGGACCATAAGAATTCTCACTAAAAACTCTCAGTCATAGACGTAATAACAGATCCAGACACCGTCTCCTGAACTAAAAAGTGACGCACACTAATTTTGCCATTTCGCATTTACATCCGTACATGCACAGATGCACATATGATGACGGACTCTCATTAATTTCCTATTATATAATTTCACACATATAGCGCCATTGTTGCTTCAGTTGTTTGACCGATACCGTCTGCCTATTTCGTAAGTCTATGCTCTCAGCAGGAAGTTGAGAGGTTGCTGGTATTACATCCCCGTGTTTCGAAGAGCATTTGAGGCGTCGGTCACAGGTCAACGTGTGATACCGATCGTTGCCAAGTCAAATATTTTTTTTTTTTATCCTTTACAAGTTAGCCCTTGACTACAATCTCACCTGATAGTAAGTGATGATGCAATCTAAGATGGAAGCGGGCTAACTCCTTTCGGTTTCTACACGGCATCGTTCCGGAACGCTAAATCGCTTGGCGGTACGTCTTTGCCAGTAGGGTGGTAACTAGCAACGGCCAAAGCCTCCAACCAGCCAGACCAATGGCCTGGACCAATTAAGAAAATCTCAATCGGCCCAGTCGGAGATCGAACCCAGGACCTCCGTCTAGTAAATCCACCGCGCATACCACTGCGCCACGGAGGCCGTCAAATTTTATCTCCCTAAGCCCGCCAATCTGCATTGGAGCAGCGTGGTGGGTTTAAGCTCCATATACCCTCTCCTATAAAGAGGGAGGCCTGGTTTTGTCATCAGTATCAGCCTATATGAAGCTTATACCCATATTGCTCCAATGCGGTATGGCGGGCTTACGGCGACAATGTTAAATTCATTAATGATGACTATCTGTGATGTTACTGATAATGGTCAAGATCGACGGCTTTAATTGCTCATCGAGGCACGAAAGTTTTTAAGAAGAAATAAATCTTAGTAACTCTTATAGCACTACCCAGGATTCCAACCTAGGACCTCGTGATTCGTAACCAGATAGTCCAACGAGTGGGCTACTGAGGCGATCCTGGACTTTTTGTTTTAGAAAAAAAGGATAGAATTTGTTGATAGGGTAGATATGCTCAGTATTTCATAGCCCGACTCAAGATTCAAAACTAGGATTCCGTGACGTCACTGGACTACACGAGGCAGTTTAATTAAAGAAAATTATTTAATAAATCAAAGGCTCTATCTTTCGTAGTTGCGGTATAGATGGCCGTCTCGTTAGAAGTGGGAACTGTTATTAGAGTAAATAGTAGGATAACAAACAACTTTGTTTGGCCCACATCAATCCGACGACTTGGGATCAATGTGTTTAGGAGGTTACGATACGAACGCCTTCGGGAGTTATAATTTTGTTATTTCCGAACGTTTTTTTCGTTCCATTTTCAAATCTTTTCAAATTATTTTCTATCTTTTCGTTCGTGACCATAGACGATGATATTGCTTTTTAAGCCTTGTTAAGCAAAGGTATTAAATCGTTGTTCCTAATTAAAACGGAGGTTGTATTGTGTAAATATCTGGTTATTAGAGTAAACAGTCGGATAACCAACAACTTTGTTTGGCCCACATCAATCCGCCGAGCTAGGATCAATGTGTTTACGACAGTGCTCGATACGAACGCTTTCGGGCGTTACGATTTAGTTATTTCTGAACTTTTATATTTTTATTCCATTTTGAATTTTGAAATTCTTTGTAATCTTTTCGTTCGTTACCATAAACGATGGTATTGCTTTTAAGCCTTGTTAGGCAAAGGTATGGAATCGTTTGTTCTTAATTAATAGGGGTATTTTTTAAATGTTTTCATTCCATTTTTAAATCTTTTTAAAGTCTTTTTTTATTATTTCGTTTGTGACCATGGGTATTGTTTTTTAAGTTTTATTATAAACAAAGGAATCGTTGTTCCTAATTATAAATGAGGTTGTATATTGTAAACGTTTAGTTCTTAGAGTAAATAGTAGGATAACCAACAACTTTGTTTAGCCCACATCAATCCTCCAACGAGTTGGGATCAATGTATTTACGACGGTGCGATACGAACGCCTTCGGGAGTTAACTTTGGCCGCAATATTACTATTATAGTTTAAGACTTATGTCGGCATTTGCGGTGCTTAGCTATTGTTTATTCGAACCATAATAATAAGAGGAAAATAGAAAAGGAAAATCTTTACTAATATTATAAAGCTGCACAATTTGTTTTCTTGATTGATTGAACGCGCTAATCTCAGGAATTACTGGTCCGATTTAAAAAAATCTTTCTGTTTTAGATAGCCCATTTATCGAGGAAGGCTACAGGCTATATATTATCCCTGTATTCTTACGGAACCGGGAACCATGCGGGTAAAACCGCGCGGCGTCAGCTAGTGAGAATATAAAATGTTTGCTCGTATATTAAAGACCTTGTAATCTCGTAAGAACGCTCTGTGTTCTCTTCCATCTTAGATTGCATCATCACTTACCATCAGGTGAGATTGTCGTCAAGGGATAACTTGTAGAGAATAAAAAAAATATATATTTGATTGAGAATCAAAAGGAGTAACTAAGGTCAACGTTTCGATGCAGGCGACTCAAGTCTATGGTGTTTTAGGAATACAAAAGAAAGTGAATACAAAACTTAGTTTCCTTGAATAGTAACGTACTGAAAAAAGTACTTTTTTATAGAATATTTAGTATGGAAAGTTTCAATAAGATATCAGCAAATTATTCGCCATTTTGAAATCCATTTGCGTGGAAATCTCAGCGGTTAGCTGGCCCAGTTACGTCTGATTCTATTTCTCTAGTTCTTTGCTCCCATTCAGTTACTGTTATCCATCTGTTATTAAGCTTTTCACAAATCCCTCGGGAACCATGGATTTTTCCGGGATAAAAAGTAGTCTATGTGTAAATCCAGGCTATAATATATCTTAATACCAAATTTCAGGTAATTCGGTTCAGTAGTTGAAGCGTAAAAGAATGAGTAACACACATTCATATCATCAAAATCATTAGTTTTCGCAAATCTCGGGATGCCTCGAGCGCACGACTTCAGACCCACGCTGTCCTTTCCCTCCGTCGCCCGCATATCATGGGAGTGTCATTAACGAACTTGTCAAGCAAAAGGTAGGTACATAAATAGATGTGCTTGCAGTCACACTTTAGGTTTTATTTACACGAGCAGCAACTGCTACCGACGACTGCAGTCAGCGATGTCTCGGCGACAGTTGACGGCAGTCAACGCCAGTCAACGGCAGTGAACGGCAGTCGGTAGCAGTTGTCAGCTGCCGTTGCCGCCGTCGCGTAAATGAACCCTAAGATCAGAACAGCAATATTGCTGCGGAGAGTTATACATGGTGCTAGAACTGGACTTCCGCACTGGTGGTAGAGTCTTTACAAATAGTTAAACTGGACGTTTCAGAAGTGCTTGTAAATTAAGCCTCATTGATAAAAACGAACTTTGATTTAGATTTTTTGATGGTACGTATTTTTCCTCTCTCTCAAAAGCAAACAAAAGCTTATACTAAAATTTTGTTTATTTCAGTAACCATCGACAAATGTACGTATCGAGGTATAAAAGCATTCACGTAAAAATTCCTCGAATACGAACATCGTATGACGTCACGGTGTATTTACAATTTGAAATGCAATCTTCGACTTGTATGCGATACATTTCTCTGCCCTAGTTTGCTACGATCACAACTTTGTTCGGATCTCGCGAATTTACTATTGCGATACGAGTATACACACAAGTAAATTTGTTTTATATGTTTTCATATCTAGCCCGCTTCATCATTATTAACCCATATTCGGCTCATTGCTGAGCTCGAGTCTCCTCTCAGAATGAGAGGGGTTAGACCAATAGTCCACCACGCTGGCCCAATTCGGATTGGCAGACTTCACACACGCAGATAATTAAGAAAATTCTCTGGTATGCAGGTTTCCTCACGATGGTCTCCTTCACCGTTTTGAGGCACGTGATATTTTATTTCTTAAAATGCACACAACAGAATAGTTGGAGGTGCATGCCCCGGACCGGATTCGAACCTACGCCCTCCGAATCGAAGGCAAAGGTCATATTCACTGGGTTATCACGTCTCACGTCTTTGTCTTGTTATATTGACCAATTAATTGAAAGCCAAGAAGAGTTTCACAAGGCAAACTATACTTCTGGTTATAGTATATTATGATATAAGTGCGGTAAATTGAAAATTATAGCTGAGGCGATATTGCAAAGGCTGTAATTATCAAAGCACGTATGTCATATGACATTTGCGAGGAAATACTTTGAACACACTTTCTGAAAATTAATTTGCATTGCATCTGAAAATTAATTTGCATTGATGACATTTTGATACGCTTGTCATTTTTTTTACAAATTTACACAGATAGCGAAGTGCGAGCAACAGCGTTTTTTTAGGCAAATGCATCAAGAACAGTCAGTATTACTAACAAAGTAAATTAATATTTTTGTGTTTCTGTTACACATAGATGGTTGACATTTATGGTCAAAATTATTAAAATTAAAGAATTAAATATTTGTTTACATAAAGTTAATTTTATTCTTCAGATGTTGAGCACTTTTCAGACATAAAAACTCTTTTAATGATTTAAAAAAGTACCGTTCGTTTTCAGACGGACGATAAAGGTTTTATATTAAATTACGGTACATGTGCATTTTACGGCACATGTGCATAATGAGATACATTACAATATTGAAATTGGTGAAATAATACATACTTTACGAGAAAATGTGTTATAATTAATTAGATAGCATATCATGTGGGTACATTGAAACCAAGTTCTAAAAGGTAGATTAGATTGGCTCTAACATTCCATATAAGGCATTCTTTGAAAGTTTCTTTGAACGGGAAATTTTCAATATATCGGGCGCGCATCGACGTATATTTACAATACCAAATGCAATATTCACTGAGTAGCTGGCAGCTATGCGGTCGCCCGCCCCAGTTGTTGGGAACATTGCATCTCTTATACAAATTACTCGGTGCAAGATCTCTGTTGGAAGATTCTATAAGAAATTTTTGCCAAATACATAAAAAGAATTTAGAATTTAAACTATCGTGAGTGTTATTAGTCAGTGCCTGAAGACAAAAGTCTTCGAACAGTGCGTGTTGTCAGTGATGACCTATGGTCCCGAGACTTGGAACTCATAAGAAGGCTCAGAGTCACACAGTGGGCGATGGAACGAGCTATGTTAGGAGTATCTCTGCGTGAACGAATCAGAAATGAGGAGATCCGCAGAAGAACCAAAGTCACCGACATAGCTCAACGAGTTGCGAAGCTGAAGTGGCAATGGGCGGGGCACATAATTCGAAAAGCCGATGAACGTTGGAGTCCCAAAGTGCTGGATTGGCGACCCCGCACTAGAAAGCGCAGTGTTGGTCGACCCCCCCCACCAGGTTGACTGACGACATCAAGCGAGTCGCAGGGATTCACTGGATGCAGGCTCAGTATCGTGATGTTTGGAAGTCCCTACAAAAGGCCTATGTGCTGCAGTGGACGTCCATCGGCTGACATGATGAGTGTTATTCACATTAACTTATTATGAAACACAGCTAAAATTCAGACGCTGAACGTTGGAGACGATTAGTTTCGAACTCATACGGGTTCTTAGTCATGAGCTGGTTCTTGCAATGCGGCACGATCAAAACTGCGAAGCGGCGACGCGTGCAGCCGCTCGCAGCGCGCGTTGATAGAGGGGCTGACGGGTGGGGACTGGGGAGTGAAGGTTCCGTTACGCTCTCCTGTCAAAGTTCCTGAACGTCATAATGAAAGATGTCAATTTATACATTTTTAGCTTCATTACATTCAATGTGACATTTGTGATGTTCATTATGGTAAACATAAACGCACAAATAAGAAAGCTTATTTGTAATTCTGTTTAAACACCCATACAAATCTTACGAACTTTCTCAGTGCAGACGTCACTCTTTCGTGCCACTTAGCGCTTTCCAGAGATTCGTGGCATCACCGCAAAACTGACCCTTAAAATCCCTATAGCTCCTAAAGTGATGATCGCAGATACCCTGTTACTTCTATAAAATTGCTTTATTATTAGCATTATTTTATTTTATATAGAATTAAAAAGACTGGCACCATGTTTAATACGAGTAATTCATGCAATCGAAATGCACAGTATGCATTGTTGAAAGTAATCTTGGAACTTGTATGACGTAAGACCTCGCAGCTATTCCCGATTGGGTATGCATTGTTCGGGGATCTGAGAGGCTTACCAATACCAACTCACCTTCCCTCCGCGTCTTGCGTGGAGATTTGTGAGGTTCACTCCTACTCAAATCACTGACATTGTTAGTATTTTTACTAATATTGTAAATACAAATGTGAGTTTCTTTGTTAAGCTTTTACGTCTAAACCACTGAAGATTTTTTTTCCACTAATGAAAAGCTGCATTATCTGCGAGGCTATACTTTGTCGCCGTATTCTCACGGGACGTGTGTATTCCAAAGTCTGATTTTATGAACTTATCTCAAGAAAATGAAGGTGTTTTGAACAAACTTTCACCCCTATTTCTCAAACATTTAAAAAAAAAAAATTTTACCCTCCTCAGCCGAGTAAAATCAGTTTCCCATGGGACTGCTAGTTACAGTAATTGGTGCGGTTCTACAAACAAACAGGATCTTTATTTCTATTTTATTAATCCTCGACGCAAATAGAGGGGTGTTATAAGTTTAACGTGTCTGTCTGTCTGTCACCATAGCTCCCGAACGGATAAACCGATTTCAACAAAATTTTTTTTGTAAGAAAGGTAACTTATGGGCGAGTATTCTGAGGCACGTTTGATGAAAATCAGTTGAGCCCTTTAAAAGTTTTGGGGGTTGAAAGTGGGGAAAAATAACCGAATGTATGCAAATATTCTCGAGTGGGGTCTCAAATAAAAGCGCACTGAAAGAGAATATTGATGACATGATCAGAAGTGTAATTAATCATTTCATGACCTTCGGAGATTTTTCAAAATTTTTTTTAGAACGTATAGATAAGTTTCAAATTTCGCAATACTAGCGAACTAAGTTCCGAATCCCCAAGGCGAGAACAAGGGAAAGTTTAATATAAAAGTGTACCAATTCATGAAATGCATTCCGAATTGCATTCCCGTAGCTCGGAACGCAGAATCTTAGCTATTTTGGACTGCGATAGCGCGCCGGAGGAAACCGCGGCTGTATTGTATTTAGAGTATTCCCGGCTTTTGTCCTCAGATGGAATGCACTGCAGGTTGCCAGTGGTGAATACAATAATGCACTGATCTGGTGAACTTTTTTCTACCTAAAGAAACAAAAAACGTTTTCATATCTACGCAAAATTACAAAATAATTTTGGCAAAAACCAAAATAAAAAATAATGTGTGCGACTCGGGACGCTCGGCAGAATTGATAACTTATTGCTTTATTTAATTGAATGTAATTAACTATTGAATTTAATTAAGAATCCTCCATTGTAGGAGAGGTGTGAAGGACATTTTGACAGCAAAAACATACATATAAACTTTTAAAATAGACTCCGCACCACTTAATGTGATTTGTGTAAGGTGCTGTCAATTTTAGTTCAGATTTTAGCCGTGGGAATTCGTTTGTGGAAGTCTAGTCTGTGGTCGTAAAATCAGTATAAAGTTCGCTCTGTCCAGTGCAAGTGTCAAACGCGCCGACTTCGCGCCAGTTTTCGGCTATTTCAATTTTTAACTTTAAATGGTTGAAACATGCGAATAAACTATGAAGTATTATTAGTTGTATACTAGTTATACTCAAAAATTTTTTTATAAATAAGCTAAGGCAGGCCGTTAACTCTTCATAACTCAAATCTAATTAGCAATAGTATTAGCGAGCAACGCTAAGCCTTGAACATTCTACGAGTATTTAACCATGCCGAAGGTCTATGCGACCGCGGGGCATGTGTCATTCATAGTTATTTCCCACGATAACATGGTTTTAGTAGAAACTTCAAAAGTGGATTTAAAAAATAAGAAAACCTATGTAGAATAACGGTTATAATTCACAAAGGACAACTTAATTAAGAAATCAAACTGTAACCAAAATAAGACCCTAGAGTAGCAGAGAAAGACCTTGAGTGGAGTCACGCACTTGTAAACGCTGTGTGTAGGGTGAAAGGATCCTTTGACAGTCGACTAACACTCCCCGCCTATCCCAAGTAACCCATAA
Source organism: Bicyclus anynana (assembly GCF_947172395.1). Taxonomy (NCBI): domain Eukaryota; kingdom Metazoa; phylum Arthropoda; class Insecta; order Lepidoptera; family Nymphalidae; genus Bicyclus; species Bicyclus anynana. The sequence continues at coordinate 1,461,742 of NC_069103.1, read as the reverse complement.
AGAATTACACAACAAGAAATGTGGACGGCTCGAACGCCACGAGCATACTGAAGACGACCGTACGACGAGAACCTTATATCGCAAGTCATTCCTGCCAACCGATCGCTACCCCTCTCTAACTCCCTACTCTTTACGGAAACAAGACACGCCACCTAGCGTCGGCACGAGTCAACATGAGATCGAGCGACGTCATATCCGTCTCAGATTTCTTTTTGCTACAATGGTCAATCCACTGATGCAAAGATTGACAAAAGACTGCAATGGCCAGATCGTTTCCATATTATACAAGCTGAAAGTTTTTCTTAGATACGTAATTGAGGTAGAATAAATACTGAGGAGTTTAAATCGTTTTGATTTCGGGAAGAAGCAGGTTTCAACGATGCGGACCCAAAAATATAGTTCTATATTTTACTCGGAAAAAAATCTTGTACCCAGACACTAAGTTTCTTGGCAACCCTTAGACATACGACTTATTCTACACTATCAACAATCACACTAATATCACACTTCACACTAATCACACTAATATTATAAAGGCGAAAGTTTGTGTGTAAGTGTGAAAGTGTGTAAGTATGTTTGTTCCTCGTTTACGCTGCGGCTACTGAAGCGATTTGGCTGAAATTTGGAATGGAAATAGATTTTACTCTGGACATAGGCTACTTTTCATTCCGGAAAAATCCATGGTTCCCGCGGGATATTTGAAAAACTGGATTCCACGTGGACGTAGTCGCGGGCGTCCGCTAGTTTATACTAATATTATAAATGCGGAAGTAAGTCTGTCGGTCTATTTGTTACCATTTCACGGCTAAACCGCTGAATCGATTTGAACGAAAATATGGTATAGAGATAAAGTGTACCTTGGAACAGAACATATTCTACTTTTTCCCGGAATAATCCAAAGACTAAAAAACAGGTTTTACGCGAACATAGCGGGCGTCCACTAGTAAGTAATATAATAGCGAAAGCTAATTTGTGTGTGTATAATTGTTAAATCACAACGCAATTATTAAACTAATTTGGCTGTGGAATGGCGATAGATTATACCAAGGATTAACATAATATGTATATAGACTAATTCTATTCTAGAAATACTAAACTGGAAAATACTAAGCTGTGGAATTTGGAGATAGATTAGATAGATTCAATGGATTAACACGTAGACTAATTTTATCGTATTATAAAATCTTTTTAACCAAAAATTAAACCGACTTCAAAATTACAAAAACAAAAAGCGAAAAATAACATCGTATACTATAATATCGTAATACCTTCTGATCAATTTGAAGGCGATGCTAAGCCAGTGAGGTATTAATTAAAGCCATTTCTGAAAGAACCACGGGAAAGAACTGTCTTTAAATCCTAAAACTTTTTGATTTAATCGGTTTAAGTCTATGCATCACTGTGTTGGCACCGCCTTCAAAGTGATCAAAAGGTCGCACATACGATGTTATTTTTCGTTTTTTAGTTTTGTAATTTTTTTGTTAAAAAGATTATATTTTTTGGTTTTAGTGTGTTATAGTGAACGATAGCGCCATAGTACGGGAAATTTCGTAATTTTTTATTTTAAGGCAAAATTACTGAACCGATTTTCATGAAAAAATGGGACTAATCTGGAACTATACTTTTTCAAACAAACAAAGAATTTTCAAAATCGGTTAAGAAATGACGAAGTTATGAGGTAACAATATTAAATAAAAACACCCGTCGAATTGAGAACCTCCTTTTTTTGAAGTCAGTTAAAAATTCAAAAATTCATTGTACGCGCAGGATTTGTGAAATAATTAGTTTCCATGCGAACGAAGTCGCGTGCCTCAGCTAAGAAGAAAATATTTACGTATACAGAACCAAAAGTAACGTAAGTAAAACACCTTTAACACGTTACGTTAAGTAGGTGTCCATAATTGAAGAATCAATAGCCTGGAAGTAAATAAGTTTCAGCTCGGTACGGCGTGAATATTGTATGGGCCTTGTTGCGTCGGGACGAGAATCGATATCTTGTGCCCAGGGCCCAAATACGTTATGGCCCTTAAATACTCAGACCAATTATTGTATAGGACCTGCCTCGCTAGACATTACTTTTCTGTCAAAGTATATGATCAACGATCTAATGCGATTATAAAAACTGTCTCTATAGAATCGATGTTAAATAGTTGTAATCGTGTTCGTCGGTTAAAGAGCTCCGTTATAATATACCTTTTTGTGTAATTGAGTTGTGTAAAAAACGTCTAGTTTAGTATACGATATATACAAAATCTAAGCTCGTTTTCCTCAGAAAATGACAGACAATTTTGTTTGTGACTATAAGTGCGATACAGGTCCTTCTATAATTGGTTTGAGCTTAAATAATATTAAATATTAGTTATGAAACGACTGCAAAATAGGGGTTTAAAAACTAAAGTTCATTTTAGTGTGAGTTTTTTAATACAGCCACTAGAGTGTAGGCTACATATACCATTATTTATTTATAATATTACTACTTTATACATAATTAATTTATTTATTTATAATATATAATATTATATATTTTTATTTCATTATAATATAATTATTTTAATTTATTTAATACATTCATTCACACTTACATACACACTTACATTACATACATTCATAATTCCACACTCACAAATTATTATATACACATTTCACTCATTAAATTTAATTCGCGCGCATACTCGAGTGAAACCCGTTGTATGTGGCGCGGCGGCCGACTTACGTCACGCGCTCCGCGCTCGGTGCAGTCGACAGTCGAAACCTACCCACTTTTTCGTTCTCGGTGCGTTCGATTGTTACGTTTGACGCGCTCATAGTCTTGTCGTATTACCATTGTAAATATTTAAACTATAAAGTAATTAAAGAGTTATTCTAGTACCATCGTGTTTATTATTCATCACTGCTATAATAAATTAGTGCCAACGAGCCTAAACTGGTGACCCTCAAAAAAAATCAATCAAAATGAGCAGTGATAGTGATACGACCGCTACAGTGAACACTCGGCCACGCGCAAAACCGAAAATGATGTCAAGTGAATCGCAAGACACCGCGCCTGTGAGGCAGATCAAAGCCCCACCGTTTTGGACAGAAAAACCCATTATCTGGTTTCGCCAGGTAGAAGCGCAGTTTCGGATGTTCGGCATAACGGATGACGAGATAAAGTTCTACCAAGTGCTCGCTTGTCTCGACAGACAACATGCGTCCGAGGTCGAGGACATCATCACAGGCCCCCCGGATTACGAAAAACTGAAGACGGAGCTTATAAAAAGGTTATCAGTGTCGAAAGAAAACAAAATTAAACAGCTGCTGACGCATGAAACAATGGGTGATCGCAAACCATCACAGTTTCTCCGACACCTGCAACATTTAGCCGGCGCCGACGTCCCTGAAGATTTTTTAAGGACAATCTGGTCCAGCCGCTTTCCTACGGAGATACAACCTATCGTCGTGTCACAGAGAGGCTCACTAGACGCCCTGGCGGAGCTCGCCGACCGCGTGTTTGAAATCGCAGCACCGTGCAGGCAGACAGCCGCTGTGACGTCATCGTCGGCGTTCGACGTACTAGTACGACAAGTCGCGGAGCTCACAAAACAGGTCAGCGCACTCGTCGCTCGCGACAGCCAACGTACATCGTCAACTGACCGTGGTCAAGCCCGTGGGAGGAGTCGAAGCCGTTCCCAGTCCAGACGATCAGCCTCAAGCACCCGCCGGTTCGCTAACTGCTGGTACCACCACAAGTTTGGTGCTAGCGCAAACAAGTGTGTGCCGCCGTGCAATTTTAAATCCGCGTCGGGAAACGATCGGAGCAATCAGTGATGGCGGCCGTCGATTGCCGGAACTCAGGTCGCTTATTTGTGATGGATCGCGATACGAAGACTAAATATTTAGTAGATACCGGTAGTGACATTTGCGTATACCCCGTTAGTGCAATCCGCGAACGTCGTAACAAAACTTCGTTTTCTCTGTGTGCGGCTAACGGTACAGTTATCGATACCTACGGTTGCATTCAACTCACATTAAATATAGGATTACGCCGTAACTTCCCGTGGCGCTTCGTAATCGCGGACGTCACAAAACCTATCATTGGCGTAGATTTTTTGTCTCACTATAAATTAATAGTAGACATATGCAACCATAGGCTTATCGATAGCCTTACTAATATTAGTACTATAGGTATGACGTCACCCGAGGTACTTGTAACAAGTGTAAAGGTTTCGACTGGCGGTAGTAGTAGGTATCATAAAATATTGGCTGAATTTCCAGACATTACCCGCCCCGCCGGTAAACCAGGTACACCTAAACACCAAACACAACACCACATCAGAACTACACCAGGTCCTCCAGTCTCTTCCCAACCCAGACGCCTCGCTCCTGACAAGCTAAAAATTGCCAAACAGGAATTCGAAGCCATGCTTTCAAACGGCACCGCGAGACCCTCGGAAAGCCCATGGTCGTCTCCTCTTCATCTGGCTCCAAAAAAGGACAATAGTTGGCGGCCCTGCGGCGACTACCGACGGTTGAACGCCCGGACCATCCCTGACCGATATCCTATCCGCCATATTCACGATTTTTCCCATAACATCACTGGCTGCCGAGTCTTTAGTACTATCGACCTCGTGAAGGCCTACAACCAGATCCCAGTGGCTGAGGATGACATCCCGAAGGCGGCGATCACATGTCCCTTTGGATTATACGAGTTCCCCTTCATGAGCTTCGGTTTGAGGAATGCCGGTCAGACGTTTCAGCGATTCGTTGACGAACTAACGCGTGGACTTGACTTTGTCTATCCGTACCTTGATGATTTTTTGGTATACTCTAGGACTCCCGAAGAACACGAAATCCACCTACGCGAGCTGTTCTCCCGTATGCAAGACTACGGCGTGCTGGTGAACACAGCAAAATGCGTCTTTGGAGAACCTGAAGTGACATTCCTGGGCTACCATATCTCCGACAAAGGTACCAAACCTTTAGATAGCAAGGTCAAGGCCATCGCGGACATAAACGTCCCTAAAACTGTTAAGGAGCTCAGGCGCTTCCTGGGCATGGTAAATTTCTATAGGAGATTCCTGCCCAATGCTGCCCAGACTCAAGCCCCCCTTAACGCCCTTCTCATGGGTTCTGTGAAGGCCTCAACCCCCATTAACTTAACTGGCGATGCTCTGAAGGCATTTTCCGATACTAAGGAGAGCCTCTCCAATGCTACCCTTCTGGCGCACCCTGACTGCGGAGCCAAGCTAGCATTGGTTACAGACGCCTCGGATATTGCCATAGGTGCTGTTCTTCAACAGTTGCAGGACGACGCATGGCAGCCATTAGCCTTCTTCTCGCGCAAACTGAGTTCCGCTCAGCAGAAGTACTCGCCTTACGACCGCGAACTTCTCGCGATTTACGAGGCAATAAAGTACTTCCGCCACATGGTCGAAGCGAGACACTTCACTATCTTCACGGATCACAGACCGATCAGTTTCGCGTTTCACGAAAGGAAACAGAACTGTTCGCCGAGACAATTCCGACATTTAGATTTTATCTCTCAATTCACGACCGATATCCAACACATCGCGGGCAAAGACAACGTCGTCGCCGACACGCTTTCCCGTGTACATGAATTAGAGATGCCGGTTGATCTAGAAGTGCTCGCCAAGTCCCAGATCACTGATCCAGAGCTCATCCAGTGCCTGAACGACGACACATCCCAGCCATACTCCCTGGATATTCCACCATCCAAGCCTCCAGACCCACCATCTAAACTTTCAGACCCTCCATCCACCCAGCAACAAGCTGGAGAAACTCCACGTTTCTCACGGTCAGGGAGACGAGTACGGTTTCCGGATTTCTATCGTCCGTAGACACGGCCTCTGGAGGGGAGTGATTGTAGGCTACATATACCATTATTTATTTATAATATTACTACTTTATACATAATTAATTTATTTATTTATAATATATAATATTATATATTTTTATTTCATTATAATATAATTATTTTAATTTATTTAATACATTCATTCACACTTACATACACACTTACATTACATACATTCATAATTCCACACTCACAAATTATTATATACACATTTCACTCATTAAATTTAATTCGCGCGCATACTCGAGTGAAACCCGTTGTATGTGGCGCGGCGGCCGACTTACGTCACGCGCTCCGCGCTCGGTGCAGTCGACAGTCGAAACCTACCCACTTTTTCGTTCTCGGTGCGTTCGATTGTTACGTTTGACGCGCTCATAGTCTTGTCGTATTACCATTGTAAATATTTAAACTATAAAGTAATTAAAGAGTTATTCTAGTACCATCGTGTTTATTATTCATCACTGCTATAATAAATTAGTGCCAACGAGCCTAAAAGAGTTACAAAACCAAGATATGTACTCGGTTTTTAAATTTAGAGTGTATTTTATTAAGACGGAGTGTTATTACAAGCTTAACAGACAATAAAATGAACAAACAAACCAATTATAAGTCTTCAAAAAATGTCATAAAATTCGGGATGTATGGTCAAAGAATGTCCTTGTCGGAGACAAATTAAAGATGGATTAAAAATGTCGTAAAACGTTGTAGTAAAGTAATGATTTCAATACCTTACCCACTTTATCAGCCGATAGACGTTCACTGGACATATGCCTCTAACCTCTTGCATGGACCTCCAAGCACAACGGTCTCGAGCCGCCAGCTCCAAGCGGCTCCCTGCAACCCGCTTAATATCCTCGGTCAACCTAGTGGGAGGTCGACCAACACTGGGCTTTCAGGTGCGAGGTCGCCATTCCAGCACCTTGGGACCCCAACGTCCATTGGCTCTTCGAACTATGTGGCCTGCTCATTACCACTTCAGAATTATCAAGATTTTTTTAGATCTAGGTAAATTGCTTTTCCAAGAAGAAAGGACAGCTCAACATTTTACAGTCTTGTCTCAGGACTCTGTCAGACTAATCACTGGACCAACAAGGCAAAGTGTAGTGTATAATGTATTTACACTTTATGAAAATGAAATTTTCTCGAGTTTCCGTTCAATGGAGAGTTCTTTGTAGCCTATATTTATCTCTGTTATCATAACTTAAAATCAGTGAGTTAGCGAACAGAGATCTGAGAGCTTGAGAGGTAAAGAGATAAAAGTTTTGACTTTCATTTGAATAATTGTATTCTCAAAGTTTTTATAACCTACGAGTATTCTTTTGTTTATAGATGTTACAGTTATCTTATGCTAATGTTGACCTTTTCTTTGTTTACTGTTTGTAGATAATTTTGTAAACAAAAAGAAATTTACATTTTTTTTCTAAAATTATAAAGTTTTTTTACATCTTCTATCAAATTAACTAACTAAATTTTTTTTTTACTTAAAGTAAAGCCCCAAAGTAAGCATACAGAGTAGCTTGTGTTATGGGTGGTAAGATATTTGATATTATAATTATAATATTAATATACAATTATATACTATATATAAATACTTATATAATGTATAAATACACACAGACACTGGAAACACTCATGCTCATCACACAAATATTTTCCAGTTGTGGGAATCGAACCCACAGCCGTGGATGCAGAAAGCAGGGTCACTACCCACTGCGCCACGCGGCCGTCAAATTCAAAATATTTCGGCGTACAAACTAACCACATAGTCAAATTGGCTATGTGGTTACTTTGTACGCCGTAGAAGGTACGAGAGGATATCTTGATTTCACTAGAACGGCAGCAAGTACTATAGAGAAAGAATATCCAAAGCTCTAGTAGGATCTTACCAAATTTGGCTAGACAGGGAGAACAACACTAGCGGAGAAGGGGTGTTAGTTAATTGTCATAGACGTCCTTAACCCTACACCATTGGTCACAAGTCCGGTGATCCGCTCGGGTTTTTCTCTCTGCCACATAATGGACCCAGCAACTGCACGGTGAACGCTAAGATATTTCGTCTCATGTTTGCAATACAAATTGTAATGACTATAGAAATAGGTGGCATTGCGGAACTCGGAGAGAACATTAAGCCGATGGTCCCGGTCTTTATTATTATCATCGTGATAGTGATCGTCACAGTATCATACATTATCAGCCTAAGCTTAGATCCACTAGCATTGTAGTAGCGTGATGGCTCTAAGCTTTAAATCTCTCTTAAAAGGAACATAAGTACCTGTTTTAAAACCCAAACAAAATTTTGTTACTAACAAAATATATTTTTAGAGGCAAGTTTAGTCGTTTAAGTTTAGATGGTTGGATATTCATTTAACGACGCTAGAATGGTAGAACGGCTCTGGATGAAATTTAACTTATTAGAGTCGACTATTTTGGCCCTAGCAAAGAAAAAAATGGGAGTTGTAAAGGGGAGGCTAGTACTAGTCAGTCTCCTCAACTACCAACCTCACCTGCTCGTGGTGCACCCTGCAGATGGACCGACGAGTCTCTGGCGACCGATAAGTGGCAGTATAACCATTCAGCTAGACTTCATAAGTGTCACAGACCGGTGTCGGGCAGCAGCGACACCGGTGCGAGAAGTCTAGGACTTGACCACCTGACCAACCCGCATGCCCAGTGTGGTCATTCTTTGGGCATCAACCTTCTATAGATGTCCTTTTACAATAAATCAAAATTACCAAAAACAATTATTAATTTTTTAAAATGTGTGTTTTGGCTTTGAACTTGGTTATATAATTGTCAATCAAACTTAAATTTTTTAGGAGTAGGGTAGGGTAGGGTTGGAGGAGGCCTTTGCCGATTGGCAAACGGACCTACAGAAAGTAAATAAAAACGAAATATACGAAAAATTTTAAATGTATAAACGATATAGTATTTAAATGTATGTAATATTTTGTATTGTATATACTATTGTAAGATATCCTTAATGAGGTCCGAATAAAAGGCTTATTTATTTTTTTTTTTATTTATTTAGGGTAGGGTAGGGATAGGAAAGAAGTGCACATAAGTCAAAGCGAAGCTTGACCGGGTCCACTAGTTTAAATATATGAAAAATGAATTTATATTTTCCTTGGTCACGCCATCACGCGTCAACGGCAGGACCGATTTCACTATATATTTTTTTTTGATGTGTTTGTTATTGTCAGGAGAAGGTTCTTATGACGGAAAAAAATTAAAAAGGGGTAGGGGTAGAGTAGGGGTAGAGTAGGGGTAGGGTAGGGGTAGGGTAGGGGTAGGATAGGGGTAGAGTAGGGTAGGGGTAGGGTAGGGGTAGGGTAGGGGTAGGGTAGGGGTAGGGTAGGGGTAGGGTAGGTGTAGGGGTAGGGTGGGGATACGGTAGGGGTAGAGTAGAGGTAGGGTAAGGGTAGGGTAAGGTAGGGGTAGCTTAGGGATAGTGTAGGGGTAGTTGAAAGTTTACATCGAGTTTCACGCGGACGAAGTCGCGGGCATCCGCTAGTTTTTTATAATTTGCATATTATAACGGTTCATTCATTAAATCTGGGCTCAACTATGTATGTAAAATGGTTTTTTAAACAAATATATATATGCCAAGCAACGGTACCTACGCAGATGAAGCCAAACACCAAATGTCATCCGATCATCCAAATTTCATCCATTAGTTTTAATCATCCAAAGTTTCATTTACTTGCTAGTGTATATCATAAATACTTTAACTTTGAATACAAGCACAGCCATAGGAAACACATAGTATGTTAATAGGGTACCTCGCAGCGCTTCCCCAGTTCCCATTTCCCGTTATCTAAGATAATGTAATTCGGATGTCAAGATCGTATCTGTGTGACCTATGTCGTGAGCGACCATTTGCGGGATGCTGCGACGCTACCTGGGCTATAACATATATGTATCTAGGGCGTGTTATGTAAATGCTACCTTTCATGCTTATTAGCTTACTAGCAGACGCCCGCGACTTCGTCCGCGTGGAATTTAGTTTAATGTGTTAATCCATCCTATATCTCAATAGCAAATTTCAGGTGATTCGGTTCAGTAGTCGAGGCGTGAAAGAGTAACAAAGATTCATACCATCAAAATCATCAGTTCTCCCAAATCTCGGGAAACCATGGATTTTTTCGGGATAAAAAGTAGCCTATGTGTTAATCCAGAGTAAAATCTATACACATTCCATATTTCAGCCAAATCGCTTCAGTAGTAGCGGCGTTAAAGAGTAACAAACATTGAAATTACACATAGAAATTACTCCCTATATAACCTCACAAACTTTACATTTTTTTAAATTTAGGTTATGGAAACTACTCCCTTATTTATATGTATAGAAGGTGGATAAGTGAGCACATTTTCAACGTATTTCCAAAGTTTATTTAAAGTTCGTTTACCTTAGAATTGTTAATATTCTCGCCTGTTGTTTTATTGTTCAAAACAACTTCCTTCAAATGAAGTTTTGAAAGGTCTTTGATGATTGTTGTTCAGTTGAAGTTATGTACCTAAATACTCGTAGATTGGTAGCTATTTACCTTCACATAAATTTAACATTCTAAACGATCTAATATCTTAGTGGCATGACTTATAATATTTTATTTTTGAAAAAAAATTGGCATATCTTTAACCCTAGATTACTTAACTATCCTACAAGTGACGTTGTAATTAAACATTCGTAAAAAATACGACAGGCAAATAAAACAATATAAATCAACGAATCATAAACTTAAATTATTTAAGAAATTACAACTATTTATTCTTTTCGGTTAAGAGATCACATATTAATGAAAATGTTAATTTTTTTTTACTCTACACAATTTGAACACACATTCATTATGTGCGCCCTACATATGGCTCTTTTACATTTCATGCAAAGAGTTGCCATTTTTCTAGCCTTAGACGGACACAGGGCTATATATATATATATATATATATATATATAGACATGTGTGTGTTTTTTTTTTTTTAAATAAATAAATAAATATACTTAAACAATACACATCACTATCTAGCCCCAAAGTAAGCATACAGAGTAGCTTGTGTTATGGGTGCTAAGATAGTTGATATTATAATATTAATATACAACTATATATTACACATAAATACTTATATAATGTATAAATACACACAGACACTGGAAAACACCCATGCTCATCACACAAATATTTTCCAGTTGTGGGAATCGAACCCACGGCCGTGGATTCAGAAAGCAGGGTCACTACCCACTGCGCCACGCGGCCGTCAAATATATGTGTATATACTATAATAAAGTAAAATCTTTGTAAAAAGTGATAAAAACAAGTACAACTCAAAACTCACACAAACACTAAACTTTCGTAAATTTTACGACAATCAATGTCAATATATCAATTCAGAAATCACATCCGACCACAATGACAGCGCATAGCAAACTGACAAATGAAATTAGGAAGGTTACTTTTTAACATCATCATTCGCACCAACAAAACACGGAACTTAGGTTTCCGTGCACATTACAAGTATCCGAAAGTTCGTCTGCCGCAATGCCTTTGTCCTTCTGATTACCGGCCCCCGGCTTCCGTTGCCGGCCTACTTTCCCTTCGCATCGCCTTTTGTCCGTTTGAGTGGCTTTTACCTGCACACTGCATAGCACTTGCATGGGAACGTTTGTTTTATCTCTTTTTCAACATCTCAACGTCATGCATCGTTTGCAGCTTGGCGATTTTTGTACTGATGCTGCTTTATTATCTTCTGTTTTATACGAATAAAATAGGTACGAATGCTTGCACTCTAAAAGTTGTTATCAGATCTCATAAAAAGTAAATTTTAAACAGCCTTTAAAGTTTTAACAATACTTTCTAACTCTATTACAGTCTAAAGTGTTCTGCGTAAATCCTAGTTTTAAGTCACAGTGCATTACCCACTTACTATTATAAATAAACGTGCTCGTCTCGGGACGCTCGACAAAGTGATAACTTAGACCCGCTGCCGTAAGCGTGAGCGAAAGGGAAGGCACACAGAGTGGCGCCGTAAAACGTTACGTTACGAAGCGGTTAACCCTCCCTTCATCATCATCATTGATGATTGAGATGCTGGACATAGGCATATTTCATCGACGTGCAAGCACAACGGTCTTGAGCATCCAGCAGCTCCCTGAAACCCGCTTGTTATCCTCGGTCCACCTAGTGGGGGGTCCACCAACACTGCGCTTTCCGATGCGGGGTCGCCATTCAGCAACCATATTCCGGGACCCCAACGTCTATCGGCTCTTCGAACTATGTGGCCTTCAGCTTCGCCACTCGCTCGTTAACCCTCCCATTAGAAGTTATTACCTAAAATAGTTTGATATGCGCGGTGGATTTACAAAACGGAGGTCCAGGGTTCGATCCCCGGCTGGGCAGATTGAGATTTTCTTAATTAGTCCAGGTCTGGCTTCGGAGGAGTTACCACCCTACCGGCAAAGACATACCGCCAAGCGATTTAGCGTTCCGGCACGATGTCGTGTAGAAAGCGGAAGGGGTGTGGATTTTCATCCTCCTCCTAACAAGTTAGCCCGCTTCTATCTTAGACTGCATCATTACTTAACAAGAGAGATTGTAGTCAAGGGCTAACTTGTAAAGAATAAATAAAAAAAAAAGGCTTCGGCAGTGGCTAGTTATCACTTACCAACCTACCGACAAAGACATACCGCCAAGCGACTTAGCGGTTCGGTACGATGCCGTGTAGAAACCGAAAGGGGTGTGGATTTTCATCCTCCTCTTAACAAGTTAGCTCGATTTCATCTTAGATTGCATCATCACTTAACAGGAGAGATTGTAGTCAAGGGCTAACTTGTAAAGATTAAAAAAATAAAGTTAAATGTGATATAATTTGTTGCAGGCACACGAGACATGAGACGCAAACGGTCGCTGACGGGCGTCGCTTGGTGACGCGACATGGCCGGCCACGTCAGAAGCATGCGTTGCATCCTCTTCACGCTGCTCTCCCTGTCCCTCAACAGGAACCTGGCCTTCGTCCTCGACAAGCAGAACCCGTACTCCCAGTTCCGCAAATGGAACGCTGGTTTGAACGGGACATTGGAGTTGGAGTTCAAAACGGACCAGCCAAACGGCTTACTTTTGTATACGGACGATGGGACTTACGACTTTTTTGAGTTGAAACTAGTGAATGGTGCTTTGCGTTTGAGGTACAATTTGGGTGGTGGTGCGCAGATTATCACTGTGGGGAGTGACCTCAATGACGGCCACTGGCATAAGGTTCAGGTGAGACATACATTTTATTGGACGATCATCATCATCTCTTTAAGTATCATTGGTACCTTACAGGGGCGATGGGTCCTAACAACGCGATTCTTATCGGGTCACTTTTGACGTGACAACGTCTTATAATTCGATGAAGCCTGCACACTCGAAAAGAGAAGACGTCATGTCCCTTGCTCTAGGGTTGCCAACTTTTTTTACAAGAAATAAAGTATATTCTGGTCTATGAAGATTATCAAATAGTATTTTAGAAAAACGAACTGTATTAACGAACTGTAGTAACGAACGGTCCGGGGCATGCACCTGCAACTTTTTAGTTTTGTGCATTTTAAGAAATTAAATATCACGTGTCTCAAATGGTGAAGGAAAAACATCGTGAGGGTACCTGCATACCACAGAATTTTCTTAATTGTGAAGAAGTGAAGTCTGCCAATCCGCATTGGGCCAGCGCGGTGGACTACTGGCCTAACCCCTCTCATTCTAAGAGGAGACTCGTGCTCAGCAGTGTGCCGAATAAGGGTTGATAATGATGATGATACGGCCAAGATAGAGAATTAGCCTGCTGGTCAAAAAATAGGGCGATGGCGATTTATTAGACGATTAGTTAGATTTATTTCTGCGCCTTTCATTCCGTGTACCAACTTAACCTTGACTTGATAATAGTTTGTTGGGGGAGTTTCATAAGATAATTAAGCTAAGGAAATTATCTATACTATTATACTTACCAAACTACTATTAGTTAGAAAATTACCATCTATATCAATTAAAAAACAATAAAAAATATCCTTGCCACCGTCTGGTGCTGAAAATAAATAAGGATAACCAGTCAGTATCTGCTAGTACAGCTATAAAATGCGTTTCGGAATTTAGGGGTTCCGCAGAAAAGAGAGCAGGGTTCTGCAAAATTATTTAATACCACAGATACCTCAGTGACGCTAACATGCGCCATCTTAATCTTATAAGGAATACTCTCGTGAAGGATTAAAGACAAAATTCAACCAATCTCAGCGCAACTGGAAATACTGCTATCTCTTTCATTAGTACGAAAGGGACAACTCTGATGCCATTGGACGACATTTTACTGATACCGATAGCGGCAAAGTGGCCAAAATACCTGGCCAATTACCAAGAAATAAACGTATAAAATAAAAAAATATTATTAAGAAATATTTTTAACACTTTACAGGTTGAATTTTAAAAATTCTTGAATTACATTATATTTCGTATTTCTTTTATGATTCATGATCAAATTTTTAAAACTGACACTCTTAAAATGAAGGACTTTCTATACAAACTTTCAACCCGTATTTCACCCCCTTCTATTTTTATTTCAGGGTCAAAAAGTACCCTATGTTTTGCTCCAAGGTCCCATTTACTATTACACCAAAATTCATCTTGACAGACAGACAGACAGAGTTACTTTCGCATTTATAATATTATAGTAGGGATTATAATTACCTGGCAAATTAATTGATTATGAAACACGGCTAAAACTCACGTGATATTAGGTCGGAGTATGCCCGACTAGTTTCGAACCCATACGGGGCCCTTAGTCATTAGCTGGTTCTTGCATCGCGGCACGATCCAATTTCAAAAATACCTGGCCAATGTTTGGCCAATGTTTGTTAACCACGTTGTATCTCCCAGGTGGCCCGGCGGGACGAGCAGACGTCTCTCTCGGTGGACGGCATCACGCAGAATAAGACGTCACGCGGCAAGGAGTTCGCATTCGGCAAGTTCAACACCAACTCCGATGTGTTCGTGGGGGGGATACCGCCTTCGTGAGTACACTTTACTTATACACACACACTGCTACAAACAAATCAAAATCAAATCAAAAATCATTTATTTCAAGTAGGCTCAGTTTACAAGCACTTTTGACACGTCAGTTGACTATTTGTAAAGATTCTACCACCGGTTCGGAAGGCAGGTTCTGCTGAGAAGAAACCGGCAAGAAACTCAACAGTTGTTCTTTTTAAAAATCATACAGTATTATAATTTACAATTGATGATAACATTACAATTTCTTATAGTTTTACTTTTTGTGTGAAGGTGGTGCATTGGCAGGTCCATCACAGTCTTGGGGATCTTGTTATAATATTATAATTATATAACACCTTGTTATAATGTTATAACATTTTTGATCTGGTGGCCAAGACTGGAACTAACAGAGCTATCACAATATCGGATTGCGAGCGTTCTCAAAGCGCAACTCGCAACGGATACGTTACGGGCGCGCAACAAACACGCCGCGTATCCGCAGCGAATTCGTTGCGGACGCACATTGTATTGTCTCGTACTGTCAGAAAAATACAAACAATATGAACAATAGTTTTTTATCCAGAAATCTGATTTTTTAAATAAAGGTGGTCCATTTCAGGTCCACTCTTGTACCCCATATCAATAAAATTTAAAAAATAGAAAGATTTTATTAAAATCTAAATAAGTGAATAAATCTAACTAAATAAAAGGAAATAAATAAAATTAAAACCCAAGTTTTCAAGATAAATCAAGATGGCGCCCATAAAGCAACTATGATATGACAATTGACAGGAAACGTAAAATCAGTGTCAAATGCGACAACGTCACCCAGGTCCGACAAAATACTCTCTACTTACGTTTCACCCCGAAACCGGAGCATCCTCAGGAGATGTTGACTCTACAACGTGCAATTGCACTTTTTCGCGGATGATAGCAAAATAAATAAATGTTTATATAATCATGATGAACTTCCGCAAAGTAACGCCTGCTTCTATCCAATATTTAAAAGCCCTGTGACTTTTTTCATTTACAAATATATAGATTTTCAATATTCAGGTATGGTCATAACCTTTGACGGCCTCCGTGGCGCAGTGGTATGCGCGGTGGATTTACAAGACGGAGGTCCTGGGTTCGATCCCCGGCTGGGCAGATTGAGATTTTCTTAAATTGTCCAGGTCTGGCTGGTGGGAGGCTTCGGCCGTGGCTAGTTACCACCCTACCGGCAAAGACGTACCGCCAAGCGATTTAGCGTTCCGGTACGATGCCGTGTAGAAACCGAAAGGGGTGTGGATTTTCATCCTCCTCCTAACAAGTTAGCCCGCTTCCATCTTGGACTGCATCATCACTTACCATCAGGTGAGATTGTAGTCAAGGGCTAACTTGTAAAGAATAAAAAAAAAACCAAGGTAGTTATAACAAACTGGTTTGGCTTTATAAAAAGTATAAAACGTGCGCTATAACAATTTTCAGGTCAGCGCGCTTTCAACTTGAAACTGCATCGTAAATTATTATCATTGTACATCAAGTGCCGGTTGTAATAGATTTAAAAACAAAATGGCCGAGTCAACGAGCCTTACTCGGCGTTTATTTTTTGTTAGAACGTTATTTTTCATAAAAAATCTTTTTTGTATATCAACGATACTTTACACTAGAGATATCGTATCAAAACTGAGGCGGACAAATGTGTATGTGTAATTACATATGTGTAATTGCCTTAAGAGCGCGCAGCGCGTCTGTGCGATATGGATAAAATTCGAAGCGCAAACGAGACGCCGAATTATGACTTTCACGTGAGTGAAGCACGGAGCGATTGACGCGCGGCGCAAATTTTATGACGTGAGCGCCAAAACCATTTTTACCTAATTGCAAGTAAATTAAACAACATAACGAAAAACAAAATGGCCATGTTCAAGATATATACTTAATTTTCTATACATAACAAAAATTTAAGAAAATAAGTTTGCTTTTCCTGAAATTGAAAAAGCAAAATGTGAGCAAAACATGTATTTAAAAAAAAATAAACTATCGAGAAAAGTTTTACAAATTGTGTATTTTGTATAGTCATAACAAAGCTAACACTTTGAAATATCATTTAATATCAACCAAATATCAGGCTCCTAATTTTTCCAGAATCTGAGATCCAGAACCATTTGTAACCACCAAATTACATATTGCACACTCTTAATTTCATTTAGTCGCTTAGTAAACAACGAAAGTTATTTAAACAAAGAATACATGAATATTGTCTACAATGTCGAGTTGTGTGTTCAGGAAGTCAAAAAACTATATAAACTTAGATATATAATGTAAGTAAACACAAAATTGTGCATGTGTGCGCTCAGTGGAGTAGCTAAATTCGAATCAATTTTAACGGTGATTTTGTTGGCATGTAACATATCTATGGTATAAAATATCGTTGCTAAAAGTTGTATTGTTAGTAGCATTGTATTTTTAAGGAAATTTGATAAGGTACGTACTTATAAATAAGAGTTTATAAATTACCAAACTTGCCTTCGGCGTAACGTTACCCTTTCGACCTTTAGGGTTGTCAATGAGGTTGAAAAATATATGTTTACGTATATGCATGAAACCCAATATAGCCGCCATACATTACGTGTTACTTTAACAAGGCTTAGAACCGTTCATGAGGTAGGGCTGTCAACTTTTCAGTAAAAATAATATTTATTAAGTTATATAGTGTTTATACGAGTATATGAAGCATATCTACGTATGTACACAGTGTGAAACCTTAGAAATACACTATATGTATATTTTATTGTAGCAACATGTATAACAAATCTTTACCGAATTGCAACTTATCATTCCTTAACACAATGAAAGACGTATACAACTCTGAGTCGAGCATTTTAATTTAATTTTTTTTACATATATTTATTTTTGTTCTTTACAAGTAAACACTTGATTACAATCTCACCTGGTAGTAACTTGTTAGAAGGATGAATATTCACACCCCTTTCGGTTTCTAAACGCTAAATAGGTTGGCGGTACGTCTTTGCTGGTAGGATGGTAATTATCTATGGCCGAAGCCTTCCATCAACCAGACCTGGACCTATTAATAAAACCTCAACCAGCGCAGCCGGAGATCGAACCCAGGACCTCTGTCTTGTAAATCCACCGCGCATACCACTGCGCTACGGAGGCCGCAAGCATGCATGCAATGCACATATAAGACGGAAAAAAAATAAAAAATTGCTGAGCCTAGTATTTAAAATATATTCGGTAAAAAACCAACAAACTCGACATTGTGATGGAGCTACATGATGCAACTACGACTTCGTTTTATTGCTAATTGCGTCCCTTGTGTGGCAATAAATTAAGATTCCTGTCATCAACCCATATTCGGCTCACTGCTGAGCTCGAGTCTCCTCTCAGAATGAGAGGGCTTAGGCCAATAGTCCACCACGCTGGCCCAAAGCGGATTGGCAGACTTCACACACGCAGAGAATTAAGATAATTCTCTGGTATGCAGGTTTCCTCACGATGTTTTCCTTCACCGATTGAGATACGTGATATTTAATTTCTTAAAATGCACACAACTGAAAAGTTGGAGGTGCATGGCCCGACCGGATTCGAACCCACACCCTCCGGAATCTGAGGCAGTGGTCATATCCACTGGGCTATCACGGCTCTAAAAATTAAGATTAATGCATGCGAAATACTTAAACATAGCCGCATATATGTAAACATAACCCTATTTACAACCGGGTAAAAACTGCTATTTCATTGTGGCAACCCTACTTAAATGTTCAACATAGAATCTACAGCAAAAAATGTGACACTGGGGCGAGCACGTTTGGAATGTGCGGCATTCCCTTTGCGATTTTGGCCTCGGAATTGCGGCGGTTTTTACCAGCCCGGCCCAAATACAGTGAAAGGGTAGTCTGAAATTATTTCGCGGTAAGTAAGACGGGGAAATAAAGCCGGATTACCGCTAAAAGGGGTACGCTCTACTAGCAAAACAAACTGGAACAATTTTCGTTATAATTGTCTATGTTTTTATGAACATACTTATATTTTCTTATACCCTTAATATGGTATGAAAAATCTAACTTCTGCAACTTATTGGCTGGCTGGACAGATTGAGATTTTCTTAATTGGTCCAGGTCTGGCTGGTGGGAGGCTTCGGGCTGTGGCTAGTTACCACCCTACTGGCGTACCGTAAGGCGTACCGTTCCTGTACGATGTCGTGTACAAACCGAAAGGGGTGTGGATTTTCATCCTCCTCCTAACAAGTTAGCCCGCTTCCATCTTAGACTGCAACATCACTTACCACCAGGTGAGATTGTAGTCAAGGGCTATCGTGTAAAGAATAATAATAAAAAAAACAAATGAAAATCAGTATTCCTACTATCGGTGATGATGTAAAGGTTCTGTTAAGGTGGTCGTCGAAGATGGATTCAAATGCTCAAAGGAACTAAACGGATCAAAACTCATTTTTCCGTTCTTACTCTCTCCTATTTTATTCTTACTTTGGTGCAATATGTACTGGAATTAGAGCCTTTAAGAGCTTGTTTTTAATAATTTTTTTAAAATATTATTTTGTAACAAAGATTAATAAATTAATTCCATGATAATACAATATATAAATATAAATACCTCCCTCTCTTCTCTATGTCTGACTCCTTATGTCAAACTCTTTTCTTGCAAGTCGGTACAAAATGTATTACACAAGATACACGACACTAATCCGAGATCAGACGTGCACAATACGAATTCCAATTACTTGTAATTTGTATAGCTTCGTATTAGATATCGATGTCCAGTGATCAGCGATCAACTTTCTTTGAGACGCTCTATGTACTCGTATATTTCTAGTTATTCTTAAAAATAAATCCATCAAAGTAGATTGTTATTTAATGTTTTAGTGGACTCAAAGGTGATTACAAAATTAAGAAAAGTAATGGCGAACAAAGGTTATGATTCACAACACTTGCCAGGACAATTTAATTAACAAATCAAACCGTAACCAAAATAAGACCCTAGAATGGCAGAGAATGACCTTGAGTGAAGTCACGTACTTGTGAACGATGTGTGTTGGGTTAAAGGCGCCTTTGACAGATATCTAACACTCCCCTTTTCCACTCAGTTCACTCTCCCCGCCTATCAACCAAGTAACCCATAAAGAATTACACAACAAGAGATGTGGACGGCTCGAACGCCATGAGCACACTGAAGCCGTCCATACCGCAAGTCGTTGTAACACGGCGATAACAAATGATTTCCTATAATCAGGAAACACTTTATTAATCACTTTCAACGTTTAATATTTTTTAATAACACACTAAGTCTTTTGAGAAATATGCGATTTTTTGAAATAAATTTAAAAATGTCACTGAACACAGAATTTCAGATATTAATTATGATACATTATTAGATTGTTTATTACTAATATTTCATTATTCGAGCAGTGATTAACGTTGACAGTTCGTTTCACTCTTAAAAGTTTGCCGCGATTCACGATAGTAGTAAATATTATGAACGTCATTATGTAACTGTCACAGTACCCATGTTATCTGAAAAAACACTTTACCTTTAAAACATTTTACTTAACTACTACAATATAAGAAACTTTCTAAACTTGTGATAATATTATGAAGACCTATTTAAGTCAGTGGCAAAAACCGTCGTTTTCGTAGTATTCAGAATGCGTGGGCGATCTTTGATACTTTGTACAACGTCGGTTCAACAATAATATTGAACTTTGTACCGCCCACGAGTTTCGCAACCCACTCGTTTTCTCGTAATACTGTTGTTATTCTTTCAGTGGGTTAATCTTAGTAATAATAGATAACATTGGAGCAGTATAAAGTCTAAGCTCCTAACCCCTTTGTATTAGCTGCCTTGTAAACCATTAAAATATACACATACTAGAGGAGTGCGAATTCGGTGTGTGCTTTTATTATTTTACTAGCGGGCGCCCGCGACTTTGTCCGCGTGGAAATCGATGTAAACTTTCAACCCCTATTTTATCCCTTTAGTGGTGGAACTGATCAAAATCCTTTCTTAGCGGATAACATCTCCCTGCATGCCTAATTTCAGCCCGATCCGTCCAGTGGTTTGGTCTGTGCGTTGATAGATCACTATGTCAGTCAGACACCTTTGAGGTTTATATATTTAGATTTATTTAATATTCCACAAAATACATACCTAAATTTAACCCTAACCATGATGCAACACAAACCACAGTTACTGTGCAGTTGTGCACCTCGTTAAAAAAATAAATAACAAATTATAAATATTTTATTTGCCCAATTTTATTTTGACTTTTTTGAAAGTTTGTCAGTTTATTCTCCTATCTATCCATCTATATATATATCATATCTTCTATATCTATTTATATCTATCTATACTTATAATACGAATTCTGTACATTTTGTACATTCTGTACATTGAAAATATTTTGAAAATTTTTGTTTGGGGGGCATTATATAATCGATACTGAAGCTAAACATATTTTGTATTTTTAGCTTCAGTATTTTATAGGTCGAACAAGCCTGATATGAAAAGTCAGGTCCAAAGTCAAGGTTTGCACCCTTGAAACCTGCTACCTTCCAAAGTAACCACAGTCCGAATTTTTGATTGACTACAGTACTTTACTAAAACTTTCATAAAATTAGATATCTACGGCAACTGGCAATCGTAGGCCCTCAGTATATAGGCGTTAAAGTAAATCTTAGTTACACGTAGGCGTTAAAAATTAGCACAACAAACACTTAGTTAAAATTTCAAACTGACGTTGAGTTAGGTAGCAGGGCTGCACTGGGACGCATTAGGGGTAAACTTTGCGCTAACTGGCCAGCTATAACTCTCGGCTTGTACAATTAAGCATAAACTTCTTGCAGGTGGGAATTGAAAGAAATATTTTAATAGCCTAAGGCTCAAATTTGAGTTGTGCGAATTTTGGATAAGTACATCATCATCATCATCATCATCATCATTAGCTTAGGGAGAGGCTACACGGTGCCACTGCGGCGCCCTGCATACAAATATCAATGATATGCAATGATACACGGTCTACTAGTAGTAAATACGATAAAAAATACTTTAGTGACTATCACTAAAGTATTTTTTATCGTATTACTATTTACAGGGATCCGTAAAACATTTTTTACGCATGATTACCAACAAGTTAATTTTTCGTGGGTAGCTTCATCTCGATGAAGCTTCATCTAGATGATCAACTTTTAGGAAATAAAAATTTCTGAGCGTCGGTACGGGACATCGAGATATTCCGTTCCGACGCTCCGAAATTTTAATTTCCTGGTAACTCAGTAAGCTATCAAAATCAAGAATTTTCGTAAATAAAAAAGTTAATCGTCTCTTGGAGGTAAAGCTACTCACGAAAAATTAACTTGTAAGTAATCAGGTGTAAAAAATGTTCTACGGACCCCTGACTATGATAAATTGGTAACAAAATAAATTGAACTCAATAGAATGATACCCGTATAAAATACACTTGCCGGAAATATATTTATCCGAGTAAAGGCGCTTTCACAACTCACCAGACGCCGATTCATAAGTACTAATATGCTCATTTTAAGCCCTAGTGTGAACCAAACGCTAGAAGACAAACTTTGTAGTGTAACTTCTTGGCATGACATCCCATAGAAGATTTTTTATTCCATCACTTTTTTTTATTTTATAGTAATAATAAGAGCCATGATATGACCTCTACCTCTGATTCCGGAGGGTGTGGACTGTGGGTAGTGCAAGATTGTGAGAAATCGTGAGGAAATCTGCATACCAGAGATTTTTTATAATTCTCTGCTAGTGTTAAGTCTGCCAATTCGCATTGGGCCACCGTGGTGGACTATTGGCCTATCCCCTCTTATTCTGAGAAGAGACTTGAGCTCAGCAGTGAGTCGAATATGGGTTGGTAATGATGATGAATGAATAATTAATTAAATGGATGGCTCATTTTTGCACAAAGCTTTGTTGTCCAGCGCGGAAATGCAGCCAATATTCTAGCCAACCATTCCACGTGGATACGATTTGTATAGCTTCATTCTATTATTTAAAAAAAAAGTTTGCGTCAGGACGCCCGACAGAAGTGAAACCTTAAGCCTATTTGCTGTATGCGTGAGAGAAAGGGAAATCAGACAGAGTGGCACCGTAGCGCGTTACGTTACGAAGCGGTATGGGAGGATACCCAGAAGTTATCACTTCAAAAATATTGACGTTCTAAGTGGAACATTATCCACTTGCTTATTCCCTCAACTACTCGTAAAATAATAAAAAAATGTTCATGTTTCAGATGTCTTTTTTTTTACTTTTTTTTGGGCCAGATTTTATTGTAGTATGAACGCTTCCTAAGGGTTAGGTTACGAATAGAACGTACGGTTCGGACGGCCATTTATCTTTCTTTGTTTTTCGCAGTCTAACCCGACATAAAGCTTTGGGTGATTTTGACTTGTGTGTGGGATAAATCTAAATGGAACTAGTGATCACAATAATATTATAAAGGTGAAAGTTTGTGTGGTGTGTGTTGTGTTAGAAATAGAAATAAGTTTTACTCTCGGTTAACACATAGCCAATCCACATTGGGCCAGCGTGGTGGACTTTTGGCCTAACCCCTCTCATTCTGAGAGAAGGCTGGGGACTATAAATAAAAAATCGATTCTTAAGGAGTAAACTCCAAATATAGCATCTTTTACTCGTTGATAATGTAGCTCTCCATTGATGCAACATTTTTTTAATTGGTTCAGGTGTAAGAAACAAACTCTCATATTCTTAATATTAGTTGTCATTATCGTTTGTCAAATCGCTGGCGATTCCGCCAGAGAGATCATTTAGGTGTATGTAGAGAAGCGTTATCATAAATCGAGCTAACGCTGATGTAGTCTAAGAGCTAACAGTGATGTAGTATAAGAGCTAACGAGCATTTTTGCGGTCGCAGCACGTCCGTCGCATTAGCCGGGCCGTAACTCACAGCGCTGCATGGCACAGCACATTTACACACCGGTGTAGACGCCATTATCTGCTGCCTGGCTCGGATTACATTCATATACACCACTATATCATTGAGCCGTGATAGCTCAGTGGTTATGACCTCTGTCTTCAATTCGGAAGGTATAAGTTCGGGCATGTATTCCAACTTTATAAAATATCACCAGGGTTATTATGTAAGTTTGTGTACCATTCAACTCAGACCAATTGTAGAAGGACCTGTATCGCACTCATAGTCACGAACAAAATTGTCTGTCATTTTCAGAGGAAAACGAGCTTAGATTTGGTATATATCTGATACTAAACTAGAAATTTTTGCCCGTTTTTTACACAATTCAATTACACAAAAAGGTATTTTTCGGAGCTCTTTAACCGACGAACACGATTACAACTATTTTACATCGATTAGGTAGAGACAGTTTTTATAATCGCATTAGATCGTTGATCATATACTTTGACAGAAAAGTAACGTCAAGCGAGGCAGGTCCTATAAAATAATTGGTCTGAGACCATTCAATGAATCTACTATCTATCTACTATCACTACATCGTTTTTCGTCGTAGTTTCGTTTTAGTGATCATCTAAAGCAGTTATTTCAACGAAATAACCTTGACTGCACCATTTTACATCAAATCGTAATGTTTTTTAGCTTCTACGATCATCTAACATGATTATTTCAATGGAATTACGTAAATAATTTACTAGTTTTTTGTTAAAATAACGTAACTATCGACTACTACCACGATTATACTATTTTTACTTCACGTAAAATGACGATGATTATGTCATTTCGTTAAAAACACAATGTTAGATAATTGAAAAAAAGAATATACGATATAAAACGATGTAGTGACTGATTGTTTGAGTGGTACACCGAGTTACATAATAACCCTGCACATTTCTCAAACGGTGAAGGAAATTCAGCGTGACAAAACCTGCATACCTGAGAATTTTCTAGATATGACCAAGGCATTTGACTATGTAAATCATAAATTACTTTTAAGAAAACTAGAAAAATATGGTATAAGAGGTAAAGCTCATCAATGGCTTGAATCGTACCTAAAAGATAGAATGCAGTGCACTGAAATATGTAAAATAAATAATAGTGCTAAGAACAAATTTAGATCTAAATTCAGAATAGTTCAGAGAGGCGTGCCACAAGGCAGTGTAATGGGTCCGTTTTTATTTCTAATTTATATAAACGATCTTCCAAAATGTGTAAATCATTCTTGCATTTTATTTGCAGATGATACAACAATATTAATAAAAAATAATAACATTGATCATCAACAGGTTGTAAATGAAGCACTAAATAATGTGATAGAATGGTTGGGACAAAACTATTTAAAAGTTAATTTAGGAAAAACAAAAATTGTGCAATTTCACTCCTATCATTCAAATAGGGCTCCTTTAAGTGTTCACTACGATAATATAAATATTAGCGAAACTGATATGAGTAAATTCTTAGGAATTATATATGACAAGCACTGTAGTTGGAAGCAACATGTCAATGTTGTGTGCGGTAAATTAAATAAATTCGTTTATGTACTAAGGAGATTAAGAATGACAGTGTCTAAGGAAGCTGCAATAACTGCTTATCATGGCTATGTATCTTCAGTCCTCTCTTATGGGCTTCCTATTTGGGGCAATTCTGTTGACGTTGAAAGAGTTTTTAGGACACAAAAAAAGTGCATTCGAGCTATTTTTGGTGTAGGACCGCTTGTAAGTTGTAGATCACTATTTAAACAGCTGAATATATTACCGCTACCTAGTATGTATGTAAGAGAGATTTGTATTATTGTTAAGAAATACCCTAACTACTTTAAGCATAAAGACGGAAATAACCAAAGATTCCCTCATAAAATATGTCAGCCAAAATGTACCTTATCTATATTCAAGAACAACGCTTACTATATGGCTATAGCGGCCTTTAATAAGCTACCCAGTAAGTTGCAAGCAATGCCTCTCCAAACTTTTAGGAAAGAATTAAATAAATGGCTGCTCGAAAAGAGTTTTTATAATATAAATGAATTTATCAATTTCATGAAATAATTACATTATGACATAAGCAATTTAATCTATTAATTTTCATCATCGATTTATTTTTCATTTTCTTTTTCATTTAAAGTTTTGTTCTGTAAATAGCAAAATTTTATTTATGGTTTATTATAATAAAAATTGATAATAAAAATTGTAATAAATATATGTTAAATTTAGGTTGAAATTTTTATTGTAAATTTTCACATCAAATAATGTTATAAGGATAAATTATTGAAATTAATATTTTAATTGTAAAAATTTTGCATACTGTAATCGGTTGAATGTATAGGTGACTCAGTAATTTTAAGACCAAAACATGTACCACATTCTAGCAAATAAATGATTTGATTTGATTTGATTTGATTTGATTTTCTTAATTATTTATGAGTTCGAAGTCTGCCAATCATCAATTTAGACTTATGTTTAACCATTCTCATTCTAAGAGGAGACTCGTGCTCAATAGTAAGCCGAACATGAGTTGTGAATAATGATAATTTTATAGTGGGGCTTTTGATTGCCCAAACAACAAACAGACAGCGCTCTGCTCACAATACGCGCCGTCTCAAGGACTACTCTAACTTCTATGTGCAATATTATTTATTATTGTACTAGACATTATTCACTTGCTAGAATTTAACCATTTCACATTATTCGTTATGTTTAGGTCTGTGAAGTATAAATAAATAGGGGTAAAAAGTCAAAACGCAACATAGGACGTATCGTTTTTCATATTACTTGTACTCTCCGCCATTCTAAGGCAACTTTAATAATAAACAAAAGTAAACAAATATGTTTTCTTTGATTTGAAACATGCTTTCTTATTATAATAAGATGTTGTGACGGCTTTAATAGAGTGTCCCAGTTATATCAGATATGAATAAGAAAAATATTATGATGTCTCTGTAAGAACACAAACCAACAAATATTTATTTTGTTAGTTCATTTGATAGCTTATTGGTGCAGGTAATATAGTCCTAAGTTTGAGTCATGGATGCGTTTATGGAGTGAATTAAAACTAAGAATTAACAGAATGCCACCTAATTGTTATCCATGAGGAAGGTACCAAATACACTGGCACTATTATCCCTCTGGATGGCAAGCCCTTTTGGGTCAAATAAGCGTCCTACCCTTTGGGTCAATAATATTTTTTTTTTTTGGTATCAGATGACCATGGGTCTAAAGTCTCAAAGGCAAGCGCCGCAAATACATAGTCATTAGACATAACCGAGTTTTTTTTATTTTTTATTCTGTACAAGTTAGCCCTTGACTACAATCTCACCTGATGGTAAGTGATGATGCAATCGAAGATGGTAGCGGGCTCACACCCCTTTCGGTTTCTACACGACAACGTACCGGAACGCTTAATCGCTTGGCGGTACGTCTTTGTCGGTAGGGTGGTAACTAGCCACGGCCGAAGCCTCCCACCAGCCAGACCTGGACCAATTAAGAAAACCTCAATCAGCCCAGCCGGGGATCGAACCCAGGACCTCCATCTTGTAAGTCCACTGCGCATACCACTGCGCCACGGAGGCCGCCAAACGCTGCCAACATATCTACGCAGGTTGCGTCCCATACGCATAAAGCCCCGTAGAATACAGTACTTATTGTCCTGTCGGGCCTCTAGTTGATTTTCATATTTTTTACATGAAAATTTTAGTTTTTTAAATATTTTTTGACAATACGATCGAAAACGCCTATCTGCCATGATGGTCTAAATTGCAACTGTTACATGACGTCACTATACCAAATCCCTTAAAAACGGAGCGTATGACAAAAGTATTAGTAAACAATTAGTTTGACGTTTAGTACATGAAGTAACATTGTGACTTCACAAAATGGACTTCAGCGTTTTTGACGTTTGGAAAATTTGAATAAATACATGATGTTTAAATAAAGTTTACGAAACTGTATTTAAATTATTTATAAAAGATTATAAAACTTTAAAAAACATTATAAAATTTAGAAATCCTTAACTTTTAGTAATTAATCCTGCTAATATTATAAACGCGAAAGTTTGTATGGATGCTTGTTACTCTTTAACGCCGCAACTACTGAATCGATTTGGCTGAAATTGGCAATTGAAATAGATTTTAATCTGGATTAACACATCATGCAACTTTTCATGTCGGAAAAATCCAAGGTTCCCGAGGGATTTGTGAAAAAATATTCCACGCGAACGAAGCCGCGGGCGTTCGCTAGTGTCGATATATTTAGGACCCTTATTCCATGTGCTATGCCAAATTAATATTGTTTTAAATTTTATATGAGTCAACTACCCTATTGCGTAGGTATATCGGCAGTGGCTAGTGCGCGAAAAGTAATGATGCATTATAGTTATTTTTTATTTCAAGACATCAGTAAAAGTTCGAAGTCACACTAGATACATCCCCAAGCCTTTTAAGAGCACGTTATACACTCTGTACCAGTCATTATTAATGATCGTTACAGAGACAATCATTATATTGTCGATGCCTCGCGGTTTCAGCCGTGTAGTACCCGTTCCTGTGGGATAACGGAGATAAAATAACGTAGCTTGGTAAAAGAATATGTGCCGGTGTCTAAACAATAATGCTTTTATTATCTAAACTTTGGAAGACAAACGACATAAGCACTAAAACTTTAAACTATATGATGCTTGGACTAGCAAAGCCGGTGTAAGGTACAGAATACTTTGTGTCACTCCCTCACGTATCTAACTAATGTGACTTACGTGTAGTGGGTGCTAACGTGGAGGGGATAGCGTATAGATTATTTTAATGAAAGTTTCTTGGAGGACTGTTGTTTTGGAGTTATTTTTAAAAGAACATCTGATTCTTATTTGTTTTCGATAGTTTATCAGGCAGTGCTCTTACCATAGATAATACGGTTGCCAATTATGGAATCGGTACCTTTGTGGCTTTGGATAATATCAGGGATTCAAATCCTTCGTTGACCAATATAAAAAGCATTTTTTTTATATTTTTATGCGTAATCATGCGGAATCATGTCCAGTCGCCAAAATTTTTAGCTTCGTGGCTACCCTTTGCTAGATACCCTAAAAACTGATATTTATTTGTGTTTCTCGAAGTGTTATATAATGATTTATTTATTTTGCTATCATCCGCGAAAATTCGGCGAACCCATGCGACAACGTCACCCAGGTCCGACAAAATACTCTCTACGTACGTTTCACCCCGAAACCGGAGCATCCTCAGGAGATGTTGACTCTACAACGTGCAATTGCAAAGCAATTTTCGGGGTGAAACGTACGTAGAGAGTATTTTGTCGGACCTGGCTGACGTTGTCGCATGGGTTCGCCGAATTTTCGCGGATGATAGCAAAATAAATAAATCATTATATAATCATGATGAACTTCCGCAAAGTAACGCCTGCTTCTATCCAATATTTCTCGAAGTGTTGTCATGAAAGTAACTGGCTTATGGACTTTGGATTTATCCAACGTCAAAAAATAAGAAGAATTAAAATTAGTTTTCCGTGAGATAATCATTTAAGTTTTAAGTTTCCGTGTCTCTGTTTGCGAAGTGTAGTTGGTTTTATCCAACGGTGTATGAGTTTGCTTGTTGGGTTAACTATCTATAACTATAAAAAAAGTCGTGTTAGTAACACTATTTATAACTCAAGAACGGATCGATTTGGCTGACAGCAATTGGTGGAGAGGTAGCTTAGAACCAGGAGACTGGACATAGAATTCTTAAGGTAGAGCTAGTTAGTGTAGGATAAGGTAGAGGTAGGGTAGGGTAGGGAAAATCCAAATCAGGAGGGCATAGGTTCGAATTCGGTCCAGGGCATGCATCTCCAACTTTTAAGTGTGCATTTTAAGAAATTAAATATCACGTATTTCAAACGGTGAAGTCAAAACACTGTGATGAAACCTGCATACCAGAGAATTTTCTTAATTCTCTGCGTGTGTGATGTCTGTCAATCCGCATTGGGCCAGCATGGTGGACAATTGGCCTAACTCCTCTTATTCTAAGAGGAGAGTCGAGGTGAGCAGTGAGCCGAATATGGGTTGATAATGATGATGATGATGATCTCTGTTAATTCTTAGTTTTAATTCACTCAATAAACGCATCCATGACGCAACCTTAACTATATTACCTCTTATTATAACATCGAGCTCAGCAGTGAGCCGAATATGGGTTGATAATGATGACGATGATGAGGGTAGGGGTAGGGTTTCATGTGGACGAAGTCGCGAGCGTCCACTAGTTACTATTAAAACTACAACCTCAGTTGGTGAGCGAGTGCGAGAGCCAGTAGTAAAGTGTTCGTGCGACCTATTTAGCTTCCTTTCACAGCAAACTGCGGAGCAACATCCTCGAGACGCTGGGAGAGCTCTTTAGCGTCGCCTTATCTGTGTTATGGCGTTTCCCCATGCATTTTAGACTCGCATTGTTATTTTAGAAAAATACAATGCATTTTTTTTTGGGTCAGCTCTGTATTTTTTGTAGTCCATTGGTCAAATTTTGTGGTTTTCTTTAAAGTCGTTCAACGTAACAGTTATAATTTACATACAAATGAAAATTTTACTTTAAAGGATTACATTAACTGTAAAAAAGTGTCAGTCATTGATTTGACCCGCGTAAAAGTGGTTGCGTTTAGAATCTTCGTTACTTATCTTTGCTATAAAGTTACTAATTTATTTCATAAAAAACTTAAACGTAATTCTAAATAGAATGGCTGTAAAGGCTTTAATTCGGAATGCTTATCGCATACGTAACTCAGTCGTTTGGTTGAATTCCTACTAATATTATAAACGCGGAAGTTTGTATTTATGTGTGGATGCTTTGTTACTCTTTAACGCCGCAACTACTAAACCGATTTGGCTGAAATTTGGAATGGAAATAGATTTTACTCTGGAATAACATATACTTATTATCCCGAAAAAATCCATGGATCCCGAGGGATTTGTAAAAAAGTAAATTCCACGCGGACGAAGTCGCGGGCGTCCGCTACTTTGCTATATATGTAACAAGAAGTACTAACTATGTATACAGAGTTCTATCTACACTATTAAAGTTACAAAAAAAGTTTGTCATACAAATATTGTTCCTACTATATATTGAAGTAGGAAATTCTTTTATGGTGGTTTAGTGCATGCCCTATACTATGTGCGCTGTAGCATGGTGCAGGTGACAGTTGCTTTATGACGTCCATAACACTTACTATTATCGTGAATCAAGTCAAACTTTCAAGAGTGAAACGAACTGTCACCCGCACCATGCTGTAGCGCACGAACTGTAATTTGTTTATTTTCGTTTTTAAATGCCAGTAGCAAATGCTAGTAATGCCTTGTGTAGTTGTCCCCAAGTGGGGCGTAAACGTATTTCCAAATCCTCTGGGTCACGTCGACTACGTCGTAGCGCTACGAGCGCTACGAGTGCTACGAGAGCTACGGCGCTACGTAAATGCTACGTACTGTTAGTTTCGGCTTATCGGTGTTTATAAAAAAAAACACTTTATTAACTAAAACTGAACTTTATTATTTATAATTTAACTATAGTTCGACAACAAACTCTATTACTGTGGATCACTATGTTTCGCGACTCGCGAGGACCTGCAAAGGGTCTATAGGCGGCTAGTATTACCAGGGGCTTAGCCTTGTTACTTAGTCCAGACCGGCGGGCATAAACCAGGTCCGTAGCTGGACAGCAATTCGGCTAATCACCAGAACGACTGAATGTTTAGAGGCAGAGCTACGGTTTATAAAGCATATATATTGCTGACAGAACATTTATATCTGTGTCACAGCTCTGCACTATGAATATAGAATTTAGGGATGTAACACCTCCCCTCTTTAAGACGAAGCATCATAGTAAGTAAGATGTGAGTAGAATATTACAATAGTGATCCAAGTATTACAATAGAAGAAATAGAAATGAAAATTAGGAATAACATAATCATATTTTTTCTTTTCCTACATAGGTAATAATATTTAAGATTATACAATCACAAAGAAATAGAAAATAAAAAACTTACAAAATAACATTTTCTTATTATTACAAAAGAACCAGTGTATTAAAATAGCAAATAGTATATAGTAGACTTATGTAATAGTATAAACCAAACATGAAATGGCATTTAATAATTTAGTAACAGTATTAGTATAATAGTAATTATGGAAAAGTACTAAACATAACATTTCAATGTAAATTTCTCCTTAGGAAAGTAGGAGAGTTCTCTGAGCTACTATTGGATTCGAATGCTCTATTATGTGTTTCATAATCGGAACTAGTATTAATAGCTTGTATATTTTGATTAGGTTTAGTATAGCAGCTATTAAAAATCTGAATACAGCAACCAGAACTAGAATCTAAACTATTATTACGCCTTCTTCGATTACAACATTTTTTATACATTTTGAAAGAAATATAGCATAATACGATTAAAGATACGAGAGTTGTACAAACACTGAAATAACTTCCATATTTAATATGGTAGGGTTGGTTTTCAATCTTTTCAATTTCATCGTTAACTTGATTTAATCTATGTGTAACGTAATGCAAAGAATCTAAGTTTATATGAGATAATTTAATTGGTGTTAGATATGGAAGCGTAGAATTTATTTTCTTTCTGGAACAGCAATCGTCATTTATAATGTTAAAGTTAGGAGTAGGCATATACAATGCAGTTTCGTATTCTACTGAAGGAGAGAATTGCAAGAGTTTATGAAAAGCTGTGCATCCTTTTGGAAGCTTGAGAATTCCTGTTCCAATTATATCATAGTCGTTAATACTATTGTTACATTTAACCGAGAGCTTAGCTATGTTGGATTGAACATATATCCATTTATTATTACTAATCGTTTGCCAAACGTCAATATCACTAACTACGTTTTTATAATCACATGTGTCCGGTATTTTATTTATGTAAGCACTTAGGATTTGCACTTCACACGTAGGATTTGCGACACTAGAATGCACATTGCCTAATTTGCACAGGCGATAGTTATTTGTTAGAGTTTTGCAATCACTGATCGAGTCTGTCATTGAATACAGTGATTTATCGTCTGTTATTGCCAAAAATTTAGCGGTAGGGTTGATCATAGCAAAGGAATGTGGGTTATTGATATCATGGGCAGTAGGAAGGGCATAGACATGGTACAAATTATATTCTTGTAAGAGAACAAGAGGAATTTTAACAACAAATACTATTTTAGAGTCAGTGATGAAACTAGAAATTTGGGATATATCTAAAAGTATGTGCATATTTTCTAAATTCAAGGGTAAGGGAAAATTTTGGGGAACTTTATTTTTATTAGAGTTTAATTCATTATAAAGTTGCATAGGAGATAGTATAGAGGGATGGACAATGTTTTGTTTACCGAATAGGATTGCGTCAATGATATCCTTGAGGTTAAAATTTAAAGTCATTAATGAGCTTTCTAAAGCACTAAAGGTCATTGTGAGATGTGATGACGCTTCTAATTTATTTGTAGTTTGCAAAACGTTATCTAGGATTTTATCTAATTTTTCTATGTTACTATTAAGTATTTGCTCATTTTCATTTAGTTTCTGAATAGTATTGTTAAATGTACTAATAGTAGAAGAGATAACATGAATATTTTCTTTCATTAAAGATGCAAGATGTCTCTGGTCATCTTGAATTGCATTTATAGCATTAGTAAATATTTGAGCATCGTCTTCATCTAGGGATCCAAATAGTTGTTTAAGTATGGGTCCACCAAAACCGAACCATGAAGACCTTTTAGAACGACCTTTTTCCTGCGTAAGATGAGATAGAGATTGATAATTATTTTCAACATTTTTTAGAAGTATTTCTAAAGGACTAAGTGTGTTAGAGCAATCGGACTGTATTTTAGCAGATTTATAACTATGGCAAGTTTCTTTTACGGTATGTATAACATTTTTAATGTTTTCTACATGAGGTTTTATGTAAGATAAGTCAGTAAATGTAATAATATTCCAGAAGTTATTGTAGTATTTTAAGATTCCTAGATTATCGAAATATAGACCTGGGCTATCGACTATTGGCGTTATTAACTCGGTTGTGGCGATGGTGCCTGGCGCGATGACCCTGGAAGAGAATTATCGTGGGCTAGTTTAATTTGATCGAAGTGGTAACGGATCTTACGTCTATTAATTTGAATGGTGACGTTATTATTATCATGGGTTTCTATGATTTTAAAAGGACCTTTCCAGACTGGGGAGAGAGCTTTACGTAATCTGTGATGTTCTCTTATGTAGACCATATCTCCAACGTTATAGGTTTTTTCTTTAACATGTTGATCATAATAACGTTTTGATCTTTCTTTACTTCTAAGTATATTTTCGCTAGCTAAATTTCTAGTGGTATTCAATTTATGTTTTAGATTTTTGATGTAATCAGGATAAGTGGCTGTGGGACTTATGTCGTAGATAGAGCTAGGTAAATAGGGTTTACAACCAAATAGAAGTTCATGAGGACTAAAGTTTGTAGTGGTATGTGTCGTACTATTATAGGAAATAAGAGCAGTGGGAAGATATTTATGCCAATTGTCTTGTTCCTTGTTAACAAACGATTTTAAATATTCTTTAAGCGTGCAATGGCTTCTCTCTAGGGAGCCGTTAGTTTGGGGATGATAAATGGTCGAAAATAAATGTTTAATCTTAAAAAGAGATGCCACTTGTTTGTATATGTCAGCTATAAAGTGAACTCCTTGATCGGAGAGAATTGTTCGAGGAATACCGAAATGAGAGATAAATTTAACTAAGCATTCCGAAGTTTGTTCAGCCGTGGCTTGTACTATAGGATAGGCCATTGAATATTTTGTTAAATCGTCTTGGAATGTTACAATATATTTGAATCCTTGGGGTCACGATTCAGGCAGAGGACCCACTACGTCTGTAAATAGTCTTTGAAGAGGTTCCTGAGAAGTAGAAGTAATTTCCATAGGAGCTTTATTAATTGCTCTTAATGCTTTGTTTTTCTGGCACTGAGAACAATTTTTAACGTAGACTTCTATGTCCTTTTTCATGCCTTTCCAATAATACACATCTTTAAGTTTGTTGTACATACGGTTTGAGCCAATATGTCCTCCGATTGGAGTATCATGATTATCTTTCAATATTATGGGAATTTCGTTAGGAGTAGGATACTTAATTTTATTATGATATATATTTATTTTAATTTTAGTGTTGTGAAAAATAAATGCTATGATTTCGTAAATTAGTAAAAACCTGAGTTTATCATAAGGATTATCAAAATCAGAGATAGAAATTTCTGTAACTTGTGGATAAAATATTATTAAATGATTACGTAATTCTTTTAGAACCTTGAATATATCTCTGTAGGTGGCTGAGTCATAGTAGTGAGTTTTAGTGAATAGATGGAAGTAGGTTTTGTTGTTAGTAGAAGACACTGTTAGACTATTCAATTCTCTTTCGGACATTTCAAATTCATTTCTGTTTTCTAATGTGCTAAGTATGTTATCACAATATGGGTTGGAAGTATCTAAATCGATAGAGGTAGGATAGGCGATATAAGTACATGCTGTTTCGAGTAGGCTTTGATTTGTTTCTGTAATTTGTGTATCATGTAGCATAGGACTGGAACGTGATTTGATAAAGGATTCATAAGTCAAGTTGTCTGTTGGGTCAATATCATCAATGGTATGTATAGGAGGTCGAGATAAGGCATCGGCATTATTATTGATTTTGCCTGGTTTGTAAATAATTTCATAATCATAATCTTCTAGTTTTAGACGCCATCTTACTAGTTTACTACTAGGATCCTTACAGTTCATAAGCCATATTAGTGGTCGATGATCAGTTACGATTTTTATTTTCCTACCATAAAGATAAGGTCTAAAAGTTTTAGTACCAAATAGTATTCCTAGTAATTCCTTTTCTGTAGTACTATAATTACCTTCAGCTTTATTAAGAGTCCTAGATGCGAATGCGATAGGAAGGTCACTACCTATTTCACCCTGGGAAAGTACGGCACCCAAAGCGTAATTTGATGAGTCTGTAGTCAAGATAAAGGTTTTCGAAAAATCAGGATATTGAAGGATTGGTGCATTAGTAAGCATGGTTTTAAGAGTATTGAATGCGTCTTCCTGTTGTTGTGACCAAATGAATTCAACATCTTTTCGTAAGAGACTAGTTAAGGGTTTAGTAATTTTAGAGAAGTTGTTAATAAATTTACGATAATAACCTGCGAGACCTAAGAAGCTTTTTATATTTTTAGGTGTTCTGGGAGTAGGGTATGAAGCTACAGCTTTAACTTTATCGGGATTAGGAGAAACTCCTTTGTCTGAAATGATATGACCAAGGTAAGCTACTTCCTTTCTAAGGAATTCGCATTTATCTGGCTGTAGTTTGAGATTATGTTGCCTAAGGGCATTAAAAACTAATTTGAGTTTACTGATATGGCTTTGAAGATCGTGAGAATAAATTATAACATCGTCTAGATAAATGAAACAATGTATTCCTTGGAGGCCAGAAAGTACAGTATTCATGAGACGTTGAAACGTGGCAGGGGCGTTTTTTAGTCCAAAAGGCATTCGGGTATATTCGTAGTGATTGTTATTCGCTGAAAATGCAGTTTTTGGAGAATCTTCTTCATTCATGGGAATCTGATGGAATCCAGAGGCTAGGTCTAATGTGGAAAAATATTTACTGTGTCCTAATTGATCCAGTATTTCGGTGATATTAGGGATAGGGTAAGCATCGCCTACAGTGATGTCATTTAATTTCCTATAGTCAACGACAATACGCCATTTCTTTTGGCCAGAAGCATCGAGTTTCTTAGGAACGATCCATATTGGAGAAGACCATGGAGAATTAGAAGGTTTTATAATTTTCTGATCTAGCATTTTTTGAATCTGTTTGTTAACTTCCTCTTTATGGCATTCTGGATACCTGTAGCTTTTGACATGAATGGGCTGAGAAGAAGTAGTTTTAATTTCGTGACGTAGAGTGTTAGTATGAGAAAGGATATCGCCATTAAGATAAAATAGGTCGGAATACTCTTGACAAAGGTTTAGGAGTGCTTTTGACTCTTCTGAGTTTAAGTGAGATGACCTGATTTGACTTCTAACTTCTTTATTACGATCTGAAAATTTTGAGAGTGAATTTACATTAACATTGTTAATAAAGTTAGTCTCTATTTCCTGGAATGTATCGCAGGGATGAAGTTCGACGCAAAAGGTTTGAATTTTGACTTCTGTATTTGTCGTATTTAATATAGAAACGTTTACATGATTATTAGGCTTTACTGTAGTCAAGCAACTGGACAAGTATACTCCTTTTTGAATTTGCGATTTTTCAATGTAGCCAGTTTTTATTTCTGGATTGATGACATTGCATTCTATCATCATTTCACATCGGGCAGGTATTAAATATTGAGGTTTTGTAAAAAAGATTTTGATTTGGTGTTGACCAATATGTAGAGCGTTTTTACCATATTGTATAATGCAATTATTATTTTTCAAGAAATCGTTACCTATTATGCCATCGAAATTAAATCCAAGGGATTCAGATACAAGGTGGAATTTACTATAAATTGTTAGTAACTTTTCTAATCTAATATCTAGTTGAAAATGGCCAAAACTTTCTGAGTATTGGGCTGTTTCATCTATGCCTTTAAATTGAATTTTTTCGGATATGAGTTCAGGTTGTTTTGATAGCGAAGTCCTTTTGATTAAGGATATGCTTGATCCTGAATCTATTAAAAGTATTAACGGTTTACTTGAGTATTTTGAATGAACATAAATATGTGGTAAATGAACTTTATCATTATATTGAATTTTATAAATTGTTTCGGAGCTAGATTTTGCTATTATATTTTTCGTAGAAGTTTTACGGGTTTTGGTATAAATATTATTTTTCTTCGTATTTTTATGAGTGAGTTTAGAGGATTTAGTAGGTTCAATAGGCTGAGTAGATTCGATGGACGTTTTGGATATCGTGGGTTTGTTAGATACAGTGGAATTAGTAGATACAGTGGAATCAGTGGATACGGCGGAGTCAGTGAGTACATTAGAACTAGTAGATGCTGTGGAATTAGTAGAATCAGTGAATTTAGTAGAAATAGTAGAATCAGTGGATTTAGTAGAAATAGTAGAATCAGTGGATTTAGAAGGATTTTCACGGTCATGGGTTTGGGACTGGTTACCCTGTTCGTTGGCGCGTGTAATAAATGTATTATTTTTTTCATAATTGACTGTATGATGAAAATAGGAATTAATATTATTCTTAGCGTCATTTTGTACCTGGGGTCCCGAGCGACGCAAACATGGAACC
The DNA here is from genome assembly GCF_947172395.1 of Bicyclus anynana. Taxonomy (NCBI): domain Eukaryota; kingdom Metazoa; phylum Arthropoda; class Insecta; order Lepidoptera; family Nymphalidae; genus Bicyclus; species Bicyclus anynana. The sequence goes on along the minus strand of NC_069103.1, from coordinate 1,423,628 downwards.
CTAATTAGTTTAAAAAATTGTCCTCAGGTATGTTATGTGAGTTATTCTGGGGACTATTTTCGTAAAGATTATGTACTTTATTATTCTGATTTTGAGGAATTTGGCGCTTGGCATGGTTGTATTGCCGTTTTCGGCATTGGCTTATATCGTGGCCTAAATTTCTGCAATATCTGCAAATTATTTCTTTAGGAGGTGGTGTTTGTGAATAATGAGTTATCTGTTTATCTTGCGCATGGTATGAGTTAGATTTATAAGGAAATGGTTTGGTTTGGTTTAAACTAGAAGAATGAGGAGTTGACGGAAAAGCGGCTTTATGCACAGATTGATTAAAATAGTTCGATCGGTTCGGCCTATGTTCTATGGGTCTCTTTGATGACTGGGCGAGATTGTAAAATTTTTCCTCTTGAATCGCTAGGTTAATAGCTTCCGCGAGGTTACAAGGGTCCCTACACCTAAGAATATTAGAAATATGGCTTGGTAAACCTAACAAAAAGGTGTGCAAGGCGAGATCTTCCGTGTCGGCAAGTCTCCCTTTTATTTCGCCAGGATCCTTAGTAGAATGGGAAATATCAGTTTGTAATCTAGTTAAGAATGTTTCGAGACGCAAACTGTATTCTAAGATGGTTTCATTTGGTTTCATCTTGCAGTTTTGGAGGTCTAAAAGTAGGTGGCTTCGGTGTTTAGTTTCACCAAAATTGGATTTTAAAAATTGTTTTAGCTCAAACCAATCATCAAACACCTTCAATGAGCAGGCTATTTCGGCTTTCCCTTCTAATTGTGAAAGAATATACTGGAAGAGGATGTTTGCATTTGTCGGATTTACTAAGCGAAGGGCGTTTTCAGAGTTTCTTATGAATGATGTTAGTTTGTTTCGATCACCGTCGAAAGGTTTTATGAATCGGGTTAAATCGCTAAAATTCATTCTAAGGGATTCTGCGGGGGAAATTTGGAGTGGAGCGGGTGTTTCTTCCCGTTTTGCCATAATAACTTAATATTTTACGCAATAACAGAAAATAAACCAGTGTAATAAAGTCAATGACTCGAAAAAATTACTCACAGTAGCACAAGAATCGGTGTCATTGATGAGTCGGCGAATTAATCGGAGCAGCGGCGCAGTGTGTTGCAACGCCGGGTGAGTCGATCTGGGTCGCGCGTGCAATCCCGCACGCCTCGTCGCGATGTAGGTGATGTTTCAGGAGTCTGGACCGCGTGGCAGCACCTCTCGGCTGGGCAGTGAACCCTCGGGAACGACAGGGTATGGCACGATGTGGTCTTATTGTCGGAGTAGCTGGGAGTCTGACTATCCGTCTGTCAGAGAGATCAGGTACGGCAGCAGGGCAGGCAGCTTGGCTCGGAGAACTATAGTTTCTGGACGTCGTCAGGAGTAGGCGTCCAACAGGAATAAATCCCGCTTTCTTCTGACACCAAATGTTAGTTTCGGCTTATCGGTGTTTATAAAAAAAAACACTTTATTAACTAAAACTGAACTTTATTATTTATAATTTAACTATAGTTCGACAACAAACTCTATTACTGTGGATCACTATGTTTCGCGACTCGCGAGGACCTGCAAAGGGTCTATAGGCGGCTAGTATTACCAGGGGCTTAGCCTTGTTACTTAGTCCAGACCGGCGGGCATAAACCAGGTCCGTAGCTGGACAGCAATTCGGCTAATCACCAGAACGACTGAATGTTTAGAGGCAGAGCTACGGTTTATAAAGCATATATATTGCTGACAGAACATTTATATCTGTGTCACAGCTCTGCACTATGAATATAGAATTTAGGGATGTAACAGTACGTCGGATTTTTGTTACAAGCTAATTAATGGTTTCGTTCTGATTTTTGTTCCGTAGCCCGAACAAAAAGAATAGTTTTTCTGTATAATCGACATTATAGAGAAGGTTCAGTTTTTTCTTAATTCTTTGCATGTGTGAAGTCTGTCCATCCGCATTGGGACAGCGTGGTAGACTATTGGTCTAACCCATCTCTTTCTGAGAGGAGACTCGAGCTTAGCAGTGAGGGTGGTTAATGATGATGACCATCATCATAATTTTGACTGAAAATAATGGAATAAGCTATCTAAATAAAGCGAGTAAGTGTAATATTTTACCGAAGATACTTTAACGCAAAGCCTTGGATAAAATTTTGCAATATATAATTTTTAATTTGGTCTCTGCTTTGAGAAAAGTTAATTTTTCAAACAAACTGAAGTAAGTTCTGTTTGGAATTGAAGAAGCTTTCAAAGTACCTACTTATTGAGCCTGACTCGGCGCGCTGTTCAGTAGTATTAATGAAGACGACGCCGGTACAGAAGTCCGACAATTTATTTCCCTTTGTAACTATTCGCAGAGATATAACATTTTGTTGGTGACAGACCAAGGAAAGAAAATTAGAAAATATGTAAAGAGTTTCTGTTTGAATTTCGAACAATTGTATCAACAAATATTCAAGAACCAGCACGGCTATTCTCTAACAATGTTTTGTATAACTCGCAAGTGCGAGTTTCGAATGCACCGCTATCTTTCTCATTCTATAGTTTCGTGTTAAACAGAGAGAGAGATAGAGGCAAACTCGAAACTCGTCCTTGCGAGTTATAAAAATATCGTTACAGAATAGCCTAGCTGGTCTCCGTCTGTCTAAATAAAAAATACCAGAATCAAAATGCTTCTTCGTGGCACGGAGGTGTACACCTCCAACTTTAAGTCTGGGAAGTTTTATTCAAAATATCTTGAAAGAAATTTATTACAAGATATACTTACAAAGGACTTCACGATCTGAAGCTACATAGGCCACAGACGAACAACGAGGGTTACAATTTATTTAACATAAGAATAAACTTTTTGTTGTCATGTAATTTAATCATTTTTCACCATTAGCAACCCATCTTCGGCTCACTGTTGAGCACGAGTCTCCTCACAGAATGAGAGGACTTAGGCCAATAGTAAACCACGCTCGCCCAATGTGGATTGGCAGACTTCACATACGTAGAGAATTAAGAAAATCCTCAGGTATGCAGGTTTCCTCACGAAGTTTTTCCTTTATCGTTTGAGACATGTGATATTTATTTTCTTAAAATGCACAATTGAAAAGTCGGAGGTGCATGCCCAGGAACGGAATCGAACCTACGCCATCCGTATCTTTGGCAGAGGTCATATCCACTGAGCTATCTATATTCACTATCCATATCAGTGAATATAATGTAATCAATAAAATTTTTCACTGTACTCGGTCAAAACCTGTCTCTGTAAATAAAAGCATTTCTTACATCTTTAAACTTTTATAAAGTCTAGGCCGGGCCGCCGAATTACATCCAATCTCCTTTTGATATGAAAATATTCATCGCCGCTCTGCTCTCCGCGTCAATCTCTTTGTCGTTCGTTACGCCGCTTGTTTGGCGGCGAGTACAAAGCGACGAGTGTTTCTTGAGACTTGCTCTCGGCGTTTCTTTTCAAGTTTATTAATAATACCTACTCGGGGACGTCAGATGACCCTACAATTAATCACTATAGTATAAAGTAAAGAGTCTGTCACTCTGGCTGTTTTACTCTGTGGTAATCTGTAAAACTTGATTGCCTGGTTGGTTAAGTGGTTCTGTACTTTAAAAACTCCACGATTAAAAAGCCGGTTCAGAACATGAAGTTCTAGGGTCCACTTAAAAATGACAAATATGTAATTTTCAAGAATTCAAAATTGTCAATTTTAAATGATTTTGATCATTTACCTTATTATTTACAGTTTCCCTATTGTTTACCCTACAACCCCATTACAAAAACAAAAAAAAAACGGCAGACCTGTTGTTGAGTTTTGGCTTAGCGGAGCGACACCAATTTTTCATGTATAGGAAAAGAGTTTTTTTTTTTTTTTTTATTCTTTACAAGTTAGCCCTTGACTACAATTTCACCTGATGGTGATGTTGCAGTCTAAGATGGAAACGGGCTAACTTGTTAGGAGGAGGATGAAAATCCACACTCCTTTCGGTTTCTACACGACATCATACCGGAACGCTAAATCGCTTGGCGGTAGAGTAATGGGAAGTCACGGGTATCCGTAGTCAATTATAAGAGCTCGGTTTACCGTAATTTATACAAAATCACAGATTTCTCGTTCCATCTAAATGTTGGTCTAAAGTAAATCAACTCGCGCTCGCTGGACCTCGTTTTAGTCAAAGAGCAAGCGACCAATTTTGTTGTTGGGAAGGGTAGGGTAGGTTTTAGAGTAAGGGAATAGTTGGTGTAGGGTAGATTTTTAGGGCAGGATAGGGAAGAATTAAGTGCACATAAGTCAAAGCGAAGCTTGACCGGGTCCGCTAGTAAAATTATAAGTTTTTGTCAGAGGCAACGGGAGTGGACTAAACCAAAAAAATTTAGGTCAATCGCTTAACCGTGGTGCTATTTAGGCTTCAGTATTCAGTAGCCATCATATTTTTTTGTTTATTGATGTTAAAGTATCGTCAAAGTGGTCTTAAAATAGGTAAGTTTTATTAAAAAAATCTCTTAATTAAATATTAAAATAAATAGATTTTTAGAGTTATTTCAATACTATTCAATACCCGTGTTGGGAGTTCGCTGTATTGGATTTTCAAATGCATCATTATCATTACTTGCATGCATTGTCATCAGAATTAAGCGTATAATATGTGTTTAATATTAATCGGTTGGTGATAACTGTTTTTCAGTTGCAAGATTGTAAGTAAGCAAACACTCATTTTGACATAACAAGGGTGACGTGACTTATAATAATAATAATGATAAATGAACCCTTTTTGCTAAGTGAATAGCGTATGAAAAAAATCATCAGCATGATCCTAAACATATCAAACTTAAGTTCTGTCCCATAACCGTGGGGTTATTAACGCTTCAGGCTCCTTCAAAATTGCAAGTCAAATAAAGGCTCGCAAAAACAGGTCGCAGCTCTTGACCTATGAGCCCGAACCTTGATTACGTTATTGTGGTGAATTTGTGGCAATTAAGATGGCGAAATCAACACCGGCTTAATTTCCACAGAGACGGAGCTCTGGGGCGACTTAATGAGTTGCGGAATAAAAAATATGTTATTCCACAATTAACTGGATAATAGGAATTTATTTAAAGGGAAACTGACTTTTGTTTTTAATGTACTGAGTTATTGAATGGGTTCTGCAGCTTTGGATATAAGGTCATGGGTTATGTAAGATTGAGTTGGCCTTTCTTGTGAGAGATTTCTTAAAGTCTCTCCGCGTCGTGTTCCTCATTACTGAGGGTCGCGACCCCTGTCACACATACACGATTTTTTCCTGTACGATGTCGCGCCATGTGGCTCGGTTTTTCGGGACTTGTAAAGCTTCTTGTACTTTTGTATCAAGAGTGGTGCGGATTTGATCTGACCAACGCATCGGGCTCCTTGAGGTCTCTTTCCTTCTACTTTGAAATAAAAAGTTCATTAGTTGGCAAGCGGTTTGTGGTGTTACACCCCCGAGTCTTGGAGAGCACGTTTCAACGGCCTCCGTGGCGCAGTGGTATGCGCAGTGGATTTACTGGACTGAGGTCCTGGGTTCGATCCCTGGCTGGGCCGATTGAGGTTTTCTTAATTGGTCCAGGTCTGGCTGGTGGGAGATTTGCCGTGGCTAGTTACCACCCTACCGGCAAATACGCACCGCTAAGCGATTGTCGTTCCGGTTCGTGTAGAAACCAAAAAAGGTGTGGATTTTAAACAAACTCTTAACATGTTAGCCCGCTTCCATCTTAGATTACATCATCACTAACCACCAGGTGAGGTTGTAGTCAAGCGCTAACTTGTAATTTAAAAAAAAGTTGTCTTTAATAATTATCGTTAGTTCTATTTCTTGTCTTGTATATATTGTTTATTTATAGTGTTGAAGATGAAAAGCGTTCCAATTGCCTTCAAGCTTTTTTGTCTTTAATAAATTAGTTTTAACCATCGATCTCCTATTAAAAAGTGGATGCACCATTAGTGACCAAAAAATGTCCCCACTCAATGAGTGCCAAACACAACTTCTTGGCACTCAATTGAAGTAGTCGCATTTGCAAATTAAACTTTTAACTCAATTCTTAAGGTTGAATCTGCTCTGAATTTGTGATTTTATGGAATATAGGACTATATTAAGAGGTCAATAGTTTTAATATATTGTTAAATGTACATTAACAATTTATAGACTGCTTTATAACGTTTAGTACGTACGTTTTAAAATAATGTTAGACTGTAACATTGCTACATCGGCTTTGTAACTTCTGTAAAGTATAGGTGTTAAACGAGATATGAAAACCGATTAAAATTCTCATTTGCATACTTTTTATGACATGCAAGCGGATATGGAAATTTTTATAACTGGCTCTGAAGCGACCCGCGGCGGCATAAATTGGAGTCAAAGCAAATGTTTGGACGTAGGCCGGCAGCTATTTTAATTTCGAAACTTTTCGACCTTTTGTTAACATGCTGTTTACTGCAGTTTGTTTTATTTAATGCTTTATGTGCTTTTTGCTCGTGATGTGCTGCAACTCGTTTCAATCGTGAGCAACTCTGCATGTGAATTCCAGGTTTTCTGGTCTTGGCTGTCCATTGTCTAGGCCATTGGCGTATCCAGGTTTTTTTTTTTTATTCTTTACAAGTTAGCCCTTGACTACAATCTCATCTGATGGTAAGTGACGATGCAATCTAAGATGAAAGTGGGCTAACTTGATAGGAGGAGGATGAAAGTCCACACCCCTTTCGGTTTCTATACGACATCGTACCGGAACGCTAAATCGTTTGGCAGTACGTCTTTGTCGGTGGTAACTAGCCACGGCCAAAGCCTCCCACCAGGCAGACCTGAACCAATTAAGACCTTAATCGGCCCAGCTGGGGATCGAACTCAGGACCTCTGTTTTGTAAATCCACCGCGCATACCACAGCGCCACGGAGGCCGTCATAACTTAGGTCTTGTCCTGTCTCTCTTTCGTCCAAGTCATTCTTATCCATGTCTAGAATGGGGAATTGGGTGGTTTTAGTGCTTTTACCCTTTACCGTCGGGGAGCTCGTTAAACTGTCATGCTCGTCCGTTATTATAGTCATAGTTGTAGAGTCAAAATATAATTATCACTCTAAGTTTGCAAACCCCCATGGTGAAGCGTGGTGGGTCTAAAACCCATTCTCGTATATATAGGAGGAAGGCCGAAATCCCCTCTTCTATAAAAGAGGTCTTGCTTTAGTGAACCAGTCAAATAGGCGAATAATGATGGCAAGGCGCTACTTTTAGGGTTCCGTACGTTTAACAAAAACGGAACCCTTATGCTCGTAGATCATTCGCGTGTCCGTCTGTCACAGTAATTTTTTTAACTGAGTCATAAATGTAAATTAATATGAAAACAAATTATAATACAAATTGCAACACACACCACTTTTACAGTTAAAAATAGAACTTTCAAACTTTTAGAAGTACTTTTAAAAGTTTAAAAGCCTTCCGACTAGCTAAATACGGAACCTCTCTGCCTCAGTGTCATCTGACCACAACATCGCAACTCTGCGGCCGCGGCGCGAACTTCGCGTCGGTTGTTGACAGACATATTCTTTTTAATTAAACCAGCTTTATGACGTAAACGGGCCTTTTGAGTAATGTATTTTTGCTGAATAACTTTTTGAGTTAGGATAATGTTTGGAGGGTCTTATATTTATGTTACTAGCGGACGCCCGCGACTTCTTCCGCGTGGAATTCAGTTTTTCACAAATCCCGCGGGAATCATTGATTTTTCCGGGATAAAAAGGAGCCTATGTGTTAATCCATCGGCTTCAGTATGCTCGTGGCGTTCGAGCCGTCCACATTTCTTGTTGTGTAATTCTTTATGGGTTACTTGAGATAGGCGGGGAGAGTGACTCGAGTGGAAAAGGGGAGTGTTTGTTAACAGTCAAATGATCCTTTAACCCTACACACACCGTTCACAAGTGCGTGACTCCACGAAAGGTGCCATTCTCTGCCATTCTAGGGTCTTATTTTGGTTACAGTTCAATTTGTTAATTAAGTTGTCCTGACAGATATTGTGAATTTTTCCATTGTTTGTTGAATTTGACATTTGTTCGACATTATTTTCTTTTTTTTTAAATCCACTTTTGTAGCCTTCTGCTAAAACTATGATTGCAAGATTTGAGTTTTGGGTAATTTCTATTTTTTTTTTGTGTGGGTTACAACTTACAGGGTTCAATAAACAGACAATTAATAATAGATCCGTACAGTTAACGAAATTGCGTACACTGATAGCGTAGTTTAACAAGTGAAACTAAATGGTGTTACAAAACTATTATAACACTTGTATATTGCATCCATTAAGTAATCAAGTATGCAAAAACGGAACTAGAACTGAAGATGTGGTACTCGTTCTAACACTTAGAGCGCTCCGGGAGAGCGTTATTTTAACTTTGAATAAGTAATTGCTGTATATTCCTACTGCGAGCTTCACGGAGTACTTACCGCCCTCTCCCAACCGGAGAAGACGTCGTTCGCTCTGCAAAAGTACCGGACCATGGGGTCGCATAAAGTTATGGAGGTTGAATCGTGATATATAGCAGTGTTGTTTCTACTTTATGTTAAATTTAATATTACTAAATTATTACGCAAGTGATTTTCTTGTCTTAAAATTTTAATTTTATTTCCTTCAAGTGGGAAATAACAAGTCCGATGACCAAAATCAGTATTTTATTTAGCAATTAAGCCAAATACTTATAAAACTATAAGGTCCGAGAACCCAAAATTCTGACTTTCGGAAACTAAGCATTGCACATAATTATTATTACAATAATTTGTCATTCAAAATACCTATGTATATGAAATAATGTATGTAATATACAATAATTTTCAGCTAATTAACAAACCATATTTCACCGCGTAACATATTATTACGTCCGTTTACATAATCTGAAAGTATGTGATATAAATTATGTACAATTATACAAAAAATGTCTAGTAAACTGTTTTTGAATTATATTTTTAAAAGAAGGCTCCGTAGTGTCTCTTAGTTTCGTAGCTCGGTATGAAACAGTGAACAACTTCCGAGAGTAAAATAAACAATTCAGCACCCTATTCCATTATGACAAGAGCCAAATTCGCTAAAACGTTTTAAGCTTAACGCTTAATAATTCCCAATTTTCGCAGCATAGTATGTATTACGGGGGCATAGAGTTCAAAGTTAGTTAACACGTAATATGTAATGGACTGCTAATATAGATCATGTTACGGATCCGGAATAATTGTGGAATTGAGTTAACGTCGGATACAAATGTTATTTATATACGATTGGTCGATTATTTATTACTTGTGTGTCTATAAATCATTATATATTTGAAATTACGACCATTGTTGCTATTTATTCATATTAGCTTGAGAGCCTGGACAGCCAGACCTTTGTAATAAAGTTCGTTAGTCCATACTCTTACCACAAATTCGAATAGAAGGTTGTTATGTAGTTTGTGTCGTCATAGGTACGGGACCATATTTCAAAGCTCCAGACCCTCAATTACAAAAGCATAAGGTGTATTTTTTATATGTTGTTCAACATAATATAAAAAATAATGACCCAGTCGCGAGTTCCTTTTTTATAGGGAATAAGGTCACGCTTGACCACGATCTCACCTAATGATAAGTGTAGATATAACCTAAGGTGGAAAAAAGGTTTAGTTAGTAAAAATTGGTTTAGAAAGGTAGGTTTATTTAACAGTAGCTAAGGACTTTTAAGGAGATGACAGGAGGAAGATCTTTGTATGAAAATGTAAATACCAGTTTTTTGTATGAAATGATAGATGGAAGTGGAAGTGAAATTTCGCTTTAAAAAGCATATGTTTCAAAATTGGAGATGGGGTAGTAAGGATTTACACAAATCATCATCATCATCAACAACCCATGTTTGGCTTAGTATTGGGCACGAGTCTTCTCTCAGAATAAGAGGGGTTAGACTAATTAGTCCACCACGCTTTCTTAATGCGGATTGGCAGACTTCACACACACATAGGAAAATTCTCAGGAATGTTTCCTCACGATGTTTTTCCTTCATCGTTTGAGACACGGGTCATTAAATTTCTTACTTCACAGATAATATCAATGAAATCGGTCAAAAAAAAGTTTTAAAAAAGCTGAATGGTCATCATCGTATGGTCCTACTATACCAATTAATCACTCATCTCATCTTTCATAACTCATTTTATGAAAGACTAGTAGTTCGTCAACTCAGCTCATGTAGTCGAGAGTTTAAATGAAGTATGTGTAAAGTTTTAACTACAAACAATTTAATTTCTTACTACCCAAATAAAATCAATGAAATCAGTCGAACAGTTTTCCAAAAATGCGCCCACAAATGTGACACGATATTTTTTTATATTACATTTTTTATGCGCCAACTTTCAAAGTAAAATCGTTATAAAACATATTAAGATGGGCCCCTCGTCCGAGTCACCTTATCAAGTAAAAGAAGTTCCATAAATCAGCGGCCCCGGGCCGGGGCTCGTTAGCGCCTGTTATGAACTTTTCCGATTGCCTGTCACTTCCACATTATCATGAGATTTGCTTCTTGACCTTGGCTTTTTTGGCATTTTCTCAGAATATAGTACTGCTGAATTTTACTGTGTCATTTTCTTGCGTTAATAACTAACAAAATCTCACATATGTTACCTACTTTACCTTATCAGCCGATAGAGGTCCGCTACTGGAGTGAGACACGTGATATTTAATCCTACTTCCTACTTCCTACTTCCTGCTAATATTATAAAGGCGAAAGTGTGTAAGTATGTTTGTTCCTCTTTTACGCTGCGGCTACTGAAGCAATTTGGCTGAAATTTGGAATGGAAATAGATTTTACTCTGGATTAACACATAGGCTACTTTCCATCCCGGAAAAATCCACAGTTCCCGCGGGATTTGTGAAAAACTAAATTCGCGGGCGGCCACTAGTTTCTTATAAAAAAAAAAGATTCCGACGAATTGATAACCTCCTCCTTTTTTTGAAGTCGGTTAAAAATGCACGCCACTGAAAAGTTGTAGGACCGGGCCCTGGGCCGGATTCGAGCCTACGCTCTCCGAATCGAAAGTAGAAGTAATTTCCACTAGGCTATCACGTCTCTCACAAAAAATACGAAGAGAAAACAAAATAATAATTACACAAATGCTTTCCCTATAATGAGGTAAGTCTAGCCATCGCAAGGTCTCGTTCCATTACTTTTATCTCGTAATCTAAATCTATAACTAAATACAATATTATCTATATCAAACAAAGTTGGATTGTGTTTTTGTGTACTGATTTGTGAATAATAGAACAGATGTTTAGTAACTCGGTGTAATCTGGCGCTGGTCCGCCGAGAGGGAACGGCCTACTTCAAACTATTATATTACCTGACCTTGTTCTATTTATGTTTGTAACTACTTATTACATGGCCTGAAAGCCTTGATAACTATACTGCAGCCTTTCTTGATGAGTACTGTTCACCAACAAACAAATTAAAAATGAGGATATAAATCACTAGTCATTTCACACCTAATAAGAATTGTAATTAACTTTTTCTTAAATTAATAAAAATAAATTTGATTAATATGTTTAGAACATTTAGATATGGTTAATATATTTTATATAACATTGTATAAACAAACCATACATAATCTATACTAATATTATAAAGCTGAAGAGTTTGTTTGTTTGAATGAACGCGCTAATCTCAGGAACTACTGGTCCGATTTGAAAAATTCTTTCAGTGTTAGATAGCCCATTTATCGAGGAAGGCTATAGGCTATATATTATCCCCATATTCTTACGGAAACGGAAACCACGCGTGACGTCAGCTATTTTAAAATAAATAAGTTATGAAATGACATGCGTTTTCTACCTTCTTTCTAATTCCTTTGTTGGTACAGTACTTATGAAGAAAGGCTGTATTATAGACAGAGTTTATAGAGCCTATGCTAGCCCGACTTTCTTCATTTTGTAAACGCCGAAAGTTCGTCAGACTATGCTCTTTCCGTAAGAAAATAGGTACATTATGCAATTATAGGGTATGGACCATGATGGCTTTGGGAGGTAAAAGGTGTAACCTCAATCATCCAAAGTGTCATCGTATAAGAATAAAAAGCATTTTTTTTATTTTCCAGTCGCCAGTGGCTTTGTGGCAACTTTTCGCTAGAAATCTTCAATTTTTAATGGTTATTCGATGATTTATTATTATTATTCCGAATAATAAAATAAAAAAATGGTCTGAAAAAAAATTCATTTTGTAACCATTAACGAATATCTGGCCATGACAGCTGTTAGTCACTTTAGAACTTACTAATTCAACCAAAAGATTTTTTTGTCATAATCATCATCAACAATCCACATTCGGGTCACTGTTGAGCACGAGTCTCCTCAAATGAGCGGGGTTAGAATAATAGTCCACCACGCTAGCTAGCAGATTAGCGAAATTCACACACGTAGATTATTATTTAAATTCTCAGGTATGCAGTTTCCTCTCGATGTTTTTACTTTTATCGTTTGAGATACATGATATTTAATATCTTAAAATCGTCGCTTAACTACCAACACCGCGAAAGTCAAAAATAGCAACTTTTCAGGAGAGCAAACCGTTTCTTTTAAAATATATGGATTTTTTAACCGATTTCCAAAAAGGAGGAGGTTCTACGTTAGGCTGTATGTATGTTTTTTTTATAAATATTTTTAAAAATAGATCGTTTTCTATATTTTCTTGTCGGTTGCATGTGGATATCTACTACTTCCGTATAACGGCCTTGTAACTATCGATATATGTTGTAACAGGTAGATTATTAATAATTATACGTTTTTCATATACAATGCATGCTTAATTGAGCATCGTATTAATCGTAACAACGTCGTATATTCACGAGTGTAGTACATAATGTGGTAGTACTATAGAGTAACAATAGATACAGGCAGTCTAAATTACAGCCTTTGTGTATTGTGCTTTGATTTGTAGACGAGCATTTATTATAACCCGCGCCGCTATTCATAACGTGTTTGTAAGACTTCGGGCCACGACATTTATAGTAGGGGAGCCCGGGATGCTAAATTTGCAGTTACTAAAGCGTTATTGGATTTAGTAGATTAGATGATAGGAAATATTTGACGGCCGCGTGGCGGAATGGGTAGTGACCCTGCTTTCTGCATCCATTGCCGTGGGTTCGATTCCCACAACTGGAAAATATTCGTGTGATGAACATGGGTTTTTTCCAGTGTCTGTGTGTACATTATATAAGTATTTATATGTAGTATATAAATGTATATGAATATTATAATATCAACTATATTAGTACCCATAACACAAGCTGCTCTGTATGTTTACTTTGGGGCTAGATAGTGATGTGTATTGTTTAAGTATATTTATTTATTTATATTTATTATTTAAATATAAATTATATACTTTTTTTTCAAGTACCGTGATAGTCCAGTGGATATGAGATTCCGGAGGGTGTGGGTTCGAATCTGGTCTGGGGCATGCATCTCCAACTTTTCAGTCGTGCATACTTAGAACGGAATTTGCGACAGGGTCAGATAAGGAAGGTCTAAGGGAGGCCGAAGTCGCGAGCGCCCACTAATATTATAAACGCGAAAGTTTGTATGGATGTTTGGATGCTTGTTTGGATGTTTGCCTCTCTTTAACGCCGCTACTACTGAAGCGATTTGGCTGAAATTTGGAATGGAAATAGATATAACTCTGGATTAACAGATAGGCAAATCCATGGTTTTCCGAGATTTGTGAAATCTGATGATTTTGATGATGTGAATGTTTGTTACTCTTTTACGCCTCGACTACTGGTTCGAATTAGATGAAATTTGGTATTGAGATATATTATAGCATGGATTGACACATAGGCTACTAGTTATCCCGGAAAAATCCATGGTTCGCGAGAGATTTGTGAAAAACTATATTCCACGCGAACGGAGTCGCGAGCGTCCGCTAGTATGTAATAAATTAATATGTAGCACGGTCTAGGTCATCGGATCGAGAAGTACTTAAGTGAAAACGATGTAATTAACCTAAGTGACTCAATTATGTGCAATCAACCGTGTGTATCTGTAATTGAGCCGTGATAGCCCAGTATATGACCTCTGCCTCCGATTCCAGAGGGTATGGGTTCGAATCCGTTATTATAACCCGCGCCGTTATTCATAACGTGTTTGTAAGACTTCGGACCACGAAATTTATAGTAGGGGAGCCTGGGATGCTAAACTTGCAGTTACTAAAGCGTCATTGGATTTTTTAGATTTAGTAGATTAGATGATAGGAAATTATATACTTTTTTTTCAAGTACGGTGATAGTCCAGTGGATATGAGCTCCGATTCCGGAGGGTGTGGGTTCGAATCCGTTCCGTGGCCACATCCAACTTTTCAGTTATGTGCATTTTAAGAAATTAAATATCACGTGTCTCAAACGGCGAAAGAAAAACATCGTGAGAAACAAAAACAGATTTTGTATGGAGACTGGGTTTCTCCTTTTTAATTTAAACTTGTAACGGATAATTCATCATTAATTTTCATTTCAGGCAAAACTCCAATACTAATTGAAATAAAATCTTTTAATCTCGCGCTGAGAGGTATCAACCGCCACCTCCCGCCCCCCCACTCTTTGTAATGGGAGATGAAACAATGGCAAAATATGCTTACTGCTGATTTATAATATTGAACAACACATCTGGGTCAACATTTCAAAAGTACGAGTAGGTATAAAGTAGATCCTAGCAAAAATTTTCAAGAAGCTTAAAGTTAACGGATCTGCGGCTTTATTATGTACTAGAAGACGCCGCGCGGTTTCACCCGCGTGGTGCCCGTTCCCGTAGGAATACGGGGATAATATATAGCCTATAGCCTTCCCCGATAAATGGGATTTGAAAAATTCAAGAAAAGATTCAATTCAAAGAATTTTTCAAATCGGACCAGTAGTTCCTGAGATTAGCGCGTTCAATCAAACAAACAAACAAACAAACTCTTCAGCTTTATAATATTAGTATAGATTCAAACAATAAGTCACTACATCGATTTTCGTTGTATTTTCGTTTTTGTGATCATCTAAAATTGTTATTTCTACGAAATTACCTTTTAGAAATTATATGTTTTAACAATCATCTAACTTGAATATTTCTATAAAATAACGTAAATATCAATTTACGTATAATGACGATTATTGTGTCATTTCGTTAAAAACACAATGTTAGATGATTGCAAAAACGAAAATACTATGAAAAACGACGTAGTGACTGATTACTTGAATGGTACCGAGTTACATAATAACCCTGCTGACCGTTAGAGACACCATGAATAGTATTCATTTATCCCATGAGTGAAAGACAATTGGCTGAAACTACTCGTCCACTAACCGGAACATAAATTAATTTTATTCTTCCGGGACTATGTTGAACGGTTAAGGAAAACATTGTGAGAAAACCTGTATACCAAAGAATTTTCTCAATTCTCTGCGTGTGTTAAGTCTGTCAATCCGTATTGGGAAAGCGTGGTGGACTATTGGCCTAACCTTTCTCATTCTGAGAGGAGACTCGAGCTCAGCAGTGAGCCGAATATGTGTTGATAACGAATTTTTTACTTTAAAAAAATGTGAATGTAATTTCCTACTATTTATATTTAGAAAATACTCTAACTACGGAACCATTAGTCAGCTGCAACTAGGTTGCAACTAAAAACTCTTTGTATTAAATAACATTAAACTATAATTTTAAACATATTAATTTAGAGATAAGCCCAATAAATTACAAAGCAAATAGCATGGGACGTAAAATCAATTCTATAATTATTCCGCTAGCGTTCCAATTGTGATATAAACTGCTACATTCAATATAGAATGATATTAAAACAATATGTTTTGCTGGTGGAAGGCTTCAGCCGTGGCTAGTTACCACCCTACCGACAAAGACGTACCGCCAAGCGATTTAGACCTCTCCCTCCAATTCCGGAGGATGTGGATTCGAATCCACGTACGGGGCATGCTATGACCTACAACTTTTCAATTGTGTGCAAATTAAGAAATTAAATATTACGTGTCTCAAACTGTGAAAGGAAAACATCGTGATGAAACCTGCATACCAGAGAATTTTCTCAATTCTCTGCGTGTGTTAAGTCTGCCAATCCGTATTGGGCTAGTGTGTTGGACTATTGGCCTAACCTTTCTCATTCTGAGAGGAGACACGAGGTTAGCAGTGAGCTGAATGGGTTGATAACGAACGAATAATAGTATAGGTACATATTTATTGTATCACTTGTTCTGAAAGCTATATATAGCATATCGCGTAAAAAGCTATCAGTTCTCGCTCGATATAGGTTCTGAAAAAGCGTTTCGTTCATAATCTAGATCTCTGTGAGCCGGCTATGGGCTCTGTTTGCGGGACTGTTATTTGATTAGTATCGGAGAAGACTCCAGAGCCATCGCCGCACGAATGGTTTGGAATTGAATCGGGCACATTGACATAGAAATCTTTTGTGATTCCTAAATGGTTTGGATCGAGCCTTTATTTAGCCTGCCTTTATAGTATATTTTCACGGAAAGTTTAACTTTTTGCACACTTTTTTAAAGCTGCTGCCTTGCGAATCGATTGTAGATTTAGGATAAAGTGTTCACGATGCTCTGAAAATAACAAATTCATTAAACCACATATAAAAGCAACATTGTTAACTCAATAGCTTCATCATTATGCAGCTAGACTAAAATCCGGGTGATCGATTGTAAATTTTTTTAACTTTTCAAAAGTGTTCACGAAGTTCTGACATTAACAAATTAATTAAATCACATATAAAAGCAACATTGATAACTCAATTGCTTCACTTTTAAGCAGCTAGACTAAAAATCCGGTTTATTAATAAGCTTTTTACTTAGTGGGATTGTAAAGGGATCATTTTGTCATATTTAAATATCGTTTCTTAAATAAAAACAAAAAAAACACACCAAGTACTTGCTATTTTCACCAACGATGACATTTATATCCTTATGTGTTATGTTCTTACAAAAATATTTTGTACAATTATTTTTTTTACGACACAAACTCATTTGCGGCTAAAAAATTTCATAAAAAAGCCTTTCAAAAAGAAAATTGTCAATTGGAATGACATTCAGATTCCAAAACTGCCCATCATCCTCAATCAAAAAATCGTATTAAGTTTTTCATGAAAACTAACTTTTAATGATCATCTACCGTCTTTTCCTGTACTTTCATCAACTGCAAATAGCTAGGTAGTGCAGCCTCTTACTAGCAAGGTGTCCTTTGTTTCCTAGAGTGTCAGCACCTACGCTTTAATAACCCTGTATGTAGTTTTCTCAGTCTGGGGAATCTCTTAAGGGATGCACTATAGGAGAGTGCTAGACAGGGCAAACAAGTTTTAACCTCCCCTACGAGGGTGAATAGCGCCACGTATACGTTTTCTGAGGCTCTTTCGTTAGTTGCTTACTAAGAAATGTAAAATTCTTACTGCGGAATATCATGTCATGGCTTGGATTTTAATAAACCATAAGAGTCGGTGTACATCTGATGAAACGCAGCAAAGATCATTTCTTAATTAGATAATCACTATTAAAATAAAGTCAGGGTATTGTTAATAACTAATTAATAACAAAAGTCACTCAGCGGGTGATGGAGCGAGGTATGCTTGGAGTTTCTCTGCAAGATCGAATAAGGAATGAGGAAATCCGCAGACGAACCAAAGTCACTGACATAGCTCAGCGAGTCGCAGAGCTGAAGTGGCATTGGGCAGGCCACATAGTTCGAAGAGCCGATGGACAATGGCGGATTTAAGGTCATCATCATCATCATTAACAGCTGATGGACGTCTACTGCTGGACATAGGCTTCTTCCATGGATTTCCAAAGAACCAGCCTCGAGCGGCTCCCTGCAACCCGCTTGATGTCCTCAGTCCTAGTGGGTTTGATTTAGGGTGACAATGTTAAATTAATTAACGAACACGATCAGATGTTTATGTAATGACCGAGGCTGACAACTTGACGTGATCTCCGAAGCACGGGGTATATCAGCTTGCATGGTTCATAAATAATAATTGATGCTATTTTTTGCGAAAAAATGATGAATCAAATGGGGTGAAGTCACCCAGATTGGATCAGATCCGGAGTATTCTTTGGAGATGTTGATGATACGTAATGGAATGGAATTCCTTAAACATTACTTAGTTATTAATAAATGAAATAATATTGTCAATATTTCATTTAATTTCAATTTGTCGATGCGGATCAGTAGATGCCTTCTGTAAGGATGTTTTTAAGGAAATATTACTGTCATAATACCTAATACGATTTACAGTACAGTACTTTTAAGTACGGTTAAGTACTTTTGTACTGAATTCGGGATTATTATTGAGTGTTTGCATGGTTGTGTATAATATTTTTTTAAATGGAAATTAAAAACAACATACTGCAAAAAAGGCCATCACAAATTTATACCAGTTTCATTTCCCCTTATTTCAGTGTATTTCACAAGTCTAGAAGAAAGGACATCTTTCCCATCTCTCCTCGTAACACACATTATAAATATTAATAAGATGTTACATATGTATGAGTTGTCCGCACGCGGCCGGTTTGTCTAATTCAATTTCGCCGTACCCTCACTCAGCGGTTTCTTTTGTGTTATTGTTTGGGTGTAGTTTTGTGTTACCTTATGCTGATGGTTTGAACCTCTCAACCAAACTTGTTACTAGTAGTCGTAGAGGTTTTTGTGACAAGTTTTGTCACAGGTCTGCAGTATTCTCTTATTTTCAAATTAAACCAAATCAAGAATAGTCTTTTCAGTTAGGTTTACAAGTACTGTTGGAACTTCAAGTTTGGCTATTAGTATAAAAATCTCATGAGCCGTGATAGCCCAGTGGATATGACCTCTGCCTCCAATTCCGGAGGGTGTGGGTTCGAATCCGGTCCGGGGCATGCACCTCCAACTTTTCAGTTGGTCATTGTAAGAAATTAAATATCACGCGTCTCAAACGGTGAAAGTCAAACATCGTGAGGAAACCTGCACACCAGAGAATTTTCTTATTTTTTTTTTTGTACGACGTTTTTGACGTTTTTGTACTACGTACGTTCGGAACCCTAAAAAAGCTGGATGCCATCTTAGACTGCATTAACACTGTTTTGAGCTTGATATGTTACGTCAATTCGTCTCCACGTAGGTACTTGTTTTAAAATATAATTAAACAGTTTGCATAATATAATGGATCCGCCGAACGTGCCCGCGGTACGTTCGACCCTAACGAGCTCAACTGGGTCACGCGGTGCGAGCTAGGCATCAACGGCGCGCCGCCAACGGGTTAGCACTCACAAACTGTTTTTGTGGGCCCCTGCAGACCAATTATTTGATTTGCATTTAACTGTTTCCCTGTTGGAATTAAAAGTTAAGATTCAAAGGATTTAAACGTTGTAATGCGGATTTTTTTGTATTTTAAGACCAGTGTTATAAGATGTGGGTTCGAATCCGGTCCGGAGCATGCACCTAAAATTTTTCAGTTGTGTGCATTTTAAACGTCTCAAACGGTGAAGGAAAACATCGTGAGGAAACCTGCATGCCAGAGAATTTTCTTAATTCTCCGCGTGTGTGAAGTCTGCCAATCTACATTGGGCCAGCTTGGTGGACTATTGGCCTAACCCCTCTTATTCTGAGAGGAGACTCGAGCTTAGCAGTGAGCCGAATAAGGGTCGATAACGACGACGACAGAGACTATTTCGTACTACTAGAAAGCTTTAGCTTTTACACATACTCATATGTGTATTAAAATTGTAAACAAAGTCGTAGAATAAAATCTTGAAAAATTTTTTTTTTAGGGTACCTCGCCTAAATGTAAAGTGAGGATGATTTTTTTTATTCGTTTATATCATAGTGTGGGGTATCGTTGGATAGGTATTTAAAAGATATAAGGGATCTTCTACCAATATTTTTCGATTTAGGAGTTCGTTTGTTTGTTTGTATATTAAGCTTTTAAGACCAAATTTTTCTTTAATTGACTTCTATCGTACGTATAATCATAATATAATCATCATCTACAGACAATCTTATATCCTTATGATATTTTTATAGCCCAAGGAAGAGATTGTATTTAACGATAATATTTTCTACCATTTATATCCTACTTCAAAATATTATTTTCTTTTGTTTTACCTGTATTTTAATTTATGTAGTGACAAATAAATGATTAATTATCTAAATCTCTTGTTCTTATTCGAATACACCAACCATCTCTCCTTTGGTCTAATTAACTAAATAACAAAGTAAAATATAGTCTCAAAATTAAAATGCTTATCGAAATAATCTGACGAAAAATGTGCGTTTTATCTGGTGGGAATATTCAAACGAGCTTATAAAAGCACTAAAAGGTTTATTTTTCACTAAATCTTTTAACCACTAAGCCGCGCGGGTCGGTTCGGAGAGTTTTTAGGGAAAACTCCGCTATTTCTGTATTAATGACGCTATATTTTAGGGATACCGTCTTCTTCGTAGTTTAATTGGACATGGTGCAAATACAGGCGGTAGCGATTTTAGAGTCATTTTTGCACGACTTTTTATTGAGTTAATATAGAAAAAATCTCAAAAAGTCCACGAGTTACAAGCACTTTGGACCCGTTAGGTTATGTTATGATAATTATGGTGGTAAGTAAAGTCGATAACATAAAATTGAAGTTACAAGGGTTTTTTGAGAAGAACCCACAACAAAACTCAGCCAGTGTATTTTGAAAAGGTTCGACTCAATTTCGAGGTATCTAAGCCTTGATTTTAACCGTACTTTAAGTTTATTTGTAGACGAAAGGGAACATTGGTCATGTTTAAATACATGGTTCATCTGTAAAAAGAAAAATGACAATGATTACATAGTGCCAACCAAAAAATGAATGGTTTTATGCTGCCTGAACCAAATGATAGTAGTAAGACGTGGATTCGATTTCTGAGAGTTCCGAATATTATATTAATAACCTAAGTATATTGTTAATTATTAAATTTTAGAAATTATCATGTTCTGGTTAAGTTCATTATTATATTTTATTTTACTGGTAATACTGTTAAACAAAAAATATGGTCTTTTATAGTGAGAAACCAATTCAACGCACC
This sequence comes from Bicyclus anynana, assembly GCF_947172395.1. NCBI lineage: Eukaryota > Metazoa > Arthropoda > Insecta > Lepidoptera > Nymphalidae > Bicyclus > Bicyclus anynana. The sequence goes on along the minus strand of NC_069103.1, from coordinate 1,402,567 downwards.
ACTTTTCCTTAGTATAATAATAATAATAATAATATGTCTTTATTTCAGGCTAAAAACCCATTTAAAATATACAAATACATAATAAATAAAAGTAATTAATTAATTAAGTAATAAGTCTACAGTAAAGAACCGAATAATATAAATAATATAAATATTATATAAATGAATAAAAAAAAAACAATTTTAGGCACATATCGCGTCAGCTTGTATCTTAAACTGCACCGTGTTTTAACGTGGACTCAATTAAGATTCCTCAGCCATCCCATCTCACTTTTATGAGGGCAATTTTGTCAAAATGGAAACTCAGTGTTGCTGCGAGTGCGAACGCGATCCGTGCCGCTGATTGCCGGAACACGGGGGTATAGATGTCGGGCCGAGACAGGTACATGCGACACGATGTCGTGTGGTGTGGTCGTTGATGTCGGATCGGATGATATAGTTGCGGAGTCAATGTTGTTCTACGTCGTTTCTAAATTTGTTAAACGCTATACGATGTCGTGCATAGTCTGGCAAGTTTGTTGATGACACTCCTATGCTTTGCGGGCGACGGGGGGAAAGACAGCGCGGGTGTGTGCGGGGAAGTGAGGTGCATCAGTCGTGGGTTTTTCATTCATCGCTGCACGCCCCCCCGGCCCGCGCGGACCATCGGGAGTGTTACGAACGAACTTGCCAAGCTATAGTGTGGTCGCTGATGTGATCGGGTGCATTGGGTGCAGTGCAGCTGCCTATAGAGTTTCACTACAAAAACGACAAAAGTCATAAAAGTAATCTTTTTTTCCCCGAGTTAAGGATGCGCCCAATGAAACATCCTATATAACTTAAGCCACTGTCATATTTATTTTAAGCAAGCATTTTTGTTTCTTTTGTAAGATTTTTTTACCCTTCATTGTGGCCCCCAACAAATTTTGATATGGGGCCTTTCCAAGGCAGGCTACGCCACTGGTAACAGAGACTAAAGGTAAACAGAACTGTCTCATTAAACGGAGAGCTCCTCAACCTGTCCCTGTCGTATTAATGGTCGTTTTTCCCCAAACATTTTCTATGCGAATTTCAGCTGACACTTGCCTGTTTAGGGCGGCGACAAACGTATATTCACGACCTCTCTGGCACAGTTGGTATTGCTTCTAATTTCAACAAAAATGGCTAAGGTTTATTTAGGATTTTATAGTTCTACTAATATTATAAACGCGAAAGTTTGTATGTATGTTTGGATGTTTGTTACTGTTTAACGCCGCAACTGCTAAACCGATTTAGCTGACATTAAGAATGGAAATAGATATTACTCTGGATTGACACATAGACTTTTTATCCCGAAAAAATCCATGGTTCCCGCGGGATTTGTGAAAAACTAAATTTCACGCGGACGAAGTCGCGGGCGTTCGCTAGTTATTTAATAAAAGCATACCTTTGCGGAAAACCATTATGTAGAGGAACTGATTCCCATTCTCATTGATCCCAGTTGGGTTTCATAAGGTTTTATAGTCATCTTATTCAAAGCAGACGTTACTTTGCGTAAGTTCTATTATAAATAGTGAATACTAGAGTTATTTCGCTATTTTCCGAACCGACTGAAAAATAGATCTATTAAAATAAAAAAATGTACTTTTTAATCTAGAAACGGAAAATCCTTAGGAGATGCTGACACTGCAGTGTTTAATTGCAAAGAAATTTTAAAGTTTCTAAATTGGCTCAGGTCTAGTCTAGTCTGTTAGGTGGCTTCGGTCCTGGCTAGTTACCACCCCACCAGTAAAGACTAATCACCAAGCGATTTAGCATTCAGATATGATGCCTCGTACAAACCGTCAGAGGGGTGTTCTTCCAATATATTTATTTACTAGCGGGCGCCCGCGATTTCGTCTGCGTGGAATTCAGTTTTTCACAAATCTCGCGGGAAACATGGATCCAGAGTAAAATCTATTTTCACTCTAAATTTCAGCCAAATCGCCGCAAAATTGACAAAGTTTCATATAAACTTTCATCCCCTATTTTATCCTTTTGGGGGTAGAATAGATTAAAAACCTTTCTTATCGGATGCCTACGTAATAACATCTCCCTGCATGCCAAATATCAGCCCGATCCGTTCAGTGGTTTGGTCTGTGCGTTGATAGATCACTATGTCAGTCAGTCACCTTTGAGTTTTACTCGTAGATTTAAAACCAAAATGGAGAATCCAATGACCTTTTAAGTTATAAAGCAAGGTATTATGTGCTTGCACCATAGAGTCCACCAATTAGATAAATGTAAAAGTAAATAAAACACACACCGTTGTTATCTACTCATATTATAATAATTGTTGTGTGTACACGCCCTTATTCGTGATACTAGTCACTCAAAAGGGCATAGACCTTTCACAAGCGCGGATGCACTCCTCGGGAATGTTTTTTTAATTACGGGATGACATGAGCTTTGAGTTTTCGAATTTTCCGACACACAGTGGAAGTCTTTCAAGCTTTAAAGGACTAACGCCTTTTGAAACTTTCAGTGTTTTAATGGCGTTAGGGGTTGCAACCCAATCTTAATCCTTATGTTGGTTTGATCTTAGCCTCAGTATTTGGTTTGTCCTTATGCCTCATGAGGACAATGACAAGCGATCCTCGCCCACATATTATCTTACCCACTCCTAACATTGTTTTTCCAGCTTATAAGCTATCTCCCTGCCAAAATTCATCTTTGTACGTCAAGTGATTTCGAGATTTCGTGATGATCGACTTTTAAAATTCATGTATTTTTTTAAATACACTAAATATGTATTTAAAAAAAAAATAATGAAAAAAATAAACGCCTTAACTAAACCATCAAGTATGACTAAAGTTTACGTTTTACAAACGGTAGATAGTAGGTATAGAGGTTATTCAGTAAAAGATACTGTTCCCTAGGGATAGATAAATAACTTTTAGCTTTAAACGCGTATACCACTAGTGAAACTACGTAAACTTTTCATGTATATGAAAGAATATCTGGTAGAGGAACTTTTTTACTGAATCAAATAAGCTTAATATCCACTGTACATATATAAAATCCCAATATAAAAAGGCCATCTCAATCACTCTTCAAAAATTAAATATCCCTGTACCTGAGTAGTAATAGTGTCTTAATTCTTATTATTAGATCTCTTATTATAATTATTATTAAATTTTTTTTCTTACCTATTTGTGTTTCGTTGTATTTTTAATTATTATTGTTATAATTCTCTTTTTTTATATAGATTTATGTTTGTTTGTTTTTTTTTTAATTGATTTATGTTTGTGTATTTTGTGAAGCCATAATTTTCGTATGTGTATTCGTGGATAGTATCGTTGTTTACATGTTTAAACTATTTTTACGTTTATTTTATTTAAGAAATAGTTAACTATCCCTAAGAAATAAAAAATAAAAAAATAAAATACATAATAAACTCATAATGAAGAAAGTAACGCCTTCTCCTATTCAATATCATTTGACACAAAGGATTTGCAATAAAACTGTACAACTCCAATAACTATCCCGAAATTCTATTTCATTTTGAAATATTGTATTACAAAAGAATTGGAAAATTTGAATTAGTATTCCGTTGCAGTGCTGGATTTATCGATTTAGTAGTCCACTTCAAGAGAATTGTTGAATAGAATTACATTTACATTCTTTTAGATATCTGTATTCTTGGATTTTTGAAAACCTCTTAGATGCAGCAAAGTGGGCTGTGTGATGTTATATACCTAAGGGACTAGTGGCTTGCTACATTGTGGGTGTGAATTATGTTTTTTAGACAGTTACTTTTGTTTTTATTTATTTTTTGTTTAGATCTATTTCATTGTGTATGTATCTCTAGAAAATTGCAATCCAAAAGTTATCGTGAACAGAGATACAAACAAAAATTTTAAAAAAGATTGATCTTTTGTATTCCTATTGCGATTTTTGACAATCTATACTAATAAAAAAAATCTTGTATATAAGCGCAAATTTCGAAAAAGGCTGAATCGATATCGCTATTTTTTTTTAAATATTTTTTGAAGTACGAGGATGGTTCTTACGGAAAGAAAATTTAAAAAAGAGAAGAGGTAGGGTTAGGTGTACGGTAGAGGAAGGGTAGGGTAGAGCACTTGGAATTGGGCAAATTATGCTTTGCAGAACAGGACTTCGCCCATAGGATCTGTCGGCACATCCTCATAGACCACAGATAATATAAGTAATAAAAATGGGAAATAAAATAAAATTGCTTAAAACAAATGGTTCCCGAAACACTTGAATCTATACTAACATTACAATGCTGAAGAGTTTGTTTGTTTGTTGCGTTAAAAGTGCTAATCTCAGAAACTACTGACCCGATTTGATAAATTATTTCAGTGTAGCCCATTTATAGATAAAGGCTATGGGCCATATATTAACACACTAAGGTCAATAAGAGCGGATGAAAATGTTTCAAAATCGGGGGATTTTATCCTATTGAACGCTTCCGTTGGGTGCGCTGCGTAAACGGTTAAAGTTTTACAAAAATCATGTATGACAGAATTGTTCCCCTTTAATAAATCTGCGACAGTTCCCGTGGGAAAAACAGAACACCACGCGGACGAAGTCGTGGGCGTCCTCTAGTCTATACTAATATAGAAAGCTGAAGAGTTTGTTTGTTTGATTGAAGGCGCTAATCTCAGGTACTACTGGTCCGATTTAAAAAATTCTTTCAGTGTTAGATAGCTCATTTATCGAGGAAGGATATAGTATATTATACCCGTTTTCTTATAGGAACGGGAACCACGCGGGTAAAACCGCGCAGCGTCAGCTAGTGATGTATAAAAGTAATCTTATACGTTGAGGTACAAAAACCACAAGCTATCGGGATCAACGAAACAAAAATATATACCTCAACGAAGCATTATTAAATTTCATTGATATTTACTACCCTTTAGTTTTGACCCGAAATATGAGTTAACTTGTAATTTCACCGTATATTTTCCTCCTTTCAAGCCTTTGTAACTATATGACAAAGCGATTTACTGGCTATTGTCCCACCGTCAATACACTATATCAAGTATCAATAAACTAGTGAAATGGAACGGTTATAATATATTACGGTTGTTATGTACCGCCCGCGTGACCTATATCCGGAGGCTGTCGCTGGAACGAAGACATCTTATGGAGTTAACGTATTTTGTTCTACTAAATATAAATAGTAGTCTGAGACGGATATGACGTCGCTCGATCGCGCGTTGGCTCGTGCCGACGCTAGGTGGTGCGATTTGTTTCCGTAAAGAGTAGGGAGTTAGAGAGGGGTATTTTTCGGTTGGCGGGAACGATTTGCGATATAAGGCGCCCGTCGTACGGTCGGAACGACTTGCGATATAAGGCACCCGCCGTACGGTCGGCTTTATTATGTTCGTGGCGTTCGAGCCGTCTACATTTGTTGCCGGGTAATTCTTTTTGGGTTACTTGGGATAGGCGGGTAGAGTGACTTGATTGGAAAATGGGAGTGTTAGTCGATTATCAAAGAATCATTTAACCCTACACACAGCGTTCAAGTGCGTGACTCCACTCAAGGTCATTCTGCCATTCTAAGGTCTTATTTTGATTACAGTTTGATTTGTTAATTAAGTTGTCTTGAAAAATATTGTAAATCAGAACCTTGTTCGATATTGGTTTTCTTATTTTTTTTAATCTAGGCATCTTGCGGTTCGGAAGGCAGGTTCTGCTGAGAAGAAACCGGCAAGAAACTGAACAGTTGCTCTTTTTAAAAAAATCGTACAGTATTATAACTTACAATTAATGACTTATAGTTTTACTTCCTGTGTGAAGGTGGAAGCTGATCTGAACTCATCAATGGTGTAGTAACCTCGACTAAGTAAATGTTTTTAACACATTGCTTAAAGCATTGGCAAGTACATCACAGTCTTGGGGATCTTGTTATAGAAGAGTACACCCAAACATATAAAAGATTTTTTTGCTCTTTGGAGACGATATGAAGAAACACAAACTTTATAATATTAGTATACATTACATACATTGTGACTTGAAAGCTCAACATAACAGTGAAGCGAAGTGAAAGGCGAGGGACGTAACAGACGTCGTTTAAGAAAATCTATAGTTGATGGGGGTGGCACGATACGGGGATGAGTTATGTGCGGTGTCGTGTGTGTTTTAAACGGCGACTAAGCTGTACTGTTATTGATGATTCACATTTATCCAATACAGCGCACTTTTGGGGTTGTATACTGCTTTTGGAAGGAAGTATTGAAAAAGGGATTGGAAGCTGGCGCTATTGGTACTTCTGTATGATTAACCGAATAAATGATGTGAATTTGATAGATAGTGAGGTTGAGGGTTGCTCATAAACCTTTGTTGCATTTTAATTTCGGCGTTCTATAAACATAAAGTTTAAATTCGAATAAGATGTGTTGTAGGCGATAAGTTCGTCGACGAGTGTAAAATAGCGGAGTCGCACCGCTGTGGTTTTCAGTCAGGACGATATGATGACAGACAACTTTTAACGGGCCGGACATACCTACTGGTACACTTCTCAAACTATTGTACCCAAAGATATTACAAAATCTTTGTGAAAGCGCTGACTGGGAGTTCTTTTTTTCGCGAGCTACTCTAAGTAGCCAAACTTACAGGCGCAGGCTGACGGTGACGTTCGTCAGTCCACCTAATGGAAGGCCCACCTAATGGGGGGTCCACATAGTGTTGCGTCCACCTATTGTCCACATAGTAAGCTATGTAGGTAATTTTAGTTCTTCAAATCTCCTCATTCTGAATCGATCAGAGATACTAAATACCTCGCTTCATCGGTAATTGTGTGACTCTGGTGTGGGTTCGTATTCGGTCCGGGGCGTGCACCTCCAACGTTTCAGTTGTGTGCATTTTAAGAAATTAAATATCACGTGTCCCAAACGGTGAAGGAAAACATCGTGAGGCAATCCAGAGAATGTTCTGCGTGTGTGCCACTGTGGTAAACTATTGGCCTAACAATTGCAACAACATTTTTTGGCAGAAACCCATAGCAAATGGCTTGGTTTATTTATTGTAACCAAGAAAACTTAATTTAAATTGTCAGATTAATCAAAAAACAAAAAATTACGTATAATATCTGTCCAACCAATCCAAAAATACCAACAGTGAGTAATGTATTGAAGCGGTCTGGAAACCAACCTCTTAACTATTTAACTTTATATTTATTGTTTGATTAACTTTATCTTTGTTTGTTTGAATGGCTGAAAGAGCTACTGTGGTTTAGTAAAAAAACTAGGCTTTAAGCTAGTTGTTACTCATGTGTCGGTCATGTTATGTAATGGTATGTCAGCATGCGACACCAACCACGCTCGCGGTACCTCCTGTCGGCGCGCTATAGCGAGCCCCCACTGGCGCGTGCCGGCGTGCAGCGCTGACATGTCTTCGTGGCTAAATTGCTGACGTCACATTTTCAAAAAGAAAACACTTTACACTCAACTAGGACAATATTAACCCTCTAAATCTGAAAGAAGAATCGAGCAGCAGTGAGCCGAATATGGGTTGATAATGATGAATGATTAACTATTAGTAGGTATAAATGAAATCGGTTAAAAACGATTTCTGCGGCAAAACTAAGGGATTTCTAAAACAGCATAAAGCTTAAGACCCATTAAGTTGGGTTCTCATTCTAAAGCGCAATCTCAGCGACTTTATGTCTAGACGGGGTATAAGACGAGTCTAGATCGAGCCAGACAACCTCATTTTGCAGGGATCTAGGAAATCTGTGTTGGGTCACAATTTACGCCGTCTGCCCTTATTTCTTGATGTATCTTATTAAAGTGCTATAGTTTTTGTCCGTGACCTATTTAGCAGGATTTAAAGTTATAATACAACCTCTCTAATTAAAAAACTTTTTAGACTTTTCCGGTAAAGTTGCTTTTTTAGCCTCAATAGCTCAACGGCCGGTCTCAAAACCGACCGAGAGGTCGTGGTTTGGATTGTTGTCGTATCCACTACTAACACAAACTTTAATGAAGGGGGTCGGGAATATTGGTCATATCTATTCTAATATTATAAAGCTGAAGAGTTTGTTTGTATGCGCTAATCCCAGGAACTACTGGTCCGATTTAAAAAATTATTTTAGTGTTAGATAGCCCATTAATCTAAGAAGGCTATAGGCTATATATTATCTTCGTAACCTAACTAGAACGGGAACCACGCGGGTAAAACCTCGCGGCGTCAGCTAGTTTAAAATATAAGGTAAATGTTCTTTATAAACAAAAATTAGAGCGAAAGAGACTAAATTCTTAGATTCAAAATTGACTTTTTAAAGGTGCTGATAGACTTGAGCGTTCTGGCGAGCATTTTAGCGAGCAGATTTGCTTGGAATGGAAACATGGAATAGAACGTTCGCTAGAATTATCAAGATGTTCGTAGCAATATTTAGCTCTACGCTAGTGCTCTCGGCTCGGTTCGTTTTACAGTTCGACAAATATAAAAACGGCGAACATTAATTGTTCTGTTACAAGTGAATGCTCAACTCTTTCAAGTGAAAATCGAAATATTTCTAAGTGCTTCGCTCGCTTGGGAACAGTGTGGTCGTAAATAAGGGATTTTCACAAAATCCAGCCGCATGCATCACCGGCCGGCCGTGAAACCTCATGCAAATTGCGGCGCCTATTTGTTAGGCAAGTATTTGCATTTACGCTGTGTTTACCGTTTATTAATATTGGATGCGACGCTGTAATGGGGTTAACTAATCAGTGGTTGGATTAAAAGTTTTATAGATTGGCAAATTCGTTCGATACACTCCTGATGGTCCGCGCGGGCCGGGAGGGGGTAGCGATGCCCCGCTCGCACGACTTCATACCCGAGCAGTCTGTTCCCCCCGTCGCCCGCATATCATTTGAGTATCATCAACGAACTTGCCAAGCTATGTAGTTTAATGCTTTTGGAACGAAGTTCTTTTAGGCGACTATTGTAAGATCGAAGGCGGCTTCGATCTTACAGTAGAAATCAGAAATTGTGACGAAACGCACAAGCGTCTGACAAAGTACCAGGGTAACAGAGGAGTATAGGAGGTGGATTTGTACTCATTAAAATGGTTTTATTTTTACGAAATAGCGTAATGTTAAATATACACTCTCAAAAGGACTTTAAGGAGGCGATTATTATTATTATTACCTGATGGTAAGTGAGGATGCAATCTAAGATGTAAGCGTGTTAGGAGGAGGATGATAATCCACACCCCTTTCGGTTACAACACGATATCGTACCGGAACGCTTTAATGTATCTATATAGTAAGGCTGAGTTGAGGCATTTTATTTGTTGTTTTCATTTTAAACCAATAATAAGATAATTGAAAGTTGGTTAATAATAACACACTCAAGCTAATTCGATTAACAAATTTTGATACTACTATTATTACACAAATTACAAATCACTACATTTGAAACTTTTAAAAACCATTAAAATCCCGTATGAAAGTGCATACCAATAGGTTTCTGGATGTTTTAAATTAAGTTTTAGCCGCTGGGCTATTTCCTGTTGACCGGGCGATTTAGTGGAAAGTTCTCGAAACGTGCAGGAGAGTTGTGGTGCAGGGTGTCGCCAGTTTCAAAGGCGGAATAGCATACAAACTTCTACTGTCACTACTTCACGGTACGTATCGAAGTTTAGTCTTTACAACGACTTTAGAGTCGCATTCTGGCTGTTCAGGAAGGAGTGAGATTTTAAGTCTGAAGCAAAAGATATCTAAAATTGGTGTAGATGAAAAATACGCGATATAAAAGGATAAGAAACACTTAGCATGTTTTTCCATCTTTTTTCTTCTTTGTTTATTCATTCATTCTGATTCCATTAATAAAATATTGTTGTCTGAAGTCTTAAAATAAAAATTGCTACATTTTACTGGTCTGAAGATATTGTATTCGTATAATGCTTTGATTTATTTTATTCTATTTGAGTTGGATTTTAAAAAAGACTAACTTAATTTAAAACATCTGATTTTCAATGAAGTACCTATTTAGAATAACATTGTTATTTTTGGATTATTCTTTACAAATTTTGAAATCCCCTCTTAATTCCATAACATCTAGATATGGAAATATTGTGAATTTATTAAAATTATATTGGCATGCCGGTGAGAATACTGAACGGTTACTTAGCGCCTTACAGATAAAGTTGATAATGGACTAAGAGCCTGCGATGGTCAGACCTTTGCCGTTTTACAAAGTTTTCAGCTCATTCTCTTACGTAAGGTAGGTAGGCAAGTAAAGTAAGGTAGGCAACTAAGGAGTTTGAACCGTGGTGACCTTGGGAGATAACAAGTATCCTGTATAGGGACCCTATTCAAGTTAAAAGGGCACTTTTTATAGTTTTTATGAAAAGTTACGAGAAATCATATCCCCAGTCATCAGACACTTGGGAATCCTTTAATATTAGGTATTTATGTTTGATCTTTAAAAATGATTTTAGTAAGATTGACAGCTAAGTAAATATAGATTGTGACTGTGTGTAAAAGTTACAAAAAAATCAAATACCTGGCTAGGCCCTTGAATTGACCTGCTATCTTCCGAAGCAACTACGACCCAAACTCGATAGTTGCTTATTATATATTTTTTTTCATTTCACCTCCTCCCAGCCTTTCTGGTACCGCAGCCTAGTACCTGTTTATCGTACATACTTATTACATACTAACCGAACTGCCCATACGCATAAGAATATTGGGATAAAATATAGCTTATGTCACTCCTTGATAACGTAGCTTTTCACAGGTGAAAGAATTTTCCAAATCGGTCCATTAGTTTCAGAGCATATTCTATGCAAATAAACTAACAAAAAAATCAAATCTTTCCTCTTCATAATATTAGCATAAGACTTCCATGGATGGTTGGAAATCTGGACCCTTACTTACCTACGGCCAGAGCTGTCAAATATTTAGCTTTTATAAATTCGAGAAGGTCTAGCTCCTACAGACTCTATCTATAAAATCAAATCAGATGGTACCACAGGGGCCGATATTCTTTTTAGGTGTCTCCGTTTCAAGGTTGTATGTAATTAAGATGAGCTGGAGATAATTTAATGGCAATTTTAATAAAGAGCAGCGCGATAATGAAAACTTGAGACAATAGACTTCCGCGTGGGAGAAATAAATGGCTATTGTGAGGATGCTTTTAGCAATCTGATTGTTTTTATTTTAATTGCTTTGTTCGTATGGGTCAAATAACACTTATCTTAATAAGAAGTATTTAGTGACGTGTACCTCCAACTTTTCAGTTGAGTGCATTTTAAGAAATTAAAAATTACGTGATTCAAACGGTGAAAGAAAACATCGTGAGAACACCTGCATACCTGAGATTTTTCCGAGTTGAAAAGCAGCTGTGTTAATCCAGAGTAAAATCTATTTTCATTCTAAATTTCAGCCAAATCGGTTTAGTAGTTGCGGCGTCAAAGAGTAACAAACATCCTAACAAACATAAATACAAACTTTCGCGTTTATAATATTAGTAGGATTAGTGTAATGTTATAAAATTATCACCCTTTTTTAGCGGGCTACAAGAACATGCCTCCTTATTGGAGAGATGATATGGAGTTTAGAACCACCAAGTTACACCAATGCGCGTTGGTGGGCTTAGGATGATAAAGTTTCTTTAACATGATGTTAATGATAATCCAGGACCAACGGCTTAACGAGCTCACCGAGGCTCTAAATTACAATACACAAAAAATATATAGGCAATTAGTACATGTACTAGAAGTTACCTATTACTTTATCTTTGACAAAATTTACGTGGCAATTTGTTCACAAAGGTACTACTGTTAAGTGTAATTTTACGAAGAAATTACTTGCCGAGTGCGTGATACCTCCCGTAGGGGCGAACAATTCAATTATCCGTATCCGAAACGTCCCGGACGCCATGTTGGAAGGCTGTTACAGCGAATGGCGCGCACAAAACCTTTAAATAGGGTAGGCATTATACGACAAATTGTACAACACAAATTTCTCCAATATAGGTTCATAATCAGTCATTATTTGGTATAGGCACTAAATTATTGCATATATAAGGTATATACCACTGGCTACAGTCTTCTGTGTAGAAATTTTGAGAACTTCGACTTGTTTAACGAAACATTGCTTGCTCACTATGGGCCTCCTAATAAGGCTCTCACACTCAACGGGCGATGAGGCGAGTTGTACTTGGAGTATTTCTTCGCGATCGAATCAGAAATAACGAAATTCACAGAAGAACGAAAGTCGCAAAGATAAAGTGGCAACCGACAATATCGATCTCTCTTTCATTCCATCGGACCAAAAAAGAGATAAAGTGATATTTTCGAGTCCGCCGCTATTGTTAATAACAATATTATGTCTTTTTCTTGTCAAAAGATATGTCGTTTATGCATCCTAGATCCGTTCAGCTTGGCGTCGGAAAAAAGCTAATCCCTACGAATTAGAGAAAATGTAAACGTCGGGTAACTTTGTATCTTTATATTGACTTTAGAGTAGGTGTGCATAAATGAGTACAGAGAAACTTTGTACCCGATTTTGCATTTGAAAGCGCAATACAAGCGACCACTGTGAAGCGCAAAGTATGGTTAGAAAATTAATTGCGAAATGCTAGATAGGCGAGGTGTTGGTCGATCATGTAGGTGAATAACATTGTTTTTAGGATTATTTAAAATATGAAGCAACTTCACTGCAACTTCGTCCGTGTGGAATTAAATTTTTCACATATCCCACGGAAGCCGTAGATTTTTCTGGGATGAAAAGGTGAAAAATCTATTTTCATTCCAAATTTCGGCCATATCACTTCAGTAGCGGCAGCGTAAACGAGGAATAAACTTACACACTTACACACACAAACTTTAGCCTTTATAATATCAGTATAATGATCACAGTATAATAGAAAAAATACTGATATTTGTTCTATTTTTATGGTTAAAGAGTAAGAGTAATTTCTTCTTAAATTTAAATTTAAATCATTAAAATGTAAAATTATAATTTAATAAATTCTATGTTAAACCTTGTCATGATTTTACTAGTTACATAAAAAAGTCAATAACTAAATAAAAGTTTTACATATTTACACTCCATAGAGTAGGTGTGCACGAATGAGTACAGAGAAACTTTGTATCCAATTTCGCCTTTGAAAGTGCAACACACGTCGACCGCATGTTCCGCGAACACTGCAAAGCGCAAAGTACGGTTTGCAAATGAATTGCGAAACTTACATTATGAAAATAATTAGCGAGCGCACTAAATGATGCTTTGACGTGAATACATCTATTTCCTTTCACAGTCCACACATTAAAATAATCATCAAATCAACTGAGAAATATCATTGTGACGGCCTCCGTGGCGCAGTGGTATGCGCGGTGGATTTACAAGACTGAGGTCCTGGGTTCGATCCTCGGCTGGGCAAATTGAGATTTTCTTAATTTGTCCAGGTCTGGCTGGTGGGAGGATTCGGCCGTGGCTAGTTACCACCCTACCGGCAAAGTTGTACCGCCAAGCGATTTAGCGTTCCGGTACGATGCCGTGTAGAAACCGAAAGGGGTGTGGATTTTCATCCTCCTCCTAACAAGTTAGCCAGCTTCCATCTTAGATTGCATCATCACTTACCATCAGGTGAGATTGTAGTCAAGGGCTAACTTGTAAAGAATAAAAAAAAAAATACCTATTGTATGATATCTACGAAGGATTGTCAGTAGGCACCCGATGATTTGTTACATAGAATCTCAATTTCGTATAAGTGAAGATTGATTCCGATAGAGACCGAGCCTTGAAAGCCCAGTGGATATGATCTCTGCCTCCGATTCCGGAGCGTGTGGGTTCGAATCCGGTCAGGTGCACCTCCAACTTTTCAGTTGTGTGCACTTTGAGAAATTAAATATCACGTGTCTCGAACGGTGAAGGAAAACATCGTGAGAAACCTGCATACAAGAGAATTTTCTTAATTATCTGCGTGTGTGAAGTCTGCCAATCTGCATTGGGCCAGCGTGGTGAACTATTGGCCTAACTCATTTTGAGAGAAGACTCGATCCAGCAGTGAGCCGAATATGGGTTGGTAACGAACAAACGAACGAAGATTGATTCAAGATGATGTTTTCTCAAGTGCGTCACGAATCTAAAACCCAATAAAGCTTATATAATGATTTATTTATTTTGCTATCATCCGCGAAAATTCGGCGAACCCATGCGACAACGGAGATGACGACGACGACAATGGAGATGTTGACTCTACAACGTGCAATTGCACGTTGTAGAGTCAACATCTCCTGAGGATGCTCCGGTTTCGGGGTGAAACGTACGTAGAGAGTATTTTGTCGGACCTGGGTGACGTTGTCGCATGGGTTCGCCGAATTTTCGCGGATGATAGCAAAATAAATAAATCATTATATAATCATGATGAACTTCCGCAAAGTAACGCCTGCTTCTATCCAATATCCAATAAAGCTTTTCAAAATTTTCGTCTGTCAGTCTGCCTGTTTGTCCGGGCTAATCTCTGGAACGGCTGAATTGAATTAAACGAAATTTTGACTGGTAGATAGAGGAGGTTATCGAGCAACATTTAGACTACTTTTATCCCGGAAAAATCCATAGTTCCCGCAGGATTTATGAAAAACTGAATTTCACTAGTGGTAAAATAATATGGGTATTCTTTTTCTTAGTTGTAATATCTACATAAATTTTGTATATTTGATGTCTTGAATTTTGAATTTTTAGCTATTAAACTAAAAATTCTTTGTCATATTGCGTTTAGTCGTAACTTCATGACGTTATTTTACTGGTAGCCATAAACCGGGTACAATGGTTTTTATAGGTTCATAAAAATGCCTAACTTTATTCCGCCGTGCTTTCGGCATGCTTTATTTGACTCCATAAATTACCCATCAATTTTTATGTTGAAAAAACTGGGTAAGTGCGAATCAGATCATGCACATAAGGTTTTGGCGACGAATTAAAAAAAATTGGTTGTCTGTAAAGTCGGCTTACTGACGATAGTTGAACGTGACAACGTCATAAGAAAATTGTCAAAAGAATGGTTGCATTTTTCAAAAGAAAATGTTCATTTTTCTAAAATACTGTTTAATAATCTTCATAGACTAGAATATACTTTATTTCTTGTAAAAAATGTTGGCAACCCTAGAGTAAGGGAACGACGCATGACGTCATATTTTTTCGAGTGTTTAGCCGTCTCCATCGAATTATAAGACGTTGTCACGTCAAAAATGATTTCCTTCTTCACCTAAGTAGTATATATTATTATAGCCGCCATAGCAATTATTCAATAGCTCAAAGGTAATACGGTTGGACTCTTCATCGAGGGGTGGTGGTTCGATCCCTGCCCCGTTTTGTCGTACCCACTCCTAATACTCTTTCCCGACAAGTCGGAGGGGAATTGGTCATGTTAAAAAAAAATATTCTTTAAAAAAAGTTGTTATGCTTTACAATTGACATTATTGAATTGTAACACCTTATGACTGCAATAAAATGGATATTGCTGAGTCAACATCTCTTGAGGATGCTCCGGTAAATGTAGAAGAATTTTGTCGGGTATAAAATACTTCAATCCTTTGTTTCAATTTGCTTGATAAATTATTAATTGAATATAATAATAATAGCCTTTATTTATATAAAAATAACCTTTGAGTGGCTAGGCTAAGGTGGAATTATATTTGTATGTCGGCATCCATACCGGCTCTCCGACTCTACCGACTCTAGGTAGAGTTGTAACCACCAGACCTTATTTATGTAGATTCTTGAACCAATTTAGAAAACATAGTCTTAAATTAACCTGAGCTGGTAAGCTAGAACCTTTCCGTTAAAACATTAACAACTGCGCCAGATATATCAAAACTTAACTTAACGCTTGATTTTTTTAATTCTCTACAAGTTAGCAAACTAAGATGGAAGCAGGCTAACTTGTTGGGAGTAAGATGAAATCTACACTCCTTTCGGATTCTACACGACATCGTACCGGAACGTACGGTACGTCTTTGTCGGTAGGGTGGTAACTAGCCACAGCTGAAGCCTCCCACCAGCCAGATCTGGACCAATTAAGAAAACCTCAATCGGCCCAGCCGAGGACCGATCCTAGGACCTCCGTCTTGTAAATCCACCGCACACACCACTGCGCCACGGAGGCCGTGGAGTCGTGATTTAATTACATAAAAACTACTAGCCATTTTTTTGTCATCGGTACCTCCATTTGCGGTATATATCACTGTAGGTGTCTGTGCCGAGCTAGAATCACTTGCAGTAATTAAATTGTTGCGCGCCGTCGGCTACTTGTAAGATAACTGGAGCTGCAATGACTGGAAGACCATTTCCTTTGAGACTAGTTTGACGGTCTTTCTAGTGAGTTGGCAATGCCTTACAACAACATTCCTAGTTTGAATCAATTTTTTAACCGCTTAAAAAATAATCATCATCATATCAGCCGATGGACGTCCACTGCACGACATAGGACTTTTGTAGGGACTTTCAACTTCCATACTGAGCCGCCAGCATCCAGCGAATCCCTGCGACTCGCTTTATGTCGTCAGTCGACCAAGACTGCGCTTTCTAGTGCGGGGTCGTCATTCCAGCACTTTGGGACTGACCCTCCCAGGTGGACTGACGTCAACTTCCCACTTCTTCTTTGGGACCCCAACCTCAATCGACTCTTCGAACTATGTGCCCCGCCCATTGCCACTTCAGCTTCGCAGCTCGTTGAGCTATGTCGGTGACTTTGGTTCTTCTGCGGATATCCTCATTTCTGATTCGATTACGCAGATATACTCCTAACATAGCTCATTCCATCGCCCGCTGTGTGACTCTGAGCTTTCTTATTACTTGATTGCATTTAAATAAAAGCTATTTTTTAATTTTGTATTTCTTTATTTGGTTCAAAAAGTATGTTGTTATAAGATCACAGTGATTAGTTACTAAATTAGCTATGGCTGAATTATACCACCATAACTGTATTATCATAATTTGGTAAGTACTAAGAAATTAGTGATCCGATGTCGCGACGAAACCAATCAGGAGTATCGGATCGGATATCTTTTTCAATGATTTGAAGCTTATTTTGTGTTTGTACAACATACCTATTATGTACTAGAATGGACAATCTCTTCTGAACGATTAAAAATAAATAAAAACAAAAATTTAGTAATGGAAGAAAAGTAAAGGTAAAAACATCTCAAAACTGTGATTGATATTTGCTCCTACCCACGCTTTCAAAAATGTCTTTTACCAACTTAGATTAAGGGCACATCTTCTGGGACACGGTAATACGTTAAGGGCCAACATTTGCATATAAATGTTTAGAATTTTTCACGCCCTCGTGGAAATATTAGATCACCAACATCATCTCTCTTTGAATATATGTACAATTTCCCGGATAGATATTTTATGCTGTAACCTTTTTAACATGATAACCCGGCATATTAAACGAACGAGTATCTCTGACATTCACAAGGCGCGTTTGGTGTCCTCGTAACTTTAATTTCAAGTTTTCGACTTTATATCATTCAATCATCAATCATATCAATTGGACGTCCTCTGCAGGATATTTTGTAGGGACTTACAAACATCTGAGCCACCTGCATCCAGCAAATCTCTGCAACTCGCTTGATCAGTTCACGTGGTGAAGAGTCAACCAACACTTCACTTATCACCATAACAATATAACTTGACGTTTCAACAGTGCTTGTAATCTAAGCCTATTTTAAAATTTGAAGTTGAATAGATACATTATACCTATACTAAATACTTTAAGCAAAAGTATATAATATTTCGTGGAGTTCTTTTATGCGTTTTACAATAGAGATAGCTAGTCAAAATAGTCAAAAGTCAAAATTCATTTATTTCAAATAGGCTTAGTTTACAAGCCCTTTCGAAACGTCAGGTAATAATATGAAACTTAAGATAATGGTGATAATAATTATTTGAAAACTTAAAATTAAAGTTACGAGGGTTCCAAACGCGTCTTGGTCCGAGAAGAAAGAATTGGAGTCATTTTGAAATAGCTTTTAAACGTTATGTATGTTTATGTGTGTGTTTAACGCTTTGTGTAATATGAAAATGTATCAATATCATATTTTATATTATATTTTTTTGTTATTTTAATTAATTTAAGATGAACATCGTTCCTGACGGAGGTCTTCCAACCGCATATTTTTTCGACTAACCTAAATAAAACCAATCTTTTTCCACAATGAGTAAAAGCTTTTTATACAATGAGCTTACTGTTAAGCCGCAGCGTCAAAAGAGGTTGTCAAAAATAGTATTTACTCTACGGCCACGGTCAAAAGCACTTCGCAGTGAAATTTCAGTGAAAACTGTTGACCTTGGCCCGCACGCGGTACTTTGAATTAATTTCGTCATCCGTCATTCAACGGTTAGATTAGGTTTTTACTTTTACGTCAGCACTGAGTGGGCACTCAATTAACGGAATTTGTGACCGAAATCCATTTTTCTTTCATATTTAATGGTATACCAGCCAATTCCGTAAACCTACCTTTTACAGAAGCTGAAACTTTTTCATACTTTGTCATAGTATGCTCTGCTAGTGAAGGTATGTGGAATTATGGGCAACTATGGATTTTTGACCATGTTAGGTTTGGAAGATTCAGTCAAATTAATTATATTTTATTAGGCTTAGTTTACAAACACTTTTGAAACGTCAGGTCAAATTTCAGATAATTCGGTTCAGTTGCTGAAGCGTGAAAGAGTAACAAACATTCATGTAGTGTTTGTGTATATATACACCGGTAGTGGGACAAAGCAGCCAGTCTATCTCTGGCATCGAGAAGAGGCGGACGTGCGCTGCTTGGCCAGTGTAGTGGTGAGACGGTGACTTACTGCTATTACAGTAAGGACAAGGGACCTTACAATTCATACAATCAAAATCAACAGGTTTTCGCAAATCTCAGGAATCATTGGATTTTCTTAGGATAAAAAGTAACCTATGTGGTAATCCAAAGTAAAATCTATTTCCATTTAATTTTTCAGCCAAATCGCTTCAGTAGTAGCGGTGTTAAAGAGTAACAAACATCCAAACAAACATACATCCATACAAACTATCGCGTTTATAATATTAGTAGGATAGGAACCCAGGATTCGAACTCAGGATTTCATGATCCAAAGCTATATTAACAACTGGACAATCGAAGCAGCTACTTTCACGTTCACCCTACGATATCTATCAAGATAGACTGAAATATATTGCGTCGTCAACACTTGATAGAAACGAAAAGGACGCAAGATAAATGGCGTCCTTGTCATGCTAGATGGATGTGAAACGCAACGACTTGTAAGAGTGCAATGTTTACATCCATTTCACTATTTTATACATTCCGAGAGAAAATTGGCTCTATCTATCTTGCTGTCATATTAAGATGGTACAAGATTTATGAGGTTACCTTGGCTATTAATATTGGTTGATACATGAGTAAGTCTGGAATGGGCAACTTGGGGCGTTTATCCATTAGGTAGGAGTATAAAAATTTTGTAATAAAAAAACAGCTGTTTGATGAACTGCCGTCCTCTAACTTGTATCGATTTGTAATTTTTTACTACCTAGTAAACCAGCTACAGAGCCGTGAAAGCACAGTGGATATGACCTCTGCCTTCGATTCCGAAGGGTGTGTTTTTGTAGAAACAACTATATAAAAATACTTATCAAGAATAAAACCAACGCTTAAGTAATTTTTCAGCACGTGGTACGTCTAAATTGCACTGAAGGTAGGGATTTTTGAATTTTGGAGAAAAATTAATATAACTTAATAACCGTAAAATTTCGGCTAACATATATTTCGTTATTTTAGTAGGCCTTATGTTAGCTATCATCCTGTAAAGTATGTCGTACTATTTACGGGACACCCTGTATGTAGTTTTTACACTCAGAACACGCAACTCGATATTGAAGACAATATTTAGGTATTAATTGTTTAAATAACTTTGATTGTTTAATAAACGACTAAATGAAATTAAGAAAATTAGCAACTTTTGTCTGCCTCAGTTCGACGCGCTAGTGACATATCTAATTGTCTATAGAATAAAATCTTTGGAATAAAGATTATTTTTAACTGCCCAACTAGTTTTGAACCAATGCTGGACCCTTAGTCATAAGCTGGTTCATGCAACGCGACAATCTAATTAATATGAATAATTACTCACGATTGTTTAAATTCTAAAATTCTTGGCTTGTTCCAGGTACAACTCAAAACTGACGACGTTAGCGTTGCCGTCCGTGATCTTCGAGCCCAAGTTCCGGGGAGCGGTGCGCAACCTGGTGTACTCCGACCTGCCGGGGCAGCCGCCGCGCAGGCAGGAGCTGCGACACTCCAGGGACTTGAAGGTCAGGGCATCATCACCAGACACCATCAGTCGCCATCGATTTCTGACTGCAAACCTTCAATTCGCAGAAGGAATCCGATAGTGATGATCTAAAAAAATTTGGTTTTTATTCGTTTTTACAAGTAAATTTTGAACTTTAAGTATGGACGTAATTTTTTCTTAACACTACTATGGGCGTGGAGTCTCACAGACTGCTGTATGCAGATTTTTTTTTTTTGAGAAAACTGATGTAAGATCGCTATTCAACTGATTGCAAATTAAAGTTATGGGATTTAGCAATAAAATAACGTGCTTATCCAGTTTTACTTCAAAAATTATGGACATTTTGAAAATCAAAAATGATGGTACTTTTCAGTCTAAATCTATTTTTTTTAGGTATTGAAAACAGTCAAACGTTTTTCTATAACAAAATTAGTCTTTTTTTCTCAAAACATAATATATCACAATCCAAAAACGTAAAACGCCTATTTCTGGTAACAAATATAAATTTTGACAGCAGTTTATTAACGTAAATTTACTGGCAGTCAGTGCACAAAGGTCTAGTTGATGGTTTTTACTTACGGGATATTTACCGAAAGATGCAACCTCCTTCCTTGGTAGTTGTACCACTAAAACAAAAGCCACTGAGCCGTTAAATCGCCGGAAGTGGAGAAAATTAACCAAGAAAACAAAAATATTCTGTGAGATAGATCCTCAATTGCCTGTCAGACTCCACGTCCATACTTAAACTTTAACTTGCCTCGTTTGGGTAATATCTCAGACGCTACACTTGATCACTTTTTCTAAAAATTAAGAATTTGAAATTTAGTAAAATTGCTCGTTTAGTACTTTATACAGGATTGTCTCTGCATAACGGCTCAACGGTGCGTATTACTATACACCTACATGAAACGTTTTTTATATATATATATGATATATGTACAAAATAAAAATTATTCTTAATTCCATTGCCTTCAAAACTAACAGCATTATACATTTTTGTGTTTTGAATATTTTTTTAAACCTATATTTTTCTTTTACCTGCCATAAGACTATGTTTCTTGCCAGGGTTATTGATAGTGTGAATTTATGTTTTTCTTAATTTTATTATTTAAAAACGCTTCAGCATCGCAGCCCTGGTAAGTGACAACCCTAAACTGAGTAATAAGGAAACGATAGCCTTTCAAACAGTTTTCATTAAAGAAACAACAGAACAAGACAAAAGGGGAATATCAAATTCCATGCACCGCTCGTCATAATTCATAAACATCTCAATTTTCTATTGTCGAGCTCTCGTACTGCCACTCGACGTTATTGTAATATGTACTCAAATTCTCAAGGAATAGAGTGGATGTTACAATGGTTATTAAATTATAGAATATTCTATACAATAAAGGAAATTCCGTTGCCTTTTATTTTGAGTCCATGCTGAAGGTTCTGCGTATTCATGATTCATGCGTAAGTTTAAAGTATCTTTTTGATCTTTTTCTTATGAAAGAAAATTAAAATTAAAATTTTTATCAATTTTATTCCAGTTTTACCCCCCAACTTAAAAACCTGTTTGTATGACCTGTCTGCTTAACCACAAAAAAAGTATGACCAAGACATCGTAGCTTCTAAACTAATGAAACGATTATGATGCTGTTTTTGACGTGACAAAGGCTTATAATTCGATGGAGCCGGCTGCACACTCGAAAAAAGATGACGTCATACGTCGTTCCCTCGCTCTAGGGTTGCCAAATTTTTTTACAAGAAATAAAGTATATTCTGGTCTATGAAGATTATTAAACAGTATTTTAGAAAAACGAACATTCTTTTGAAAAATTAAACCATTCCATCAGTATTTTCTTATGACGTTGTCACGTTCAACTATGGTCAGTAAACCGACTTTAAAGACAACTGTTTTTTTTTGTAACGTGAGATGTTTTCTTTCTTTCTTCTTTCTAAAACCATGAAGATCTTACCGGATCTTCATGGTTTTAGAAAGAAGAATCAATCCAAAGATTTCCACGTTTTCCATCATGATAAATTTAGGTCATTAATGTCTGCCAAGAAGAAGTAGCATTCTAGCTAAATTTAAGAGTGTCGAGTTAACTTTACCTTGTTAATAGTTGTTACATTTACACTACAATTGGCCTGCACATTTTTTACGGTATACGTAATGGCATATACGATGTTCACACGAAATTGACATTGAAAAAAAAAACGTTTTTTTTTATTCTCTACAAGTTAGCCCTTGACTACACCTGATGGTAAATGATGATGCAATATAAGATGAAAGTGGGCTAACTTGTTAAGAGTAGGATAAAATCCACACTCCTTTCGGTTTCTACATGACTTCGTACCGGAACGCTAAATCGCTTGGCAGTACGTCTTTGTCGGTAGGGTGGTATCTATCTATGGCCGAAGCCTCCAACCAGTCAGACCTGGACCAATTAAGAAAACCTCAATCGGCCAAGACGGGGATCGAACCCAGGACCTCCGTCTTGTATATTCACCGCGCATACCACTCCGCCACGGAGGTCGTCAAAACCGTACACCAATATACATATATGTTTAGACGTATATATATAATGCTGTGTGAATGTAGCCTTAAGTTCTAAAAACCGAATTTCTCGCAGACAGAATAACGGTTATCCGCATTAAGATATAAATAAATAAACGCTGGTATTTATTAATCCAAGTGTCGTCGAGAGCTAAATAGGTCAAACGGCACAAAAATATATTGAATAACCTTTCAACGGGCAACCTCCAGATACCGACGGAAGAGCAACGCGACCTATGCGCTTTCGCTGAACAGGGGACGTTATGGAGTTTGAGCCTGTGACACCCAGACTTACTTCATCATACCTCTTTCTTCTTCTTCTACTTAATGAAGGCTGAATGTTTGCCAACCCATGCTCTTACCATGGGTAAGCCATTGGTAAGTATGGCAACCGATTATGGAGGTTCAACTGGCTTTGGAAGGTGGCAGGTTTCAAGGGTCCAGATCCTCAATTGTTCAATTATAAAACGTAATTATTTGATGTTTTTTACTGGATATCGTGAGGAGTCATGTCTACAGTCGCTATTCATATAGCTTCGCGATGATTCTTCTAAAAACACCATTTAAGATCAGACTTTAAGGGTCTTAGTCGATTTAGTCTGATCGTGTAAGTGCCGTAGTCTCCTTAATGAGACCTTAGCGGCGTCATTGGGGGGTTTGGGCGAGCGCAGAAGCATTGCCTGATGGGGTCCGAAGGTAGAAGCAGAAGAAATGTGCGCAGTTCGGACTCCGACCTCAGCTTAGGGGATCGGGATATTGGGCACCACGTCAGATATTGGGCACCACGTCTTCGCCGGCGAAGAAGTTGTGTAGCTTGTGTTTGTGTTGCCTGGGAAGTTTTGTGGGTCGTTGCGCCATCATCAGGATCGTAAAGGACGTTTTTCGGACGTCTATCTCTATCGAAGGATTGCCAAATAATGGTGAATCTGACGAATGGGGTCATGATTTCTCAAATTATGCTGTGGAAAACAAAATGTATGTTTTATAGGTACTTAGATGATTGACTGTCTGGACCCTTCCAAAGTGATCACAGTACAAACTCCGTAATTGGGTTGGTACTATGCTTACCTATGGTAGGAGCATAGACTGATAAACTTTTCAGGCTTCATTAAATGAGGTAAGTCTGGCAATAGCGGGCTCTTTGTCCATTAGTATCACTGTTACATCGCTCAGTGACCTTTAGAAGATCTGTATCAGAGCTGGCGAGTTCACACATCAGCGAATCGTTATTTTTACCGGATAGTTATTTATCACGATTTAGTTTGTCAGTGGTATTTTAGTTTGATACGTGATAAACCAGTGGATATGACCTCTGCCTCCGATTCCGGTTCTTTTCAGTTTCACTCAACTCACTTTTCAGTCAACTTTTCAGTTATGTGCATTTTAAGAAATTAAATATCACGTGTCTCAAACGGTGAAGGAAAACATCGTGAGGAAACCAGCATACCAGAGAATTTTCTTAATTCTCTGCATGTGTGAAGTCTGCCAATCCGCATTGGGCCAGCGTGGTAGACTAAGGCCTGATCCCTCTCATTCTTATAGGAGACTCGAGCTCAGAAGTGAGCCGAATATGGGTTGATAACGATCAGGGTAACCCAGGGCCGGGGATGGGCATTTTGGTCTGCTGAAATCTTATCTTACGAGTACATGTTTAAAATAAGTTTAAAAATTGTCATTGTCAATATTTTTTGAGAAAAATCTCTTGTTCAATTAACCGAAGCTAAGTTATTTAGCTTAAAAAGTAAATAAAAACAAACTCATATAATTTCAAACGGACTCCAGATTCCCGGAGCTCCGAATAGTTCTCGTTTCAAGAGTAAAATTACGTTTTAAAATAGACAATTGAGACGTTTCTGCAGTGTTAATGTTTAAGTTACAAGGATTTCCCGCTACTATATATAATCTGTTGGTCAATACATTTGTCTTAAAAATCTTGATAATTCTAATTTTATAATGAACTTTACTTTATCAAAAAATGTTTGCTACAACGTTTTACATTTTTAATTCATCTTAATTTGTTCCCAACTGACAAGCAAAGGTCGTTGACCATACAGCTTGAGTTTTTCGACATTTTAAGATGTATGATTGTTTTTTTTGTTTGTTTGTTTTCTTATTTGCCATGACCGGGTTCTCGGAGTCGTTCTTGTATTGACCGGTGGGCGTTCTCCTTTCATCTTTTATGAAATAAGGAAATAGATTTGCCTTATTTCATAAAAGATGATAGGTCCACCACTAAGTTTTGAAAAAATTATTATCATTTTGCATTTAAAAGCGTTATTTATTTATTAGTATAAAAAAAACAAAGAATTAACCTGGCTATCAAAATTTCGCACTGTGGAGGAGATCGGGGGCAAATGGACTACCATTAAAAATCCATTAAAACCCCCGAATACGGTAAAGGGGTTTAATCTGAACCCCCGTAAAAAAACGTGGATTTAAAATTCGAATTTTCTCTTTTTCGCAGAATCCATACACGCCCCTTTATCTTAATTGATGGAACACAGACTTCCGTTTAACCGTTAATTGGTTTCAACCCAATTATTTGTTTTGTATGTAAATTAATAACAGTGTTTACTTTAAAAGGCAATACGAGTAATAAAGATACATTTTGCTGTTTTGTACTACTATTAAAACATAGACACAATAACAACATTTAGAGACAAATTTGTAGAAGAAATGAAAGGAAAAACGTTCATTTTGAAATTGTGTCACGCATTACAATGCCAAAGAACTATTAAAGTGTCTGGTGTCTTAAATCACCTAGGCAAGTTAAGATCAAAACTCAAATAGTGGAAGCAATCAAACCACTCTCATATTATGTCATTTTTCATCATTATCAACCCAAGTTCAACTCTCTGCTGAGCTCATGTCTCCTCTCAGAATGAGAGGGGCTAGGCAGACTTCACACACGCAGAGAATTAAGAAAATTCTCTGGTATGCAGGGTTCGTCACGATGTTTTCCCTCACCGTTTGAGACACGCGATATATAATTTCTTAAAATGCACACAACTGAAAAGGTGGAGGTGCATGCCCTGGATAGGATTCGAACTCACACCCTCCGGAATCGCAGGCAGAGGTTATATCCACTGGACTATCACGGCTTCACGTCTTGGTTACTACGGAAACTCGCTATAAATCCAAGTAGGTATATGAATTTATACCTTAAAACGTGCCTGCGAAATGAAGTTAGGCAATTTTATTAACCTATAAAACAATTATTATTGTTTTATCGTTGGAAACCTAAAATAACATCAAACCATACGTATAATATTCATGGAGTTAAGAGTTCATAAAACTTTTATAACGGATCCAAATGTAAATGATTTCTATGAATGAAACTCTTTAACACTCCTTACAGCTATTTATTCGTAATATTATTTAAACGGACTCGTAAAGATTCTCAATCAAAATTATTACTTTCAGGGTTTTGTAGTAAAACGAGTAAGCCCATCGATAAATGAGCAAAAGATTATAAGAGCTATTTTTTTTATCATCATCATCATCATCATCATCGTCATGTCAGCCGATGGACGTCCACTGCGGGACATAGGCCTTTTGGAGGGACTTCACGATACTTAGCCACCTGCATCCAGCGAATTCCAGCGACTCGCTTGATGTCGTCAGTCCACCTGGTGGGAGGTCGACCAATACTGCGCTTACTAGTGCAGGGTCGCCATTCCAGCACTTTGGGACCCCAGAGTCCATCGGCTCTTCGAGCTATGTGCCCCGCCCATTGGCACTACAGCTTCGCAACTCACTGAGCTATGTCGGTGACTGGTTCTTCTTCAGATCTCCCAATTTCTGATCACGTAGAGATACTCCTAACATAGCTCATTCCATTGCCCGCTGTGTGACTCTGAGCCTTCTTATTTTTTTATATATTACTAGCGGACTCGCTCAAGCTTCGCTTTGACTTATTAATTTATTTATTTGCACTTCTTCCCTATCCCTACCTTACACTACCATACTCCTACCCCTACCCCTACCCTACCCCTACCCTACCTCTACTCTACCCCTACCCTACCCTACCCTACAACTACCCTACCACTACCCTACCCCTACCCTATACCTATACCATAAACCTACCCTACCACTACCCTACCCTACCCCTACCCTACCCCTACCCTACCCCTACCCTACCCCTACCCTACCCCTACCCTACCCCTACCCTACCCCTACCCTACCCCTACCCTACCCCTACCCTACCCCTACCCTACCCCTACCCTACCCCTACCCTACCCCTACCCTACCCCTACCCTACCCCTACCCTACCCCTACCCTACCCCTACCCTACCCCTACCCTACCCCTACCCTACCCCTACCCTACCCCTACCCTACCCCTACCCTACCCCTACCCTACCCCTACCCTACCCCTACCCTAACCCTACCCTACCCCTACCCTACCGCTACCCTACCCCTACCCTATCCCTATACCATACCCCTACCCTACCACTACCCTATCCTAGGATTTAGGGGTTTGAAAAATAGATGTTGGCCGATTCTCAGACCTACTGAATATGCACAAAAAATTTCATCAAAATCGGTCGAGCCGTTTCGGAGGAGTTCAAGTTCGAAAACCGCGACACGAGAATTTTATATATTAGATTAATATTTTTAATAACCTTCGAAAAAAGGATTTTTTTTTTTTAAAAGTTAACCATGGACTGTGTTACTTACCTGATGTTTAGTAACTAGAAAATAGTCAGAGGTACGGGTAGTATGAACTTGTACGTAAAAGTTAATTCTACCCTCTGACCTCTGACGTACCTCTGACGGTTTTTACGCGTCATCGTACCGGAACGAATTGCTTCTTCGCCGGCAGGGTTGATAACTAGTCATGGCCGATGACTACCAGCTGATAAAATCCTGAACTGATTCAAGCTTGAAATCGAACCCTGGACCTCTTTATTGCAAACCACAACCATCTGTTCATAAGAGGTCGATCTTTTCTTAGTGAAAATTGAAATGTTTTAAAATGTCGCAAATAGATTGAATAAAATTTAAGTGAATTTAGTACATTATTACTAGTTTAGGATCATAAATTTGATATAAGAATTGAGATTATTCCAAAATAAATAAGATACGTATATACTTAACTTAACTTAACAGTTATACATTTCACGACTGCATTAAAACTTTTCTACAATGAGAATCGATTATATAATTCTCAGTCGCTAATTGATCACACCTGCGTGCCACGCCCTCTAGTTAATAACCCTCTCGGTGTAATAGGCTGTCACATCTGCCGGTGATTGTCGGCCCGTTCCGTGCCGCCATCTAAAACGTTATGCCTTTCTGTTTTAATAGAATTTCACTTACCTGAATTACAATATAATGGAAGGCTTATTGAGCAAAAGTACTCTTTTAATACTAGTGCTAGATAATATAATTCGCATTAGATTTTTATGATAAGTAAGCGGTTTTCTGCTATCACGCCTGATGGTAAGCGATTATGCAGAACCTATTAACTAAACGAAAATATATTTAAACAATAGATGATAGGATATGATAGATTTTGACGGCCTCCGGGCGAAGTGGTATGCGCGGTGGATTTACAAAACGGAGGTCCTGGGTTCGATCCCTGGCTGGGCAGATTGAGATTTTCTTAATTTGTCCAGGTCTGGCTGGTGGGAGGCTTCGGCCGTGGCTAGTTACCATCCTACCAGCAAAGACGTACCGCCAAGCGACTTAGCGTTCCGGTACGATGCCGTGTAAAAACCGTCAGAGGTAGAGGTGGAGTACTGGTACCACTTCAAAGAGGTACAAGTTCATTCTACCGGTACCTCTGACGGTTTTCTAGTTACTTAAAATCAAGTGAGATGTGAAGTAACGCAGTCAGTCAGGGGTGTGGATTTTCATCCTCCTCCTAACAAGTTAGCCCGCTTCCATCTTAGACTGCATCATCACTTACCATCAGGTGAGATTGTAGTCAAGGGCTAACTTGTAAAGAATAAAAAAAAATAGGAAAAACGGAAGCTGGAAGGAAATTCCATATATTTGCAGTGCGTTTAAGGCATGAGCAATTAAACAGCTTACTTAGTAAGCCACCAAAGAATATTGACTACGTAGCGTATTTTATTTAATAATAGTCTGATTCAGTCAGTAATCATAGATCTAGAGTAATTTAATCGTAACTGAATTTTAGATGAATGTGAACGTGAACCAACGGCATTGGCCTTCGTTTGTCTGGCACATTATTTATTTCTTATGTTAAGGTAGTTTGTGGAGTTCAAAGTTTTTAGTTTCTCAATTATTTATCATAATAGTTTTACGTTCCTACACATTTCTTTGTTACCCCTGTATTATAACTTAAGTTTTGTACAACTGTTTAAATTATTTATTAAAATACCTCAAAAAGAATCCTGCCCCATAATTTGTATAACTAAATCAGGTAGATACATTATATGTATAAACAAATGTACTTACAAGTAATTAATGTTAAATAATTTGGCTGCTGGGAGGCCTTGACCGTGGCTACTTACCACCCTACCGACAAAGACGTACCGCCACGCGATCTAGCGTTCCGGTACGATGACGTGTAGAAACCGTAAGGGGTGTAGATTTTCATCCCCCGCCTAACAAGTTAGCCAGCTCCCATCTTAGATTGAGTCTCACTTACCATCATGTGAGATTGTAGTCAAGGGCTAACTTGTAAAAGAATAAAAAAAACCAACAACTTCGTTGATGAAATTTTGAATAATTATATGTACGATATTATTATGTACTGTTTTATACCTAATCGTTGAATACTATTTAATAGTAGTATCCTTATAGTATTCAAGCTGAATAAACAATAATGATAATAATAATAATAATAATAATAATTGCCTTTAATCAGATCAAAAAACTTAGCCTAATAACAATGTTTGGATAATAACTTAAAATCTATAACTTATTCATACGTAAAATAACAATGAGCTTATTCTAGTATTTGAAATTTGTTTAATTTTTGATGATCTGTTTGCCAATCGGCAAAGGCCTCCTCCAACCTTTTCCATTCACACCTGTCGTGAGCCACCCTGTTCCACATCACTCCAGCCACTTCTCTGATGTCGTCATCCCATCTTTTCTGCGGTCTGCCTCTTTTCCTTTTACCTTCTCTGCGATACCATAAGCTGAATAAACAGTTACCCATAAGCTGAAGTAACAGTTAACATTTTAGAAAACGTTCAAAGTTAAAATCACCTTCTCAAGTTTAAAGTGGAAAACATAAAAGTTAAAAATTCCACCTCAGGTGAGACGTAAGCCCTGAATACATTATCGGCACATAATGAGCGGGCTACATTATATATTTGTGTTACACAATGACGCTTTTAGAGTCACTGCCACCTCTCAGCGCGAGGGTGCTCCAACTTACCCCGCTCGACCCCCTCGAAGGGTTAAAATTGCAACACAGAAAATGTTCATTGATTTTGTCTGTTTGTAAGACTTTATTGTGTAAAAGAAAACTATACAAAGGCGAAACACAATGCTTTGAGGAATATTTCTACTAGTTATACTTTTTTGTGATCTGAATAGAGTTACTAGTGCGTAAATAAATAAAAAATGCTGAAAAGTAAACAATAAGAAGATGGTATTTTAAGATAAGAATACGTTGGAAAGGTTTATTTTTAAATACCTAATAAGAAAACAAAGAAGTGAATGTTGTTTGGAGAGTAATGATTTTATTCATCACCATTAAAGTGACGATCATTTGATGTATTTATAAAATAGTCAATAGAATCAGTTTGACTATATAGAGTGACTAGCTAGTAGTAATAAAACTTTATAGAGTGACTAGCTGACGCCGCGCGGTTTCACCCGCGTGGTTCTCGTTCCCGTAGGAATACGGGGATAATATATAGCCTATAGCCTTTCTGAATAAATGGTCTATCTAACACTAAAAGAATTTTTCAAATCGGACCAGTAGTTCCTGAGATTAGCGCGTTCAATCAAACAAACAAAATCTTCAGATTTATAATATTAGTATAGATACTAAAATATTAGTATCATAACTAAACATTTTTGTTCAAAATGCCAAGTAAATAAAAATTAATTAAAACGATTACAGTTTACTTTGAAAAAAATATGTATAAAATATATTTAGGTATATACAACATTCCTTGGATATTTTCTTTCAAATAATAAACGTAAGACTAAAATATTCTTCGGATATTTTCTTTGTCAATATTTTTTTGCCTATTCGTCAGTCGAGAAAAGTTAACAGATACGTAAAAAGCGTTAGGTAACATAAGTAAAGATAAGATTTACCTTATAAAATATTGTATGGCGCCATATAATAAAGGCGGGAGCATACTTTTTCATATAAAACGCGACACCGTTGTGAATAAACAAGATAAAAAAAACCAAATTACATTTTGTTTTTATTCATAATGACTGTGATAAACCGTGAAATGATATCGTTTATGATAGTGGTTTAGTGAATTTAAGACTATCACCCTAAGGCCGCCAATCCGTTTTGGAGCAGTGTTGTGGGTTAAAGCTGCATATCCTTCTCCATTAATAAAAGACCCTCTTCCTGTAGTAGGCCGTCAAAATAGGCCGTTAATGATGAGATACGTCAGTGTATAACAAACCATTTATCCCTATATCATCATTATCAACCCATATTCGGCTCACTGTTGAGCACGAGTTTCCTCTCAGAATGAGAGGGGTTAGGCCTTAGTCCACCACGCTGGCCCAATACGGATTGGCAGGCTTCACACACATGGAGAATTAAGAAAATTGCTCAGGTCAGCAAGTTTCCTCGCGATATTTTCCTTCACCGTTTCAGACATTCAATTTCTTAAAATGCACATAACTGAAAAGTTGGAGGTGCATGCCCCAGACCGACTTCGAACTTACACCCTCCGGAATCGGAAGCAGAGGTCATATCAACTGGGCTATCAAGGCTCTATCTCTGTATGAGACTGTCAAATCACGCCTCTTTTCGCATATTAGCGTCGCGTGTCGTAAGTGTGTTTCTGTCCAAATATTCACGTGTTATGAAAACCCGTAGCTGTATTATGTCAAGGGCGAAAAATAATGAGACATGACAAGAACGTGGCGTCCCACGGATTTTCGAACAACGTGTAACTTTAGCGGTGTAATAACGTTGTTTTAAACATGCCACAGGGTCATGTTGCCTACGCCTACCCACTTAAAGAGGGTTAAGAAGTTTTTTTGAAGGAAAAGTTAATAAAAATGATTAAGCCTTTGTTCACTGACCTTACATTTTTTATTTATGACTAATGGTATTTTGTTAGTCAGGTTGATTTTGACATAGGCTTCTTCCGCATTGTTCCACTTACTCATATTTTTGTCTACTCCTTAAATAATTATCAAGAGCTAACTTGTCCTTGTGATAGCCCATTCGAATCCGGTCCAGGGTATGCACCTCTAACTTTACAGTTATGTGCTTTTTAAGAATTTAAATATCACGTGTCTCAAACGGTGAAGGAAAAACATCGTGAGGAAACCTGCATACCAGAGCATTTTCTCAATTCTCTGCGTGTGTGAAGTCTGCCAATCTGCATTGGTCCAGCGTGGTGGACTATTGGCCTAACCCATCTCACTCTGAGAGAAGACTCGAGCTTATCAGTGAGCTGAATATGGGTTGATAATGATAAACTTGTCCTTAGCTTAAGGAAAAGTTAGTTTACATTTTTATTGTCTTAAAGATGCCCAAGTTGTAAGAACTAGGAAGCATAGACTTAGGGAAACAGTTCCACACTCTAACCATGCTTTAAAAGATATGAAGAAACAAATCTCTGTACTTATGAGTTTTAGGGATGACTTAGGGATGAAAACTTAATAAAAACACTAATTTATCAATGACATGATGTTATTGACTAACTACTTGTAAAGGTTTAAATTTATCACATTCCAGCTGGCCTATTCACTATTTTGGTCTTTATTATCAACCTAATAAAATAAACAACAAATCAATAATTGACAAAATGTCATCTACCTACTTTAAGATATCCACCAGTAGGCACCGGATGACAATACTTTGTTACATAGTATCTCAATTTGGTCTATGTCAACTAGTATCCGTCAAAGATAGTTAATTAGCGTGCTGTAAATTCACTATTTTTGACGTATGCTAGTAGTTTTATGCAGCTGCTGGTGGATATCTTATAGTAGGTAGAAGATGACTTGTCAATTGATTTGTTTTTTATTTTAATAGGTTGGTAATAAAGACCAAAATAGTGAATAGGTCAGCTGGTCTATGTGCGAAAATATACCCAATCGTATTTTATCACATTTTTGACAAAGGTTTTAGGGATAAAATAAAAAAAGGAAATTTTCGTATTTGTAATTCCCTTTGTCCTTTGAGAACAACATCAATGCTGGGAATTACGAATGTTGATGAATGGTATCCCTGGAAATGTAGAGGAGATAATTGTTAAATTCTGCGCGTAATACCGCAGAATGAATGGCAACACTCTGTGAAGGAGTAAAGGTTGTCGCACATTTGGTAGACGCGTACCAGTTTAACATGTTCGCTGCGGCACTGATTTTTCTGTATTTTACTCTGGTGCGTTACGAGGTTTTTTGACCTCATACTAAAAACTATGTGGTGTAACTAACTCTTGATCTTCAAGAGACTTACGAGGTCAATTGACCTTGCAGCGAACGTTTTAACAAACGATTGTAACTAATTTGTAACTTATGTAATTTTTCAATTACTCTATACTAATAATATTATCTTAGCTTTAGTTATCTGTCTTTCGAATTATACTCGTAAGTGCAAAAATTATGTGTTTTACTTGTAATTTCGGCTTAACCACACGCACTGTATTACAACTTGATAAACACTTTTACTTATAGCGATTTAGCGTTTTGGTACAATGCTGCGTAGAAACTGATCGAGATAATAAGGGTAAAATGCGTAGCATATGTGTTTTATGTTATGTGAGAAAATTAACTTGTATCACTTTTTTATTCTTTACAAGTTAGCCCTCGACTATAATCTCACCTGATGGTAAGTGATGATGCAATCTAAGATGGAAGCGAGTTAACTTGCTAGGAGGAGAAAGAAAAACCCTTTTGGTTTCTACACGGAACCGGAACGCTTAATCGCTTGGCGGTACGTCTTTGCCAGGGTGGTAACTAGCCATGTCCGAAGCCACCAGCCAGACCTGTACCGATTAAGAAAACCTCAATCGGCCCAGCCGGGGATCGAACCCAGGATATTCGTTTTGTACATCCACCACGCATACAACTGCGCTACGGAGGCCGTCAAAAAGCCCGCTTCCGTTTTAGAAAACATCATGTCTTAATAACAGGTGAGATCGCAGTGATGGGGTAACTAGTTAATCATTAAAAAAGTTAAAAAATAGGTATTCCCTTATAAAAGATTTTTCGTCACTAAAATCGAATTGAAAGTTACTTAATTAGACTCTGTTTATTTCAAAATAGCTCTACTAGGAATGGTATCTGAAAACATTTTATTTCGAAAACCTCTGAACTCTCTCGCCCTAACAATGTTGTCATTATATTAAAAGTTTCTTGGATCTGCGATCCTTTTGTCCCTGGAGAGTGGCATTACCTTAAACGATGATGGACGATGCAATTCACACCGCGACGGGATGAGAGAACAATGATCGTTATATTTAGCGTGAAATATTAGGTAGCGAAAGGGGTTAAAGGTTTACGCCCATTACACAAACTCGTACCAAAGGTAACGTTCCTTAGCCCAAAATTTGTGATGTTCAACACTAAAAAACAGCCTACTTTTTTACCTGCGTAGTTTTTCATGGGATTATGGGGATAAATATATCATTACTAGTTTGAAATCGGTTTGGTTTTCTTTCTATTTGTAAAATTACATCTTTTCATTAATTACATTCAAAATTAACGATTCAATTATGTTTTCACACATAATTATGTCACACAATTTTCATCAAGTTTATAATTCATTCGCTCGTTTATCACAAGTAGGTAGTTTAGAGAAAAATTCAATGATCTATTGTTTATTAACTAACTGAATAAATATTCTTGTTATTGTTAATACAGCTAATATTGAAAAAAGGTATTTAATTAAACTTAAAAATTTAAGCCACGACGGAGAAAAGATTGTTGTTAAGAATCTTTCATTGACCAGTAATCGTTAAAAGCAGGGGTAATCCATGATCACAGTGTAGGTAGAATGCGGTATTTCAGTTACGTGTTCGTTGGCTTAGCGTGGTCCGAGCCTAATTGCTCTATCATGAATATTTACACAGTGTAGCGATTACAGAGGTAATCCCACGCATAGCGTTGGCGTTTTTGAGACATTGCCTACAGAAACATACGGGACGAAAATACGTAGTGGTTACCTTTTTTTAGGTCTTTATACACCTTAGTGGTATTTTTTTATAAAACCTGTAATTGTGATTTTGCTCAGACTAGACTCCTAAAACTTTAATTTAAGGTTTATGGTGTTAATTCTATTATTTCTTCATAAACATAAAAAAATGTTAAAAATATTATTTGGGTTTTTATTAAATTAAATGGACCTGACTTTGACTTCAAAATAATTGTCAAATTCGAATCCAACCCATTTATTTATTAATTGTAATCCACAACAGAGAGCTTCTAGCTAAAGTTTTAATCGTTGATGGCTTAAATCCGAAAATGTTTACTTACTTACGGATGAAATAGTTAAATAATTTAGACAATTGACGTAGATTTTACACGCATATATTTCAAGGGTCAGTCAGTTTGTTCAGACTACCACGGCAAAGAACTTCCAAGAAACATAGGATAATATTAAGTTTTAAAAACTCAACCTTTTAACAGCATATTATCTTTTATTCTATCCTGTGCGCAAAATATACCACGGTTGATTTGCTTCCATGAATCGTTGAATAAAATTATCTGAGAAGTAAGTTCATCTAAATGCAGAATTTGCAAAGATGTTCAATAGTCTACACAAAGTATTATGAAGCAACCGTAATAACAGTGAAAGCGTGCCAAGTAGGTTAACTTAAATCTTAAATGTGTCTTTAATTGTAGGGCAATATTTTGGCTCTCACAATTTGTAGGGAACTGTGTCAGGTCGTATGAATATTACTCGTACTTCAACTTTATCATGTTAATTGTCAATTTACACAAATAACTATTTAAAATAATAACTATGTTAAATATTTTTTGTGCTTACAGTAATACAATCTTGGTACGTGTATATCGCATTACTAAATGATGAAGTTGAAATAATGTTGTGATTCTGATAGGAAATAACAAATGCCAACAATATTTGAAACGCAGCTGTTTTTGGGATCTGGGTTCTGTATTCTTACTACCACGATTTTAGAAGACTTCGTAGTTAAACATAGAAAATAAAATATAATGAAAAAAAACAACATTAAACAACATCATTGTGTTAAGACATAATAACGAGTAGAGTTTGGCTAGTAAAATTAGAGACTGAAATATCGCGCCGAATTAAAAAAAAAACAGTAAATTTTGAAAATTATAGTGCAAATATTGGAATAGCTAAATTTAATACTTATTTATACGTAATAATGTACCAACAAACAAAAAAATAATTTAAACAAGTTATGAAAACGCATGTTTTTCTAATATGTCTGAATGATTTTTTAATTTTGGCAGGCAATTTCAGTCTCTACGTTTATTAGCCAGAGTATATAAAAGACTATATGAACTTAAACCACGTGTCAACTATGTTATCATATTTAAAACATTGAAGATACGCAAGAATCTATTAACAAATTAGAGTGCAATGTAATTTCAAAAATGTTTTTTTATATATAACCCACACAAACGAATGGGGCGTGTTGAATATAAGCTTGTTTTAAGACTGCGCGGTAACGTCAATGTTTTTAACCCGTATGTTTTTGCTATCGTACCCTCCGCCTACGCGCCCACAGAGCTGTGAAACGTTTTATAGTACCCGGAGTACGGCCTCTGTGACGAAAAAGCAGCGTGGGAAGTTCGTGTGGGAGGTTTACGAATCCGTGACGTAATACAAAGGTCAGTGCATTCAGTTCAACCGACTTATTTGAGGGTGAAATGTATGCACTGACCTTTATACTAACGTAATGATTATGGAGCTTTGTAATTTTTATTATAAACCTCATGATACGTTATTAAATTTTATTCCTGTGAGGACTTTTAAATACTAAAATCTTGCGCTGCCTTGGCTTTTTGTAATCTGTAAAGTATGTTAATTTATTGAGAAATCCGACATGACTAAATTCGAAGCCATACGGGGCCCTTAGTCATGAGCTGGTCTTGCAACGGCACGATCCAAACGAGGCGGCGCGATGAGAGAGGGGTTGAGGGGGGACAAAACGAACTAACAGTATCTTGCTCCAAGTTTGTTATATTGCGATATCGAATGAAACTGTGAAATGTCCACCTAATAGTTCACCTAGTGAGGGGTTAACTAACACTGCGCTTCCCGGTGCGCGTTCTACTTCACACCCGCGCAGTCTTTCTCCCCCAGTCGCCCGCATATCATGGGAGTATCATCAACGAACTATAGTAACACACTTTGCATTTATTTGTCTCTTTAGTATTAGAAGTATCGCTACTACCTATTAGAAGTAGAACATTTACCAGAGAGACAAACCAATAATTTGATTTGCAAATACCTAACAACAAACTCGGGCTAAAAGTCCTGTTTGTACAACTTCAAACCGAATCCCAGTTCGCTCGGTCCCAGCGAACACTTTGAACTTTTCACAAACCATTGGCCTAAATATAATTTATAATTATTTTCGATCCAATCAAAGCACGTGGTTACACGCTAATAACGTGGATCACGAAGTGCTTGGTCCGGTCACATGGCGTGCTTGGTTCACGCCCACTTTTATGCGACAAAATTTTTAGAGTACACGTGGGTAATTGAACTGAGGGCAAAGTGGCTTCATTAATAGTGCTTACATGCGACTATAGCTTGGCAACTTCGATAACACTCCCGATAGTCCGCGCGGGGGCGTGAGGGATGAATGAAAAACCCACGACTGATGCACCTCACTTCACCGCACGCACGATTTCACACCCGCGCAGTCTTTCCCCCCCGTCGCCCGCATATCATGGGAGTATCATCAACGAACTTGCCAGACTATAAGTAAAAAAATAGACAAAATGTCATCTAATGACGGCGGTCTTGTCCCAATCACATCCCTTTCGTAGCAACGCAATAAAAGAGTGGTATTTACGGTTGCTCCACCATTGGTTGAAATTTGTCTATTTCTCTTCACGAGATTATCTCATCGGTAGCATGTTAGCACTACAGAGGTCCATTGACAAGTTAGAGCTTGACTGTGATAAGTTGAATGTTAAGGGACAAAGCTAAGATGGAAACGGACGTACATTTCGTTCTAGTTAGTCACTTCCTAACATTGCTTAGCTTAAAATAAATTCGTAACATGGAGAAGGTATATGTTTATTCTATCCATATCTCTTATGGGTCCAGGGCCGGACCGTCCATACGGCGAACGGAGCGGTCGCTCCAGGCGCCAAATCCTAGGGGGCGCCGAAATGGTAAAGACAAGATCGAAAAGAAATTTATTTCTTTTCGATCGTCTATATTTAAAGCGAAGAGATGAACGCACGAATTTACTTCTAATAGAGGCGTCTTTCTTTACCTATGGTGCAGGGAGTGCGTTGATTTTAACTCGGGTATATACAGGTAATAGAGGGCGCTAGGGTGATGATTGCACCCGGGCGCTGCGTGAGCTAGAGAGTCTTTACTTATAGTGCAGGGGGTGCGTTACACCCGGGTGTCACGATCTCTGGGGCGCCCAAGCGCCACTCGCCGCGCGGGTTCTATAGGTACTAGGGGGCGCTAGGGTGATGATTGCACCCGGGCACTACGTGATCGAGAGACGGTATTGTGCCTGATTTTCAATTGGCCTGAGTATGGTCAAAATCTTCGCGTTCCATAAGTTCGTAGCCTAAGTACACCAGGTACCGCTATAATTTTTTAGTTAATTTATTTTTCAACTTTATTTAGAGCTCAATACACTTATTTTGTTGGCCTGGAAACATTTCTATACCAGCTATATTTTTTCTTTAAACTCTTAGAAAATGCATAGACCACTTTCATAAAAAATTTGAACTTGATAAGTGCTTTTTCTAGCTTCGGAAATAGATAAAAGTCTGATGGACACGAAACTAGATCATATGAATATGGTGGTAAGGTAAGAATTCTAAATTATACTGATGAATTTCTGCTACGCTTTTAACAAACGTTTCACACGTTTGTTAAAAGCATAGCAGAACTTGCAAATTATCCTGATGAAACAAAACTTTTCTCAATGATCATGGCCATTTTTCTTTAATTTGTCCTCTGAAACATCGCAGCAGATTTCATTATTAAGCAGAGTTTATATTTACGCCTTTTTTTAGTAATCCACCGTAATTACATCCCGCGAATCTCAAAAAACGGCCTTCGGCCGGGGGTTTGTAATAGAGCTTTCGACTGTGGCTATGGCTGGGCATTTTACCCAAGCGCAAAAAACGCGCGGCCTTCGGCCGCGAACTTTATACTGCACCGGCCTTCGGCCGGGGGTTTGTAATAGGGCTTCTGACTGTGACTATGGCTGGGCATTTTACCCAAGCGCAAAAAACGCGCGGCATTCGGCCGCGAACTTTATTATACACCGGCCTTCGGCCGGGTGTTTGTAATAGGGCTTTCGACTGTGGCTATGGCTGGGCATTTTACCCAAGCGCAAAAATACACGCACTTTATTGTACACCAGCCTTCGGCCGGAGGGTTCTGATTTTGTATTTTTTATATATAAAAAATTCAAAAATGTAGATGGATTTTCACGCGGACGAAGTCACGGGCATCTGCTAATCTTCGATAAGACATGATCGTGTCACAATTTTTTTGAATTTTTTTGTCAGAGGTCGACGTTGACGGTCTATCGCTACCCTGGTCGTTTTCGACGCTGTTACGACCACGTTGGAATTTCGTGACTCACTTTTTCACGATATATACGAAGGCCCTAATTCATCTTCTGTTTTTAACATGACTTCATAAATGTTTTTTTTTTGCTAAACCTTTCTTCTTCAAGTTCTTCATTGCAGTGATTAAGTTAAGATACTCGATTTTTTTTCATGTTAAAAAATACGAGTACCTAGTCACGATTTGTTTGACGGGATCGCGTGGGGAACGTAACGAATCCACATGAATGCATAAAATTTTATTCTATTAATATAGCTATATATTGAATAATGTAGCTTTAACATGAGCGTAATTAAAAAAAAAATAATAAAAAAGAACAACCGACCTCAAAATCATAAAAAAGTTTCCATTAAATTAAAAGCGAAACATAACATAGTATGTGCTACCTTCTGATCAGTTTGAAGGCGGTACCAAGTTAGTGCTGTGTTAATTAAAGCCGTATCTGAAAGAAGTGTCTGAAAATCCAGTTAAAATCTTTATGATTTAAACGGCTTGAATCGAATCGAAATCGAACGGTCGAATTGAGAAACCTCCTCCTTTTTTTGAAGTCGGTTAAAAATGTATGACATTCCGATATACGTTAGGCTACGAACTTTTCAAACGTCCCTAGTATATAATGTTAGGAGCAAACAGGAAAGGCGCCATAATTGGATATCGCTCCATTCTAAAATTTACCTCGGTCCGGCGCTGTATGGGTCAATTATTTTTCTCAATTAGTAGCGGTTTCACCCGCATACGAGTAGTTACTTGTCCCTTGGGAATACGGAGATAAAATATAGCCTATGTTACTACCTGATAATGTAGCTTTCTATTGGTGAAAGACTTTTTAGTAGGTATATTCGTTACATTCAAAAATAAAAATTGTTCCTGTTTATAATATTACAGTTGTTTTCATGTAGGATGACGCGGGTGACAGTTCGTTTCACTCTTGAAAGTTTGCCGCGGTTCACGATAATAGCAGGTAATAAGAACATCATACTGACTGTCACCGGACCCATGCTATCTGAAAAACACTTTAATTGAAATAAATATGGATTAAAAATAACAAACTATTCAATCAGAAAACACTCCTCGTTTTAATAGATTCCCCAAAAGATTGCCTTTCCTAAAAGCCCAATAAAATCGAGTGATCTACCCTCCTCAGCGATTTCAACTGGAAATCACGTACCGTTTCCGAAAAAGTTCAAACTGGAAGAAAAAGAAGGCGCGATTGCGAAGTATTGGATGGGAGCGCCAAATATCTGGCCCCCGGCCAATACTGGAGCACCTGTGGAGAATTTTACAACCTTTACCTTAATTACACAGGTTTTTGAATGTTGTAACGGTGCTTGATTGAAAATTTTCGGGCTTACGGCCAAAAATTTCACGTGTGTCATACATGGAAACTCTTTAAGCCAATTTATTGGGTTAGGTTGTATTATTATATGATAATTGCCGAAAATTTTTCATATTTATTTCTTGACGAAATATATTGATTTATTAAACTTTCTATATAATTATTCTAAAACAAACACCTCCGCCGCGTCTTTATGTCTGCGATAAACTCAAGGACTCCTGTAAGGATTTACATGCCGTTTGCATCAAATATAGAGTTATTTATGAGGAAGGTTTTGGTATAAATATTTAAATTTGTCAAGATTTTGTGTAAATTGATTTAAAATATTACGATCATTGTTAGAAGTGACGGAAAAAGGCGGAATTTGTCAAGCCACCTGGGAACTTTCATAAAGATCGCTGCCTCATCCCGTATGGTCTTCGAGATCTTCGAGCCAGGGACAGATTTACGGATTTATAGTAGGGTATTTGTCCGGTCTAAAACTTGTACAATCCTTGACAGTGTTATTTTATGCAGCTACAACTCCAATAGTAAGTTCAGGAGGAAAAATGTACACATTATAATCAACCCCAAGTTGTTCCATAAATGTACCTAACTACTTTTTTAATAAATCCTTTGTTGAACCTCTTGGTACGGACGGACCAGACAGCGCAAATTTATAGAAGCAAAAAGAAAGTGTTAACGCGTAACTTTTTGGCAGAACCGGTTGTTTGGCCGTTCGCCAAAATATGAAGCACCTGTAGACATTTTATGGCCTGTCTTCAGCTTAATTGATCCATTTTTATGCCTAATGAATACCATTAAAAGTTACTGCTACGGCTTATTGATGGGAACTTTTATGGCTTTATAGACTGAAAAATAATAATTGTGCTATTAATTTTTTAACATTTATTTTAGTTAATATAACGCTGCGTTGGGTCAAATTAGGATGCCATGTTTAATATAAAATATTTTTTTTTGGTATATCAAATGATCAGGATATTGTTCAATAAATAACAAATTTATTTTCTACGTAACAAAATCACGTTCATTAAAAAAACCTTTACTCTAACTGCTGATCCTGAGTCAACATGCTGAATGTTAATTCCATTCTAGTCTAGTCTTCATATCTTATTATTGAAGCATTCGCTCATACATTGGTCCCTCTTTCCAATTAATAGCTATCCAAAGTCAACATCACTATTTTTTCCCACAAATCAGATCTGATGTCAGGAAATTCGAATATAACTTGTCGTTATGTATCTCTTTCTATACGTATACAGATTTCGATAGAAGCTTACACAATTCCGAAGAGCTATGAACACTCTATGACAGCTAAATGTTGCTTAAGCCTGACTAATACTGAAGATACTAATATGCATGTTTTGTTCCAGGTGCCTCGCATAACCAACGCAAGTGGTGACGCGTGCGAGCGACGCGACCCGTGCCAACATGGCGGCGTGTGCATCAGCACAGACGACGGGCCCATCTGCGAGTGCCGGGACGGAGACTATGAGGGCGCCTTCTGTGAGAGAGGTCAGTTCATAGATCGTGCCAACATGGCGGCGTGTGCATCAGCACAGACGACGGGCC
This sequence comes from Bicyclus anynana, assembly GCF_947172395.1. Lineage (NCBI taxonomy): Eukaryota > Metazoa > Arthropoda > Insecta > Lepidoptera > Nymphalidae > Bicyclus > Bicyclus anynana. The sequence goes on along the minus strand of NC_069103.1, from coordinate 1,359,959 downwards.
CATCTGCGAGTGCCGGGACGGAGACTATGAGGGCGCCTTCTGTGAGAGAGGTCAGTTCATAGATCGTGCCAACATGGCAGCGTGTGCATCAGCACAGACGACGGGCCCATCTGCGAGTGCCGGGACGGAGACTATGAGGACGCCTTCTGTGACAGAGGTCAGTTCATAGATCGTGCCAACATGGCGGCGTGTGCATCAGCACAGACGACGGGCCCATCTGCGAGTGCCGGGACGGAGACTATGAGGGCGCCTTCTGTGACAGAGGTCAGTTCATAGATCGTGCCAACATGGCGGCGTGTGCATCAGCTCAGACGACGGGCCCATCTGCGAGTGCCGGGACGGAGACTATGAGGGCGCCTTCTGTGACAGAGGTCAGTTCATAGATCGTGCCAACATGGCGGCGTGTGCATCAGCTCAGACGACGGGCCCATCTGCGAGTGCCGGGACGGAGACTATGAGGGCGCCTTCTGTGACAGAGGTCAGTTCATAGATCGTGCCAACATGGCGGCGTGTGCATCAGCACAGACGACGGGCCCATCTGCGAGTGCCGGGACGGAGACTATGAGGGCGCCTTCTGTGAGAGAGGTCAGTTCATAGATCGTGCCAACATGGCGGCGTGTGCATCAGCACAGACGACGGGCCCATCTGCGAGTGCCGGGACGGAGACTATGAGGGCGCCTTCTGTGAGAGAGGTCAGTTCATAGATCGTGCCAACATGGCGGCGTGTGCATCAGCACAGACGACGGGCCCATCTGCGAGTGCCGGGACGGAGACTATGAGGGCGCCTTCTGTGAGAGAGGTCAGTTCATAGATCGTGCCAACATGGCGGCGTGTGCATCAGCACAGACGACGGGCCCATCTGCGAGTGCCGGGACGGAGACTATGAGGGCGCCTTCTGTGAGAGAGGTCAGTTCATAGATCGTGCCAACATGGCGGCGTGTGCATCAGCACAGACGACGGGCCCATCTGCGAGTGCCGGGACGGAGACTATGAGGGCGCCTTCTGTGAGAGAGGTCAGTTCATAGATCGTGCCAACATGGCAGCGTGTGCATCAGCACAGACGACGGGCCCATCTGCGAGTGCCGGGACGGAGACTATGAGGGCGCCTTCTGTGAGAGAGGTCAGTTCATAAATCGTGCTAACATCAGCGTGCACAGATGCATTAGATCAATAAAGTAATTCAGTATTCAAGGCTGCCGTTCTTAAAATAAGCATCAACCTGTGTTAAACGTGACACTTTAAGGAGACTACAAACATGGAACAAAGAATAAAAATCAATATTGTTCAGCTCGACCCAGAACTCAAATTCCGGGAACTCATGAACCAAACCCGTATTTAACCAGTGTACCAATGAGACACCTAAACAAATATAGCATATTAAACAAAAGCTTGTTACAGTGATGCATTTACTTGAAAAATATGCTGTAAATGTACAATTCGTGAGACATAAAGAGTGTAGGAATGCACGTTCTAACGCTATAGCTTGACGCAGCGAGTTAGCGGTCGTTATTTTAAATGTATGGATTTGAAACGTTACTGCAGCACGCCATACTGCGAGCAGCTTAAATGTGAATCTCGTTATTCCATGCGAATGTTCTCTAGTGTGTTTTAGCAATTGCATATACCGGCATGATGATTTACTTGAGTGTAATAAATAACTGACTTCCAACAAGAGAAGTTAAATTATTTGGCGACTCGTCTGTAAAATTATTCACACGCTTTTTTTATTCTTTACAAGTTAGCCTTTGACTACAATCTTGTATTGTTAGGAGGAGGATGAAAATCCACACCCTTTTCGGTTTCTACACGACATCATACCGGAACGCTAAGTCGCTTAGTGGTACGTCTTTGCCGGTAGGGTGGTAACTAGCCACGGCTGAAAGCCTCCTACCAGCCAGACCTGGACCAACTAGGAAAATCTCAATCGGTCCTACCAGGGATTGAACCCAGGACCTCCGTCTTGTAAATTCACCGCGCATACCAATGCGCGCCGTCAAAACGCTTGCCAGATAATACAACATACATACATACATACGTAACGCTACGCTTAAAAACATTACCCTCCATCGGCAGATAGGTAAAAATAACTTTCTTCTAGGTTTTATTTGTTCTAAACGCATTTCACCTTATTCAAGTTTTATTAACACGGCGAAGTTAGCTCTTTTCAAAAATCTGAAAGGTATTATCACAAATATCATTAAATCAGTGCAGCATATACCTATATGTGATTAACAAACAAACACATATGTTTTCGCATTTATAATGTTAGTATGAATTAGGTTCAGAAGTCATAATTTTCAAGTACCACTAAGTTATAACTTGTTTGCAATGTTTTTATTCAAATGTCGCTTCGTTGTAACCGAGCAAAAGCAGTTCAAAGCAGTCCAAAGCAGCCCAAACCGGTTCAAAGCGGTTATATTAGCATTTTGCCGTGATTGTAATTAAATAGTCGTTGGGAGACTGGAGCGGTCTGAAATGGACCGTTGGGTCGTCCACGCGACTTGAAATTCAGCCAAGCGTTTGAATTTTCCTAATTAAAACCATTTGGAGTTGTTTATATGTCATACTTGCTGACCCGGTGAACTATGTTTTTAGGTTGCTCCTTTTGGTTTTCTATATTTGATTTGTTACTGACTGTACCCTGCAATGCTTTACATGATGGCACAATGTGTGGTTTTTCTCTCCCCATCTCGTAGATATTCTAGGTATTTATGTGAATGCTATTTTTTTTCTTTCTCTGCAAGTTAGCCCTTGACTACAATCTCTTCTAATGGTAAGTGATGATACAATCTAAGATGGTAGCGTGCTAACTTGTTTGGAGTAGGATGAAAATCCACACTCCTTTCGGTTTCTACACGACATCGTACCGGAACGCTAAATCGATTGGCAGTACGTCTTTGTTGGTAGGGTGATAACTAGCCACGGACGAAGCCTCCCACCAGCATCTACATAAATAGATTATGACTGCGTCTATAATAGTGTTGCTTTTAGAGATAGCACCTGGAAAATGTACCAGACAGTGGTATTAAGATTTCATGTTGTTCTTATACGTTTACGTTTTACGTTTTCGAGGTAATATACCTTATAAATTTTATAAAAATACCTTACCAAAAACCAACATTTGATATCAATTCTCCGTGCGTGCAAAATATACATATAAACATAAGTAAGTATAATACAAAAATTGCACATTTAAAGCATTTAAAATGTATATTAGATATATACATGTTAAAAAGTCGAAAGCAAAGTAGTTAGAGGGGGCTATTAAACTCGCCGGCTCCGCGCGCGGCCGCTAATGGCAACACCCTGTATCGCACGCGATACCACTATTTGCTGAAAGAACTACTTACACTTACTCTTAAACGCTTTTTCTGTATTTATTAAACGGTTTCTAAGTGGCGACAATGGATTTCCTGGTAATAATGTATTTTATACATGATTGAGCCGTGATAGAACAGTGGTAACCTCTGCCTTGGATTCGGAGGGGGCATCGATTTAAATGGTTAGATAGGCCCTCTATATTAAAGAAAGCACAATTTTATGTCATTACTCAAAGACGTGCACGCACATCTTATATTAGTACGTAACAAGCGCAAGTTGTGAGTGGACGTGGACTTAAAAAAATATTTTACTATTTTTCGTGTTTAATCCCTTCTTTTTTATTTTTGGATCGTGCCGCGATGCAAGAACCAGCTCATGACTATGCCCGACTAGTTTCGAACCCATGCGGTTCGAAATTAGTCAGGCATAATCCGACCTAATATCACGTGAGTTTTAGCCGTGTTTCATAATCAATTAATATAATCCCTTCTTGTTTTTTCTTGTTAAATTTATGGCAACACGAATAAAGAGAAAGGTGTTACGAGTGATGACGTCTCAACGTGCAATACCAATGACAATTCCGCGAAGTTTCTTGGCCCATCTACCGATCTACGATCGATGGGAGGGGGTATATTCGAATCCGGCCCAGGGCATGTATGTTACTTTTCAGTCATGTGAATTTTGAGTAAATAAATATTACGAGTCTTAAACGTTGAATGAAAAACATGGTGAGGGAATCTGCCTGACAATTTTCTTAATTCTCTAGGTGTGTGAAGTCTGCCATTCTATTAGCCTTACCCCTCTTACTCTGAGAGGAGACTCGTGGCCTTTAATGAAAGAAATAAATTAAATAAATACCTGTAGTACATCCTCAGAAAAAATCTGTCAAAAAATTCACCATACGGATGTTATGTTTACAACAAATTAATTTTGACCTGTCAATTTAATTCAGTTTAGAGATTTGTATACAAACAAATTAGCACAAAGTAAAACAGAAAGTCCGAAGCAATATTTAAACAGTTAATGGCCGTGATGGTGAGGCTACCAATTAAACTCGACCCCGAGCGCGGACGTAATTTGGGAATAACAAGCAACTATTGCAATAGTTGGATTATATTTCAAACTGACGCCGAGTATCCTATTACGTTGCATATTCCCAAAGTATGAAATATTGTATCTATTTTAGAATTTAAACTATCCGTAATAAGTTTGTTTGGATGTTTGTTACTGTTTAACGCTGCTACTACTGAAGCGATTTGGCTGAAATTTGGAATGGAAATAGATTTTTCTCTGGATTAACACATAGGCTACTTTTGATCCCAAAAAATCCATGGTTTTCCGAGATTTGCGAAAACTGATGATTTTGATGATATGAATGTTTGTTACTCTTTCGCGCCTCGAAGCCTGGATTAACACATATGCTACTTTTTATCCTGGAAAAATCCATGGTTTCCGAGGGATTTGTGAAAAACTAAATTCCACGCGGACGAAGTCGCAGGCATTCGTTAGTACATATCTAAATTCTGAACATATTATAAAACAAATTCCTCAACTGTGTCTGTCTATATTGTTTGTTCGCGATAAACTCGAAAATTACTGCACTTTGCGCGAAGTAGATTCCGATGCCTTCATATTACTGATGGTTTCGATCTTCGGGGTTCAGGGATGGTCGCGGGGGGAGGGGGTTGAATTATTTTTTTATAAATTTTTAATAGTGTTTTTTTGTTATGTATTTTATCAACATTGTTAAAATTAAAAAATAGGATAAATAAATAAATAAGAGAAAAAAATATATAACACTCGCCAACATTCGTTCATAGTCCTAGAACTGATCGCAGCCGTACATGGTACAGAAAAATGAACCTCCTTTTGTAAAATCAGATAGACAAAGTTTTTTTTTATTCTTTACAAGTTGTCCTTGAATACAATCTCACCTGATGGTAAGTGATGATGCAGTCTAAGATGGAAGCGGGCTAACTTGTTACTCGACATCGTACCGGAACGCTTGGTGGTACGTCTTTGTCGGTAGGGTGGTAACTAGCCACGGCCGAAGCCTCCCAGATCCAGACCCGGACCAGATCTGGATCAATTAAGAAAATCTCAATCAACCCAGCCGGGGATCGCACCCAGGACCTCCGTTATGTAAATCCACCGCGCATACCACTGCGCCACGGTGGCGGTCAATGTAAGTCCTTATCTATGCATGATTCTCAATCTTACGTATACTTGGCAGTGAGGTATAAATCAGCCATAAAATATCCAAGATGCAATCTTCCAATTCGCGCGACCGCGTTTTAATTTGCGCCACTTGCTCGCTACATCGTTATGAAACCAGTTTCCCGGAGAGCTGGATTAGTGCTTGAAAATTTTCAATTTAAACGGAATTGGGTTTAATCCGAGTGTGCACTAGGTGTGTACAGGGACTTAGTTGATACGAGACAACGTGTTTTTGAAATTTGACAGACTTATATTTTGAAATAGAGGACGACCTTGTTTCACTTGCCCACTTCCCGGGAATAAACGAATAATATATATTAAGTTACTCGCTGATGATGTAACTTTTCATTGGTGAAAGAATTTTTTAAGTAAGTTTCGTGGTTTAGGTTTGAAACACATACACTCCAGAGGGTGCCGTAAAAGAGATGCGTAAATGCATTTCCCAGCAAAAAAAAATTAAAAAAATAGAAAAAAGAAAGTGTAGATTTAATAGCGTAACAAATAAACTCACTTTGACATTTCTAAGTGACTTCTTAAAACCGCCAGACTTTTTTAATTATACGTACTGTATCTTAAATAAGTATTATTTATGGGTTTGATGAATAGGTTCTTTTGTAAAATAATAGTCACCACCGCGCCTGAAAAACGCTTGACTGTAGAACTCATTTCATAGCCGTGATATGACCTCTGCCTTCGATTCGGAGGGCGTAGGTTCGAATCCGGTCCGGGGCGTGCACCTCCAACTTTTCAGTTGTGTGCATTTTAGGAAATTACATATCATGTGTCTCAAACGGTGAAGGAAAACATCGAGAGGAAACCTGTATACCAGAGAATTCTCTTAATTCTCTGCGTGTGTGAAGTCTGCCAATCCGCATTGGGCCAGCGTGGCCTATTATGGCCGACTATTGGTCTAACCCCTCTCATTCTGATGAGAGGAGACTCGAGCTAAACAGTGAGTCGAATATGGGTTGATAATGATGATGATGATGTTGAACTCATTTCAAAGCTAAACATTCTTCCAAATTCCATTCCATTCTTCAAGTAGAAAGACTTACTCCTCGGTTGCTTCAAAGGTTAATAAGTAGGTTGGATCTGAAAGGTAATGGTAAAAAAGGTCGTTAGCCCACATACGTCCCACAATTGGCACGTTCCTTGTTTTTATGATTGCCTCGAGCCTTGACACCTGGCGGTGACATTTGCCTTCACTACCACTTGGAAATACATTAACTGTTTCCATGAAGTAATTCATGTTTCATAGGAATGGTTTAACCTTTCAAGCGTTGCGGTTATAGCCATTTCAGTGACTAATGGAATTCAAATTCAAAATTTGTTTATTTCAAAGAGGCTTAACCGGTTTCACAGGACAATTGTAAATGAACTAAGGTGCATTTACAATTGTCCTGTGTTTTGTGACGTGTATAAGGTTTTTAACTAGGATATGCTCAAACAAATTGAACAACATGGAAAATTCCTTTTCCAATATAGATCCGTAATGAGTCCCCAGGGATATGCATTTTTGCATCTATTTCGTTTTATTCGGGATTACAACTGTATGTTCGGGAGGATGTTAATGTCATACAAAACAAAATGAAAATTAATATTGAAAGGGGATGATTGTAGTCGGGGTTGTTTCGCACATTTTCCGCGGGCGAATAATTCGTACATTCAATTCCACGTGATCCCGCGTTAACATATCGGAGAGGAATTGAATTGGGCGTGTCATTTGCAATGTTATCGTTTTTCTGCGAGTGAGATGTGAATCATTCGTTCAATCATTCGGTAGATTCATTCGTTCGTTGGCACGCGAATGAATTACTGCGTCAATGTGATCCGTTCTGTGGCTTATTGGATCAGTATTGCATGTTATGACGCTTGGTAATCAATTTGGAGTTTCTTATTTCAAAAGACAGGAAAGTTCTTTATTTTTATATTCAAGAAGGAAAAGGAGGACTTCTACGTTAATACAACCATATAAGTCGCATATTTGTTTTGTAACAGCTGACTATAGATAAAGATTCAAAGCTGGCGTTGTAAAGTTTTAAAAACATCGATCCAGAATAGATCTTTTAATCATTGATTCTTTTTATCAGTACAGCATTTGGTAAAAAAGAACACTTTTCAGCACAAGTACGTAAAGTAACCCTTTTCTAATTTTAAATCGGACACATGTACCGGAAGCGAGTCGCTCGGGTCGCAGGAGACGAGTTCCGGCGCCGTCATCGCGCCATTTCCGTCACTAGTCGACATTACACCGTAAGGCTGCCTTTGCACCAGACCCCGGATACAGTTCTGTTTTCTGTGGCTTCAGATGTGTGCCATGTTTCTAGTCGGTTAAACATTAAACCAATCAATTTCTTGTTCGCTAATTTATTTACATTGCTTTGACATTTCTAATAATGCTGATAAAAGCAAAAATAGACTAAATCAAACCTAAATTTGTTTATTTTGTGTATAAGCAGTTGTGTTCCTCCTCAAGTTTGACTATTTGTAGAGACTCGACCACCGGTTCGAAAGGAAGAAAAAAAAACTTTCATCGATGTACATCATTATCAACCTATATTCGGCTCACTGCTGAGCTCGTGTCTCTTCTCAGAATGAGAGGGGTTAGGCTAATAGTCCACCACGCTGGCCCAATGCGGATTGGCAGCCTTCACACACGCAGAGTAAAAAATGTTCGGGTGTATAATAATATATCAACACACGAGGATAGAGTCCATTACATTAGGAAAGAGGTCAGCAGGCTAACTTACTATCTTTGACGTATGCTAATTGACATATATACGAAATTGAGATTCTATGTAACAAATGTCATTCAGTACCTACTGGATATCATACAGTAGGTAGATGACATTCCTCAATTGATTTGATGTTTATTTTAATTGGTTGATAAGAAAGACCAAAATAGTAAATAGGACAGCTGGCTTGCATTGAGCTAAAATAAGGCTGTTTATACACCTACGTTGTCACATCTCTGGTGGAAAGGCAGCTTTACTTGGCTCACGGAAGCGGCCGTGTGACTGTGAGCATTCGGTTACTCGGATCGGCTACATATGAGCCGTCGTGGCATATTATATTGCCCTAGGGATTATTGAGTTGGGCATATACTGTCACATATTACTACCATGTTTTACCCCTAACGATATATATGGTAGGTTTAATGTGTATGTATTTTGTATGTCTGTGTGTGGATAGATTAGGATGTGTTTTTTATTAGAAAGGCAACTTGAGATCATATTAGCTAGATAGGTATAAAAGGATTTTTTGATTATGAAGGACGTAATCTTTGATACAAAAGTCTTGGCGGGTTTTAATAGCTGCAAGGGTCAAAATGACCCATTGACCCATATGCGTAGTTTTTCTTTGTTTAGCGAGTTTGTTAATAGAAATTGAGTTATAATAGGATTGAGCTGTGTGTTCGATTATAGTTTTCAAGATTATCGTTGTTGTAGGCTTGAAAAAACACTTTTGCGCCTAGCGCTATATATTTTTTTATTTTAAGAGTTTTTTAGAAAAGTAAAAAAAAAAAAGAAAACTTGTAGGTATAATATGTTGGAAAGGCTTGAACGTTCATTAAACACGTTATTTTATTAGGATAATTACGTTGCTTGTTAACGTTAATTATTATGTTACGAAATTACTTAAAACTCAGTTTCAAAACCATTTTTGCTCAAATTAATTAAAATTTACCCTAAAATATATATGAGTCGTTTTGTACAGTTTTGGTCCAAAACATAAATAGTTAGGTACTTTCATATTTAAAATATTATAGAGTTAGCAAATAACCTGCCTTTTCTTTTGCAATAGGCTACTGGCCTCTTTTATAAACAGTGTTTAAACTGAATTATGAAGTATTATAAGCTATATTTTATTTTGTCCCGTCAATAATAATATGGCCGCCGGAACACAACACATTAGCAAGTGACGTCATTCATATAGATAAAACGGTCCTCCTCCTTGATTGGCGTTTGTAATGATGTGATTATATCACGTCACCGCAAGCGCCAATCACGCCTTGTAGCGAGTGACGTCACAGTTTATGACTAGCGTTTGCGGTGACGTGATAAAAATACAATTTTGTTTTATAAAAATATTACAATTACGAGATTATTTTTACAAATAAAAATGTGATTAGAGTTTCTAGGCATCTAAACTGCCTATATGCAAAAAAAATTCTTGGTTTTATACAGGAGGCCTATTAAAGTTGCAAAGTTATATTTGATTTATAAATCAAGATTTTCTAACAAGGCTCGTTTGTTTGCATAATTCGCTTCGCAGTCGTGCCTATTCAAGGTTACTACAACCTTTTGTTCCCAAGGCTCAATCAGCATGCGGGGCAGACGCATGCAACAACTTATTGTACGAGCACAAAGCAAAGCACAGGACAGGTGGAATGCGGGGCTTGCAAATTTGTTATTTGGAAACAGTCCAATATTGTCTTACCATTATTATGTATATTGTGCGGGCTAACAAACCGAATAGACACGATATCTGATGCTAGGCTCGCGGTTGAAAACAAAGGAATATACGTAAAAATGCCTTTTGAAAACCGGCTTTGAATAGCGAAATAGAATTTTTAAACGACCTTGGGCAGAAAGAGCTTGTGTTTTCTTAGGAAAAATAGAAAGGTCACAAGGTTTTTTGAAAGATTTAAAATGGATGCCGTCTCTGTTCCATATTAATGGTAAGCAATTTAATTTCTCAGTAGAGTATACTTATAGTATAGTCTCAGCATGGATACTCGTGGTCTCGGATTCGATCTCCCACCTTTGGGTTATTGCTGTGCCAACTCCACACAGGATTTTAGCTGGGTTAAAGGAGAATTAGGAGAATTATTGAGAGATTTATGGTAAGTGATGATGCAATCTAAGTTGGAAGCGGGCTAACTTGTAAGGAGTAGGATGAAAATCTAAACCCTTTTCGGTTTCTAACGACATCGTACCTGAATGTTAAATCGCTTGGCGGTACGTCTTTGCCAGTAGGATGGTAACTGGCCACGGCTGAAGCCTCCTACCAGCCAGATCTGGACCAATAAAGAAAACCCTAATCGGCCCAGCCGGGGATCGAACTAAGAAAACCTCTGTCTTATAAATACATTGCGCATACCACTGCGCCACGGAGGCCGTCAAAATACCTCAAAATATTGTATACCTATTTGTTTTACATTTTCGTTAGAAATTTCTTAATGATAATGGGAGAATGCTGAGTTTCAGTTGTCGCAGGTAACACCTAGTGAATTAATAAATGTGTAGAATTACTTAGGGGCGCATATGTGTCGTGACAAGAATTGACACGCTTTCATCAAAATGTAGCTCGCGTAGAGGCGCGTCGAATGAATTCCACCTTTTACCGTAACTTGAGTAGGTAAACAAATTTTTATCTCTATCAAAATTTCTATCTACCCTCCATACATGAGGAAATGTCGCTAGATTGAGGTGAAGATGTCTAATAAAGGTGTAGATGATACGCGATCTGAAAGTAGTACAAGGAAAATGAACGTAAATTTAGCATAAATTTGTCTTTTTTTCGTTCCTTTATTTTTAGGTGTGGTGTTTTGTTTAGGGTAGGTGTAAATTAAATGATTAGGACTAGGACTTTATTAGGAGAAGGTTTTGGTTTTTAGGTTTAAGTTGAGAGTTTAGTGATGGCTTTGTTCATTGATTACTTAGTTTATGTGGCTTCGGATCATAAACTACTAGGGTCGAGTTCTGGGTCTAGGTATAAAGTACTAACCTTTTCTTTCTCCTAAGAAATTTCAAGTAAATATATTGGTGGAGTTAGATCCCCTATGATGGAGATCATATGCAACCATCGGTCGGCGGTCGGTGATTCATAAGGCATTTTCATTAACTTCTGATAACGAATGTTAAAGAGACATACATCATCACCTTAAGCCCACTGATCTGCTTCGGAGCAGCGTAAACATAATATCATGTAAACTTCATATTCCTCCTAACATAAACCTGCTGAAGTATGTGAGAAAAGTAGACCGAGTGGCGCCGTAACGCGTTACGTTACAAAGCGGTTTACTCTCCTATAAGAAGTTATCACTTAAATAAAACATTTCGTTGGGCGTATAAACTAACTATGGATTTTAGAATCTCTTTCATGCTACTGTTTTATAACAAGTAAAACTGAATACCCATCCCCGGCCTATCAGGTCTACCCCTAACCACCCGGAAATTTACTAAAATCTTAAAAAAAATCTTGCTAATTCTACTTTAATAATGAAATCATTTCTTTATCAAAAAAAAGTTTGTTACAACGTTTTACGGCATTTTTAATTCATCTTCCTTTTTTTACATGGCCCTGTAGTAAGTCGTTAAAAATAAAAAAAAAAGATGTCACTTTTTTTTTTATTCCTTACAAGTTAGCCCTTGACTACAATCTCACCTGATGGTAAGTGATGATGCAGTCTAAGATGGAAGCGGGCTAACTTGTTAGGAGGGGGATGAAAATCCACACCCCTTTCGGTTTCTATACGGCATCGTACCGGAACGCTAAATCGCTTACGTCTTTGCCGGTAGGGTGGTAACTAGCCACGACCGAAGCCTCACACAGACAAATTAAGAAAATCTCAATCTGCCCAGCCGGGGATCGAACCCAGGACCTCCGTCTTGTAAATCCACCGCGCATACCGCTGCGCCACGGAGGCCGTCAAATCTCTACTTATTTTAATAAATATATTTAATCCTGCATCCCTTTGGATAGAACAAATACTATCTAAAATAATAGCAACGTAACAAATTAAATTTCCCGCTATCGATGCATTATTGGAGAGAACACAATTTAATAAAACGCGGAAAGCAAATGTAGTAAAGGTTAGCGCGCGGAATTCTCAGCTGAATGGTGCAGTAATAGAAATTGTTGGGAAACTGGAACGAGGCGGGAAAAATCGAGTGTCTGTCTGGAAAATTGAAAAATCGAGCACCAATCTAACATGGCGTGCCTCGCGTCGAAAGTTGGCGGTAACTGCTGGTTGATGCATTAGATTGTGGCTCGGACTGGGAATACTTATTGAAATCAATTGGAATGCCTTTACTTCTACGCCTTATAAAGCAGCGGCACTTCTTAGATGCGAAATGCATTGCCCACCCTGAGGATTAATTACGAAACTTTGTTGAAGAAGGAATTTCCCATTTTGAATGATTTGTTCGAATAGTGCCTACCTTGTATACGCCACTATTAGAAAGCGTATTGATAGTGCATGCAAAAGTCGGTCTTATCCCTGTGTAACTTCCTTTACTAATTATTATTATTATTAGCATAAAAAAATTTGGAATGGTAATGGATTTTACTCTGGATTAACACATAGGCTACTTTTTATCCCGAAAAAATCCATGGTTTCCCGAGACTTGCGAAAACTGATGATTTTGATGATATGAATGTTTGTTACTCTTTCACGCCTCGACTACTGAACCGAATTAGCTGAAATTTGGCACTGAGATATATTATAGCCTTTATTAACACAGGCTACTTTTTATCCCGGAAAAAACTATGGTTCCCGAGGGATTTGTGAAAACTAAATTACACGCGGACGAAGTCGCGGTCGTCCGCTAGTATTACAAAAAAGAAGCAAAATTACATTACAAAAAAAACAATAAAAGAGAAAGTCATGTCATAATTTAAAAAAAAATGTCGATCATTATAATTAGTTAAATGTTAGTTGAAAATAGTCTTTACAGTTATAAATATTAGCATTCATTAATTTATTAAAAATATAATTTTATAGTATAATAATGTTTAATTCACGGGTGAAACCGCGGGTTATCTGTAGATTGTGTATAAAGAAGCGGATTTAAGATAAAAGTTGGCATCGTAAAAAACCCAACCTGAAAAGACTAAAAATCTAAATCTAGATCTGAATGTGCGGGATCTTTCACCCCTTGACCCGTCCCGGTAATGAGGCGTTCCGTTCCCTCATCCCGGACCCAGATCCCGGATAACGGATGGATGATCCCCGCTAATGTCTTTTTTATCTTTGGAAATTTACTTTCAACGGAACCTATTTTAGTTGAGCCTTTACGTGTTAGTATAATGTGTGGTTAGGATATATAGGTAAGAGTATATTATTTCGTTTTAATGGACGAAGTTTTTTTGGACGTGTTATTTATCTTCTAATAATATATAAATATCCTTCACATGAAGGAGAAACATCGTGAGGAAACCTGCATAGCAGATCATTTTTTAATTTCTCTACGTGTGTGAAGTTTGCCAATCCGCATTGGGCATGGTGGACTATTGGCCTAACACCTCTCATTCTGAGAAGTGGCTCGAGCTCAGCAGTGAGTCGAATATGGGTTGATAATAAATGATTGATATAAATATCTCGTGTCATGGTGCTTGTGCTCTGAAATTAGTTAATTTTACTATGACGCGTACTTAGCGGTTTGGTTTCTTTTTCCTTATACTCTAAAAAAGTCTTTCTAACTTCTGTATTTACTACCATCTACATGGTTATCTTAATTAAAGTTAAGTAAGTATAAATCAATTTGCATTTTCTAGATAAGCCTAACCTTTGAGCCTTTACCGAAAACTTTATCGTCACTTATGTCAGCCACGGACGATTAAGTAATCTCACATGCCTGCAGCGCCAGCAAGCAAGCAACAACGATGTGCATGATATCATGCCGATTGCGACCAACACACGATCAGTTTTATCGGCTGTCAAACTAACAAGATCGTCAGTGACTGAAATTACCAAGTGTATAAACAACAATAATTATGAGGAAATGTAAAAATGCTTATTCATTAGTCAAAAATCTTAATTATATTCCAAAAAGTTTCCATAACAATAAAGTCCATGTACTCACAAGTTTTCAGTTTTGATAGCATCACCCTTGTTCCCGTGATTGCAAAACCCCCTTCCATTGTTTCAGTCTCACAAAATGCAGGTGCATTCGCATTTTGTTAGTGAATACAAGAAAAACAATAAATATTGGAAGCCGTCCAAATCCCGAGAGCCTATTGTTAGCGAGGCACGGTGCACCACCTGTTTTGTGTATTATATTATTGCATCAACATAAAGTATTAACCACGGACGCAAAAGATAATGACCCTCATCATCTAAAACCGATATCACAGAAAACATATATGTACAAGCTGATTTTAGTATTTGAATAGCGGACGCCCGCGACTTCGTCCGCGTGAAAGTCAATGTAAACTTTACCCTACCATTCCCTACCCTTATCCATACCCTACCTCTACCCTACCCATTAAGGCTGCACATGCAACGGAAACTTAAAAAAATCGAGAAACATCTCCCGTTTTCCCAACATTTCCCTTCACTGCTCTGCTCCTATTAATCGTAGCATGATAAAAAGTATATTATAAGCTGCCCAGAAGTATGAAGAACAATTATACCAAGTTTCGTTAAAATCCGTTGAGTAGTTTTTGTTTCTATAACGAACATACAGACAGACAAAAAAATTACTGATTGCATTTTTGGCATCAGTATCGATTACTAATCACCCCCTGATAGTTATTTTGGAAATATATTTCATGTACAGAATTGACCTCTCTACAGATTTATTATAAGTATAGATGACCATTAACAACCCATATTCGGTTCAATGTTGACCACGAGTCTTTCCTCAGAATGAGAGGGGTTAGGCTAATAGTCCACCACGCTGGTCCAATGCGGATTGACAGACAATTGTTGACATTGTAACGATTCAGCAATGTAAGAATAGTGGACTCTTTAAAAAAAAGTATTATGCGCACATTAAGAAATTAAATATCACGTGTCTCAAACGGTGAAGGAAAAACATCGTGAGGAAACCTGCATATCTAATAACTTTTTTAATTCTCTGCGTGTGGGCAGTCTGCCATTCCGTATTGGGCCAGCGTGGTGGACTATCAGCCTAACCACTCTTATTCTGAGAAGAGATTCGTGCTCAACGGTGAGCCAAATAATAGGTTGTTAATGATGAACTATGCACCCGTTTGATAAAAAAATATTGTAACTAATACCATGAAATGCGTAAAAATAGTATGTAATTGTTTTGGTCAAAGTAGTTCAGCTGAAAATTGAATCCAAAACCTCTCATCAATTAAAAAAAACACCGCATTGCCTACGGTCGTGTAGTAAATGCAATTGAAAAAAAAACAAAAAAAAGGAAAATCGGCTCGCAGCCCGGAATGTGACGTTTGTGAAATTGAATTTCCAATTAAGTGACGATCCCGATCGGGCCAGTCAATCTACTCCGGGCACATTTTCATAATGGACTGAGAGACTGCGAGAGCCTGACTTACCTCATTTTATAGTTTGATCCCAGTAAAAGACGACTTTCACAGAGTTGCTTAATGAATGAAAAGTATCTTAGTGCTCCATAAATCAAATCAAAATTCATTCGTTTCAATTAGGCTTAGTTCACAGACACTATCGAAAGTCAGATAATGGTGATAATAATTAGTCGAAAACTTAAAGTTAAAATTACGAAGATTCCAAATGAGCCCTGGCCTAAGAAGAGACCATAATCCAGCCCTAATCCGACCCTGTCGCAAAATCCGTTCTTAGCGGAAGTCTACTAAACTATTCTACTAAACTAGAAATAAACTACCTCCCTGCTAAAATGTAACTTAGTACGTCAATCAGTTTTTTGAGTCATCGTTATGAGTGACCTTTCGCTTTATATACAGGCCGGGGAGTTGACGATCAAAGCTAAAATTTGGATGCCTTGTAACGAGGAGTATCCGAATCACCTCCATGTATATTCTACGATTTTGCTTCGTTTAGGAGATTTTTTTATGAATTTTTCTGCGATATCGATCTAACGTTGGTTTATGATTTTTTTCTCATTGTACTGCGGACTTTTCTTTGGGTTTATAGCGAACGCCCGTCTTTAGACTCGCTCCCTCCCTAAACCATAAGTAAGTACGGTAGCCAATTATGAAATATAGACTGTGATTTTGGAAAGTAGCATGTTTCAAAGGTCCCTCGACTTTCAAACTATAGACAAATATAGAACTATATAGATAAGCTGCTTGAGACAAAATGGCCGAATCCGAGTCAACTCTCTGTGTGCAGACCGTTCATTTTTTGTTCATTCGCAGTTAGAATGAAATATGCCGATTGATAAAATCTAACATCGTTGGATCGGTTCATTAATGAACTCATTCGGTATTGGTGTTTCATTTTGTGTTCAGACATTTCATTTCGAGTGAAGGGCACCGAATGAAAGACGAAAATGACCGAAAAATGAACCGTCTGATATTACCTTCAGCGATTTTTTTTTATTTTTCTCAACACGCTATTCCATTTATTCGAAAAATATTAAAAATGTACGTTTATTACTTAGACAATTGGATTCGGACCTATGGAGTCAAAGCTGACAAGTTTTTATAAAATGAAGTACGTCTGGCTAGTGCAAGCTGATACATAATGTATTTCATTACATTTTTGTAAATGTCGAGTAAAGTATTGATGCTGATTCAATTTTGATTGCAATTTCAATTTTTAAAATAGTGTAATTTTAGTTCCAAATTAAAAATGTAAATTTTTAATTACACTAATATCCCATGGGCTACAGAACATAATAATAATAAAGTTTTACAATCCGTGCCGAGGCCTATGACGTAGCATGAGTGCTGTTTGCTCTGTGAGTTGGACTATACGCAGTAACACATTTTCGGATATTAGTGGTTTACCATAGCAATACGTTGACGCCATTGCAATCGCGTGTACAATTATTTGTCATCTTAAGAGCGCGCCAGCGCGTCGGTACGATATGGATAAAATTCGAAGCGCAAACGAGACGCCGAATTATGACTTTCACGGAGCGATTGACGCGCGACGCAAATTTTATGACATGAGCGCCAAAACCATTTTTACCTAATTGCAAGTAAATTAAACAACATAACGAAAAACAAAATGGCCATATTGGATAGAAGCAGGCGTTACTTTGCGGAAGTTCATCATTATATAAAATGGACATGTTCAAGATATATACCTAATTTTCTATACAAAACAAAAATTTAAGAAAATAAGTTTGCTTTTCCTGAGATTGAAAGCAAACAATTAAACTATCGAGAAAAGATTTACAAATTGTGTATTTTGAATAATCATAACGAAGCTATCACTTTGAAATATCATTTACCCAAATATCAGGCTCCTAACTTTTCCAGAATCTGAGATCCAGAACCATTTGCACACTCTTAAATGTACCCTACTGCTGGCCTATTCAAATAAACGTCAAATCAATTGACAAAATGTCATTTACCTACTGTGACATATCCCCCCAGTAAGCACCGGATGAAATTTTTATATAGAACCTCAATTTCGTATAAGTCAACTAGCATACGTCAAAGTTAGTGAATTAGCCTGCTGGTTATCTATGGAGCACGTGACACTTTGGTTTATAGTTGTACCTGCACAGATTATTTTTTTGGTTCAACTTACTTGCCGGGGTCTATCCAAAATATTCATTTGTTCATATTGATTAAACTTTGTGTATATCAATTCGTGGCGATTCGGCGCCGGTTATCAATGTTACCATGGTGGTGAGTTTTCTTCTAAGCCATCTTCCAGACTTCGATGTCCTTTGTCCAACTCGCTACGAATATCTTTATATATTGTCTGTGTTTGAGTTTCTATAGATATTGGTACTAAACCCTTTGTCATATCACACTTGTCCGGTCGTCCCAAACGGAAACGAAACAAATCGTGAGAAAACCTGCATACATTGAGAATTTTTTTAATTCTCTACGTGTGTGAAGTCTGCGAATCCGCATTGGGCCAGCATGGTGGCCTAACCCCTATCATTCTGAGAGCAGACTCGTGCTCAACATTGAGCCGAATATAAGTTATTAAGATGAAGGTATTTTATTATTTTATTATATTTTATTTTTCATATTTGTTGTTTCACAAAGTCTTGGGTCCTTTGTTTCACGAGGCGAGGATTATCAATCAAAAGGCGGTTACACTTGGATACAACTCCATGGCCTAAAACAGCAACAAACGCCGTTGTGTCAACGATGTTACATCGACATCGGCCATATTGGTTTTAGAAGTGAAACTCAATTTCACCGCGCGCACTGTATGCAAATTATTCTAGCTTTAATGGTGCGGGTTTGTAAACCGGGTCTTGTTTACGTAGAATTCTTATTTTTGGTCTCCTATTATACTATACGAGTATACAGTAGCGTGCATAGGGTTCTTAACTAGGGTAGGCACACTACGTAAAAATAGTCCTTAATAGAAAATTCCTCCTCCAATACAGGTTCGTAATAAATTCTCAGGGTATGCAGTGTGCTTATGATTCTATGAAGTCCCCGCCTACTGCGAGTATATATTACGATTTATATTGTGAGTGTGTGTTTAGTGTGCGTATTACAAAAAAAATGATTTATACTACTTTGGTACTTCGTATGTGTGAAATTTTCTTTTTCACAAATGCCGCGGGAACTTTTTGTTTTTTTGGTTTAAAAACCTTATATGTTGCTCCATAACTGGTTCCTCTGTGTTCTCGGTAACTCGGTTCAGCAATTCGCCAGCTCCAGTGATTAGCACAAACAGAAAGACAGACAGACAACATCTGTACTAATATTATAAAGCTGAAGAGTTTGTTTGTTCGAACGAGCTAATCTCAGGAATTACTAGTCCGATTTGAAAAATTATTTTAGTGTTAGGTAGCCCATTTATCGAGGAAGGCTATATATAGGCTTTATAGTATATGGGAACGGGAACCACGCGGCGTCAGCTAGTTTTAAATAAAGGATGAATATGTGTTAGTATAGTACGAGTAAATAGCTAATATCACTTGAAAATACGCAGTTATTACATTTATATACAATTGTATACAATTATTTTGAAATCATGGACAGAATATACTTAAATTTTATTAATTTATGTGTGATGTTGATGATGATGATGATGATGACGACGATGATGATGAATATGTTTTGATGTCAAACTGAACTAGAGAACGCCTGTTTAGTTTTATGAAAAACTATGTAATAGCAATTTATATTGCTATTTTGCACGACAACCGATCTACCGCGATCTGATATTGACAATGCTTTACATAGCAATTGTGACTTGACAATATTGCAATTCTCCGGAAACATCTCCTGAAGATATTTCAGTATCGGTGTAGAACGTTGAGGGAATTTTCATTTTCGCGGAAAATACAGATGTAGTTATAATATAGTTTTATTAGTGGTTCAAGTAGCGTTGTGGGAATTTTAATTTTTGCGGAAAATTGTGCGTCTGACAATAGTTTCTAGCCATTATGGAACACTTATAATTTTCTTTTGTTAAGGATTATTAGGAGTCATTTCTTTTGAACATGTTTATTATTCCGATTTTCCCTGAAATTGATCAAAAAGAATGTACAACTAACAACACACTAGTCCAATATGATCGAACTTAAACTATTCTGTTTTGAGTCTGTGAATTATGCAGTTTTTGATCTTGTTCGTCCCGTCGACAGTTGCTCTCTTAAAACATACATTATTATAATTTACAATAAATACCACTTCTTTTATGTTTACTTACTGAAGGTGGAAGCTGATCCGATGGCCTTCAATTATCTTTATCATTAAGAAATTCGTCAATTCTTGTCTTCGACTTAGTAAATGTTTTTTACATGAACTTATGCATTGCATTATATACTTAACTAGCTGACGCCGCACGGTTTCACCCGTGTGGTTTCAGTTCCCGTAGGAATATGGGAATAATATATGGCCTATTAGCCTTCCTCAATAAATGGGCTATCCAACACTGAAAGAATATTTCAAATTGGACCAGCAGTTCCTGAGATTAGCGCGTTCAATCAAAAAACTCTTCAGCTTTATAATATTAGTATAGATTAAAACTACTACGGTTACTAGTATAAAATGTAGATTAATGATTAGTACAAAGCAGTACGCAACTTTTAACAAACCTCGAATATACCTGTGGTTACTCAAATGAGATGTTTAATCGGAAAATGCTTTCTAAACATCAAACGAAAATCTTCAAACGCACCTAATTTGTAACCTTGCGTTCGTAATATAATCTCTTTATAGAACAAAACAAACTGGAATTATATCAAACAGAACGTTTGTACTGGAAAACCGATACGGATGAATTAAAACCATTCCAGCTGCCGTGTTACAAAAGAATTACAGGGGTGCAGGGGGAGAGGAATTGGTCTGAAACGCTGAGTTTCAATAATATTATATTGAAATCAAGGTGATACCGGTCATCATATCATACCGGTAGTCAGTGAGATGATGTGAAATTGGATGTGTTGAAGTAGCATTGGCTAACTGTGCCATAGATATACTATTACATATAGATATTCTATCTAATAGTTTATATGGTACATCTTTATTTATTTTATTTATTTATTTATTTTATTTATTTATTATTCAACAAACAACACATTGAAATTAAGCCTAACCAAAGTGCAACACAAACGACAGTTGGTTTTACTGTGCACTGGTTATTATTCCATAATCTAATCATTTATAGAAACATGACCCGAAGTTAACAATAGTTTGTTACTCTGTAAATTATGTCCAAATTGCTTTTCTTTCAATTATTCTAATTAATAGGTGTGTACAAACAAATTACCATAGAATGTTAGCACTAAGAATTATTTATAAGTCTATTTTTCTAACACACTGTTAGAATATATTTAGTTTATATTCATAATTAGAATTTGAAAATTTCATTAGAATTAGAAAAAGAAATTTTTAGAGATGAATGATTAGATTACATTAAATACAGATTCTTTATTGGAAGAGGTTAGCTAAGAGGTCAGCAGAGTACCTACGAGTATAATTTCGAAAAATATAAGTCAAAATACATTGACCTCTTATAATAAAGGGACGCACTATCATGTAGAAAACGTCACTTAAAAACTGGGCAATTTTGCTTTGGCAGTTTAAGAATTATTGGTAAAGAAATTTATACCTAAAGGCCTTTAAATATAGGCCAATCTTCAATAAAACCCAAGTTCAGAGCAAATTCAACCTTAACGATTGAGTTTAAGGTTGAATTTGAAAATGCGACTACTAATTCAGTGCCAAGAAGTTGTGTTTGGCACTCATTGAGTGGGTACTTTTTTTGATCGATGATTGTGCATCCACTTTTTAATAGGAGATCGATTTCAAAATATAAAAAAATAATATCCAAGATAGTTAAAATTAGTAGCAGTCTTACGAATCTACTCATGCATTTTTCCATACATATTAGATTTATGAAAAACAAACTAAGCCGTAAGAAAAGAATTCCAAGTCGCAAGCGAACCGCTAATAAATAAATAATTTAATTCTACTGCGCTGTCTCTTAGAATGAATTTACATAGAATGCATTAAGTGCATCTTCATATTATGAAAACTAGCGGACACCCGCGACTTCGTCCGCGTGGAAGTCAATGTAAACTTTCAAACCCTATTTCACCGCCTTTTCATTTTATTTTTACAATAAAAAGTATCCTGTAACCTTCTTCGCATTATGGTCTTAAACCGTGCCAAGTTTTATTTGAATTCATTCAGTAGTTTCAGAATTCCGAATAACAAAAAACGCGGATTTTCAGACAGACAAAAAAATCAAAAAAATATATTTTTAGCTTCAGTATCGATTATATAATGCCCTCCAACAAAAAATTTCGAAATAGCTTCAATATGCAGAATGTACAAAAATTAACCTGTTACAGTTTTATTATTAGTTCTAGATGGAGCTAGTAGGAACGTATACCACGGTAACGTTTGGTGTTACAAATGGTATAAGTAAAATCTCAAATTGCGAATTAATGTATATAATTTGACCAGTTTTATTATAAGTATAGAGTATAGATAAGTCAAGAGAATTTGAGAAAATGATTGCGACTCCTAAAACACTGAAGCGACATCCAATTAGTAGCATTAGAGAAACTGAGCGTAGTTTCGACCGCGCAAACTTGCTCCTTACATAAATGTAACTTGTATGAAACTCTAGTTGCAACTTGGACGACCATGTTATAAGAGGGAGTGTCATCCTAACACTGGATGGAAGTGAATATTAAAAGGGGAAATTGTCATTTGTTATTGTGATTTAGAATTAATATTAGAATGAATAGTAGATAGAGATTTTATGCGCGCTACAGACCTGCAGTTTTGACTGTCAAAGTTAAAATTCATTTATTTCAAGTACGTTTCTGGTGTCAGTAAGTCCCACATAGGCCGTAGATTGTGCAGTTCTACTTGTACAGTCTGCGGGCGGGATGCGCATTTACCAGCATAAAAAAAGTTTACAAGCACTTTTACAAAGTCAAGATTGGCTATTTGTAGTGACTCTACCACCGGTTCGAAATACATGTTCTGCTGAGAAGAGACGGCAAGAAACTCAACAGTTGCTTTTTTAAAAAAAGCATACAATAATATAATTTACAATTGTTAATATCAGTGTAATATGTACAGGAAAACTGTTTAGTAAATTGTCCCTATTTAGGCAAAACTGAGAACTGTTCCTTTTTTTGTAATGAATTGAAATTTCGAGTAGATAAAACTGTACAGTTAAAACTGAACGTCTGTAGCCCGCATTAGTGACAGAGTTCGTTTAGAACTAGTTCGTTATTTTTTGCGAAGCTGAAGTGGCAATGGGCGGGACACATAGTTCGAAGAGCCGATGGACGTTGGGGTCCCAAGGTGCTGGAATGGCGACCCCGCACTAGTAAGCGCAGTGTTGGCAGACCCCCCACCAGGTGGACTGACGACATCAAGCGAGTCGCAGGGCTTCGCTGGTGCAGGTGGCTCAGTATCGTGATGTTTGGAAGTCCCTACAAAAGGCCTATGTCCTGCAGTGGACGTCTATCGGCTGATATGATGATGATGATGACAGAGTATGTTTTTAACCATTGAAATGTCGTTATGCGAATTTGTGTATAAGCATAGCTTCTAAACGTATGGATTGATGAATTTTATTTCTGGCTTAAAAGTTGTTGTGGACAACTTTCCAAAATTTACGTCATATAATAACTGTAGATTATTTTATTAAGAAATGCAACATGGCTTTAAGACTGTAAAGTGTCTTTGTTACTTAACTTAAACATGGTATATACAATGATAAGCTGATTGAAGTCAAAGTTATTATAAGTGCTCATTTAAAATTTTGCTTAAAAATTAAGTCTCCTCTTTCCTTAAAAAATGCGACGAGCAATTTATTTTTAACTCTCCTCCAAAGATTTTTATACTTTTTTGTAGAATGCTGCAAACTCCAAGTTGTTTAATTCAGTTAGTTTAAATCTGGACTCTTAGAGCGCATCTTAAATATCCCTTCAGTTGTTTTATAAATATAATTTTTGGAATTCAGTTTTTCACAAATCCCACGGGAATCATGGATTTTCCGGGATGAAAAGTAGCCTATGTGTTAATCCAGAGTAAAATCTATTTCCATTCCAAATTTCAGCCAAATCGCTTCAGTAGCCGCAGCGTAAAGGAGGAACAAACATACACACACACTTACACACAAACTTTCGCTTTTATAATATTAGTGTGATATTTATTGTATATAAAATGGCTCCAAAAAGTGTTTATTTGAATTACAATCACAATAATAGCTTCATTGTGATTGTAATTCAAATAAAGAAGGTCCTAGACTTCATGAGTGTGAAATTCAACGTCAAATTTTGACAACTCAGGTGGGAATCATTGGTATTTTGCGGAATAAAAAGTAATCCATATGTTAGTCCAGGGTATCATCTTTCTTCATTCTCAATTTCAGTCAAATCCTTTTAGTATTTATTTATTTTATTTATGCAGTATTTCTTTTTCTTAGGAAAAAATAAAAACTGATAGAATTATTAAATAAATATGTCTTCACGTTGAGCTGGAATCAAACTTAATAATAGGCCCCTTAGTTTTACACAACTTGTCCTGTGTGTAATGTGTTAACTTAATGCACGGCTTGGGTGTTAGGTTTATTTTCGTTACGGAATTTCTTGATTCGGTCCTCGCGCTCAAACCCGCGATAGAACCTATGCAATAGCTTAAAAGAAAAAAAAATATTTTTTTTTTAAAAAGGGCGAGATATTATCTATGCCGGTCGGATCGAATGGAACTCGAAAGCAATATTTCTATTTAAAAAGTATAACGTTCAGAGCTTTCTATGCAGACAAAGTCGCGGGTATCATAGCACATTATATCAAGATGTGGATGTTAGGTTGTGGAATAATGAATTAATATCCAATTAGTTGCAGCCCGGAAACTCGACTGTTGGGTGGCTTTGAAGTTAGTCTTATACAAATTGCAAGTTCTGCAAGTTGCAAACACTTACATCGTTCTGCTATATGTGTTATTCATTCTATATATTATATAGAACGCTTTGCACAAAATATTCATCATCATTACTCATATTCTGCTCACTGTTAAGCAAGAGTCTCCTCTCAGAATGAGAGGGGTCAGGCGAATAGTCCACCACTCTGGCCCAATGTTGATTGGCAGACTTCACACACGTAGAGTATTGAGGAAATTCACAGTTTTCACGATGTTTCTCCTTCACCGTTTAAGACATTTTCTACTTGAAAATAATTATGAAGCAAACAGTCAATTTTAACAGCTTGTCGTCGGTCCTTAAAGGAAAGCTTCGGAATACGAAATTTAGGTGAAAATATTAATAACTAGCTGACGCCGCGCGGTTTCAACCGCGTGGTTCCCGTTCCCGTAAGCATACGGGGATAATATATAGCCTATAGCCTTCCTCGATACATGGGTTATCTAACACTGAAAGAATTTTCAAATGGGACCAGTAGTTCCTGAGATTAGCGCGTCCAAACAATCAAACTCTATAGCTTTATAATATTAGTATAGATTGTAAATATCACTATTATATTTTAATGACAATGAACTGCTTGATGTGCTCTCAGAAGCACGGGGGGCTGATAATGTTTGCTGAGAATTTCTTGAGTGAAAAAATACATCAAGTTACAGGATTCGAACCCAGGACATCGTGATCCAAAGACACAACCAAAGAGACAGTTGGAAGTTCACAATGAACGTGAAAATGTTTGACGGCCTCCGTGGTGCAGTGGTATGCGCGGTGGATTTACGGAGGTCCTGGGTTCGATCCCCGACTGGGTCGGTTGAGATTTTCTTAATTGGTCAAGATCTGGCTGGGAGGTTTCAGCCGTGGCTAGTTACCACTCTACCGGCAAAGACGTACCGCCAAGCGATTTAGCGTTCCGTCACGATGTCATGTAGAAAACAAAAGGGATGTGGATTTTCATCATACTGCTTACAAGTAGTTAGCCGGCTTCCGTTTAGATTGCGTAATCACTTACCATCATGTGAAATTGTAGTCAAGGGCTAACTTCTAAAGAAAAAAAATGGACAGTGAAATATTATACACATTTGCCACACCCAGCAGAAAAAGCTACATACGTTATACTTCGTATTTTGAACTCTAAAAGCGATTTAGCGTTCCGGTAAAAACCGAAAGCGGTGTGGATTTTCATCCAACTAACAAATTAGCCCGATTCTATCTTAGATTGCATTATGACTTACCATCAGGTGAGATTGTAATCAAAGGTACTTGCACTAACTTGCATAAAAAAAACAGATTTCCTGAGGAAATGTTGACTCTAAAAATGCAAAACTACAAAAATTACAATTAAAAAACTGATGCTTGCATTCAAGAAACTCTCTTAACGTATATTAGCCCTTAGTCATCTAAATGTAAAACTACATTCTTCTATTAAATAATAAAGTATTTTTGAAATATTAGTCTTATAAATATAAAAATATAAATTCTTCCATAATAATAAAGTCCCGAGACAATAAACATAAGAGCATCTTTATGATAATTAATGTAAGTTGTGTAACAATAGAACCGTATTCAATTAGTCGCTAAGGAGGAACCGGGTCTTAGCACAACTGTAGTACTCGACGTAAAGCTAAGTGCAACATATATGGAAACTTAATAATTGTTTTCTAGAGTGGCGTGCACAAGGTTTTAACTAGGGTATGCGCTAAAGGCACAAATTGTACAAAACGGAAAATTCTTCCAATACAGGTTTGTAATGAATCGTCAAGGTATGCAATGTGTTTATGCATCTATGACGTGAAGGTAGAAGGTAGAAAACTTTTCTACCTTCTTTATAAACATAACAACGTCTTTTCATCCTAAATTCTCTAGCGCCTGGAGACGAAAGTCTTCGAACTGTGCTTGTTGCGTTTCGACGGATACGAGACTTGGTCGCTAACAATGGATCTTATGAGAAGGGTCAAAGTCACTCAGCTGACGATGTATAGCTATGCTCGGAGTATCTCTCCGTGATAGAATCAACAATTGAGGAGATCCGCAAAAGAACCAAAGACACCGACATAATTCTAATTCGCAAAGCTGAAATGGAATTGGGCGGGTAACATATTTTAGAGAGCCATTCCAATTTCAAATTTCACTGTTATCGTGAAAGAGTAATAAAGATCTATACAAACTTATGCGTTTATAATAGAAAATAGTAGGTAAGATAATGTCTGGTGGGAGGCTTCGGCCGTGGCTAGTTACCACCCTACCAGCAAAGACGTACCGCCAAGTGATTAAGCGTTCCGGTGCGACTGCATCATCACTTACCATCAGGTGAGATTGTAGTCAAGAGCTAATTTGTAAAGAGTAAAAAAAAAAGATAACAGTTGTAGAAATCTTAGTCGTATGAAACTAAAATAACAATCTTCTACTAAATAATAAAGTTTCCAGAGACAATAAACATACCAGTGGAACAAAGCTTATGAAAATTAATGTATGTGACCGTAAAGGAACCGAGTCTTAGCACAACCGTGGAGTAAAACTCTCTGCGACATAAACTGCAACTTGTATGGAATTTCATAATTGTTTTCCACTCTACTTCTTTAACATTACGAGTTTTTCCACTTTAGCGTGAATCTAATTCTAGGAGTTAGCATGACGGTTATTTAAATTCATAAAGTTTATATAATGACTTTAATTTATTACAAATTGGAATAAATTTCTTAGTTTATGTATGCTTATAAAAATGTATAAGGGAAAATGCGACTGTAATTTTACTAACATAAGAAATAAAAATAAAGTAATGTAGGACACAATAAAAGGCTACATTAAATTTATAATTCTTTCAAAGGTGCACACAATAAAATTTTATAAATTGCAAAATGAAATCACGGCCAATAGTGTAATTTGTGGGCTTTTATCAAACGCAAGCAAATCAACACTCAACAATCCTATTTCACTGTAAATATGGTTTAGACTAATTTACATGCGCTCTTTAGTAGAAAATAGTTCTAGTTCTTCTTGGAGCCTTTTTACTAAATTCCCCATTTTCAGCGCAATATTTAGTTAGATAAATATTTGTCCAGACTTCTAAAGGTTACAGTTTTTGTTAGAAAATTTCCTATTCTTTTTGAATCTTTATCAAATTGGAAATATCTTAAATAATTTTTGAGTTATAAGTCAAAAACCGAACCCCTTTTTTATTTTTAGTTAATTGTTCATAACTTATGCAATTTTTGTGAGCGAGCCTTCAATTTTTTCAAAAACTACATACATCCAATTCCCAATCGAATGACACCTCAAACATTTTTATAGGAGACGGAGAACTTTTTTTCTACTAAAGAGCACATGTGAATTAGACTAGGCGACTGAGAAAGCTTGATAGTATCTTTCTGTGTATAATGGGAAAGCTTTTATCCTATCACCTTACAATTTTTGATAACAAAAAACATCAATCATTTGTAATAGGCTCTTAGACGAAGACGTGTTAAGAAATCAGAGCTTATTATCGTTATAGTTAAGTAAATTTTATTGAAGTTTTATAATAAATTTCATTTTAATATTGACGTTAGCGCAGTGTTGGTCGACCTCCCCACTAGGTGGAGTGATGATGATGATGATGATGATGACGATGATGATGATGACAATGATGATGATTGTCATAAGAGAATGAAATCTGAAACTCAAAAAGGCATTTTCAATACTCCTATTTGAACAAAGTGTTTTAAAAGTTTGAGTATAAAGGTTGTGGCACAGAATACATAATAGTAGTCGAGGTAGCAGTAGTTGCAACTGAGTCGTTAGCAAATTATACAAAACTTGCGGCAAACTTCGCGCCATTAATCAATTTCGCTTCTTTCAGGTGTCAGCCAACTTGGGAGGCGATTAAAACTGCATAAGTAAAAGCAAACTTTAAAGCACCTCCTTCAATTACTTGGGAGCGAATTATAAATGGATGGCGTTGTACGTTTTAAAGACAACCATAGCTACGAGCACTATAGCAAAGCTCTATGTAATAGCCTAGTGGATATTCCGTTAACGTTTTTCGTTATGTGGATATGACCTCTCTGTAGGTGCAAATTCGGTTCGGAATTGGTTGAAACCAATAAATTTGCTGTTATAATCTACTAATAATAATTTAAAGAGGTGAAATTTGTGGTGTTGTAGGATGTAATCTCTGGATTTACTTAACCGATGTTGAAAACTCTTTTACCGCTAGAAAGCCACTTTATTTCTGAGCGCCTATGCTATTTAATCTTATTCTCACAGTAATGGAACCTACTTGGGAGAAAAAGTGGGGCGCCGGCTAGTATTTCATATTTTCAGCAAAAGTATGAAATAACAAAATGTAGCTGTTAATAATCTAGAAGTTCCGTACATTTAGGTGACGTGCTCTCGGCAAGTAATCACTTGGAATGGTACTCGTAGTAGTGGGTAGCTGAACACTTTACGACACGATCGTGTCAGTGTATGTTTATTGCAGCACGAACACATTGTGTCGCGTCGCTCGTGAACTCGAACCAATAATGGCGCCGTTTGACTTGAACACATCAAATACAACAGCCGTTGTTATGGGAAAGATTTTTTCTGAATTGAGATTAGTAACTAAGCAATCCAACCTCAAAAGTTCCACGATATGTTCATGAAGAAATAAACAAGAATAAATAGTTTTCTGGGTCAAGATCTGTAAGTCAAGATCATCAGAAAGATTTCGTCTGGAATGATCAAGTTTTAAAAAGAGCCAATTGTAACCGAAGCCTCATGACAATCATTAATCATCTGCAAAGGGGATCCTTTTAGGATTCCTAGGTAGATCCTCGAAGGTGAGATACCCGGAAAACTTGCTCCAGGAAGACAGCGAAGAAAGTGGATAGATGTCAAAGAGTGGACCAAGTTAATATACACACAGCTTAAAAATATTGCAAAAGACCGGAAGAGTTGTCTACACATGACTGCCAAACTCAGCTGGAAGAAGGCACCTAATGTTGATGATGATATATTTAAATAATAAAAATGTTAATTAGATGATGTTGTTTCAGACAAAGCACCTTCAGAAGCAACGTTCCGCGGCGCAGAGTTCCTGTCCTACGACCTGACGCAGACCGGCGGGGAGCCCATCGTGAGCACGCAGGACGCCATCTCCCTCTACTTTAAGACGAGACAGCCCAACGGCCTGCTGTTCTATACTGGTTTGTTGACTAATCTCTACTGAACGTTGTACATTCTACGACAGGTCTCTCATCATTCATCATCCCATATTCTTCGCTGCTGAGCTCGAGTCTCTCAGAATGAGAGAGGTTAGGCCAATAGTTCACCACGCTGGCCCAATGCGGATCGGCAGACTTCACACACGCAGAGAATTAAGGAATTCTGTGGTAGGTTTCCTCACGATGTTTTTTCTTCACCGTTTGAGACACGGGACATTTAATTTCTTGAAAATGCACACAAATGAAAAGTTGGAGGTGCATGCCTTGAAATTAAAGAATTTCTTTGTTTCTTTGTTCATTACAACTAAGATAAAGAAGTTGTTAATGATTGCACTACTATATATATACATAAAAATACAAAAAATCACTATCATGAAATCTTGAAAACACCTTCACGTACGAATATGAAATTTAGCAGGTAGTTTATAGTTAGTGGGTGCCCGCTAAAAACGAATTTCATTCGAGCATCAGGGCCGGATTAAGGAGGTCAAAAGGCGTAGGCTAGTGTTACATATTCATCAATTTACAAAATGCTTAAATTAACTCATCAATATCCAATCAACCGTAATCGTCACATGAAAATTTTGCATTCGCCAGTTACATTCTAATTTTACAGACATCAAAGCGCAAAGACAATTAAAAAATAGATCGTACATGTCCAGGTCATGAAGCGGACTACCTCAACTTGGCTGTCCGGGACGGAGGGCTGTCCCTGACCATGGGGCTGGGCAACGGCAAGCAGGAGATGCATATCAAACCCTCGAAGACCCGCTTCGATGACCATCAATGGCATAAATTGACTGTAAGAAGAAGGATACAAGAGGTAAATCAAAAATCTTTGTAAAATATGCATGTTTTATTGGTATTATCATAATTAGCCTATTCCAAGACCAGGCTAGGCAGGAGAAAGGATTCTCCTTTCGGGAAAGGGCTAACATACGTCAAAGTTAGTGAATTAGCCAGCTGATAGAGACCATCACAAAGTCAAACAAACCCTTACCACAAACCCGCATTGAAGCAGTGCGTGTGCTAACAGTGGCATTCATAGACGTTGTAGGGGCACCCAAACTCCAACCCAGGACCTGGTAATCCGAAGTCAGATAGGCTAACCACTGGACCAACCAGGTTGTTAATAATTCATTTCCTTTTTAAAATTGAATCCATTTATTTGGCAACCATGTACATAAAAGTATCGTACATATAGGTTTTTTTTGAGAAATAATACAATAAGGAACGTATGTATGCTGACTTATCCTAATAACTATACAAAGCATATCTAAGTGGAATGGCTGATCCTTTGCGCAAAAATGAGCTAGCTTTTCTGTCACCAATCAAGGCAACTAGTCGTGGTATTAGAAGATAATATTAAAACTACCTACTTAAATTGATTACCTAAACCTAATAATTACGTTGTGACGTTAGCCACTATCAAAAAGCGTATCAGTCTGGTAGCTTTTAGTAGATAATTTTGTGCCATAAAGTTACTACCAGAAAATTTATTCAGCAAACGAGAATTGAGTTCCGAGAATTTATTATGAACTAAGAGCTTATAAAAGGTTAGGGTTTCGTCAGAATTACTTTTTTATTTTATCCTTCGAATACGTAATTTTACAACTTCTAAAACTTTGTTCAGTTTTTTTCATATAGGATTATGCTATGCTTTGGAAAAAACACGGTTTGGATAATTATGGAAAACTTCAATATGTATTTTTCATCTTTTCCAAGATCAGACGTGTTCTAAGGTCTACATTAATTTTTAAATAAATGTACCTTATGAATTACATCGCTTGGAAATGTCGAAGTATAAGGGGTTTCACATCAGAAGCGGTTGTCTGCAAAACACAACTATTGAATGAAAGTCTGTCAGGTCTAACAATTCCCACTAAGAATGTTACCAATAAACCCTGAGGAGTCACACACTTGTGTAAGATGTGTGTAGGGTTAAAGGATCCTTTGACTGTTAACAAACACTCCCTTTTTCCACTCAAATCACACTCCCCACCTATTCCAAGTAACCCATATAGAATTAAACAACAAGAGATGTGGACGGCTCGAACGCCACAAGCACACTGAAGCCGTCCGTACCGCAAGTCGTTGCAACGCGGCGATAACACAATGAGTAGTGTTTATGTTCGAAAAGAAAAACTGCCCAAGGGTAATTTATTATTTCCATTTTAAAAATTTATTGACTATCTTCATTTGGCTTCATTTTTAAATGACTTTTTGATTTTTTCTAGTCATCGGAAAACAAAGGTTGTCGAGCCATACAGACATCGACCATAAAATGTCCCCACTCAATGAGTGCCAGACACAACTACTTGGCACTTAATTCTAGTAGTTGCATTTGCAAATACAATCATAAACTCAATCCCTAACGTTGAATTTCCTCTGAATTTGGGATTTTATTGAATAATGGACTATATTTAAAGGTTTAGGTATAATTTTCTTTTCCAATAATTCTAAAACTGTCATAGCAAAATTGGCCAGTTTATAAGTGAAATTTTCTACATGATTGTGCGTCCTTTTATTATAAGAGGTCAATGCATACAGACAACTAAATTAGATAAGAGTAGAATAGAATTTGCCTTTGAAAAGTTAGTTCCTATTCGCACGAGCGTTTTTTAATGGGCGTTAAAAAAGCGTTAAAAAGCGTCCAATTATAAAATGAAGTTAAATGAACGTCTATTTCCAACGACCAAAACTGAAAATGCAACGCAGCAAAAAAGTGTTCAAATACAACAAATGCATTCTCAAGTATATGTAAAACCCGACTAGTTGGAGGGGAATGGGAATATTGGTCATATTTAATAAATAAGCATAATTATTAATATTATAATAAGGCAAATATTCTTAAAAAAAAAAATAACACGACGCATTTTTTCGAGCACTGTGCCATTTTTAATTTTGGACGTTATAAATAGACCTTCATTTAACTTCATACTATATTTAAATGCTTTTTTAACGTCCGTTGAAAAACTCTCGTGCGAATGAGGGCTTAGAGCAATATGTTTTCTTGATCTTTTTAATTTATCTTTTTTGTAATAAAGTAAAATTTTGTTATGTAATAAAACATCCCAGCAAAAAATGATCTGTTTTCAACGTAGTAATTAGGCTAGAGCTTTTCAAACGAAATGTCTACCGTTTCCTAATCTTGTCCCAGACATCTTTACTAATGAAATGAGCAAAACTTTCAAGTAATAGGTATCACTATGATCAAATAATCTTTTTTAATAAATACAGTTCCATCAGAAACCTTTTGAAGTTTGATGCTTTATCGATTTATCTAGTCTAAAAGAAATGTGAGCTTTGAAAAGTTAGGATAAATTTAAATTGCCCAGACATTCTGATTTAGCTGCGGGTATTTTAAAATTCTTGCTGCACACAAATAAAGATTGATCGAGACTGTGTTTATTTGTGTGCACCTTCGCCCGTGTTAGATAGATTGTTCGGAACTGAATTATTTATGACGCGACCTTAAAGCTCGAAATCTGGTGGAAAATTTCGAGAACGTGATTTTTGAACTGTGAAAGTTTCTAACATGGCTTATGCAGCACCTGTTTATGGCATTATATTAAGAAAAATTTCAGGGTATACTTTAAAAACAATAGTAATCGGTTTGTATCGTATGTCTTTAGTATCATGTTAAAGATAGAGATAGATAAAGATAGAGACAAAATCGAGATATACTGCTGAGTTGTAAAAACATTTTGATCACGTTTGGTCAATCTCGATCTTATCTATTTACTTTGATATTATCATAAAGAAGAAAGATTTGTATTTTTGTATACTTATTTATACTAATATTATAAAGCTGAAAAGTTTTTTTTTTATTCTTGACAAGTTTCTACAATCTCACCTGATAGTAAGTGATGATGCAATCTAAGATGGAAGCGGGCTAACTTGTTAGGAGGAGGATGAACTCTACACTCCTTTCGGTTTTTAAACGACGTCGTACCGGGACGCAAAATCGCTTGGCGGTACGTCTTTGTCGGTAGGGTGGTAACTAGCCACGGCCAAAGCCTCCCACCAGCCAGACCTGAACCAATTAGGAAAACCTCAATTGGTCCAGCCGGGAATCGAACCCAGGACCTCCGTCTTGTAAGTCCAGTGCGCATACCACTGCGCCACAAATCATGTTTGTCATCCTCGAGCCCTTTTTTCGACTATCTTGCCTTCTAGTATCAACTTAAGAAACTCGTAAGAGGGTTCTCTTTGCAGATGTCGAAGCGTTAGCGTTTATAGAAACAGAATCGACGTGCCATATGGCTACAGACCCTGTTCTAGTTGTATGGGCTTAGTGTTTCCAGTAACGGGTCGATTTACGAGCCGTTTGCATGATTATAGTGAAACAGAGGGTTTCCGGAAAGCAATTTGTGAAGGACACCTGAATATTAGATTTTATTAGCTGCTTAAGTAATTGTTGCGAGTTTATTCTTTAACCCTTTGCTGCTACTTTGCCTGCGTAATATCGTAGCAATACGTTTTTAAACCATCATCATCTAAAATGGTTATTTCAATAAAATGAGGTTATAATGACATTTTACATTAAGTAGTGTTACAAGAGTAATATTTTACGATGGTGTTACATGGTTATTTAAATGAAATCAGAAAATTTTGACGGCATCCGTGGCGCAGTGGTGTACGCGGTGGATTTACATTTTGAGGTGTTCTTAATTGGACCAGGTCTGGCTGGTGGGAGGCTTCGGCCATGGCTAGTTACCGCCCTACCGTCAAAGATGTATCCCCAAGTGATTAAGCGTTCCGGTATGATGTCGTGTAGAAACCGAAAGGGGATTTTCATCCTGCTCCTAATAAGTTAGCCCACTTCCATCTTATAGATTGCGTCATCACTTACCATCAGGTGAGATTGTAGTTAAGGGTTAACTTGTATAGAAATAAAATTATCGTTGTTTCTTTGGAATAACATTACCACTATCACCGCTATATTAATGCCACTGTTGGCTTATGTTTTGAATTGTATATCAAGATACATACAGTTTGTTTCATGTAGGATGGTGCGGGTGACAGGGTTTAACTCTTGAAAGGTTTTTACGATTCACGATGCATTATGAACGTCATACAGGCGACTGTCACCGTACCCATGCTATCTGAAATACACTTTAGTTACCTGTCTTGCAGATAGTCCGAAACTAAAATAAAGTTTAATTTTTGTTCCTTGTTTACAGATTACGCCGTTCACGAGCTTTTGCAGGGTAAGTGTTGAAAAATAAATATTTGCCTTTAAAATCCGTTATCTCGTTATATATTCATAGTTAAATAGTTTTAAGTATTCATTATATAAGCTAATTTGCGGGCAAACGAAATAAAAATTTCTTTGGTTTTAATCCAGGTATTTATTTTTATTGTTAAGTATTTTTAGCGTATAATTCTCAGGTAATTGTTACGTTTTTAACGTTACATTACGTTACGTTAATAAAGTCACACATAGGAGAGGGGATTAGAGTTTGGACCCACCATGCCTCTCCAAAATTCGAATCAATATCTCGTAAGATTTTAGAATCTAAACTATCGTGAGTGCTATTCATATTAATTGATTATGAAACACTCACAACTGTTTGGATCGTGCTGCGTTGTTAGAACCAGCTCATGATTAAGGGTCCCGTATGTGTTCGAAACTAGTTTTAGCCGTGTTTCAGTTAATATTATGATCTGTAAGACTATGACTATGACTAAGATGGTTCAATTCTGTACATGAAATATATTTCCAAAATAACTATCAGGGGGTGATTAGTGATCGATACTGATGCCAAAAATGTAATTAGTAAAATTTTTGTCTGTCTGTCTGTATGTTCGTTATAGTTCGCTGTCTCATTTTAATAATATGCCGGATTTTAACGAAACTTAGTACAATATTCTTCATACTCCTGGGCAGGTTATATATAGTATACTTTTCATCGCGCTACGATCAATAGGAGCAGAGCAGTGAAGGAAAATGTTGGGAAAACGGGAGAAGTCACTCCATTTAACTATAAACATATTATTAAATGAGAAATTTTCAAATAACATGAAATTGCTTTTAAGGTTCAAAATATCAATTAAGAAACCTGGGAAAATGTTCAAATAAACCTTTTGGTTCACATAACCCGTGTTATTTTGTAATTTCGTGTAATTAATTTGCGTGTAAATGTTATATTTTTTAATTGTTCTAAATTTCGTACGCTGTGTTCTGTATAACCAGGCTTGGTTTTTATCGTCGTCGTCATCAACCCATATTCGGCTCACTGCTGAGCTCGAGTCTCCTCTCAGAATGAGAGGGGTTAGGCCAATAGTCCACCACGCTGGCCCAATGCGGATTGGCAGACTTCACACACGCAGAGAATTAAGATAATTCTTTGGTATGCAGGTTTCCTCACGATTTTTTCCTTCACCGATTGAGACACGTGATATTTAATTTCTTAAAATGCACACAACTGAAAAGTTGGAGGTGCATGCCCCGGACCGGATTCGAACCCACACCCTCCGGAATCGGAGGCAGAGGTCATATCCACTGGGCTATCACGGTCCTCTTGGTTTTTATGAATAACTAAAATTAAATTTAAATCCCCGCAGCTCTATTATACAGGATTCAACACTTAGAGGTCATAGATTTGATCTTCACACGGTTATAGTTGTATCTACTCCTATAGTGTTTTTCAGATAGCGTGGGTCCGGTGACAGTTCGTTTCACCCTTGAAAGCATGAGGCAACTGTCACCGTGCCCATGCTATCTGAGAAACACATTAACATGGAGGGAAGAGTATAAAAAGATATGGTATATTATTAAGCTTTTATATCTATTCAGTTAAAATGTTCAACCCTGTGTAAGACTACATTTTCATCATACAATTTTTGGATCTGAAAATAAAATGTATCTTATTAGTAGGTATATAAAATGTCTCTCTCTTTCATTTCTTACACATTATTATATAGCAGATTAATCGAAAATATTATCATGACGCTGGGATCTCATTTTATCTCCAGTCAGCTCCTAAATCTCATTATTGTAATCTTGTGAGATTAATGTCTGTATAATTTCGCTGAGCAAACATCAATCTGGAGTAACTCGTTGGGATTGCGACACTATTTCGCTTATCTCGCTTATGACGATTCTATCTCAGTACAGTCAGCAACAAAAGTGTTATTATTTTAATGATACTATTATTTTATTTTATATGAATTTAATTTTATATTTAATTTGACTATAGTGTTTTAAGAAATTGGCATGCCAGTATATGGCGAATTGTATAATGTTCCTACTTCAACATTTATTGTATACCAGCTAATGTACCTATTTAACTATATAATTGCAAATAAATAAATTGAATTGAATTGAATTTATATACTAGATACTTACATGTTTACAATAGAACTGCCAGGAATCGTGGTCTGCATCCTTACGTACTTTATGCTCCTTGGACTGGTACAAAGGGTTTCGCTTCGTTCCTGATCCCCACTGCGAAGTAATAGAATGCCTTTACCGATTCCGTTTTCCCTACCATATACAATACGGGTATATTCAAGTCAAGAGTGAATGGGATGCATCATCGCTGACTATCAATTAAATTTTCTACCAGTCTTTACTTTCAGAGCTTGTATTGCGGGGTACATTTTTTATGGGTTTATAGGTATGTTTGCCGTTGTAATTACAGGCACATGTGATTTAACACTTAGGTACGCCTCAGGTGTACCATTTGCTCCTGGTCTGGTCCTGCATGTTATTTTTTCGGCGTAATTGGCGAAATCACTTAGCTTAGCACAACCCTTTGAAAAACACCGTAAATGATATGATACTATCAGGGTCTCTAGCGAAGAGTTATGACAAAGCTAAAGGTCTAACTTTCGAAACGAATTTGACAATTGAAGACCTAAGCGTTTTACGTACTATTTTCCGAAACCATCTCTGTCGAAACTCCGCAATTGACCACCACGCTAAAGTGCATCCGGAAAGCATATTCTGTAAAAAGTGTAATAATAAAATTTAATTATAATTATTTATATGACTTTGTTTGCTGACTGTACACAATATTTGTCCTTTGCCAAGTGTATTGCAAGCCACAATCGTGCAGCGGTTTCATAATACCGCCGCCAGTAAACACGTAATAATGGCTGCTTTGTTCTAACATACAACTTCATAATCAAAGTCATAGTCAAAATTAATGTATTTCAATTAAGCTTAGTTTACAAGCACTTTCAAAACGTCTGGTAATAATGTTATTAGATAATGGTGATAATAATTTGCCGAAAACTTTAATTCTATTACATTACATTTTTCTATAGGCAACCCATATTTGGCTCACTGCTGAGCTCGAGTCTCCTCTCAGAATAAGAAGGTTAAGGCCAATAGTCCACCACGCTGGCCCAATGCGGATTGGGCCAAACTCTTCGAACAGTGCGTGTTGCCAGTGATAACCTATGGTTCCGAGACTTGATCGCTAACTATGGGCTCCAAAGTAAGGCTCAGAGTCACGCAGAGGGATGCAA
This sequence comes from Bicyclus anynana, assembly GCF_947172395.1. Lineage (NCBI taxonomy): Eukaryota > Metazoa > Arthropoda > Insecta > Lepidoptera > Nymphalidae > Bicyclus > Bicyclus anynana. The sequence goes on along the minus strand of NC_069103.1, from coordinate 1,321,526 downwards.
CACTTTTATCTTATCTCTACGTGATCGAATCAGAAATGAGAAGATCCGTAGAAGAACATCAAAGTCACCGACTTAGCTCAACGAGCCGCGAAGCTGAAGAGTCAATGGGCTGGGCACATAGTTAAAAGTGTTAGATAGGATAGATCAGGTTAGATTGATATCAAGTAAAAACTTGCAAAGGATAAATAAGAAGTAATTCACAGTAAAAAATTACGTGACACAATTTTTAAACACTTATCTAACACCTTTTTTGCAAAGTGACATTCAAATAATATTAACACAAAATCTTGTTCCATTTTTAGTTTGAAAAGTTCTTGTATATTTTACCAACATAAATTGCGTTTAGATTTTTGCCAAGATAATCAAATTAAATGTTTAAAAAGAACCGAATAATTCAGAAATGTGGTTTTCGAAAATAACCACAACAAAATACAAATGTTATTTGTTTGGGGCATGTTTCATGAATTGTATTGAGATGGTATCGTCTGCCCCACGTCGCTGTAACTCGCGTGTTGGGGGCAATTCGTTTGGGGACAATCTATTTATAACGTATGCATGAGTATCTATCCGTCAGACGATCTGTGTAGCGAAATTGCGGCTTGGAACGAATTGTTTCTTTGCAAAAAGACGTTGTGGTGATAGTACGATTGTAGACTGTAGTTCTATGTGGTATAACCAGGAGTGGCGAAGGATGAAATTTTGACAAAGATTAGGAAATTCATATCGCTTGATACGGACTCCGGCTTCTTATAAATCCAACATCATCATCATCATATCAGCCGATGGACGTTCATTGCAGGACAAAGGCCTTTTGTAGGGACTTCCAAACATCACGATACTGAGCATCCAGCGACTCCCTGCGACTCGCTTTATGTCGTCAGTCCACCTGGTGGAGGGTCGACCAACACTTTTTAGGGTTCCGGTACTTTGTCGTGTAGAAACTGTGTGTTTTCATCCTCCTCCTAAGAAGTTAGCCCACTTCCATCTTAAATTGCATCAATCTCTTACCATCAGTTTATAGTCAAGGGCTAACTTGTAAAGAATAAAAAAAAAACAGACATATTTCTTTAGTTTCAGGAATACGGTTGAATTATAGTGAAAAAGAAATTCCTCACAAAGTGGTCTACCACTATTATCCACAAACTACACAACACAAACAAAATGTGGAGCCAGAATGTGTATCCAATATGTTTACAAGCAATATCTTGAAAACAAATTTCATTATACACCGCATCGACCCGTGGAATATGAAAAAACTTTTCCGCGCGATAAAAGTTACCCTAAACGATCCCAGCGCTGTATACTATATACTGGGTGACCAACAATTTTCTTTATAAATGGACATTGACCATTACAGAGATCCCGACATATGGGATATCGATAATATTATGTAAATGTAAAAGGAATTGTAAATCTTCTCGTAATATAAAAATGAATCTTGAATCTTTCTAAGCGCAAATCTCGATAACGGTTGAGCCAATTTTGTTAATTCTTTTTTTAAATACTCCTTAAAGTTCTAGGATGGTTCTTACGTAGAGAAAAATTTAAAAGACTAAAAAAAGATTTTTCGATTTGTATTTTCTATACAAAAATTAATCTTGAACAAACGCGAATCTTGATAACGGCTGAACCGATTCTGCTAATTCTTTTTTTAGAATACTCCTTGAAGAACGAGGATGGTGCTTACAAAGAGTTTTTTTAAGGTACGGTGAAGGAAAACATCGTGAGGAAACCTGCATACCAGAGAATTATCTTAATTCTCTGCGTGTGTGAAGTCTGCCAATCCGCATTGGGCAAGCGTGGTGGACTATTGGCCTAACCCCTCTCATTCTGAGAGGAGACTCGAGCTCAGCAGTGAGCCAAATATGAGTTGATGACAACAATTTATTCTCATGTCGTGCTAAGCCGTTACCATTCCTCATTATTTCGTGCTAAACTAAAACCGTTCAACATTATCAATATGCTATGCTAAAGCATAAATGTTCCCAAAATGTCGTGGTACGGCATAACCGTTCCCAAAATGTCGTGCTACGGCAAAACCGTTATCAAAATGTCGTGATATGGTATAACCGTTCCTCCAAAACCGTGCTACGGCATAAGCGTTCCCAAAATGTCGTGCTAAGCCATAACAGTTACCAAAATGTCATGATACGGCATGACAGTTTTGGGGGAGTAACGGCCATAACGTTCCCCCAAAACTGCTACGGCATATCTGGTCCCAAAACATCATGCTACGGCATAACCGTTCCCAAAATGTAGCGCTACGGCATAACCGTTCTCATAATGTCGAGCTACGGCATAACCGTTCCCAAAAAGTTGTGCTACGGCATAACCGTTCCCAAAATGTTGTGCTACGGCATAACCGTTCCCAAAATGTATTACTACGGTATCGTCGGTCTAGATGTGATACCTCATAACTAACAATTTTTGGTAAAAATTGATTTTGATGCAGAAAGCTTCAAACAGCTTTTCCGGTGGTAGCCCGTAAATATCTTGTAGTACGTACATTAAAAACGTTTTTAATCGCATAAAACCTGTGATACCTAAAAGAATGTTTCTTGTCTCTTCTGTAAAGTTCGTCAGTTTGCACGCACGAGCTATCACATCGAAACCGACGGTATGCTTTGCTAAGTTATAACATTTCTCAATACATCGTACTACAGAATGGATACCCTACCTATACCTACATTATTAGTTCACGGTTCGAAGCAACCTGATGTGTCGGGAACCCCGACCACTCGTAATATACAGTTTATTTCCGAAGTTGGCGCTCAGTCAGCATTTCAACTTCCCTTCAATGGGGGATATTAGTTTCACACTTTTTCTTGTAAAAAGAACAAAGAAGTTAGATGGACGCTCGGAAATGGTAATCTCAAAAATGTCTTTTGTTTGAAATTTAGTACTTTTCTTTGTTCTAAACGCGATAGTGATGATTTATGATTTGAAATATGATTGAGGACTATTTAGATTCAAAGTTTGCCGCAGCTAAAAAAATATATATATTTTAATAGAAAGTGATAGAACCTTTTACACTCGAATGGTTGAGGGTCTGATCATTGAAACCTGTTACCTTTCAAGGTAACAGGTAACAGTCCAGTCCCAACTCTATGATTGGCTCCCGTACTTACTTATGGTAAGAGCATCAGGCAGCTACATACGCTGCCGCGTACCAAAGTAAATAAAATATTCATTGTTCATAATAAACTTTGCTATTCAACAACTGGTATTGTCTCCAGTAGGCCTAAAATGCTACCAAACGACGACGAAAAGCCAACTTTGGGACGAAAGAAATGGGACTGAGAAAACACCTCTTCCATTGATAGACATTTTGTCTAGTTCTCTTCACAAGAACATGTCATTGGTGGCATGCCAGGCACAAGGTGTGGTGAACGTGACGCCCGCGACTTCGTCCTCGTGGAATATAGTTTTTCACAAATCTCGCGGGAACTATGAATTTTTCCGGAATGAATAGGGATAGCTTATGTGATAATCCAGAGTAAAATCTATTTACATTCCAAATTTCAGCCAAACCGTTTCAGTAGTAGCGTTAAAGAGTAACAAATATACAAACACACAAACATCCATATAAACTTTCGTTTATAGTAGTAGGATTAATCATAATAAACTTCACCAATGAAATGCCTACTGCTATTCAACAATTTATCTTGTCCCCAGGTGTCAGCAGTGGTGGATGACGTGTACTCGGAGCATTCGCACGTGGCGGGGTCGTTCACCATGCTGGCGAGTTCCCGCGCCCATGTTGGGGGGTCTCTCAACGCACGGGCGCTGCCGGGGGCCAGAGTGCATACTAACTTTATCGGCTGTCTGAAAAAGGTATGTTTTTGAAGTGATAACGTCTTGTGACAAATTGTATGTGTAGAAAACGCAGCTCCTGTCAGGTGGACTGACGACATCAAGCGAGTCGCAGGGATTTGCTGGATGCAGGCGGCTCAGTATCGTAATGTTTGGTATAAAAGGTATGAGTATGAGGAAAATAAGAGTCTCGAATCTGTAGTTTTTTAAAATTTTTACAAGTTAGCCCTTGACTACAATCTCACCTGATGGTAAGTGATGATGCATTCTAAAATGAAAGCGGACTAACGGCCGAATCCTCCCACCAGCTAGACCAATTAAGAAAACCTCAATCGGCCCAGCCGGGAATCGAACCCAGGACATCCGTCTTGTAAATCCACCGCACACACCATTGCGCCACGGAGGCCGTCAAACTGCATATCATATGCTGTATGTCATAACTGAAACTATGCATTGTTCGAAGTCCACTTTAGTTCCTGGTTATTTATTCAACTCTATCATAACATTTGCTCAAAGTATACCGGATTTCAATATGGAGCGGTGGCTCACAATGCGTTGCGTCGTCTTACTTACAAATATCTGTGGCACGATGCGCTCCGGCGCCGCACCGGACTTGCAACCGCCGAGGCGAGGATGGGTGGGATGCGTGGTGACGTCGGAGCGGCACCGCTCAGTTGTTTATGCGTCACAACATTACTTTATTAACAGACTGTCCAACGCTACTACGGCGTCGCTGCGACATAACAACGTTGCGGCGTCGCACCACTCGTGTGCTCGCTGATGAAATCTTGCGAAATCTTTGCGATGCGGCGCCGCAACGCATCGGTGGTTCAATTTGCCGCAGGGTGAAATTACGGACATTTGAGGCTTAACACTTAAAATCCATAGTTTCTACTTCAAGTTAGCGAGCATGTATAGCGCGTAGTACTAAAAGTTGCTTCATTCACTTTACATCAGAGCGACCATCTGTTTATTCCTTCAACTCCCTGTGAAATATAAACACAGTCAGTCAAAATATTTGTTTGTATATGAATTTCATTTAATGTAATACGATATTTATTTAATATTTAACTTGTACGTAGCCTACGTATTTTAACATTTATTTCCGATCTGCAAGTATATGTGTATCCGGTTAGCGATTTTAATTAATATTAATATATTGTCGGGTCGCCGTAATATATTTTACGTCGTTATTCAGTTGTGATAAGCTCACGTAATGATTTTTCATTCTCTCTGTAAATTGAGTTTAATTGTGATTAATAAGCTCCGGTCAATTATATCATGAATATTATTTTATGTTCTATGATTTATAATTGTATTGTCCTTGTTCTTGGTTAGGAATCATAATCCCAGCTTCTTGTGTTTTGTACCAAAAGGAAAGCGAGTATTGGTCATATTTGAATAATCATACTTTCTCAAAAATCCTACATCTTTTTGAAAAGCCAAACGTAGCGCCATCTTGTACATTCTTGAGATGATAATAATAACGTATTAAAATATTGACCGTAACTGGAAGCTTTATATTGAGAGTAGCATTTCCGTTTCCGTCGATTTCATACCAGTTTTCGTACTTTTATTGACGTCACGTCTGGCTATGTGGCGCCACCTGGCGGTGTCGGGCTCGGGAAGTTTCGTAAATCGCTGAGCGCGACTTTAGCTCATTGGCGTTTTGTTTACCGTCGAAGCAACATCTTGCAATCAGTTGGTACCCGACATTGCAAGATAAAGTGTAATAAGTGAAGTGAATTCGCTGTGAGTACTTTATATTTTATTACGTTGTAATTATTACGTTGTTACATACAACGTTAATGTAATTAACGTTAAATTATGTAAAATTTCAAATTTCATTTGAAAATAGTACGTGATCATTATTTTAACGGTTTTTCCGTTCGGATCACTACTTCATGTGTTTGAAAGTCTTGCTTTTTTGCAAATGTTTTCGTACTTGCATGTATATAATAATATTTTCTTTGTAGTGATTTTTCAACAGTTAAAATAGTATTAAAAGTGGCGGGGCCCAGCGGGCTTCCTAAAAATGTGAACTCAGAAACCAAAGTGAACGTTCTAGCAATAGACTGTTGTCTAACATATATACTACAAAACGAACGCGTGGCCAGTGGCTTTCGTTTCAAAGGAGTACATAAATTACGAATGCTCGAAGACAAGTTAGACAAAGAGTTTTTGGAAGTTACTCAAACATATTGTTACTTCAATTCAAACCGGCATTGAAAAAAGGTTCACAAATCCCGCCAGAATTTAGCACAGGAATTTTGATTGGATGTAAATTACTGGCCTTATAAATCGCCACCCCACGCAGGGGCAAGGCGTAGACACTGTTAACGTCGCTGGACACATTTGCAGTCAAATATAGGTCTAATAGATTACCGCCCCTCGCAGGGGCAAGGTATACACAGTTTTTTTAACGTTCCTGGACGTATTTGCAAAACCAACTTACTGAGTAAGGTATAGAAAGTTTAAATATTCCTAGACGTATTTGCACAGTCAAATACCGGACTAATAGATTACCGCCCCTCATGGGGACGAGGTTATAGAAAGTGTTAACATTCCTAGACGTATTTCCAGTCAAATACTGAGGATTGCCGCCCCTCGCAAGGGCAAGGCACGAATAGTGTTGAAATTTCATCACGTAGAACACACAACACGGAATATACATACAATGCGCAAACGCTCATGCACAGCCATGCTTGCATGATAATTACAACCCACCCTCGCGGGGTGTATTATCTCTTTATATAAATTATTCAAATACCGGTGTCCTTGATCGCCACCGTCGCGGGCGTATGCATGACGAGTAATGTTCCATCGCGTGGAACATACAACACGGAATATACATATCTGTAATGCGCACACGTTCATGCACAGCCTTGCTTGCATGATCAATACAATCCACCCTCGCGGGGTGTTTATCAACGATGTATGGATACGAATATCTTATCTATCTATATAAATTATTCAAATACCCGTGTCGATGTCGTGTGTGTGATCGCCACCCCTCGCGAGGGGTTCTCGCGAATGCATGAAAAATGTTAAGATTCCATCGCTTGGAACACTTGCGCAGCCTTGCTTGTATGATCATTATAATCCACTCTCGCGGGGTGTTTATCAGCAATGTACAAGAGACTAATGTCCTAAAGCCCTTGCAGGCTGACTCACTATCTTTTACGTTTGCTAGTTGACATATACAAAATTGAGTTTCTATGTAAAAATGTCATTTATTGCTTACTCGTGAATATCCCACAGTAGGTAAATGATATTTTTCCAATTGATATAGGTTGATAATAAAGACCAAAATAGTGAATAGGCCTACTAGATTTGTAACCAATGGGTGAATTAATTACTTTGTAACAATGGCGTAAAAATCTGATGAACGAAAGCGTCAGATTAAAACATCATGTGCATTTTGGTATAGAGGTTAAAGGCAGGAAACTTATTTTTCCGAATACATCAAAGTTTTCTAAAGGTATTACTGGATGTATACAGTTTATTATTTGCAAAATTTATAACCATACTTCAGGTTTCATAAAACTTAGAAACAAACGAAAAGGTAAAACATATTATGATACCCTCCGTCACCTAGCAAATGTAGAAAAACGCATAAGCGGTAACATAAAAATTTCTATTAAAACAAAGGATTCTAAATGAATCCTTTTTCAGGGGCTCGAGGCCCATCAAGGGTATTATGTATGCTTTAAAGTTTAATGCATCCAGTAAACCTAAAGTATTTTGAGATAGACCTCATTTCAAGCGGTCTTTTTAGCCACCTTTTTCACCACTTTTTTCAATGGAAGAAAATGGTGGCACCAGAAACGTACAGAGGTTAATCTGAGGTTATCTCCTACCGTTCTCTCGAATAACCTCGTGTTTTTCTTAATCTATATGGAACATCGTTCCACACTCCTGTTTTGGAAGAAATATCAACAATTGTCTACTTAATGAAATACAAAGGATCATAAAAGCACCATGCTCTGTTGTTAATACTGAAGCCGGACCAATATTTTACCTCATGTGACGGTGTAAAGCGCCATCTGTTGGTATGATGACGAAATCTGTACAAAACGTGCTCATAATAAGGTGCGAAGAATTGATTATATTATGGGTCGCTAGTGAATGGGCGTCTAAACCATAGATGGCGACTGGAGCGTGTCTCTTTGTGTGAGATTGCGTTTCGTTTCAGGGTCGGAGTGTGCAAATTGGCAAATTTCGGGTAAAACAAACGTCGTGGGGGTTCAAAAACATATAATAAGGCACTAGAATGGTGTTGGCAAGCTTATGATTTGTGAATACAAAAATAGAAGGGATAAAGATTTTCTATTGTTATAGTTAAGATTTGTATGAACGAACAAATTTTTTGATGCGTCGAACGAAAACGTGTGAGCAAAGTTCTCGCCGGGGACAGAGTTTCGGTCATTTTCTGGAAACAGCCACCATGAGCTGAACAAAAATATCCGGGGGGAAGGATTTAATGTAGCAGGTCTGCTGAGACCAAAAACCTTAACTAAAATATTATGTTCAGCTCATTGAAAATATAAGTTTATTAAGTCTTGGGAAAATCGCAGGAGTCTTCCGTGAGTACATATTTTTTGCACATTCAGGTATTACAAAATGGCCGCTGTTAAAGAATGTATAAATCTTTGTTCCAGTTCCCGTTGGCAATGAATTCGTATATTTAATATTTGGGGGAATAATGGGCTAGAGAGAGCTGATATTATCAGGTAAGAAATATTTTTCACCTTACGGGACATTGGGCGGGGTCATTGACCACGCCGGTAGAACTTAACAATGACGTGTCATTTCTTCGTTTCAGTGGGAAAAATAAAAATAGGAAAATAAGAAAGAAAGATATAAGAATGAGTTTCGAGAACCTTTGAGAATGTAAAAGGGTAATTTAGGAGTTTTTACGAGTTTCGAAGAGGTTGTACGAATCCGTCGTGACGTCGCGGGATTCGTGGAAGGCTTTAAGAAGATAATCATTTGCCGGTTACAACATCCGGGAACGTCGCAAGCTGAGGCAGACGGAGTAGCCGTACCAGGTCAAGGGAGTCCGGCAGGACATATAACCGGGTAAAGACCCAGACAAGGTCAGTCCTATCTTGTTTACCAAGCTTGCGTTGATCTTCGGTGTTATGGACGAGCACATATCTATACAGTGTTAATTTCGGGGGGGAATTTTGGATATTTGGACATTGGATCTGAACCGTGTTCTGATATAATTTAAAGTTTAGTGCTTAACGATTTATGGTGGTATTTTGTATTGTGGTATTTTGTATTTTGGTATTTTGTATTTCGTACGTGGTATTTTGTATTTTGGTATTTTGTACGCGGTATTTTGGTATATTATGATACTTGTGTAATTTTGTCCAACAGCAAATATATGCTGTTTGAGGATTCTATAGAAGTACATGCTTAATTAAAGGTTTAGTTATGCTTTCTCTTACGGAGGTGGGAATGTGGGAAGATAAACAAATTTTCCGTTTGGTTGGTTGGTGACCGGTAGTGTGATTTGGACCCACGGGCTCTCAATTCAACGACTGAGATACCGGGACATCAGAGCCTTTAAGTCCGGTCCAAGTAACCCACATCTTCTTTCCTCCGTGGGACGAGAAAAACATCACTCGCACTAAGCGTATATGATTTATCATAGTTTCTAGTTATCTAATAAGAAATAACTGACGAATAAAGAATTTCTGGACTTTCTGTGTGAGTCTTTATTATTTCATCCAAATAGCCTCACAGTCTCAATTAGGTAGGTTAGGTTAGGTTAGTAGGAAATAGCACAGTGACCAGGTGGACTGGAACCCAGGACCTCTGGAGCTGGATTGAACTTAAGTTCCGACACCTTCATTTTTCTCTTTGTGACGCGTGGGCCTGCGGCCTCCAACCCTGTGGGCCTGCGCGGTCGCAAATGGCGCCCAACGTGGGGCGCCATTTGCGACCGCGCAGGCCGCGCAGGCAGGTAATATTTGGGGGAATAATGGGCTAGAGAGAGCTGATATTATCAGTGGGAAAAATACACCTAAGTTTGAGTGGGATGAGGAGGCTGAATTAGCATTTAATGTTTTAAAAAATGCATTAGTTACTGCACCAATTTTGGCAGTTCCGGATTTCAGTAAAGAATTTAAAATTCATTGCGATGCGTCTTCATATGCAATAGGCGGTATGCTCTCTCAAGATATAGACGGTCATGATCATCCAATAGCGTATATAAGTCGAAGTTTGAATAAAAACGAGAGAAATTATTCGGCCACCGAAAGAGAAGCTTTGGCAGTAATATACTCCGTGGAAAATTTCAGGGATATTTTGGTTCAGCACACATTAGAATTATTACCGATCATGCATCGTTGAAATGGTTTCTGAATCTTGAAAATCCAACGGGGAGATTAGCCAGATGGGGTTGCAGGTTGTCGCAGTATAACTTCACTATCGAACATAGGAAGGGTTCCGAAAATGTTGTTCCAGATTCTTTATCGAGACTGATTGCGGTAGAAGCTGTTGGAAGACAACAAGCAAGTTTAGATAAAAATTTCGTTCCAGATGAATGGTACGATAAAACTTTTAAGGGTTGTAAGGAGCATCCATCTAATTTTCCGAATTTCTGCATTTTGGACAATAGATTGTTTAGGTTTAGTAAGTGTAAATATAAATTACTTAGTGAGTTTGAATGGAAAGAGGTGGTTCGTAAGAGTGAGGTCAAAAAGATTTTGGAAGAGAACCATACAGACCCAAAATCAGGTCATTTCGGTGTATTCAAAACACATCGTAGGATTTCTCTTCGGTATTTCTGGAAGGGCATGTACAAAGATGTAGTGAACTTCGTCGAAAATTGTGACACATGTTCTGCGTATAAACATGCTACAACTGCTAAACCAGGACTAATGGGAAAACCTAAGAGGTGTCAAAGACCATTCCAGGTTCTTTCAGCTGACCTTGTTGGACCTTTGCCAAGGTCAACTTCAGGATTCACATTCTTGCTAGTCGTAACGTGCTGTTTCTCAAAATATACGTTATTATTTCCGTTAAGGCAAGCCACAAGTGCTGCCGTTATTAAGCATTTAGAGAATAATGTGTTTCTTACGCACAGTATTCCAGAAACCGTAATTGTGGATAATGGATCACAATTTACGAGTTCTGATTTCCGAAAATTTATTAAACAGTACAATATCCCAAATTTACATTATACTCCATTGTACACTCCTCAAGTTAATCTTGTGGAGCGTTATAATAAGACTGTAATGACGGCGGTAGCGTCTTATGTAGAAGACAATCATAAAACGTGGGATAAAAACTTATCAAAGATCCAATTTGCAATCAATTCATCAGTTAACGAATCCACTGGGTTTACGCCGTTTTTTCTTGTCCATGCTAGAGAACCAATCTTAAATGGTTCCTTTTATAAGGAGACAGATAAAGATTATGAAGTCGGTATGCCTAGGGAAGAATATGCAGGTGAATTTGGAACTTTGACCGAGATATTTCAGCAAGTTAGGGAAAAATTGTTTCAGGCTCATGCTACAAACGCTGCTCATTACAACATAAGAAGGAGGTCCGCGAAATATTCTGTAGGGGATATAGTATGGAAAAGAACTTATATATTAAGTGATGCTTCTAAGCATATTGCATCAAAATTAGCCCCTAAGTTTGAGAAATGTAAGATAGTTAAAGTTCTTTCACCATTGGTGTACGAATTGGTTCGGTGTTCAGATAATCGTCCAATTGGGACGTGGCACATAAAGGATTTTAAGAAATAAATGAGGTTAGGCCGAAGAAGTTGTTTTTCCCTGTTTAAATGTAAATAATATAAAGCATTTAATTAGGATATTGTGAAAGTAGTGATGTATCGGAAAACGAGAGCATTACCATAGTTTAAGAGAGAGAAGTATGAAAGAGATTAGGCATGTTAAGGAAAACAATTCAAAGAATATTGGCGCAGAAAAACTTAAATCCCTCATAGTGCAGTTATTACGGTTCAGTATACACATTTTCAGTATTCAGTATCAGTTTTTTCTTGAAGCTAAGTTATAAGAGGTCAACTAAAAGTTCGACATTAATTTAGGATTAAGCAATGACATAGGCAATGTAAATTCTTGCTTGGTTAGGTTGATACTTCAGAGCGAGAAGTGGAAACGGGCTGCTTATGGTTTCTTTTGGTGTTTCTTTCTTTAAGAAGAAACAATTCAGTCACACCTTAAGGTGAACCTCACTTGGTTGTGGATCACTGGTGTATTTAGTTCCGTTTTTTTAAATACATTTGCATTAGATTTCTTATAATTTCTTTTTCTATAATTTTGTTAGCATTTTTTTTTTGATTTTGATTAATTCGCTTTTACATAACATAGGTTTATTAAGTTTCGTAGGTTCTTAAATTCGCTTAAGATGCAATACAACATTAGTTAAAGTGGAAAATACAAATTTTGTCTTATTATACTTTGTTCAAGCTTAATTTAGTTAGTCTTAGAATTTAGAAAATTTCAGTTACCTTACGGTTAAATGAATTTCGTATTAGTAGTCTTTAAGTTAAATAATCTTTGGTAGGAGGTCCATAATAATTCTTTATCTTTGTAGGTTATTTCTTTCGGGAAAAATGATTTCGTAAATTTGGTAGGACGACTGTCTGTTGATGGTATTTTGATCAAAGTTTTACGATAATTTTTGAATTTAACATCTTAGATTTCGAAAGGTGTTCTTCAACAGATGTCTTTTCTTTTGTTTTGGGTTTTCTTTTGCTTAAGCTGAGGGCAGCCGTCTCGAGATATATATTCGATATATCTCGACACGTGTTTTTGTGGAGGGGGAGTATTGTGACGGTGTAAAGCGCCATCTGTTGGTATGATGACGAAATCTGTACAAAACGTGCTCATAATAAGGTGCGAAGAATTGATTATATTATGGGTCGCTAGTGAATGGGCGTCTAAACCATAGATGGCGACTGGAGCGTGTCTCTTTGTGTGAGATTGCGTTTCGTTTCAGGGTCGGAGTGTGCAAATTGGCAAATTTCGGGTAAAACAAACGTCGTGGGGGTTCAAAAACATATAATAAGGCACTAGAATGGTGTTGGCAAGCTTATGATTTGTGAATACAAAAATAGAAGGGATAAAGATTTTCTATTGTTATAGTTAAGATTTGTATGAACGAACAAATTTTTTGATGCGTCGAACGAAAACGTGTGAGCAAAGTTCTCGCCGGGGACAGAGTTTCGGTCATTTTCTGGAAACAGCCACCATGAGCTGAACAAAAATATCCGGGGGGAAGGATTTAATGTAGCAGGTCTGCTGAGACCAAAAACCTTAACTAAAATATTATGTTCAGCTCATTGAAAATATAAGTTTATTAAGTCTTGGGAAAATCGCAGGAGTCTTCCGTGAGTACATATTTTTTGCACATTCAGGTATTACAAAATGGCCGCTGTTAAAGAATGTATAAATCTTTGTTCCAGTTCCCGTTGGCAATGAATTCGTATATTTAATATTTGGGGGAATAATGGGCTAGAGAGAGCTGATATTATCAGGTAAGAAATATTTTTCACCTTACGGGACATTGGGCGGGGTCATTGACCACGCCGGTAGAACTTAACAATGACGTGTCATTTCTTCGTTTCAGTGGGAAAAATAAAAATAGGAAAATAAGAAAGAAAGATATAAGAATGAGTTTCGAGAACCTTTGAGAATGTAAAAGGGTAATTTAGGAGTTTTTACGAGTTTCGAAGAGGTTGTACGAATCCGTCGTGACGTCGCGGGATTCGTGGAAGGCTTTAAGAAGATAATCATTTGCCGGTTACAACATCCGGGAACGTCGCAAGCTGAGGCAGACGGAGTAGCCGTACCAGGTCAAGGGAGTCCGGCAGGACATATAACCGGGTAAAGACCCAGACAAGGTCAGTCCTATCTTGTTTACCAAGCTTGCGTTGATCTTCGGTGTTATGGACGAGCACATATCTATACAGTGTTAATTTCGGGGGGGAATTTTGGATATTTGGACATTGGATCTGAACCGTGTTCTGATATAATTTAAAGTTTAGTGCTTAACGATTTATGGTGGTATTTTGTATTGTGGTATTTTGTATTTTGGTATTTTGTATTTCGTACGTGGTATTTTGTATTTTGGTATTTTGTACGCGGTATTTTGGTATATTATGATACTTGTGTAATTTTGTCCAACAGCAAATATATGCTGTTTGAGGATTCTATAGAAGTACATGCTTAATTAAAGGTTTAGTTATGCTTTCTCTTACGGAGGTGGGAATGTGGGAAGATAAACAAATTTTCCGTTTGGTTGGTTGGTGACCGGTAGTGTGATTTGGACCCACGGGCTCTCAATTCAACGACTGAGATACCGGGACATCAGAGCCTTTAAGTCCGGTCCAAGTAACCCACATCTTCTTTCCTCCGTGGGACGAGAAAAACATCACTCGCACTAAGCGTATATGATTTATCATAGTTTCTAGTTATCTAATAAGAAATAACTGACGAATAAAGAATTTCTGGACTTTCTGTGTGAGTCTTTATTATTTCATCCAAATAGCCTCACAGTCTCAATTAGGTAGGTTAGGTTAGGTTAGTAGGAAATAGCACAGTGACCAGGTGGACTGGAACCCAGGACCTCTGGAGCTGGATTGAACTTAAGTTCCGACACCTTCATTTTTCTCTTTGTGACGCGTGGGCCTGCGGCCTCCAACCCTGTGGGCCTGCGCGGTCGCACTCATTTCCACTTGCTAAATACGCACAGCATCAAAAACTCAGTTTGAAGAATAGACACAAGCCTACTTGCATGTGTATGTAATAAAATCCCAAAGGTGCTTCCTACGTTTTGTATACAGGGAATTGTTGGAGATTACTTCCTTGTCATTTGAACTATGCATGTCTCTTTCTCAAATACTTTCTCAATGCTATCGAATTCGCAGCATGTTTTGTAAGAGATATGTAGAATTAAGAATCGACAATTTTATCATTTACTAAGAAAATAATACGAAGCGTAGATGTAGACTATATCGAAAACTTGCCCGTTACCATTGAATGAATGAATGACCTTGTTTAATATAATCAGACTGCTAGCTACCTACTTCACTGACACCCTCAGCCAGTGTTTTTGTTAGTAGCAGATGCCTTTGACCACGCTTGGGCAGCGTTACTAAACATTCACCCTCAGAGGTATTCATGGTCACGAGAGGAATAGCTACTGCATTCCAATAAAAAGGAAATGTATGTCATACTACTCGTATATGCCCCTAGAATCAAGCTCACCCCCTAAGCAACATTCAATTGGACAAAATGACTGCCGTTACATATTACGGAGGAAAAGAGAAATGAGTTTAAATATAGAATATAACAGTTAAAATTGCAAGATCTTTATGTCTAGTAACCTTAATTAGACTATCACTAAGTTCAAAACAGTACACAATAGTATACGCGGCAGGAACAACAAGCATGCAAATCACTTGTTATACAACATCGCTATCTTCCATACTCGGCGCTTTCATTACTGTAGCATAGAAAAAGTGATTGTGAAATAGGGTATGTCGGTGACTGATCTATACTGATCTGACTCATTAAATAAGGTACACGTAGTCCATGATTACTTGTACGTATCCCGAGATGTAACTTACGCTCAAGTTGTTTTATACGATGTGTACAGTGTGTATAGGGAATTTTCCACTTGCTTTATGGTATCGCCACCACTTACACTGATTCTCAGAGAATCATCAGAATCGGTTGACAAGAATATATTTAATAGCCTTGATAAGAGTAAGTCTTATGTCATTTGGATCTCAGATTCCGAGTGCTAGCAGTACCGATAATTCTATAGGATGAAGACAAATTTATTATAATCACGACAACGGACTTAGCAGTTACAAAACTGTTAGAGGTAGTCTTCAAGAAATATGGGAAAACCTGAAATTATTTTTAATTTCCTGTCAAAACTTAAAAATCGGCTTGTGTAGTGTTGTCTAAAAGTAAAAGTTTTAGTACATTATATGACCTAATGTCTAAGAACTGACCCAGTTTAAGTTTCTTGAATCTTCAAGTAACCTACTTAAGAGATCAATAACTTTGTAAAGCATATCCTTAAATTCATGCCAAATTGTTAAGAAAGCCTAAAAATTCCATGCCACCAGTTTGGAATGTCAGTAACTTCTTAAGTTATTTTTTCAATAATTATATTTTTGTAGGTACACTCTGAAAGGCGTGTATATGACCTAACATTACTTATTATAGGGATAACATAGTATAAAATCTGATGATTTTATTTAATTTTGGCCGCAATTTGGCTCAAAAACCGATAGAAGTATTTACTCTGGCTGGAAATTATTTGTAAATAAAATAATCACTATCATAATTTTTCTTTAGGAAATAATAAGTCTATTTCATTATTAAATAAAATAACTATCCACTACGACTAAATGCAGCAAGAATTAATATTTATTTCTTTGTAATAAATTTTTTAAAAAACCGCCTCGCATATGGTTATAGCAGAATGAGTAAAGACGTCACGTAAGAAATCTTCATAACGACTATATCGGTCAGCAGTGTTTTTCCTAAATAATTTAGTGTGAATATCAATTACGACACTTGAATGTCGAAGAGTTGACAGTTTGAATAAATAATATCCACAGACAATAGATACTTATTACTGGCTACCATTGTACCGTAGACATGTATTTTTGCTACATTCCAACAAAATGGAATATTGTATTATGCACAGACACAGTAAGTCAAACTTCGTTACTAGCTTGTTCTCTAAATAAAGCCTAATCGAATTAGAGATAATATTTTTATAAAAAGTTTTATTTTAATAATCACATTGGCGAAATAATACCATAATGTGGCGTCACCAGGCGAAAACAAACAGGCTCTCAATATAAAGCTTCCAGTTACGGTCAATATTTTAATAGCAGCGTTTTACCTGAAATAAAACGCATATTAAAATACTTACCTCACTGGAAGCTTTAAGTAATTCCTGCCTGGTGATATATTGAGCCAATGAGCTAAAGTCGCGCTCAGCGATTTACGAAACTTCCCGAGCCCGACACCGCCAGGTGGCGCCACATAGCCAGACGTGACGTCAATAAAAGTACGAAAACTGGTATGAAATCGACGGAAACGGAAATGCTACTCTCAATATAAAGCTTCCAGTGAGGTAAGTATTTTAATATGCGTTTTATTTCAGGTAAAACGCTGCTATTATTTTATTACAGACATACCTAAGTGAAAATTCTACAAAAATAACATGTAACACAATTCCCCTCGTATATTTGTCATATATATTTTTTTAATATGACCAATATTCCCATTCCATCATACATATCCCCTCCAACTAGTCACGAAAGACTGTATTAGGAGTGGGTACGACAATAGTTCAACGGGCGGGGATAGAACCACCAACCCTCGGTGATGAGTCCGACCGCTCTTACCGTTGAACTAGCTACGTTGAGGCTTAATTGTTTGTTTGTTTGCATTGAACAGGCTCTGAAACTACTGAAATGATTTGATTTTTTTTTACAGTAGGGAAGCAACACTATCCCCGTGTGCTATTTTTAGCATACATTTTATTTATCTGCGTGTTATCTGGTTCCTGTTCTCGTAGAAATACGGAAATAGGAACCACGGGGGTGAAACCGCGGGGAGGCTGTTAGTGTAATAATAAAATCATGTTTTTGACGGCATCCGTGGCGCAGTGGTATGCGCGGTGGGTTTACAAAACGGAGGTCCTGGGTTCGATCCGATTGAGATTTTCTTAATTGGTCCAGGTCTGGCTGGTTACCACCCTACCGGCAAAGACGTACCGCCAAGCGATTTAGCGTTCTGGCACGATGACGTGTAGTAACCGAATGGTGTGTAGATTTTCATCCTCCTCCTAACAAGTTGGCCCGCTTCCATCACCACTTACTACCAGGTGAGATAGTCAAGGGCTAACTTGAAAAGAATTTAAAAAAAAAATGTTTTTATAAAGTTCTTATGATATCCAGAGGAACCTTTCCAGGTGGAGTTCTCGGCAGATACGCTGCGTCTCAACCTGATAGACCTGGCGAGGACCGGGAGCAAGCTGATCACTGTGACCGGGCGCCTGGAGTACGCGTGCTCGGCCACTGACTCCGCAGATCCGGTCACCTTCGCCACCAAGGATGCGCACTTGGTAAGCTCTATGCCTCTAACAGGTATTTACAGTCGGATAAGTCTTTAAGCTATTTAAGCAATAGGCTACTTGCCTCTTTTGTAAACAGTGTTTAAACTGAATTATGGAAGTATTGTAAGCTATATTTTATTTTGTCCCGTCAATAATAACCAGTAAAAAAATATCTACGTAAAATTTTTGCCGCCGAAACACAACACATTAGCAAGTGACGTCATTCATAGAGATAAAAGCGCGATTGGCGTTTGCAGTGATGTGATATATCACGTCACCGCAAGCGCCAATCACAAACCGATGCCTTGTAGCGAATGGCATCCCAGGTTATTTAACCATTTTGTTTTATAAAAATATTACAATTACGAGATTATTTTCACAAATAAAAATGTGATCAGAGTTTCTAGGCATCTAAAAATCTGTATGCAAAAAATCTTCTTAGTTCTGTACAGCAGGCGAGTAGCTTATTGTTTAGGGCCTCCCGTCTAGGGAACCAGAGATGACCGAGAAAAAAAAAACGGGCACACGAAAGTCAAAGAAATCCGCGCTTTTATAGTGACTGATTGATTTAATTTTTGTAGGAACTCTTTGTACTTCAATTAAGGATACGGGGGCTCACAAGATTGCTTAAGTTACCTTAATCAGGTTACCTTAATCAGGCACTGTATAACAGTACCCGCAAAACGTTTTCAAAAAAAAAGAGTAAATAGCAGATTATAAAACGGTTGCATCATATGGATTAATAAAATATGAGTAATTTTGTAAATCGAAATAAGTGAGGTTTATCTATACCTAATATTATAAAGTTAAAGTCCATAGCTCATGAGGGATTAGTAAAAACAGAATTTCACGCGAAAATCATATCAACCGATGGACGTCCACTGCTGGACCTTATGTCCAGCAGTGGACGTCCATCGGTTGATATGACATGCATGGACCTCCAAGCACGACGGTCTCGAGCCACCAGCATCCAGCTACTCCCTTGAATATCCTCGGGTGGGGGTCGACCAACACTGCGCTTTTCGGTGTGAGGTCACCATTCGAGCACCTTGGGACCCCAACGTCCATCGGCTTTTCGAACTATGTGGCCTGCCCATTGCCACTTCAGCTTGAATTATGTCAGTGAGGATTGGTTCATTGATATGGACGATATTTTTCAAAATATCAAAGATACAAAATTGGTCAGTTAAAATGTTAATAGATATAATAGATGCTAAAAAAAATTCAAAATTACAAGATAGACAAACAAAATCTTAATGTAAGTAGACCTTAAGTAATTATGATTTTACGTAAAAATATCAAACTGCAGATATTAAATTCTACTTTAAAATTACTGCAAAGTAGAATATTGGACAGCCAACTACCATCAGTAGATCTAAAGTGACTTTCCAATATCAAAGAGATGACCTCGACGATTCTGTGGGGCGTATTATTTTGTAATGAAGCTTGACCTGATTTATTTAGAATCATCAATATATTTTGGCCTAGCTGATGCCTCGCGGTTTCACCCGCATAGTTACCGTTCCCCTAGGAATACGGGGTTAATATATAGCCTATAGCCTTCCTAGATAAATGGGCTATCTAACACTAAAAGAATTTTTGTCGGGTCGCATCGAACGGATTTTGTTTACCGTAAAATTAAAAATCCGTTTGATGCGATCTAATACGTACGATGTGTATCTGTGGATGCCTACCATGAGGAAGCCAAATCAATCAGTTAAAATCCGGACGTTTAGTATAGCGAAATAGACCGAGGCGATTACGTTACGCATCCGATTGGTGTGCGTTGTAATTTTATACAAAGAATAGCGATACGATTCCAATCCGTTTTCCAGTTGATATGAGTGATATGCACCGATAACAATATTTGACTCAACACTATCATAAGATAATGATTGTGATAGGGTTTGACGACTTCAAATAGTCTTCGAGGCACAAGGGAGTAACACCATCGACTTTTCAACTGCAGGCTGCCACTAAAAAAATATTATAGCCACAGCCAGGGTTCGTACCCACCGACCATATGATCCGAAGCCGCATAGGCTAATGGCTTAACCACTGGATCAACGTGGTATAATAACAATTCATATCAAACCTAAATTCAGTACTAACAAAGTTAATTTTCACCGTAACATAATAGCTAGGAGTTTCCAACAGTAGCAGTCCTAGAGCCATTCCGTTTTGAATGCTACATTTCAGAAAGGCCATTCAAACTTCACGTAGATATTCGAGCAACAATTACTTTTCACATACCTCATTACTTTACAATAGCGGTCTGTAGAGGGGATAAGTACCAATTAAAAACAATGGTTCACGTGAAAAATCGGCTATAACCCGGACCATTACAGTGAACGTTCGCTAAAGTCGAGGGCACTCTATGGGACGGACTCTCGAATTTGGTCAAGTGCTCCGCAGTTCGCTTCATCTGATTAGACTTAGGAAAGCTTATTGGATTTGAGTTAAGCGTTTTACTGCCACTCTAGGGGTCCCTTTAGTCTTTGATATCTGTAAATTTGGTTTATCTTGACGCGTTAATAGTGAGATACGTTACACAGTTGTTCTTAGAGTCTTCTTAGGTTTAATCTAATTAATGAAAGTACATTTTCAAGTCAAACTGATCTATAATACCATTCTTCACATATTTTCACCATTTTTTAGTCGAGAAAGGCTGAAAAGTTCTGAATGAAATTTTACATAGATATATATAATCTGGGTTAGCGTAATATAGGCTATTATTTCAATTTTCGATATTTCAACAGGAACGTCGTCTACGTGGGTAAAAAATAAATAAACGAAAGTATTTAAGATAATGCGTATCTGATCTGAACCTGCACTTTTAGCGGGATATCCAAGTTTCATTTTAGAAATCCTTTTTAAAATATTTTTTTTGAGTATTTTATTTCTGTCTAAATACGGATTAAGCTCGCGTACTTATTTTGGAATTCGATTCCTCCTCCGTAAGTCGTTGTCCTCATGTGTGACGGTCGTGGCAACCTCCGTCTCTGACTTTACTCCTTAAGGTGTTGCGCCATCTTTTTTCTATCTCCGGCTGTTTTGAGAGCATCGTAGACTTGAGTGTGGTGCGGATCTGGTCAGACAAACGGAAATCGGGATACCACCAAGCGATTTAGCGTTCCGGTACGATGTCGTATACAAACCAAAAGGGATGTGGGTTTTCATCCTCGTCCTAACAAGTTAGCCCGCTTCCATCTTAGATTGCAGCTTCACTTACCGTCAGGTGAGATTGTAGTCAAGGGCTAACTTGTATAGAATAAAAAAATGTAAAATAACCTTGCTAGGAACATTTTTTTCATATTGTCTCCTTCTTTCCTGGCAACGTGTCCGAAGTATTCTAGAATACGTTTGAAGCAGATGGTAGAAAGCCTTGTTAACCTTAAGCTTGGCAAGTCTAAATGCAGCGATGCGTGGGTCCGAAATGCAGTCCTTCGAATCCGGAGCATTTTCCTGCAACACATCTCGAAAGCGTCTTAAATCGATTAAAAAGACCGTAATTTACCAGCCTCAGTTAGTAGCGTTTGCTAGTTTTATTATATTTGTTCTGTGAGCAGTGAAATCCATTGAAGCGCTTCAATATTGATTTGCTAAGACTTTTTATTCGGACTCAGCGGTAAAGTTTTCTTTAAGTTCGTCAGTAACTTACTAGGAAGTACTTCGCAACTTTTTCTTTTACTTCCTTTACTGCATCATCGTTATCGGTTTGTGTTCCGAGTTTCCGAGTATCATGACTTTTTATTTTATCGTGAATTGGGAGTAGCCGGCCCTAATAATCCGTTTATGGATGAAATTCTCTATTTCATGCAACCCGCGGGAAATATTGATTTTCCGGGATAAATGTAGCCTTTTCAGCTCTAAGGTCCAAGTTATCTCCATACGATAATTCATCGAAATCGGTTCAGCTGTTTTGCCGTGAAGCAAACCTTTGAAAAACACCTTCAAATAACTTTAGAAGAAGGAAGATAAGTCGGCTCTTCTCGGCGCTCTTTCTGCCTTCCTAACCAACTGTATTCTGTAACGATGTTTTGTATAATTTGCAAGTGTGAGTTTCAAATTCACCTCTATATCTGTTTTCTATTGTATTCTGTTTAACACGATACTATAGAAAAAGAAAGATAGAGGTGAATTCGAAACTTGCACTTGCGAGTTATACAAATAATCGTTATAGAATTGCTCTACAGTGCTAGATTCTAAAATTAAAGTCAAAGTCAAAATTAACGAACTTTTGAACTCTGATGGATTGCGCGGATTATTAGCTACGAATTGTCTGACGACTGAGGACATGAAAAAAATAAAAGAATTTATATTTTTTATTGAGATTTACATTAGAAATCTGCTAGCTCCCAAAGCGAGTGGTCTAAACTCCAAAGTTGTCTACCTTAATTACCTATTTATAAGGTGGGAGCTAACGAATTTTCCGCCTTATAAAATGTAGTATATCTGACATTTGCAGGTTCTCATTCAAATAGCCAGTACACCTAAATGGAAATTTTATTTAGACCATTTAGCTTATGACTATTATTTGCATGTTATTTGAAGTCCTTTCTCAGAAACTAAAAGCCGCTTATGTTTAGCCTCTCTAGACCTTAGTTTAACAATGAATAATACCGCTCATTCATATTTTGTGTATGCCACCATTTCTGTACGATCCCGACCACGCATACGTACTTTGACCTTTGAAAACGAAATGGAGTCATAGTTTGACTATTATACAGTTGGATCTAAACTAATAATATAAAGATTTGATTTTTTGTTTATTCGTTATGATTTTGTTCAAAAACTACTCAAATGATTTTAAAAATTCCTTTACCATTAGAAAGTTGTCTTCTTCTTCACCAAGTAAAACATTAGTTTGTTATATTTTATTCCAATATTTCCACGGGTAAAACAGCGGGGCATCTGATACAAATTAGTAAAATTGTATTTCTATAATTAACTAGCGGACTTCCCTACCCCTACCTCTAACCTACTCCGACTCTATCCTTGCCCTAGACAGTATTTTCTTGGTAGTCTAAATCGGCTAAATTAGAAAAGTAGACATAATATGTTTATCCTACTGATACCCTTGACTGGTTTTATGTGGTATCTTAGCAGAAGGCTATATACTTAATTATATTTATTTAGCGTCTATAACTTACAAAGTTGATCCATATTGCGAAAAGAATCAAAATGAAAAATTAAATATAATTTATTTCCATCATATCAGTAACAGTTGTGAGTTGTGACTAATTTGGAATTGAGACTTCTCTATAAGTAAAATTATCTCTGTATTGCGAGACCTCGCTCTTCCATTCTGTAACATTAACATTGCAATGTGAATACATTTTCTTTTATTCCTTACTATGTGAACTGTATGATGACTATTCATGATTTTTTTACTAAGTGTTTGTAAATTATTGTAATTACTTCCAATATAGGCAGGCGGGGTTTGAGGCAATAAACTGATTTTCCGCTGCGATAGCGCCAACTCGCAAATGGTATGAGAAAAGGGTGGGAAAATTCCTAATCCCCTGAGTATTAGGTCACCTACGCCACGCACTGGCTTAAGCTATGGCATGCTAATTTTCTCACTTAAGCCGATGAACGTCGTTATTTACTAAGCCCATTAGTGCGACCAGCGATTGCCTGATCTTCGCGGTTCTATAAGAACTGAAAGTTTTAAGCAATTTTATAAAAGCATAAGTAAATTATAATGAACAAGGGTACGATTAGCTATTCTTAGATATATTCCTGGAGTTTATTGTAGATTTAGCTACAATATGCTCTTATAGAATAAAATTAATTTTATAGAATAAAACTTATGCTTTAAATTAGAATTGCTTGAAACTTTCAGTTTTTATTAGAACCGCGAAGATCAGGCAATCGTTGTGTGTTATAAACGCTAAATAGATCTAGATAGAGAGAAATATTCCACCATGCATTTTTTTTATCAAAGGTTTCAGCGTTTCCGATGACAATATCTCCTTGGCAGCTTGATTTTTTCTGATAATTCCGTCTTTACCAGCCTAAGGATGTTCACTGCTGAACATAGGCCTCTTCTTTTTTTGTAAGCCCTTGTCACCTGATGATAAGTGATGATGCAGTCTATGATGATTTCTACACGACATAAACCGGAACGCGAAATCGCTTGGCGGTAGGGTGGTAACTAGCCAAGCCTGAACTAGTAATGAAAACCTCAATCAGCTCAGCCGGGGATAGAACCCAGGACATCCGTCTTGTAAGTCCACCGCGCATACTGCGTCCCGGAGGCCTACAATAAATAGATATTAAAGGTCCATAATACGAGTATATAGCATTGTAAATATCATATATAAATCATATCACCAGTCGCTAGAAACTTAGCTTCGGGACTATTCTTAGAAATAAATAATAATTTTAAATACCGGGTATTAGGGGTTGACGAAAAGTAACCCCGGGATTGGGACGCATCCGGGCTTTTCAGAAATGATATTATTTATATTATATTTTATGTTTTGGAAGTATTTTCCTAAGATTCCGCTACCTATTGAATAATCTCAACGTTTTCCGATAAATCTCGCTACAAAATGGTATGAGAAAAGGGTTGGAATCAAAAAGCCTAATCCCCATACGCAGAGCGTAGTCCCGTAATGTAACTTTATGTGATGTAATCGCCGTACAGCGACGATAAGGTGGTGTTACGCAAATGGAGGATTTAGTATTGACATGGTTATTGCGTTTGATATTCTGATATTTGCATTAGTGTTGTTGTGCAGTACGTATATATGGTACCTAGTTAAAATAGACGTTTAAATATACATATCATCATTCATCATCATTATAAATCCATATTCGGCTCACTGCTGAGCTCGAGTCTTCTTTCAGAATGAGAGGGATTAGGCTAATAGTCCATCACGCTGGCCCAATGCGGATTGGAACTTCACACACGTAGAATTAAATGCCCTTCCAGCTTCAGTTTTCCCCACCATCACACCACATGGGTATTTTCAAGTCAAAAGTGAGTTGGCATCTTTTAGGCAAGCGCGTTCCACCATAGGCTGCATCATCGCTTACCATCAGGCATGATTGCAGCTAAGCGCTTGCTTATTCAAAATAAAAAAAAATAAGAAAATTCTCTGGTATGCAGGTTTCCTCACGATGTTTTTCCTTCACCGTAAGAGACGTGATATTTAATTTCATAAAATGCACAGAACTGAAAAGTTGGAGGTGCATGCCTCGAACCGAACCCACACCCTCCGGAATTGGAGACAGAGGTCATATTTTGGTTTCTACACGACATCGTACCGGAACGCTAAATAGTTTGGCGGTAGTTCTTTGCCGGTAGAGTGGAAACTAGCCACGACCGATGCCTCTCACAAGCCAGACCTGGACCAATTAAGAAAACCTCAATCGACACAGCCAGGGATCGAATCCAGGACCTCCGTTTTGTAAATCCACTACGCACACAACTGCACCACGGGTGAAATCGTGCGCTAATATACTGGTCCAATTTGAAAAATTCTTTCAGTGTTAGATAGCTTATTTATCGAGGAAGATTATAAGCTATATATTATTCCCGTATTCCTACGGGAACGGGAACCACACGGGTAAAACCGCGCAGGGTCAACTAGTTTCTGCTATACGCATACGTCTTTAGCTACTACTTAGTAAATTAAATAAATTACAGAATCATTAAAACACGAGGAGTGAATTGGTTTATCGGTATGTCGATCATAAAATAAGTTCAACCCTGAAGGACCGGTCATTAGCTCCGAGGTCGGAGCGGGTCGATCGTACGTAATACAACGCTAATACTTGGATAAATTACTCTATATTATTTTTTTCCCTGCACCACGTTTTTTTGAACGAATGTAAGCCATATAAATATGTAAAGGTGTTAAACTAGGTCTGATAGTGTTCGCTGGGATTGCTTTCTTACTGATTTTATGGATATCAGGATGAACTTCGCACGAGAGGTTTTTTAACGGTCGTTAAAAAAACGTTCAAATACAACAAATGCTCTTTTTATTTAAAGAGTATGTAGCATATGCTGAGTTGGGGCCCTTTATTGGGTTATGCCACACATCGCAGGGTATTGTCCTGTCATATTATTTAATATGACAATATTATTTGTTAGCATTATATGATATTATGAGCATATTGTGTTGTGTGGCATAATGCTGTAATAAAGATTTTTTCTTTCTTTCTTTCTTTCTTTCTTTCTTTCTTTCTTTCAAATGCCTTTCTAAGTACCTATATTATGTTCACACGACAGCGTTTTCAAGACACAATGCTTTTTTCGAGCAGTATTGCATTTTCAATTTTGGGCGTTGGAAATAGATCATTCTCTACAATATTTTGTCAACGTCCGTTAAAAAAATTCTCGTGCGAATGAGGCCTAACAATAGTTACTACCATCAAACTCATGTTAAAGCAGCCTGGGTGTAAACTCCATATCCCGAGGAGAATAATATAAACAACCCACTGCAGGTATACTACAGTGGGTTGTTTATATTTATCTTTTAATGATGGCTAGCGGATGCACGAGTTCTTCCACATCAAAAACAGTTTTTCACAAATCCCTCAGGAACCATGAATCTTTTCGGGATAAAAAAGCCTTTATGTTGCTTAATAATGTCCTCTAACTTCCTGTAAAAGTCCTGTTAAAATTGAATTTAAAATTGTTTCAAAGATTAACCCGGATAAACAGAAAGATTTTATTAAAAAAGATTGGTTGTGTTTTGGTATCCTGTCATGACATTTGATGATATTCTCTTAACTAATTCTATTTGTTTCCACAGATACTACCAAAGTGGGAGGCAGTGAAGACCGGAACCATATCGTTCAAGTTCAGAACAAATGAGCCGAATGGACTCATTCTCTTCAACATGGGCGCGAAGCCACCAAGGGTAGGTTGCACGGTAAGGGGTGGAGCTTTTGGGGGACAGTTGTCGCAGATACCATTGGCGAGGTCATCTCATCATCATCAGGAACTGATATCCGAACCCTTTGTTACGAAACGATGATGAGGACAATGCTTAGTCAATCCGGAAGGTTGGAAGTTCTAAAATCGGTATAGAAAGAATATACAATCGTTTATTTCAAGCATTTTTAAATAGTTAGGATAGGAACCTGCTACTTCTCAATGTCACCACGATCCAAATTCCAATCACGATCCATTCCATTCCACGATCCATATCCAAAATACATTGTGAGGAAAAATCTGCATACCAGAGAATTTCTCAATTCTCTGCGTGAGTGAAATCTGCCAATCCGCATTGGGCCATCGTGGTGGACTATTGGCCTAACCCCTCTTATTCTGAGAGGAAACTCGAGCTCAGCAGTGAGCCGCATATGGGTTGATGATGAATATTAGTATAGACCAAGGATGGCTGCGTATTCCAATCGGCTGGATCGGTTTTTGACGTTGGAGGTTATGGTATAACCGTAGCAAAATACATACTATTAAAATATTTGCTCTATATACCTATGACTATAAGATGTAATTTTCACTGCGTATTATGTGTATTATGCGAAACGGAAACCGGACACCATATACTTGAAATAAACGATTTATAATCGATTGCCTTCGAAAACAAATGAATAAATATTTAAAAACGTTGATATCAATCTCGTTTCGTAACTTGTTTTCACTAAACCAACTCCTTCCACTGTCATACCCATCAGATTAGTAATTATTGAGAGATTGCAAAATTTTATTGAGTTTTTAATAGGTTACTATTATGGAATTTTAAATACACGTTAGCTTTAGTGTTTTATGTTCTATGGATACTACCAATGTAGTGTATGTGTACGTTAGAATACGGGCATAAAATATAGCCTATAGTACGCGGAGATAGTATAGATTCCCAAAAGTGACAAATTTCTTCAAATCGGTTCAGTAGTTTCAAAGCTAAACAAACAAACAATCGATCAAATCCTCTTTATAATATTAGTATATAGATTACGACCTGACTGTCAATATAGGTGTAATATATAGACATCTTAAAGTAAAGAGTGCATAGGTATACTAAACCAATATAAGCCAAGTTATGTGAAAAATAAATTTTAACAGTGACCTAAAAAAATTTGAAACTGATTTTCACGGTCTTTATAAGAAAACTTACGCGTAGCTCTGAGCTAATTCAAAAGGTTTCTAAAAAAACAGATTTTCTGTAAAGTAGGTTTACTGACGATAGTTGAACGTGACAACGTCATAAGAAAATACTGATGGAATGGTTGCATTTTTTCAAAAGAAAATGTCCGTTTTTCTAAAATACTGTTTAATAATCTTTAAAAAGTTGGCAACCCTAGAACGAGGGAACGACGCATGACGTCATCTTTTTTCGAGTGTGCAGCCGGCTCCATTGAATTATTAACGGATATTAGATAAAAAGTAGACAGAAAACTTAAGAACTATAATTGGCGTTTATTTCACTAGGGCAGAAAATTAGCCATTATGGATGTATCCTTAAACAGACGGCGGCCGCACGAAGGCTATATCAAGGGCTCTCGATAATATCATGTGTGTTCAGGCAATTGTGATCGATATTATAAAAGGTTCGGTTCGTTAAGTTTGCTCTTTGTGTTTAACGTTGGAAAATACTTTGTAACATTATTAGGGTTCCGTAGGCAAATAAAAAAAATTAAAGCCATATTTACAGAAATGCCATAGTCGGCATTTTTGTTTGAAAAAAGGATATTAAAAAAAAAACTCTGAATGGGGCATAGTCTCCATAATTACGGAACACGTAAGTCGTGTAGAGACAAGCGTTGACATTTAAAATCAGTATCAGCAGCAAAACCATATTATTAAATTATTTTCAAAAGTTTCACATGACATAACTACAAAGTATTCAAACAAATGTCATCATACTATCAAACAATTGGCAAATTGGATTGTTCGTATGATAATTTTCAGATTTATTCGCATTATCATGGGAACATTTATGATACGTACTGTGCGAAAGTTTTTTCATACTATCTTATTAAATTATCATACGAATGTTTGCTGAGCAATTGTTTTTTTTTTCGTTTATTATGCGTCATCCTCGGTATCGCTCTAAATAATTTAAAATGCATTTTTGATGTATAGACGTCCCTTTACATTATACACAAAGTCTTTAATTGGTGTTTCAATAATAATTCCAATTATAAAACATCATTCGGGATAAGAAAAGCTATACTTATGTAAATTTGTTTTATTCCGTAAATTTTTATGATATTATTAAAAATCTACGGAACCCATGTCCACATGCGTGTTCTAACACGCGTTTAATTAGTTTTCTGTATACATTTTTCGCCGTTGAAATAATTAGTACAGAACGATTTAATTAAAAACGGTTGATTATTATGAACCGATGTTTGAGGAAAAATTTTGCAATCTCAATAAATTATACTCAGTGGATAAGCATGAACATTAACTTCACGATCGACGCTTAATTATTTGAGACCGTGATTTAGCGTTTATTTCATCGTACTTCATAACCTGCCCGGCGTTGTGAAACTGCCTGTTTTATGAAAATAATTAAATTTAGCTACATATAATATTTATTAGTCAAACAGAATGTTTTGATTATTTTCGAATCTTTACTTTAGCCTTACTCGCATCACATCTAATAATAATAATTATACGTCATGTTTTTGAAAAAATTAAAATGAATTTGATTAATAAGCTAATAAGCTTAATTAGATATAGTTAATATTGAATAACATTTTATAAACTAACAATACATAATTTAAAATAGGTAAGTTATGAAATTTCTACATACTTAAATAATTACATTCATTTTCTACCTTCATTTCTAATTTGATTGGTGGTAAACAGTACAATATGTTAAGTAAGGCTGTAATATAGAAGTATTTTCAAATCTCAACTTTCCTGGTGTCAGGAATATCACTGTTACGATTTTGTGTGAAAGTGATTTTTTCAATCCATGTTTTTCTTAGAAGAGTTGAAAGGTAGCACAGGTAATGCTCTCTTCTATAGTTCTGACAGAATGCATGTTACATTTTCATCATAATTGGTTCAGTAGTTAAGGTGTGAAAGCTGAAGACAAAGTTCACTTTCCATAAATAGAAAATTCATGCTTAAAATCTAAACTAAAACAAATATTTAGTGTGAAGTATATTTGATTGGAGTTTCCACGGTTTCAGCATTTAATTTTAAAATTACAGTTTACAAATTGGAATTGAAAAGCTATTCCAATAGCAGTCCAGCGTTAGAATGGAGTGCCATTGGAATTGAGTTCCATTTTTATCCACTGAGAGTTATGCATGGTAGGTCGAGGTAAGGCAGTGTTGGAATAATATGGCAACACTAAAATTAGGGGAATTTGTGTATGGTACCTTATAAAGTTTCACCCACTTGGATATGTTGAAGTGTATTGTGTTTTTTGTCGTTGGTGTGCACGTAGTATTATAGGCACAGGTATATACACTATGGCGGCTTTAGACGGCGATATTTTGTTTGGGTATTTTATATTTTGTCTGATATAATAAAGCTTTTAATGTTTACTGTCAGATAGGTAACTGGTTTACCAAGATGAATAAAAATTGACAGAAATTTGACATAAATAAACTTAAATGACAGATTATGGTCATAGCTCATTAGAGCTACGAGGCACCTGCACCACACCGCCTAAACTGGTGACATCGTGATCAACATCTTGCGAGCGAGGTGATCCAGTGTCGCTATGGAATTAATCTCAGATTGCGTCGTCTTATATTTTGATTTTGTATTGCAATAGATTCCTAAACGAGATCTCAAACCAAGAAAGAAATCAAGGAAGACGAATCCGCCTTTAAATTGAATATTTAATTGAATATCAAAATTGAAACAGTTGCGCTATTCTGTAATGATGTTTTTTTATTACTAGAGAGTGTGAGTTTTGAATTTATTTCTATTTAACTGAAACATATAATACCGTTAGGTACTTATAAGATTTTGATCAAAATCGCAAATCTATAAATATGAATATTTACGGATAACTTTTTTTGAAGAAGTTTGAAAATGTCTCCCCCCACCCCGCCTTCTCTGTGATTGTTATTTATGTGCTTTGTATAAGTGACTTACTAAAACCCCTAAAAATATATTTGGAAATATGGGATAATATTTTTTTACGGCTTGAACATCTACAATACTATCACCGTCTGAATTAAGCCTAACGCACGTTATTTTATCCCAACATGCGGTTCTTAGATGACCGTAGCTACGTGAGAGGATGTGTTATTAAGCTTTATTATATACCTACACAAATTCGCACCAATATCCCATAATTTATTAAAAATATATAAATAGATATTTATACCATTTTTTATTCAACCATAAATTTTATTCTTTTAGTTAGTAGTGTGTTTTGTCTCTATTTTTTACCTTTATAATTTTATTGAATAAAATTTTAGTTTAACTAATAAAAATTTTAATAAAAAAAATACAACCGACTTCAAATCCTAAAAACGTACCCACTAAACTAAAAAGCGAAAAATAACATCATAATATGTTCTACCTGCTGATCAGTATGAAGGCGGTGCTAAGCCGGTGATGTATTAATTCAAGCTATGTGAGCATATCTTATAGATTTAGATTTTGCAGACAATGTTGTTTCATGTGGTCCTGTCAGAAATGGCTTGAATTAAGGCAACACCGGCTTAGCACCGACTTCATACTGATCAGCAGGTAGAACATATTATGATGTTATTTTTCGCTTTTTAGTTTAGTGGGTACGTTTTTAGGATTTGAAGTCGGTTGTATTTTTTTTATTAAAATTTTTATTATTTTTCAATTTTTAGTGTAAAATTTCATCTCAAACGAATACATCAGACCCCTAATGACAGTCACAACCCATCTTGGTACAAAATTCTCAGCAATACAAATTAATCAAGCCCAAGCACAAGGTAGCTACCGTAAACCGTCAAGGGGTTCCCTTCATTGACCTTGGTCTTCATCATCAGACCCCTAATAAGAGACACAACTCATCTAGGTAGAAAGTTCTCAGCAATACGAATTAATCAAGGCCAAACACAAGGTAGTTACTGTTAACTGTTAAGGAGTTCCCTTAATTGTCCTTGGTCTTCCTCACCAAACCCCTAAATGACAGTCACAACCTATCTGTGTGGAAAGTTCTCATTAAGACAAATTAATCAAGCCCAAACACAAGGTAACTGCTGTAAATCGCCAAGGAGTTCCCTCGTCTGTTTTATGACTCCATCATCAGATCGATTTTAAACCTTCATAATTTTGTATTTCTTAAAGGCACTAAATGGAAAAGTTCACGAACACACTAGACACCCATATAATTTTCGAAAGTTCCCCTCAATTTCTCCAGGATTCCATCATCAGATCTTGTCATGATGGCAATGGGACCAAATGGGGACTATACCGTTTCAAACAAAAAAAGAATTTTTGAAATCGGTCCAGGCGTCTTTGAGTAATCGGTGTACATACATAAAAAAAAAAAAAAAAAAAAAAAAAAAAAATACCGACCGAATTGAGAACCTCCTCCTTTTTGAAGTCGGTTAAAAATGCACAAAATTTTGAGGCTACATCCAAAGCGAGTAAGTCTGTAGATATATTATTTTAGTCATAAGATTTATTGTCATAATAAAAATATGTTACGACTGAGTTTATTATAGAGTAATTTACTTGGTTTTTGCTGGCTACAAATATACCTACAAATAATTAAGCTCAAGATTTTGAAGAGACTGTCCTACCACCTGTTTACAAAAGGTCTTCGAGTGGGTACCACATTGCTAGGAGATAAAGAGCAACCTAGAGAAACTAATGATCACTGGAAATGTGGTAATTAAGGGTCTGCAAGTCGCGAGAAAAAGAAGTCATTGGTAGTTACTAGGAATACTACGCAAGGAGGAGCTGTAGATGGCTAAAACCAAGTGTTCTTTGGCTTTAAGTCTTAATACTATTGCACATTGCTTTATGATGTCATGAGACCCAATAGCCGCAGATGAAACGTGCTCGTGAGGCAATGTGCGATCAACTTTATGTTCCTATGTTTTCTGTATATTTCAAGAAGTCCCTCACACAAAGTTCATTAGTATTTCATACTCTTTTAAAAAAAAAATACAAACATTTTCTAGTTTTATTACAGTTAATAATAATGACTGCCACGAACGGTTTGCATGCCCCGTCTGTAGAATGGTATTTAAATAGGCTTTGAATAGTTTGCATGCATTTTGATTGTGTCAAGGAGAAATTTTATTTTCAGACTAGCAGTGCATCGCGGTTTTATCCGCGTAGATTCCGTTCCATTGGGAATAACCAAGATTAAATTAGCTCCTGTACTATTTCATACTGTAGTCTAGCTCTGTGCCAAATTTTGTCCAAATCTATTCAGCTGTAATGGTGTAATTTAACCGAATTTATTTCATATTATTATATTCTATGATAACTTAGTATGATCAGGTGGCGAGAAAATATTACGTATGATATTTTGTTGTAGATTCAGAGCTTGTATGACCAGACCTTTGTTTTATAAAATGAAAGGCATACTGTATTCATAATAATTATGCAATAACATCAAAGTGTTTTGGTTTCCAGTTGGTAATTGATAGTATTATATATTTATTTTTCTAAAATTTTGAAATAACTCACTGGAATCACATAGGTAACA
This sequence comes from Bicyclus anynana, assembly GCF_947172395.1. Lineage (NCBI taxonomy): Eukaryota > Metazoa > Arthropoda > Insecta > Lepidoptera > Nymphalidae > Bicyclus > Bicyclus anynana. Next base: position 1,287,975 of record NC_069103.1, on the reverse strand, counting down.
GAAAATATAATCTTATTATCTTATTATATAAAATAAAATCGTTTTAGTTACACTATTTATGACTCAAGAACGACTGGACCGATTTGACTGAAAATTGGTGGGGAGGTAGCTTAGAACCAATAGACGGAATACTTAGGGTAGGAGTAGGGTACGCGAACGAAATCGCGGGCGTCCGCCAGTATCTAATAAAATTATTAAATTCATGGTACAAGTGAACTGTGGCCAAATTAATAAGACAGTAGGTACTCCTAGCGATAGATAGAGACACGGGTTAAATTTTTTAACACTACATAACTAGATTTTGGTAATATAATTCTATATAATGTAATGTAGATGCTGTGAAAACAAACTATGTTGCTATTGGCGTATTAATGTATTCAAGTCCTTGTTAACAGTTCTGTGTTCCTAATACATACAGGACGAACTAACAGAACATGCAATGTACACGAATATCTGAATTATCGATGACATGAATCTATACTGAGCGATTGATTATAGTTTAATTATGTTCAAATATAGTGTTTCGTCACATACAGTAAATATAGCAGCATTGGCAAGATCAATCGAAATTTAAAAAAAAAACTAGCTGTTTAAAAATCGTTTAATCCTGCTTGCATAAATAGTATGTTAGAGAAATAAATACCTACCTCTTAGTCACTCCTACAATTGCGATCAGTCGAATGTCTCCACTATGGAAATCTGTGAAATTTTGTAGAGCGTGTCAATGCAACATTGAGTATCTGAGAAAGCTAGACAGTTTTTTTTTTACAAAAACTGAAAATTTGTCAGCCCATGCTTGTACTGAGTTTGGACTGTGATGGCTTGTTGGAAGATAGCACGTTTTAAGGATCCAGACAAAGCGATTTTTTTTTCCGGCGTAATGTCGCCAGTCATTTCAACTCTTAAAAACACTGTTTAAAATAAAACTTTAAAAGTCTCTAGCAAAGGGTTGCCATAAATCTATGTGTCTTAAGATTAGTAGCATAATTTCGTTCGTCATGATAGTTATAATGATATATAATGTAGAAAGTGTATAGTATATAAACATACAAAATGTAGACAAATAAGTCTAGATTTTTACTTTCTTTTAGTTTCCTACCGTACTTATTATTATATTCATATGTCATGAGAATGGGCTGACAAACTTTCAGTTTTTATACAATGACAAAAGTCTGACCAAGCTCTTAGGCCCAATATAAATTGGGTAAAATATAACCCTATTTTAACATGGAATAAATGAAATTCCTAACATAGATAGGATAGATTTTTTACAGGTTTTACGTACGACATACAAGTACGAAAGTTTCTTAGTCCACTTTAATAATTTTGAGGTCTATATCGGTTATAGGTTGTGAGGCGTGAGGTCAGATGATGAGGTCTTCGGAACGAATTACACAATTGGTGTAACAAAGTCACTGGTGCGTCTTTTAGAGATCACGTAATCTAAAACGCTCAGAGTATGGTCATTTACAAGAGAAGTCCCTCATGATGAGGTCATCTCTTGGTACAATTTACGAGTACTAGAAAAGTCATCATTTGTCCCCTACCAAGTCAGATATTCTTGATGAGATAACCTAACAAATTGGTACGAGACACGATTACTTAGTAGTAGTAATACTGTCTCTTTAAGGCGGATCTGTTCGCCGTGGAGATCCTGAACGGCTATATCTACGTGCACGTGGACCTTGGCTCCGGAGGAGTGAGGGTCAGAGCGTCCCGGAGGAGGGTGGACGACTCCCACTGGCACGAGTTCCTGTTGCGACGGACTGGGAGGGACGGGAGGGTCACCGTTGATGGGGCCAACGCGGAGTTTAAGACTCCTGGTAAGTTTGCTGAAATGTTTTATGGCGGAACGCACTTTTCTGATAGATGTATTCAATAACTTTTCAGTGCGTATGACACCGTAAAATAATAAATACCGGTAGTTTAGAATCTGTAGAATAGAATAGAATATCTTTATTTGTCCACACACAATTAATAAAATAAAATAAACAAACAGAACATACGAATATCTGGTCGTGGACAAAAAAGGTATCCACCTCAGCATGATATCTCTATCTCGCGAGATTGTAAACTCCATGCTCCTAAGAACTGGAACTTTAGTGGTTCAAAAACCAAGTATGTTAGGTTAGGTATTTTTTTATTTGTGAACGTATAAATAAAAAAAAAATCCTTACTTATTATTACTTATCAGCCTTTTTAATGGCCTAACTCTACGGCTTTTCGCCAGAGCGAGTATGGAGATTTGACTTGTCCAAAGTGCTCCAATGGCAGGATTAGTGTAAAACGAACTTTTGGGTCTAACAATAGAGTATAGCATAACCATTCTATTAAAACTTTTTGTATAAGATATTTATGTCGAGTTGAACAAAATTAAGAACGTAGTTACTGCTAGCCATGGTGGTGTGATGTTTTAATTTCAAGCTATCTTCCAGATTTCGATTGTAACCTTTGTGTTAATCCAGGCTATAATCTATCTCTATCTCCATTCCTTTTAGCTAAATTGGCTCACTAGTTGCGGCGAAAAGGAGTAGCAAACATACGAGACGTATTGACACGTAAGCTTTTCGTGATATTTGTGTGATATTCTTACAGGTGAATCCAATCAGCTCGAGCTGGACGGCCCCCTGTTTGTGGGGGGTCTGGGGTCAGAGTACTCCGCCTCCCGGACCCCTGCGGTGCTGTGGACGGCTGCACTGAGGCAGGGCTTCGTCGGCTGCATCCGCGACCTGGTGCTGAACGGCAAGCCACAGGATCTTACGGCTTATGCCAGGCAGCAGGATTCTGGTAAGAAAGAACATTGGCCTAGCTCAATCTGACCCTTTGATGTGACTTCTTCGTGAAAAAATGCGCACAATAACCAAACTAGTGAGCCGTGATAGCCCAGTGAATATGACCTCTGCCTCCGATTCCGGAGGGTGTGAGTTCGAATCCGGGACATGCACCTGCAACTTTTCAGTTGTGTGCATTTTAAGAAATTAAATATCACGTGTCTTAAACGGCGAAGGAAAACCATCGTGAGGAAACCTGCATACCAGAGAATTTTCTTAATTCTCTACGTGTGTGAAGTCTGTCAATCCGCTTTGGGCCAGCGTGGTGGACTATTGGCCTAACCCCTCTCATTCTGAGAGAAGACTCGAGAGCCAAATATGGGTTGATAATGATGGTGATGATGAGCCAAACTAGATATAAATTGTTAAGATAAGCCCCACTTTAAATAGTATTTTTGATTTTCCTGTGGGAGTAAATAAATACTATAAGAGCCCATGTTTATGCGCGGTATTAGTTTTATCTTTTTTTGCAGAACCATGTACCTTATGAATAAGGGCTCCAAAAAAATTACAAATTACTTCTAGGTTAGGTAGTTAATACTATGAAGAAATTACGTCAGTTTTAGCAGTATTTTTATTTCACCGCAGCATTAAAGTGTTGAGGCAAACTATTTTATTCATCGTGATAGTAGAGATATTAATTTATCTTATGTGCTCATTTTTAATGACGTCATTAGTGAACGTGCATATCATAAAAGACGTACGTAACAAATGTACTCATTAGTCGGAGTGTACACGTGAAAAGGCCACAAATATTTGCCGCAAATAGTTATTGCAAGCTGCAAGTATATTTGTATTCATTTAAAAATTTCACGTTGAAAAATTTTATTAGATTTTACTGTGTCATCATTATCAGCCACTATTTTAATAGTATACTATAGGGTCTCCTTCCTTACGGAAACGGAATTATATGGAGCTGAATTTCCTTTGCATAATGTAAGAAATGTCTCGGTCTCATTAATTAAAATAATATTTTAGAAATCCTTTTAAATTCACATCTTTATAAAAGTCACCGACATAGCTCAATGAGTCGTGAAGCTGAAGTGGCAAGGGTCCCGCCCTTGCCACTTCAGCTTAGTTCACATAGTTTAAAGAGCCGATAGACGTCGGGGTCCTAAGGTGCTGGAACGGCGATGATGATGTGAAGCGCAGTGCTGATGATGATGATGATGTTCATGACGATGACGATGATGATGATGGTGATGCCGACGACGACGACGACAATGACGTTGACAATGACGATGATGATAAATATATGAAATTATATACTCAAGACATCGTGATACGAAACCACATAGGTCAACCAACCACATAGGTGTACCAACGAAGCAGTTTATTAGTGCCTACCAAAAATTCAAAAAGTTTGCTTCGCTCGTTTACACTTTGCTTAACGCATTTACAAGATTACTGCGTCTGAAGTTCTGTTTACCTCATTCCAGCGTCAGTGAGACCAGCGTGCCACGTTCTAATGAAGCAGTGCGTGAGCTCACCGTGTCAGCACGGCGGGGTGTGCTCCGAGGGCTGGAACCGAGGACTCTGCGACTGCTCTGCCACTAACTACGGAGGTCCGACTTGTGGACGAGGTAATCTTCTAACCAAAATGACGTACAAAGAGAAATCTATACCTACCTACTAAAGTTAATGAAGATATAAAGAGATCGATAGTTTCGTTGAATGTGCTAATCTCAGGAACTACTTTTACTTCATTAGTTCATTTAGTCCATTTATTGACTGTCCAACCCCCAACAAAAGGCTGGCTAATCAACATCACGCTAATCGATACGCTTTGACAAAAGAAAGATTCATAACAAAATTTATCATTATTTTCTATAATTATTCTGTTATTATGTTGTATTAAATCTCAATCTAAAATATACGAGTATTATCACGACTGAAGTTGAATTGATTTCAGATTCCTAATATCCAATATCATTATCGTCTGTCCTGAGATATGTCGTGATTTCAACAAGCTTCTACTGAAACATATTGACTTAAAATCCTGTAACGTTTTCTAGAGTGTGACTAAAGAAATATCTATAATTTTTTGTTATTATGTTGTATTATATCTCAATCTAAAATATACGAGTATTTTCACGACCGAAGTTAAATTGATTTCAGATTCCTAATATCCAATAACATTATCGACTATCCTGAGATATGTCGTTGTTTCAACAAGCTTCTACTGAAACATATTGACTTAAAATCCTGTAACATTTTCTAGAGTGTGACTAAAGAAATATTTGACTTTTACAGAATCTCCAACAATATTCCTCAACGGCAGTCAGCATCTCACAGCTTCTCTCGGTCCGGAGCACGTCACACAGACGGAGGAGTTGCTGCTACGTTTCCGGACGAGCAAGGCTGGGTTGCTGCTCCGGACAGCGTCGGAACATTCTGCTGATAGGATAGAGTTGGCTGTGGCTGCTGGGAGAGTCAGAGCAAGTGTTAGATTGGGTGATAGAGAAAAGGTGAATAATTATAGTTTGAAAAACTAACTTACTTTTGGACTTTGTCACGACTTTTTCTAGAGAATCTATTTATTCGTTTTTCATATATATAACAAATGATAAAAAATCAAAAATATCTAAGACTTAACTATGATGTATACATCTATATAGGTATATATTGATCGGCATAGCTTAACACTTCTAAATATTCCTGTTTGCTTACAGTAAAAGTATCGAAAGGCATTTTGCTAGTATAATTTCCGTGTTAACTTAAAGGTGTTGTAATATTTTGGGTTATTTTTTTTTTATTCTTTACAAGTTAGCCCTTGACTATAATCTCACCTGATGGTAAGTGATGATGCTGTCTAAGATGGAAGCGGGCTAACTTGTTAGTAGGAGGATGAAAATCCACACCCCTTTCGGTTTCTACACGGCATCGTACCGGAACGCTAAATCGCTTGGCGGTACGTCTTTGCCGGTAGGGTGGTAACTAGCCACGGCCGAAGCATCCCACCAGCCAGACCTGGACAAATTAAGAAAATCTCAACTGCCCAGCCGGGGATCGAACCCAGGACCTCCGTACCGATTTATAAGGAACCTATCGCTCAGAATCAATTTTATGATTGATCCAATATCCATTGATCCATTCCATTCAATTCAAATTATTTATTGTTAACAGACTTAAAATTATTTAACATTCAAAATGTTCGTTTGTAACAGATTTGTAATATTATTTCTCCAGAATCTTCTAGCTGGCACCAACGTAGCAGACGACAAGTGGCATACTGTCCGCTTCTCGCGCCGAGCTTCTAACCTTAAGCTGCAGGTAGACGGAGGGCAGCCAGTACGCGGTACGTTATGTACGTATGCACGGGACGCACCCGCACCATTTTGTTTTCACCCTTATTGTAGTGGATATAAGGTTGGTTTTAATTTGACATGAAAATTAAATAGGGATACACATCCAAAGATATAACAATCCGTAAAGTAAGAAACTTGAAACAAGATATTGATATTAGAGTAATATAAGTAAATCTGATAAATTAAAAAAGACAATAGATAATTTAAATATTTTTGATTTACTAAAACCAGAAAAGAAAGTGCAAGAAATAGAAAGGTCATAACGGTTGAAATATTATATCAAACAATTAATTGAAAATAGTGATAATCAACAAAATATTATATTCAAATCACAATTGACAGAAAGAGAAAAGAATGAGATATTACTTACAAGAGAGAAAATAGAAAACTTGGAAGTTCATGATCTTAAATCTGAATCTAATCTGAATAAAAAAAATCTATTAAAATAGTGATAAAACAAACATATTTACAAAAATATGTAGATCATAGAACTCCTTTGTGCAATTCACAAAAAAAAAAAACAAATGAAACATATTTTAAGATTAACATTCAAAACTAACTATACAAAACTACTTTACATCATAATAGTTTATAATTAGTAGTAGTGATAGTCGTAAGAAAACTTCTTAAATAGTTTAATAATTGCACTTTCACTCATCATTAGATTCATTCGAATCAAAGATAATTTTCTAAACAGTTTAAAATGAAACCAAGAGATCTCCTTTGTGCAATTATAAATCTGAACTTAATTTTGATGTTCTATCAATAGTGTCCCTAGATGTTTATTGTTCCTGTTAGCTGTAGATAGAGGCTTTTTTGTATTTTAAGTTCGTTCTAGCTGGCACTTGATACCTTCACCTTTTAGTTGTTCTGCTTTATTTCTTCCTAGTTGATTTCTCCTTAGAATATCTATTGTTCTTACCTATTGGCGACAATTCAAAATTACTACTTGTTCTTTTATAAGTAACACTCATTAACACAAGAATGGTCTCATATCCATTAATTTAGTGCATATTTATAATTTAATTAAATATTAGTTAATTTAATTAAACTTAAGTAAAGCACAAGTAGTAACATTATACAATACAATACACAACTACAAATTATTTAGTGTTAAGAACTAACTTGTGGTATAAGTTGTATGTAACATATTACAAATACAAATCTTCTAAGCTAGTGTAATGTTTGTTACACAGTAATTTGTTATAAACATCACCAGCTCCTCAAGCATTCTTATTTAAAAATGTTGTTCAAAATACTTACAGTCAATATTTTTAAGCAACAGTACAGCTTGGCTATTTTATGCTAAATATCTTCCAGCTGATAGACTCTGTGTAAATACGTTTGAAAACTGGCTGCTAATTGTAAATTTTAACGGTCTTATGAATAGAATATTACGTCTTCTAAAACTGTTACTCGAAAACATGTTGATTTTTATTAATGTAGTACTCAATTTACAATCAAATATTAAATTTAAAGAAGTGAAATTTTATTTCTAAGACCACGAAGCATTTACTTTGCTAGTTTCTATTATTTAAAAGGTCAATGTTGTGATTTAATGTACTATTTGTTCCAATACCCAGTTTATCATTTATTTTGATTTATTTTACAGCTGAAACCATTCTAGGAAAAGCTTCTACTTTAGAAATCTCGACACTACATTTAGGAGGACTATATCATCCAGAAGAAGAAATTCAAATGACATCGACGCTACCGAATTTTGTTGGATACCTTCAAAAATTCGTTTTCAACGGAATAAAGTACATTGATATGGCCAAAACTTTAGGAATCGGAGTAAGCGATGAGAACAACAATATTTATGATAACTCCAATATAATATTCAATGGGAAATTTGTGAAACCGGATTCCTTGAACGTTTATAAATCCGTTACGTTTAAATCAAAACATACTTACGTTGGACTACCATTGCTAAAGGCATATGGGAACACGTACTTAGATTTTTATTTCCGAACAACAGAAATGGATGGTCTATTATTTTACAATGGAGGGAAAAAGCAAGATTTTATTGCAGTAGAATTAGTGAATGGCCATATCCATTGCGTTTTTAATCTTGGCGATGGAGTTGTTACGATGAAAGACAAGATAAAGAGCTTCCTCAATGATAACAGATGGCATACGGTGTCTATCAGAAGACCGACCCCGAAGATACATACTATGCAAGTTGATGAGGATTTGGAAATGCATACAACAAGTAAGATTTAAATTCAAATTTTTATGATATTAATTTGAAACTTTAAAAGAGACTAATTGAGCAGAAATACTATATATTTAGTTCTACTTGGTTCTATTTATACTTATTAAATAGGAACTCGAAACTTATTGCCTTTATCATTATCATATATCTACATCTTTGTAAAGAGATGGTGATATGTTAGTAATAAAATACAATAGCTTTAGCGAAACCCACTAAAACATGGTTACGTCGTTTTTATTAACATTGAACAACAAGTTTTTAAAATAAAATTGCTAAGATTAAGCAAATACAGGTAGTTATTCGTAGACTTTTTATTTAATATTAGATTTGTACATTAACGTATTATTATTTCAGGTTCAAATTTAATGCTGGAATTAGACAGCGTTTTATATGTGGGCGGAGTTCCAAAGGATATGTACACGTCTTTGCCAGTGGGAGTGTTGTCGAGACAAGGTTTTGAAGGTTGCATGTCAAGTCTGGATTTGCCTGGTGAATCACCTTCTTTGATTGAGGACGCTGTTGTTCCTAGTTCATCTTTAGTATCGGGTTGTGAAGGTACATAGATAGTCGATTTACTAAATAATTCATTATTCGATATTTTGTTACTTACCTTGTATATCTACATATTGCGTTTGCCATTCAAATTTATTTGTCTTTTGTATTTCAAGATTTTTCATCAAAATTTGTGCAGTCATTTAGACCAGAAATGTAATTTGCCTGTCTGATTAATTTTTGACAGAGATATTATCGCATAAATTTAATATTATTCACGTTTTTTTTTTATAATAATTGCAATTAGTCATTTCAATTTAACTTAAATCGACTCACAGTCACGCACAGTCAATTTAATTTTAATACTTATTTAATATTTTCTGATTTCAGGTCCTACGAAATGTACACATAACGCATGTGCAAACAAAGGTGTTTGTGTGCAACAGTGGAACACATATGTATGCGATTGTGACCTGACTTCATTCACTGGACCCACATGTTACGATGGTAAGACATTTTTTTTTTATTATTGTCAGAGTTAGCACGGAACTGCGTGGCATTACATCGTGCTAACTGCCTCTAGGGTATTTCCCATTTCTTTTTCTCCTCTTTTTCCTTTTCTTTCTTTTTTATCATTATTTTCCGGAGCATTTGTGCATATTTCTGCCACTCGCCTTCGCTTGACAGCATACGCGCAATCAGGCTGCCGGAGTCTACGTGGCCATCTACCCCATGTGTCGCCCCTCTCGGTACGATAGTAAGACAATGTGATATCGATACGCGCCCATACAATTTTAAGTAACTCTCTGGGATTAAAATTTAAAATAGTAACCGCCACGTTTTAATTCTAATTTATTATTTCTTTATCTTATTTTTTTTAAAACTTTCTAAACAAGCTGTCTTCATTGTCATCTGCTTTCGAGGAATTGTTAAAAATTCTATTGATAAACATTTCTGGCAGTAAAGGAATTATAATTTTAATGAAGAAAGTATTGTTGCAGTTTGAAATTAGTAGCAAGAAGCAACAATTTATATTTTACCTTAGAGAAATGATTATTTGGTACTGGAAAATATTTATTTATCAAGGTAACAGTACCTTGTTTTGTAAATATTTCCTAGCACCGCACCAATGATCTTTTCTCTTGCTACTTGGGAACGAGCGTATACAGTAGTAATAGACAAGTGTTTTTTATCTAATACCTCGACTCCACCTTTAATATCAGGTAAAGATTGTTCACCATTAAATTTGTAGAATCAATCGCCTACGAGTTCGGTCCCGGCAGAGGCATCATAACGTACACGTTCCCGCCGAGCGCGGTCGCTGATACTGAAACAGACAAAGTGGCGGTCGGCTTCGTCACCAGCAAGTCGGACGCGGTGCTCATGAGGATCGAGTCCTCCAACACACAGGATTACATGCAGATGGAAATCGTGAGTTTCAATGACTTTTAAATACTAAGATCACCTTACCTTACCTTATCAGCCGATAGACGTCCACTGCTGGACATAGGCCTCTTGCATGGACCTCCAAGTACAACGATCTCAAGCCGCCAGCATCCAGCGGCTCCCTGCAACCCGCTTGATATCCTCGGTCCACCTAGTGGGGGGTTGCCCAACACTGCGCTTTCTGGTGTGGGGTCGCCACCTTGGGACTCCAACGTCCATCGGCTCTTCGAACTATGTGGCCCGATTGCCACTTCAGCTTCGCGACTCGCTGAGCTATTCAAATTCAAATTCAAAATTCATTTATTTCAAGTAGGCTCAGTTTACAAGCACTTTTGACACGTCAGTTGACTATTTGTAAAGATTCTACCACCGGTTCGGAAGGCAGGTTCTGCTGAGAAGATACCGGCAAGAAACTCAACAGTTGCTCTTTGTCTATGTCAGTGACTTTGGTTCGTCTGCGGATCTCCTCATTCCTGATTCGATCACGCAGAGAAACTCCAAGCATAGCTCGCTCCATCGCCCGCTGAGTGACTTTGAGCCTTCTAATAAGGCCCATAGTTAACCTTCATGGACAAATCCAAAAACAAACAATACTAAGATTGTAGGTTGAAAACTAGCTATAATTACAAATCATCATCAATAATAATCTCTTATCTAAAGAGTCTCCTCTCAGAATTAGAGGCGTTAGACCACCACGCTGTCACAATGCAGATTGGCAGACTTCACATACGTGAAGAATTAAGACAATTCTCAGATATATGCAGGTTTCCTCACGATGTTTTTGCTTCGCCGTTTGAGACGTATGATATTTAATTACTTAAAATGCACACAACTGAAAAGGTGGAGGTGCATGCCCCTGACTGGATTCAAACCTACGACTCGAAGACAGAGGTATATACGGGGTGATAGCCCTTCGAGTCTGCCTTCGGCTTAACCGTTTACTTGATCTAAAACTCTAAATATATAGAATGTAATGATACGTCAATGTACTGGCGTATCATGACGTATCATGACTTAGTAGGACCAACATTTAAAATTGCTAACACATGTGTTTAGATTCGCGGCAACCTGTTCATGGTATACAACGTGGGTGACGGAGACCACCCGCTGGGTGACGAGGCGGCGCGTGTTGACGACGGCGCGTACCACGTCGCCAGGTTCACCAGGAACGGCAGTCGAGCGGCGCTGCAGCTGGACAACTACGCTGTCAACATCAGACATCCACAGGGTGAGTCATTGTATGAGAAACATCCGCAAGGTGAGTCATTGTATGAGAAACATCCGTATGCTACCCTTGTGTTTGAAGCACAACTAAGGCTCAAGGGTGTACCACCATCACTTAAAGCGACGATACCTGTTCCCTAGTGATCTTTCACTACATTCGATAATGATCATTGAAGATATTAACACCAAATTCCACAGTTATCAGTCACAAAAACAAAATTTATGCAACAAGTTTTAAAACTAAGTGATGATTTTATGAATAGTAAAAAATATTCAATCCAAAAGTGGCTGTAATAGACAGACAAACGGACCAACAGGCAAACAGACACGCGAATGATCTACAAGGGTTCCGTTTTATGTACTTGGACATTCGGAACCTCATAAATGTGTACAAATCATAGAAGAGAAACTTCAGATGTGTACATAAAGGTGACTTAAATAAAAATCATTGTATACTATGATTACCTGGACGCAATCTAATTCTAAAATAATTACTTTAAAATCTGTCAATTTTTTAAAAACTTTAATTTGAGATTATTTAAAAAACAAATGCATTCTTCCAGGTGGCCAACAGTCCTCAATATTCAACAGTATGTCTCGCATCACGATCGGCGGTGGCAGCGGTGGTGGGAGGTCGTTCAGCGGAGTGGTGGCAGGTCTGGTGGTGAATGGAGCCCGACTGCTAGACCTGGCCGCTGCGGTTGACCCCGCTGCAGCATTGCGAGGTGACGTGAGAAGAGCTCACACTCCATTGGATCGAGATATCAACAGGATGCAGCAAGTAAGGAGCAAATTTTGCTAAGTAGAAGTAAGAATTACCATTTTCACATAAACATGATGAAAAGATGATATGATCTTCTCTGGAAGAAGAATTATCCTTTTCTTTGGAACGTTAAATCTGGAGTTTGTTTTTCATTTTAAAGCAGGCTCAAGCTTATTTAAATCAGAATCTATTTCAGAAAGTCTGTTTGCATTTGAGTTTATTGATTCCATTGCATTTTGTCATACTGAATGTAATTGATTCAGCTAAATTCAATAATTTGGTTAAGACTCAATCAAATCTCTTCTAAATCCTTGTCTATCTATCTATTAGTCATTGAAACTTATTTTAATTAAATTAGAATTAGTTTTTAGCGTTTGTACGACACTTAATAAGTCTCATTATTATCATTTTTGAAATCACTTTTTGTATGATGTCTCTTTGCTAAATCAAAGGCATGATGGCGTTTTAGCAAAGTTAAAAATTGTTGTCAAATTTTAAAATATAAGCAATGTTATATTGAAGTAGTAACTTTTCGAATGAAATTTTCCAGACACCACCATCTGGTTACGGAGGGCCGGGCGTGTTGGATGAACTGGTATACTCCGGCGCCGGGTCGGGATGCAGGGATGATGACGAGGATGCCTGCGTGCTTCCTGACGCGGGCTCTGGAGACGATCTCATTACTCCTGTGTATGTTCCTTCTACGAGACGACCGCCTTCTAAGATGCATAAGGTAAACGACTTGTTTCGGTTTTCAAAGATTAATTATGATCACATTTAGTTAAGGGGAAACATGCTACGATTTCAGATATCAACAGATTAAAATGTCTACTTATTTATTTGACTAGAATTTTGAAAATTGAAAAAAAAAACTAATTTGTCTGAAATTATCTCAATATATTTTTCCAGGGAGATAAGAGCGAGAAAATGATGAAACCATGCGATGATGAAGACTGCATAGAAGGATCAGGTTCCAGTGGAGAAGATATCACAGAACCAGAACATCCTATGACAACGTAAGATTAAAAAAATAAAAACACTTAATACTGGCTAGCCAATAAACCAAACGAAAGAATAACTTATGTGAAAGCGAAATAAGAAATTCTAAGAAAGAAATGTTAATATAAAATAAAATATGCCATATCATATCATAGAAGGACATAAGTTTATCTTGGGCACTTTTTACATTTATAAAATAATTATTGCAACTAGGAAAATACAGCAATTTCAATGACTGATAAAGATCGCAATTACAATTATAGTATTTGAAACATTTGCTGAAATTTTGGATTATATATTTGCTGAATATTTATACAATATTAAATTGAATTTTAAATAAAACTACACATGCCAAATATAAACACCAACCAAAGGCAATAAATCAAAATCAAATGCCTTTGAGATTAAATATAGATCCAGCTCTTGAGAATGATACTCTTGAGAGTGTAAAAACAGTTTTATGACTTTATTTTAATCAGAGAAGTGAACTTGATCAAAAAAGCATATATTACATTTTATTTCAGTTCTGGAGCGAGCAGCACCCACGCAATGACTTCACCAACAGCAACCATATCGGTAACAGAGCATGTAGAGAAAACAGTTGGCTCCACCGCCGGCGGTACCGATACCACTGGCACCACGAAGAGCGATACCACTCTACCTGACCATGATAACATGCACGCTGGCACGGTTGACAGTGGTACTGTACCAGATAAGGGAACTACGCCTACTGATGGTAAGTTGGTTTTATATAAATATATAAAAAGGTCATCACGAAATATCGAAAACCCCTTTACGTATAAAGTTGAAATTCAAAAGGGAGGTAGTTTATAGTTAGAAGACGTCCGCTAAGATTGGAGTCTTGGATAATTATACCAAACGGACATTAATGTTATCATTCCTTACATTACTTATAAACAGAATTTCGTCGCATATCAATAATACAAAAAAACCTAATAAAAGTATATTTGTTTGGTTGACTTCTTTAGTTTTAAACTTGTAAGTTAGTATACTGGTATTTCTTTAATCTATTTTTTTAGTTTATTGTCCATGGTAAAGCAAAACGTGTCTTTGTAGCGTATAACCACGAGCACTCTGCCAAAAAAATTATTTTTTCCATATTCTGTGATTGTGACGTTTCAAAACTGTGCAAACACTTTTGAAACATCCGAGCCTGTAGCCATCTGGCACGTCGATTCCTTTCTACAATCGCAAATGTTTCGAAAATTAAAAATGCAACGGAATTACATTCGTTATCGACAGGTCACGTGATCAAATTATCGATCGGATCTGTCGTTGACGTCTATCGTTTTACTTTGTAGAAAGTCAATCGACGTGCCACATGACTACAGGCCCAGGTCACGAGAGACGCAAAATTTATAATGGATTACATACCAAAGTATTGTTTTCCACAGATCGCTCACACCCTGGCCACTTCACTCCGACATTGACAGGCAGACACACAGAGTCCACGCACACCACCGAAGACCATCACATCCCCGACTACGAAGACCATCATCAGATAGAGATCGAGACCCGCTCCCCAACGTACGAGATAGAGGAGGGCCACGACCGGGTGCCGGGCAGAGTCCATCCAGATTATAATGGATATGAGCATGAGATTACCACCAAGTGGTACCATCCTAAGACTACGGACAATAGAGTTACACCACCTGAGTCAGAGTTTTATGCAACTATTGTTGGTAAGTTTGATCTGTAAGCTGCAGTTATCGCCACTAATTGGACGGGACACGACTCAGATGAACGTTGTTGTGACGCGAGTTATTAAGTTGTAATGTACAATACATAAATAATCATCATCACGGCATATTTGAGCTTCTTTTATTCCCGTTAATCAGTTCATAAAACTTCGTTGGTTTCGTTGGAGGCTTTAACTTGTACATTACAAAGGCTCATGTCGCGTCCTCTTTCTGCTTCGTTGAGTGACAAAATTTTAAATTGGTTTAAATCAGGTCTAGCAACCAAATTTGTCATGATAGTAGCAAAATTTTATAACTAGCAGACGCCCGCGACTTCGTCCTCGTGATATTTAGTTTTTCACAAATCCCGCAGGAACCATAGATTTTTTCGGGATTAAAAGTAGCGTATGTGTGAATCCAGAGTAAAATCTATTTTCATTCCGATTTCAGCCAAATTGATTCAATAGTGGAGGCGTTAAAGAGTAACAAAGTACCAAACATCCATACAAAATTTCGCGTTTACAATATTAGTAGGATATCTTTCGTTCTACCACTCTTGATTCTTAAACTATTATTAGATACCTATGTATCTAGTCAAAATATAATAGACGATAGCTGTAAGTCTTTTCTAGGCGACCAATATGGTTAAGATTAGACAACTGCGACTAAATGTTTGTTTTCAACGAAACTTTTTCATCAAAGGTGTCTCAAATCCTTTGGCCGATAATTTGTTATTTTGTTCCAGGTATCGTGGCGATAGTGCTGATAGCTATTATAATTATAGTTATAATTGTGTTGAAAGTGATGTTCCGCATAGATACCTCATACAAGGTCACGGAAGACAAGAGCTATCAGCAAAGTGCCAGCGCTGCTTTACTGGGGAACCAGGTAAAATATTATATTAATAGTTTTTTTTTAACTTAGGAACTTAAGGATTTATGAAGTAGTAAGCCTCATTAAGAGCTCATCTTTCCCTGTTCTTTGCTCAGATTTCACCAAATTCGAATCTGTAGTGTCGAAGTTTTGTTTTTGTTTTTGTTTTAGACTGTCTGACATTTATTAGGTAATGAAACCAACCTCAAGTCTCTCGCCACTCGACATTTATTGATCCCATATTTATGGCCCGAACTACATTTTGGTTATTTTTATTGATTTTTGAAAGAGTGGGCAAACAAAAAAACACTAAAATTTGGTAATGAATAGCTTAGTAAATTCAGCCTGTCTATACCAACCAAGTCCAACCTAAAATACGTCATAAGGTTCAGATAATTTTGACGACAAATCTCTCCTTATTATCCCATCCCCCTTTTTGTTGCAACGGGGAGATGCAGAGAGTACAGTTGGTCTGCGGACAATCCTTATCTCTCGTATAAATTATATATTTATTTACTATTTAAAGTCATTACCTGTATTGGTTTTATATGGCTTTGAATTAACTAAATGTATTTGTTTCTTCAGGCCCACTCAAGTTACCAAACCGCTTCGAGCGTCCCAGCCGGCGGAGCAGCGCGGAACCTCGAACCTCTCCCGCTCAACAGGAACGGCACCACCCCCCTCGCGCCGCTCCCGCAACCCGTGAAGCGAGATGGCATCAAGGAGTGGTACGTGTAAGACAGAGATGGATATACCACCCGCTGTTGTGTTTAAAATGGAGTTACGCCACTTGTATTGATAATGCATGGTATAACGATTTCGAGCATTAGGGCCATGGAAGGTGTTTTCTTTTTGTTATATTAGAAGAAGAAGAAGAAGAAGAAGAAGAAATACTTTATTGCACACAAAAATACAATTATAAATTGAAACATTAAAAACATAAATTAAACTTAGCATGCAAAGGCGACCTTATTACTATAAGTAATCTCTACCAGGCAACCCCTGACGAGAGAACTTTAGTAGTTGATCAGTACAGCCATTACACTTTCACAAGATTCTGTCAAGCGTTGAAATGGATTGAATGAAAACACACTTAATTGACAGCAGAAATCGAAAATAACTAAGTAATAAAAAGAATTTAGAAAGATGAAAAATAGGCAGCCTTATCACTTACAAGCAAACACTGCTACTAATAATTGAGAAAGTAAAAGTATGGATCTAACACAGAAAATGTAAGCAGATGCTAGAATTTCCCTAAAAGGCACTAAAAATTACAATTGGGTTGAATTTCGAATTCATTCTCTTTCCCTCAAGAAGTTAACTATCTCTAAAGAAGATTGAATTGAAAATTTTATAAAAGCAAAAGGTAAAAAGTTGAAGCCACTAATGCTTGAAAAAATGCTATTCATAAATCAAGTTATTCTCTTCATAAATCAAGTGATTCGGAGAATAGTAGTGATCTCAGTAATGGCTAGTTCACCCTATTAGCAAGTAATAATGAAGCGATTTGAAGTATTTTAGCATACCATCAGTTTGAAGAAGGTGTAGCCTGAACAAAATAACTTACATAGATTATCAAGCTGTCACGGTTTTTCAACATCAGATGATAAAATAAAGTCAGATGCAAATTTTTATAAGAAAATGTAAAAAAAAATGTGTTCTGAAATGTCCATTAAAATGTTCCTTTTCGGATGGATTCCTTGATTAAATTCTAAACTTCCATGGCTGAAATGCTCGAAGTGATCGCCAACATAAAACCATGTCACACTAATTTGTTCACCGTTTCATTAATTGATTACCTACTTTTTTGGTAGAGTAACAAGGTGCTAAACTTTTCTGTAGGGATATTATAATTTGCACGTTTACTCACATGTGTAAAATATTTGAATGTTAGAGTTGATTGCTCAAGTGATACAAAAGTGACTACTGATTTAAATGATGATCAATTTAATTTCAAATAAGAATAATGTTCATACACATTTCAATTGAATTTAGTTTCAATCTTCCTAACCTCCAAGTAAGCATTCATTCAAAATATGAGCATGCAAATTATATGCTATTGATGATGATGAAGATTAAGAATACTATGATGAATATTTTACACAGAAATAATTAGGTAAACGTTTGCATAATATAGTGCTCCTACTAGGTGGAAGTTATACAAAGGCATTGTTAATACAAGTCTCGTAAGACGGGGACATATCAGCTGTAGATCGATTTATATACGAGAATTAGTTGTGATTCGAATATCAACCCGTAGTCGCTTGGTTCCTTAATTAGCTGAATGGAATATACAAAATAATGATATGATTTGAGAATGGTATGTATTTGGTAATAAATCGTTAATGGTGTGAATGATGAGCAAGTAAAGGTTAAGTTGCATTAAGATAGAGATGATAATACCGACTGATACGCAAGTGTTAGAGCCTTTGTAGACAGTGACATTCTTGTACGCACTACAAGCGTACTGCTTTACAATAGCATTTTGCTGAACGTCATTGGTTTATATATCAAGTATTAAGTTAAGTAAAGTGAATTGAATATTGCAACTATTGTAATGTTTTGTACATCGCTTCCCAGTAGATCTAATTGAAGATTCAAAATAAAATATAAATGCTAGTATACAATCTACTTCGGAGTTTATAATATTTTGATGTTAATACATCAAAATATTATACAATACAACATAATACTGATGTTTTAAAATTGTATTTAGGTTATGTATAAATGAGTTATTATGTATAAAAATCTTAAATTTTTAATTTCTTGTGGTGCTGTAAAAATGTCACAGATTCCAAAGGCTCTTAGTGTAAATATTAATTATGTAAAACGTTGTAGAACGGCACTTGTGAGATCGTGTGTATAAACTTGTTCCATAAACCTTAAACTGTCAGGGAAGATATTTACTATACAGCTCATAATATAGAATTACATAGAGAATACAGCACAGATGTTTAACTTATCAGTTACATATCAACATAAAGCAGCAAGGATTCTGGTGATGGTAATCAAACCATGATAGTTTGTATAAAATAACAGATTTAAAGCATTCTATCAAAAATTTTATCCAAAATTATACGCCTGCCAAATTATAACATGTTTGGAAATGGTTTTTCCAGAATTAAAATCATCATCGATTTCAACAATTTCATTATAATAAGCTACAGTAAAATATTTAGAGTTTGATAGTAAATATTTTCTCCTAAGTTTTCGTTCAATAATTAGTTTATTAACATTGATATTATAATTATTTTAAAACCAGGTTCTGGCACTGATATCTTTGATTTGTATATCCACGTAATGCAATGTACTTTCTGGCTTTCAGACTAACTTCTTCTAATATAAAATGATTGTTGACAATATCTCGATGAGATGTCCAAATTTTCCTCAGCATCATTTTGAAATAATATTTTAATGAGTAGACTTTAAAAATTCGTGTTAATTTATAATTACTTTGTTTATATAGAAAACATGGAGAGTTACATGATTCGTCATGCCTTTTGAAAACAACTTCTGGCCTTAAGCTGGTTATTTAATTGGAAAATCGCAATCTAGCAATCTTTAGCAATAGTAGGTAATATTATGGTTACTTAAATAAAAATATTGCCTACATTACTTTAAAAGATATTGCGAATCTTTAAATTTAAATACTTTTTTGTGAGACAATCCTTTTAAACCCTTATTAATTAAAGAGTACAAGGCTAAAATAAAATGGCGCTGCCACCAATGACAATGAAGCATATCGTTCAATTGAAGACTACGGTACTTTTACAATTACATGTTTCTCTTTCCTATATTTGTTAGGTCTTATACAATATTTTAAATAAATAGGTAATGCGAGTAGGGAATTATAAAGCTGATCAGAAATTTTATTGTATAGAAAATGCAAATGATAAAGAAATATAGCTGATGCCTTTCAGCTTATTTGTATTTTCATTACTAAAACTGCGCAAACTATAACTTGCGATCATTAGAAAATGGTATGTTATTGAGAAAAAAGGCGACATCAGCTTTGATATAGACAGGTATAATAACATAGATGGCGTAAAAACATACGAGCTTGTAGGAAATGGTGGTTCTGTAGAGATTGTTATGCATTATCCCATTTAGACATTAGAGATCAGGGATTTGGTGACAGATTTCCTATGGGTCCATGAAAATACTTTATATATTATACTCTTGAATACCGTACTATGAATTTTGCTATCCGTTTTCCATGGATAGACGTTCGAAGTACGTTTTGCATATTTCTAAATTTATTTGGACCTTGCTCAGACTATAATTTTCAGGGTATACTTATCATCCCATTACCTTAATTTTCCATTGTCTATCGGTTTTTTAGCATTTGTATCTAGAATAATACATATATTTTGCAAATGAAGATTAAAAACACCTATAATTTGTTAATCTTTTAAGTTAAGCTTTGCTTTCTCTCAACATTAATTTAGAGTAACAATAACTTTATGTTATATGGATACCTAGGATATCTGATGTCATTCTCCGATACTATTATTTTCGAAAAAGAATATATTAATTCTGTTACTGATTATTTAAACAAAGGCCTAATCATTAAAAACATCATATTAAATTTTCCAAATGTTAAATCAAATGTAAATATTTTATTAAAACAATAAAACTCAATCCAGAAACGTCAAATAAATTTCATGAAACTAATCCAGGACTAGTTCCTTAATGCGTCCTAATTGTATCCTATTTATAATGTAATGTATTTCAAATAATAAATCGCAAAAATGTTCATGCTCATTTTGTATACACCTGAGTATATTTCACTCATTAGACTTGTCGTTTTTATTTAGTTTTGGTTTTCTTTAGAAATTTATTATGGATTTTGCAAAATGTACTTTATTTTAATGCTTTAGTTATATTATAATCTTTTTTAAATTGTGTCAATACTCAAGTGTTTAAGATTTTCTCACCATCATGTTGTATTTTGTTTTTGTTCATTATATCGTTGATTATTTTAATAAATACTCAAGCATTATGGTAATAAAATCGTTTCTGTGCTTATTTTGTGTCTTCAATCTTTACATCTTCATTTAATAAGTATTACTTATCAACTATAACATATTACCAATTTTTAATTTTAAAATCATAAATAGATTTTTGGTAATCTCATTTTTATATAATTACAATAACTGATTATATTATTATTAGTTAGATTTGTTTATTATAAGCTATGTCATTTACTTTGAAAGCTTTTACATTACGGATGCCTTGCTTGTATTTTTTATAATAAAATACTACATCCACCGTCCCGTTTTCCTCTTTCCCAATATTTCAATAGCTATGTTCATATTCAAACACTTTTATCTTAATCTTGTTGATTGATGATTATTTTAAACTGGTACCTGTTCTCACCCACTTACATTTTTGTACAACATATCAATTAGTTATCAGCAATAGTCCGCTCCCAATGTGAGTGTAGACCGATTTTACTTCAATTAGGTTGATTTACATCAAGTAACTGAAGAAAATGCAAGATTAAGATAAAAACAAGCTGTGGACGTAGCTAATTAGCTTTAACGATAAAGTCATATTTATATAGATTGTTATGGAGCACAGGTTTTAGGGACTCGAAGTTGCATTTATTGTATATAGTAATATATGAATAACTTAATGTAATGTAAGCGGTATTGTACGGTGTAACGTCACACTCGTTTTACGGCACAAAGCGTTAGAACAATTTGTTTGTCTGTCAATTTTAGTCGTAATTATAATAGTTAATGTATTTTAGTTATTTGTACCAATAAATGTACCGTGATAATTTTTACTTTTACAGTTTAAGTTCTCACAATACAATATTACGTAAGATCCCCGATCAATTTGTTTGAATGTGAGCAATGTTTTATGAAAACATTTTAAATGTTTAATTGTTTCGACCACACACATTTAAAGTTGTTGTACAGTCAAGATTTGTTTGTGTAAAGCGATCAGATTTTGAAATAATAATACATTATGTAATTTACATGTCCTTTTGTTTTATTTTTTAATCTTATTAAACCTGAACAGGAACAACATAGACATTGCTAGTGATTATTAGGCCTTGTCCATTAAGTAGTACCTACGGCGCAGCGATACTAAGTGAATGTTCCAAAAAAGAAACGTTGATGTCCAATGAAGTAACAGGTACGTGAGCTTGAACAGTTCATGCTAACAAGGTTATCATGTCCTAGTGTATGACTTAAACATCAGCCACCGCATAATTTTTGTCGTATATTTATGGCTTTTTTAAGAAATGACCGTAAGAAAATTTTATATCAAGTGGCAGTGATTTACCATCATTTTAGTTGAATATAAAAGTAAATTACATTACATTTCTTATTTTTTTTTATTTTTTACAAGTTAGCCCTACACTCTTACCTTGACTACAATCTTACCTGATGGAAAGTGATGATGCAATCTAAGATGGAACGGGCAAACTTGTTAGAAGTAGGATAAAAATCAACACCCCAGTACGTTTTACCGTTAGGGTGATAACTAGCCACGGATGAAGCCTCCCACCAGCTAGGCCTGGACCAATTAACAAAATCTCAATCAGTCCAGCCGGAGATCGACCACAGGATCTCCGTCTTCCACCATCCACCACCACCACCACAATCCACCGCGCATACCATACGGCGTCATGAAGGCCGTTAATGTACTTGAACATATTTGCTTTGAAATAGGTTCCAATGATGCTTTAGTAAAGTTGAATGAGGATAATGACGGTGAACTTACGTTAAACTCGATAACAACTTTGAACTTTAAATACAAAGAAGTTCAGGATGATGATGATGAATCATAAATTATTTATATGTTAGCCTACTTTCTTTCAAATGTC
This sequence comes from Bicyclus anynana, assembly GCF_947172395.1. Lineage (NCBI taxonomy): Eukaryota > Metazoa > Arthropoda > Insecta > Lepidoptera > Nymphalidae > Bicyclus > Bicyclus anynana. The sequence goes on along the minus strand of NC_069103.1, from coordinate 1,265,283 downwards.
ACTGCCGTGAAACAGTTTATTGCTAGAAATCGTCAACATAAAAACTACAATAAGTTTAATACTACTAATAATTGTAGTGGTTTAGAGCTTTTTACAACCGCGTTCAAGATAACATAGAGTCAATTTCTATAGTATTGTAAAATGCAGGTTAACCTGAGCATACATCATATTATACTTATAGCGTAGGTATGTATGAAATATTTTCTACAAGGTGTAAAGATTATAAAACATTCGACTAAATAAGTACCTTACAAAAAATCATGCACACATGGCAAGCACACACAACACGCAATAAACACACATTTTTTACGTATTGTATACAAACATGCAAATGTACAAACATTCTTGTTGTAATATCTGTAAATCAGTTTTAGGTAGTTTTTCATCTTTTTTATTAAGAAAAACTAAAATTTTAATATTTTGATTTATTAAAATCAAAATATTAAAATTTGGCTTTGTACTAGAAATGTTATGTACCTCTGCCTTTTTAAACTTCCTGAATTAATAATCGCGTTAAGTCTCACCTTTAAATCCTTATTTTCCTTACAACTGCAGACAAACCCACATCTAATATGGAGTTTAAGGTTTCAATTCTATGGTTTGTTCATCTACTATCTGTAACATTAGGTGAATATCCATCTATAGCTACAAATGATTTTGAACAGTTTGAAAATATAGCAGAATGTTTATTAAAAATGACTGCAAAATACTTCGTTGATAAAAAAGCTTTAAGTGGAAGCATAATTGTCGTAGATCTGCATTCACATGCTTCTGTTAGAGAAGGAACAATACTAAAAGCAATGCATGGAGGCAAACACTTCTCTATAATGATCAAAAATGGATTCCGGCCCCACGCCAATGCTTCACACTTTTTTGAAAAGGCTAAAAACTACATGATGATATTGAAAACAAAATATGATCCAGGAATTCACTTAGGTCTCCTAAGTCATTTGCCAACTTGGAATCCCCTTGCGAAGGTGGTGGCTTTTTATCAGTTGAGGCCAAACGAAAATGGTAAAAAAGTTGCCATGTGGCTAACCAACGTATATCGAAGTTTTAAAATTCTCAGATGCATAATTTTAATCCATTCGCCGTTAGATAACGTAATAACCGCCTACTCTTGGACCCCTTACAGTGATAATAATTGTGCTGGAAAATGCAAATCAGTATACGTTTTAGATAAATGTAAAGATAATAAAATAATCGAGTTTGAGCCCGAAAGGGAAAAATTTCCGTTAGACTTAAAGGGGTGCCCGTTAACCACATACGCAGTTATATCTGAACCGTATGTCTTACCTCCGATCAAAAAAGTCGCTAATGCTCCATGGAACGATGTTTACGATTTTCAAAAAGGTGGCGAAATAAATCTTGTAAAAACTATAAGCAAATTTACCAATATGACTCTTATTATTAGAATGTCAGAGAAAAAAGAAAATTGGGGTGTTATCAATCCAGACGGTAAGGCGACTGGAGCTTACAAGATATTAAAGAATGATTCGATTGATTTCGTTATAGGAAATGTTGAAGTCACAAGGACTCTTCGTAAGTGGTTCGATCCTACAATAAGTTATACTCAAGATGAAATGACTTGGTGCGTGCCGAAAGCAAAAAAAGCTGCAGCATGGGATAATCTTATAAAAATATTCCACTGGTCCACTTGGATAGCCACTTTAGCAAGTGTAACAATAATGGGCATTATTTTCCATTATATGTATAGCAAAGAACATCGAAATGTGTCAAAGTGGCCTACGAATTCTATTTTAATGACTTTGAATATGCTGCTAGGGTCGTCTTCGAAATTTAATCCGAAATCATCAAAATTTCGTATTTTAGTAGTCGGATGGCTCTGTTTCAGTGTTAACATGATAATAACGTACGAATCATTCCTGAGAAGCTCGCTAATGCACCCGCGATTTGAAAAGCAGATAAGTAGCGAATCAGATCTAATACACTCCGGTATTCCTTTGGGAGGTAGAGAGATTTACCGATCCTATTTCGAGACTAATAATGCTAGCGGATTTTATTTGTATCGCAAATATATCTCTACAACGTTCACCGAAGGGATAAAGCGGGCGGCTTTGGATAGAAATTTCGCTGTTGTTTCATCGAGAAGGCAGGCTGAATATATGGATCAGATGTTGGGTAAAGGTGAGACATTAATTTATTGTTTTCCCGAAAGGAATAATCTTTATAAATACGGAGTTGTTTTACTAACCAGGCAGTGGTTCCCCATGTTGGAAAGGGTTAATAACATTATACGGAGCGTTTCGGAAAATGGTCTGATTGACAAATGGAACGAGGAACTATTTACGAATAAAATCAGGTCTGAAGGTGCTGTAGTGTTGCCGCTGGGTGTACAACATTTGTTGGGAGCCTTTGTGTTAACTGGTATCTTGTATGCCGTGTCTATTGTTGTTTTTGTTGGAGAATTAGTTTTAGGTTATATTACGAGAAAGTAGAAAGCATACAAGATGCACCAATAGATTTGTGTAGCTTTTATTTAATAAAAAATCTTTAATAACTAAAGTCATTTATTCACGCTCGTACAAGAGCCTACTAGATTTTTTTATTTAACCATCATCTCTTTTGAGAATAGAATAAACCATTATATATATTAATGTAGTGATTATTAAAGTTAATGTTAAAAATTTTAGCATTTCATTTATTTCTTAATTAGGATAATTAAACCGTTAGGAATTCAATAGCAAAGAGTTAATACAACAATATTGCTAACAATCTGTCTGTAAACAATCACAGGACAAGCTAATAACACTCTTTCTGCAATGTGCCGTGCCTTAAGTTACCTGACTAGAAAAGAAATGGCAAACATTGCGAATTTACAAATGATTGGCCTATTTGATTCTAAATGTCAACAAATGGCAAAACAAAGAAAAAATTATCAGCAGGTGTACTCCACCAGTTACAATATTTTTCATCTGACAATATTTAATCGAGTCAACAAAAAAGAATAACTAATAATGTTGAAAATAGAAAAGGTTAATTTTGTTTCTAATCCTTTGTTTATATGTTTTATGAATATAAATAATAATCAAACTCCTTTAGTTGTGAATAAAATGAACTAGTGTTATCGCCGTTTAGTGTTGGAAATAGTAGTCTGTGACGGATATGACATCACTCGATCTCGTGTTGGCTTCAGTGTGCTTGTGGCGTTCGAGCCGTCCACATCTCTTGTTGTGTAATTCTTTATGGGTTACTTGGGATAGGCGGGGAGAGTGACTTGAGTGGAAAAGGGGAGTGTTTGATATCAGTCAAAGGAACCTTTAACCCTACACACATCGTTCGCAAGTACGTGACTTCACTCAAGGTCATTCTCTGCCATTCTAGGGTCTTATTTTGCTTACAGTTTGATTTGTTAATTAAGTTGTCCTGACAAGTGTTGTGAATCATAACCTTTGTTCTACATTAGTTTTCTTATATTTGCAATCACCTTTGAGTCCACTAAAACTAGCATTTTCCCGCAGCTTCACTAATGACAAAATTGTATACAGTACAAAATTGTAATCGTTACAAACGATTGACTAGGTACACAGAACCTACCTACTTACTCATACTTCATTTATTTCAAATATCCTAAATAAAATGAAACAACGGTAGTAATTGTTAGTAACTAGTATTAAACCCTCAAGTGTACCATCCCTGCACACAACCATTTGCGAATTTAAACGCTAAAATCACACTCATTTGCAAAATTTCGCTATTTTCTTAGTACGGCGTAGTCAGTCAAGATGTGCTCACACGAAATATCATTCGTACTATTCATATATCTCATCAATATTGCATATAGCAACAATACACTTTTGTTTAGTTCTGAGACTAACCAAAACACGAAGAGCGCAATTTGTGTTTTGAAACTATCTGAGAAATACTTCGTGGAGAAGAAAGCATTAAGAGGTAGCATCGTCATCATAAACATACAATCCTACACTTCAACTACAGAAGCATTGATATTACAAACCCTGCATAGTGGTAAGAAGTATTCAATTATGGTAAAAAATGGTTTCCGGCCTCACGCCAACGCATCTCACTTTCCTGAGAAAGCAAAGAACTACATGTTGATTTTGGAAAACAAAACTGATCTAGCAATCCACTTGGACCAATTGAGATCATTGCCGTCTTGGAACCCACTCGCTAAATCCGTAGCTTACTATCAACTAAAACCAAACGAAGACGGCGAAAGAGCAGCAATCAAATTAATTAACGAATTTCGTAATTTTAAAATCCTTAAAAGTATAATCTTGATTTATTCCTCGTTAAATGATGATATCACCGCGTACTCCTGGTCTCCATACAGTGATACAAACTGCGCCGGTAAATGTACAACAGTATACATTTTAGACAAATGCAAAGATAACAATATAAAGCAATTCGAACCTCAAAGGGAGATGTTTCCATACGACTTAAAAGGATGCCCTCTAATAACGTACGCCGTCATATCTGAACCGTATGTGATGCCTCCCGAAAGAAAAGTTACGAACACAATATGGAGCGACGCTTATGAATTCGAAAAGGGTGGGGAGATAAATCTTGTGAAGATTATAAGTCAATTCACAAACATGAGTCTTATTATTCGAGTTTCAGACAAAGAGGAGAACTGGGGCGTGATCTACCCGGACGGGAGGGCGACAGGAGCTTACAGTATGTTACGAAATGATTCCGTGGATCTCGTCATCGGCAATATAGAAGTTACGCGCACAATTCGCAAATGGTTCCAACCAACCGTAAGTTATACTCAAGACGAGATGACTTGGTGCGTGCCGAAAGCGAAGCCGGCGGCGACTTGGGATAACCTCATTATAATTTTTCAATGGACAACTTGGGTGGCCACTTCGCTGAGTATTATTATAATGGGCAACATTTTCCATTATATGTACTACAAAGAGCATAATGAGACTATAACCAAATGGCCGACGAATTCGATTTTGATGACATTTAGTATGCTACTCGGATGGGGTGCACGATTTGAACCGAAATCGTCGGCGTTCCGCATTTTGATTTTCGTCTGGTTATGCTTCAGTTTGAACATGGCGATATCGTACGAGTCGTTCCTGAGGAGCTTCCTAATACACCCACGATTCGAGAAGCAGATAAGTACTGAATCTAATCTAATTCAGTCTGGAATTCCTTTGGGAGGTCGGGAGATATACCGATCCTATTTTGAGAATAATAACGCGAGTGGATTTTATTTGTATCGCAAATATAATACTACTACTTTCTCTGAAGGTGTAAGACGGGCGGCTTTCGAGAAAAACTTCGCTGTTGTCTCATCGAGAAGGCAGGCGGAATATATGGATCAGAAATTGGGCAAAGGTGCGCCTTTGATATATTGCTTCCCAGAGAGTGATAACCTTTACAAATACGGTGTCGTATTGTTGGCTAGACAATGGTTTCCAATGTTGGAGAGATTCAATAACATCATACGGAGTGTTTCAGAGAATGGTTTGATAGATAAATGGAACGAAGAGTTGTTTATACACAACACGCGCGATGCAACTAACGCTATTCTACCGTTAAGTATCCAGCATTTACTCGGAGCTTTTATTCTGATTGGAATCCTATATGCGGTTAGTGTAGTGATCTTTATGGGGGAGATAATATTGGGTATGTTAAAATGTAGACAAATAGCTGATGTGTTGATGATAGTACCGAAGATACGAAATAATGTGAGATAAACTGTAAAATGCATAATGTAGTGTAATTCTTGTACTTAACTTGTAAAATGCATAATGCAGTGTGGGTTCTTTTCTTTAATTTGTAAAATGCATAATGTAGTGTGGGTTGTTATATTTATTTAACTTTCAAAATGCATAATCTTAATGTAGTATGGGTTCTTGTATTTAACTTGTAAAATGTATAATGTAGTGTGCGTTGTTGTATTTAACTTGTAAAATGCATAATGTAATGTGGGTTCTTGTATTTAACTTGTAAAATGCATAATGTATAGTGGCTTATTGTATTTAAATTGTAAAATGCATAGTGTAGAGTGGGTTCTTGTATTTAACTTGTAAAATGCATAATGTAGTGTGGGTTCTTGTATTTACATACAAAATTTTTCCGATTGTTCCCAAGAATTGAAATTGAAACTAATAAATGACTAATACCGAACCCTAACCTTACCGAAAGCAACTAGCGGCTAAAATAAGGTTAGTCATCATCATGTATGTATTTCTTTAAATTTTATCTAAATGTTTCCAGCTTTGTTCAGTTGTCTATTGTAAAATCTTCCTAGATTTACAGCCGGCAATAAATTTTAATTAATTTATTATTTGCCTATCCGTTTGATGCCTTATTGGAGTACAATATCAACTCCTACACCAAAGCAATAAGGTTCAATTTTGTTTATCCAATATGAGTTGCGAAGGCGATATGGGATGTTAACCAAACCATAATTTGGAAGCTAATTATCAACACATTAGTACGTTGTTTACAAAATGTTTCAGTTGCAAAATCAAACATTGATCCTTAAGTATTGAAACGTAAGGTACGTTTTCGCGTGAAATATATTTTCGCGAATGTAATTTTTGGTCGCTTTGCTAATACCATGTGAGGGTATTAGGTGTTTAGGTGCTACTAATTGAGTTTTATGGCTTTTGATTTAATTAAAGTATTTATAGGGTCATACAGAATAACTGGTATTAAAATCTAACGCAATAGGTATCGTTTCGGTGCTAATTGCCAAGATATGTAGAGATTTCGATGCCTACTAATTATTCATTTATTATTTGTTCACAGTCGATAAAAGTATGAAGTCTAGTCCCACTTAGTTCAGATCCGAGTCTCACAGGAGACTTAGTCTAGACTAGACATTAAGTAGAAGAAACGTCTCTTTATAGAGACCTTTCTGACGGCCTCTGTGGCGCAGTGGTGTGCGCGGTGGATTTACAAAACTAAGGTCCTGGGTTCGATCTCTGGTTGGGCCGATTGAGGTTTTTTAATTCGTCCACATCTGGCTGTTGGGAGGCTTTAAATAACGTTCGCTGTTTAATAAGCAACTAAATGAAATTAAGACAATTATACACATTTGTCCGCCTCAGTTTTGATGCACTAGTGATTTATCTCTAGTATTAAATATCATTGGGTAGGGCAATAAGTCATGACGAAAGCTAAAAGATGAAAGGTTTTTATCAGGTTGTATTTTGCAAATATACTATCATATATTTTGTTAATTTGTTAAGTTGCTTATTTAGTCAGATAACCTTTTTTTTTTTTACAAGTTAGCCCTTGACTACAATCTCACCTGATGGTGAGTGATGATGCAATCTAATATGGAATCGGGCTAATTTGTTAGGAGGAGGATGAAATCCACACCCCTTTCGGTTTCAACACGACGTCGTACCGGAATGCTAAATCGCTTGGCGGTACGTCTTTGCCGGTAGCCCACCAGCCAAACCTGGACCAATTAAGAAAACCTCAATCGGTCCAGCCGGGGATCGAACTCAGGACCTCCGTCTTGTAAGTCCACTGCGCATACCACTGCGCCAGGAGGCCGTCAAAACACCTAATCACTTAGGTATTTCTTAAACAGCTAAGAAATACCTAAGTAAAATTTGCAACTGATAAGAATTAAGATACTCCGCTGATAAGGTTACACTATTAATCTCGAGTGAGCGCGGGAGTGATGTGCGGAACCCGTCAGCCATTTATAACGGCAACCGTGACAGTGACGTCTTAAACTGTGACACTGTGAGATATTAATTAGCGGGGTCATTGAACTTTAGTACCTACACTCTGCTTCTTTGATGAACCAGATCTTGGAAGATATTATATTATACTAGTAGACGCCGCGCGGTTTCACCCGCTTGGTTTCCGTTCTCGCAGGAATACGGGGATAAAATATAGCCTATAGCCTTCCTCGTTAAATGGGCTATCTAAAAATGAAAGAATTTTTCAAATCGGACCAGTAGTTCCTAAGATTAGCGTGTTCAACCAAACAAACAAACTCTTCAGCTTTATAATATTAGTATAGATTATATCCCAATTTTAGCTTAACTTGCTGTGAAATTATTGGTTAAACACCATGTAAATAAATGTAATATAATAAAAATTTTAATAAAAAAAATACAACCGACTTCAAAACCAAAAAACGTAACCAATAAACTAAAAAGCGAAAAATAACATCATAATATGTTCTACCTGCTGATCAGTATGAAGGCGGTGCTAAGCCGGTGATGTATTAATTCAAGCCATTTAGATTTTGCAGACAGTGTTGTTTCATGTGGTCCTGTCAGAAATGGCTTAAATCAAGACAACACCGGCTAAGCACCGCCTTCATACTGATCAGCAGGTAGAACATATTATGATGTTATTTTTCGCTTTTTAGTTTACTGGTTACGTTTTTTGGTTTTGAAGTCGGTTGTATTTTTTTTATTAAAATTTTTATTATTTTTCCATTTTTAGTGTAAAATTTCATCTCAAACGAACACATCAGACCCCTAATGACAGTCACAACCCATCTTGGTACAAAATTCTCAGCAATACAAATTAATCAAGCCCAAGCACAAGGTAGCTACCGTACACCGTTAAGGGGTTCCCTTAATTGACCTTGGTCTTCGTCATCAGACCCCTAATGACAGTCACAACCCATCTTGGTACAAAGTTCTCAGCAATACGAATTAATCAAGGCCAAACACAAGGTAGTTACTGTAAACTGTTAAGGAGTTCCCTTAATTGTCCTTGGTCTTCATCACCAAACCCCTAAATGATAGTCACAACCTATCTATGTGGAAAGTTCTCATTAATACAAATAAATCAAGCCCAAACACAAGGTAACTGCTGTAAATCGCCGAGGAGTTCCCTCGTCTGTTTTATGGCTCCATCATCAGATCGATTTTAAACCTTCATGAAATTGTAGTGCTTAAAAGTACTAAATGGAAAAGTTGACGAACACATTAGACACCTATATAATTTTCGAAAGTTCCCCTCAATTTCTCCAGGATTCCATCATCAGATCTTGATGGCAATGTGACCAAATGGGGACTATACCGTTTCAAACAAAAAAAGAATTTTTGAAATCGGTCCAGGCGTCTTTGAATAATCGGTGTACATACATAAAAAAAAAAAAAAAAAAATACCGACCGAATTGAGAACCTCCTCCTTTTTGAAGTCGGTTAAAAATAAAACAACTCGATTTTTTTTAAATATCTTTTAAAAAAATTGCCATTTCCTTCCAACTATTTTTTTATTTTTTTTTATTCTTTACAAATTAGCCCTCGACTATATTCTCACCTGATGGTTAGTGATGATGCAATCTAAGATGGAAGCGAGCTAACTTGTTAGATGAAAATCCACACCCCTATCGGTTTCTACATGAAATCATACTGGAACGCTAAATCGCTTGGAGGTACGTCTTTGCCGGTAGAGTAGCACTCGTAACTAGCCACGGCCGAAGCCGTTATCCGGACCAATTAAGAAAACATCAATCGGCTCAGCCGGGGATCGAACCTAGGACCTCCGTTTTGTAAATCTGCGCCATGGGGGCCGTAAAAGCCATCACTTACCATCAAGTGAAATTGTAGTCAAGGGCTAACTTGTAAAGAATAAAAAAAGCCGTAAACTAAAGTAAAGTTTTAGAGCTGTTCAAAATATTCCTCCTCCAAGTACTTTTTGTAAGTTTTTTGTATAAAAATAAATCATAGAAAGATGTAAAGCAACATAGTAAAACCCGTATCTCATTAACAAGTTACGAACGCAAAAAGAACATACCAAATGTACGTGAAGCATAAATTCCTAAGGCGTACTGCAAACGTAGAGATTTGTTGCCGAAAAATCTATCCATCTTTTTATTAACCGACGTCAAAAAAAGGAGGAGGTTCTCAATTCGAGTGTATGTTTTTTTTTGTGTATGTTACTCGATTAATCGAAGACGCCTGGACCGATTTGAATAATTCTTTTTTTGTTTGCAAGTGTATACTCTCGGAATGGTCCCATTGTCATCATGTCAGGATCTGATGATGGGATCCTGGAGAAATCGAGGGGAACTTTCAAAACTTGTAAGGGCAATATTTTCTCACAAGACTAAAATTCAACTTTCCTCTCCTCCAGCTAAGTAAAAACTTTACTAGTAGTTTATCATTGGTGTTATCAGGACCTCTTAACCTTTCAACTTACGAATTATATTAATTCGAACTTACTTACGAATTATAACAATTCGAACTTACTTACAAATTAGTAAAATTTGTAAGTTACGAAGTTCTAATTTTATATTTTATTTTTCAGGTAAAGATAGGTTTATAGTTTTGATCGCCAATATTACACCCAACGCATAATAAATATTTTTTTTCATATACCTTATTTTTTTCGCTAAAAAATGACCAGTATTTTTTTTACAAAAGTATTTTCCATATCTTTTTTTATTATGGCCAATATTCCTTTTCCCTTCCAATTAGTCGAAAAGACTATCCAACTGGACGGGGGCCAAGTGGACGGGGATTGAACTTCTCGGCGGCAGTTCGGCCTCTTTAATAGCTATTGAGGGGTAAAACAAAATTATGTTGAATATGTTGGTGTCCTTTAACGGTGTTCCATATATCGTGGTGTCTACGTGTGTGCAATGCCTAACTGTCATTTTCCTAACAAGACGTGCAAGTCTCCCCCTCCGTGCGTAACAAAACCATCACATTACTTACCAGTATACATATTTCATTCAACACAAATATCGCCTTTATGTCGACGCATTAAGAGCTATGCCTGTCATAAATTAGGAAACATCCCGACGTCGCAAAATTAGTATATCACTTGCGCAGATGAATATCAATTCTACTACATTGTAATACGGTTGAGGGTAGGTGAATAAATATGGTTTTGGGGATATAAAGATGAATGATACCGTCTCAGTAGGTGGCCCGTGACAGACAGACGTTGCGCCGTACATCACGGGTCGCCTTTTAATTTTAGATTTTCAGACGATTTCGCGTTATAAACAAACAATTTATACGTCAATTCTTTGTTGTTATCTGTTTTGTATTGTTAGTAGTTAGAACCATCAATCTATTCAAATTTATTGGAGTTATACATAGATGCATGATAGCCCAGTGGATATGACCTCCGCCTTCGTTTCCGGAAGATGTGGGTTCGAATTCGGTCCGCGGCATGCACCTCCAACTTTTCAGTTGTGTGCACTTTAAGAAATTAAATATCACGTGTCTCAAACGGTGAAGGAAAACATCGTGAGGAAACCTGCATACCAGAGAATTTTCTTAATTCTCTGTGTGTGTGAAGTCTGCCAATCCGCATTGGGCCAGCGTGGTGGACTATTGGCCTAACCCCTATCATGAAAGGAGACTCGAGCTCAGCAATGAGCCGAATATGGGTTGATAACGACAAATTGATGGAATTGTAGTTTTCATGTTGATACTTCCAAACCTAAAAGATAATGGGTACAGGGTACATATTCCGTTTAAATCATATTTTTTTTAGTGACAAAAAATTATCTATGACAAACTTCGGTCGGAAAAAGATAATCTGATAAGTCAGAAAAGTCGGAAAACAAAAAACTCACCCATGTTTTTTTTTCAGCTCTAAAATTACAATTCAAACACATAAGAAGCGTAAACAATTGAATATGGAAAGCAACAGTATACTTTGTCATGCCATGGTAAAGTCAAGTTAGACCTTCAGTCAGGACTCGAATCTAGGAAATCGTGATCCAAAGCCACATAAGCTACACTGGTCCAATGTGGTAGTTAATTATACTAGCTACGTTTCCTTGTAGCCTTTATAGAACATTCCAGAACAATTCCTCGTACAGGAACGCCATATCGCATGTATCGAATGACGAGTACTCAATTGTAAATCTGTCAGACTGCGTAGGCGTAAATCTGTCAATTTTGTATATATCTGTCAAAAACATTTGGTCGTCCGTACACAAAGGTTTGAGGTTTGAGGTTGAGGCTTACAATTTATCACGCATTTTACAGTGACGGGGTGTATACTCAAATAAATCTATATTAATACTAACTGACGCCGCGCGGTTTCACTCGTGTGATTCCTGTTCCCGCAGGAATACGGGGATAATAGGGGCCTTCTTTGATAAATGGGCTATCTAACACTAAAAGAATTTTTCAAATCGGACCAGTAGTTCCTGAGATTAGCGCGTTCAAGCCAACAAACTCTTCAGTTTTATAATATTAGTATAGATTAGTGTTACGAGGTAAAGTTTGTGTGTATGTGAGGTTGTAGAATGAAATCTTTGAATCTGATGAACTGATTTTGAAAATTATTTTACCAATAGAGAGCCACAGCCATAGCTCATATTATCGTATTTTCACGGAAACGGGTACTAAGTGAGTGAAACTAGAGGGCATATGTTAGTTATGATGCGAGAATGTATTTAGGACACGAAACAAGGTAGGTATTACGTAAAGATTAATTATTATTGAATATTAGATGACGCTGCGCGGTTTCCGCGTGTGGTTCCCGTTCCCGCAGGAATACGGGGATAAAATATATATTTGGGGAGAATGCAGCTTCCCAAGAGTGAAAGAATTTTTGAAATCGATTCAGTAGTTTCAGAGCC